>NC_138759.1:5729499-6929499 GCF_965113315.1 Podarcis vaucheri
GATAGATGATAGATGATAGATAGATAGATAGATAGATGATAGATAGATAGATAGATAGATAGATATGGTTGATGCTAAATCGCAAATTTGAAAGCAGTCGGGGCACAAGCTCTGAAAGTTTCTCTCTTTTCAGTTTTTTTATTTATACTTTTCAAATTTATACATTTCATTCGTTTTACAATCAATTTAACATTTCAAAATTTGACTTCCTTCCCCCTCTTTCTGCAGCTCCTTGAATATTTATAAAATATTAAAATATCTTTAAAAAGGTAAAGGACCCCTGACAGTTAAGTCCAGTCACAGACGACTCTGGGCTTGCGGCACTCATCTCACTTTACAGGCCAAGGGAGCTGGCATTTGTCCACAGACAATTTTTCTGGGTCATGTAGCCAGCATGACTAAGCCGCTTCTGGTGCAATGGGACACCAAAACCAGAGCAGCGCATGGAAACATCGTTTACCTTCCCGCTGCAGCGGTACCTATTTATCTACTTGCACTGGTGTGCTTTCAAACTGCTAGGCTGGCAGGAGCTGGGACAGAGCAACGGGAGCTCACCCCATCGCGGGGATTCAAACCACTGACCATCTGATCGGCAAGCCCAAGAGGCTCAGTGGTTTAGACCACAGCACCACCCGTGTCCCTTTTTTAATATCTTCTGCATATCCAAATTCATTTAACTTACTCATTTAATTATGTACTGTAAATAAATACTCTTACGAAACTGCAAGTTATTACAATAATCCTGCTAATGTTTTTTATCTGTTTACAATTTATCTGTAAATGTTCAATAAACCATTTCCATTCTTTTATGAAAAGTTTGCTATCTTGATTTCTTATTCTTCTGGTAAATTTCGCCATTTCTGCATATCCCATAAGTTTTTGTATCCATCCTTCCTTTACTGGGACTTCTGTTTTTTTCCATTTGGGGGCAAATAACATTCTTGCTGCCGTAGTAGCATACATAAATAAATCTCTATACAATTTAGGTAGTACTGTCCCTATAATTCCCAAAAGAAAAGTTTCTGTGTTTGTTTGTTTTTAATAAAATTTATTTTGAACATCCTTTTCAATTCATTATATATCATTTCCCTGTAAGCTTTAACCTCACTACAAGACCGCCACATACGATACAAAAGAACCGTCTTTCTCTTTACATTTCCAGCATACAGTACCTGGAAGTTTCTCTCTTGTTCACTCAGTCCTGAAGCAAAGGGAGCAAATGTAATCAAGGGTGTGCCTCTGAGCATGTGCAGAGTACGGGCTTAATCTAAGGAGGAAATCTGTGACAAAAGGACACAGGGCAAAGCAGCAATTGGTACCCATTTTATACCAGTCATGACTGAATCCAGAGGACTGTCGATGGAGAGGATACGGAGAATTTGATGTTAATGAAACCACTGCCAACCGCCAGCCCCCGTCAGCAAGTCTAGATGGGCCAGCTGTGGATTCCAGGCCATTTTCAAGAGGCTGCCACACAGTGGTACCTCGGTTCTCAAACTTAATCCATTCCAGAAGTCCGTTCCAAAACCAAAGCGTTCCAAAATCAAGGCGCGCTTTCCCGTAGTAAGTAATGCAAAATGGATTAATCGATTCTAGTCTTTTAAAAACAACCCCCAAAACAGCAATTTAACATGAATTTTACTATCTAACGAGACCACTGATCCATAAAATGAAAGCAATAATCAATGTACTGTACTATTAAATAAATAAGACAGTATTGTAGACGATAAAAATAAAAAAAATAAAAAATAAAAAAATAAAAATTCTTCCCTGCACTGATGATAGTCATTGTTTGGATGGGGGGCTTTTATCCATTTCTGCAGTCACACAATCAATCAATCAATCAATCAATCAGTAGCTGTCACACAGTCACAAAAAGAAATGGACCAAAAAAAGCCTCAAAAACAAAAATGCAAAATAAGTAGCAAAAGCAAAAGAGCCAAACTTAATCCGTTCTGGAAGTCCGTTTGACTTCCGAAATGTTAGAAAACCAAGGCGCAGCTTCTGATTGGTGCAGGTGCCCCAGAAACAATAGCCGACAGTTGCATCAAATGTTCGGCTTCCAAAAACCGTTTGAAAACTGAAACACTTCCGAGTTTTCAGTGTTTCATAAACAAAGCATTTGAAAACCAATGCACACTGACAACTGGGAAACACTGGCCTGCGAGCGCTCCAGTTGGAGAACAGCCTTTACCAAAGGTGTCATGAACTTTGAAGACACTCGAACTCAGGACGCAAGGGAGAAACATGCGAAGAGGAAGGCACGCTTATCAAATCCACACCGTGATCAACTCCTGCCCAGAAACCAATGTCCCCACTGTGGAAGGACGTGTGGATCCAGAATTGGCCTCTACAATCACTTATGGACTCATTGTTAAAACCGTGTTTATGGAAGACAATCTTACTCGGCTACGAGGGATCGCCAAAGAGAGAAGCGTATATATATGTTGGTTGTGGGGAGACCTTAAGCCCCACAATGTCCCTTCTAGATTTCATCCAAGACTTGGAAGGAACTGGAGTTATTTCCATGTGTCCGCCAAGGAGCAGCAGCCAGCTTTCGTTCACATTTTTTATTTAATCCCGCTGGCTTTGAATTCCTTGGCCGGTCTATATGAAGATTAGGAGCTCGCTGGGAGCGATGGAGAATTAAATGCGTTTAGGGGGAATTTAATCCTTTGTAAAAGGGTTTTGTTCACAGCATTCTTTCCTGTCTACAGCAACAAGTCTTCCTTCCTTGAACTTAGATGGCCCAGACACATCGGAGCAAAGCATTGCAGTGGATCTTTCTTTACTTTGTCTTTTTAAAAAAAGAAAAAGAGAGAAAATATATGATTACCCTTAAAAGGAAAGGGGGGGAGAAGCCGTCCTGTTCCATAGCATGGGAAAAGGTCAACTGTAGAGAACATGCTTAGGATGTAAAGAAATATCCACCGCCCACAAGCATTTATAGTTTAAAAGGATTTGAGGCTGCAAGCTTGGGAAACACCTGGGAAAGAAACAGCATTTTGAACGTTATATACATGCAACGCCAGATGGTGCTGGAGAGTAAAAAAAAAATTATATGCAATTTTCCATAGTGTTTTTCCCCCCTTTTGTTATAACAATTTAATTTCTGGCTTATTTATAGTGGGGTCCCCCCCCCATGTGTAGATCAAAGTAGATCAAGAGTGGGGAATCCATTTCAGCCAAAGGGCCACGTTCTCTCAAAAGAGAATATTCTAGGGGCCACATGGCAGTCGTGGACGGGACCAGTGGTTAAAGTAGGAAGATCAATGGCTGTGATTCTTTGCAGAAGCATTAAAAAACCAGCAGTTTCTGCACAGCCAGGAAAACAGGGATCAGTGGCGTGATGTGGGGGGGGCAAGGGGGGGCCGTGGCCCTGGGCGCAGAATTCTGAGTGGGTGTGGGATGTAATCCACTGGGAGCAGACAAGTACAACATTCCTTGTAATGCTAGAGAAGACATGCGAGGGAATGTTTGGTCCAGCCAGTCGAAACTTCCTCTTTCTCCTGGCTGGAGCATCCTTCCTTTTGCATGTGATAGAAGGTGGGCGTGACCTCACCTGTCCAGGTAACAAAAGGACGAGTCACGCAGCACACCTTCCTCTTTTTGACTTCCTACTTTGTTTGACCAGCTTCCAGCTAGGACCGCTCTGCTACCTGTAGCTTCCAGCTAGCAGAAGCACTGGGATTATTCCCCCATATGGGGAAGATCCACATGTACACATTTGTAACTAGGTCTGCCTTCAGGGATTCAACTGTGAACCGATGTAAGTAAACTTCTTTTATTGACTATGAATAAGATCATGGCATCTTTATTCTTTTAAGAGGGATTTAAGGGAGCTTGGGGATGTGGGTGGCGCTGTGGTCTAAACCACAGAGTCTAGGGCTTGCCAATCGGAAGGTCGACGGTTCGAATCCCTGCGACGGGGTGAGCTCCCGTTGCTCTGTCCCTGCTCCTGCCAACCTAGCAGTTCGAAAGCATCCCAGTGCAAGTAGATAAATAGGTACCGCTCCGGCAGGAAGGTAAACGGTGTTTCCATGCGCTGCTCTGGTTCACCAGAAGCGGCTTAGTCATGCTGGCCACATGACCCGGAAGCTGTCTGCGGACAAACGCTGGCTCCCTCGGCCTATAAAGCAAGATGAGCGCCGCAACCCCAGAGTCGTCCGCGACTGGACCTAGCGGTCAGGGGTACCTTTACCTTTACCTTTAAGGGAATTTACCAGGAACGTACAATTCAGTCTGAGACAGACTGAATTGTATAATAGTGAGAGGCTCACACGAGCCTGCAACCAGCTAACTGTTGTGCTTGTAAAGGGGAATGCAACCTGCTAAGAAAAGGAACTTGCTAGTGCAAGTTAGGAAGGTTGTTGTTGTTTAGTTGTTTAGTCGTGTCCAACTCTTTGTGACCCCCTGGAACAGAGCACGCCAGGCACTTCTGTCTTCCACTGCCTCCTGCAGTTTGGTCAAACTGATGCTGGTAGCTTCAAGAACACTGTCCAGCCATCTCGCCCTCTGTCGTCCCCTTCTCCTTGTGCCCTCCATCTTTCCCAACATCAGGGTCTTTTCTAGGGAGTCTTCTCTTCTCATGAGGTGGCCAAAGTCTTGGAGCCTCAGCTTCACGATCTGTCCTTCCAATGAGCACTCAGGGCTGATTTCCTTCAGAATGGAGAGGTTTGATCTTCTTGCAGTTCATGGGACTCTCAAGAGTCTCCTCCAGCACCATCATTCAAAAGCATCCATTCTTGGCGATCAGCCTTCTTTATGGTCCAGCTCTCACTTCCATACATCACTACTGGGAAAAACCATAGCTTGAACTATATGGACCTTTGTTGGCAAGGTGATGTCTCTGCTTTTTAAGATGCTGTATTATTAATAGGATATTAATAGACAATATATCGTCTCCTGCCACCCTGAACATTCCACAGTGTGCACAACCTGGCACCCCCCCATCACAGGCTCCCTCGCCGAGGCAGAGTGGCTGCCACGTTCTGGAGCCACAGGGAGACAAGCCACACCCAGGACGCCCACACTTGGGCGGAACTCCCACCGATCGGAGCCCAGATTTCCCCCAGCCTATGCCATTCCTTCCCTGGGGCCTTCCTCCTGGCATCAGTCCTTGGACAAGGCACACGCCTCATGGCGGAAGCACAGGAGCACAGAGAGGAAAGTCGTCCGCTCACCTGGGACCCGCTGGTGCCCGCCTTCGCACTGCATGGCCAAGCAGAGGCGGCTTGAAAGGGTCAGCCCTTGACAGCTTGGCCTGCTAGGTCTGCTGCAGCTGCGGCTCTGGCACTGCCGGGACACTGCCAAGCCCTCCAAAGAGTGCCAGCCGCTACTGCTGCCAGGAGCTTGCCAAGGTGAGAGGGGGAATGTGGCAGATGGCAGATGGCCTCCACACGGAGAGGCTGTTGCTGGGGTGCCACCAAGCCCACCCGTTGCCTCCCGCACGGCACCTGCAAGGAGGTTGTTGTTGTTGAGCCATTTAGTCGTGTCCGACTCTTCGTGACCCCCTGGACCAGAGCACACCAGGCACTCCTGTCTTCCACGGCCTCCCGCAGTTTGGTCAAACTCATGCTGGTAGCTTCAAGAACACTATCCAACCATCTTGTCCTCTGTCTTCCCCTTCTCCTTGTGCCCTCCATCTTTCCCAACGTCAGGGTCTTTTGCAGGGAGTCTTCTCTTCTCATGAGGTGGCCAAAGTCTTGGAGCCTCAGCTTTAGGATCTGTCCTTCCAGGGAGCACTCAGGGCTGATTTCCTTAAGAATGGATCGGTTTGATTTTCTTGCGGTCCATGGGACTCTTGAGTCTCCTCCAGCACCATCATTCAAAAGCATCCATTCTTTAGTCGGACACGACTAAACAACTAAACAACAATAACAACACATCTAGGCTCAAATGAATTTAAGTTTTCCAAACACTGCTCACTTTTACTTCCAAATAAAGCATGAAAAATTTCGCCTTCCTTCCTTCCTTTTCTAAAAAATGAATCGGACTCTAAGGTACACTTACATTCCCATGAAACAAGGCTAAAATAACACAGCTGAGCTTTGGGGGGCAATTTACAGATAATCAGCAAACACGAAAACATAAATTGTTTCTGGGCTGAGCTCCTTCTGTGTGGTGGAATCGTTCTGAGAGACGTGTGGGTCTGATAGGGAGCCACCCAGCAAATTCCACCCTCCATCCCAACATAAGCAGGCAAACCGACTCTCCAACCCCAATTGGTCTCGCTTTGACCCTTAGGTTTTCCACCAAAAGAAGAGCGAACGAATAGAAGCCTCCGAGCCACTGGCCTGTGAAAGGTGATCTGATGATTAATTGCCCTTTTATAATTTTAGGAATTTCCCCCTCTGTTTTGGATCCCTCCAGTTGCACGGGGGAGGTTTCTTTGAGTTTGGCTGGTATATTTGGAAACGGCTAATAAACACCCGCTTCCTGTTTTCCTTGCCACCGTGGACATGTCATTAAAAAACAGAGAGAGCTGGCTTACTCTTCTCAGCTGTTTGCACGGTTTGCAGACGGAACTAAACTGGGTTTATGGCCAGCACGCCTTGCACCCTGCCAATGGGGTTTTCTCACAGCTATGCTGAAATGAGGCAGCCCTGTGGGACGCCAGGCCTGCTTTGAGACTGTGTTCTGCTGAGGGCAGAATTGAACTTCTGCACTGTTTGTTCTGAGCGCTTGAAAATTTCCCTTCCTACGAAGGAGAGGTTTTGGACGAAAAAGTGCATTTCCTTTCACAGAGTTCCCTTCTGCTTCTAGCCGGAACTCCTCCTCAGGACACCTACACAATCCAAACTCTCTCCCCCAAAACCACAGTTCTCCTGGCAGACCCTCCAAGTGCCCCTATTTTCCAGGGACAGTCGTCGATTTACAGAAGCTATCCCGGTTTCCGATTTGATCCCGGAATGCCCCACTTTTCCTTAGGACAGGGGTCAGCAATTTTTTTCAGCAGGGGGCCAGTCCACTGTCCCTCAGATCTTGTGGGGGGCCGGACTATATTTTGAAAAGAAAAAAAAAGAATGAATTCCTATGCCTCACAAGTAACCCAGAGATGCATTTTAAATATAAGGACACATTCTACTCATGTAAAAACACATTGATTCCCAGACTGTCCGTGGGTCGGATTTAGAAGGCGATTGGGCCAGATCCAGCACCCGGGCCTTAGTTTGCCTATCCATGCCTTAAAGGTAAAGGACCCCTGACCATTAGGTCCAGTAGTGGCCGACTCTGGGGTTGCGGCGCTCATCTCGCTTTATTGGCCGAGGGAGCCGGCGTACAACTTCCAGGTCATGAGGCCAGCATGACTAAGCCGCTTCTGGCGAAACCAGAGCAACGCACAGAAACGCCGTTTCCCTTCCCGCCGAAGCGGTACCTATTTATCTACTTGTATTCCGTGCTTTCGAACTGCTAGGAGCAGGGACTGAACAACAGGAGCTCACCAAGAACAACAGGAGCTCACCAAGCTCACCAAGTGGGGATTCGAACCGCCAACCTTCTGACCCCCCACACCCCCGTTTTTCTGAACATTTCCCTTTTATTTCTTTAGTAGTGACATGTTTGCCACCTTCCTTTGGATGAAGGTGTGGGATATAAACATAATGGATAAATTAATAATAAAACAAAATTTATAAACTTTCAAGATGTGTGCTGAAGACCAAGCCAGCTGAGAAGTTTCATTTCTCTCCCCCCCACACACACACCTTCTGTTTGTTTCCAGAACGCCAACTCTGGCTCCAAATTCAGGAAAGTTCTAGCGTGAAGCTGGCACAGGCTGTTCCCACACCTGTCTGTCTTCCCCTGCGGAGGAGGAAAGCTGTCGGAAGGTGGAAAACATCATCCTTGCACAACTGGCCTTCTTAACATTGCCCCCCACACCCAGTGCCGGATTTACATATAAGCTAAACAAGCTATAGCTTAGGGCCCCACTCCCTTGGGGCCCCCCAAAAAAATTAAAGGGGAAAAAATGGGTGTACATTTCCAAAATAAAATAAAATAAAACCTACATACAGCAACAGTGTTTTGTTTTGTTTTGTGTTTTTTCGGAGGAGGAAAACAAGAAAAAAAATATTCTGAATCTCAGACGCCAGAACAGCAAGAGGGATCGTTGTGCAGTGAAAGCAGCAATCCCTCTTGCTGTTCCGGCTTCTGGAATAGCTGCGCAGCCTGCATTCACTCCATAAGACGCACACACATTTCCTCTTACTTTTTAGGAGGGAAAAAAGTGGGTCTTATAGAGCAAAACACAACACAAAACACTGTTGCTGTATGTAGGTTTTATTTTATTTGTTTTTTATCTTATATTTTGGAAATGTACAAATGAGAAATGAGAGCCAGCCCCCACGTGCGTGGAGAGGGGGTGAGCCCCCAACTCCACCTCCTCTCCAGCTCGGAAGTGGCTTTCTCATCCAGAACCAAAGTTCGTAACCCAAGGTACTATTTCTGGGTTAGCAGAGTCTGTAACCTGAAGTGTCTGTAAGCTGAGGTACCACTGTATATGAGCAAACCAGTGATATTTGAGGGAGCAGGCTAGCAGGCGGGGCCCATGACTTACATCATAGGAGCCTACACAACACAAAACACTATTGCTCTATGTAGGTTTTATTTTATTTGTTTTTTATCTTATATTTTGGAAATGTACATCCAGGTGTAATTTTTTTGGGGGGCCCCAAGAGAGTGGGGCCCTAAGCTATAGCTTGTTTAGCTTATATGTAAATACTGCTAACCACTATGCCACCAAGGGCTCTCCACCAGAGTTGCCAGGTCAAGGCCAAAACCTAGTGATGTTACAGGGCTGGGCCTTGGAGGCAGAGGTTAATTGGGAAAGGGGAGGATGTTTATGATTTTTTAAGATTTTGAAAATCTTAATAAATATCTTATTTTAAAAAAAAGGGAAAGGGGCGGATGCAGCGCAGGAGGGCAGGCAACACCCACCCACTCACACCAGCACAATAGTGTCTGTGCTTTGTTGCTATTATTATTATTATTATTATTATTATTATTATTATTATTATTATGCAAGGTAAAATAAAACATGAATAAAGAACAATAAAATAACACCTGTGTCACTAACAAACAGCAAACCTATAAACATTTTGTTGTTGTTTAGTCGTTTAGTCGTGTCCGACTCTTCGTGACCCCCTGGACCAGAGCACGCCAGGCACTCCTGTCTTCCACTGCCTCCCGCAGTTTGGTCAGACTCATGTTCGTAGCTTCGAGAACACAGTCCCATCATCTCTTCCTCTGTCGTCCCCTTCTCCTTGTGCTCTCCATCTTTCTCAACATCAGGGTCTTTTCCAAGGAGTCTTCTCTTCTCATGAGGTGGCCAAAGTCTTGGAGCCTCAGCTTCAGGATCTGTCCTTCCAGTGAGCACTCAGGGTTGATTTTCTTAAGAATGGAGAGGTTTGATCTTCTTGCAGTCCACGGGACTCTCAAGAGTCTCCTCCAGCACCATAATTCAAAAGCATCCATTCTTCAGCGATCATCCTTTTTTATGGTCCAGCTCTCATTTCCATACATCACCACTGCGAAAACCATAGCTTTAACTATACGGACCTTTGTTGGCAAGGTGATGTCTCTGCTTTTTAAGATGCTGTCTAGGTTTGTCGTTGCTTTTCTCCCAAGAAGCAGGCATCTTTTAATTTCGTGGCTGCTGTCACCATCTGCAGTGATCATGGAGCCCAAGAAAGTAAAGTCTCTCACTGCCTCCATTTCTTCCCCTTCTATTTGCCAGGAGGTGATGGGACCAGTGGCCATGATCTTCATTTTTTGATGTTGAGCTTCAAACCATATTTTGCGCTCTCCTCTTTCACCCTCAATAAGAGGTTCTTTAATTCCTCCTCACTTTCTGCCATCAAAGTTGTGTCATCTGCATATCTGAGGTTGTTGATATTTCTTCCGGCAATCTTAATTCCACCTTGGGATTCATCCAGCCCAGCCTTTTGCATGATGAATTCTGTATATAAGTTAAATAAGCATGTTATTGTAGTTAACCTAATAAAGTGTTCATAAAAATGAATTCTCTCTGTGCTAATGGATGTGCTATAATTTGCTGCCAGCTCCTTCCAGGCATGCATAATCTTCTTTTTATATCGATTAAAGGGACTCTCACCCACCAGTATATTCAAGCTGTCTACCTGCAAGCAAAGCTGAAATCTTCAGGTCAGACCTGAAGGTCTGGCAACCTCACTCTTCCCTTTTTATTTGTTTCATTCAATTTATACACTGCTTGATCACACACACACATAATCAAAGCAGTTTACAAAAAAAAATAAAAACGACAACTGTCAATAAAAAATAGCAACAATAATTTAAGATTTTGGAAAAGTTCAAATAATAATAGGCTGAAAACAGATTGCCGTATTTTTCGCTCTATAGGACGCACCAGACTATAGGACGCACCTAGTTTGGGGGGGAAGAAAGAAGAAAATAAAAATTCTGAATCCCAGAAGCCAGCAAGAGGGATCTGGCTTCTGCGATAGCCTCTTGCTGTTCTGGCTTCTGGGATAGCTGCTGGGATAGCTGGTCTAGCTTTGCGCGAAGCTTCCGCAGGGCATGGGGAGCCTTTATCCCCGTGCCCTGCGGAGGCTTCTGGGACAGCCCGCACAGCCTCCACAGGGCAGCGGGATGAAGGCACCCTGCTGCCCTGCAGAGGCTTTGCGCAGCTAAGCCAGAAGCTAGAACAGTGAGACGGAGTGCTGCGCAGCGCTCCCTCTCCGTGTTCTGGCTTCTGGCTTAGCCGCGCAGCCTGCATTCGCTCCATAAGTCGCACACACATTTCCCCTTTCTTTTTAGGAGGGAAAAAGTGCATCTTATAGAGCGAAAAATACGGTAAATCTCACATCAACATTCTGGGTAGGCGTGTCTGAACAGAAATGTTTTTAGCAGACGCCAAGAAGAGTATAGCGAAGGGGCCTTCCTGTGGTCAAGAGGCAGGGAGTTGCAAGAGTAAGTAACCCGAGATACCACTGTACTTTTTGATTTGTTATAGAATCATAGAATCATAGAGTTGGAAGAGACCACAAGGGCCATCGAGTCCAACCCCCTGCCAAGCAGGAAACACCATCAGAGCACTCCTGACATATGGTTGCCAAGCCTCTGCTTAAAGACCTCCAAAGTAGGAGACTCCACCACACTCCTTGGCAGCAAATTCCACTGTCAAACAGCTCTTACTGTCAGGAAGTTCTTCCTAATGTTTAGGTGGAATCTTCTTTCTTGTAGTTTGGATCCATTGCTCCGTGTCCGCTTCTCCAGAGCAGCAGAAAACAACCTTTCTCCCTCCTCTATATGACATCCTTTTATATATTTGAACATGGCTATCATATCACCCCTTAACCTCCTCTTCTCCAGGCTAAACATGCCCAGCTCCCTTAGCCGTTCCTCATAAGACCTTTGACCATTTTGGTTGCCCTCCTCTGGACACGTTCCAGTTGGTCAGTGTCCTTCTTGAACTGTGGTGCCCAGAACTGGACACAGTACTCCAGGTGAGGTCTGACCAGAGCAGAATACAGTGGCACTATTACTTCCCTTGATCTAGATGCTATACTCCTATTGATGCAGCCCAGAATTGCATTGGCTTTTTTAGCTGCCGCGTCACACTGTTGGCTCATGTCAAGTTTGTGGTCAACCAAGACTCCTAGATCCTTTTCACATGTACTGCTCTCTTGTTGATTTGTTACAAATGCGGAATCTGTATTAGGTGGTCCCTGTAATATAATAATAATAATAATAATAATAATAATAATAATAATAATAATAATAATTTGTTTATATGCCGCCCATCTGACTGGGTTTCGCCAGCCACTCTGGGTGGCTTCCAACAAATTAAAACACAAAACAATGCCAGTTCCACCGATCAAAGTGTGGGGTGAGGCGATCTCCTCTTTCCAGAATGAAGTTACCAGAAATTATTTCCCCCTCTTTTTCTGACTTGTCCATTTTTTTAAAAGACAGCACCCTCTTCTTGAAGTATGTAAACAGTGAAGGCTTTTTTGTCTCTTTCCTAAGAACTGCTCTTTTTCCAGACGTGTGCTTGAGAAGAATCTCAAGGTCTGGTTTTTTAAAAAAATAAATAATCAAAAACAACCATTCTGCAACATGGCAAATAAAGCGGATATTCATTCGTGTCTAGCGTGAATTTCCTGACAGCGAAGCAGGGCAAGTTATCACCTCCAACTTTGTATCAGGCAGAGAAAGGACCAGAACAAACTCTTTTTTATAACTTCAAACCCCCCCTCCGAAAAAAGAGTAGCATTTAGCATTATTAATACAGCTAAAAGGGATGTAACATTTCCAAGGTCACATCAACGCCTCAAAACATTATGGACGTGTTGCAACATTGGAAAGTTCACTGCCAAAATGACCTTTCTTTGGCATAGCTGCTATTTTTCCAGTAAACATTGCTTCTTAGTCTTTAAAATCCACTGTATTAGCAAAACGCCCAAAAGTAAAGGCACGTGCCGCTAATTCTTCCCTTACAATACAAATAAAAAAACCTTGTACGCAAAAGGGGGGGAAAGAGCTAGGCTTGAATCTTTAAAGCCCTAAACGGCCTCGGTCCAGTATACCTGAAGGAGCGTCTCCACCCCCATCGTTCTGCCCGGACACTGAGGTCCAGCGCCGAGGGCCTTCTGGCAGTTCCCTCGTTGAGGTTACGGGGAACCAGGCAGAGGGCCTTCTCGGTGGTGGCACCCGCCCTGTGGAAAGCCCTCCCATCAGATGTCAAAGAGATAAACAACTACCTGACGTTTAGAAGACATCTGAAGGCAGCCCTATTCAGGGAAGTTTTTAACGTGTGACATTTTAATGTATTTTTAATCTTTGTTGGAAGCCGCCCAGAGTGGCTAGGGAGACCCAGCCAAATGGGTGGGGTACAAATAATAAATATTACTATTACTATAACTAGGTCCTGCTCAGAGTAGAGCCATGAAAAAATTAATTGAATCACTTAAGCCCATCAATGTCAATAGGTTAACTCTAAGAATGGGGGTATCTCTCTTTGGCGATCCCTCGTAGCCGAGTAAGATTTTCTTCCATAAACAAGGTTTTAACTGTGAGTCCGTAAGTGACTGTGGAGGCCAATTCTGGATCCACACGTCCTTCCACAGTGGGGACATTGGTTTCTGGGTGGGAGTTGATCACGGTGTGGGTTTGCCAAGCGTGCCTTCCTCTTAGCACGCTTCTTCCTTGTGTTGAGTTTGAGCGTCTTCAAAGCCCATGACACCTTTGGTAAAGGCTGTTCTCCAATTGGAGCGCTCGCAGGCCAGTGATTCCCAGTTTTCGGTGTTTATACTACATTTTTTAAGATTTGCCTTGAGAGAGTCTTTAAACCTCTTTTGTTGATCACCAGCTTTACGCTTTCCATTTTTAAGTTCGGAATAGAGTAGTTGCTTTGGAAGACGATCATCAGGCATCCGCACAACATGACCAGTCCAATGAAGTTGATGTTGAAGAATCTTTGCTTCGACACTGGTGATCTTTGCTTCATCCAGTACACTGGTATTAGTTCGCCTGTCTTCCCAAGTGATGTGTAAAATTTTTTGGAGACACCACTGATGGAATCTTTTGAGGAGTTGGAGATGGCGTTTCTAAGTGGTCCATGTATGGGATGTTAAAAAGGTAAAGGACCCCTGACAGTTAAGTCCAGTCGCGGATGACTCTGGGGTTGTGGTGCTCATCTCACTTTACTGGCCAAGGGAGCTGGCATTTGTCTGCAGACAGTTTTTCCAGGTCATGTGGCCAGCATGACTAAGCCGCTTCTGGCGAACCAGAGCAGCGCATGGAAACACCATTTACCTTCCTGCCGGAGCGGTACCTATTTATCTACTTGCACTTTGACGTGCTTTCGAACTGCTAGGTTGGCAGGAGCTGGGACCAACCAATGGGAGCTCAACCCGGATGGGAGATTCGAACCGCCGACCTTCTGATCGGCAAGTCCTAGGTTCTGTGGTTTAACCCACAGCAGCGCACATTGGATCACCCTCCCACCCTCCCTAATTTTAGGGTGTTTGTTGCGTCTGACCTTGCTATTGCCTGTCATGGGGTCATCTCCTTTTGGGGCAGGGACCTGGTAGGAATTTTGTCCATTTGGCTGATTGGCTGGTGCCATTTGGTTTTTGCCTACTGCGTAGCAAATCGTCACAACTTGTAAGGTTGCAGTTAGGCATTGGTTTTAGGGGGGAAATGGTTGGTGGGGGGGTATGAATTGGCTTTGCCTGCCCCTCCAATGCTGTTGCTGCAAGGGTATTCCGTTAAAGGAATCCAGGGGCTCACTGTGCTTTTGTCCGCACCCCCGTAAAGGGGGATAGGG
The DNA here is from genome assembly GCF_965113315.1 of Podarcis vaucheri. Classification (NCBI taxonomy): domain Eukaryota; kingdom Metazoa; phylum Chordata; class Lepidosauria; order Squamata; family Lacertidae; genus Podarcis; species Podarcis vaucheri. Next base: position 5,743,811 of record NC_138759.1, read on the forward strand.
CCACGCAAAAACCCCTGGGAACATTTGGGGAGAGGTGAGGGTCTGGTACCCAACTCCATCTACTCCCCATAAAATGTTTTCCCTTACTGACTTTGCAGGCTTGCGGATGTCAGGTCTGTCCCTGGGTGGGGACAGATAGTTGTAACCATTGCCTAGCAACCACTCACATTGTTTGCATTTTAATAAAGTTGTGGCCAAAATTATGCCAAAAACCTTGAACAAAAGTTATGGTGTGAATTTATTTAGGGGTGGCCTGGGGACCTCAACACGCAACTCCTGCAGCCCAGCTGGCACCCAACATCTTGTTCTGCTTCCCTTTGAACCTCATCACTGGAGAGCCAGTGTGGTGTAGTGGTTAAGAGCAGAAGTCTCGTAATCTGGGGAACCTGGTTCGCTCCCCGCTCCTCCACATGCAGCTGCTGGGTGACCTTGCGCCAGTCACACTTCTTTGAAGTTTCTCAGCCCCACTCACCTCACAGGGTGTTTGTTGTGGGGGAGGAAGGGAAAGGAGAATGTTAGCCGCTTTGAGACTCCTTTGGGTAGTGATAAAGCGGGATATCAAATCCAAACTCCTCTTCCTCTTCCCCTTCTCCTTCTCCTTCTCCTTCTCCTCCTTCTCCTTCTCCTTCTCCTTCTCCTTCTCCTTCTCCTTCTCCTTCTTCTTCTTCCTCTTCTGTGAAATAGTGGGGGGAGACAACTCTCTATATTATTCCTCACCCCACTTCATGACTAACAGAATTAAGGAATATTTGCCACTTGATGCGTTAGAGTTTTATTTTGTGTTTGAAAAGGCCACTGCAGGAGACCCATGTTCACTTTACAAGGAAAACCCATATTCTGGGTTTTCCAGAACTCTGTAATTTCCTGCTGTGTTTTAATGACCCATCTCCTGCTATATTTTTAATGACCCATGTGATAAAGCGGGATATCAAATCCAAACTCCTCCTCTTCTTCTTCTTCTTCATCAATGAGGCTGAGAAGGGGGTCTTGTCATCTGGGTCTCCAGACACACTGCCCAAGCTGGCGCCCCAAGGAGGTCACTTCCTTGCAGCTAGCGCTGCAGTTTGACTTCATCCCTGGAGACGCACTCCTTTGTCTTCCAAGACAGACAGATGCCAAAAACCCTGAACACGAATGCCAACATGGAATGCCAAAGTTTAAGTATCTTATGTTTAATTTTGATCCCCTCGCCCTTCCTTTCCTTTTTTATAATAATTTTTATCAATTTTAACATATAAATTATAATACATACCACAAAACTTCATCACTTAAATAATCTTTTTTTGGGGGGGGGTTCTTTATAAATGTATATTTCAACATTTTTTTCATCTCATTATATATCATCTCCCAGAAGCATTTCACCTTTCTACATTTCCACCACATGTGATAAAATGTTCCCTCTTTTTCTTTACATTTCCAACATTTATTACTGACTTTATACATTTTCACTAACTTGACAGGTATAATATACCATCTATACATCATTTCCATCACATTTTCTTTTAGGGCATTGCATGCAGTAAATTTTAAACCTTCTTTCCATAATTTTACCCAGTCACTCAGCTGTATATTATACCCAAAATCTTTGGCCCAGTGAATCATAACCGACTTAACATCCTAGTCCTCCTAGCCATTCAAGCAGCGAGATCACCTTCCTGCTTCCATCTTGGTTACCACACAGTGGTCGAACCGTGGAACCTTATTGCAGACACGCCTGCTCACCATCGCCACCCTTGGCCTGGAGGAGGAGCAGCAGGCGAAGCAACAAAGCTTCTCCCCTAAAGGCTGGGACCTTGCGAAGATCTTGCCCAAGGGGACTCATGAGCAGAAGGGAAACAGGCTGGCCTCGCTCGGCCACAGGAGAACACCCACGGTGTTGCGCCACCCATGTGGCGCACAGCAAGCATTCCAGCGGCTTGACAAGATTCTCCTGTTGCAATTTGGGCGGTGGTTTTTTTTCTTCTCTTCCTTCCACGTGCAAAGTTCCAGCAGGAATTGCTTGCCTGCTGACATAATCCTTGTTATTGTCATTTTGTGCGATTCCGCCTGGGCCTGTTTCTGCCAAAGTGCCCCAAGTACTTTAGCCGACACGATGTCCTCAAGGCCGCACAAACTATATGTTAGGATAAACATGTTTTTAAGTGCTTAAGCCGTGCACTTCTCCCTGTTTTTGGAAGGAAAAAGAAGTCAGAGGGCCCCAAAATAAGGGACGTAGGAAATGGCTTTATCCTGAGTCAGAACCCTGGTCTATCTAACTCAGTATTGTATACACGACTGGCAGCAGTTCCTCTAGGCAGGATATTTCCTCATCTCCTACGTGGAGATGCCACTGCGGACTGAACCTTCTGCATGCAAAGCAAATGTTCTGCCATTGAACTACATCCCGTTCCCTTTGGGTTGCCTTTCCTGTGTGAGTGTCTGGAGGCGGTTGGAGGGTGAATGGTGGCTAACAGATAGAGGCTGAATCCTGACAAAGCAAAAGTACTGGTTTTTTTTAAATAATAATAATAAATTTTATTTATATCCCGCCCTCCCCAGCCGAAGCCGGGCTCAGGGTGGCTAACAACAATAAAAATAAATAAAATAGTACAACATTCTAAAATCATTCATTATAAAATTAATTCAAATCAAATTGTTGGCAACCATTGGGCTAGAGATTCTGTGTAGATTGCCAAAGGAGGGGGTCAGGCTGCGCCCTGACCAAAGACTTGGTGAAACAGCTCTGTCTTGCAGGCCCTGCGAAAATATGTCAAGTCCTGCAGGGCCCTTGTCTCTTGGGACAGAGCGTTCCACCAGATTGGAGCCGCAGCCAAAAAAGCACTGGCTCTGGATGAGGCCAGCCTAACTTCTCTGTGGCCTGGGACCTTCAAGATGTTTTTGTTTGAAGACCATAAGTTCCTCCGTGGGACATACCAGGAGAGGCGGTCCCGTAGGTATGAGGGTCCTAGGCCGTACAGGGCTTTGAAGGTTAAAACCAGCACCTTAAACCAGATCCTGTCCTCCACCGGGAGCCAGTGCAGCTGGTATAGCACTGGGTGAATGTGATCTCGCAGCGAAGACCCCGTAAGGAGTCTTGCCAAGGCATTCTGAACCCGCTGGAGTTTCTGGGTCAGTCTCAAGGGCAGCCCCACGTAGAGCGAGTTACAATAATCCAGTCTGGAGGTGACCGTCACGTGGATCACAGTGGCGAGGTCAGGGCGAGAGAGGTAAGGAGCCAACTGCTTAGCCTGGCGGAGATGAAAGAATGCCGCCTTTGAGGGGGACAGGGGGTGGGCAGGTTGGAGGACTCTTCCCTTGCCCGCCCCCCGGATAGGAAAAGGGAGATTTAGCAATCCTATCCAACCCCTGTACGAGATCATGAATTCCACCTGTGCAGAATTACAGAAATAGCAAAGCAGATCTCCTAAGGCTGCAGCACCAGAGGAGAGGGAGCTGCGCCTGGAGCGAGACAGAGATGCTTACGGTATAAGGCATATGCCTCCCACAATAAAACACAGCTCCAGATGTCCAGGACAAGGAAGCTGAACCACACACTCCCAGCTGAGAAGCCCAGTGAGTCACTCAGCAAAGGAGACCATTTCCCTCTCCACTTCCCCCCTCCCCTTTTAACCTGCGGGGAACATTCCATGCTGAGCCCAAATATGGCAATTAGGTAAGACCTTGAACCAGGGAACAAATCCCTTCTGCTGAGCCTCCGCTGAACAGAAAAACATTGCAGATCTCCTTAGTGTTCGTCCTCAAAGTTGAATATTTGAGGTGCATTTTAGGACACAGGAAAGGCAGGAAAGGAAAGGCGAGAGAAAAAGGATTTGACGAAAGTAGGTCAAAGTTTGAATGAGAGATATTAAGTAATTTTTTTCTAAAATGTATAAATTGCTGCTTGAATGGCATTTGAAGGATGAGGAGGTAAAGTCGGTTATGATTCATTGGGCTAAAGATTTTGGGTATAATATACAGCTGAGTGATTGGGTAAAACAATGGAAAAAAGGTTTAAAATTTACTGCATTCAATGCCCTAAAAGAAAATGTGATGAAAATGATGTATAGATGGTATATTACACCTGTCAAGTTAGCTAAAAGGTATAAAGTTAGCAATAAATGTTGGAAATGTAAAGGAAAAAAAGGAACATTTTATCACATGTGGTGAGAATGTAAAAAGGTGAAAACTTCTGGGAGATGATATATAATGAGATGAAAAAAATGTTGAAATATACATTTATAAAGAAACCAGAAGCATTTTTACTGGGTATTGTAGGAAGTGACATAAATAGAAAGGAATGTAAGTTGTTTTTATATGCAACAATGGCAGCAAGAATGTTATTGGCCCAAAAATGGAAGCAAGAAGAATTACCAACAAAAGAAGAATGAAGGATGAAATTAATGGACTATGCAGAATTGGATAAACTAACAGGAAGGATTCGAAACTGGCAGGACCAGAAATTCACGGAAGACTGGAGTAAATTTACGGACTATTTGAAAAGTATTTGTGAAGATCAGATGACGTTTGTAGGTTTGCAAGAAGTTTTGTGAGGAGTATTATTGGAAGTATTGCAAAAATGAAGAAGGGGAAGGGTGATTTGTTAAGAGATGTAAAGGCAATAAAAAGTTAAGAAATGCATAAGAAGTGGTTAAAACGGTGGATCATCAGAGGTGCTGATGGAAGGCTAAAAAGATTGTATAAGTGATAAGTTTTGTGGTACATTTTATAATTTATATGTTAAAATCAATAAAAATTTTATATATATATATATATATATATATATATATATATATATATATATATAAAATATACTCAGAGTCACAAAGTGATTTCATGCTCTTTATTCAGCTCATAGTGGTGAGGAGGAATGAATGAAAGTCCCCTCAAAGTATCTGCTTTATATACATTATTTACACAATGGGCTGCACATGATTGGCTAATTCTGGAATTCTACTGTAAGCCAATCAGGTTGTGGATTCACTTACCGTATTTTTCGCTCTATAACACGCACTCAACCATAACACGCACGTAGTTTTTAGAGGAGGAAAATGCCACCCGTAGGCATTTCCTCCATAACACGCACAGACATTTCCCCTTACTTTCCAGGAGGAAAAAAGTGAGTGTTATGGTGCAAAAAATACGGTATATCTGGAGCATGATTGGGTGGTTCCTGCCAACCAATCATACTGCTGCATTGTTCTAGGACCAATCAGACTGCTGCATTCTGAATCCTATTGTTCTAGGACCAATCAGACTGCTGCAGTTTGGCTCCTATTCAACTCAGTACATAACATATATATGGAAGCAGGAAGCTGATCGTCTCCAGAGCCCATAAGAAGCCCCTGGTGGACCAGACCGGTGGTCCTTCTACTCCAGCACTGAACCATGGTTGAGTGGAACATCTGGACCAACTCTTACGTGTAGTGAACACCAACCAAGATTAAGAAAAGCCCTGTTGGATCAGGCCCCGTGTCCACCTAGTCATTTAATCAGCACTTCATTGAGAACCATGAATGCCAGAATCTTACTTTTCAGCTCAGCAGCACCACATCTCCTTTGCACGTAGAAGGTTCCAGGGCTAACAGCAATAGATTAAATGGACCGATGGTCTGATCCTGCAGGAGGCAGCTCCATGTGTTCGCTGTAGGTGTAGAAGACAGCTGGGGGGGGGTGTCGGGATGTCCAGGACCGAGGCTGGCAATGCTCTTGATTTCATCACCATCATCCATAACAGTTCTATGCTGCTTAATATGCAAAATCCCTAAGCCGCTCCCATAAAAGACAGTAAGAGAAGTGGAAAAAGAGAGAAAAATGTATGCACAACATCTAAAACCAAAAATCCAAATAAACGTGTCAGGAAAAATAGGAGCAAGCAACCAACACAACATTTGGTTAAATCAATAAATAAGAAAGCAGAACAGTATGAAGCTGTTACAAGCCCAGGGTTGCTTGCTTCTGCTCTGGAGGGTAGGACTCGGACCCATAGCTTCAAGTTACAAGAAAGGAGATTCCAACCAAACATCAGGAAGAACTTTCTGACAGTAAGAGCTGTTTGGCAGTGGAGCAGACTCCCATGTGAGGCAGTGAACTGTCCTTCCTTGGAGGTTTTTAAGCAGAGGTTCTATGAAGATTTAAAAATGGAAATGTGAACCAACACATCAGGAAAAAACAGAGAAGCCGCCAACAAAACGTTTGGTTAAATATCAATAAATAAGAAAACAAAACAGTGTGAAGGCTCTTATGAGTCCGGGATTGCTTGCTTCAACAGATAGGTATTTAAAGGTAAAGGGACCCCTGACCATTAGGTCCAGTCATGGCCGACTCTGGGGTTGCGGCGCTCATCTCGCTTTATTGGCCAAGGGAGCCGGCGTGCAGCTTCCGGGTCATGCGGCCAGCATGACTAAGCCGCTTCTGGCGAACCAGAGCAGCGCACAGAAACGCCGTTTACCTTCCCGCCGCAGAGGTGCCTATTTATCTACTTGCACTGGTGTGCTTTTGAACTGCTAGGTTGGCAGGAGCAGGGACAGAGCAACGGGAGCTCACCCCGTGGTGGGGATTCGAACGACCGACCTTCTGATCAGCAAGTCCTAGGCTCTGTGGTTTAACCCACAGCGCCACCCGTGTCCCTGATAGGTATTTAGGAGGCATTTAAAACAGCCCCTGGAAGGGTGTTTAACCACTGGCCATGTGGTCTGGGGCAGATGAGAATCTAACAATAGCTGGAGTCGCACATGTTCCCTATCCCTGGTTGAAAAGAGAAACCCACCAACAGATGGGATTTCTGAGGACTGGTTGAAAAGCCAAATTAGCAGGCAAGCAAAATACTCCTCCTCCTCCTCCTGATTCTCCGATGGAGAAACAGACCTGCTCAAAGATCTACACGCCGGGTCAATAAACAAACTTTAATTGCAGAGAGGCTCAGCCAAAAGAACCCGCAGTAGGGTTAGAAATAAACTCCTGTAATATATTCGGCCCTGCTCAAGGGAATATTTAGATGTGTACACGCAGAGTTATAGGCAGGATTCTAAGAAAAACTAATAAGAACGCACCATCTCTCTCTCTTTTTTTGCCCTCCTACAGATGGTGGCATTTAAAGCCCAAGATGCCGTTCAACCACCTTTTCGCCCCCGGGGGGAATACTCCTTGCTCCTCTGAGAAGACAGCAACTTCTGCAGGAAATATGGACCACCGGCAACATTTCCCATGATTATTTAACTAACATGGGTCAATATTTATTTATTCTTTGGGATTTTCTAACCAGCCCTGCCCCAAAGGCTCGGGCTGGCTAATTACAACACACGCAATTGAAAGCAGATTTTTTAAAAGTGTAAAACAGAACCTGACTGAAGGCCTTCTCATGCTGCTATTTTAACGGGGACATGCAAAGGCCTTTAAATCTGGATTTGGGCGGTGGTGGGTTTGGGCTTCTGCACTGGCAGAACTCCTCGAAAATGAGGCAAATGCATACAAGGGGGGGGGGGAGGCTTGCTGCAAGCTCCTCAATCAGAAGGAGCGATGAAGCTGGAGCCTGGTCTTCCACAAAGGCTGGAAGAGGGCAACGGCTGAGGGCGTCGGCATGGCCCATCGATTTCCCCGGGCGATGGACGAGCCGGTAGTGGTAGGCAGCCAGGAAAACAGTCCATCGCAGCATGCGTGGCGAGAGGACCGGTGGAGTTGGACAATCACTGGCGAAGAGGCCCAGGAGCGGCTTGTGGTCAGTGATGAAGTCAAAAGTCCTGCCATAGAGGTATTCATGGAACCTCTTCACTCCAGCCACAAGTGCCAGTGCCAGTGCCTCCTTGTCGAGCTGGCTGTAATTCCGTTCCGTCGGAGATAGCATCCTGGAAAAGCAGGCGAGCGGTGCTTCTCTTCCGTCTGGAAAACGGTGACTAAGGACAGCGCCGATGCCAAAAGGTGAGGCGTCGCAGGCAAGGAACAGCGGCCTGGATTCACTGTACTGTACCAGTACACTGTCCGATGAAAGGAGAGCCTTGACCGCGTTGAAGGCCACCGTCTCCCGATGACCCCAGGACCAAGGTGTCTTTGTGCTGAGGAGTTGGTGAAGAGGCTCAGCCACCGTGGCTTTGTGGGGCAGGAACATGTTATAAAAGTTCAGCAGCCCCAGGAACGCCTGCAACTCCGTCTTGTTCTTTGGGATGGGGGCCTGCTGGAAAGCGCAGTGGCCCCCCAGAGAAGAGTGAGTCATATGTTGCATTGCCGTCAGAAAAATACCTTTTGATTTTAACAGGACAGTAACTGCGGCTACTTTATGGTTAGAGATAGAGGTGAATCAAGAATTTATTTCTATATGCAACTACAGCAGCTAGGGTTTTATTAGCCCAGAAATGGAAAGATGAGAAGACATCAATCAAAGAAGAATGGAAAGAAAAACTGATGGAATATACTGAACTGGCAAAGCTAACCAGGAAACTCAGAGACATAAGAGCTGTTCGATAGTGGAATTTGCTGCCAAGGAGTGTGGTGGAGTCTCCTTCTTTGGAGGTCTTTAAGCAGAGGCTTGACAACCATATGTCAGGAGTGCTCTGATGGTGTTTCCTGCTTGGCAGGGGGTTGGACTCGATGGCCCTTGTGGTCTCTTCCAACTCTATGATTCTATGGACAACAGAGACTTCAAAAAAAGGACTGGGACATTTGCAGGGAAACCAAAATGCTTGTTTACAAAGCTATTGCACTACCAACCTTACTGTATGCATGTGAAACATGGACCACTTATAAACGCCATCTCCAGCTCTTTGAAAGATTCCATCAACGGTGTCTCCGAAAAATGTTACACATCACTTGGGAAGACAGGTGAACTAATATCAGCGTACTGGAGGAAGCAAAGATCACCCATGCCGAAGCAAGGATTCTTCAACATCAACTTTGTTGGACTGGTCATGTTGGGCGGGTGCCTGATGATCATCTTCCAAAGCAACTACTCTATTCCGAACTTTAAAATGGAAAGCGTAATGTCAACAAAAGAGGTCTAAACACTGTCTCAAGGCAAATCTTTAAAACTGGAGTATACACACTGACAACTGGGAAACACAGGCCTGCGAGCACTCCAGTTGGAGAACAGCCTTCACCAAAGGTGTCATGGGTTTTGAAGACACTCGAACTCAGTACACAAGCGAGAAACGTGCTAGGAGGAAGGCACGCTTGGCTAATCCACACCATGATCAATTCCTGCCCGGAAACCGATGTCCCCACTGTGGAAGGACGTGTGGATCCAGAATTGGCCTCCACAGTCACTTACGGACTCATTGTTAAAACCATGTTTTGGAAGGCAATCTTACTCGGCTACAAGTTAAAAACCTGGGCAATGCCCGCCCACCCGAACCTCCCCCAATCAGTCAAAACTGTTAAGTTGTGGGTGAACATATCAGACGACGCAGCGATTCTTCAAACAGCTCTTGTTTATTCACAGAACAGAACTGGGCTGAAGGGTTCAGCCAGCCTGCTTATATAGAGCTCAACTACAAAGCAACAGTAACAACTTTCTGTAACTATCCAATCACTGAACATCACTTTCAATTCCTTATTTGCATATGTCGACCTGGTTGAAAACTACCTACAGTATCCCCTGCAGGCCCAGGATGAGAACTTCAGTACATAACAAAAACAAAGGGGGAAGGGGGAAGGGGATCGCATAAGACACATCCTATGCGCACAAGACACATCATATGAGGACTTCTGGAGAGGAAAAATGGCAGGCGCCATGGCAGCAAGCAGCTCCTGAAGCCAGCCAGAGCCAACTGCGCTACCAGGCTGGCTCCGGGCTGCCGAGGCTGCCGCTGCCACGTTTCCCGGGGACAGACTTGCAAAGCCAGGGACTGTCCCCGGAAACCGGGGATGTCTGGTAACCCTGTCTTAACTGTTTTCTGAGAGTGGGTGTTGTGCTGGTTTTGAGGGGGTATGTGTGTGATTTTAAATGGTTTTCAGCTGTGTTGTTTTCCTAGAAAAAGAGGTGCCGAAACTTGCTATGAATGGTGCCTACCTGAGAGGTGCCGGAACTGAGTTCCAGTGAGTTCCAGCTGAAAAAAGCCTTGGTTTTCAGTGCTATTTTTAATAGGGTTACTTATTTGTGTTGTTGTTGGGAAAAAAATATTTATTTTGATTGCGTACTGTAATGGGAATTGGGGTTGCTTGTGCGTAAACTGCAAACTGCTCCAAGCTGGTTGTATAGCTAAACCTTTCCCTGGTTTGACAGCCCTTATAACGCGACTGTCTTAGTCACTGGCAGAATCCGTGAGTGGGCGTCTCCTAAATTTCTTCCAACATAGAAATTCTTTGACGCCCAGTCTCCTCCTAGATTCTCTGTGCGGAAGCTTTCTGCGCAGCGTGGGCGTGCCAAGCGGAGGTCCTGTGCTCTCTCCGCTGATCTCACTGGAAGAGTCTCTGAGCCTCCCCTCTGCAGTACTTTCAGCTTCCCCTTTCTCCCTGGTGTCCCCTGGATTTCCTTCCCCAGCGGAAGCTCTCTCTCTCTCCCTGCTAGTTCCCTCCCCTGCATCATTGGAGCGTCTTACCTCTCCTCTTGCCTCTGATGGCAGTTCCCTGACACGTACTTTTAGCTATATTTGTTTTAATGCATGCTGTGGGTCCCGGGAGAAAGGCAGGATAAAAATAAAGATTAAAAAAAAGGCCTATGGAACATACTTTTCCAATGCCAGGCCCATAGGGATTTGTCAGTAGGCCTGGATCATTTTAAAGTATACCCCCAGCCTTTCCTAGGTCTTATGGGTGAATAGAGTTGCCAGGTCAGCAGCACCCCAGACCCCGAGAATTCAAGGCCCTGTTAGTGGAGAAATCTGAGGGCTCCCTTGGACAAAAAAGCAAGGACACCAGCCAGGAATACCAGAGCAAAACAGCAGCCAGTAAGCTTGGTCTTTATTGAAGACTGTCACGATAGGACTCCCACCTGCCACCAGGTGGAACAAGATGGAAGCCCCCAACAAAAGAGCCCCCAAACTTTTATTAGCTGCTAATCCCCATGTTACACACACACCCCAAACTACATCACTAATACATCATGGTTACATCATGAAAGGGGAGGTCTGGTGGCAGTAATCTGAGCATCCTGGACTCTGCCCCATGGTTCTCCTTGCCCTCCACCAAACACCCATCAAGTGTAACAAAAAAGATCTTTACATTTCCCTGTTTCCCAGCCAAGTTCATCACACCCTTTTGTCTTCGTCTGAGTTTGTTATTTCTGGAATGGCTACCTGTCTGGCACTCAGGTATCAGGATGCCAGGAATTATCACTCAGGCAGAGGGGCTGCTGAGGAGCTGAGCTCACATGTCTAGATGAATTTCTGAAGTTTTCCCAGTGAGCCAGTACATAGCTACATTTATCAGTGAATTCTTACATTTGGTATTTTGCAGCAGAGGCCCTTTGAATAGATAGGAAGAAACTGTGATGAAATGTTTTGTTGGGACAAGTCACAAAAGTGATTGTGATGATTTTGGTAGTGAGCTGCATGTGCATGATATCTGCTGGAGGGGCAACCCCCCCCCCCAACCTATACATAAATCCTGCAACAACCCAAAGCTGAGACCTAGGAGTGGCCCTGGCTGATGTCTTGGGATGTGGCCCCAGGTGGATTCTTCCTCTGCATTCCCTCCCATCACCAAGCCCTGGAGATGGAGGTAAATTGGGAGAGGGGAGGAGAGAGCAAAAAAAAATATCTCTGCAGTAATTTGCAGCTGGTTGTTGCTGGGCTGAATCTTGAAGGCTGAATGCACAGTAGTCGTAGTAAAGGCATTTTCACCCTCCCTCCTGTCACCTGAAGGGGCCCTGCAGTCCTGGAGGTCTGGGAATCCTACAAGCAAAGCATTAGTGGCAGTGGCATAGTGTGGGTTGCCAGAGCCCGGGGCAAGGCAAATATCCTTGGCACCGCCTGTCGATAGGCTGGAACGAAGGGGCAATAGCTTGTCGACCTACCCGAGTGGCAGCTGCAGTGCCCAATGAGCACTGAGCACAGCAGAGAGCGGAACAGGAAGCGGGTATCTTTCTGTTCTCTCTCTCTAATTTTATTCATATAATTAATTTCACAACATACAAAAATTCAAAAAAAGAAAGACTTGAAACGCAAACAATTGATCATATATATCTTATTTCGACTCCCTTCCCCGTCTTGCTGTGGCTCCTTGTTTTTATAATATTTTACTGCATTTCCAAATTAAACCAATTTATTATTTACTCCATATGTTCCATGTAGATTATTTTTTACTACTGCGCGTTTTTATATTAAGCCTTAATTTGTTTACAATAATTTTGTTTATGCTCCATAAATGATTTCAAATGACAACACTTTCGAGGTCCCAAGTCACAAGGTGGTTAGATTGGTCTCAACTAGGGCCAGGGCCTTTTCAGCACTGGCCCCGACTTGGTGGAACGCTCTGTCACAAGAGACAAGGGCCCTGCAGGTCTTGAGATCTTTCCGCAGGGCCTGCAAGACAGAGCTGTTCTGCCTGGCCTTTGGTTTGGACTCAGTCTGACCCTTATGTTTTCCCTCCTCTTATGGTTTTGATCCCTGGGCTACTTTTAAAATGAGGCTGCATTTTAAATTGCATTTTAACCCGTATTTTAAATTGTCTTCTTGCTGCTGTTTTCCCCCTATTATGTTTTTATTGTAATTTTACTGGTGTTAGCCGCCCTGAGCCCAGCTCTGGCCAGGGAGGGCGGGGTATAAATAATTTATTATTATTATTATTATTATTATTATTATTATTATTATTCCATTCTTAGCAGCGGGTATCTTTACAAAGCCCATGGATAGGGCTCCCTAGCAAGTGGCCATCACCCAAATCCACCCACTCGTACTTTGGGAGATTGGGGGTGTGCAGTATTTTTTTTACTTGTTATTGCTACTTTTTCTTCTGGAATCTTGTGCCCCTAATAATCCTGCACCCCCGTGGCCCCACCCATGCTAATGTAAAGTATGTAAAGAAATGTAAAGTATTGCACTTCGGCAAATGCAATGCACTTGGGAAATGTAAAGTATTGCACTTGGGCAAAAAAAATGAGAGGCACAAATACAAGATGGGTGACACCTGGCTTTAGAGCAGTACATGTGAAAAGGATCTAGGAGTCTTGGTTGACCACAAACTTGACATGAGCCAACAGTGTGACGCGGCAGCTAAAAAAGCCAATGCAATTCTGGGCTGCATCAATAGGAGTATAGCAACTAGATCAAGGGAAGTAATAGTGCCATTGTATTCTGCTCTGGTCAGACCTCACCTCCAGTTCTGGGCACCACAGTTCAAGAAGGACACTGACAAACTGGAACGTGTCCAGAGGAGGGCAACCAAAATGGTCAAAGGCCTGGAAACGATGCCTTATGAGGAACGGCTAAGGGAGCTGGGCATGTTTAGCCTGGAGAAGAGGAGGTTAAGGGGTGATATGATAGCCATGCTCAAATATATAAAAGGATGTCACATAGAGGAGGGAGAAAGGTTGTTTTCTGCTGCTCCAGAGAAGCGGACACGGAGCAATGGATCCAAACTACAAGAAAGAAGATTCCACCTAAACATTAGGAAGAACTTCCTGACAGTAAGAGCTGTTTGACAGTGGAATTTGCTGCCAAGGAGTGTGGTGGAGTCTCCTACTTTGGAGGTCTTTAAGCAGAGGCTTGACAACCATATGTCAGGAGTGCTCTGATGGTGTTTCCTGCTTGGCAGGGGGTTGGACTCGATGGCCCTTGTGGTCTCTTCCAACTCTATGATTCTATGATTCTATGCTACGCCACCGATTAGCGACGTCTTTTCATCTTGTGGCAATGCAGGCTGATCACACCCCTCGAGTGTTCGATGCACCAGCACAAACTCTGGGCCCTATTTGGGGGTCTGGAGTGGCTATTCAGAAACCCCAGAGCTGGATTTGGAAATGTACTGGGAGTCTCTGGACACAGAGACCTTCGGTTCAGCGAAAGTTTTCCTGGAATGGAACCAAAGAGCAATTCCGTTTATATCTCTGGTTTGTTGCTAAAACAGTTCGGCTGGCGTGCCTTCATGTCCTATTCCCTTTTTAAAAAAATGAAGTATCTGCATTGCAAAACCATGCGGTGAAGAGGAAGCAAGGTCAAAGGTGGCGTTTGGGAAGGTTTTTTGTTGTTATTATTAAAAATGTAATCGATGTGATCGCATTTCAAATGTTATGGATTTACCAGTTGCAGGAGATGAGTCTGTAATATCACATGGGTCATTAAAAATATAGCAGGAGATGGGTCATTAAAACACAGCAGGAAATTACAGAGTTCTGGAAAACCCAGAATATGGGTTTTCCTTGTAAGCTGAACATGGGTCTCCTGCAGTGGTCTTTTGAAACACAAAATAAAACTCTAGTTAGTCATGAAGTGGGGTGGGGTGGGGAATAATAATAATAATGTCTTCCCCCACTATTTCATGGAATCATAGAAGAAGAAGAAGAGGAGGAGTTTGGATTTGATATCCCACTTTATCACTACCCTAAGAAGTAGCGGGTGGTGCTGTGGGTTAAACCACAGAGCCTAGGACTTGCCGATCAGAAGGTCGGTGGTTCAAATCCCCACAACGGGGTGAGCTCCCGTTTCTCAGTCCCAGCTCCTGTCAACCTAGCAGTTCGAAAGCACGTCAAAGTGCAAGTAGATAAATAGGTAGGTAAACGGCGTTTCCGTGCGCTGCTCTGGTTTCGCCAGAAGCGGCTTAGTCATGCTGGCCACATGACTTGGAAGCTGTACGCCGGCTCCCTCGGCCAATAAAGCGAGATGAGCGCCGCAACCCCAGAGTCGGCCACGACTGGACCTAATGGTCAGGGGCCCCTTTACCTTTAAAGAGTCTCAAAGCGGCTAACATTCTCCTTTCCCTTCCTCCCCCACAACAAACACTCTGTGAGGTGAGTGGGGCTGAGAGACTTCAGAGAAGTGTGACTGGCCCAAGGTCACCCAGCAGCTGCATGTGGAGGAGCGGGAAAGCGAACCCGGTTCACCAGATTACGAGTCTACCGCTCTTAACCACTACACCATACTGGCTCTCAGTCCAGTCTAGTCCAGCCCCCTGCAATGCAATGGGGTGTGAAAGCTCTGTGTGTGTGTGCTCACTGCTGGCATCCAAAGAATGGAAAAGAATGGAAAGGGTTAACCTCCCCCCCCCAAATGAAGTTCTTAGGTAGCCCCAGTGGGCAAGAGTGTGGTGACCAAACATGACCTGAGTTTGCAAAAGCAAAAAAAAAAAAAAGTTTTTTAAAAAATAATAATAAATAAATAAAAATGTCAGTGGGAGATCAGTGAATGCATTTCCATTGATAAATGGCAGCGCTTCCTCCCCACTAAAAATGTTTAGGAGTATACTCTCATTTTCCTACTCATATTGAAATACTGCCCCTCAATGAGGCCAAACCTAGATTCACAAAATGTTTAGGGGGTATGCGTACCCCTGAGCCCCCCCCCCCAGAAAAAAGGCGCTGATAAATGGCGAAAGCGTAATACCAGGTATGATAAACTGAAAGCACATGGTATGTGAATGACTCTTGGGGAAGGGAGAAATAAGGAAGATAAAAAGTAAATAATGATCTCATGGGGAACGAAACCAGAATACGAATGTGCGACTTAACTTGTAAACTTAACTCAGGTGAATATCACACAAGATTAGAGTTGGCTGCAATTTGTTGTTGTTGTTTCGTCGTTTAGTCGTGTCCGACTCTTTGTGACCCCCTGGACCAGAGCACGCCAGGCACTCCTGTCTTCCACTGCCTCCCACAGTTTGGTCAAACTCATGCTGGTAGCTTTGAGAACACTATCCAACCATCTAGTCCTCTGCCGTCCCCTTCTCCTTGTGCCCTCCATCTTTCATAACATCAGGGTCTTTTCCAGGGAGTCTTCTCTTCTCATGAGGTGGCCAAAGTCTTGGAGCCTCAGCTTCAGGATCTGTCCTTCCAGTGAGCACTCAGGACTGATTTCCTTCAGAATGGATGGGTTTGATCTTCTTGCAGTCCATGGGACTCTCAATTGCAGTCCATGGCTGCAATTTAGTCACTGCTGAATTCTACACACACACACCTCCTCTGCCTGTATTTACAAACACACGCATGGTAGGCATGCTTTTTTTTTTTAACTTCCCCCATTTTATCCTCCCAGGAACGCTGTGCGGTAGGTCAGTCCACAAGGCAGTGTGTTCACCCAGGGAGCTTCACGGCCGAGAGGAGATTTGAACCCTGGTCTCCCAGATTCTAGTCTGACACCCAAACCACTGCATCACATCGATCTTATTCACCGTCGGTTTTCTCCCGGGTCTCCTCTCATTTGTCTCTGAGATGACTTAAGTTTATAGTGAGGGGAGAAGCCCACCGCCAAGATCACTGCCACCGCCAAGATCACTTTCTGCCACCGCCAAGATCACTGGTTCCTCTGATTCAGGACAAATTCCCTCCCCTAACCTCAAATCAGTCAAATTGCGAGAGCAAAGACTATTTTTTTCCTCTGCAATTTGCAAAACCAGAAAGCAGAGGTTCTCGAGACCACAATATTTATATTCCTACACTCCCCCCCCTCCAAAGTGGCAAGAATAGGGTTTAATGGACTGTTTCTAATCTTTAAATGAATTACAGGTGGAAGCGCAAATTTGATCGTGGTGGACCCAAGCAAATGAGGTTTGGGAGAAACTTGACCTAGGAATTAAACATCTACCGCCACGGAACAGATTATTTTTGTCCCAGCGAGGAAGCCAATTTTTCAGTTTCGCTTCGGGATGCTTAGGGGGCTATATTTAGAGAGCTCGAGGAATAATGCCTTTGATTCATGATGTTTTCAGCGAGGAGGGTTGGAGTTTCCCAGAGGTAGTGCTCTTGATCCTCTAAAGCAGTGTACTTTCAAAGTGTGGGCCTCACTGGGATTCCACCAGGGCCACCGCATGGAGGAAAACAGCCTGGCATGGCGTGGCAAGGAGCAGGTGTGTTTGAGCAACGGAGGGAGCTGGGTGGCTGGCTTGGCCAGACCAGGAGCAGCGACTAAAGAGAAGCCTTTGGTTTTCTGGATCTGTATCCCACATAAGACAGCCCTTGTTGGGGCTGTGGCTGAAGGCCACATTCAGAGCCGTCTTTTCCACAGGGCTTAATGGTGTGTCGTGCCAGGGCGCTGGCCTCTCAGGGGTGCCCCAGCAAGTGGGGGAGCTGCGTGGCTTTACCGGCGGCCTCCCCTTTCCCTGCACGCCCACCATAAGGCTGGCGGGCGTGCAGCTTCCCTCCCAAGCCTCCTCGGGAGGAGAGCGATCCCCGCAGAGGCTTAGGATGGAAGCTGCGCCCCGCCAACCATAAGGCTGGCAGGTGCGCAGCTTCCCTCTCAAGTCTATGCAAGGATTGCTCTCCTTCCGAGGAGGCTTGGGAGGGGCGCAACTTCACTCCTGAAGTTCAGGATCATGAATCTTCTCAGGAGCAGGAGGACAGTATAGATTTGGAACAGTGGTTTGCAGAGGGACATAGTTCAGAAGACAGAAGTTGGGAAGAACTGGGTGGTGAACAGCTAGGAGGAGAAGAACCGGGGGAGACAGGGAGAGAGTTAACAGACTCCGGTTCTCTAGAAAGTGTCCAGGTGATCAGTCCAAGGTCACGGAGATTAGATAAGGTAGCTACATAGAAGGCACAGTGGTTGCGAGATCAGGTTGCAAGATGAGGAAGTGACTTGGGTGACTCGGGGGCGGATATCATAGAATCATAGAGTTGGAAGACCACAAGGGCCATCGAGTCCAACCCCCTGCCAAGCAGGAAACACCATCAGAGCACTCAAGCCTCTGCTATATATAAACCAGGGGTTAGGCAACCTAAGGCCCATGGACCACAAGCGGCCCACTGGAGTCGTTTTACCGGCCCCCGAACCAAGCCTCCTGCTCAGCGAGTCCCTGCACACTGTGCTAAAGCGGCGTGGTGCGGTGCGGGGACTTGCTTTCGCGGCGCCGGAAATCTGCGCAGATGCTGACACCGGAAATCACGCACCCATGATGCGGCCCGCAGAGGGGGCTCCGCATCAGTGAACCCGCCCAGGCAAGGTAAGCCTTGCCGACCCCTGGTGTAAACCTGAATTGGGAGCACCTTTACTCCGAGAATGGATTCTTTGTTCTTTCGCTGTGATCATTAAAATCTCTTTAAATGGTAGGAGACTATTTTTGCTTTGTTCTGCTTATCCACGGCCAAGGGAGGGAGGAAGCCGCTTGCCCAAAGCCTGATAACTCTCCAGCTCTCTCTTTTTTTTAGTAAAATATTTATTAAAGTTTCACACATTATATAAACAAACACAACAATACAAACAAACACACATACGAGAGAAAAAAACAAGTATAATTTCAAATCCTTATTTTCTTAAAGCTTACTTCCCCGAACTCCTCATACCTTCCCTTTCTGCATTCCAATTTCAAATATTCAGTTCAGCAAATCCTCACCCGTAATTTTATGTAATTATTGACCTTTCTTTTCTTTTAACTTAATCTTTACAGCTGTAATCCACTTAGTTTCTAAAATCGCATCATTCTAACACTCATTAATTTTACAATATTTCTTAAGATAGTTCTTGAATTTCTTCCAATCGTCTTCCACCGTCTCTTTTCCCTGGTCTCGGATTCTGCCGGTCATTTCTGCCAGCCCCATATAGTCTATCACCTTCATCTGCCATTCTTCCAAGGTGGGTAAGTCTTGTGTCTTCCAATACTTTGCGATGAGTATTCTTGCTGCTGTTGTGGCTTACATAAAGAATGTTCTGTCTTTCTTTGGCACCAATTGGCCGACCATGCCCAGGAGAAAGGCCTCTGGTTTCTTAAGGAAGGTATATTTAAATACCTTTTTTCATTTCATTATATATCATTTCCCAGAAAGCCTTAATCTTTGGGCATGCCCACCAAAGGTGAAAAAAGGTACCTTCAGTTTCTTTACAGATAACTCTCCAGCTCTCATTCTGCCTTTCCAAAGCCAGATAAGCGAGGTGCTGGGCTTTGGGATGGAGGTGTGAGGCTCTGGCAGGGTCCTAGAGCTCTTCCACCTCCTAGGAAAGCACCAACTTAGCTTAGGGAAAAAGCGCGTCTCCTCTGAGTCTTCTCTTCTCCAGGCTAAACATAGGCAGCTCCCTCCTGCGGGCTGAACGTCAACCAGTTCTTGTTGGAAACCCAGCAAGGATGCCTCTTTGGAACCAGATGAAACTGCCTCTGGAGGGACGGATCATCCCGTTGGCCCAGCTTGAAGTCCATCACCCTTGTTTGAAATGGTTTCCCCGCCCCACACTTCCAGGCTGCATATGTTAGGGGGGTAGTAATAGAGATTCTGTTGAAAGCATTTTTGTTTTTACATAATTAGAAAAATATTTCCAGCTGTATCGAACGTGTCTGTGAGCTCTGATAGACAAGAGCTATAAGCATCTCCCTCCCTCTCTTTCTCCCCCTTTTTCTTAAAGGGAACCCTGTTGTCCTAACAAATTCCATATTAACGTAAGCAAAAAAGAATGTTTGCTCAGGATTTTTTTTTGGGGGGGGGGGAGCTGTTTTAAAAGATTGATTGGCAGCTCTGCCTTTGATAGGTCCAGCTTCCTCCTACTTGTCAGCCTGCAAGTTGCAATCTTTCCTGCTTATATAATGAGCCTGCTTACATCTGCAGTTTTGAAGGCTCTGCCCACCCCCACCCACCCCCCACCCCCGTTGTAATTCTCCATTTGGACAGACCATCTGAATGCTTCTCAGCTACTTAGCCCATTTGTTTTAGATTCCCCCCAAAATGATTTATTGGTTCTCTAATAGGATGGAATGGCGCTCCCCTCCTGCAGTTGTTTTAGGGTTTCACACAGGGAGAATCTTATTTTTGAGCAGAGGAACACCAGTCCTGCCACCATCCCTGTCACCTGCAAATATTTCCTGTTTTAGCCCTGACGTCCCACCTTTTTCTGGCAAGGCTGGAAAGCCCCAAGGGCTTCACTGTTGCAAAAGAAGAAATTGGAAGAGATTGTTGCTGGGGTTTACTTATCCTGGCAAGTTGTGTGTGTGTGTGTGTGTGTGTGTGTGTGTGTGTGTGTGTGTTGAAATAGGAAGGCTGTGAATATGAGGTTGGACCCGCACTTTTTTTGCAGCCCAAGTGCGCCAGAGTGCAGTTCTGGCACCTCTCAGATGGGCGCTTCTTGCCTTTACGTACCCCCGAGAAGCCCAAAACTAGCATTTCAAGTCAAAACGGAAGCTGGTCGGCATGTGCGAGTCTACTCTTATGGCCATGACACAGGGCAGGGCCTTCTTTGTAGTAGCACCTCACACCATTGGGAAGCAACTAAGGGTTGCGTCCAGCCTCAACCCAGTATACCTGAAGGAGCGTCTCCACCCCCATCACTAAGCCCGGACACTGAGGTCCAGCGCTGAGGGCCTTCTGGCGGTTCCCTCGCTGCGAGAAGCCAAGTTACAGGGAACCAGGCAGAGGGCCTTCTCGGTGGTGGCTCCCACCCTGTGGAACGCCCTCCCATCAGATGTCAAAGGAATGAACAACTATCTGACGTTTAGAAGACATCTGAAGGCAGCCCTGTTTAAGGAAGTTTTTTTTTAATGACTGATGTTTTAATGTATTTTTAATCTCCTGTTGGAAGCCACCCAGAGTAGCTGGGGAGGCCCAGCAGATG
Source organism: Podarcis vaucheri (assembly GCF_965113315.1). Lineage (NCBI taxonomy): Eukaryota > Metazoa > Chordata > Lepidosauria > Squamata > Lacertidae > Podarcis > Podarcis vaucheri. Next base: position 5,764,396 of record NC_138759.1, read on the forward strand.
GGCGGGGTATAAGTAATAAAAAAAGCAGAGACATCACCTTGCCAACAAAGGTCCGTGTAGTTAAAGCAATGGTTTTCCCAGTAGTGATGTATGGAAGTGAGAGCTGGACCATAAAGACGGCTGATCGCCGAAGAATGGATGCTTTTGAATTATGGTGCTGGAGGAGACTCTTGAGAGTCCCATGGACTGCAAGAAGATCAAACCTCTCCATTCTGAAGGAAATCAGCCCTGAGTGATCACTGGAAGGACAGATCCTGAAGCTGAGACTCCAAGACTTTGGCCACCTCATGAGAAGAGAACAGTGGCGTAGCGTGGGTTGTCAGCTCCCGGGGCAAGGCAAGTAATTTGTGCCCCCTAACCCGTGGATTTGCGCCCCTAACCCGTGGATTTGCGCCCCCTAACCCTAACCCCCAGATGCTGTGCCCGGTGCGGCTGGCCCCCCCTGCACCCCCCATGCTACGCCACTGGAAGAGAAGACTCCCTGGAAAAGACCCTGATGTTGAGAAAGATGGAGGGCACAAGGAGAAGGGGACGACGGAGGACGAGATGGTTGGATAGTGTCTTCGAAGCTACCAGCATGAGTTTGACCAAACTGCGGGAGGCAGTGGAAGACAGGAGTGCCTGGCGTGCTCTGGTCCAGGGGGTCAAGAAGAGTCGGACACGACTAAACGACTAAACAACAACAACAACATTATGTGCATAGAATATTCCAAATCTGCTCCGGAGGGTTGGGGGGACCCCCAGAGGAGATTTGGGAGGGGCGTGGGGTGAGAAGTTGCGTTGTGCTTGCAGAAGTCGGTCCCTCTTAGTTAGATGCAATCCTGAGATAACGAGGCTTAAGAGGACATTTTGGAGATTATACTTTCTGCTGGGTAGTATGTTTTACGATGCATTAAGGTTGCATTTGGTTTCGTTTGTATTTTCTATGCCTAGTGAAGCGTGGATTAGAAATAAAATTCATCATTGTCTTATTTTTGGTGGCAGTTGGCATGGACGCCAAAGAGGACACCCAAATTAGTAATTCAGGCAAGAACTTTATTGTCTCTCTTGAGCAAGGACAGAAACTCAGAACTCCACCCAGATGCAACTGAGTCCAGTGCCACCTGCTGACGGAACCATATAATGCAACTATTCACCCCACAGTGGTTTCCATGATTTAAGATGCTACGCATGGTGGGAAGAAGTGTGTGTGTGTTTTTTTATCCATCCCAAATCTCTATCCAGTTTCCTTTCTCCTCTAAACCAAAAGAGCCCCAAATGCTCCTTTCTCTGTCTGACTCAGCACAAGGCAGCCTCCTATGTTCACAGAGGATAAGATAGAAAAGGTCAGTGGCCGGACATGGCAATTTATATTTGCAGCTTACAATGCACAGTCGAAAGGGTAATATTACTGAATTAGAAATTGTGCAAATTGGGGGCATCTAATAAATGAAAACATGAAAAAGCTCAGGTCTAAAAAATAATAATTATTAAATTATTATTATTATTATTATTATTATTATTATTATTATTATTATACCCCGCCCAAGGCAGAATACAGCAGGACTATTAATTCCCTTGATCTGAACTGTGTTCTTCTGTTGATGCACCACATTTTTGTTTTGTTTTGTTTTATAAAATATTTATTTAAATTTTTGAAATATAACAGTAAAAATGAAAAAGAAAAAAAAAGAAAAATACAAAATAAAAACAGTTAAAAACATACATTTTTCCTTTTACTTATTTTCTTTTAACTTATTTCCCAGACCTCCTCATGCCTCCCTTTTTTGTATTCCACTTCAATTTATTGGTTCAGCAAATCCTTACCATTAGATTTTATCCCATTTATAACCCTTTTTTCATATTCCCTTAAATCATTACAGCTGGAAACCCCTTAGTTGCTATCCAACATCATTCTATCATTCATTAATTTTACAATATTTCTGTAGATAGTCTTTAAATTTCTTCCAGTCTTTTGATGCATCACACTTTTGACTCATGTTCAATTTGTGGTCCACCTAGATCGCTTTCACACATACTACTGGCAAGCCAGACGTCCCCCATCTGATGTTTGTGCCTCTGGTTCTTCCTGCCTAAGGGCAGAACCTGACATTTGTCCCTGTTGAAATTCATTTTGTTAGCTTGGGCCCAGTTCTGCAATCTGTTGAGGTCATTTTGAATCCCAATTCTGTCTTCTGCAGCCTGAGCTACCCCTCCCAGCTTGGGGTCATCTGCAAACTTGATGAGGGTGGAGAAGTCCTGTTGCAGATCCCAAAGCCCTTGGGCTGCTGGGAAAAGCGCACTGGTCTTGCGCTGCTCTTACTCGTTTCAATGGGGCTTGGGCAAGAACACTTCCTGACAGACCGCTCTCGACGGGCACCTGAAACCATCCACCTGACTCTCGCCCTGGCAGGTCCGTCTGCGGGAAGAGGTGACTCTATAAACAAAAACAACACAGATTTGCATGTGGGACAATTTGGTTGCTTAGCGATAAAGAGGTGATGACCATTGCGGTCAGCTCCCCATAGGTAGCAACAGCTGTTTGCGCGATTTCACAGCTGCTAAATATGATATAAATCCAAAGAATTTCTCATGTTTTCGCAGAGTTTATTTTTTAAAAGAGAGAGAGAGAGAGAGAGAGAGAGAGAGAGAGAAGGAAAAGCACCCAGACAGCAAATTTTTGGCCATTCAGATCTTCTTACCAAATGACATCTGGTTTCCGTACTGCTTATTCAAGCAATCCTTTAAAAATGTTTGCCAAGGGGCGTAACTCAAAACGCTTGTTCCCTTCCCCATCTATAACGGCACAGTTTAGATTACAATGCAGGACGGCGAGTTTATTATAAGCAATGCAGTCTTCCTTACTTTTAAGTGTGCTTTAAAGAGGATTGGATAAATATTATGCAATTAGTTAAGAGAGAGTTTGCTCGGAAGGCCCTGAGATTCCGAGGCAGAGCATGACAATGGAGGCGAATTGTTTCCATATGGCGGGAGAGATCTGGGCCGTTGTGTGAGCTCGCTGAAGAAATGTGCAGTGGGATACTCACTCAACACAAACCAGAGCTTGTTCACACATACAGGCACATAGCTTGGTTTTCCGGACCCCTGGGGGGCGGTTCACACATTAGGAACACAGGGAAGTTGCCTTAGACTTGTTTATATATATGGCATTTCTTTCCCACTTTTCCTGCCAAATTGTTCAAGGTGGCATACAGAGTTCTCCCCCTTCCTCATTCAGTCCACACAACAACCCTGTGAGGTGGCCAGGCTGGAGAGAGGCAGGGACTGGCTTCCAAGATCACCCAGTGATCTTCATGTGGCCAAGTGGGGATTTGAACTCTGATCTCCCAGGTCCTAGGTCTAAACCACTGAGCCTCTTGGGCTTGCCGATCAGAAGGTCGGCGGTTCGAATCCCTGCAACGGAGTGAGCTCCCGTTGCTCTGCCCCTGCTCCTGCCAACCTAGCAGTTCGAAAGCACACCAGTGCAAGTAGATAAATAGGCACAGCTCCAGCGGGAATGTTAATGGTGTTTCTGTGTGCTGCTCTGGTTTCGGTGTTCCGTTGCGCCAGAAGCAGCTTAGTCCTGCTGGCCACATGACCCGGAAAAACTGTCTGCGGACAAACGCCGGCTCTCTCGGTCTGTAAAGCGAGATGAGCGCCGCAACCCCAGAGTCGTCTGTGACTGGACTTGTCAGGGGTCCTTTACCTTTACCTGCCAAGTCCTAGCCCGACATTCTAACCACTATGCCACAATGACTCTCACAGTCCCTGAGCCATCTAGGTCAGTATTGTCCACACCATCTAGCAGGACAGAGGCTCACCCAAAGATGTGCTCTCCCAAGCACACATTCCCAGCATGTTCACACTCCTGTCTCAGCGACGTCTACGCAGAATGGTCATGTACACAGAAGGGAAGATGGCAGGATCCTCAGGGATGTCCCAAAGTTTTTGAGGTTTTTGGCAAAGCCGCAAGAAAATGAAAAATGAAGTTTTCCAGCTATTCTTAAGAAAAATCGGCAAAAACAGCATTGCTGACATGGGTTGCCATATGTTCAGATTTTCCCAGGCATTTTAGCGATTTCTGCCCAGACTCTGCTTCTGACTGCAGTATTCCAGCTATGTCCAGGAGATTCCGAACACATTGCAATCTGTCAGGTGGTGGTGGTGGTTGCTCATGAGTAACCAGGCAGGACTCCGACCTGTCTTTTGCAGGTTTATTGGTGCAAAACTATTTACGGCGCAGAACCATAAGTTCATTTCCGTCTCAGTCACTTACAGAATCCGGGAGTGGCTCCTTTGGTTTTCTCGGTCCAGACCCAGGGCAGGGGAGAAAACCAATTAACTAATGTAGCAGCGATTTACCATTATTCAGCTATTCAGAGTTAAAGAGCAGGAGTGGGAAAGTGTCACTGAATTCTGTGGAATGGGATACTTCTTCACCAGCACTGAAAGGAATGCTGTGATCACCAATAGTCAGCATGGATTTCTGAAAAATAAGTCATGTCAGACTAACCTGATCTTGTTTTTTGACAGAATTACAAGCCTGGTAGATGAAGGGAACGCAGTGGATGTAGCCTACCTTGATTTCAGCAAGGCATTTGACAAGGTGCCCCATGATATTCTTGTAAAGAAGCTGGTAAAATGCGGTCTTGACTATGCTACCACTCAGTGGATTTGTAACTGGCTGACTGACCGAACCCAAAGGGTGCTCATCAACGGTTCCTCTTCATCCTGGAGAAGAGTGACAAGTGGGGTGCCACAGGGTTCTGTCTTGGGCCCGGTCTTATTCAACATCTTTATCAACGACTTGGATGATGGTCTCAAGGGCATCCTGATCAAATTTGCAGATGACACCAAACTGGGATGGGTGGCTAACACCCCAGAGGACAGGATCACACTTCAAAACGACCTTGACAGATTAGAGAACTGGGCCAAAACAAACAAGATGAACTTTAACAGGGAGAAATGTAAAGTATTCCACTTGGGCAAAAAAAAATGAGAAGCACAAATACAAGATGGGTGACACCTGGCTTGAGACCAGTACATGTGAAAAGGATCTAGGAGTCTTGGTTGACATGAGCCAACAGTGACATGAGCCAACAGTGTGACGCGGCAGCTAAAAAAGCCAATGCAATTCTGGGCTGCATCAATAGGAGTATAGCATCTAGATCAAGGGAAGTAATAGTGCCACTGTATTCTGCTCTGGTCAGACCACACCTGGAGTACTGTGTCCAGTTCTGGGCACCACAATTCAAGAAGGACACTGACAAACTGGAACGTGTCCAGAGGAGGGCAACCAAAATGGTCAAAGGCCTGGAAACGATGCCTTATGAGGAACGGCTAAGGGAGCTGGGCATGTTTAGCCTGGAGAAGAGGAGGTTAAGGGGTGATATGATAGCCATGTTCAAATATATAAAAGGATGTCATATAGCGGAGGGAGAAAGGTTGTTTTCTGCTGCTCCAGAGAAGCGGACACGGAGCAATGGCTCCAAACTACAAGAAAGAAGATTCCACCTAAACATTAGGAAGAACTTCCTGACAGTAAGAGCTGTTCGACAGTGGAATTTGCTGCCAAGGAGTGTGGTGGAGTCTCCTACTTTGGAGGTCTTTAAGCAGAGGCTTGACAACCATATGTCAGGAGTGCTCTGATGGTGTTTCCTGCTTGGCAGGGGGTTGGACTCGATGGCCCTTGTGGTCTCTTCCAACTCTATGATTCTATGATTCTAAGCAGTGCAATACTGATACTTGCAATAGGAGGCATATCCAGGGCAGACCAAAGGAAGTCCTTCTTCACACAGAACACAGTTAAATTATGGAACTCGCTCCTCCAGAAGGCAGTGATGTCTACCATCCTAGATGCTTTCAAAAGAGTAATTGACAAATTCATGGAAGGGAAGGTCATCAATGGCTGATAGAATCAGATCCTCCTGCTTAACAGCTGAACTGAATTGCAGATGGGAGAAATCAGAAGCTGAGAGGACCCAAATGGATGGATCCTTCCATTCCTGGAGGGGACTTTCCCATAGAAGACTGTAACGTAGGACTCATGGTCACCAGCAAGACTCTTCTTATGATGCTTCAGAGTTCCTGCCCATCTCCTGAAGTAGGGACTATGCTCCCTCCGTTCATCGCCACCATCTCTCAGACCCTGCTGTAGGGATTTTGGCAGCAACTTTCAGCAAGACATATTTCCCCCGAGACATATGGGGTGTTGACAGAACATCCCTCCCATCTGGCTGGGTTGCACTCCAAAGGGATAAAAAAAATCTATGCAAACATTAAGTGGCACGTGTCCTCAAGTGAGAACACTCAGGTCCTGTCTACACCATACATTGAAAGCACCTACAATTCCCAGCCCTCTTAACCAACTACAGTTCCCAGCATTCTCCACGACTGTTAAAGTGGTGGGTGAGTGCTCCAAATACACAGTATGGATGCGATCATAGGGGAGGTTGGGACGAGAGGCTGGTATTGTTTAGTGGGGCGCCTGGCTGGTTCTGCTTTGAGCTTCTTCTCTGGAAGGGAAACGACATTCTTTGCAGCAGATGAACAGCTTTCTTGCTTTGAGGTTGACCCAGAGCATAAGCTGCTCTTCCAGATCCTGAGAGGATGACATATCCCACCAACCACCCAGAGCTGTTGCTGGGACATGTTTTGGATCCAGTTTTAGTCTTGACTGATGTTGTTCCAGTGTGGTTGAATGAAGCAATGGCCTTGGCCCGTTCTCCTTCCAGATCTCCTCTCTTAGACGCTGAAGAACATAAGTCAAGTCTGGTGGACCAGGCCAATGACCCATCTAGTCAAGCATCCCACTGGCCAACCAGGTGCCTCTTGGGATACCTGCAATCTGTAGCTGAACACTTCTCAACCCTCCTGCCACTTGTGATTCCCAAACCCACTTGTGTAGATTTCCTGCAGGCATCTGTTTGGCCACTGTGAGAATGTTGTTGTTGTTTAGTCATTTGGTCGTGTCCGACTCTTCGTGACCCCCTGGACCAGAGCACGCCAGGCCCTCCTGTCTTCCACTGCCTCCCACAGTTTGGTCAGACTCATGTTTGTAGCTTCAAGAACACTGTCCCACCATCTCGTCCTCTGTCGTCCCCTTCTCCTTGTGCCCTTCTCCATCTTTCCAAACATCAGGGTCTTTTCCAGGGAGTCTTCTCTTCTCACGAGGTGGCCAAAGTCTTGGAGCCTCAGCTTCAGGATCTGTCCTTCCAGTGAGCACTCAGGGCTGATTTCCTTCAAGATGGAGAGGTTTGATCTTCTTGCAGTCCATGGGACTCTCAAGAGTCTCCTCCAGCACCAGAATTCAAAAGCATCCATTCTTTGGCGATCAGCCTTCTTTATGGTCCAGCTCTCACTTCCATACATCACTACTAGGAAAACCATAGATTTAACTGTACGGACCTTTGTTGACAAGGTGATGTCTCTACTTTTTAAGATGCTGTCTAGGTTTGTCATTGCTTTTCTCCCAAGAAGCAGGCGTCTTTTAATTTCGTGGCTGCTGTCACCATCTGCACTGATCATGGAGCCCAAGAAAGTAAAATCTCTCACTGTGAGAATAGGATGTTGGATTAGATTAGGGGTGGGGGACACTTACCCTAAATATTCAGCAAAAGCTCCCCATGCTCCTTTCATTTTGTGTGGAGACCTTTGGAAGCCCATTTCCCCTCACTTGTGTCATTCCCAGTCAGAACGATAGACCGGCAATTTCTGTATATAAGTTAACATATTTGCTAAATGACGCAGATAAATATGTGACCTCAACAGTGGCCCGGTTTGCTGTTTTTGCAGCTAAACTTAGTCAGGAATTTGTAGATAGGAATGTGGCAGATTGTAGGGGCGATAGGACATCTACATTCTGGCTTTACTTTTTCGAAGGGGGGGGGAATGGTTATTGCTGAATGCCACGTATATTTTATTACACCCTTGTGCTATTTTGTGGCCTTAAAATAACTGGACGACTCTGTATTTGTTTCCTGAGCTATCTGTCCAACCAGGACTTGCCTGTCAACAGTAGAGACAGCCGACGTGGTGCCCTCCAGCTGTTGTCGAACTCCAGCTCCCATCAGCCCAAGTCAACATGGCCAACGATCAGGGATGGTGGGAGTTGTAGTCCCGCAAGATGGTGACAGCAGCTCCGAAATTAAAAGACGCCTGCTTCTTGGGAGAAAAGCAATGACAAACCTAGACAGCATCTTCAAAAAGTAGAGACATCACCTTGCCAACAAAGGTCCGTATAGTTAAAGCTATGGTTTTCCCAGTAGTGATGTATGGAAGTGAGAGCTGGACCATAAAGAAGGCTGATCACCAAAGAATGGATGCTTTTGAATTATGGTGCTGGAGGAGACTCTTGAGAGTCCCATGGACTGCAAGAAGATCAAACCTCTCCATTCTGAAGGAAATCAGCCCTGAGTGCTCACTGGAAGGACAGATCGTGAAGCTTTGGCCACCTCATGAGAAGAGAAGACTCCCTGGAAAAGACCCTGATGCTGGGAAAGATGGAGGGCACAAGGAGAAGGGGACAACAGAGGACGAGATGGTGGGACAGTGTTCTCAAAGCTACCAGCATGAGTTTGACCAAACTGTGGGAGGCAGTGGAAGACAGGAGTGCCTGGCATGCTCTGGTCCATGGGGTCACGAAGAGTCGGACACGACTAAACGACTAAACGACTAAACAACAACAACACCTGGAGGTGGCTACCTCTGGCCTAGAACATCAGACCAAGAGGAGGACTCTGCTAGATGGAACCAAGGCTCTCTCTAGGCCAGCAACTGATGGTTGCCGTGATGAACCAAATTGTTGCAGGGATCTCATAAGAAAGGCCTGAGTCCAACAGCACTCTCCTATCCCGCACCCTCCAACGTTTCTCTGATGAAAATAGGAATGTCCCATTCTATTATTATTATTATTATTATTATTATTATTATTATTATTATTATTATTATTTTCTGCCCACCTGACTGGACTGCCCCAGTCACGCTGAAGGCATAATTGTTAAAAAATAATAATAAAACATTAAACATTAAAAAAAACCTTCCCTATACAAGGCTGCCTTCTAAAGGTTGTGTCCCTGGAAAAAGGGGGCACTTGGAGATGTCTTTGAATTCCCAACTAGCACACCCTGCTAGTGCATCGTAAATATAAATAAATAAACCTCCTCGCTAAAGATCGAGCACAAAAAAGCACACATTCATCATCATCACTTTTAATTTGTACACCGTCCTATCTTAGAAAGGCAGTTTACAAGCTGAAAAAACAAAGAATGTACACTTTAACGAAGAATGTGCACTTTCCACATCTGAAAATCTGGAGAGCGCGATTTTCAAAGGACAGCTGCGTTTTATGATTCCTGTATCGTCCAAGGAAGGTGGAACTGGGCAGGTTCCCATTAAAAGGCAACCAGAACGGGATGCGTCCTCCATCTCTGGCGCTTACGTTATGTAAAAACACTCGCTCACACGAGTACCTCTCTTTATGTGCCATGAGCCCCATTGAGCTCAACGGGACTTCCTTGCAAGGCAAGGGCATCTTCCAGGGTTGCAGTCGAAACTCTCCGTTTGGTTGCTTTTTGTCGCATGAGCAGCACAGGGTCTGTGAGGCCCAAGATGAGGCTCTCAGACCCAGTCAGATGTTTTGTATTTCCTCCGCTAAGAGCTGGACTTGGACCAAAACTCCAAGGTGAAAGGGTGATGTGTAACACACTGTGACATCTAGAATAAAATAATGTGATGGTTTTAATATTTAAAGAGAGCAAGTCGGCAGTATAACATTTTCTGCGGAGGGAGGCGGACGAGGATCCCTATATATTTTAATTTGAAATGTGCGCAGATGCCGGGTTTTTAATCGTAGCATGTCAGGATTCGACTTTAACAATGGCAAAAATGTGAGATCTGCTTTTTTGGGGATTTCTTCCACGTTTCATGCAGCGGATTTTCATTACACCGAGTAGCAGACCGCCATATATTTATGTAAAGTGTCTTCACCTATTGACTTAAGCACATGTGTCAGAGCTGCCCTAGGTCCCAGCTCACAAAGGACCAACGCCACTTCGTTGTTATATACAAGAGTCTTTATTGAAGTTCAGTTTGTCTTTCACATCAGCAGCGTGCAGCTCTACGTCTGAAACTCTAGACCGCCGAAGCTCCGTCTGAATCTCCTCCCCCCAGACACCAGTTTAAGACTCTAGCCTTGCTCCACCTCTTCCTCTGCTCTTTCCTCCTCTGGCTCCGCCTGTCAGCTGGGGTCTCGCCCTTCCTAGACTCTTCTGACGCTGAGTCCCCTGAGTCTTCCCCCTGCCTCCGGCGGGCTTTAGGACCTGGTTCCCGATCCGGGCTTTCTGCTGTCCCGCGCGCCTGTACATTCAAACTTGGTGTGCACGCCCAGCCGCCAACCTTCCTCCTGACCGTTACACTGCTCCTGTCACTGCTTCCCCCACTCCCCAGTGGAGGTGTGGTCAGTCTCGACTCCTCTTCTCTCCCTGCTGGAGGAGATGCTGGCTCTGACACCTGGGACTCCTCCCCCCCACTACGCTCTGGTGGGGACGCTGGCCCTGATCTCCAGCTGCTGCTTTGGGAGTCCCCGCTGGCCCCCCTTGCCCTGACCATCGGCGCCTCCTTCTGGGAATCTTCTGATTCGCTGGAGGAGCTCATGGAATCTCTCGGGTCACTGCCATACTCCCCTACGCTGCCCTCCGATTCTTCCCCTTCGCTCTCCATCTCCTCTCTCCCCTGTGCCTCTGTTCCTGAGCCCCTGACAGCATGTATGAGGCTTAGCATACAATGCACTTTGCGACGGAGAGCATCTTCTGTCAAGCTGGGGGCACAAGGTGTAGTATCCGTACCGACAGACTCATGCAATGTCCAGGCATCAGGAAGCAAAGTCCAGAAGGCACCTTTCTCACTTCCCCACACTTGCAGGAAGGCCCTAAGGCTCATGGGAATTGAAGTCCAAAACACCAGGATGGCATACGCTGGCATAAGCCTTTGAGCACAGGGCTGCCATACGTCTGGATTTTCCCAGACATTACCGGGATTTAAAAGTCGGAACTGACGTCTGTGGGGAATTTCCGAAAGGCGGCTCTTTGTCCTGGCAAGTCAATCGGAAAAAAATCACTGTTGTGTTTTTGTAGAAACAGAACATCTCAACAAGTTCCGTTTTTTCCTTTTAAAAGCTCAACAATTTTGGGGTCTTGCTTAAAAAAGCTCAGGGTGTCCTGGTTTTTACTTTTTGAAATATGGCAACCCTATGTGAGCCTGTGTGAGTGCCGTGAATGCACCCAGTTCTGTCTACAGACAGCTGATTTGATCCACGTCTATCCTGTGCTACAAAAGTCAGGTGTCTCCCTCTCTCTCTGCCATGTGGTAGCAAGATCCCAGCGGGTGGGGGGTGTCCAGGCACTCACCCAGGGTCCATGTTCCTTTGAAGAATTGGGACATGATGGAGACTGTCATAGCTTTAACAAATATGGCTTATTCACCTATTTACACCTTCAGTGTAAGGGAGTGGAGGGAGTGCAGATCTTACAGCATGGTCATTTCAAGAGGGGCTTGGAATCTGCAGCAGTGCAGCCAGCCTTCAGCCAGCCTGCCCAAAATGGATCCCAGTCTTTCCTCCTCCTTCCCAGAACACCCTGCTAAAAATCCCTTTTCCTGCCACTGGCGGGATGCGGGTGGCGCTGTGGTCTAAACCACTGGGCTTCTTGGGCTTGCCAATCAATCATAAGGTCGACAGTTCGAATCCATGCAATGGGGAGAGCTCCTGTTGCTCTGTCCCAGCTACTGCCAACCTAACAGTTCGAAAGCATACCAACGCAAGTAGATAAATAGGTACCACTGTGGCAGGAAGGTAAACAGTGTTTCCATGCACTCTGGCTTCCATCACGGTGTCCCATTGCTCCAGAAGTGGTTTAGTCCTGCTGGCCACATGACCCGGAAAGCTGTCTGTGGACAAATACCATCTCCTTCGGCCTGAAAGTGAGATGAGCGCTGTATCCCCATAGTTGCCTTTGACTGGACTTAACCGTCCAGGAATCCTTTCCTTTTACCTTTCCTGTCACCTCACACCCAATTATTCTGGCAACCCAAACCCCCAGTCTCTATTCACCCATCAGGGCAAGGGAGAAGGACAGTTCTCATGCATTGACAAATGGTTTCAATGGCCCTGTATTGTTTCTTAATGGCCCTAGTTAGGCCAGGTCATTTTGCATAGGCTACCTCAGGAATTCTTCTGCAGCTTGTATTTCATAGAATCATAGAATCATAGAGTTGGAAGAGACCACAAGGGCCATCGAGTCCAACCCCCTGCCAAGCAGAAAACACCATCAGAGCACTCCTGACATGTGGTTGTCAAGCCTCTGCTTAAAGACCTCCAAAGTAGGAGACTCCACCACACTCCTTGGCAGCAAATTCCACTGTCAAACAGCTCTTATTTAAGCCAGGCATTTCCAAAGTCAGTTTTGGGGGCCTAATCCAGCCCACTGGCCAGTTTAATCTCGTATTTAAGCCAGGCATTTCCAAAGTCAGTTTTGGGGGCCTAATCCGGCCCACTGGCCAGTTTAATCTGGCCCCTGTGGCAGTTTATTTCCTGGGGTAAAATCCTTTAAAAAGCTAAAAAAAACTTCAATCTTAAAAAAAAAAGCTCAAGAACTTTCAATCCTAAAAAAATGTCGACTTTGGTCAGCCCTCACGCATGTCCACTTTATCACATCTGACCCTCTTTGAAGAAAAGAGGACATTTTATCATATGTAGTGGGATTGTAATGTAATTTTTAAAAATTGGGAAATGATATACAACGAATTGAAGAAAATGTTCCATTTATTATTTGTTTAAAAGCCTGAAGCATTTTGGTTAGTGATTGTAGGGAAAGATCTGCCCAAAAAAGCTGAAAAAATCTTCATGTATGCGACAACAGTGGCGGGAGTCCTAATAGCACAAGGATGGAAGACTGAAGAAACCCCAACTAGAGAATCATGGCAAGGAAAATTGATGGACTATGCAGAACTGGCAAAACTGACTTATAAGCTACAGGACAAGGATAACTGTGGCTTTAAAGATGAATGGGAACCCTTTACAAAGATGCTGAAGACGCAACAAAGCAAACTGAACTCCTTGGCTGGCCTTGAATAAATATTCACAAACTTTTTATTGATAATAATCAGCTAAAATAGTTTGAGGATCTATACAACTGTGTAACATGCAGAAAACAGCATTTTTAGAGAAATCAAAGACTGGAACTGAGGGAAGTCGGGGGTGGGGGGGTTGTGTGGGAGGGCGGGGGGAGGGAGAGGAAATGGGGGGCGAATAAGGATGATATGTTTCTGGATAATATGTTTTGCTTTAAAGGTAAAGGGACCCCTGATCATTAGGTCCAGTCACGGACGACTCTGGGTTTGTGGCGCTCATCTCGATTTATTGGCCGAGGGAGCCGGCGTACAGCTTCCAGGTCATGTGGCCAGCATGACTAAGCCGCTTCTGGCGAACCAGAGCAGCGCACAGAAATGCCGTTTACCTTCCCGCCAGAGCAGAACCTATTTATCTACTTACACTTTTGTGCTTTCGAACTGCTAGGTGGGCAGGAGCAGGGACCGAGCAATGGGAGCTCACCCCGTCGTGGGGATTCGAACCGCCAACCTTCTGATCAGCAAGTCCTAGGCTCTGCGGTTTAACCCACAGCGCCACCCGTGTCCCTATGTTTTGTTTTAATTTTGAATAATAATAATAAAGTTTGCACACCCCTGATTTAAGCAGAGGTTCGATGGTCAACTGTCATGGATGCTTTAGCTGAAATTCCTGCATTTCAGGAGGTTGGATTAGACGGCCCTTGGGTCCCTTCCAACTCTAAGAGTCTCCTTTCACTTCCCCTATAATCAAAACCCCACCATTTATTAATTTCTAGTGTTTAGGGCCACCCCCCAGCCTATAACAGCTGATTCCTCTCCCTAGTTTTTCCCTATGGCAGAGGTTTCCTTGTTGAGTTCACGGCTCCCTTGACCAACTACATTCTTCCTTGGCTCCCTTGTGGGGTTCAGGAGCCCAGTTATGCCACCCCTTGCCTACAGAGCTGGCAGCCCCTCACCCCTTTTCGAACACCCTTGTGGAGGGTTCCCTCCGCCTCCTCTCCCCTCTCCTTGGGAGTCCTCTGGTCAGCAGCGAGCACTGCCAGGCCTCCATGGTGGAAAGGCACCGCGCACTCAGACCCCGTGCAACCCTTGCACAAAGCAAGCACATGAAAGGCCAGTATGGTGCCTGTCTACTTGTCTGCCCATTCCCAACAGCAAGGGCTGGTGGACAGGCTGACGGCTCCCTCACCTGTTTGCTTGCTTAGTCCAAGGCCGCCACAGTTCCAGGCAACCAGCACCCCCCAGAGTCACCATTCACCTGGGGAGCTTGTAGCCAGGGTATAAGTCCTTCCTGGGAGAAAAGCAATGACAAACCTAGACAGCATCTTAAAAAGCAGAGACATCACCTTGCCAACAATGGTCCGTATAGTAAAAGCTATGGTTTTCCCAGTAGTGATGTATGGAAGTGAGAGCTGGACCATAAAGAAGGCTGATCGCCGAAGAATTGGTGCTTTTGAATTCTGGTGCTGGAGGAGACTCTGGAGAGTCCCATGGACTGCAAGAAAATCAAACCTCTCCATTCTTAAGGAAATCAGCCCTGAGTGCTCACTGGAAGGACAGATCCTGAAGCTGAGGCTCCAAGACTTTGGCCACCTCAGGAAAAGAGAAGACTCCCTGGAAAAGACCCTGATGTTGGGAAAGATGGAGGGCACAAGAAGAAGGGGACGAGATGGTTGGACAGTGTTCTCGAAGCTACCAGCATGAGCTTGACCAAACTGCGGGAGGCAGTGGAAGACAGGGGTGCCTGGTGTGCTCTGGTCCATGGGGTCATGAAGAGTTGGACACGACTAAACAACTAAACAACAACAACAGGCAAACTAAGACCCAGGGGTCAGATCCAGCCCAATCGCCTTCTAAATCCGGCCCGTGGATGGTCCAGGAATCAGCGTGTTTTTACATGAGTAGAATGTGTGCTTTTATTTAAAATGCATCTCTGGGTTATTTGTGGGGCATAGGAATTCGTTTCCTCCAAAAATATAGTCCGGCCCCCCACAAGTTCTGAGGGATGGTGGACTGGCCCTCTGCTGAAAAAGTTTGCTGACCCCTGATATAAGCCTTTGGGTGGCAGAGATGCAAGAGGGCATCGGAGGAGGGAGGGAGGGAAAGAAAGAGAAACAGAGGCCAGTGTTGCCTGAGGCACCTCTGGCCATTATGCAAAGCACCCATGGGTGCCACTGGATCACAGCAAACCACTGCCCTATAGCACCTGCTGACCCACCACCCATTTTTTTAAACCAATCAACTGAGAGGAGGACACAAAAGTATGAAATGAAAATGTCCCAATTGGGCAAGGAGGTGAGCTCTTCTGACTGAATTTGAAAGGGGCGTCCTTGCCCAGACAATGACCCAATTGTCCGTCTCTCTGCAAAGTATGTCCCGTGCACCCCAAACCTCTGTTGTATTTCAGAGGGTGGAGAGGGGGAGATACACAATACCATGCTGGGAAACCATTCTTTTAAGTGGTGAGCTCAATGCTGACCCTCTTCTATTGTCCCAGGAGGAACGAGAGCAAAAGGCAGCTGAATAGCCCCGTAGGGGAGATCCTTCGCAGGTTAGGCCCCTTTCATCTTTCCTCCTTTTGTACCTTTGAACTTCCTGAGCCTGGCCTCTGCGGGTTCAGGTTTCAACCTTGTAGCATCTTCTTGACGTGGCTTCATTGTTAGAGGGCTCCTCTGAAACTGATCACAGCAATAAGGAAGATGGGCAGCATGGAAACAAAGATATGGCCGGCTTGCAGGTAATTTTACTGAAAAACAAAGCAAAACCCCAATTCCCACACTTATTTCAAAACTGGACCAGTATTCAAGCCAGGGCTTGTGCTTTAAATGTATAGTGCGAAGGGGGCCTGGCGCTGTGGGTTAAACCACAGAGCCTAGGACTTGCTGATCAGAAGGTCAGCGGTTCGAATCCCTGCAACGGGGTGAACTCCCGTTGCTCAGTCCCTGCTCCTGCCAACCTAGCACTTCGAAAGCATGTCAAAGTGCAAGTAGACAAACAGGTACCACTCTGGCAGGAAGGTAAACAGCGTTTCCGTGCGCTGCTCTGGTTCGCCAGAAGCGGCTTAGTCATGCTGGCAACATGACCCGGAAGCTGTATGCCGGCTCCCTCGGCCAATGAAGCGAGGTGAGCACCGCAACCCCAGAGTCGTTCATGACTGGACCTAATGGTCAGGGGTCCCTTTACCTTTAATAATAATAATAATAATAATAATAATAATAATACAGTGGTGCCTCGCAAGATGAAATTAATTCGTTCCACGAGTTTTTTCGTCTAGCGAATTTTTCGTCTTGCAAAGCACGGTGTCGGAAAAGTTTTGGAAAAGCTTCAAAAATCACCAAAAACCTCAAAAAAGGCTACCACACTGCGTTCTATGAGTTGCTCCTTGAAGTCAAGTCGCAACTGTATTAACGGTGTTAAGAAAAAGGAAACAAACTTGCAAAAAACGCAATACGTTTTCGTCTTGCGAAGCAAGCCCATAGGGAAATTCGTCTTGCGAAGCAGCTCACAAACCGCAAAACCCTTTCGTCTAGCGAGTTTTTCGTCTTGCGAGGCATTCGTCTTGCGGGGCACCACTGTAATAATAATACAGTCATACCTCATGTTATGTCCGCTGCATGTTACGTTCTTTCAGTATATGTACCGTGGCAACCCTGAAGTACCGGAAAGGGTTACTTCCGGGTTTCGCCACTTGCGCATGTGCAGAAGCGCAAAATGATGCCACGCGCATGCGCAGAAGCGGCGAATCGCAACCCGCGCAGGCGCGCTGCTGAGGGTTGCATCCTGTTCATGTTGCAAACGGGCCTCCAGAACGGATCCCGTTCGCAACCAGAGGTACCACTGTATACCAAAAGAACTAAAAATGCTATTTATGAATGCGACAACAGCCACAAGAATGCTACTTGCCCAGAAGTGGAAGGAAGAGAAACTTGCAACTCTTGAAACGGAAGCACCTTGTGTTTTCAGTGTTCCTAAATGCTTAGCTTCAGAGCATGCAGAACTTCTCCTGGCTGTTCTTCCCACTTGCATTCTCCAGAGTGACCCCAGGAGTCGATCCTCAGTTGCCGATTCCCTGCCTTCTCCAAGGGTGAGAATACCTCTTCTCAGCGGCCTAGTGGGGAGCGAGGGAACCGGATGGAGCACACATGTGCATTCAACTGCCTAGCGGTATATGAGTCGCCCAGGAGATCACAGCCGCAGAGATAAGTCCTTTCACCATCTAGAGATGTCACTTCCTGGTTTGCATGGAGAAGCCATGTTCCACAGAGCCCAGCGACGGAAGCTGTAAATGCAGGTTTGGGGAACACATGTTTGCTGAAACAATGTGTCGCTCCAACCTTAGCTGTTGTTGTTTTCCCTCAACTAAAGAGGCCCAGATGTTTTGGCCTTTGCTGAGCCAGGACAAAGCCATTTGGAGAATATTGCGTTCAGTCCTCTCCTCTGCTTTCTTGGAGCAACTGTGAGGTGTAAACAATTTGTGCATCCTAGTGAGTAGTGTCTCCTGTCTGATATCAGAAGCCTTGGGGGGCCTCCTTTGACTGTCTCTGGGTGTTCTGCCTCAACAGGACCTTTCAAGACAGGATTAGACCTCCAGGTCAGACCTGAAGCCTCGTTTTCCTGCCCCCACTTCAAGTAGCACATGGAGGGGCTGGATCTCCTGGTGGGTGAGAGTGCCCTTAACAAAGATACAGAAGGAAGGAAGGAAGGAAGGAAGGAAGGAAGGAAGGAAGGAAGGAAGGAAGGAAGGAAATACGGTGGTACCTCGGGTTAAGTACTTAATTTGTTCCGGAGGTCCGTACTTAACCTGAAACTGTTCTTAACCTGAAGCACCACTTTAGCTAATGGGGCCTCCTGCTGCTGCCGTGCCACCAGAGCACTATTTCTGTTCTCATCCTGAAGCAAAGTTCTTAACCTGAAGCACTATTTCTGGACGGAGGCAGGGGAAGACAGATGTGCCTGGCGTGCTCTGGTACATGGGGTCACGAAGAGTCGGACACAACTAAACGACTAAACAACAACAACAAACTATTTCTGGGTTAGCGGAGTCTGTATCCTGAAGCATATGCAACCTGAAGCGTATGTAACCTGAGGTACCACTGTAGAAAGAAAGAAAGAAAGAAAGGAAGGAAGGAAGGAAGGAAGGAAGGAAGGAAGGAAGGAAGGAAGGAAGGAAGGAAGGAGAGAAAGGAAAGGAAGGAAGGAAGGAAGGAAGGAAGAAAGAAAGAAAGAAAGAAAGAAAGAAAGAAAGAAAGAAAGAAGCTGTGCATGTAGTATGCATGCTTCATCTTCACAGAAGGTGGCTGCAAATTAGATGCCAGGGACTGGTGGGGCTCTAAGGAGTGGGTGGCAGAGGCCATGGGGCCAGAGGCTGATCCAGAGGCATGGGGCAGCGATTTATGGGGTTTTGTGTCTACCGCGAGGCAGGAGCCAGGGCTGGAGGAAAGGGAAGATCTTGAGATGGTGGAGAGGAGGCGCACAACGTTGGGCAGGAGCTGAGGCTGGAGGGGGGACAGGATTTGCCAGGAGCTTTTTTCTTTTGACTACAAAGGAAAAAAGGTGAAGATAAAGACGATACAAGATAAAGAGAGATTCCTGGAAAGAAATCGAGAAGACCTGGAGAAGGGAACTGTGGATCCAATCGCAGAACAGAGGAGAGCAATAGACATTTTGAACCTACCGTTTGGACAAAACCCACCACCATCAGAGGAAGAGCAACAACTTGGAGCTGTTGGAGGATCACTGGAAAAATAACAAGATGGCCCTGCAATTCCTTAGCTGGAATTGTAATGGGCTGAACATGCCTTTGAAGAGACGACAAGTTTTTCATATATTGAATAGAGAACAACTGGATTTGATATGCCTACAAGAAACTCATATAACCAGAGCTCATAGAAGACTACTTATAAATAAAAGATTAGGACAAGAATTCATCTCGTCAGATAAAGTGAAAAAAAGAGGAGTTGTGATATACGTAAAAGAGAAGTGGGCTCCAAAAATGATGTTTAAGGATGAACAAGGAAGATATTTGGCAGTTGAGATACAAGTACAAGGAGAAAAATTGTTGATAGTTGGAATTTATGCACCGAATGAAGGCAAAGCAGAATTTTTCAAGAAACTTCATGAAACTCTGATGGACTATTTGGATTACAATATGATAATGATGGGAGACATGAATGGTGTGGTCTCCACAAATATGGACAAGGCACAAAGGTTGACAGTTACCAAGGAAGGGAGACTCCCGAAGACTTTTTTTGAAATGACAGACAACATGGATTTAATAGACATTTGGAGAACTAGGAACCCTCTAGAGAGAGAGGGAACCTTTTTCTCTCAAGCAATGATGACCTGGACCAGAATTGATCAAATTTGGATTACTAGTGGGATGGCTCCAAAGATTAAGAAGGTAGAAATCTGCCCGAAAACCTGCTCCGACCATAATGCCGTGAAGATGGAAATGAAACTTACATTAACTGGTCAATTTAGATGGAGGATGAATGACACCCTGTTTCGAGATAAGGAAATCCACTTGAAGGCCCAAAAAACTTTGAAGGACTATTTTGAGATAAATTTAAAGGTCGATGTGGAAAAAAGAATAATTTGGGATGCAAGTAAAGCCGTGATGAGGGGTTTTTTGATCCAACAAAACTCAATAAAGAAGAGAAAACAGAATGAGAAAAAGGAAAAGATCCTGGAAAAGATAAAGGAAGGAGAGAAAAAATTAAGAGCAAAACCAAAGTCCCAGGAAATTTTGAGAGAAATTAAGTTATATCAAACACAATATTTGGAACTGATGAACCAAGAGATTGAATGGAAGATAAAGCAAATGAAACAAAAGACATTTGAATCGGCTGATAAATGTGGAAAACTTCTGGCATGGCAAATAAAGAAAAGGCAGAAATTAAATACAGTAACAAGCCTAGAAGTGGATGGAAAGAACATATCTAAGCCCAATGAAATTAGAAACTGTTTTGTGAGTTATTTTAAAAAGCTTTATGCCCAAGGATTACAAAATGAAGAAGATATTGATAAATTCCTTAGTAAATATGGACTACAAAAAATCTCTCATCAGAGCAAGGCGGATTTGAACCAGAGAATAACAGAACAAGAAATAGAGGATGCCATTCAGAATATGCAAGTGGGCAAATCTCCAGGGCCAGATGGATTGACTTCCAGATATTATAAATCTTTGAAGGACTGGTTGATACAACCGTTAAAGGAAGTCTGTAACGAGATCTTAGAGGGAAAAAAGGCACCTGAGTCGTGGAAAGAAGCATATATTTCACTTATACCAAAAACAGAGACTGAAAAGACTCAATTGAAGAACTACCGCCCAATATCATTACTCAATGTGGATTACAAAATCTTTGCAGACATTTTGGCAAAAAGATTTAAAAAAGTGCTGATGGAGAAGATTCATAAGGACCAAGCAGGCTTTCTCCCAAAAAGACACCTCTCAGATAATGTAAGGAACATAATAGACATCTTAGAAAAGTTGGAGGTGAATATAAACACTAAGGCGGTGTTAATTTTTGTGGACGCGGAGAAAGCCTTTGACAATATTTCTTGGAGTTTTATGAAAAAAAATCTTCATGGGATGGGGGTAGGTCAAGGATTCGAGAATGGTATGGGTGCGATATATTCTGAACAAAAAGCTAAGTTGATTGTGAATAATGTAATAACTGAGGAACTTAACATAGAAAAAGGAACACGACAGGGGTGCCCAATTTCCCCATTGCTTTTCATCTCGGTTTTGGAGGTTTTGCTGAACATGATCAGAGATGACCAGCAGGTTAAAGGTGTAAAGGTCGGAGATAAACATTATAAGTTAAGGGCATTTGCAGATGACCTTGTATTGACTTTGCAAGAGCCAAACACTAGCACGAAAAGGGTACTAGAATTATTTTATCAATTTGGCCAGGTAGCTGGATTTAAACTGAACAAACAAAAAACTAAAGTCTTAGGGAAAAACTTAACAGATATGGAGAAGGAGAAGTTTCAAGAAGAGACAGGCCTGACTGTGCTTAAGAAGGTGAAATACCTAGGGGTACATTTGACATCTAAAAACTTGAATTTATACAAGGATAACTACGAAAAATGTTGGTTAGAAATTAAAAAAGATTTAGAAATATGGTCAAATTTGAAATTGTCAATGTTAGGCCGAATTGCAGTTATTAAGATGAATGTATTGCCTAGAATGTTATTTTTGTTTCAGACTTTACAGATTATTGACAAGATGGACTGTTTCAAGAGGTGGCAAAAAGATATTGCGAAATTTGTCTGGCAGGGCAAAAAGCCCAGAATAAAATTTAAAATACTTACAGATTCAAAAGAAAGAGGGGGATTTGCCCTGCCGGACTTAAAACTTTACTATGAAGCAGCAGCATTCTGCTGGCTGAAAGAGTGGATGCTCCTCGAGAATACAGATATCTTGGATCTGGAAGGTTTCAATAATGCATTTGGTTGGCATGCATATCTATGGTATGACAAAATCAAAGTGCATAGTGCCTTTAGAAATCATATTGTCAGGAAAGCGTTGTTTAATGTCTGGTTGAGATATAAAGATTTGTTGGAAAACAAAACCCCTAGATGGTTGTCGCCTTTAGAGGCTAAGGCACACAAGAAAGTCAATATGGAGGCCGGATGGCCAAAGTATTGTGAGATTTTAGAACAGGACGGAGATAAGCTAAAATTACAGAGTTATGAAAAATTGAAATCTAAAGTTCGAGACTGGCTCCATTATTATCAAATAATGGAGATTTTTAAACAAGACAGGAAAATTGGCTTCCAGGTGGAAAAATCAAAATTAGAGACTGAATTGTTAGAACCCAATACTAAGAATTTTTCAAGAATGTATAATCTGCTGTTGAAATGGAATACACAAGACGAAACAGTTAAATCAGCTATGATTAAGTGGGCACAAGATATTGGTCATAATATCATGTTCGCTGACTGGGAAAGGTTGTGGAACACCGGTATTAAATTTACGGCATGTAATGCCCTAAAGGAAAATGTTATGAAAATGATCTACAGGTGGTACATGACCCCAGTCAAGCTAGCAAAGATTTACCATTTGCCTGATAACAAATGCTGGAAATGTAAAGAAACTGAAGGTACTTTTTATCATCTTTGGTGGACGTGCCCGAAGATTAAGGCTTTCTGGGAAATGATTTATAATGAAATGAAAAAGGTATTTAAATATACCTTCCTGAAGAAACCAGAGGCCTTTCTCTTGGGCATTGTCGGCCAATTGGTGTTAAAGAAAGACAGAACTTTTTTATGTATGCAACAACAGCAGCAAGAATACTTATCGCAAAGTATTGGAAAACACAAGATTTACCCACCCTGGAAGAATGGCAGATGAAAGTGATGGACTATATGACACTGGCTGAGATGACTGGCAGAATCCGTGATCAGGGAAAAGAGACTGCGGAAGAATGGAAGAAATTTAAAATTTATCTTAAGGACTACTATAAACTTGATGAATGTTAGAATGTCGAGGTTCGTAGAAAGAAAGGGCTACAGTGAAACAAGATTAGATCAAAGAAAGGATTAAAATGAAAGAGGTTGGAAAGAAATAGTTATAAGTTGCTAAAAAACTATGGACATAGGGATGCAGAAAGGGGAGGTATGGGGAAGTCCGAGAAAAGAAGTCTATGAAAATACGTTTAGAAATAATGCATGTTTTGTATGTTTTGTTTATATGTTTGTTTGTTACAAAAAGTTGTAAAATTAATAAAAAAAATTTATAAATAAAAAAGGATGTGCCAGGAGCAGAGGAAGGTGTAGTGCCCGAGAGGGAAGGGCTGGAAAAATGGCCTCCATGCCCTTCCTCACTGTCCCCAAGGACCAGGAGGACATTATAACATAGACACTCAGGGTTGGGGGTCTGCACTCCACCATCCTCTCCCAATTAACCTCCATCTCCAGGGCCACCCCTGTTACATCACGAGGGGCCACCTCCAGGTCTCAAGTTTGGGCCCTGCAATCTCAGGAACTGGGGTGCTCTTGGCCTGACAACACTACTCACAAATAATGTCCGGAATTTTGCTTTAGGTGAAATGTGGTGGCCACAGCTCTACAGTGGACCCTCCAGATACGAATTTAATTCGTTCCAGGGGTCCGTACGTACCCCAGAAAGTCCGCAACATGAGGCGCCACTTCTGCGCACATACACAGTGCAATAGAGCACTTCTGCACTTGCACGAGGTGCGCAGAGTGCTTCTGCGCATGCACACGTGGCGTGGCGCGTTCCCAACCCGAAAGTTACAGTATTTTTTGCTCTATAAGACTCACTTTTTCCCTCCTAAAAAGTAAGGGGAAATGTGTGTGCGTCTTATGGCGCAAATGCAGGCTGCGCAGCTATCCCAGAAGCCAGAACAGCAAGAGGGGTTGCTGCTTTCGTTGCACAGCGATCCATCTTGCTGTTCTGGCTTCTGAGATTCAGAATATTTTTTTTCTTGTTTTCCTCCAAAAACTAGGTGCGTCTTGTGGTCTGGTGCATCTTATAGAGCGAAAAATACGGTACATTACCCGAAGGTAACATAACCGAAGGGTCCATTGAACTTCAGAGGGTGCTTGATGAGCAAAGATTGAATGGAGCACCGATTGATTGATTGATTGATTGATTGATTGATTGATTGATAGCTTCCAACAGAACAGCAAATGTGGCAGCGCCCTCGTGCTGATAGCAAAGCTCTCATTTTGCTGGCAACCCAGCCCAGTTTTCTATAATCTAGCAAGTGGCAGCAGAGCCCGAAAAAGCCTCGGAGATGTTGTGTCGCTGTCCAAGCACCTCAATGTGCCAACATCCTGACAGAATTAGGGAGTCCTCTCCAAACTGCCCTGTAGACACGGAGTCGCACAAAGGGAGGCTTCATCAGGTTCCCAGCCTAAATATAGCGGAGCAAGAGTAGTGGAACATTAAATTTTCTTCCTGGCATGCCATCTCCCAACATGATGCAACCTGAAGGAATATTGTTTGAGCGAAGAGGGGAGGAAGAGGGGGGGACAGAGCAGCTGCAGAAAGCAGGAAGGGAGAGGCATCTCGTCAGGAGGCGAAAGAAGAGAAAAGCTCAAGGTGGAAGTCTTCTGCTAGTTCCCTCAACCCTGCGAAAAACGAAGTTACAGGGAACCAGGTAGAGGGCCTTCTCGGTGGTGGCGCCCGCCCTGTGGAACGCCCTCCCTTGGGATGTCAAGAGAATAAACAGCTATCTGACTTTTATAAGACATCTGAAGGAAGCCCTGTTTAGGGAAGTTTTAAAGAACTGATGTTTTTAGATACATTGTAAGCCTCCCAGAAGGGGTCACGGGTGGCGCTGTGGGTTAAACCACAGAGCCTAGGGCTTGCCGATCAGAAGGTCAGCGGTTCGAATCCACGTGATGGGGTAAGCTCCCGTTGTTCGGTCCCAGCTCCTGCCAACCTAGCAGTTCAAAAGCATGTCAAAGTGCAAGTAGATAAATAGGTACCACTGTGGCGGGAAGGTAAACGGCGTTTCCGTGTGCTGCTCTGGTTCGCCAGAAGCGGCTTAGTCGTGCTGGCTACATGACCCAGAAGCTGTACGCCGGCTCCCTTGGCCAATAAAGCGAGATGAGCGCCGCAACCCCAGAGTCGGTCACGACTGGACCTAATGGTCAGGGGTCCCTTTACCTTTGCCTTTAAGCCACCCACAGTGGCTGGGGAAACCGAGCCAGATGGGCGGGATATAAATAATAAAATTATTTATACGCAAGGTGGCTTAAAATATAAGAAACAGTAGTCATAACAAGCAAAAAATGAAAGCACCTCAAGAAGTACCATACTTTTCTGTGTATAAGACTAGGGGGGTTAACTTTAAAATAAGGTTAAAAATCTGGGGGTGTCTTATACATGTATAGTGCCTAAGCCCACTTTCTAAATTTGGGGTCCCCTAAAGTAGGGGGTGTCTTCTACATGGGGGCATCTTATACACGGAAAAATACGGTATATAACAAAATTAAACAGCCTCCAAGGAGGCTGCAATAACACCTAAAGATAATAACAAATACAGAAAAAAATTGCATCTCCAAAATTAAATCTTGACCCCGACAGACCCCTGAATAATATCCAATGCTAAGAGTCTTTAAGCATCCTAGGAAGCAGTCTTAAAGGCATGAGAACCAAGATAAAAAGAAGCTAAGAAAGGCCTGCAAGATCAGGCCAATGGCTCTGGACTGCAATGCCTCAAGGTCCGCCTCTCTCCATATGAACCTACCCGGACCCTGAGATCATCCTCTGAGGCCCTTCTTCTTCTTCTGCCTCCTCCTTGAGAGGTCTGGAGGGCGGCAACACATGAACGGGGCCTTCCCTGCATTGGCTCCCCATTTGTGGAATGCTCTTCCCAGGGAAGTTCGCCTGGTGCCTACATTACACCCCTTTAAGTGCAAAGAGCAGAGACATCAACTTGCCAACAAAGGTCCATATAGTTAAAGCTATGGTTTTCCCAGTAGTGATGTATGGAAGTGAGAGCTGGACCATAAAGAAGGCTGATCGCCGAAGAATGGATGCTTTTGAATCATGGTGCTGGAGGAGACTCTTGAGAGTCCCATGGACTTCAAGAAGATCCAGCCTCTCCATTGTGAAGGAAATCAGCCCTGAGTGCTCACTGGAAGGACAGATCCTGAAGCTGAGGCTCTGATACTTTGGCCACCTCATGAGAAGAGAAGACTCCCTGGAAAAGACCCTGATGTTGGGAAAGATGGAGGGCACAAGGAGAAGGGGACGACGGAGGACGAGATGGTGGGACAGTGTTCTCGAAGCTACCAGCATGAGTTTGACCAAACTGCGGGAGGCAGTGGAAGACAGAAGTGCCTGGCCTGCTCTTGTCCATAGGATCACGAAGAGTCGGACACGACTAAATGACTAAACAACAACAACAAAGCACAAAGAGAAAGCATTCCTCTTCAACCAGGCTCTTTTAAATGTGTTTATGGGATGGGGAGGGGGTTATTGGTTTGTGTCTCTTCTTGTTTTATTGTGTATTTTGTGTTTTGAAGCTTGTATTTTTATGTTGTGAACTGCCCTGAGCTCTATGGATGAAGGGCGGTATACAAATTTAATAAATAAATATAAACAAACAAATAAACAAAATGGCTTGTAGCCATTTATAGCTGCCTCCTCCGTGACTTTGTCCAATCCTATCTTAAAACCACTGAAGTTCCATAGTTTGTTCTGCATGAAGAAGGACTTACTTTTCTCTGAATCTTCCAACATTCAGATTCCTTGGATGTCCACGATTTCTAGAGTTAGAAGAGAGGGAGAAAAACTTTTCTTCGGCCACTTTCTCCATGTCATGGTTTTCCAAACTTCTATCAAGTAAGAAATTCCTTACTTGATCATTTAAGGAATTTAAATATTTGTGTTGGGTTGTGTCCAACGTTAGTCATCCTCAGAGCAGACCAAACGAAACTAATGAACACGACGAGCTTAGGTCCGTTAAGTTCAATGGGTCTACTCTGAGTAGAACTCACTTGGCTGCAACCCACTGCACTTTTATTTGCTTGCCTTGTATGTTCCCCTTGAGACCAAGGGTGGTCTAGAAGTAAACAATAAAATAATATCAATGTAAGACCAAAAATTGCTAGGAGAGTGTGAGCAGAGGGAACTGTCATTTACAGTGCTAAATATTGGGTTCACCTGGTGAAACTGATGGACAGGAATGTCCCCCAGGAGTGTGCTGGTCAGTAATTCCACAGTTCAAAGCTGGAGTTATCAGCAAAACACAATCTCCACAGACTTGGTTGAGCATCAGGCCTGATGATGGAAACTAAAAGGAACCAAAACTCAAGTCCAAGGATTGAGTCTTGCTCTCCCTCATGATAAGCACCATCTCTGAGAGACTCTAGAGGTTCCAGGCTTTGGCCCAGGGTTCAGTTTCCTCAGAATGAAGGTCAGTGGAGGCTGTGGTGTCTTTATACCTGAAGGAGCATCTTATACCTGAAGGAGCATCTCCACCCCCATTGTACAACCTGGACACAAAGGTCCAGCTCCAAGGGCCTTCTGGTGGTTCCCTTCCTGCGAGAAGTGAGGTTGTGGGGAACCAGGCAGAGGGCCTTCTCTTTTTTTTTTTTTTTTAATTTTTAAAAACCTTTATTATATTCCAACAGTTAAAAAACATATATACATCTTCCATAAAAAACAAAAACAAAAAGCGAAAATAAGAATATACAAACCAAATTTAAGTTCCTTGCTGCTTAAATACGCAAACCTTATACAAATCCATTACATTATTTGACTTCCCACCACCACGTTGAGAGCCATAACTCAACAGTATATTCAGCAGTATCTTCATCCAATCGTTATTGCTACCTCGCGGTTTTTATATCATACCGACTGAGACTTTAACATTTCCTAAAATCGATTCCATGTATGAGAGAAATTTATTCCAATCATTAATAAATTTATTGTTTCTTTGTTGCCTGATCTTCTGAGTCATCATTGCTATGTCCATGTATTCAATTAATTTATTCTGCCAATCACTAATCGTTGGAATGTTAGGTGTTTTCCAACTCTGAGCTAACAGTATCCTTGCGGATACTGTTGCATATTGGAAGAGGGTTTGGTCGTCTTTTTTAATTTCTTCTCCCACCATTCCTAAAAGGAATGCCTCGGCCTTTTTAGGGAATGTGTATTTTAGGACCTTTTTTAACTCATCGTAAACCAGCCCCCAAAACCTTTTTACTTCTTCACAGGACCACCACATATGAAAGAAGTCTCCCTCTTTCTTCCTACACTTCCAGCACGTCTTTTCCCCGGTTTTATACATTTTGGCTAATTTTACTGGGGTGATGTACCACCTGTACATCATCTTCCCCATATTTTCTCGGATTCTGACGCAAGCTGAAAATTTCATATCTTTAGTCCAGAGTTTTGTCCATCTTTCATATTCTATGGGGTGTCCTAAATCTATGGCCCATTTAATCATAACGTCTTTGATTTCCTCATCCATTGTATCCCACTCTAATAGCTGGTTGTACATTTTAGATAGGAGTTTAGACTTTCCTTCTATTATTTCTAGTTGGAATTTAGATTTGTTCTTGCTCATTCCGGCTTTTTTATGTTCCCTCCAAACAGCATTGATTTGGTGGTATTGTATCCATCCCGTTAATTTGTCTTTTAATTCTTCGTAGGGTCTAATTTCCCATCCTTTATCCGATCTTCTTAGGAGGTCAGCATATGTCCACCTTTTACCTTCCATATTTAGTTTCTTAGTTACTAAAATATCAACGGGTGACAGCCACCATGGGGTATCTTTTTCTACTAGTCTTTTACACCTATTCCACGCCTCCAGCAGCGCTCCTCTTATAATATGGTTAGAAAATCCTTTGTGTGTTTTCCCCTTCTCCTGCCACAGGTACGCATGCCACCCATGTCTAACATCAAAACCCTCCAAATCCAATAGGTCGGTATTGTCCAAAACTATCCATTCCTTGGTCCAGCAAAGGCACGAAGCCTCGTAATATAGTTGCAGGTTAGGGACCGCAAACCCTCCTCTGTCCCTCCTGTCGGTGAGCAACTTATACTTAATTCTGGCCCTTTTACCCTGCCAGATAAATCTGGAAAGGGTCCTCTGCCAGTCTTTGAACATTGTTGTGCCCCTGACTACTGGGATATTTTGGAATAGGAATATCATTTTTGGTAGGATACTCATTTTAATGGCAGCCATTCTCCCCTCCCAAGAGAGTTTTAATCTGCTCCAGCTTTCCAAGTCTCTTTTACACTCTCTCCAAGTTCTATTGTAGTTATCTTCCACCAGATTTATATTTTTTGGGGTGATCCAGATACCCAGGTATTTAACCTTTTTTGATACCATTATCCCGGATTCCAACTCGATTTTATTTTTTACTTGTTCATCTACGTTTTTTACCAACATCTTCGTTTTAGTTCTGTTCAATCTAAAACCAGATAGTCTACCAAACGCTTCCATTAACTCAATCACTGTGTTAATCCCTTTTGCGGGGTCTTCTCGATGGTGGTGCCCGCCCTGTGTGACGCGGCAGCTAAAAAAAGCCAATGCAATTCTGGGCCGCATCAATAGGAGTATAGCATCTAGATCAAGGGAAGTAATAGTGCCACTGTATTCTGCTCTGGTCAGACCTCACCTGGAGTACTGTGTCCAGTTCTGGGCACCACAGTTCAAGAAGGACACTGACAAACTGGAACGTGTCCAGAGGAGGGCAACCAAAATGGTCAAAGGCCTGGAAACGATGCCTTATGAGGAACGGCTAAGGGAGCTGGGCATGTTTAGCCTGGAGAAGAGGAGGTTAAGGGGTGATATGATAGCCATGTTCCAATATATAAAAGGATGTCACATAGAGGAGGGAGAAAGGTTGTTTTCTGCTCCAGAGAAGCGGACACGGAGCAATGGATCCAAACTACAAGAAAGAAGATTCCACCTAAACATTAGGAAGAACTTCCTGACAGTAAGAGCTGTTTGACAGTGGAATTTGCTGCCAAGGAGTGTGGTGGAGTCTCCTACTTTGGAGGTCTTTAAGCAGAGGCTTGACATCCATATGTCAGGAGTGCTCTGATGGTGTTTCCTGCTTGGCAGGGGGTTGGACTCGATGGCCCTTGTGGTCTCTTCCAACTCTATGATTCTATGATTCTATGATTCTATGAATGCCCTCCCATCAGATGTCAAGAAAATAAACATCTACCTGACT
This sequence comes from Podarcis vaucheri, assembly GCF_965113315.1. Classification (NCBI taxonomy): domain Eukaryota; kingdom Metazoa; phylum Chordata; class Lepidosauria; order Squamata; family Lacertidae; genus Podarcis; species Podarcis vaucheri. Next base: position 5,794,171 of record NC_138759.1, read on the forward strand.
TTTAGAAGACATCTAAAGGCAGCCCTGTTTAGGGAAGTTTTTAATGTTTGATGTTTTATCGTGTCTTTAATATTCTGTTGGGAGCCACACTCATTACTCTGGAGGGACCCAACACTTACTTGTAGCTCTTGCAACCCAGATCGTTCTTTTAGGATGTTGCTGAGGACCAGGTAAGGTCACTGTCTAAGAAACTTGTCTCACAATTCCAGCAACCTCCTCCATGAGATTCTGTGGGAATATGGTGGGTAGTGGGAGAAGATATCTTGATTATATATCATCCTTCCTCACTCAGACTAGTGAGCTAGTAGCAGAACACATTCCCTTGCGCCTTGCTGGAAGCTGGTTGATGGATTCGTTCTGCCCGGACACTGAGGTCCAGAGTCGAGGGCCTTCTGGCGGTTCCCTCGCTGCGAGAAGCCAAGTTATAGGGAACCAGGCAGAGGGCCTTCTTGGTGGTGGCACCCGCCCTGTGGAACGCCCTCCCACCAGATGTCAAAGAGAAAAAACAACTACCAGGCTTTTAGAAGACATCTGAAGGCAGCCCTGTTTAGGGAAGCTTTTAATGTTTAATAGGTTATTGTATTTTAATATTCTGTTGGAAGCTGCCCAGAGTGGTTGGGGAAACCCAGCCAGATGGGCGGGGTATAAATAAATTGTCCACTTTGGGCAAAAAGGAAATGTTGTATTTGACTGCTTCAGTGATGTTACATCCCACAGATTCCAACCCTCACTAGGCACAGAAAAGGTCTCAGGACATCATCCAGTCGTAATATTTAAGCAGCGCTATTTTCTTCTAGAAAAAGAGCTGCCAGAGTTTACCATGAACTTCTCCCTCGTTCTCTTAGAATGGCAATGGCAACCACCTGAGAGGTGCCAAAGCTGAGCTCCCATGAACTCCAGCTGGGGGGGGGAGCCTTGCATTTAACCCATGTTAATCAAGATAATTAGACGTGGGTGGCGCTGTGGTCTAAACCACTGAGACTCTTGGGCTTGCCAATCAGAAGGTCGGCGGTTCGAATCCCCGTGATAGAGTGAAATCCCGTTGCTCGGTCCCAGTTCCTGCCAACCTAGCAGTTCGAAAGCACACCAGTGCAAGTAGATAAATAGGTACTGCTGTGGCGGGAAGATAAACTGCATTTCCATGTGCTGCTCTGGTTTTGGTGTTCCGTTGCACCAGAAGCAGCTTAGTCATGACCCGGAAAAACTGTCTGCGGACAAATGCCGGCTCCCTCGGCCTGTAAAGCGAGATGAGTGCTGCAACCCCAGAGTCGTCTGTGACTGGACTTAATGGTCAGGGGTCCCTTTACCTTTTAATCAAGATAGTGGCTGGCAACAGATTGCTGGGCAAGGTGGAGTTTGCTCAGATCCAGCAGAGCTCTTCTTGGGGAATTGAGGAATCCTAGCCCTAGCCCTGCAGAAGCCAGGATCTGACCCCCTTCCCATTGTGCAACTGCTTTTGGGCACTGCCTGCTTCATATGATCTCCCTCTCTGAACATCTCTTCTACCGGCAAACTCGGGGCACCCAGCAGTTCTGAACATCTGTCTTCCTGCCAAACATCAATGTCTAATGGGGGCACTGTTTGCATGCATGTGTCCCAAAGATGGAAGTGATTACCATAAAACATGTAAATGGATTATCTCAGAAATTCTCGTCCCAGGGAAGGAGCCTTTCTGTTTTGCATTACGGAATTACAGTATGTTCTCTAATGGCTTGGCACTGGAGGCTGCCTCTTAGGTCTCCTTCCCTGGTGTTTGAGATCAAGGAGAAGAGGCAGCAACATGGGGCTTAAATATGACCAGCTGTTTCACCCTTCATCCCTGCCCCGTCCACAGAGATGGCTTGGAAACCAGTGGAAACTCAAGAAACTCGTTCCCAACTGGTATGAAGAGGACCGCAGGAAAACCAGTCCACTTCGCTTTCTCATTTTCCCCCCCATCTTCAACTCAGCCCTCCACATTTCCACATGTGTTTGCAGGCTTTCGTTTCAAGTCCTCATGAAAACTGGTCGACTTTTTTTTTTTTTTTTTGCCTGCCTTTCTCTCACACATTTTTGCAAGCAATTTCTCCAGGTGTTATTTGCATGCAGTTTTTTCGCCCCTTTGTGCCCAGGTGGCAAAGGATTGCCTGTTTTTTTCTAGCTCATTTGGATAGAGGCGGCTTGCCCAATGTGTTCCATGCGCTGATAACTTGCAGAGTACAGTGGACGCTTGGGTCGCGAACGTGATCCGTGCGGGAAGCACGTTTGCAACTGGCAGCATCTGCAACCTGCAGCGCCGTGTCTGTGCATGTGTGGGTTGCGATTCAGCGCTTCTGCACATGCACAGAGCATGATTTAGCACTTCTGCGCATGCGCAAGCACCGAAACCTGGAAGTAACCCGTTCCAGTACTTCCGGGTTCGGCATGGTGCACAACCCAAAATCGCACAACCCGAAGTGTCTGTAACCCAAGGTATGACTGTATAGAGAATCATGCAATGGTAGAGGTCTCTGCCTTTCTTCATGCCAAAGTTTCATCTCAAGGGCCCAGAGAAAATGTGTTTGATGACTTCATTGCGAATGAACTCCATGCTTGATCCTTGTCTTCTGAGCGCAGCCTAAGAGGGGAACCAGAAGTCAGAGCTCAAGGGAGAGATGAACAGCTGGTGCTCTGGCGGACGGGTGTGGAATCCATCTATGCGTTACTGAGTTGTGGTGTGAATCCATCTTTTGCTCTTAAGGCATTCAAAGACCACTTTGATTTAATGAGAAGGGGCTTGGAGTTGGCTGCAAGAACTTTCCCAATCTGGCAAAGGGTGGGACGTGTTCCTGGCTGAAATTTCGCTCTTTGAAAACCATCCCACGTAAGTGAGCGATCCTACATTTCAGGGATTAAGAATCGGTGGTCCTTCAGAGGTTGTTGCAATCCAAATAATATTGTTAGTAGCAGTGACTACATTATTACGTGAGCACCACAGCATTTGATATTTTCATTTACATACATTCATTTGAAATAAGTTGGGGTATGTACTCTTTTTCATTAGTGTTTGAAAAGATAAAGGTAAAGGGACCCCTGACCATTAGGTCCAGTCGTGACGGACTCTGGAGTTGTGGCGCTCATCTTTATTGGCCAAGGGAGCCGGTGTACAGCTTCCGAGTCATGTGGCCAGCATGACTAAGCCACTTCTGGTGAACCAGAGCAGCACACGGAAACGCCGTTTACCTTCCCATGGAGTGGTACCTATTTATCTACTTGCACTTAGTGCTTTTGAACTGCCAGGTTGGCAGGAGCAGGGACCGAGCAACGGGAGCTCACCCCATGGTGGGGATTCGAACCGCTGACCTTCTGATCGGCAAGTCCTAGGCTCTGTGGTTTAACCCACAGCGCCACCCGCATCCCATTACTGTTTGTATTATAGTTTATAATTTTTGTAAAGGGATATGTGCATGCAGGTCATCGTCTGTAAACTTTTATTTTCAGTTTATGAAGCAATTCTACATCCTCCCACCACACTGACGAAGAATTCTACGAAACAGTGGTCAATATCCGGAATCACTGTTCAGTGTTGGACATCATATTTGCTGAATACACAAAGCTTCACAGCTTGTCTTCCATCAAGATACACAGTCTGGTACCTTGCTTCATTTAAAGATTTTCAGAGACTTTGAGACTGAAGATTTCATTCTGTACTTGTTATGGTTTGAAGGAATTCTATAAAGATTGTCTATTGCGTATGTACATGGTCATCGTGTTGCCTAGACATTGCTGGCAATCCACGCTTTACTTACAGGGAAGGTTCAGTTCAATATGCCAGCTCCGGGATGCTCTCGTGAGATCTCATGGGGCCATCCTAGTTCTCCCAAGATCTTGCTGGACTGTCCCCAGGCTTCCAGAGCTGGCATCTTGAGAAAGCCTCGCCTGGCAAGCGAGTCAGGTTGCTTCAAAGCTCTTCTCGTGCCAGGAAAACCCAGTGTGTGTTTAATTCATGCCATTATAACTGGCTGGCTTTCAACTGCGCAGGTTGGAAATCGCACACGTTCAATGCGTGCAGCAACTGTACAAAGGGTTTCTACTGGCTGGGTGACAGCGTCTTCATGGAAATAAAGCAATCGCTCTACTAAGTAGCCTGAAAATGTTTGAGACATTATCTCTATCCTGCAGAACAGCTGTTAATGCTGAAATTTTGTTGTTGTTCTTTAGTCGTTTAGTCGTGTCCGACTCTTCGTGACCCCATGGACCGGAGCACGACAGGCACTTCTGTTTTGCACTGCCTCCCACAGTTTGGTCAAACTCACGCTGGTAACTTCGAGAACACTGTCCCACCATCTCATCCTCTGTCGTCCTCTATTCCTTGTGCCCTCCATCTTTCCCAACATCAGGGTCTTTTCCAGGGAGTCTTCTCTTCTCAGGAGTTGGCCAAAGTCTTGGAGCCTCAGCTTCAGGATCTGTCCTTCCAGTGAGCACTCAGGGCTGATTTCCTTCAGAATGGATAGGTTTGATCTTCTTGCAGTCCATGGGACTCTCCAGAGTCTCCTCCAGCACCAGAATTCAAAAGCATAAATTCTTTGGCGATCAGCCTTCTTGATGGTCCAGCTCTCACTTCCATACATCACTACTGGGAAAACCATAGCTTTAACTATATGGACCTTTGTTGGCAAGGTGATGTCTCTGCTTTTTAAGATGCTGTCTAGGTTTGTCATTGCTTTTCTCCCAAGAAGCAGGTGTCTTTTAATTTTGTGGCTGCTGTCACCATCTGCAGTGATCATGATGGAGCCCAAGAAAGTAAAATCTCTCCCTGCCTCCATTTCTTCCCCTTCATGGATCACTGCCTTGCCATGGCAAAGGGGCTTGAATAACTCAGAGAAGCTATGAGCTCTGCCATGCAGGGCCACCCAAGACGGACAGCTCATAGTGGAGAGTTTTGATCAAACGTGATCCACCTGGAGCAGGAACCGGCAAGCCACTCCAGTATCCCTGCCAAGAAAACTATATGGACAAAGACAACAGGCTGAAGTTTTAGAGTGGGAAATAAAGAGCTATTCACTAGTGGCATCATTTACCAGGTTCTTGGGATGTTCGTAGCTGCAGCACGGATGTAACGAGTCCTGTGACATGCAGTTTCCAGGATGCCTGACTGACAGTCATATTTTGGTACCATGGGAAAATTGCATTTCCCAGGGTCCCTGGTGCCCGAGATACTGCTGTTGCTGGGATCGTGACATTGAGGAAAGAGGCCTTGTAGAGTAGCCTCTGACAAGACTCCTCTACCCCTCATGGCTCCTGCCAAATAAATGAAAAGGTAGCCATGGGTCAGGAATTCAGATCCCATCACACATCAGATGATGTCACAAGGAACACAACAGGGTCCGAATTTCAAAACTATGTTTGGGGGAAAGGCAAGCACTTTCCCAGTTTTTCAGGAATGACCTCATGTCTCCCATTCTCACTCCATCTTTCTCATGAACCTTCCCAAGTAGGAACCACTATCTCAGTGAGTGTTTAGAGATGGCTTTCAGAATGTCATCATTTGTTTTGGTTGTCTCATCTTCTTGGAATTCCTTCCATTGTACTTCGAGCATCTTGTGGCAATAAAAGTCCTCGTTTCCCCTTTTGTTATTAATCGGAGAGGGGTGGTCTTGAACGTTGCAGTGCTTGTGAGAGGAGAGGCTGGATTTGTTCTCATCTGTGTATTCGAAACAGGCTGCAACCCGGGTGGCCATGTGTCCCGCTTCATCATCATCATCATCATCATGTTGTTGTTTAGTCGTTTAGTCGTGTCCGACTCTTCATGACCCCCTGGACCAGAGTATGCCAGGCACTCCTGTCTTCCACTGCCTCCCGCAGTTTGGTCAAACTCATGCTGGTAGCTTCGAGAACATTGTCCAACCACCTCGTCCTCTGTCGTCCCCTTCTCCTTGTGCCCTCCATCTTTCCCAACATCAGGGTCTTTTCCAGGAAGTCTTCTCTTTTCATGAGGTGGCCATAGTATTGGAGCCTCAGCTTCAGGATCTGTCCTTCCAGTGAGCCCTCAGGGCTGATTACCTTCAGAATGGAGAGGCTTGATCTTCTTGCAGTCCATGGAACTCTCAAGAGTCTCCTCCAGCACCATAATTCAAAAGCATCAATTCTTCAGCGATCAGCCTTCTTTATGGTCCAGCTCTCACTTCCATACATCACTACTGGGAAAACCATAGCTTGAACTATACAGACCTTTGTTGGCAAGGTGATGTCTCTGCTTTTTAAGATGCTGTCTAGGTTTGTCATTGAATAATAATAATTTATTATTTGTACCCCGCCCAACTGGCTGGGTTTCCCCTGCCACTCTGGGCAGCTTCCAACAAAGATTAAAAAATGCATTAAAATGTCACACATTAAAAACTTCCCTAAACAGGGCTGCCTTCAGATGTCTTCTAAAAGTCAGAAAGTTGTTTATTTCCTAGACATCTGATGGGAGGGCATTCCACAGAGCAGGTGCCACCACCAAGAAGGCCCTCTGCCTGCTTCCCTGTAACCTCACTTCTCGCAGCGAGGGAACCAACAGAAGGCCCTTGGAGCTGGACCGCAGTGCCCAGGCAGAACAATGGGGGTGGGGACGCTCCTTCAGGTATACTGGACCGAGGCCATTTAGGGCTTTCAAGCTCAGCACCAACACTTTGAATTGTGCTCAGAAACGTACTGGGAGCCAACATACCGGTAGGTCTTTCAGGACTGTTGTTATATGCTATATAGGAGTCCTCTCTTTGAAGGCATCCTGTCATAGGTATTACTGGTAACTGCAAGCCCCTCTAACAGTAGATGTTGATGAAGATGATGATGATGATGATGATGATGATGATGATACAAAAATAAAAATTATTTTCCATATTACTATAGATTTTGCTTCATTTAAAAAAAAATATGGTTTATTATTCTTTATATTTTGAATCAGATATATATGGGGACACCCAAATCTTTTAAGTGCTTGGGGCCTCTAGAAGTCTTAATCCAGCCCTTGATTAAGAACCAAAAGAAGAGAGAGCAAAGCTCATGGGCACCACTATAAGCCTTCATGGGCGTCATGACCCCCATGGGCACCAGGTTGGCAACTCCTGCTAGACAATACTGAGCTTGATGGACCAATGATCTGACTCAGTATGTTCCTAAGATGGAGTCAACTGCCAGCCTGGTCAGGTTCTGTATATGGGGCAGAAGATGTCCTTCATCCCAGTCAGAAAAATATGTAGGGCCAGCCCTGCTAAAAAAACCCAAAAACTTTCCCCCCTTTTGTTCTGCATCTCCCATCTATCCATTTTCTTTGGTAACCCCAAATCCTCCCACAATGAGAAGGGGGAGGGGGGAAATATATCTCTCCAACTCCAGACGGTTCCTAATTTCATAAACTTTGGTACAGCAATTACACACGATAATTCAAAAGGAGAGGCTCGTAAAACAACATCAGACGGAGGCTTAAGAAGTTAAATTTCTGAGGTCAAGCTGGCACAAGCAGCTCGGCCGCCTGACGTGACACAGCTGCAAGACATTCTCATCTTCAGAAGTGGGTATTTCGCCCCAGAGCGGAGAGATGAAAAAACAATGGGTTGCAGTGACCAGGAGCAGGGTCAATTTGTTCTGAGCTTCTCCATCTGCTTTGGTCTTTTGAGGTTTGTATCTTCAGGAACGAGCTGTTCGAAGAGGCTTTGACATGACGGTCTCCATGCAGGCGAAAGAGGAAGGACTGTTTCATTAGAAGTGGCTGCCCCGGAAATGTCTGGCTCGCATTTTTGTCATTAAGCATCCCAACTTCCCGACAGAAGGCTGGTTCGCCACTTCCAGCAGCCCACTTACCCAAATGGTGGCTACCTGGCGTTCTGTATCCCTCTGAAAGCATCAGTGAGCAGGCTGCCCAAGGCTGTGAAATCACCCGGGTGCAGAAACAGTTGGTGTGTTGAATAATAATAATATAATAATAATAATTTATTATTTGTGCCCCGCCCTTCTGGCTGGGTTTCCCCAGCCACTCTGGGCGGCTTCCAACAAAGATGAAAAATACACTAAAATGTCACACATTAAAAACTTCCCTGAACAGGGCTGCCTTAAGATGTCTTCTGAATGTCAGGTAGTTGTTTATCGCTTTGACATCTGATGGGAGGGCGTTCCACAGGGTGGGCACCACTACCGAGAAGGCCCTCTGCCTGCTTCCCTGTAGCTTTGCTTCTCGCAATGAGGGAACTGCCAGAAGGCCCTCGGCGCTGGACCTCAGCGTCCGGGCAGAATGATGGGGGTGGAGACGCTCCTTCAGGTATACAGGACCGAGGCCATTTAGGGCTTTAAAGGTCAGCACCAACACTTTGAATTGTGCTCGGAAATGTACTGGGAGCCAATGTAGCTCTTTCAAGACCGGTGTTATGTGGTCTCGGCGGCCGCCCGCAGTCACCAGTCTAGCTGCCACATTCTGGATTAGTTGCAGTTGAAGAGGAGACATGGAGCTGCCCTCGTGAGCAGGGCATTGGCAAGGTCAGGTCTGTACAGAACCAACCTCTGCTTAACAACCTCCAAGGAAGGAGAGTCCACAACCTCCCAATGGAGACTGTTCCACTGTCGAATGCTCTTAATGTCAGAAAACATTTCCTGATGTTTGGCCTTGTACTTGAAGCCATTGGTTTGAGTCCAGAGCAGGAGAAAACAAGCTTGCTCCATCTTCCACGGAGCAGCCCTTGAGATGTTTGGAGGTGGCTATTATATCTTCTCTCAGGTTCCTCTTTTCCAGGCTAAATGTAAGTTTGAGCCCCACAATGGGCAAAGGATTCCTGCATTGCAGAGGCCCCAACAACATCACACATACCATCTCGGGACTATTTAATTGCTCATCGTCTAACATTGTGTATGCCATCAAATGCCAACAGTGTCCTTCAGCTCTCTATATTGGACAAACAGGCCAAACCTTACGCCAAAGAATAAACGGACATAAATCTGACATCAAGAATCACAAAACAGAGAAACCAGTAGGAAAACACTTCAGTCTCCCAGGACATTCTATACAAGATCTCAAAGTAGCTGTTTTACTACAAAGGAATTTCAGAAATAGACTGGAAAGAGAAGCTGCTGAATTGCAACTCATTACCAAACTTAAAACCATGGAGAGACCTGGTATGAACAAAGACATTGGATTCTTATCTCATTATACATGACTAAGCCATTTCTCACCTTCTCACCCCTTGCCTTTTCCTGTAAGACCTATTACAGTCGTTAAGAGTCGTCAACAGGCTCATCTCAGCTATCTGCCAATCTCCCATTCCCACCACCCTTCTGAGTAATACCCCTCCCCACCTTCTCTCTATATAGAAGGATCTGGCAACTTCTGTTTCAGTGTATCTGAAGAAGTGTGCATGCACACGAAAGCTCATACCAAGAACTAACTTAGTTGGTCTTTAAGGTGCTACTGGAAGGAATTTTTTTTATTTTGCATTGCAGAGGGTGACTCTTGTAGTCCCTTCCGCTTCTACAATGATGTGATTCTATGATTCTGTACTGCAGCCTAATACAGGGTAGTCCAGGAAAACCTTTAAGGTCATAAGTACACAAGCCTTGCAGCTTGATCAAGGACCCATCTGGTACAGTATCCTTTTCTCACAGTTGCCAACTAAATGCCGATATGGGAAGGGAACGAACTGGACTTGAGCGCAACACCTGTAAAACTCAACAGTGAGTATTTGGAGGCATAGTGCCTATTTGTGTACTGGAAGAAGCAAAGATCACCAGTGTTGAAGCAATGATTCTTCAACAACAACTTCGCTGGACTGGTCATGTTGTGCAGATGACTGATGATCATCTTCCAAAGCAACATCTCTATTCCAAACTTAAAAATAGAATGCATAATGCTGATGGTCAACAGAAGAGGTTCAAAGACTCTCTCAAGACAAATCTAAAAAAATGTAGCATAAACACCGACAACTGGGAAACACTGGCATGCGAGCGCTCCAGTTGGAGAACAGCCTTTACCAAAGGTGTCATGGGCTTTGAAGACCCTCAAACTCAGGGCGAAAGGGAGAAATGCGCTAAGAGGAAGGCACGCTTGACAAACCATCACCATGATCAACTTCCACCCAGAAACCTGTGTCCCCACTGTGGAAGGATGTGTGGATCCAGAATTGGCCTCGACTTATGGACTCACTTTTAAAACCGTCTTTATGGAAGACATTCTTACTCAGCTATCACCGAATGCAGCCATCATGGCTGGTAGCCTTTCATAGCCTTAGGCTCCAGAAATCTGATTATGCCAACTAGGTTCTCAATGGTGCATTTTGTCCCTTCCCAACCAGTGCATAGATAAGGCAGTTGGTAGAGCATCTTACCTGCACGCACGAGGTCCCAGGTTCAAGTCCCAAGGTAGTCCAGGTAGGACTTCAAACGTCCTCTGCCTGAAACACTGGAGGGTGGCTGCCAGTCCGTGCAGACAATACTGGGGCAGATGGACCAGTGGTCTGACTCATCAGTATAAGGCAGTTTCTTCTGCCCATCCTTTGGCATCGTCAACAGCAGTCAAAGCAAAATAATAATCATCATCATTTGTTCCCAGCCGTTTATTTACAGAAGGCGAGAGCCAAGTTTGCAGGGCTGATATCCGACCACTGTTTGCCTATCAGCAGTTTCCCTGAGCTGGCATCGGCCGACCCATATCGAAAGCGCGATAGGAAACAACCTTCATTTATTCAGACGCTGTTTTTGGAGAAATGGATCTCTGCAAACTGTCCAAATAAACAGGAGGGCTTTGAAGCGCTAATCGGGAGTCATTAGCTTTGTTCTCCTGCCCCCTTCTCTCCCTTTTCCTCGCTGGGCTTTTGTTTCGTCTGACACGATCATTTGTTTTTGGTGATAGACTGGATTAAATTAATTGAGGCTTAGAACAATATACATTTCCTCTTGCAGCTACTTTCTCTGCCAAGGCGATCTTATCAGTCTCATTAGGCTGACAGCTTCCACTTCCATGGCAATCCTTTTTACGGCAGATATTATACGTCTTGTTTTTTTATTTTTAAAAAAATATTAAATAAATAAAGCTACGAATAATCAGAAATCCACACAAATCAGTTTGCATTTATGTTAATTCGTTATTTAGAAACCCACCTCTCTTTCATAGAATCATAGAATCAGAGTTGGAAGAGACCACAAGGGCCATCGAGTCCAACCCCCTGCCAAGCAGGAAACACCATCAGAGCACTCCTGACATATGGTTGTCAAGCCTCTGCTTAAAGACCTCCAAAGAAGAAGACTCCACCACACTCCTTGGCAGCAAATTCCACTGTCAAACAGCTCTTACTGTCAGGAAGTTCTTTCCTTCCCCTCCTCTCCGAATTGTGGACTCATAAGCAAAGTCAGGCCAAAGAAAGGCCCATTCTCCAGCATTCTCTTCTCACAGGGACCACCCAGATGTCTGCAGGGAGTCAGTATGCAAGATTCAAACACAAGAGCAACTCTTCTCCCCTGTAGCTTCCAGCAACTGGTAATCAGAAGGAATTGCTGCCTCTGACTGTGGAGACACAGCATAGTCATAATGGCTGTTGTTGTTTAGTCGTTTAGTCGTGTCTGCCTCTTCGTGACCCCCTGGACCAGAGCACGCCAGGCACTCCTGTCTTCCATTGCCTCCCGCAGTTTGGTCAAACTCATGCTGGTAGCTTCGAGAACACTGTCCCACCATCTCGTCCTCTGTAGGCCCCTTCTCCTTGTGCCCTCCATCTTTCCCCACATCAGGGTCTTTTCCAGGGAGTCTTCTCTTCTCATGAGGTGGCCAAAGTCTTGGAGCCTCAGCTTCAGGATCTGTCCTTCCAGTGAGCACTCAGGGCTGATTTCCTTCAGAATGGATAGGTTTGATCTTCTTGCAGTCCACGGGACTCTCAAGAGTCTCCTCCAGCTCCATAATTCAAAAGCATAAATTCTTAGCCATCAATAGCCCTCTCCTCCATGAATTTTAATAATTATTACTATTTTATTATTTATACCCCACTCATCTGGCTAGGTTGCCCCAGCCACTCTGGGCGGCTTCCAACATACAGTCATACCTCGGGTTACAGACACTTCTGGTTGCATTTTTTTGGGTTACAGACCACCGAAACACAGAAGTACCAGAACAGGTTACTTCCTGGTTTCAGCAGTCACGCATGTGCAGAAGCGCTAAATCACGCTTAACTCACGCAGAAGTGCCGAATTGCAACCCGCGTGTTTGCAGATGTGCCGCTGTGGGTTGTGAACGTGCATCCCGCACGGATCACATTCACAACCCAAACAACCACTGTATATAAAAACATAATAAAACATTAAACACTCCAAAAAAAAAAAACCCTTCCCTATTCAGGGCTGCCTTCAAATGTCTTCTAAAAGTTGTATAGTTACTTATCTCCTTGGCTCCAGGGTCACATAACTCCATACCTCCCAACATTACTCCAATGAAAAGAGGGACGTCCTAAGGAAAAGCGGGACATCCCGGGATCAAATCAGAAACTGGGATGGCTTCTGTAAAAATGGGACTGTCCCTGGAAAATAGGGACACTTGGAGGGTCTGAGGTGGTGATGTGGTGGTCCTGTGAAAGCAAGTGCCATAGCTGAACGACATGCTAAAAGGACTTTTTGAACATTGAACAATTTGAGAGATTGCAGTCTTACAAGTACTTGTTCTAATCTTCTTTCTTCTTCTTTCTTCTTCTTCTTTGGCGATCACTCGTAGCCGAGTAAGATTGTCTTCCATAAACACAGTTTTAACAATGAGTCTGTAAGTGACTGCAGAGGCCAATTCTGGACCCACACGTCCTTCCACATGGGGAAATAGGTTTCTGGGCGGGAGCTGATCACGGTGTGGATTTGCCAAGTGAGCCTTCCTCTTAGCACATTTCTCCCTTGCATCCTGAGTTTGAGTGTCTTCAAAGCCCATGACACCTTTGGAAAAGGCTGTTCTCCAACTGGAGCACTCACAGGCCAGTGTTTCCCAGTTGCCAGTGTTTAGACTACATTTTTTTAAATTTGCCTTGAGACAGTCTTAACAATAGTAGGATAACAGCAGCAAGGGTTTCATAAACACCCCTCCAAAGTCAGGGAAGAGGAAGACCCCCCTGCATCCCACCTTTTGAAATTTTCTCTCCCCTTTCATAATTTTCAAGTGCAAATTGATGGAGAAAGGTGGAAGGTGGGGTGGGGAGACAGCGGGAGAAATATTCAGCCCTGCACTACTTCATATGTCAGCAGCAGCTCCCATCGACAAGGACCGTCTGTTCGGTGTTCAAAGTTCCCTCTCACCTTGACTCACATTTGTGCATTGTAAACAAACATGAAATAGCTTCCAATAAGAGAGGGCTTTTATTTATATATATTAAAAATAAAAAAACAACCCAAACAAAATAGAGGAGAGCAGATTTGTTCAGCCAAACCGCACTCACAAAGGTAATCCTGAACTTTCGTCTCTTGTGACTTCAGTTTAGGGTGATGTCATCCGTGTGGTGGCATCTAAGTAGTTTTCCAAGAGTCTGGTGGAGGACAAAAAAGAGGGGGAGGGAGCCTGGGGAGTGGCTGTGCCTTATGAAATGTGTTCTTCGCAAATGAACATTGGGAGCAGGTCGTGGTGATCTTAGCAATGATACGTCTTGTCCTTGCAAAAGATAGATTTCGACACACACCAAACATCATACTGAATTTCCTATGGAGAAAAATGCAGGTGGACAGATGTAGAATTGGTTGCAATTCTATGGTACCTGGGTGGAGCATCATAGGAACAGAGGAACTGCCTTTAACTGAGTCAGATCACTGATATTATTATTATTATTATTATTATTATTATTATTATTATTATTCCTTTCCCCCAGATCCAAAGTGGCCTACACAAATGAAAACAAAAAACAGATAAAATACGAAAACATAATTCATAACAATGAAAAATTGATTAAACTCTAACAGACGTAAACAGGAAGAACTTTCTGACAGCAAGAGCTGCTGGGCACTTGGAACGGTCTCCCCTGGGAGATAGTAGACTCGTTGTCATTGGAGGTTTTTAAGCCAAGGTTGGATGGGTGTCTGTCATGGATGCAGCGGTATAGTGTGGGGAGGGGGCCACGGGGGGTTGCCTCGGCAGCAAAATTGATAGGGCGCAAAATTTCAACACCTGGTGCTGCCTCAATACAGCTGCCTGCTTCCATCTCTGGGCTCCATTGAAAATAGCTTCACCATGCAGACCAGGAAGTGACAATAGGGTACCTTTTCTTTTCTTTTCTTATATCTGTGGCTGCAGCCTCTTCGGTGACGCAGACGCCACTAGGAAGTTGTTGGTTTTGTTTTGTTTTGTTTTGTTTTGTTTTGTTTTGTTTTGTTTTGATAATAATTTATTGATTTTCCAAAAAACCCAAAAAAAACAGAAAAGAAAAAAAATCATAAACAGATTAAACCATAATTTTTTGGTCGACTTCCCTCCACTCCCCCTCTTGGTTCCATTATAATATACTTGTTTATGCACATCCATAAAACCTTATATACTTAACAATCCAGTTTTAAAACCATCTTCATCTTATTACAAGTGACTTTTAAAAGTTAATACTAATGTAAAAATCTGTACAGAAAGCTTAAAAAAATATGCATTGAACAATTGCCCTTTTTTTGTAATAATTTGTCCTGCATAGTTCAGTACTTTATTTTGCCAATCTTCCTCTTTATCTTCTTCTTCTTTATCTTCTTTGGCCAAGGCTTCTTCCGCTTGCATATCAGAACAGAGTCTTTCGCTCAAACAATCCATCAAGTCCTGTACATCTCAATATCATAACTTCATTTTTTTAAAAAACAAGAATCATGTCCCACATTTTCTCCAAATCTTTATATGTCTTTCACAAGGCCTTTTTGATCATTTAGTATCACCTAGTAGCAGACGCCACTAGGCAGTTGAATGCGCATGCACGCTCCATCCATTTACCTCCAATCCTTGGGGTCCCTTCCAATTCTACAAGTCTATGGTTCTAAAACAATTTTAAAAACTATTAAAATACAGATAATAAAAACAGCACAGCATGAATTAATGAGAAAGGCCTTGAAACCCTCTCCACCTGCACCACTGGTTAAAGCAGGGGGCGCCAAGTTTTTGTGGCTTGGGCTGGTTCACGGTCCCGCAGACGCCATTGTGGGCCGGAGTGTGTGTGCGCAAACGCACGCATGCCCAAACGCTATTTCTGGTGTGCCTTCCAGGGCAGAGGAGGCGTGTGCAGCTTCCCATTGGCTGCAGAAACTTCCTGCAACCAATGGGAAGCTGGCCAGCATCACAAAAGGCAGTCCCATCTCTGCACCGCACCGATTTAGCACGGCGCATGGGAGCCGACCGAGCGGGTGGCAGTGGTCCCCAAGTGGGTGGCAGGGGTCCATGAGCCAGTTAAACAACCCCCACGGCCCACTTTTAGCCCATGGGCCTTGGGTTGCTGACCCCTGGGTTAAAGCTCACATTCTGTCCAATAGGTTTTGCCCCACTGACTCAGAACAACCCATTTCAATCCAAATGGAAAACAACATCTGTGTTTTTTTGATCAATGCCATACATGGTTTAGGATAGGTAAAGGAAAAGGGACCCCTGACCATTAGGTCCAGTCGTGGCCGACTGGGGTTGCGGCGCTCATCTTGCTTTACTGGCCGAGGGAGCCGGCGTACAGCTTCCAGGTCATGTGGCCAGCATGAGTAAGCCACTTCTGGCGAACCAGAGCAGCGCACAGAAACGCCGTTTACCTTCACGCCGGAGCAGTACCTATTTAACTACTTGCACTTTGACGTGCTTTCGAACTGCTAAGTTGGCAGGAGCAGGGACCGAGCAACGGGAGCTCACCCCGTCTCAGGGATTCGAACCGCCGACCTTCTGATCAGCAAGTCCTAGGCTCTGTGGTTTAGCCCACAGCGCCACCTGCGTCCCCCACTTTACACTAATGATAAGGGGCTATTAGACAATGAATCAGAGACATGGAATTCCCACCCACTCAAAAAAACCAACCCTGAGTTTGAGCTCATGCCATCTCAACTATAAGGACAATGTGGGAGCATTTATAATGCCAAAATATATGTCAAATTTATCAGTCCCCAAATATAGGAAAGCTTTTATGTTAACCAGATTGAATGTTTTACCTTCTGCACTCGTCCAAGGCAGATATAACAGCTGCCTTTACCGTGACCTTCGTAAACAGTTCATTGCCCCAATCCCTTTTAAAAAAACAGCAACAGGGAGGACTGAAGCATTTTATTTAAAATGCCTATTATCAGAAGGGACGCGGGTGGCGCTGTGGGCTAAAGCCTCAACGCCTAGGGCTTGCCGATCGAAAGGTCGGCGGTTCGAATCCCCGCGGCGGGGTGCGCTCCCGCTGTTCGGTCCCAGCGCCTGCCCACCTAGCAGTTCGAAAGCACCCCCGGGTGCAAGTAGATAAATAGGTACCGCTTACCAGCGGGAAGGTAAACGGCGTTCCGTGTGCGGCTCTGGCTCGCCAGAGCAGCGATGTCACGCTGGCCACGTGACCCGGAAGTGTCCCCGGACAGCGCTGGCCCCCGGCCAATAAATGTGAGATGGGCGCACAAACCCCACAGTCTGTCAAGACTGGCCCGTTCGGGCAGGGGTACCTTTACCTTACCTTTATTATCAGATAGAAACCCTCTGATGTAGCATCTGCTATTACTTGCAGGAAAACGATGATCAACCAAGGACAACAAGCCAAGGACAGAGGAACCATTACTATTCCGTTTATGAAATCTTGTATTTCGGACGCATTTCTCTTCTTCGCCGGTTCAGTTGGATTGTTTTAGTAACAGGTTACTAGGCAATATCCCATCCATATGGAAACCGCCCGCCCCCCTGCCGACAGGGCCAGATTTAGGTTTAATGAGGCCCTAAGCTACTGAAGGTAAAGGTAAAGGGACCCCTGACCATTAATTCCAGTCATGACCGACTCTGGGGTTGCGGCGCTCATCTCACTTTACTGGCCGAGGGAGCCAGCGTACAGCTTGTGGGTCATGTGGCCAGCATGATGAAGCCGCTTCTGGCGAACCAGAGCAGTGCACGGAAACGCTGTTTACCTTCCTGCTGAAGAGGTACCTATTGATCTACTTGCACTTTGGCATGCTTTCGAACTGCTAGGTTGGCAGGAGCAGGGACCGAGCAACGGGAGCTCACCCCGTCACAGGGATTCAAGCCGCTGACCTTCTGATCGGCAAGTCCTAGGCTCTGTGGTTTAACCCACAGCACCACCCACGTCCCAACTGAAGGTAATGGGGCGCTTTATATGTCCAGCTATCCTTTGTCATGTAATAAACAAAATCTGCCCTTTTTCCCTTAGAGGGTATGCAGGAGCCCTCATAGAGTCCATTGTAGGAGAAAATAGCAGAGGCCAACCAGAGAATATTGGGAAGCAAAGCAGCTAGTAAGCCTGATCTTTATTGATCTGTTGCAACAGGGTGCTCCCCTCAAATGCAGGAAAGGAGGAGGAACCCAGAACAATGGTGCACAAGCTTTTATATAGACATTTTAAATTCCCTTCCCTGGAGCTCAAGACCACCCCTCCATGCATCATACATACATCACAGAAGGGGTGTAACCCAAGACCACCCACCACAAACATTGTACCTGCATCACAGAAAAGGTGGTCTACAACAGAAATTTGAATGTGGTTGTTTTTCCTGTCTGCCAGGTTATCTGAGAATGCATTATCTGATTGCCTTTTCCGGTAGTCTGCCCATCCCTTTGAGATGGTGATTACCCAATTCCTGAGAAAATGGGAAGGTTCCCTCACCCCCTCCCTCCTTGCAGAGAAAACATTTGGTCAGTTTGGGAGTCAAAATGGTTTCAGGACGGTCTTCCTGTGCTGCTCCAGACATGTGGTCCACATATCTATGTACGTGCTTGGTTGGTACATTCATGAACATTTATAATATTTAATGACCTTAATTTTTTTATTTCAATCAACAGCATATTGTCTCTGTTTTTTGTATTGAATATATGCTATATGGTAATTTATGGACCTAATAAGTATCTCAAGCCAATTGCACATAACAAAATAATTGTTGAACTGAAATACAATTAAGAAGAAGTATATTAATAAAAAGGTAAAGGTAAAGGACCCTTGACAGTTAAGGCCAGGCGTGAACGACTCTGGGGTTGCGGCACTCATCTCACTTTACTGGCCGAGGGAGCCGACATACAATTAAGAAGTATATTAATAGCGAAATAATGATTAAGCTCTAACTTAAAATGACGTAGGTAAAGGTAAAGGGACCCCTGACCATTAGGTCCAGTCGTGACCGACTCTGGGGTTGCGGCGCTCATCTCGCTTTATTGGCCGAGGGAGCCGGCGTACAGCTGGTCATGTGGCCAGCATGACTAAGCTGCTTCTGGTGAACCAGAGCAGCGCACGGAAACACCGTTTACCTTCCCGCCAGAATGGTACCTATTTATCTACTTGCACTTTGATGTGCTTACGAACTGCTAGGTTGGCAGGAGCAGGGACAGCGCAACGGGAGCTCACTCTGTCGCGGGGATTCGAACCGCCGACCTTCTGATCGGCAAGTCCTAGGCTCTGTGGTTTAACCCACAGCGCCACCCGCGTACCGTAAAATGACGTAGGTTTTATTTTATTTGTTTTTTATCTTATATTTTGGAAATGTACATCCAGGTTTTTTTTCCTTTACATTTTTTGGGGCCCCCGAAGAGAGTGGGAACCTAAGCTATAGCTTGTGTAGCTTATACATAAATCCGGCACTGGCCTCTGTCCTCCACACTAGCCCCAGTCGCTCGCCAGCGCTGAAAAGAGGATCAGGAACTGAGTAAGTTTTGCCAGGCCTGGTACTGAAGCCCAAATGTCTGCAGCTTTCCAGGACGAGAGCCGAGGGTATTAAAACACCATTAGCCTTGCTGTAAAAACACATCAGTGCGGGGCTTCTTTCATCCAAAAGGCAGTTTACAAACTCTGCCTTATCATCGAGGGAATGTTTATCCTGTTGCTCTGTAAGAGCATTCCAGGGAAGGCAACAGTAGCTAATGAAATTAAGCAAGATGCTTGGCATTCGTCATTTGCTTCTTCTTTTTTAATCCCTCCATTTAAAAGAAAAAGAAGAAAAAAACCTTCCAAAATTTGAAAGAGTTTAGAGTAACACAAAAGAGTCATTTATGTAAAGCCAGCCATTCTCCACTGAGTTGAAAACTACCCCCGTCATAATTCAGTAATGGATTTACCTGGCAAGTTTGTCGATCGGTCGATAGATCCATCAAATTTATTTCTTAGAATATTTATGCATTTTTGTTGCTGAGACCCTCAAGACAGCTAACAATACAGAGTAACACAATGTAACACAAAGCTAACACACACACAACCAGGCAGAGGTGTATTGGAAGGCGCATGCAAGAAAGCAAAGCTCTGGGGTTCTTTACTAAACAGGACCAACGATGTCATCAGCTACAGCATCTTACTTCGGCAAAGTGCATGAAGTGATAACGAGGCTTTCAAATTTTCTGGATTTTAGACTTGCCAGGCAGCTGAGCATACCAAATGTGCAAACAGAGGGGGTGCATTCACACTTAGCTTATCGCTCCACGCTTTCTGGACACAGCTCCACGCTTCAAAGTGCTGTGTTTGAGCGCTTGAGGTATTATGCCTTGTGATTTTCTTTCCTTGCAAAACCCCTCTCTTTAATGCTGAATCGGAACCGACGACAATTTGGGTTGGTTTGTTTTTTGCACCAGGGCAAAAAAAAAAAAGAAGCGCTCAGACACGGTGCTTTAAAGCCTGTCGCTCGAAATGTGACACAAAAAGATGTCTGGATTAGAATTGTTGAGTGGGAAGGGACCCCAAGGGTCATCTAGTCTGACCCCCGGCAATGCTGGAATAGGCCTGAGTGGATAGATGTGATTATGCTGGCAAAAACCCCTCTAGCCCCCACTGAGTCTAAACATAAAGTCTCCTCCCTTTTGAAGATCTCAGGATCCGTGTGTCAAGCCTCTTCTCTTTCACCAGGCCTTCTTTGCAAAGATTACGCCCAGAGCTATGGTAGACATATTCCCAAAATCTTTTTTTAAAAAAAAAAAGATATTTATTAAAGTTTTTAAAGTATAACAGTAAAAATGAAAAATAAAAAGAAACATACAAAATAAAAACAGTTAAAAAACACATTGATTTTCCATAACATATCTTCCTTACACTTATTTCCCCGGACCTCCTCGTACCTCCCTTTTTTGTATTCCACTTCAGTTTGTTAGTTCAGCAAATCCTTACCATTAAGCTTTTGTAAAACTTTTTTCCTATCTCTTAAAGCATTACAGCTGGAAACCACTTAGTTTCTATCCAACATCCTTCTAACGTTCATTAATTTTACAATATTTCTGTAAATAGTCTTTCAATTTCTTCCAGTCTTCTTTCACTGACTCTTCTCCCTGGTCTTGATCTGCCAGTCATTTCTGCCAATTCCATGTAATCAATCACCTTCATCTGCCATTCTTCCAGAGTGGGTAAATCTTGTGTCTTCCAATACTTTGCAATGAGTATTCTTGCTGCTGTTGTAGCATACATAAAAAAAGTTCTGTCCTTTCCCAAAATCAGGAAAAGGTTGTTGAGCTTTTTTAGGGAACATCTCCAAATAAATACAGTGGTATCTCGGGTTACATACGCTTCAGGTTACATATTGTCAGGGAACTAACATCGGAGTCAGAGGCGGAGGCGAGGCTCCCAAGTGATGCTGGAGAAGGGCCCAGCAGGGAGAGAGGCAGCTCATCAGCTGGGGAAGGAAATCAGCGTAACACCAAGGATAAAGGGGGGCAGATGGGGGAATCGGCGAGGGGGCTCCAGGACTCCTCGCCGGAGACCAGCGGGGAGAGCACGGGTCCTCCGCTACCCACACCCTCCCTGCGCAGAAGACTTCCGCGCAGGGAGAGTAGGAGGAGACTTGGCGTCAAACAGCTTTTATGCTGGAAAAGGTTTAAGAAACGCCCACTGGCGGATTCTGCTAGCGACTGAACAGCCACGAAGTGAAGGGCTGTCCGGACAGAAAAGGTTAAACCAGGCAACACAGGCAGGAGTGGCGGCAACTTACGGACGAGCAACCCCTATAATTATTACACATATGCTTCAGGTTACAGACTCCGCTAACCCAGAAATAGTACCTCGAGTTAAGAACTTTGCTTCAGGATGAGAACAGAAATTGTGCTCCGGCGGCACGGCAGCAGCGGGAGGCCCCATTATCTAAAGTGGTGCTTCAGGTTAAGAACAGTTTCAGGTTAAGTACAGACCTCCGAAACGAATTAAGTACATAACCAGAGGTACCACTGTACACTGCAAACGGGATTCCAGAGGCCCGTTCACAACATGAAAAGAGCGCAACCCGCAGGGGTGCTTCTGCGCACACACAAGCTGTGATTTGCCACTTCTGCGCATGCGCATGACGTCATTTTGCGCTTCTGCACATGCGCAAGCGGCGAAACCCAAAAGTAACCCTTTCCAGTACTTCCGGGTTGCCGCAGGACGTAACCTGAAAGAACATAACATGAAGCAGACATAACATCAGGTATTACTGTAAAACGTTTTTGGACTTTTCTATGATCTTTTTAAAGCATTTTGTAAAAAAATAAAACCACCACCAGAAGCTTTTCTTTTGGAAATTACAGGAACAGAACTACCTAAACTTAGTATGGAAACTTATTCATGTATGCTACTACAGTGGCAAGAATGTTACTTGCCCCAAAATGGAAAGAAGCAGAAATCCCAGCAAAGGAAGAATGGATTCAAAAACTTACGGAATATGCAGAAATGGCAAAACTTACAAGAATAAGAAATCAAGATAACAAACTTTTCATAAAAGAATGGAAATGGTTTATTGAATATTTACAAATAAATTGCAAACAGATAACAACATTGGCAGGATTATTGTAATCACCTGAGGTTTTATAAGAGTATATATTTAAAGCAGGTGAATAAATAAGCAAATTAAGTTAATTTGGATATGCGGAAAATATAGAAGATAAATTTCAGGAACTGCAGAAAGAGGGGGAAGGAAGTCGAGTTTTGAAATGCTAAAAGGATTGCAGAATTAGTGAAATGTATAAATCTGAAAAGCATAAATAGAATTTAAAAACAAAATAAATTGCCCTACTTGCCCTACGCCCAGACTTTGCCATACATTTCTGCCAATTCAGTGAAAATCTGCCTAGATGCCATTTTGCTGCCCGATTCGACCCGTACGTGTCTGGGGAAACCCACGGAGAGCATCTTTACTTTTCTGAATTCTTATGCCCAGGGCGACCCCACTCTTGCCAGGTTTTCTGCATGATGCCCATGCCCAGGTCTTCCTAGAATTCCTCCGCCCACAGCCTGGGCACCGTTTGTGCGTACGGCCTGCAAACCACAGACCCCCACCCCCTGCCCTCTGCATGCTCCACACATCCAAACGGATCATACGAACAGGGCGAAAAGTTTGCCCAACAACCATAGCAATGCTTATTAGCACAGACACTCACAAATTAGCTTTCGACAGGAACAGCATTTCCGAGGTGTTCCCTTACAGCTCCGACAACAGCAGGTATATTAAAGGCCGCACCGTAAAGAGCCAAGGAAAAGCTATTTGGGAACTAAATTATCCCAGCTGTGTCCCTTGGATTGAAGTCAACCATATTCAGAAACCACATGCATCAAACCCATTGGCTAAATAGCCTTGTAGACAGGACGTCTCGAGTTTCTATCCAAAGTGGCTATACTCTCTGTTTAAAATAGAAATGCAATTCCTCTCGCCCTGTTTACTTAGCCTATTTACAAATAGCCATTTCTCTTTTTTTGCTTCTGTGAAAGGGTTCGCTGAGTTGCTGGAGAGACCCAAACAGAGTTCAAGTTCCACGCACCTTTGGCAAAAACGGGCCCAGATTCCCGTCTCTGCAGAGGGGGACACACACCCGTTTCATGGGGTTTCGGCACACTTCCGTTTCAGTCTACAAATTTTGGCTTCTGAGGATTCCTCCTACTGCAGCTCGTATGTGGCATCCTGTTTATAATGCAGATGGCAAGAGTGGCCAGTCTTTTCGGTGAGCCTTTGGGAATCGGGGACGGGCTAACGCAATACAGCTGCGCCAAATGCTCGCTTTCTCAAAACTGCAGCTTTCGGAGGAGACAGGATACCGTATTCTTTGCTCCATAAGACGCACCTGACCATAAGACACACCTAGTTTTTAGAAGGGGAATGCAAGGGAAAAAATATTCTTTAGAGGGAGTGCTGAGCAGAGATGCATCCCAGGCTCTGCTCAGCGCTCCCTTTCACGAGCCGCGTGGAGTCAGTGACGGGCTGCCCTTCTCCCTCCTCGGGGTAAAGCCTCCAAGAGCCGCACACACACTCTTTAAAGGGAGCGCGGCTCTTGGGGGCTTTTGCGGGAGGTGGGGGTAGGGACAGAGGGCCTAAGCCAAAAGCTAGAACAGCAAAAGGGAGCACTGCGCAGCAATCCCTCTCGCTGTTCTGGCTTCTGGGATAGCTGCGCAGCCTGCATTTGCTCCATAGGATGCACACACATTTCCCCTTACTTTTTAGGAGGGAAAAAGTGTGTCTTATAGAGCAAAAAATACGGTGTATTTCCTGGAATGCCCACTTTCCCCCGCAAGACAGCCTTGCAATGCATATGACAGCCAGAGAAGAATGGCAATGGGATTCTTTGCTGGAAGGTAAAGGTAAAGGACTCCTGACAGTTAAGTCCGGTCGCGAACGACTCTGGGGTTGCGGCACTTACAGGCCGAGGGAGCCGGCGTTTGTCCGCAGACAGTTTTTCCGGTCATGTGGCCAGCATGACTAAGCCGCTTCTGGTGAAACCAGAACAGCGCACGGAAATGCCATTTACCTTCCCGCTGGAATGGTACCCATTTATCTACTTGCACTTTGACGTGCTTTCGAACTGCTAGATTGGCAGGAGCAGGGACCGAGCAACGGGAGCTCACCCCCCAACCTTCCGAATGGCAAGCCCTAGGCTCAGTGGTTTAGACCACAGTACCATAGTGAAAATCCGGACAACCTACATTTTGGGCCTTTTTAAAAATGATTTTATTTTTTAAAAAGAATATCACAAGTGGTTGTGTGGAAGAGGGTATGCTTGTTGATTTGTACAGCTCAGCTATTGTGTACCTGTATAACATAAGAGCACAAGACAGCCCATCTAGGCCACTGTTCTCACAGTGGCCACCCAGAAGCCCATGGGAAACCCACAAGCAAGATTTGGGCACAAGAGTCCTCTCTCCTTGCTCAGTTCCCAGCAACTGGTTTGCTGCCTCTGACTCTGACTGGCAGCCATTGGTAGGCCTCTCCTCCCTGAATCTGTCTCATCCTGTACACTCATAACATATGAATGTACTTGGTTGTGCAGCTGCACAGATTACATCATCATCATCATTATCGTACCCTGTCCATCTGGTTGGGTTTCCCAATCATTGAATGTAATGTGTGAACACCCCTGATATCGATAAATGTGCAAAAACATTCTCAGCCCAGGCATTCATTTGATTTAGGCTTTTTAAATGTTTTTGTAAAGTATTTTCTTTTATTTGCTATCTCACCTTTCTTACGTCATAGAATTCAAGATGGAGGCATGGATTCTCAGCCAGCCTCCCATCAATGCACTGACCAGACCAGCTTAGCTTTAGCTACCTGTGCCATACTCTCAAGTTTTCCTGCTTTCTTGCCTGTTTAGTATAATTGCTTCATTCACACAGAAATAAAAATGCCTAAATGTGTATTGCTGGAAAGGGTTTAACAATGGAAAAATTACATAGCAGTATTCAAAGGGACACTGAGCTTTAACTGAGTTGATAATTAACTACTGTTCTCTGCAAGCTAAAATGTGAGTGTTTAACCTTAGATCACACGGAATTGCAAATCTGCCATCTTGGAAGCGTGGTAGCAAGTGTTACGATATTGAAGCAATGCAGCTGCGAGCTACTGCTAGCTTGAAAGCAAAACATAATGGGAATGTTGGGACTGTTCCGTGGGAAACAGAGGGACAGTCAATTCACAGTGCAGAGGGCACCGGAATTAGCTCAGAGTGTAATATGAGCTGTACAGGAAGTACAGGAGGAGTTGGTCTCTCGGCTTTTGGAGTTTGAAGAGAGCAGTCATGTTTTCTGTAACGCTGCAAAGACAGAAATAAAGGGATGTAAATACGTTTCTGTCTATCTCTTTCCCCTGCCTGGGGGGGCAGGAAAGAGTGGTGTGTTCTCCTCACGCTGGGGAGGCTCGCCGATCGCGACCTTGCCTGGATCTTGCCGGGAAAGCAGACAGAGAGGTCAACAGGAGACCAAGCCGGGTGCCTGGGAGAGTTGCCAGTTTCTCCTGATAAAGGCTTGATTTCTGACATCTAGTTCTTCGTTCTCAGACTCTATGAAAGTAAGGATGTGTAAATGAAGCTCTACAGACATCTGCTTCTAGGCCTGTTGTAATTATTTCATATCTTGTAAGGTGTTGAGTCAATGCCTTGGACTGGCATGTGTCTTTTGGAACTGTTTGGATGTACCATTTGATGTTTCTGCTTTGTTTTGAAGAAAGTTCTGCAGGTAAATTTTGCAGAACTAATGGGTCTGGGCAATGCTTTGTTTTCAAAAGGAGTTGGTCTTCATGCATCCAGTCACTTCAAACTGGGCAATATTAATATCTGCAATATTGCCTGACCTTCTGTCTTAGCTCCTTCCTGCTCCGGAATAGATTTTGCAGATGCAGACGAGCACACACACACACACACACACACACACACACCCCGCTTTGCCAGTGTTTCTCTGGACATAGACCAGCCTCCCCCAAGCTCAGCATGGCTCATGGGAAATGCAGTCGGGTGAATCTGGGGGCACCAGCTTGCAGAAGACTGCTGCAGACTAAATCAGGTTTGCTAGAAACTCCTCCAACCCAACGAACATTGGGTGCTGCCGATCAGCGATGAGCATCTCAAACTGAATATTCCCAGCATTTCGTTTGAAAGCAGAACGGAGTTGAGATGTTTATTTTGTAGACCTGCCACCTGGCCTGGATTTTAAAGCTCAGAGGCTCGCTTAGACCATCAGCTTTAGCTTCCCATCTCTGTTCTGCTCCAACACTACTCATAATAATATTTAAACCCTGACCTTGCCTGGATTTACGTTCTGTCGGAGAGACCTGATCCTCTGCCGTCAATTACCCAGTCGCATGACAGTGCTCCAATGCGCCTTTAAAGTTGCATTTTTCTGCACGTTTCTTTGAGCATATCCGGTACCATCTGGTTCCTGTGAGGGTGGGTCAACCAAATGGGCCCACTACCCTTACGGGGAACTGCCACCGCCAGTCCAAATTTAACTAGATGATGATGATGTATTTATATGCCACTCCACTAACTGGGTTGCCCCAGACACTAGGGGCAGATACAGAGAATAGTTTAGAATTCCAGTGCAGCTGTCTCTGTTCTCCCTCCAAGGCCATCTTCTTCTGAATACCATTTGCTGGAAGTTGCATTTGAGGAGAGTTGGCTACTGGGCATATAGGCAGCAACGGAGGAAGTCTCTCGGGCACCTGGGGTAGAATGTCCAGGGACTTGGCACCCATGGGACACGACACCCATAGGAGTGAGGCACAGCACCCATAGGGGTGGCACGGCCCGTGTCTTCCCTATGGGCGCTGGGCGCCCCATCCTGTCCCTGTCCCTATGGGTGCCATGCACCCCGTGCGACATGGGGTGCACTGCACCCATAGGGACGAGTTGAGCAGGCCCCACAGCAAGTGCCATATGCCATTTTGTCACACACCCCTTCATATGCCCCTGCATGTAGGATACTGGAATTCACGGGCCTTTGGCCTGATCCAGCAGAGCTCTCCTCATCCATTCTGCACCGCCGCTGCCACCTTTCAGGTACGGTGATTGTTGCAACCCAGAAAGGGCTCTGCTCCTTCTCCACATGACAGATCGCACCCCTTCCGTGGTTTCTTAGAAGCACGGCTGCTGTCATGCCTTCCAGAGCCAGTGTGGTGCAGTGGTTAAGAGCGGTGGTCTCGTAATCTGGTGAACCGGGTTCGCTTCCCCGCTCCTCCACATGCAGCTGCTGGGTGACCTTGGGCCAGTCACACTTCTCTGAAGTCTCTCAGCCCCACTCGCCTCACAGAGTGTTTGTTGTGGGGGAGGAAGGGAAAGGAGAATGTTAGCCGCTTTGAGACTCCTGAAGGGGAGTGAAAGGCAGGATATCAAATCCAAACTCCTCTTCTTCTTCCTTGCAAAAGCAATCGGAAAGAGGCTCATGTTTTTAAACGCAGACTCCCAGCAGACCGCCTTGCCGATCTTGTCGAAGGCTGGGTTGTTTCCAAAGAGGAGAAGTCCCCGTCTAGATAGCCATGCAATGCACCGCTCAGCTTTACCAGGGCTGATCCTGCTTTTCTATCATCCTGCACACGCCCATCTCACAGTTATTTTGGGCTTCCCCTGATGCAAACAATTATGCTCGCTTTTGGATGTGGCAAAGCCAGTTTCCGCTGCCAGCCCATGTCTAAAACCTTTGCATCTGGCGAGAATGGAATGTTAGAAGACTCGGGACAGATTTTCAAAAGCCCTTCTTCCTCATGTGGCGCATAATGCAACTATGCAGTTGCTCTGATGGGCGCCAAACTGGGTGACATAACCTGAGAACATAGGAGCCGACTCCTAAGGGCTGTGGGACTTCAGCCCCTACAATAAAATATTTGATGGGGCCACCCTCCCCCCAAGTTGATGGACATTCCCATTCATATGGTGTGTGTGCACTGCGTCATGTGGGGCAGGGCTTACCTGGACCTCCACAATATTTTATTCTAGTTGGCATCCCTGCTTGGGATTTCTGCATTGCAGGATGTTCCCTTCCAAATTCTACAATTCTATGGTTCTGTATCTGCATTAACCTACGTTCCTGACTGACTTCTGCATTCTGCAGGAAAACGATTGCAGTGGGAGCAGGAAACTTGCGCCAGTTACAGAGGTTTTTTTGAGCTGAGGCATTTCCCATGTCACCATGGAATAAAAAGGAAGTTTTGCTAGAACACCCACAGCTGAAGCAGCTACCATCAGTTTCTTCAGAACTGATGTATAGGCTAGGGCAGTGGTCTGCAACCCGCGGCTCCGGAGCCGCATGTGGCTCTTTTACACCCTTGCCGCAGCTCCGGGGCGGATACTAGCGAGGGGACGAGGCGCATTGTGCGCCCCGACACTCCCCACTGTGGCGGGCGCTGTACTGGCTTTGACATCGCATGGGGGCGGTGCATGCGTTAGTCACGCACCGTCCCGACGTCACCTTCCCGCCCGCCCGCTACATTGTAAGGGGCATGTACGCTGGTCACTGCATTGAAAGGGGGCATGTACGCTGGTCACTGTTTTGAAGGGGAGTGAAGAACACACATACACACAAAAGGGTAACTTGTTAATTTAACGTTCATTTCTATGAGGAGGAGTAATTCTGAGGGGTCAAACAAAGAAATAATTTTTAAAAAGTGACAAAAAAGTTCTGTTTATAATGACGAGTTTTGCGGCTCCCAGGTTTTTTTTCCTTCAGAAACGGGTCCAAGTGGCTCTTTTTGTCTTAAAGGTTGCAGACCCCTGGGCTAGGGTTACCAGGCGTCCCCGTTTCCCAGGGAGAGTCCCCGGATTTGCGAATAAGTCCCCGGACAAATTCCATCCCGGAATGTCCCCAGATTTCATCTAATGTCTCCGGGAAACGCAGTGGCGGCAGTCTCAGCAGCCCGGAGCAGTTGGCTCTGGCTGGCTTCAGGAGCTGCTGGGAAGTCCCCATGTGATGGTGGTTCAGAGGCTCAAAGACGCAGCTTCCGGGCTGCCTCCACCTTCCCTGACCCCAGCAACTCAGCTGTGAAGGGAGGCTTCGTGCTGCCTATCGGAGCAGCCTCCTAACTTATACTTGCGTGCGTGGAAGCAGGAGGGGGCAGGGATCTCTGTTAGGCAATGGGAAGCCTCCCTTCCCAGCTGAGGGATCCCCGCCCCCTCCTGCTTGCACGCAAGTAGGAATGGGATTGGGACTGCTCCGATGGGAAGGGAGGCATCGCACTGCCTGAGCCTCACCACCACAGCTCTCGGCCCTCCTTCTCCGCCTCCCATGCCTGACCCACTGCACACCGCTTCCCCACCACCACCACCGAAGAACCAACAACTCAGGGGCCGCCCAGGCTCATGGAGAAAGGAGATAGAAGCCTCGGAGGAAGGGGAAACGTGGCGGTTGAGGTCAAGGCAGCAGCATCATGTCCTGATTGATTGATTGATTGATTTAAAGTGTCTCCAGATTTATTGAAAAAATCTGGTAGCCTTAGTATAAGCATACCTTTCCCCCCAGGTTTCTCTGACTGTGCTCCCCCAAATTCCTGTTTTTATACCTTTTTACTGCAGGTTTTAGGTTGCATTTTTATTATGATTGCAGTGCTTTTGGCTTTAAATGTGGTGTGCCACTTAGAGTTTTGTTTTTTCTTTTGTTTTTTGGTTGTTGTTTTTTAAAAAAGCAGTTTATAAATGTTTTAAATAAACATTTCCTCAGCACTCTGCTGCCTTCCTGGTCTGAAAAGAAAAAATCCCAAAGGAGGAGTCACCTCATGACATCTCTCCCCACCTCCCACCCACCCCCGGGGCTTTAGCTTAAGTGAGGGAGGTGGATAACGGAGCGCTTGAGATTGGTGTGTTCGCTGGTTCCGTTTTTAAGTGAAATCCTTCCTTTTCCTTCTTCTTTAAAAAAAGGGGAAAGAACCCCACACTGATTTCTTTAACAGTAAGAAGACTTTGCTTTAAATAACAAATGAACAGCTGTCAGGTGGGTGAAGCAGTCTCCCTGGTTTCCGGCACTTTCAGGAAAGCCCAAGCTGAGGATGTCACAGGGTTTTTGGGAAGTGAAGGCAGAGAAGGCGGCCAAATCTGCCAAAGAGATGACTTGGAAAACAGAAGCAAGGATGCTTACAAACCCCCTCGGCCACCTCAGCAAAGGGATGGCTGAATCCGTTATTATCCAGTTCATTTCTCCACATTTGCATTTCAGTTTGCTGTCCGAAGTGAATCTGTCCATGGAGGCACAGGTCAATTCTGTGTCCAGGGGCAGCTGTCTACCAGCTCCATCTGGTACGCAGGATGAGACCCTCCCTGCCCACAGACTGTCTGGCCAGAGTGGTGCATGCTCTGGTTATCTCCCGCTTGGACTACTGCAATGCACTCTACATGGGGCTACCTTTGAAGGTGACACGGAAACTACAACTAATCCAGAATGCGACAGCCAGACTGGTGACTGGGGGCGGCCGCCGAGACCACATAACACCGGTCTTGAAAGACCTACACTGGCTCTCAGTACGTTTCCGAGCACAATTCAAAGTGTTGGTGCTGACCTTTAAAGCCTTAAATGGCCTCAGCCCAGTACACCTGAAGGAGCGTCTCCACCCCCATCGTTCTGCCCGGACACAGAGGTCCAGCACTGAGGGCCTTCTGGCGATTCCCTCATTGCGAGAAGCGAGGTTACAGGGAACCAGGCAGAGGGCCTTCTCAGTAGTGGTGCCTGCCCTGTGGAACTCCCATCAGATGTCGAGGAAATAAACAACTTTCTGACTTTTAGAAGACATCAAAGGCAGCCCTGTTTAGAGAAGTTTTTAAAGTTTGCTGTTTTATTGCTTTATTTATTATTATTATTATTATTATTATTATTATTATTATTAATTATTATTATTTGCTCTTTAGAAACGTTGACATGAGAATTCACCAACATTTTAATGCGAATTTCACCTTTTCCTTCTCCATTTTGCCCGAGACGTGCATTTTTCTCCAAGAAACATAATGCATTTCCGCATGCCATTTTCGCTGACATGTGCATTTATAACATGTGCACTGAACCCGGGAACATGCATTTTTATACTCATTCCCCAGCTGGAAAATCACTCTGCAAAATTCGGCAATGTGTGAATTTCAAACGGTGGCTGTGTTACAGTGCCTATACTGTTTCAGAAAGCACAGGTTAGGTGGCTTCGCCTTTAAATGTGACCTGAATCAAGTCCCCATCCCTAATCTCCACCCCACAGATACATCCCACCCACAACAGTTCCAAAGAAATTTTCTCTCCCCTTTGAGGATGCCCAGGAGCCACAGGTAAGAGCTGAGCGGAGACCAGTGATGGACAAACCACCCCAGAAGGAGCTTGACATGACCCTAACCAGAAGTACTGCCCCTCCTCTAACCCCCTGTGCACTGCACCAAGATGAATACCCATAATTAAAATGCATTAAAAAAAAATTCCATTCAGACACTAAAACAGGTAAAGGTAAAGGGACCCCTGACCATTAGGTCCAGTCGTGACCGACTCTGGGGTTGCGGTGCTCATCTCGCTTTATTAGCCGAGGGAGGCGGCGTACAGCTTCCGGGTCATGTGGCCAGCATGACTAAGCCGCTTCTGGCGAACCAGAGCAGCGCACGGAAACGCCGTTTACCTTCCCACCAGAGTGGTACCTATTTATCTACTTGCACTTTTGTGCTTTCCAACTGCTAGGTTGGCAGGAGCTGGGACCGAACAACGGGAGCTCACTCTGTCATGGGGATTCGAACCGCCGACCTTCTGATCGGCAAACCCTAGGCTCTGTGGTTTAACCCACAGTGCCACCCGCGTCCCAGACACTAAAATAGTCTTCCATCATTAAGATGTGCAGCCAAACAATCCCATTCAAACAAGAACGTGTGCAGAGGAGGGCGACCAAAATGATCAAGGGTCTGGAAAGGAAGCCTTATGAGGAAGGGTTGAAGGAGCTGTGTATGTTTAGCCTGGAAAAGAGGAGAAAGGATAGCCATCTTCAAATATCTCAAGGGCTGTCACATGGAAGAGGGAACAAGCTTGGTTTTTTTTCCTGCTCTGGAGGGTAGGACTCGAACCCATGACTTCAAGTTGCAAGAAAGGAGATTCGGACTCAACATCAAGAAGAGCTGTTAGACAGTGGAACGGTCTCATAGAATCATAGAGTTGGAAGAGACCACAAGGGCCATCGAGTCCAACCCCCTGCCAAGCAGGAAACACCATCAGAGCACTCCTGACATATGGTTGTCAAGCCTCTGCTTAAAGACCTCCAAAGTAGGAGACTCCACCACACTCCTTGGCAGCAAATTCCACTGTCGAACAGCTCTTGCTGTCAGGAAGTTCTTCCTAATGTTTAGGTGGAATCTTCTTTCTTGTACTTTGGATCCATTGCTCCGTGTCCGCTTCTCTGGAGCAGCAGAAAACAACCTTTCTCCCTCCTCTATGTGACATCCTTTTATATATTTGAACATGGCTATCATATCACCCCTTAACCTCCTCTTCTCCAGGCTAAACATGCCCAGCTCCCTTAGCCGTTCCTCATAAGGCATCGTTTCCAGGCCTTTGACCATTTTGGTTGCCCTCCTCTGGACACGTTCCAGTTTGTCAGTGTCCTTCTTGAATTGTGGTGCCCAGAACTGGACACAGTACTCCAGGTGTGGTCTGACCAGAGCAGAATGAAGTGGCACTATTACTTCCCTTGATCTAGATGCCATCTCCCTCGGATGGTTGTGGACTCTCCTTCCTTGGATGTTTTTAAGCAAAGGTTGGGTGGCCACCTGTCATGGATGCTTCAGCTGAGATTCCTGCCTTGCAGGGGGTTGGACTAGATGACCCTTGGTTCCCTTCCAACTCTACAATTCTATGATTCTACGGTGTCTTTTTGTAATGCAATGCCTTTTCTCGGAGAAAGTGCTTCCAGACATTCCTTTCCCTCCACGTCACCTACAGAGAGCTCCGTGGGGTTTTATTTTTCCTATCTCCGCTCGACCCCAGAGCGAGACGAGAGACCACCTCGTTCTCTGAGCTCCTCAAAGCCTCGCGCGCATCACCTGCCTTCCTCATTATGGACAGCGAAGCAGCAGGGAGGCTCTGCAACCTGCTCGGAGGGGAACGCGTTTTCCAGGCCCGAACATCTGGGAGTTGCAGCGCACAAAACATCCCGGGTATGTGTGATGTTTGCCCTGGGCCCAGCTGCTGAGCCAGCCACCTACGGGAGGTGGTTATGGAGGAAGCAGTTTGAAAGATGTTAACAGGAGGAGGAGGAGGAGGAGGAGGAGGAGGAGGAGGAGGAGGAGGAAAGCTGGAGAGCTGTTTTGCTCGACTCCCGTGCCAACAGGGTTGTAACTGGATTGGTATGCAGCAGGGAGAGAGAACGAGAGATAGCCGCCTGCCCTGAAGGCTCACACACAAGCACACACTTTCACCAGACCCCCATTACAGATCCTTCAGGAATCACACATTGTGCTTCAGAGCTGCCTAGCTGGCTTGAATCGCATTCCTATCTCGTCCGCCGTTTTCTTCCCAGCAGTGGTCTGGTTAGGAAGCCTTCTCTGGTTTATCCTGAGCATCCAGTGTTGTTGTATTAAATTTGTATAAAGCCCTATACCAGCAGGTCTCAGAGATAGACTGTCTCAGAATTTGGCTGTTCCGCTTAGCTCTCGTGTTGAGAAGGATGCAGGTGGCACTGTGGTCTAAACCACTGAGCCTCTTGGGCTTGCTGATCAGAAGGTCGGCGGTTCGAATTCCTGCAGCAGAGTGAGCTCCCGTTGCTCGGTCCCAGCTCCTGCCAACCTAGCAGTTCAAAGCAGGCCAGTGCAAGTAGATAAATAGGTACCGCTCCGGTGGGGAAGATAAACGGCGTTTGCATGCACTCTGGTTTCCGTCACAGTGTTCCATTGCACCAAATGGAATAAAGTCCTGCTGGCCACATGACCCAGAAAGCTGTCTGTGGACAAACGCCAGCTCCCTCAGCCTGAAAGTGAGATGAGCGCCACAACCCCATAGTCACCTTTGACTGGACTTAACCACCAAGGGATCCTTTACCTTTGTTGTTATTGTTGTTGTTGTTGTTGTTGTTGTTGTTGTTGTTGTTGTGTCATTTAATTGTGTCCGACTCTTCATGTTGTTGTGTCATTTAGTCATGTCCGACTCTTCATGCCCCCATGGACCAGAGCACGCATTTCTGTCTTCCACTGCCTCCCGCAGTTTGGTCAAACTCATGCTGGTAGCTTCACGAACACTGTCCCACCATCTCATCCTCTGTCGCCCCCTTCTCCTTTCCCAACATCAGGGTCTTTTCCAGGGAGTCTTCTCTTCTCATGAGGTGGCCAAAGTATTGGAGCCTCAGCTTCAGGATCTGTCCTTCCCTTTACCTTTACCTTCTTCTTTTTTACATGTTGAAAGCAACGGATGGATCTATGAACTTGCCTAAGGATGTTCAAAGGCCACCGGCGCATCTGGCCAGGACTGCATCTTCTGGAGGGAATTATACATTTCTGGAAAAGAGATTGCATGTGTTGTGTGTTCGCCTGGACCTGCAGTCAATCAAGAGTGCAATCCCAATGTCTTGTTTTATGACCGTCGTGCAGAACTTCAGGCCTGTAGGCAAAATGTGACACACGCACTCCCCAGAACTTGCTAGTTGGCCCTTGGCCACATTCTTCCCTGGTCCTGATCTGCACCTTGCTCTAGTGATGTTCTCTGGTTGGGCTGCATCCCTGAACTATGACAAAGGTGACAGACCCCTTCAGAAGGTGGCAGGCTCTCCTTCACTGGAGGTTTTTCAACAGAGGTTGGATGACCATCTGTCAGGGGTTCTTTAGCTGTGGTTCCTGCATTTCGGGGACTGGACTTCCAACTCTACAGTTCCATGACATTGCCCCTTGCTGACCCTGCTGGAGGATAGAGAAGGGTGCATGTATACAATATGTGAACCTATCCCCACAACACCTACTCCCTATGGGGCCTTCTAGAGCAAACAGTCTAATTGGTCAACATCTAAAAGATATCGAGCATCAGAACAACCTGGCCACTATGAGGAAATTCTGCCCTTGGTATGTTCAGTATCCACCTCTCCATTTTGATTCTCTGGCCCCATATCTGCACAAACTTATTATCCCAAAATACAGACGTGCTTTTACACTTGCAAGACTGGATGTTTTGCCATCTGCGGTCAATTCCAAAAGATCCCGCCTGAGAAACGTCTTTGCCCCTGTGGAGATGGTAGCACCGAAACAGCGGCAACCGTCCTCCTGTCTTGCACTCTCTACAAAGACCTGAGGGACGAGATCATCGCCCCACTGGTACTAACCATCCCAGGGCGCTCAGCCACTGCCACGATGTCCTTTCTTCTATCAGATCAAAATGAGCAGATAACAGCAAAGGTTGCTAGGTTCATAGCAGGGGCAATCAGAATAAGGGCCACTAACTGACGGCTGATTCAGGACTTTAAATTGTGCACTTATATCAAACTTCCTTTTCCGCGTATACTGTAATGTTTTACTGTTGCTATGGCCATTGGCTAATGCGAATAAAGTTTAACTTATCTTATAATATGTGAAACACAAAACCTCTGGCTTTTGCCCTGCTGGCATGTGACCTACTGTACACAGGTAAGAGTTCTGTCCACCCACTTGTCTCTGGCCCCATGCACTGCTGGCGCTGGCAACCCCCAGAAGGCTGCCCACAAGAGAGTGCAGTCCTTGAACCGATATAGGTCCTCTTGCCTCTGTGTTGGGATATGTGGAAGGTCCTGTCCACAAGTCCTTTCCTACGTGTCTCCAGCTCGTAGAGTTGTACAGCTGGAAGGCACCCAAAGAGTGGTTGAGTGGTGGACTCGTAATCTGGGGAACCGGGTTCGTGTCTCCGCTCCTCCACATGCAGCTACTGGGTGACCTTGGGCTAGTCACACTTCTCTGAAGTCTCTCAGCCTCACTCACCTCACAGAGTGTTTGTTGTGGGGGAGGAAGGGAAAGGAAATTGTTAGCCACTTTCAGACTCCTTAAGGGGAGTGGAAGGCGGGATATCAAGTCCAAGCTCCTCCTCCTCCTCCTCTTCTTCTTCCAATTAAATAGAGAATGATGGGTGACCTCGCTTGACCCCAAGCAAAGGCCGCACCCTGTCGCCTTCCGTGAAACATGCTCCCTTCCTGCAAGACTGCTTGACTGATGTTAGTACGGAGTAAGCTGTTTTGGTCCTGAGGTGGTCACCAAAGTTCAGGAGAAGAAGCCTGCTTCTTTTTCATGCTTTTAACGAGTTGTTGAGTCACCAGCCAATGGCGGGAGTTCAAAAGCAGAAAGGAAACTCTGCACTGGGGAACTCTGTGGTGTTTGCCAAGGCTGCCAGATGCAGGGATCGGGAAGAGGGTTCCCTCGGCTTCGAAGCAAGCGTTGAAAGCCAGGGAGCAAGTGCCAAGTCCATGTCCTCCACAATCGAAAACGACAAGAAAGTAACGAGGAGACCATCTGGAGATGTTCTGAAGCATGAAAGAGGAGCCCTGATGGGTCGGAAGGGCAAAGGTCTAGCTAAGTCTTTCCAAACCTAGGGACCTTCAAACCTGGGGACTCCAACTCCCATCAACCCCAGCCAGCGGTCAACGATGGGAGTTGTGGCGTAATACATCTAGAGAGCAAAAGGTTGGAGAAGGCTGGTCCATTTAGTCCACCACCTTGGTTCCAACAGATGTTTCCAGGGTACCCAATATGCTTTCAGGAAGGCTGGTGGGGTGGAGTGGGTTGGAGTAATATAATAATAATTTATTATTTATACTCCGCCCATCTGGCTGGGTTTCCCCAGCCACCTGGGCAGCTGCCAGCAGAATACTAAAATACGAAGCGCACACACCAGTTTCATTTGCCATCAACCCAGTAAGAAATGCTCCGTCAGGGTCATGGCAAAAAAGTAAAACGGGAGCTCAGGGCAACTGCCCAACTTTTTCAGGTCACCAGGGTTCAAACCACATACCTGCAAGAGCCAAATGGCAATATCTTCAACCACAGCAACTTTGATGTTGGGATGTGGACTGTGGCCTTTGAGCATTTTGGCATGTGCTATATCACTGGGAGAAATAATTGGATCTTTATTTATTTATATCCTGCCCTTTCTCCCAAAGGAGCCCAGGGTGGCAAACACCTAAATGACAAAGCCAACAAAACTTCTATTTAAAAATATAAATAAAAATTCAGCTATTCAAAAGAAATTTACAAACTTGCAAATAACAAGGAAACAAATCACATACATTCCTAATACACATATATTTGACTTCCTTCCCCCCTTTTGTGGTTTCTTTTAAATTTAAATTTTCATACTCCATTTTCCACATTACTCCATCTTTAAATTATTCTTTAGTTTCTCATAATAATCTGTTTAACTGCTAGTTGTAAGTTAGACCTGCTAACGAACTTATTTGCATACATTGGTTTTTCAAATATTCCACAGATTTCCCCCAACCTTTGATCATTTTTTTCTCTCCTTGGTTTCTTACTATACCCGTTTATCTTGCCATTTTCAGCATAATCCACCGGTTTTATTCTTCCTTGGCTGGTACTACATCTTCTTTCCATCTCTTGGCAACAACCATTCTAGCTGCAGTTATGTCATACATAAACAAATTTATTCAATCTTTTGGTTTCTCACTGCCTACCATCCCTCCTGGATTTTGACTGGCAAACTGCTAGACACTGAACCAGTTTTATGGTCCTGCTACTTATGTGTAAAGCCCTAAGTAACTCTGGACCAGGTTAGGTTACCTGAAAATCTGTCTTCCCCTCCATTGTCCAGTAAAGGGATTAAGAGCAACCCAGTGAATGTTAGAATGATGTTGGATAAAAAGAAGTTAAGTGGTTACCAGCTGTAATGATTAAGATAATTGGGGGGGGGGGAGAAAGAAAGGTGTAAAATTAAGTGAAAATTAAGGGTGAGGATTTGCTGAATGAATAATTTGAATTGGAATACAAAAAGGGGAGGTATGAGGAGGTCCGAGAAATAAGTTAAAAGAAAATAAGTTATTATATGTGTTTATATTTTTGTATTTTTGCTTTTTGCTTTTTTTGTATACCCTTTGAAAAGTTAATAAATATATTTTTTAAAAAAATAAAGGGATTAAGAGCAACCAATGGAACCAGTTGCTTTTGCCACAACCTGGTGACTATTTGCAGTAATGTGGAGGTAAGATTAGGGCTGTCTTAAGCTTATCCGGCGCCGTGGTGCAAATATCCCTCTGGCGCCCCCCGCTTTCCCAGAGTTGACCTTTTTTTAGGACTGGAGGAGGCGGGCAGTGGCTGGAGGGTGGCTCCTCTGGCGGGGAAGAGGTGGAGGCTGAACAGGCCACCCCCGGGCTCAGCTGGCCATTCATGCCGGTGGCCAAGGCAGGCAGCACACCAAGCGAGCGGGCCTGCGCCGAGCAAGCAAGGGTGCGTGCGCCACTCCTGCCAAGTGTCAGCTCAGTTTTTTTTCCCCTTTTAGCCTTCTGGCGCCCTGCAGAATTCGGCGCCTCGTTGACTCAGCGCCTCTGTGATGGCCAGGGAATTCAGAGGCTGAACCTGAGGAATCCCCACCTGCACAGGAGTCCCCGCCTCCAGAACCAGCTGAGCCGGGGCTGGGGCTTGAGCCTGAAGGGTCCTCACCTGTGCTGGGTCCTCAGGTGCAGGCACCAGCTGAGTCTGCTCTGGCCCCTGAGGTGATGGAGGACCCATTGCCTGCAGGTGCTCCACTCTCAGCCCCGTCAGAGGAAATGGAGGTTGCCTCTGGGTCTGGTAACCCTCCAGCCTCTCCTGAGCTGCAGAGGCTCAGGGCAGAGAGGCAAAGGGAACTAAGTTCCCGCAGGAGGAGTGCTGGCCTCCAGGCCAGGAGAGGTGAGTCACCTGTGGACCGGGACCGCCCTAATGCCTCGGGGCAGATAAAAGCCGGCCAGCCCCAGTCCTAAGTTGCAGGAGCAACATTGTTGGTTGCTAGTTCCTGCCTGAACCCTGTCCTGCTCTTCCAGAGTTCCTGACCACGGCCAGCCCCTTGCCTTGGTCGCTGCTTCTCCCTTGACAGACAGCCTCCATACCCTCAACCTAGGACCGGACTCAGACCACGCCGCATGGTAAACCACCACCCCACCCCCCCACCCCGGGACCAGCATAGCCTCGCTCACTCAGCGCGCTCGTTCGGTGTTCCCTGGACTCTCTCCTGGCACCCTCCAGAACTTGGCGCCCTGGCGCCCTGCACCACTATCCTCAATGGTTAAGACGGGCCTGGGTGGGATTGTTCACTGGTGACACTGGTGTTGAGGAATGCCCTCCCTGCTGAAATACGAGTGGGCCTCATCCGTATTGGCATTCTGTTGGCTCTTGAAGACACACCTGTTGAGGCAACCTGAACTTCAGCTGTTTAAACAGCTCTTTTAATTGTTTTAATTGTCATGCTTTTTCAGCCAGCATGTCTTGTCGTAAATTTTAATTATAGATGTTCTTCCTGTTTTGACAGAACAGTTTTATGGTGTGTTTTAATTGTGTGTGCATGTTATAATTGATTTTATATTGCTTAGAAGCCATTTGGCATATGAGTGCTATATAAATTAGTCAAGATTGATGGCTTCTTTTTATTCTTAACGTTAGCTGATTCTTTTTTCCTTTCTGTTGTATTTGCAAAATTGTGTGTGTGTGTGTGTAATTTGCAGTCTGCTGGCATAAAAAAAAAGTGATCCTGAGCCAAAAAGTAAAAAGATCCCTACAATTTCTAATGGAGGTCACAGGGGTTCAGTGTCAACACAGTTGTGCTGGTTAATTGAAAACATCTGCAACATGATATGATGGGCACTGGCTTTCTCTATCGCTATCAGCTCAGCTTGGATTCATCCTGCACAAAAGTAGGAGAAGGCAGCCTTTCTTCCCCCAGCTTGGTGCCCTCCAAATGTTTTGGTTGAGAAACAGCCTGCACAGCCTGATGGGAGTTGCCATCAAAAATATCTGGAGGGCACGAAGTTGACGACGGCTGAGATGCTCTGCCTTGAGAGGTTGTGGACTCTCCTTCCTCCCTTCCTTGGAGGTTTTTAACCAGAGGTTGGGTGGCCATCTGTCAGGGATGTTTTAGCTGAGATTCCTGCTTCGCAGGGCGTTGGACTAGACGACTCACAAGGTCCTTTCCATCTCTACAATTCTGTGATTCTTTGGGGGGAAATCTGTGCAAGTTTCATCAATCAAATTTTGCCCTCCTGCTAAGAAGCAAGCACACAGTTGATCTCCTCCTTTGATTTAAAATACCCCTTTCATTTTGCAAAAATACAGTGACTGCAATAAGCCGCAACGCAAACCATTCTCGGATAATCTTCGGCGAACGATAATCACCTGGCTTTTTGTGTGTGTGTGTGTGTGTGTGTGTGTGTGTGTTTTCCCTCCGAGGCAAGAGTCAAGGAGAGCGAGAGACAAACCGGGAACATCTTGGTGAGCAAACACAATCGCAGCTGTGTCAGGGAACGCGCTGCCATAAATCAGGCTGTCAAACCCAAAGCACACACGATTCTCTCCCTGACTCTTTCTTCCTTTCTCTTCATGTGTATCATCCTGCGGTTTCGGCCTGGTGACTGTTATGATTTCAAACAAAGTCCTTCATGCTAGAGACGCAACCTGGAATGCGGGGCAGCCTGTGGGGAGATCATCAAACTCAGAGTAGAGCACCCCACAACGACCAGGGATTTGGGGGGCGAGGGGGGGAGGCAAGGCGTTTCAGGGGCCTATTGGGCTGGTGTGCAGTGAGGGAGATTCGAGAGCCGACCCTTGCATGGCTCTCAAATTAGGTGGCGGGTGTAAATTGGAGAGCAGAATAAGGAGACAGCTTCTCCCTTAAATCTCCCCACCCACTCAAGTTGTTGCCTGAATCTCTCTCTCTCTCTCTCTCTCTCTCTCTCTCTCTGACACACACAGCCCAGCACACGCCAGATTCTTTCCTGCCTATCATGTAAACAAACGGCCCAGCTGTTTTCTGCTAAGATTCCACTTTTTCAAAACTTGGGCTCTCTTGTATAAACTCCGATGTAATGGTATTTAAAGTGTCATACACAATAAGCGTCTAATCCCAGTCAATAAATCGCAGGTGGGTTGCAGCTGGGCTCGCTTTTGGGACTGCGGCCAATCTCTTTCTGAGGCAAGCCGCCCTCCAGGTGGGTTTCTCGGGCCAAGATGCGTGGCAAACTGGGCCGGGAGGAGGGGAAGGAGTATTCTGCCAAAGATCAGCAGCAGGGCAAAGACCAAGTCAAGGTACGCCGTCCCCATAGCCCCCTGAGAAGGCTCTCGCGTGGGAGAACGGTGTTGCATGCGTTAAAGGTGCATGCACAAAGATCCCTGTTCAAAATCTCCCCTCAGTTACAAACACACAAGAGAGCTTTAGGGGAGTCAGTGGTGGGGAACCTGTTGGCCGTGGGGTGAATGTGGCCCCCCATGCCCTCCCCGATTGGCCCACAGTGTGGCTTGACCCTAGTCAATAGGAGTGTAGCATCTAGATCAAGGGAAGTAATAGTGCCGCTGTATTCTGCTCTGGTCAGACCTCACCTGGAGTACTGTGTCCAGTTCTGGGCACCACAGTTCAAGAAGGACACTGACAAACTGGAACGTGTCCAGAGGAGGGCAACCAAAATGGTCAAAGGCCTGGAAACGATGCCTTATGAGGAACGGCTAAGGGAGCTGGGCATGTTTAGCCTGGAGAAGAGGAGGTTAAGGGGTGATATGATAGCCATGTTCAAATATATAAAAGGATGCCACATAGAGGAGGGAGAAAGGTTGTTTTCTGCTGCTCCAGAGAAGCGGACACGGAGCAATGGATCCAAACTACAAGAAAGAAGATTCCACCTAAACATGAGGAAGAACTTCCTGACAGTAAGAGCTGTTCGACAGTGGAATTTGCTGCCAAGGAGTGTGGTGGAGTCTCCTTCTTTGGAGGTCTTTAAGCAGAGGCTTGACAACCATATGTCAGGAGTGCTCTGATGGTGTTTCCTGCTTGGCAGGGGGTTGGACTCGATGGCCCTTGTGGACTCTTCCAACTCTATGATTCTATGATTCTAAGTCACAACCACCTGGGCACCACCTGACATTGTATGATGTCAGGCACAGGGCAAATGGGAAAAGGAAGTTATGAGAGTAGATTTGAAAGTGCATGCTGGCTGCAGGCAGAATCATAGAACCTGTCACGGTCCGGTTCACGGGTGATCAACTTCCTGGCTGGGAACATCGGGACCAAGGGCAAGATGGCGGGGTGGGAGCAGGAACGGGAGTCCAGGAGTCAGGAAGCCAAGGGTCCGCGGAAGGCAACCCGAAAGTGCTCAACCTGAAGGGCATTTATCCCGAGGTATGACTGTAATATGTTCCAGGGAACCAAAGCAGATGATCGGATTGCTTTAGAGTGTTCAAGATAGACTTGGGACCAGGATAACAAAACCTGAGGGCATTTCCACCGTAGGTGGAAGACGGTCCTTTGGAGAACAGAGCCCCACCAGCAGTCCTGTATTAATTGCAAGGCAGTGTGAGACATCTGCACAGGTGAATTGTTGGCATC
Source organism: Podarcis vaucheri (assembly GCF_965113315.1). NCBI lineage: Eukaryota > Metazoa > Chordata > Lepidosauria > Squamata > Lacertidae > Podarcis > Podarcis vaucheri. The sequence continues at coordinate 5,836,455 of NC_138759.1, forward strand.
TGTCTCAAGGGACAATGGAGGGGTGAAGTCTAAGCACTGCATTACCAGCACCAAAGTGACCACTCCAGGGTGCAATCCGGGCAGTGTGTATAGAGGTTCTGGGCTGCTCAGAAGACAAGACCCCCTATCGGCCTCGCTAAGGTGGTCAAAGGGAAAGCAGAGCAGGACCTTTGGCACCAGCTTGGCTGCAGGAGTTGCTGGAAGGAGACATACAAGGTTTCGTGAGGACTCTACTCTGGGTTTGTTTAGGGTTTACCCCTTAGCCTTGTCTTCTCCCGAAGATATCCCATAAGGCAGCAGAGGATTAGGACCATTGTTTTCCTTCTCTTATATGGGCTACTTTCACAGATTGATGAACCCCACCTGCCCCTCACTTCCCTCTGATGCTTGTGCACAAATTGCCTTCTTGACCGTTGGACCAGCTCTTGGTCCCGTCCGCTCAATCTGCCAGAGCCTGTCTTCGCATGCAGGGGAAGTCCCTAACTCACAACGCTGTCCAGGGTTGTAAAGACTGCGGAGAGAATAATTGGGTGCACTCTTCCCACCTTGGATCAAATCTATGCTTCCAGGTGCCATAAGAAAGCTGCAGAGATAGCGCAGGATAGTGCGCACCCCGGAAATGATCTCTTCCAGTTTCTGCCTTCTGGAAGAAGGTGCAGGGTTATAAAGACTAGGACTAGCCGCCTGAGAAACAGTTTCTATTCAAATGCGATTTTGGTTTTAAACGCAGTGTAAGGTAGTCTCTGTGGGAGTATATTGTATTTTTAAAATGGGGTATCAGAGTTTTTAGGGGGCTAACCAGGTTGGGATAGCTGGGATAGCAGGCTTGTTGGATTTGAATGTCTTATGTAGATTTGATTTTTTTTTCCAATTTCATTGTTCCGTATGGGACAATGACAATAAAGATTATCGTATTGTATCGTTTGACACCCATCACCTGGTTTAGCTCGCAAGTTGAAGCCGTTCCTGGGGTGTGGCCACTGTCGCATGCTAACAGCTTTTAGGAGGCACAGGTGAGAGCTGAGTGCAGGGTTCAGGGGACCAAAGATGGACAAATAATGACAACAATTTATCACATGCCCTGCCCATGTGACTGGGTTGCCCCAGCCACACTACAAACCACCCCAGAAGAAGTTTGACATGTCCCCTATTACAGGTATTATCCCTCCCTGAACACCTTATACATCCCACAAAATAATAATAATAATAATAATAATAATAATAATAATAATAATAATAATAGATGCAGAGGACACTGCAGAAAGGGCCCCTTCTTTCATCAAGGGAGGAGAGGTGTTTGCAACCTTCCTCCCTCTTATCTTTTGTCTCCTCCAGATATGCCTCTCCAGGAAGTTTTCTCACTTATGAGATTCCAGATGTCTAACTGATCTTGAAACTCCAGCTCTGGTCATTTAAGCACCTTCCCTAGCCGGGAGACACTGAGTTTGGAAGTCAGCTCAGGAAGCTGTGTCACGGTTGGAGCGACATCTGCGAGGCGTTTTGAAAGGTTACATTTGAAAGCCGTTCCTCCCGGGGTCAGCGCAAGGTGCGCTGTGTGGAGACTTGGCTGAGATGGGAAGCAGGTGGGGTCCCGGCTGTCAGCAGGCTGCTCTCTTCATCCCCGTCCACGTTGGCCGCGCCGACAAATGTGTCTGGCAACTTCTCCAGGGATTTTGCTTGACCCGCATTTCCGATTGATCTGTAGGCGAGGAAGGCTCTTTTCATCTCGCCCGTGAACTCAGGGGCCTTTGCGAAGCCATATCTCTCTTGGCCTCATTCTTCCCAGTTTTAATAGGAGGGTCATTCGTCTTCATCCTGTGAGGAAGCATCTGTAGCCCAAGGGCCACAAGACCTTCTGGGGGCCACCAGCACATATCCATCAACTGCCTCTGAAAAACCAGGACATCTCATTTTTTCCCCACAAGAGCACGGCAGTCAAATTGTTGTTGTTGTTGTTTAGTTGTTTAGTTGTTTAGTCGTGTCTGACTCTTCATGACTCCCTGGACCAGAGCACGCCAGGCACTCCTGTCTTCCACTGCCTCCCGCAGTTTGGTCAAACTCATGCTGGTCGCTTCGAGAACACTGTCCCACCATCTCGTCCTCTGTCGTCCCCTTCTCCTTGTGCTCTCTATCTTTCCCAACATCAGGGTCTTTTCCAGGGAGTCCTCTCTTCTCATGAGGTGGCCAAAGTCTTGGAGCCTCAGCTTCAGGATCTGTCCTTCCAGTGAGCATTCAGGGATGATTTCCTTCAGAATGGAGAGGTTGGATCTTCTTGCAGTCCGTGGGACTCTCAAGAGTCTCCTCCAGCACCATAATTCAAAAGCATCAATTCTTCGGTGATCAGCCTCCTTTATGGTCCAGCTCTCACTTCCATACATCACTACTGGGAAAACCATAGCTTTAACTATACGGACCTTTCTTGGCAAGGTGATGTCTCTGCTTTTTAAGATGCAGTCTAGGTTTGTCATTGCTTTTCTCCCAAGAAGCAGGCGTCTTTTAATTTCGTGGCTGCTGTCACCATCTGCAGTGATCATGGAGCCCAAGAAAGTAAAATCTCTCACTGCCTCCATTTCTGGCGACCAAATTACTCCCATTCAGTTTCGGGCCAATATATTGCCCCCCAAAACAAGCATATATTTTTTTCAGCTCCACGAATGTCCCAGAATGGTTTTTTTGGGCTCCATGCTCCACCGAGTGCTTTTTCAGGTCTGTGATCTTGCAAGGTGCCCCAAAATGTGCATTAGAAATCTTTAATAAAAAATCAACATGTCAAGGATTAGCCTGTGCTGGACGACAGCTCTTTCTTGTGTGTCAGTTCATACTGAGCTGATAATGGTTCTAAAAAGAATGGTACAGTGGAAGCTAGGGTTGCAAACATGATCCATGCAGGATGCACGTTTACAACCCGCAGCGTCCACAACCCGCAGCAGCACGTCTGCGCATGCACAAAGCACGGTTTAGCTCTTCTGCGCATGTGCGACCACTGAAACCTGGAAGTAACCCGTTCTGGTACTTCTGCGTTTCAGCGGTCCGCAACCCAAAGAAACACAACCTGAAGCATCTGTAACCCGTGGTATGACTGTACCACAAAAGAAAACATGCCACAATAAGTTGCTATCACAAGACTCTTCTTGTGTCAGACTAAGACAGTGGCTAAATTTTATTTGACTGCAGCCCTTTGGATAAAATGCCCCTCCTCACTATTTTCCCAGGATTTCCGGTTGAAACGGCAAGGACTAGAAACTTGGTTCCCTTTCGATTTTTTTCAAACGCGAATTAATGCAATATGGCATGTGCTCTCCCATTAAGGATATATTCACAGCTATCTTGTGTACACACGACTCCTTCAAAGAAGTCCATCATCACGTACAGAGCTCTGGAATGTCCACCAGATTTGTGAGCTGCCGCTGATGATATTGATTCATTGCCCCGAAAGCAATTAATAACCCTCAACTGCTCAGTCCCCCTATTTATTGGGAATGATTTGCAATAGCAGAGCAAGAGTTGGTGTTTTTTTTCACATGGAATCAGTTTAATTAATCACACTGTTTGAACAGCTGGGTTGACCACGTATTTATACTAGAGTTCAGCGCTCTGCGAAAACTTGTCGAGCCCAAATCAAAATAATACAACTGGGCGATTAATCACGCCTCTCTCTCCCCCACCCCACCCCCTCTTAAAAGGGGGGGGGAATCGTTCACATGTTAATGTCTTGTAAATTAACGCTCCTCAGTCCGAAACCAGCCTTAAGTTACTGTGCGCAAGATAAAGCCATCACAAAAAGATTTGGCTTTTGACCCAAGAAATGAGCACTCAGCTCTCCTCTTAGCTGACAAGAGGAAGATTTCCAGAATGAGTGCCATTTATGGGGTGAGAGGAGGAAAATTCCATCCCTCTGGGTTTGTTTCTTTTCTTTTTAGAGTGAGAAAAGAAAGAAAGAAAGAAAGAAAGAAAGAAAGAAAGAAAGAAAGAAAGAAAGAAAGAGAAAGAAAGAAAGAAAGAAGCGAGTGAGAATGGACAAAAAAATAGAAAATTATTACTGTTGTTGTTGTTGTTGTTGTTGTTGTTGTTGTTGTTGTTGTTGTTATCACCTCTGGAAACCTTACATTTTACCTTACTGGAGAGCCAGTATGGTGTAGTGGTTAAGAGCGGTGGACTCGTAAACTGGTGAACCGGGTTCGCTTCCCCGCTCCTCCACATGCAGCTGCTGGGTGACCTTGGGCCAGTCACACTTCTCTGAAGTCTCTCAGCCCCACTCACCTCACAGAGTGTTTGTTGTGGGGGAGGAAGGGAAAGGAGGTTGTCAGCCCCTTTGAGACTCCTTAGGGTAGTGATAAAGCGGGATATCAAATCCAAACTCTTCCTCTTCTTCCTCTTCCTCTTCCTCTTCTTCTTTGTGTCTTGTTTATGTAGTGACTGCTCCCCACATTAAATGGGGGTGCCCTTTGCGTGATCATGTGCAGCCCCCTGGACCCTATGCGGCACCATTAGCACAGTCTTGGCTTCACCTTCCCCAGGTGGGATACCTAGAGGTCTCCGCCTACCTCAGCCAGTTGCCCAATCCCACCTGGGGAGGCGTTGCAAGGTGATCAGGCCAGGTAGAGGGAGGGACCACCCTGCCCACACAATTGGGGGAGGATCTTACCTGGGAATCGTCAGTTGGCTCCAGAGCTTCTCCCACCCTACCCACCTTCAGTTAAGACTTCTTTTGAGGTTAACCTTTTCTCCACAGGTATGTGAGCGCTGCTACGTGAAGGTCGCTGTTCAAGGGCCAGAAAGGAATTCCACTGCATTGGCAGGTTTGCTTTTCCCATAGCAAAACGTCACAACTTTGGCGGTATCGGGCCTTGGGCGGAATCCTTTAGTCTATCTTCCCTGAATGGGGGTAGGCGTGTAGCAGTGACCTACGCCCCCTTCTCTTTCAGGCAGCAATACCAGGGTTCCCCGTTAAAGGGGTTGTTTTGAGGGGAGGCTTTGGCCGTACGCCTAGAGGTCGTCATTGCTCTCCCCTGCGACAGTGGCGTAACAGGGACGAGCTCTCTCTGCTTGAACATATGTTCTCCAGAGCCAGCCCATCCCCCACACACACTGCATAACCCTGATGTTCCCCAGATCCCTGGCGGGGGACTGGGAAGCATAAATGCCCAATGCCTGAGTCAAGGTCTACCCACATCTGAAACATAATAAAGTTGTGGCCAGTTTTAATCCCATAGCACGTTGTCTTGAGTTGCTATTCCACACAGGGCCACACAGGGTTTGAGGAACTCCGCCTGTCCATGTAGTCCAGTGCTTTCTCCCAAAACTTAGCAAATGTGGATGTTATGTACTGAGTTGAATAGAATCCAAAATGCTTGCAGTCCGATTGGTCCTAGAACAATAGGATTCAGAATGCAGCAGTCTGATTGGTCCACAGGAGCCACCCAATCCAGCTCCAGGTGGAAGTGAATCCGCAACCTGATTGGCCTACAGGAGAATCCCGGAATTAGCCAATCACGTGGGGCCCATTGTGTAAATAATGTACATAAAGCAGATACTTTGAGGGGACTTTCATTCCTCCTCACCACTATGAGCTGAATAAAGAGCATGAAATCCACTCTCGACTTTGAGTATATTTCAGTGGGGCACAGTAAATCATTATTTCCAAGAAGAACTGTCCATATTACATCACCAAAGAAGAGCTCCATTAGATAGTCCTTTCTCTTACAAACATAAGGGAGTCCAATCCTACCCTTCTGTGTCTGAAACCACAAAAGTTTCTGCCCACCTTCTTTTCCTGAAGCAAAGCACTGGGCTGCTGTGTCATCTGAGAGGAGCTGGTGTTTTAGGGATCTTGACTCCAGGATCTAAAAAAACCTGGCAGCTTAAGACCAGGGTTGTCTCCTGTGTCGTCTCAAGTTCCACAAACCTGAGAAACTGGATGTCAGAGCCTTAACAGACGTGCCCTGAGATCAGCTGTGATGTTCTGCGTTCCTAAAACTTTGTGATATTAATATCTGCAATAGTCTTTTCAAGTGGTCACCAGGGGTCATGATGACATCAGGTGACTGGCAGGAGGGCAGCCCTGAACACCTGTCAAATTTCACCTGCAGGGGATGAGGGAAGGAAGGATCTGGCCCGCCAATCAAATCTCCTTGCCAACACCCCTGGTCCAGTGGCATGCACTTCACAGGAATCCTTTGCCAGAGTTACTATCTAAAGTAAAACACACACAGGGTGTCTGCTGGCCACTAATATCCAGGACCAAAAGAAAAGTCAGGATAACGAGCTGCCGGTTTTACAGTGGTACTTCAGGTTACAGACGCTTCAGGTTACAGATTCCGCTAACCCAGAAATAGTACCTCGGGTTAAGAACTTTGCTTCAGGATGAGAACAGAAATCGGCAGGAGGCCCCATTAGCTAAAGTGGTACCTCAGGTTAAGAACAGTTTCAGGTTAAGGACGGACCTCCAGAATGAATTAAGTTCTTAACCCGAGGTACCACTGTACTTGCAAGATGTGCATTAAATGCAACGCTGAATTAAAACGATACAGGTGCAATTAACAAAAACCTCTCTCACAAATAGGTAAAGGCATAGCTGTCAACTTTTCCCTTTTTTTGCGAAGAATCCTATTCAGAATAAGGGAATTTCCCTTAAAAAAGGGGAAACATTGACAGCTATGGGTAAAGGTAAAGGACCCCTGGACAGTTAAGTCCAGTCAAAAGCTAGGACTATGGGGTTGCGGCGCTCATCTCGCTTTCAGGCCAAGGGAGACAACGTCTGTCCGCAGACAGCTTTCTGAGTCATGTGGCCAGCAGGACTAAACAGCTTCTGGCGCAACGGAACACTGTGATGGAAACCAGAGTGCATGGAAACGCCGTTTACCTTCCCACCACAGCAGTACCTATTTATCTACTTGCACTGGCATGCTTTCGAACTGCTAGGTTGCCAGGAGCTGGGACAGAGCAACGGGAGCTCACTCCATTGCGGGAATTTGAACCAACGACCTTCTGATCGGCAAGTCCAAGAGGCTCAGTGGTTTAGACCAGTGTTCCCCAACCTTAGGCCTCCAGCTGTTTTTGGACTACAACTCCCATCATCCCTCGCTAGCAAGACCAGTGGTCAAGGATGATGGGAATTGTAGTCCAAAACAGCTGGAGGCCCAAGGTTGGGGAACACTGGTTTAGATCACAGAGAGACTGTGCTCACCCAACAGAAGCCCTGCTTTGTGCCTAGAAGTGGCATGGTGTGGCCTGGACTGCGGGTCAAGTGCCTATTTGCTCACTTTGACCAGGTGATTTCTGCTTGTTTCCAAGACGGGATCTCTAATGTTTCTACGCTGCAAATAAATAAGGCCATCAGGAGGCAGTCCTGGGGAGAAGAGTCTGCCTGGCCCAGTCCTGTCTTCCTGAGCGAGTGTCGGGAGAGGACTCTGCCGCAATTCCCTTCTCCAGCAGGAACAGCCGCTTCACCTTTCCACTGGTGATTTTTGAAAAGGACCAGATGTTCTCCCTGTAGCTCCTTATTGGCTCTAATCTCTTTTTATTCTTTGATCCTAACCCCACTTAAAAGAAACCCCCTATTTAGGTCCTCTTGGGTGGTCCTCACGGACAGCTTAGTTAATTCCAACCCCCCTTGTTACAGCTTTCCCAACGCACCAGCCGGCCTGTTTTGAGCAACCAAAGTTAACCCTAGCCTACCAAAACAATAATTTCTGTTTTTTTGCAGAGAGAAGGGCAGGGCTGCTGGAGCTGCCGTCTAATTCCTCTTGTGGATAACCTGGATTTGGTGGGTGTTCAGCTGGGAGTCGGCTAGGAGCAAGGAGAGCGCAGGCCGAGGCGAATATTTCCCCAAGCAGCGCCGAAAAACACACCAGCAACAGCGGTTGGGGATGCTCCCAAAAGTATTTGTTGAAAATGGAGTCATTTCAGCTCAACCATAATAATGTTACAAAAGTCAGGGGCCAATCCCACGCTCTGCAATAGTCTGGGGTACCAGGCTCTCACGCCTTGGCCTGTGTTCTTTTGCAGATTTGAGACATGGTGGAGACTGTCGTAGCTTTAAGAAATATGGTTAATAATAATAATAATATATTTATACCCCGCCCATCCACCTGGGTTTCCCCAGCCACTCTGGGCAGCTCCCAACAGATTAAAAACAGAATAAAACATCAAATATTAAAAACTTCCCTAAACACCTATTTACACCTTCAGTCTGCATGGAGGGAGTCCAGATCTTACAGCATGGTCATGTTAAGTGGGGCTTTCCCTCCACAGCAGCGCAGCCAGCCTTCAGCCAGCCTGCCCAAGATGGATCCCAGTCTCTCTTCTTCCTTCTTCTTCCCAGAGCACCCAGCTAAACACTTTGTTTTCCTGTCACCTCACACCCAGATACCCTGACAGTGTCAGCACCTAGCCTGGCTAGAAGCACGAACATCCTCAAAATATCCTCAAAATGGATATTGTAGAATTGGAAAAGCTGAGCAACATGGTATTATATCTTTGTTTTCCTAAGCTGTTATGAAAGTGTTAATGTTTTGCTATGTTTTATGCAAAAAATAAAAATAGTTTCTTTGTTCTAAGCCATTTTGGGCATGATTTATTTGTGAGAAAGCAGCAAACAAATAAACCGAATGAATGAATGAATGAATGAATGAATGAATGAATGAATGAATGAGAGAATGGATACCAAAACGATCAAAGAGATGGAGCAAATCCTCTATGAAGAAAGGTTGCAGCTCTTGGGACTTTGTAGTTTAGAGATCTTTACTGTTTTGAACTTCCTTGTGTTATTATCTTCCTTAGTGGGTTGTGCAAACAGCTGTCCCGAATAATGCTTTCCGTGGCATAGCATCCACTGGAGATGAGTTTGTGGAACCAAGAAGGTGATGGCCGCCAAAAATTTGGGAACCACATGACCAGAGAGAAAACCAGGAAGCAGGTAGTGGTAAAGAGGGAGGACCATAGAGGAGCGCGATTCCTAGAGAGATTATTTTCCCCAACGGGTCTCCAAAATGAGCCTTGTACTGGGATTTTGACCTCCGGGTCTTGCCAGCCTCCACTCCCAACGCCCTGACCCACCTCCCAGCCTGGCGATGCAATAAACCCATTGTACTTGGTTCTACCTCCCCACAGCCATTGTTCCTTCTTCCGTTTATTTACCGAAGAATATTCATATTCCGTAAATCCCCGGCTGTTTATCCCCCTTGATTATTTTGGCACAGCGAGCTCGGAGGATATTTGCTTTGCTTCACAACGAGCCCTTCTCTTCCTTGCAAAAACAAAAGGCGGCCGGGGTATTTGTTAATGTAGGTCCGTTCTCCTCAAATATTTATACGGATTCATATGAAGAAGATTAAACGTTTGCAATGTTCGAGTCGCGCGCACACACAAAGAGATGTGCGTGCATACACTCACACACCGTTGCAGGCAGAGGCACATGTTTGACCCAGAAGGGAGACTCTTGAGATTTGCCTTAGCAAATGTGTTGAGTTTGGACACACACACCAAAAAAAGGGGGGGGAGAGAGAGAGAGAGAATGAAATGAGAGAAAGAAACTCTTGGCCTTTGGTGAACTCTCTTTGTGTTGTGGACGCCAAAAATTTCATTTCAGCATGACCTTAGAATAGTGATACTTTTAGCATTTCCTGGTATTTGGAGGGAAGGAATGTTTTTATTTGAATGCAGATGTCATTTGGTTTATAAGAAGGATTTGGTAACATGTCGATGCCAGTTCTACACTTATCCCAAATTTCCTGAGACGGAAGGGGAACATATGTTAGATCTCCCTGTTCGATGGGGAGGGAGCGAAAGAGAGAGCGAGAGATCTAGCTCTGCAGAAGCCTCCACTCTAAACATTGTGACTTTGTACAATTTACAAAATGTTTCATCTCCATTAAACAATAAACCCCTTGACCCGGGTGGCTGCATTTCAGGGATGCTGCGCTCGGAGAGGGGGAGGCGTAATGGGTGAGGAGGATAAATGGAGAGGGTCGAAAGGTTAAGGAAAACTGTTTAATTATTTCTCCGGCGCATGGGCCAGGGGGAGGCTGGCCGTGCATGCCTGATGCCCCCCTCTTCCTCTCCTCTCTCCTCCCACCTCCCTCTCCCCCTCGCAGGGTGGCTGAGTGGAAGGAATCCATCCAGCAAAGGCGGAAAGCAGGTTGCTCACCAAAGCACCCAGCTGTGTTTATGAACAAACAGTCTCTGGGCTCTCTTCCGTCTCGGAACCTCTCGGTTCCCTGGGCTCCCCGCTCCCTGCCAGGGAAGGATCAGTGCCAGGACAACGGCATCTGTTTGGCACAAATAAAGAAGCCTAAAAGAATGGAAAGGGGGGAGAGAGAAGGGAAAAAAGAAAGTCTTCTGATTCGTGACCCTGAGAAAAAGCTGCTGCTCTCGTTCGGGACGTTTGGGTGTTTGGGAGCCGCTGGTGTTTGCGGAAAGGAAACCTGTGGCCACATGTTGCTGGTTCAACATGCATGCGCCTCAGCAAGGGGCTGGGTGCCCACATCTGGGCGGTGGCAGCAACAACAACAGCAGCCCTTTCCTCTGATCCTCTCTGCTATTGAGGGAAGAAAGAGGAGGAGGAGAGAATCATAGAATTGTAGAACCATAGCTGTCAACTTACAGATTTGAAAATAACGGAGCAGCCTCTGCTGCTGGAGAGTAGTATTTGTTCTACTGCTCTCTTTGGAATGGAAAGCACATGTTCTCTGCCCTGCCATTTTGGGATTTCTGCAGAACTGAAACGCCATCCCAAACACATTAGCCCTTCTACATTGTCAGGGTGACCCAGAAACCCACAAGACTGGCAGGAGCAGGGACGTTATTTTAATTTTTCAAAGCATCCGTGTGGTCCATCTTTTCCCCATTATTAATCTTTTGAGGAATCGTTTCTCCTTCTTTCGCACGCCTTCATCCTTAAAGCGTGGGATTATAGTCACCATATTATACAGCAAACTACTAAGGAGCTGCCCTAGAAAATGTTACATAAATGGTATTTGGCACCAAGGAAGTTGTCCCTGAGAAACCTTAATCTTTCCCCCAGTGGTGGAACTATGTTTGGGGGGGACCCGGAGCTTGAACTGTTATGGGGGTCTCTCAACAACCAGCAACGAAGTCTAGATAAACCACTGTTATCTTCTTCAGTTGTTCCTTGACAGATCACCACAAATTTTCCATGAGATTGCATTTTTTAAGTACTTTTATTTGGTGTTGTTTACTCGTTTAGTCGTGTCCGCCTCTTCGTGACACCATGGACCAAAGCACGCCAGGCACTCCTGTCTTCCACTGCCTCCCGCAGTTTGGTCAAACTCATGCTGGTAGCTTCGAGAACACTGTCCAACCATCTCATCCTCTGTCATCCCCTTCTCCTTGTGCCCTCCATCTTTCCCAACATCAGGGTCTTTTCCAGGGAGTCTTCTCTTCTCATGAGGTGGCCAAAGTATTGGAGCCTCAGCTTCAGGATCTGTCCTTCCAGTGAGCACTCAGGGCTGATTTCCTTCAGGATGGAGAGGTTTGATCTCCTTGCAGTCCATGGGACTCTCAAGAGTCTCCTCCAGCACCAGAATTCAAAAGCATCAATTCTTCGGCGATCAGCCTTCTTGATGGTCCAGTTCTCACTTCCATACATCACTACTGTGAAAACCATAGCTTTAACTAGACGGACCTTTGTTGGCAAGGTGATGTCTCTGCTTTTTAAGATGCTGTCTAGGTTTGTCATTGCTTTTCTCCCAAGAAGCAGGCGTCTTTTAATTTCGTGACTGCTGTCACCATCTGCAGTGATCATGGAGCCCAAGAAAGTAAAACCTCTCACTGCCTCCATTTCTTCTCCTTCTATTTGCCAGGAGGTGATGGGCCCAGTGGCCATGATCTTCGTTTTTTTTATGTTGAGCTTCAGACCATATTTTGCGCTCTACTAACTCATTGTTATTCCTCTAGGGTCTTGACCTCTGTTAAAAAGAGGAGAGGGAGAGTGCATTAGCCACAGCAGAGCAGCCAACTTACTGCAATACTCCACCTTCAAAATTTTGGGGTAGTTGACATACATAGAACAAAAAAATAATCAGTTGGAGTCGCACTTAAGCAATGTGGCCTAAAGTTGTTTCTGGGGTCTCTCTGGGATCAGAGGCCCTCAATCTTAAGCTTCATCAGATTTAAAGTAGATCTGCCCTTGCTTTCCCCTGTATGTTAGAGAGGGTGTGTTATGATGTGTACAAGCACCCGCATGTGATGGAGTTGGAAGTAGAATATGCCAGATCTGTGAGATCTCTGGTCAACAGACGCATCCATCCCTGATTTTGGTTCTCCTGAATGTTGTCTCAGGTAGAAATCCAGGTCTTAATCATAAAGAACTGTTGAGCCTCTCGGGCAGTGGTAGCTCATAGAATCATGGAACTGTAGAGTTGGAAGGACTCAACATACAGTGGTACCTCGCAAGACGAATGCCTCGCAAGACAAAAAACTCGCTAGATGAAAGGTTTTTCCGTTTTCGATTTGCCTCGCAAGACGAATTTCACCTATGGGCTTGCTTCGCAAGACGAAAACGTCTCGCGACTTTGTTTCCTTTGTCTAAAAACAAAGACATGTTTTGTTTATAAAGTTAATTTATTTTCCCTTCAATTTTTGAACTGCTCTTTACAGTATGTGTGACTTTAAAGAGCAGTTAATAAACTGTTGTTGTACCAAATTTGGCTTTGTTTGGACTTTTTTTGACCATAGGAACGCATTAATTGATTTTCAATGCATTCCTATGGGATTTCGTGATTCGCAAGACGAAAAATTCGCTAGACGACAAAACTTGCGGAACGAATTAATTTCGTCTTGCGGGGCACCACTGTAAAGGGGAAGTGCCTTTAATCATTTTTTTCAATGCATTATAAATTATTTCCCAATACTCTTTTACCCTTTGACAGGTCCACCACATACGAAAGAACATCACATATCTCTCCATCCGCATGGTTATCTTGAACATTGACAAAACTTTGGGGCAGGGAGCAGGGAGAAAGAAGTGTTTATGCAAGACACCCGACTCAGCACTGCCGTAGACAGACTTTAATGCCATTTCTCCTGTGTGGCCACGTAAGCTTGGAGCAAGCGAGTGGGAACGGCGGGGACTCGCGATTCCAGGACAACATGTCTGCGGACAGATGAGAAATACATGCTCGGCGCACACCCACTAAGACTTGGCTGCTAGCAAACAAGAGCCATCCCCTTACACGGCAGAAGGAAGGCACGACGGCCAAAAGGAAGACTTCCAAGGAAGTCCAATTTTTATATATATATAAAAACTGCTCTTGGGTGAGCTTTGTATCTGCACAGAAGCGTACAGAGCCTGCCTGGAAACAGTTTCAGGGTTTGACAGCCTCAGTGCCAGATAAGTATTATTATTATTAATAATTATTTATTTATTTATTTATTTATACCCCGCCCATCTGACTGAGTTTCCCCGCCACTCTGGGCGGCTCCCAATCAAGTGTTTAAAACAATACAGCATTAAATATTAAAAAATTCCCTAAACAGGGCTGCCTTCAGATGTCTTTTAAAGAGAAGATAGCTGCTTATTTCCTTCACATCTGAAGGGAGGACATTCCACAGGGCGGGCACCACTACCGAGAAGACCCTCTGCCTGGTTCTCTGTAACCTCACTTCTCGCAATGAGGGAACCACCAGAAGGCCCTCGGCGCTGGACCTCAGTGTCCGGGCTGAACGATGGGGGGAGACGCTCCTTCAGGTATACAGGACCGAGGCTGTTTAGGGCTTTAAAGGTCAGCACCAACACTTGGAATTGTGCTCGGAAACGTACTGGGAGTCAATGTAGGTCTTTCAAGACCAGTGGTATGTGGTCTCGGCAACCACTCCCAGTCACCAGTCTAGCTGCCGCATTCTGGATTAGTTGTAGTTTCCGGGTACCTTCAAAGGTAGCCCCACATAGAGCGCATTGCAGTAGTCCAAGCGGGAGATAACCAGAGCATGCACCACTCTGGCAAGACAGTCCGTGGGCAGGTAGGGTCTCAGCCTGCGTACCAGATGGAGCTAGTAGACAGCCGCCCTGGACACAGAATGGACCTGTGCCTCCATGGACAGCTGTGAGTCCAGAATGACTCCCAGGCTGCGCACCTGGCCCTTCAGGAAAACCTTTCTCTCTCTGCTTTCACCATGCAACACAAAACATTATAAACGTCCATCTTGCCACTGGTTACACACCTTTTCTCTAAACTTCTTTTTTTTATATATAAAATATTTATTAAATTTTCACAAATTATATAAACAAACACAACAATTCAAACAAACACACATACAAGAAAAAACAAGCATAATTTCAAATCCTTATTTTCTTAAATCTTACTTCCCCTACCTCCTCATACCTTCCCTTTCTGCATTCCCATTTCAAATATTCAGTTCAGCAAATCCTCACCCTTACCTCTATATAATTATTGACCTTTCTTTTCTTTTAACTTAATCTTTACAGCTGTAATCCATTTAATTTCTAAAACCGCATCATTCTAACACTCATTAATTTTACAATGTTTCTTAAGATAGTTCTTGAATTTCTTCCAATCTTCTTCCGCCGTCTCCTTTCCCTGGTCTCGGATTCTGCCAGTCATTTCTGCCAGTCCCATATAGTCTATCACCTTCATCTGCCATTCTTCCAAGGTGGGTAGATCTTGTGTCTTCCAATACTTTGCGATGAGTATTCTTGCTGCTGTTGTAGCATACATAAAGAATGTTCTGTCTTTCTTTGGCACCAATTGGCCGACCATGCCCAGGAGAAAGGCCTCTGGTTTCTTAAGGAAGGTATATTTAAATACCATTTTCATTTCATTATATATCATTTCCCAGAAAGCCTTAATCTTTGGGCATGTCCACCAAAGGTGAAAAAAGTACCTTCAGTTTCTTTACATTTCCAACATTTAAACGCACCTTTTCTCTAAACTTCCCTCACTGTGCTGGTTAGCCATGGTGAGACCAGAATGTTGGATTAAATGGGCCTGATCCAGCAGGGCATTTCTTATGGCAACATGGAGACGTTGTCTCCACCTGCCAGAAGACCTCTCCCCAATTTGCAGATTTTTTTTCTTCCATTTGCCCCATCGCCATCTTCATAGAATCATAGAATCATAGAGTTGGAAGAGACCACAAGGGCCATAGAGTCCAACCCCCTGCCAAGCAGGAAACTTAGCCTCAGGCTTTCCAAGATGGTGGGGCAGAAGTCCAAGGCTTCTGATGGAAACCAATAATATCCTTTCTAAAGTCAACTTGGTACAGTGGTACCTCGGGTTACATATGCTTCAGGTTATATACGCTTCAGGTTACAGACTCCACTAACCCAGAAATAGTGCTTCAGGTTAAGAACTTTGCTTCAGGATAAGAACAGAAATCGTGCTCTGGCAGCAGCGGGAGGCCCCATTAGCTAAAGTGGTGCTTCAGGTTAAGAATAGTTTCAGGTTAAGTACGGACCTCCGGAAGGAATTAACATATTTTTCGCCCTATAGGACGCACTTTTTCCCCTCCAAAAATGAAGGGGAAATCAGGGTGCGTCCTATGGGGCGAATGCAGGCTTTCGCTGAAGCCTGGAGAGCGAGAGGGGTCGGTGCGCACCTGGGGGGGAAATAAAAGTTTTTTTCTTTATTTCCCCCCAAAAAAACTAGGTCTGTCCTATGGGCCGGAGCGTCCTACAGTGGTACTTAACCCGAGGTACCACTGTATTCTTAACACATTAGTTAAAATAGGGGTGGGTAGGTGCTCATGAATGCAAAACAATTTGAATTTCTACCCTATATTAAAACTCACCAACCCCCAAACGACACAGAGCCATGAAAGCCCATCTCATTCACAGTGGGAGATACTCCTGCCGGGACATTTTGAAGGGAAAGTCAAAAAGCACGTTTGGGTTTATAATTAGATCTTAAGTGATTATGAAATTTGGGGGGAACTGGTGCTTATGGCACTTGCTGGCTTGGATTTCCCCCTCCTGCTGGGGGAAGACATCAGAGGAATGAGCTGCAACTTAAATTAGCTGACCCCTCCTTGACCCACGGCTGACCCACTCAGGACCATCCGAGTCAAAGGAAAGCGGAGGCTCCCCCAGTTGCTCGCTGAACCGAAGAAAATATTTCCCTCTTCGACTTTCAAGTCTTCTTTTCTGTTGCTTTTGCATTTCACCTTGGAGGGAGAGGGGAGCGAGCGGCTGTGGTTTTTTTTTGGGGGGGGGCGTTTGAAAAAGCTGGAGAGGTTTAAAAGCCACAGGTGATGTGATCTGTTAAAAAAAACCTGGATTTCGACATCGGCTGCCTGGAGCAGATGGGAAAGCGATCAAACCGCTCGCCCTGTAGGTGGAAACATCTTTGCTGAAGTCATTAACGCTCCCCAAGAGGGATACTACCTGTATTGAAGGCAAGCAAATCATTTTTCTTGCTGCGATTTGATATTGAGAAATAACAGGAGGGAGATAAGCTGTATACCAGCATGAGGAGGTGTGTGTGTGTGTGTGTGTGTGTGTGTGTGTGTGTGTGTTGGCCCTACTAGGAATGAGACACATTATAAAGGGGGGGGGGGTGTTGCAGTGAAGTGCTGGGGAGGTGGCCATGGGACAAGGTGGACCCAAAATACTCAACCTTTTTCAGCCGGGGGCCGGTCCACCGTCCCTCAGACCGGTGGGCCGTACTATATTTGGGGGGGTGTTGGGAAACTGTGTACATGCAGCTACTCACACAGAGTCAATTAAGGAGAAGAGGAGGTTAAGGGGTGATATGATAGCCATGTTCAAATATATAAAAGGATGTCACATAGAGGAGGGAGAAAGGTTGTTTTCTGCTGCTCCAGAGAAGCAGACACGGAGCAATGGATCCAAACTACAAGAAAGAAGATTCCACCTAAACATTAGGAAGAACTTCCTGACAGTAAGAGCTGTTTGACAGTGGAATTTGCTGCCAAGGAGTGTGGTGGAGTCTCCTACTTTGGAGGTCTTTAAGCAGAGGCTTGACAACCATATGTCAGGAGTGCTCTGATGGTGTTTCCTGCTTGGCAGGGAGTTGGACTCGATGGCCCTTGTGGTCTCTTCCAACTCTATGATTCTAGGATTCTATGATTCTAAGGTTTGGCAGCCAGCCAGAAGGCAATCTGAAGGAGTAGTTCTGCCTGGTGATAACAGAGACATGGAGACCGCTCCCTGATTGGTCAAGCTCTCTCAAAGGAGTGATAATTAATGGCCTACTAACTGGTAGTTCTGGGTTCAGAGTTCTGTGTGTCAGTGAGTGTAGGAGTTGTGAGTCGTGTCAGAGAGAGCTAGCAAAAGATCCGTGTTCTGCTCCTGTAAATAGTCCACTGCATATAATAAACACCTAACTGCAAGTTCCTGGTTCCTGCTTCATCTATCCTGTCTGCAGCCAAGTCGCCAATTGCTTCCGTGGATTCTGTGTGTACTCTGCTAGGTCTGGCTAAGATCCTGCAACTATTCAGAAAGTTGTGAAACACCAAGTAGGTTTTACCAATAGGTTATGGACTGCAGATTGGCGCAGATTGGTTGCAGCGAGTCCTGAAACAGTGGATTCCTGGGTTAACAGTCTCCCAGATTCCTTGCTGAACTAAATTTAAAAGGGATACAATAATGGGAGACGTGAGGAAGTCAGGAAAATAAGTTAATTTAAAGTGGAGAGATTAAGAAAGAGAAATTTTGCTTTTCTTTTATATGTGTTTTTTCTTTTTTTGTGTGTTTAATGTTTGTATTTCTGTATTTTTGTATTTTGTATTTTTGTGCTTTTGTATTTTGTATTTGTTTTGTATTTGCCTTTTGTGTTTTCTAGACTTTCTTACTGTTAAAACCTAATAAAATATTATAAAAAAAACCAACAGTCTCCCAGATTCCTAATGTAGGAGTTGGCGAGGACTGGCCGGAGGTGATCAGCAGTAGCTGTGCCATGTGTGTGTCGACGCCAGAAGCTGACTCAGCAAGACCTGTGTGTCCTGGGTGTTTGGACGAATTCCTATGCCCCACAAATAACCCAGAGATGCATTTTAAATAAAAGGACACATTCTACTCATGTAAAAACACACTGATTCCCGGATCGTCTGTGGGCTGCATTGAGAAGGCGATTGGGCCACAAGAGTCTTAATAGCGCAGGGATGGAAGAAGGAAGAAATCCCGACCAAAGAACTGTGGCAAGGGAAACTGATGGACTATGCGGAATTGGCGAAACTGACACATAAACTACGTGATGACAACTGTGATTTTAAGGAAGAATGGGAACCTTTTACAAAGTATTTAAAGAAACAACAAAATGAATTGGACTCCTTGGCAGGTTTTGAATAAACATCCACAAATTTATTATGGGTAACATTTGTTGTTGTTTAGTTGTTTAGTCGTGTCCGACTCTTCGTGACCCCCTGGACCAGAGCACGCCAGGCACTCCTGTCTTCCACTGCCTCCCTCAGTTTGGTCAAACTCATGCTGGTAGCTTCAAGAACACTGTCCCACCATCTCGTCCTCTGTCGTCCCCTTCTCCTTGCTCCCTCCATCTTTCCCAACATCAGGGTCTTTTCCAGGGAGTCTTCTCTTCTCATGAGGTGGCCAAAGTCTTGGAGCCTCAGCTTCAGGATCTGTCCTTCCAGTGAGCACTCAGGGCTGATTTCCTTCAGAATGGAGAGGTTTGATCTTCTTGCAGTCCATGGGACTCTCCAGAGTCTCCTCCAACACCATAATTCAAAAGCATCAATTCTTCGGCGATCAGCCTTCTTTATGGTCCAGCTCTCACTTCCATACATCACTACTGAGAAAACCATAGCTTTAACTGTATGGACCTTTGTTGGCAAGGTGATGTCTCTGCTTTTTAAGATGCTGTCTAGGTTTGTCATTGCTTTTCTCCCAAGAAGCAGATGCCTTTTAATTTCATGGCTGCTGTCACCCTCTGCCGTGGTAACATACAGATAGATAAATTAAAGATCTTTACGATTTAAGAATATGCAGAGACTAACAAGAGCTTAAAAACCAGGAAGAGGAGCTGAAGGAAGTCTCTGGAGGGTTGTGTGGGAGGGTGGGTTATTTCTTTTCTTTGGGGAGGGGGGAGGGGAAAACAGGGGGGAATAAAAAATTGAGGATGAAAAAAAGGGGGAGAGAGAAGGCGATTGGGCCGGATCCGGCCCCCAGTCCTTACTTTGCGTACCCCTGTACTCCAGGCTAAACAGTTATACCCCCCCTTCCCTACAAAGATGAAGAAGTGAGAAAGGAAATAAGGGGAAACGAATACTCAAAATATTAATAATTGAAAAAGGATGGGCCACACTGATGCTTTGAAAAATAAAAATTTAAAAACATCCTGATACGCCTCTGCCAAATCTGCGGCTTTCTAAGCTGCTCTGACAATTGTTTTCTGCAGACAAGCTAATGGGTTTGGGCCGGTGTTTCGGTGTCGTTTTTCGTTTTGGCCTTGATATTTCTTCCTTGTTTTTTTTCTCTCTTGTTTTCTCAACCTTCCTCTTCCTCTTTATTAAACTTTTTTTAAAAAAACAACAACAACACACAACTTAAAAATGAATCCAACGAAACAGATGCAAATGGTAAGTTATTAACATAACAGGCTTAAGACGCCTCCGATAATCTAAATTCTTTCTTTCTCCTTCAGATTTTCTTCATGGGTATTTCTTTGAAAGAGGGTAATGAGGTGAAAAGTTAACTCAAATGTTCATAGCCTAGATGGGCCTTTCTCAACCTTGGGTCCCCAGATGTTGCTGTACTACAACTCCAACCTTGGAAGGAGTTCTAGCCCAACAATATCTGGTGCTCAAATGTTGAGAAAGGCTGCAGTAGGTTTTTGAGGGTGGGGGAGCAAGTATTAACCTTTACAATTGCAAAGTCAATAGACGCTTTCCAGATTTTCTCAAACAGGTCCTTAATCTTTTTGCGCTTAGTTTTTGTGTTCATTTCTCTAAAAGAGCACATCACCAGACTTTTTGATACCACTGGTCAATATTAACACCCTGCACTATTTTCCACTGGTGGGAATGTAAAAAGGTGAAAAACTTCTGGGAAATGATATATAATGAGATGAAAAAAATGTTGAAATATACATTTATTAAGAAACAAGAAGCATTTTTACTGGGCATTGTAGGAGATGATATAAATAGAAAGGATTGTAAGCTGTTCTTATATGCAGTGACGGCAGCAAGAATACTATTGAGCACAAAAATGGAAGCAAGAAGACTTACCGACGAAAGAAGATTGGAGGATGAAATTGATGGACTACGCAGAACTAGACAATCTAACAGGAAGAATGCAAAACCTGCGGGACCAGAGATTCACAGAAGATTGGTGTAAATTTACGGACTATTTGAAAGGTAATTGTGATGACCAGATTACATTTGTAGGTTTGCAAGATGTTTTGTGAGGTGAATGATTTGAATTATTGCATAATTGGATAAAAAGGAAGACATTGGTTAAGATAATTAGGCAATGTGAATTTAAGAAATGCAGAAGAAATGATAAAAATGGGGGATCATCAGAGGTGCTGATGGAAGTCCAAAAAGATTGTATAAGATGTGAAATTTTGTGGTATGTATGGCAATTACTATGCTTAAAAATGAATAAAAATTATTATTTTTTAAAAAAAGAACGGTTTCAGGTTAAGAACGGACCTCCAGAACGAATTAAGTTCTTAACCCGAGGTACCACTGTACATGTGAAAAGGATCTAGGGCAGGGGTCGGCAAGGCTTATTGGGTATGGTCCGGATCACTCCCGTGAAGCTCCTCCATGGGCCAGACTGGTGCAGCACAATGCCAGAAATTGCTTCTGCACATGCCCAGACGCCAGAAATCGCGCCTGCACAGAAGTGATTCCTGGCACTGTGGACATGTGCAGACGCAATTTCTGCTGTCTGGGCATGCACAGAAGCAATTTCCATAGCCGCAGAAGAGAATCCCTGTGCCATGCTACACTGGTTTAGCGCAGTGCGCAGGGACTCAGCAAGCGGGCGGCTAGGTTCGGGGGTGGCTCAATTAAGCGACCCTCATGGGTCGCTTCCGGCCCATCGGCCTTAGGTTGCTGACCTCTGATCTAGGGGTTTTGGTGGACCACAAACTTAACGTGAGTCCACATTGTGATGCAGCAGCAACAAAAGCTAACACTATTCTAGGCTGCATCAACGGAAGTCTAGGTGTCCAGATCGAGGGAAGTGATAGTCCCACTCTCTTCTGCCTTGGTCAGACCACACCTGGAATACTGTGTCCAGCTTCTCCTGTTCTGGAGGGTAGGACTCGAACCAATGGCTTCATGTTACAGGACAGATTCCAACTAAACATCAGGAAAAGGATTTGTGACATTAAGAGCTGTTCAACAGTGGAATGGTCTCTTACAAGAGGTGGTGGACTCTCCCTCCTTGGAGGTTTTCAAGCAGAGGTTGGATGGCCATCGGTCATGTATGATCTAGTTGAGATTCGTGCATTGCAGCGGGTTGGACTACATGACCTCAGGTTCCCTTCCAACTCTTAAGATTCTATGAATCTATGACTCAGTATAAGGCAGCTTCTGTTTTTCCTGTGAACACAGCGCAGTGTGCGTGCTGTGCTTTCTGCCTTCACTCTAGAAACTCTGGGGAGCAGGGATGTTATGTATCTGCTACCAAGACAAAGGTGTCTCTAGGTTCCCCAAAAGACCTTGAAATATACTCGGAGTGGAGAGTGGATTTCATGATCTTCATTCAGCTCATAGTGGTGAGGAGGAATGGAAAGGGTGGCTGGCAGAAACTCCTCTTGCTGTTCTCATTTGTTTTCCAGGTTGGCACTGCCTGTCCGTCACCCTTTACCCTGCCCCACTTCTGCAGACAGCACACATCTGCCCTGGTCTCGAGGCTCTGGAACAGGCATAGGCAAACTCAACCCTCCAGTTGTTTTGGGACTACAACTCCCATCATCCCTGACCACTGGTCCTGTTAGCTAGGGATGATGGGAGTTGTAGTCCCAGTACATCTGGAGGACTGAGTTTGCCTATGTCTGCTCTGGAAGAAGGCTCTTTCTGCCTCGGTGAAACTGCAATGTTTTGCAATGTTCTGTTGCTGTCATCTTCCCCCTAGGACTGGGGGAAAAGATGGATTCTCTTTTTCTTTAAAGTTGGACTTCCCAGATCTACCTTTTTCGAAAGATTCTGCAAACCGAAACCACTCTCCTTTGAAATTTCCACTTTCCGAATCCTGCAACGCAGTTGTCCGGCCAAGTAAGACACATGTACAATGGTCGAATCTGCATACAGATGTGGACATTAGTGAAAGTAAAATGTAAAAGTGTGTTAAATGTGAAAACGTGTATTCAGTGGTACCTCGGGTTAATTCGTTCTGGAGGTCCGTTCTTAACCTGAAACTGTTCTTAACCTGAAGCACCACTTTAGCTATTGGGGCCTCCCGCTGCCGCCGCGCCACCAGTGCACGATTTCTGTTCTCATCCTGAAGCAAAGTTCTTAACCCAAGGTACTATTTCTGGGTTAGTCGAGTCTGTAACCTGAAGCATATGTAACCAAAGGTACCTCTGTATTCTGAAAATTCACACAAAAAAAAGCTTTTTCATGAGGACTTTTCCTTCTTAAATAAACACATAAAATGATGTAGCAATGAGAAGAGTTTAAGACAGGAAAAATGAGAAATTGAGAGAAACTCAAGCAGGCATAATTGCCCACCCCTGCCTCCCCCAAGCAATGAGGATGTTTGCGAACATCCCATGATGTCACAGCAGGTCAGCCAATGGCAGTAAGAAGAAGGCAACCTCTTCACTGATTGCATGGAAAGCCCCGGGCTTACTTCACTTTCCACCTGCCGACGTTGTGTTTGCTCCCTTCCATTTAGCAAGCAGCTCTTTTCTGCTCTGGTCAGGCCTCACCTGGAGTACTGTGTCCACTTCTGGGCACCACAGTTCAAGAAGGACACTGACAAACTGGAACGTGTCCAGAGGAGACCAACCAAAATGGTCAAAGGCCTGGAAACGATGCCTTATGAGGAACGGCTAAGGGAGCTGGGCATGTTTAGCCTGAAGAAGAGGAGGTTAAGGGGTGATATGATAGCCATGTTCAAATATATAAAAGGATGTCACATAGAGGAGGGAGAAAGGTTGTTTCCTGCTGCTCCAGAGAAGCAGACACAGAGCAATGGATCCAAACTACAAGAAAGAAGATTCCACCTAAACATTAGGAAGAACTTCCTGACAGTAAGAGCTGTTCGACAGTGGAATTTGCTGCCAAGGAGTGTGGTGGAGTCTCCTACTTTGGAGGTCTTTAAGCAGAGGCTTGACAACCATATGTCAGGAGTGCTCTGATGGTGTTTCCTGCTTGGCAGGGGGTTGGACTCGATGGCCCTTGTGGTCTCTTCCAACTCTAGGATTCTACGATTCTATGATTCTATGATTCTTTCTTTTTCGTTTTGCCTGGTGTGGATGCAGGCATGCATGCACACACACACACACACACACACACACACACACACACAGACACTCCACATCGCCAGATGTTTGCTGTGCATGACATCAGCATGGGTGGAGCCTACCCTGGGACAAAACAAGGTCCGTGCAGCGTACGAGAAGCGTTCCTGCTGCACCCCTTTGCCGAGTTTTGAGCAACAAGCGCCTTAATAATAGACTCCTCATGCTGAGATCACTCTCCTTTTAACCTCTCGCTGCCAAGGCGGGTTCTAAAATAAGCCCAGCTGTGGCTGCTAAGTCCATTTAATGGAGGGCTGTTTTGCATTTTTGAGCTCCCCCCTCCTGCTTGGTGCACCCACCCCGTCCTTCCTCCGGGTCTGGCTCTCTTTGTTTGGAATGGTCCTTGTCACGGCGGAAGGTGCCAGAACCCAGCTGTTCCTCCCCAGACTTCTGGGAGAAAGAGAGGGCGGGGGCCTGAGAGGCCTTGTGGCCGCAGCTCCTTCCCGTAAATGCAAAATCAGACGAGTCTCTGAGCGGGGCCGGTCGCAGCTCCTGTGGCAAGAGTGTCATTGGAAGCAGGCGTTGGAGGGGGGAATGTGTGGCGAAGAGGCCAAAGAGCAGACCGAGACCCTCAAAACTCTCCTCAGGAAGACCGCCTGGTGTGAGAGGAGGAGGAACACACAGAGATGTTTCCTCGCTGATCGCTCTTGCTCCCAACCAGGCTGAGAGAGAGAGGACAGCTTAGAGGAACGGCAGATGTGGCTTTTCTTTCCACTGCCCCCTCCCCAAGGCATACATGTCATGAAATGCCTTCTGGTATCAGAGGGGGAAACACACATTTTTTGCACAATTCCTTCTTATTTGTGGTGTATTTGTTCTATGACTAGCGCTCCAAGATAGGTAGATAAAATATCACCTTTTTTTTTTTTTTAGGTGGTGTTTTTTGCACCAGGGAC
Source organism: Podarcis vaucheri (assembly GCF_965113315.1). Classification (NCBI taxonomy): domain Eukaryota; kingdom Metazoa; phylum Chordata; class Lepidosauria; order Squamata; family Lacertidae; genus Podarcis; species Podarcis vaucheri. The sequence goes on from NC_138759.1 coordinate 5,860,780, forward strand.
AAGAAAATGCTTTCCCCAGAAACCAAATGAACGTGCATTTAGTGGGGAGGGTTGTTATGTACTGAGTTGAATAGGATCCAAAACGCAGCAGTCTGATTGGTCCACAGGAGCCACCCAATCCAGCTCCAGGTGGAAGTGAATCCGCAACCTGATTGGCCTACAGGTGAATCCCGGAATTAGCCAATCACGTGCAGCCCATTGTGTAAATAATGTATGTAAAGCAGACATTCTGGGGCAGGGGTCTGCAACCTTTAAGACAAAAAGAGCCACTTGGACCCGTTTCCGAAGAAAAAACAACTGGGAGCCGCAAAACTCGTCATTATAAAAATAACTTTTTTGTCACTTTTTATTATTTGTTTGTTTGACCCCTCAGAATTACTCCTCCTCATAGAAATAAACGTTAAATTAACAAGTTACCTTTTTGTGTGTGTGTGTTCTTCACTCCCCTTCAAAACAGTGACCAGCGTACATGCCCCCTTTCAATGCAGTGACCAGCGTACATACCCCTTACAATGTAGCGGGCGGGCGGGAAGGTGACGTTGGGACCATGCGACGTCCCCATGCGACGTCACAGCCAGTACAGCGCCCGCCACAGTGGGGAGTGTCGGGGCGCACAATGCGCCTCCTCCCCTCGCTAGTATCCGCCCCGGAGCTGCGGCAAAGGTGTAAAAGAGCCACATGCAGCTCCGGAGCCGCAGGTTGCAGACCCCTGTCTGGGGGAACTTCCATTCCTCCTCACCACTATGAGCTGAATAAAGAGCATGAAATCCACTCTCGACTCCGAGTATATTTCAATTAGGAAAGGTGAAACATCTTCCTCTGGCAGCATCCCTGGCCTTCTCTGCTACTGCTTGCCGCCACTTGCCACAGAGGTGATTTTCGGGTAGCACAGCCGGTTTGGCCACACCAGAAACTGCACAGCAGGGGGCGCCACAACAATGCTGCGGAATGGAGTGCGAGAGGAAGGGCACCAAATTTTAGCGCTGCCCATGGCTGCTGCTCATTCGGGCTGGATTACCCATTAAGCAAAATAAGTACACACTTGGAGCATTAATTTTTTAAACATTAACAGTCACCAATTAATTTCTTAGCTGAGCATTCCTTTTTCTCGGTTGAAGTATATTGAAAAACCCAACAGAAAAACTATGCAAAAAGGCCGGCTGGATGCCTTATCTTGGCTAAGTATAGAAGCAGATGTGTTTTGTTTTTATAATAAATTTTATTCGGTTTTGGGAAACGTAAACACATTAACTTCTAATTCAATAAGAAAAATGATATAACTCTGGCAGTGGCAAAATTTCTTTTGGAGGTAGGAACAATTAGAAATCAACATGTCTTGGATAAAACACAGTGGCTGCCTAGTAATGTCTTCTCTGTATTTCTGCGGGTCTTTGGACCATAATAAAGAATGTGTGCATATATGTTTCATCTTGCAAAAGGAACAAGGTGTCTTCCCACCCTGAGCTCTGTGGTGTTCTTATTCCCAACCCTGCTCTGCTCCATTACATGTCAAACAATATCTAATACATTTTTCCTCCATTACATTTATTGTCATTCTCCATCCACTGCTCATAATTCGAATCCTGTCCGCAATTTCATTTGACTATAGTTCTTTCTCAGATATTCCAGAAAGGGTTTCCATTCTTCAATAAAAAGTCGGTTGCTTTGGCCTCTTACTCTTGCTGTCAACCTTGCCAATTCCGCATAGTCCTTGAGTTTTGTGATCCATTCACGTCAGATTGGTTTTGGAGGATCTGATCAAAGACTTTGCAACTGGAAAATGTAGGTGAAAGATTTTCAGATATACATAAAGTGGATGTATATCGAAATGAACATTATTTCCCATCTTGATTCATTTGGAAAAATAAAATTTTATTTTACGGTTTACTCTTGTTCACATTTTGAATTAGATATATATGGGGGCACTTAATCTTATCCTGCTGCTCATAACTTTCACCACCTCCATGTTTTCCAGTCAAGCTCTGCGTGTTCAGCTTTCTCCCGATTGAAGTGCAAAGTGTTTGAGAACCAGGACATACTCAAGGAAACCAAAACGCTTGTTTACAAAGCTATTGTACTACCAACCTTACTACATGCTTGTGAAACATGGGCCACTTATAAATGCCATCTCCAACTCCTCAAAAGATTCCATCAATGGTAAAATTTTACACATCACTTGGGAAGACAGGCGAACTAATACCAGTGTACTGGAAGATGCAAAGATCACCAGTGTTGAAGCAATGATTCTTCAACATCAATTTCACTGGAATGGTCATGTTGTGCGGATGCCTGATTATAGTCTTCAAAGCAACTACTCTATTCCAAACTTAAAAATGGAAAGCGTAATGCTGGTGGTCAACAAAAGAGGTTTAAAGATTCTCTCGAGGCAAATCTAAAAAAATGTAGTATAAACACCAACAATTGGGAAACACTTGCCTGTGAGCGCTCCAGTTGGAGAATAGCCTTTACCAAAGGTGTCATGGGCTTAGAAGACACTCGAATTCAGGACACAAAGGAGAAATGTTCTAAGAGGAAGGCACACTTGGCAAATCCACACCGTGATCACCTCCCACCCAGGAACCAATGCCCCCACTGTGGAAGGACATGTGGATCCAGAATTAGTCTCCACAGTCACTTATGGACTCATTGTTAAAACCGTGTTTATGGAATATAATAATAATAATAATAATAATAATAATAATAATAATAATAATAATATATTTATACCCCTCCCATCTGGCTTGGTTTCCCCAGCCACTCTGGCTTCCAACAAAACAGTAAAATACAGAATGTCTTCTAAAAGTTTGGTAGTTATTTTTCTCTTTGACATCTGGTGGGAGGGCATTCCACAGGGCGGGTGCCACTACCAAGAAGGCCCTCTGCCTGGTTCCCTGTAACTTGGCTTTTTGTAGTGAGGGAACCCCCAGAAGGCCCTCGGCGCTGGACCTCAGTGTCCGGGCTGAACGATGGGGGTGGAGATGCTCCTTCAGGTACACTGGGCCAAGGCCATTTAGGGCTTTCAAGGTCAGCACCAACACTTTTATTTGTGCTCAGATACATACTGGGAGCCAGCGTAGGTCTTTCAAGACAATCTTACTCAGCTATGAGTGATCGCCAAAGAAGAAGAGTCTTCCCATCGCCACCTGCTGCCACCTTCTCTGCCCCCAACCACCCCCCATGCTTCCTCAGCCTCCTCCTGCTCCTCCATGGTTGTCCAAAATATCATGCTGAGAACAACTGTGGGAAATACTTAGGGAAGCTCCCCTCCATCCTCTGATGGCAAGAGTTTTCCAACTTCAGAAGCATGGGTGGTTCCCCCCTCCCCACCTTCCCTATAAAAAGAACACGCCACTTATTTCAAATTTTGAAATCCTCCTGCCTTTGCTATTGTTCAGACAACTTTTGGCAGATCCCTCCATCCCGTTGTAAATAATAGATGTTTAATTTGCAAGGAGCAAAGCTCTCCTCCCCGACTCCTGGCAAGCTTTCTGCATCAGCTGCATTTCATCTGGCTGTAATTCATCCCGCTGGCTCGGCGTCCGGACTGGCAGCCGGCGTTTTCTCTCCCCTTCCCATGCTGGACGCGCCAAACTCCATCTCTGCACACCTCGCCACACTGCGGAAGGAGGAGGAAAAGCAAGAGGGAGCAGGGGGGGAATTTGCAGGATTTGAATGATGGATAGATCCAATGCTGTTTTTCTTAAAACATGTTTAGGGTTACTCAAGAAAACCAGTAGAGAAAAAAGTAGAGACATCACCTTGCCAACAAAGGTCTGTATAGTTAAAGCTATGGTTTTCCCAGGAGTGATGTACGGAAGTGAGAGCTGGACCATAAAGAAGGCTGATCGACAAAGAATTGATGCTTTTGAATTATGGTGCTGGAGGAGACTCTGGAGAGTCCCATGGACTGCAAGAAGATCAAACCTCTCCATTCTGAAGGAAATCAGCCCTGAGTGCTCCCTGGAAGGACAAATCCTGAAGCTGAGGCTCCAAGACTTTGGCCACCTCATGAGAAGAGAAGACTCCCTGGAAAAGACCCTGATGCTGGGAAAGATGGGGGGCACAAGGAGAAGGGGACGACAGAGGATGAGATGGTGGGACAGCGTTCTCGAAGCTACCAGCATGAGTTTGTCCAAACTGCGGGAGGCAGTGGAAGACAGGAGTGCCTGGCGTGCTCTGGTCCAGGGGGTCACGAAGAGTCGGACATGACCAAACGACTAAACAACAACAAGAAAACCACCATTTTAAGAGTTCACATCAAGAAAAATAAATATGGTAAATGGAGCAAGGTACAAAGATTCACAAAATGTTTAGGGGTCTGCGTGCCCCCGCGTTCACCCAGAAAAAAAGCACTGGAATGTGCGATGGTACCATGTATTTTGAACGTGGTAACGGTCATAGGAACAGAACTGGCAAACTGGGTTGTCAGGTTATGTTTTCGAGTGAATCGGAATTAGAATGTTATCCCTGTGGTGTCTTGTTGTTGTTGCTGAAATAAGATTTCACTAAAACTTTTTCATAATACAAGAAGATTAAAGAAACTAATGCAAATAAAAACAGAGAGATAGAGAGACACCAAAGGGAAACCAAAAAAAGAGAGAGGAAATGAAAATTTAAAAAGAAGTAAGATGATGTTTTATATAAAGCCCTGCCTATAATTTTGCAGGAAAATGTCACCAATCCACCTTAAATTCTTTAATTGCTGAGCTTCAGCAGCCAGGCATTTTTAGGAAACGTGTGGAGTGTTTATTCCTTTACAGTGGAACCTTGGTTCTCGAACTTAATCCATTCTGGGAGTCCATTTGGCTCCCAAAACTGTTTGAAAACCAAGACACGGCTTCCGATTGGCTGCAGGAGCTTTTTGCACTCAATTGGAAGCTGCATCAGACGTTCAGCTCCCACAAAACGTTCGCAAACCAGAACACTTACTTCCGGGTTTGTGGCACTCTGGAGCCGATTTGTTCGGCAGCCAAGCCAATCAAGAACCAAGGTGCCACTGTATTGTAAATTTAGCCTTACACTGCAAGCCTTTACATGTCTACTCAGAAGTAAGTCACAATGTATTCAAGAGAGCTTACTTCCAGGTAACTGGGTAAAGACTGGGCAGCCTTATAGTGCAATCCTAAGTATTTTCTCTTAGAAAGTCCTACTGAGATCAATAGGATTTACTCTTTGGTATGTTCCTGATCATTCTCACAGTTTCTATTATTATTATTATTATTATTAATCACAGCTTTTTCCCTGACAGGGACTCAAGTTAGCTTACCAATTTTTTTTATTTAATTCCATTTATCTGCAGAAGGTGTTGTACACAATCCCTTTCCTTGTACATTTTTTTTTCTTCACAACAACCCTGAGAGGGTAGCCTGAGAGGTTGTCATTGGCTCAAGGTGACCAGTGTTGATGTATATGTGATGTCTATGATTCCATCAACGGTGTCTCCGAAAAATTTTACACCTCACTTGGGAAGACAGGCAAACTCATGTCAGTGTACTGGAAGAAGCAAAGATCACCACTGTTGAAGCGATGATTCTTCAACATCAACTTCATTGGACTGGTCATGTTGTGCGGATGCCTGATGATCGTCTCCCAAAGCAACTACTCTATTCCAAACTTAAAAATGGAAAGTGTAGTGCTGGTGGTCAGCAAAAGAGGTTTAAAGACTCTCTCAAGGCAAATCTTTTTGAAAATGTAGTATAAACACCAACAATTGGGAATCACTGGCCTGTGAGTGCTCCAGTTGGAGAACAGCCTTTACCAAAGGTGTCATGGGCTTTGAAGACACTTGGACACAAGGGAGAAACGTGCTAAGAGGAAGGCACGCTTGGCAAATCCACACTGTGATCAACTCCTGCCCAGAAACCAATGTCCCCACTGTGGAAGGATGTGTGGGTCCAGAATTGGCCTCCACAGTCACTTACGGACTCATTGCTAAAACCGTGTTTATGGAAGACAATCTTACTCGGCTACGAGGGATTGCGAAAGAAGAAGAAGCTATTTCTTTTTCTTCACACGTTAGAAAGCATGTACCACTATAGCTCCCCTTCCATGCAATGGAATGAAATCCTGACCACTGCCCCTCCCAGGCTACCACCACCACTGAAGCAGCCCAGGCCCCCAGAGATGATTTGGGCAAACTCCAAGAGATATTAGCAGCTCCGACGAATTTCTCGGATCAAATTGCCAAGGCTGCTGAAAGCTTTGGCCGGCCATTTCAAAGGGATCGACAGCATCTTTCTGGGTCTGGGTTTTTTTAAAGCGTTTCTCATGTCGAAAAACAAAACCCTCCAGCTGCCGGCCCTTGCGTAATCCCCATATGCTGCGCCTCGAGGCCTGCGATGGCTAATGCATCCCAGGGCAGCCTCTCATTGGGGGGAAACTGTGCCGGGCCTGATTCTGACAGGGAGTCGGAGAAAGCTCTGTTGACCGAGTGCCAAGAACGCCTCTAGAGCAAGCCAGCTCGTTCATTGTTTAGTCGTTTAGTTGTGTCCGACTCTTCGTCACCCCCTGGACCAGAGCACGCCAGGCACTCCTATCTTCCACTGCCTCCCGCAGTTTGGTCAGACTCATGCTGGTAGCTTCAAGAACACTGTCCCACCATCTCGTCCTCTGTCATCCCCTTCTCCTTGTGCCCTCCATCTTTCCCAACATCAGGGTCTTTTCCAGGGAATCTTTTCTTCTCATGAGGTGGCCAAAGTATTGGAGTCTCAGCTTCAGGATCTGTCCTTCCAGTGAGCACTCAGGGCTGATTTCCTTCAGAATGGAGAGATTTGATCTTCTTGCAGTCCATGGGACTCTCAAGAGTCTCCTCCAGCACTAGAATTCAAAAGCATCCATTCTTCGGCGATCAGCCTTCTTTATGTTCCAGCTCTCACTTCCATACATCACTACTGGGAAAACCATAGCTTTAACTATACGGACCTTTGTTGGCAAGGTGATGTCTCTGCTTTTTAAGATGCTGTCTAGGTTTGTCATTGCTTTTAACCTTTTAAGCCCTATACAGCCTAGGACCCTCATACCTACGGGACCGCCTCTCCTGGTATGCCCCACAGAGAAACTTACGGTCTTCAAATAAAAACATCTTGAAGGTCCCAGGCCACAGAGAAGTTAGGCTGGCCTCAACTAGAGCCAGGGCTTTTTCGGCTGTGGCTCCGATCTGGTGGAACGCTCTGTCACAAGAGACCAGGGCCCTGCGGGACTTGACATCTTTCCGCAGGGCCTGCAAGACGGAGCTGTTCCACCAGGCCTTTGGCCAGGGCACAGCCTGACTCCCTCCCTCGGCAATCTTCGCGGAGCTCTGGTCCAATGGTTGCCAGTGGCTTGAATTAATTAATTTTATAATGAATGATTTTAGAGTGTTGTTTATGCTGTACTTTTGTACTGTTTTATTGTTGTTAGCCGCCCTGAGCCCGGCTTCGGCTGGGGAGGGCAGGATATAAATAAAATTTATTATTATTACTATTATTATTTTCTCCCAAGAAGCAGGTGTCTTTTAATTTTGTGGCTGCTGTCAGCATCTGCAATGATCATGGAGCCCAAGGAAGTAAAATCTCTCACTGTTTCCATTTCTTCCCTTTCTATTTCATAGAATCATAGAATCATAGAGTTGGAAGAGACCACAAGGGCCATCGAGTCCAACCCCCTGCCAAGCAGGAAACACCATCAGAGCACTCCTGACATGTGGTTGTCAAGCCTCTGCTTAAAGACCTCCAAAGTAGGAGACTCCACCACACTCCTTGGCAGCAAATTCCACTGTCAAACAGCTCTTACTGTCAGGAAGCTCTTCCTAATGTTTAGGTGGAATCTTCTTTCTTGTAGTTTGGATCCATTGCTCCGTGTCCGCTTCTCCGGAGCAGCAGAAAACAACCTTTCTCCCTCCTCTATGCGACATCCTTTTATATATTTGAACATGGCTACCATATCACCCCTTAACCTCCTCTTCTCCAGGCTAAACATGCCCAGCTCCCTTAGCTGTTCCTCATATTTGCCTATCTTTTTTCGCCTACCTCATAGCAAATTGTCACAACTTTTAAGTATTGGCGGTTAGGCACTGGAATATGTTTGTGTATTGGAGGGCAGGGTGTGGCCATTGCCTACCCCTCCACTTTATGGGTATTCCGGTAAAGGAATCCGGCGGTCGTGGATCCTGTCCAACGCCCCTGATGGTGGCTAGGGCCATGGCACGACCCCCGGTGACATCAGGGGGCGCTTCCAGTTGTATTTGCGTCAACAGGCTCCTCCCACTGGTGGTTAACCCTCATTAGACTCACCCCTCCCTGAGGGGGTGGAGTCACGCTCTGTTGTTTTATCCAATGCCTAAGCCAATACCTCTCACATGCCGTAATCAATAAAGTTTTGGCCTTTTTTAGCCCATTAACCTAATATACTGTGTCCATGTGTCTTTCTTATCCCCAAGCAGGTGGCAAGTCCTTGAATCACCTTGATCCCAGACCGAACGAGACCCCTCCTTTCTTCCGCCATCCAGCCCCTCGCTCCCACCCCCAGCAATAAAACAAACCCACGTAATTCTGCAGAAAAAGGGTTATCGCTTCATGTCAGGCGGACGGTTGGGGTGGGTGTACGGGGAGCGGGGAGGTGGGGAGATAATTATCCATTGTGAATCCTCCCGGCTTTTGTCTCCCTCTGAAGGGCTATTAAGTGACCCAGGGTGGCTGCAGACAGATACCTGCAGACAAAAGGATCAAGGGGAGAGAGCACAAAGCCCCCTGTGTCACGGTCCCCCTCCCCACCCTCGCTGCAGCTGCAGGAGACACAGACCAGGTGGTTCCAAAGGCCCCTTTTGTCTGAAGCTGTCAGGATGGAGAAGTTGATTCATCTCCTGTTCCATCCCCAAACTCTCTGTCAGCTGCGTCAAGAAGACATCTCTTTCCCCCCCCCTCCATCTCTCTCTCTCTCTCTCTCTCTCTCTCGTCTGCCCCTCCTTGCCCCCCGCCCACCCGATCAGGAAGTCTGCAATGACATGCCTACGCCTTAAGCTCCCTTAATGTGGTCCGGGGTTTAAACACTTGATGCCGAAAGTGGATAATTGCTGTCGGTGGGCTTTTAATAGCTGACACAGGTGCCTTTGAACAAAGGTCAGGAATCAAGTGCATCTCTCCCGGAGAGCCTTTTTCTGGCTTGCGTGGCCCCACCCCCACCCCCATGCGCCTCCACCAGCAAACGTATCTACCACCCCACCCCCAAAGACGGCAGCTCTTCTTATTATCGAGAGCCCCTCAGGAGCCTGGAGGGAACTGTTACTCATTTAGGCCTGCGTGTTCCAAATAAGAGGAGAAAACAGAGCCACATGTGCGATGGGTCCCTCCGACTCTCCCCCATTGCCCCCCAGCGGAGCTGCACCACAGAAAAATAGGTGGTCACAACAGGCAATCTCTCTCTCTCTCTCTCTCTCTCTCTCTCTCTCTCCCCTGTTAATTGAATCATCTGCTCCTCTCAACCAGAGTCGGGAATGGAGGAGAGTTCGCCACAGGACGAAAGGGCACAGAGAAGAACTTTGGGAATACGTCGGGGCTTTCTGGGATAAGGAAACCAAAAGAAATGGTTAGGTATTATTTGTTTTGTTGCATTTATGATCTGCTTCCTAGAAAAGCAGAGGGAAACCGTGACCTGCTCGTTCCAGGGTTCCCAATGAGGGGCACACACACCACAGGGGGCCAAATTTGATTTTTAAGGGGGGCAAATCGAGGAATGAGTTATTAACAGTGAATAGACTTTTAGGCTTCCTCGACGTGAATAGGAGTTCACTTTTTGAATAATAAGAATGACATGTGGTGGGGTGGCATCAGGATGTTAGAGATGCTTTGGTGGGGCATGGCCAAAAATGGTTTGGAACCACTGTGCTAGATCAAGCTAAAGATCCATCTCAGAGGAGGGCATAGTCCTCCCATTGAAAATGCCAAGCAATTATAATTATTATTATTATTATTATTAAAGGTAAAGGTAAAGGTAAAGGGACCCCTGACCGTTAAGTCCAGTCTTGGCCGACTCTGGGGTTGCGGCGCTCATCTCGCTTTATTGGCCGAGGGAGCCGGCGTACAGCTTCTGGGTCATGTGGCCAGCATGACTAAGCTGCTTCTGGCGAACCAGAGCAGCGCACGGAAATGTCGTTTACCTTCCCACCAGAGTGGTACCTATTTATCTACTTGCACTTTGATGTGCTTTCGAACTGCTAGGTGGGCAGGAGCAGGGACCGAGCAACGGGAGCTCACTCCATTGTGAGGATTCGAACCGCCGACCTTCTGATCAGCAAGCCCTAGGCTCTGTGCTTTAACCCACAGCGCCACCCGCGTCCCTATTATTATTATTATTATTATTATTATTATTATTATTATTATCATTAAAATCCCTTTGCAACATCTCGAAATTATCACTTGGCTGGGAGACTGCATTGCAAAATTCAGAGAAGTGCAAATTTCAAAGGCTGTCTTTCAGGTTGCATGCCCTTCTCATGAACACTAGTGTGCCATGGACCATGCCATCCTCTGGCTCTGAATTCCAGTTGATAGGAGTGGATTATTGGAGAGCACTGCTGAGTTTATGTCCTGCTTGCACGTTTGCCATAAGCATCTGTTAGGTCATGGTGAGACTGGGATGGTGGACTGGAGACGTCTTTGGTCTGATTCAACAGAGCTCTTCTTACAATAGTTAGAACAATGATCCTGGACTGCCCCAAGGAAGAACAAATGAGAACCTGAATCTTGGCTGATTTGTTTTTATTTAACTAATTAGGAAAAATGCCGCATTATGACATTTTCCCAAACTACCTCATATATCTTACGTAGTGTTTCTTCCTGTGACCTTTGTGTGCGAAAGAAAATCAAATGCATTTAACTAAATCAGTATTTACATTCAAAATTAAAGAGTGGCAAAGCCAATAAGAGAAGGGGGAAAGAAGCTGAACTTATAGGAAGCCTGAAAATTTGTTTATCTATATACCATGAGTAAGCAAACTAAGGCCCGGGGGCCGGATGTGACCCAATCGCCTTCTCAATCCGGCCCAAAGACGGTCCAGGAATCAGCGTGTTTTTACATGAGTAGAATGTGCCCTTTTATTTAAAATGCATCTTTGGCTTATTTGTGGGGCATAGGAATTCGTTCATTTCCCCCAAAAAAATCTAGTTCGGCCCCCCACAAGATCTGAGGGACAGTGGGCCGGCCCCCTGCTGAAAAAGTTTGCTGACCCCTGCTATATATGCACAGCATACAGTAGTACCTCGGGTTAAGAACTTAATTCGTTCTGGAGGTCCGTTCTTAACCTGAAACTGTTTTTAACCTGAAGCACCACTTTAGCTAATGGGGCCTCCTGCTGCCGCCCCACGATTTCTGTTCTCATCCTGAAGCAAAGTTCTTAACCCAAGGTACTATTTCTGGGTTAGCGGAGTGTGTAACCTGAAGCGTCTGTAACCTGAAGTGCTGACTCTGGGGTTGCGGTGCTCATCTCACTTTACTGGCCGAGGGAGCCGGCGTACAGCTTCCAGGTCATGTGGCCAGCATGACTAAGCCGCTTCTGGCGAACCAGAGCAGCGCACGGAAATGCCGTTTACCTTCCCGCTGGAGCGGTACCTATTGATCTACTTGCACTTTGACGTGCTTTTGAACTGCTAGCTTGGCAGGAGCAGGGACAGAGCAACAGGAGCTCTCCCCATCGCGGGGATTCGAACCGCCGACCTTCTGATTGGCAAGCCCTAGGCTCTGTGGTTTAACCCACAGTGCCAACCGCGTCCCTATGTCCCTATGTGTAAAGTTGGGGCAGAGCAATTCTATACTCGTATTGCACTGAGATTGAATATTGCCACTTCCTGGAGTGAAGCAGGTGAAAGCCGTTGAATTGCTCAGGTTTCGCAGCTAGGGGACCAACAACCCTGACTTGAGATATTTGCTCTTGACCATGCTCATTCTGGGCTGCAACTCCAGCTTGGTCGAGTAAGGGTCAAAGATGCTCTTAGATCCCCACCTCCCATGTGTGACCGGTGGTGATATGTGTGAGAGAGTCAAAAGAGGTGATGTTCACATGGCCTCCAAAGACTTCTCTGTGATCTAAACTAGTTTGACCTCTCATCATGGCGTACCTAACACCTGTGTTTTCCTTAAAAGTCTTGCCTCAGTGCTCCCAGCTGGTGACTTCAGTGGCGCAATGTCAGCAGGAACCAGCTGGGTTCTCAGACATGATTCCAGCAAGGGATTTTCAGAAAGTTTTCCTGGTTCAGTCCCGCAATGACCCCACCTGGACAGCTCTCATACTGACCTCCGTCACAGATGTGGACTGCTAAATAGCTCTGCGACTGAGTTTCCCCCAACATGGTGCCACCAAGAATCCCTTTAGTGCCCACCAAGACTCCCTGTTCCTCCCAGATTTATTAAATTAGTTAATGGTTTTCTCCCCGAAGGTGGCGTAATAGCTGAGGCGATAAAATCGGAAAATACTGAATAATTGTGAGCAGATAAAATGGAATCAAAATACTTCAAGAAGCTTTCGGAAAAGATGAATGGAGATCCCATATATATGTATGAATTTGGTAGCCACCTAAGAAAATAAAATAAATTTGCAAAGATGACTCTTGATTTCTGAGAATCCTCCGGAAAAAGAATCTCTCAAAGGACCTGTTGATGGCATTTTACCATTGTTGAGAGTGTATTAACTTATGGTCTGTGTGTGTGGTTTGGGAGCTGCACGGTCAGGGAAAAAACAATGCTGTCCAGGATTGTAAAGACTGCGGAGAGAACAATTGGGTGCACTCTTCCCACCTTAGATCAAATCTATGCTTCCAGGTATCATAAGAAAGCTGCAGAGATAGCGCAGGATAGTGCGCACCCCGGAAATGATCTCTTTCAGCTTCTGCCTTCTGGAAGAAGGTGCAGGGTTATAAAGACTAGGACTAGCCACCTGAGAAACAGTTTTTATCCAAATGCAATTTTGGTTTTAAACGCCGCGTAAGGTAGTCTCTATTGGAGTATACTATATTTAATTATGGGGTATCAGAGTTTTTAGGGGGTTAACCAGGCTGGGATTGCTGGGATAGCAGGCTTGCTGGTTTTTGAATGTCTGATGTAGATTTTTTCAATTTCGTTGTTCTGTATGGGACAATGGCAATGAAGATTATCGTACCTTGAGTATTCAGGCATTTGTACCTTGCAGTTCGAAAGCACACAAGAGCAAATAGATAAATAGGTACCACTGCGGCGGGAAGGTAAACGGCTTTCCGTGCGCTCTGTCTGCCGTCACGGTGTCCCATTGCGCCAAAAGCAGTTAAGTCCTCTGGCCACATGACCCAGAAAGCTGTCTGTGGACAAACACCGGCTCCCTCGGCCTGAAAGCAAGATGAGCGCAGCAACACCATAGTCGCCTTTGACTGGATTTAGCCGCCCAGGGGTCCTTTACCTTTATCTTCCTTTTTTTTCTTTTCTTTTTTTTATAAATATTAAGTTTTAACAAATAAGAAAAAATACAAAAACAAAAAGAATACAAAGTCGCAAAATACAGTACAAAAATACGAACATTAAAGACAACGAAAGAAAAAAGAAAAAGGAAAAAAGAGATAAAAACACATATAATAACAAAAAACAAAAATTCTCTCTTTCTTAGTTTCACATCTCTAATTAACTTATTTTCCCGACTTCCTCACGTCTCCCTTTCTTGTATGCCTTTTAAGAATTAATTCAGCAAATTCATATCCTATTAATTTATCCATTATTGATCTAATCTTACATTTTACTTTGTTGCTAGAACCCCTGCAGTTCATTTCAATGCCATCAACATTCAAAAATTTTACAATGTTTCTGCAAATAAATTTTAAATTTCCTCCAATCTTCCTCCACCGACTCTTCTCCCTGGTCTCGGATTCTGCCAGTCATTTCTACCTTTATCTTACTTACCTTTTACACAGTCAACATCACTTGCATACAAGCCAACTCCTAGGAGCCGATAGGTCCAATAAATTATTTGAGGGGGTCAGGCTCCCCAGAATTGATGGGCATTGCCATTCAAATGGGGTGTGTGCACCGCATCATGTGATCGATTTTGCGGGGCGGGGCTTACCTGGGGTGGGGCTTACGCAATATTTTATTCAAGTTGGCACCGCAATCACCAGCACCAGGGTCAGGCCCCTCCCCCCCAATTTGCTCTCCTCTACTGAATATGTTGTGCATTCAGGGCCGGATAATGGGGCCCTTTATATGTCCAGCTGTCCTTTGTCAACAACAAATTGTTTAACTGAAATACAATTAAGAAGAAGTATAGTAATAGTGAAGTAATTCTTAAGCTCTAACTTAAAATGATTTTTTATTCCTAGCGAACTTAATAATGCAAACACATAGGCATTTGGCAATAACAACAATTCCTTTAGAAACACAGTTTACAAAGATTCATAATCTAGTCTCTAGAAACTTGCTATAACATGAAATAATAATAGGTATGGTGCAAACTACTAATAATTATAAATAGCAAAATGTAGGCACCCTATATATAGAAAGGAGCAAACCAGTGACATTTTAGGGAGCAGGCTAGCAGGCGGGGCCCATGACTTCCATCATAGGAGCCTACACAATACAAAACACTCTTGCTGTATGTAGGTTTTATTTTATTTGTTTTTTATCTTATATTTTGGAAATGTGCATCCAGGGTGTTTCTTTTGTTTTGGGGGGTTTTTTGGGGGGGGGAGAGTGGGGCCCTAAGCTATAGCTTGTTTAGCTTATACGTAAATCCGGCACTGTGTGCATTACATTATTCACAAAAGCTTGTGTAACCCTCAGTCGTCCGCGACACTTTGGGGAAAATGTGTGGGAACGTTCAGGGATGCAGGAGAGGATATATTGTTTGATTATAGCCTTTCCAGCTTGTGTTAACAAGTTCACAATTTAGCAGAGTAACATTCCCCTTTTTAAACTCACAGCGGATGTGTTTGCTCAGGTTCGCTAAAGCCTCTGTAATAACTGTTCTGGTATTTTCACCTTATTCCCTCATAAAAGATAAGACATGACACAGTCTTCTATAAAAGTATAAAAAGAGTTTACTCACATTCTGTTCACAATCGGATCCCAGAAGGCAGACTTAGCTTAGAAAAGTAACATACAGTGGTGCCTCGCAAGACGAAATTAATCCATTCCGCGAGTCTCTTCGTCTAGCGGTTTCTTCGTCTTGCGAAGCAACCCTATTAGTGGCTTAGCGGATTAGCACTATTAGCGGTTTAGCGGCTATTAAAGGCTTAGCGGCTTAGCGGCTAAAACGTTATTAGCGGCTTAGCAGCTTAGAAAAGGGGGGGAGCGAAAAAAATCGCAAGATTTTTTGTTTTGCGAAGCAAGCCCATAGGGAAATTCGTCTTGCGATGCACATCGAAAAACGGAAAACCCTTTCGTCTAGCGGGTTTTTCGTCTTGCGAGGCATTCGTCTTGCGGGGCACCACTGTACACCTGGAAACTATCTCATAAGGAGACAGTCCCTTTATCCGCTCTTGACTGGAGGCCAAGAGAGCATCTTTGGCTAAGCAGATGTTGCTTCTTCGATGCATGTAGTCAAAGAGAGAGAGAGAGGTGGCTGCCCTGCCCTGTGCTTTTGTCGTTACCTGCACAGGTGAGGCCACGCCCACCTCTAGTCACATGCAAAGGAAGTCTGTCCCAGCCCAGAAGCAAACAGGAAGTTTACCTGCTGGCTGGACAAACATTCCTCCCCATGTGTAAACATGTTCACTCTAGGAATGTTGTGCTTGACTGCTCTTGTGTTTCACATCCGACAAAATGTTCATTCCTAAGATCATAAGAAGAGCGTGGCTGCTGGATCAGGCCAATGGTTTATCTGGACCAACGTCCTGTTTCCACAGTGGCTGAGCAGGTGATCGAAGAGGAAACCCATAAGCAGGTGATTTTATTATTATTACAATCAATCAGTGTATACATTTTATTCAATAAATAGTTTAGGAATAAGAAAGCATCCACAATAAAACAATTTCACATGTCAATGCAATTAAAACAACTTCGAATCCAATAGTGAGGCTGACTGGGGCAAAATCCTCCCTTCTGAAGTCTTGTTGAAAGAGAGAGGTGCTTTGGGTGGCCGCGAACGTTCATCCACAAATGTTCATCCTGCTCAGAGTAGGTCCATTGAAATCAATGGGCATGACTAACTTAAGTCCGTTAATTTCACTGGGTCAACTTTGAGTGAACCTTAGCTGGATCCTTGGCCTCCGTGCTGTGATTTAAGTTTGTTCAAAAATATTTTATTTTATAGAGAGGTCTTTCGAGGGCACAGCTTTGAGTCCAAACTTGGAAGACCGGCCAGATATTTTAAAACGAAAATAGTACAAAATGAAAATACAGAGCGATTGGAGTAAATGTTTGGTCCGCTGGGCTTCTCGTTTGAGAAAGGTAGAACATCGTTTCTTTCAAAACTCCAGCTCTTTGTTGCGGTTAGGATGGTAAATCTATTAGCAGAGCTGAGGCACTTAACAAGTTGAGCGGCTGAAGGGAGAGCCCTTCTGGATTTGGGGCCTGTCTGCAAACCTCTCCGAGTGACGAGTTTTTCTGAGAAGGCCCACCACCCACCATGACCATCGGGGATTTTTATTTTTCTTATTTCCTCAAAACTGTAATGATGGATGGCACCAGTGGGCTTAAAATGCAAGGCTTGACTCCGTCCAGGAACCTTGTTTTCGAAGGCAATGATGCAGCGAAGAGTAATTTCTATCAGTGCATCTCGCTGAAAGGGAATCGTTCCCAACAAGGCCCACGAGAAAGGATGTTAATTTGAGTACAGGACCTGTTTTCTCCCGGTTAGGAACTGTTTTCTGTGTCAAGGCTCAGTCACAGAATGTGTGAGGAAAGGGTGGTGGCTGCCATTAGAGCATGTGCAAAGCGCATTTCTGTACCCAACAAGTAATGGCTGCTTATTTGGGGATAAAGGGTAATGTTCAACTAAGTTCTAAGTTCTACTCAGAGTATACCAATTGAAGCTAATGGGCATAAGTATGTTAGCATTTCAACATTCTTCTTCTTCTTCTTCTTCTTCCTCTTCCTCTTCCTCTTCTTCTTCTTCTTTATCCTCCCTTCACCCTAAGGTCCCAGAGTGGGCTACAACAATTTAAAACTTCAAGAAGTCTATCAGTTGCAGGATTTTGAAAGCAGCTCAGCTGAGGAATCTGCTGTGGACTTTATCACAGCAAGGATTTTGACTCAAAGAACCCTCTCTGGGATCAGAGAAAGCAAAGACTATTTTTAACAACTGTAAATAGAGGTATATTAGTGGCACATGCTGGTGTTGGCCTAGGAGAGACAACTCTGCTAAACAGCTGTTTTTTGTGGTGAGCTTAACCACTTGGCTGAGCTTCTGCAGCGCATACACCTCACAACCCCAACAAATGGGAGTGAGAAAAGGTGCTCACCTGAGGATCTTAGCACCTGGGTGGGTTTGTATAGGGAGACATGGTCTCTCCGGTAGCCTGGACCCAAGCTATATATAACAAGCCCAGCTGCTAACAACAGAACCATAGAATCATAGAACTGTAGATTTGGAAAGGAGACCCCAAGGATCATCTAGTCCAACCCTTTGCAATGCAGAAATCTCAGCTAAATCATCCATGACAGATGGCCATCCAACCCCTGCTTAGAAAACCTACAAGGATGGAGAGTCCACAACCTCCAGAGGGAGTCCGTTTCACTGTCAAACAGCTCTTACTGTAAGAAAGATCTTCCTGATGTTTAGCTGGAATCTCCTTTCTTGTAACTTAAATCCACTGAATTGAGTTCTCCAGAGCAGGGTTTTTGGAGGTTTTTAAGCAGAGGTTGGATGGCCATCTGTCATAGATGACTCTTAGTCATCCAACTCTACAACTCTTCCTACAACTCTATTATTCTATGATTTCATGTGACAGCCCTTTAGATATTTGAAGGTGGCTAACATATCTGGTGCTTGAGAAGACTCTTGAGAGTCCCATGGACTGCAAGAAGATCAAACCTATCCATTCTGAAGGAAATCAACCCTGAGTGCTCACTGGAAGGACAGATCGTGAAGCTGAGGCTCCAAGACTTTGGCCACCTCATGAGAAGAGAAGACTCCCTGGAAAAGACCCTGATGCTGGGAAAGATGGAGGGCACAAGGAGAAGGGACCGACAGAAGACGAGATGGTTGGACAGTGTTCTCGAAGCTACCAGCATGAGTTTGACCAAACTGCGGGAGGCAGTGGAAGACAGGAGTGCCTGGCGTGCTCTGGTCCAGGGGGTCATGAAGTCGGACACGACTAAATGACTAAACAACAACAACAACAAATTTCCTCTCAGTCTCCTCTTTTCCAGTAACAAACCAATAAGAGATGAACCAATAAGAGATTTAAATGCAGTATCGGTATTCTGAAGTAATTGCTTGAGGAAAGAAGGGGATGGAGGAAATGTTTGTTAGAAGGCCTTGTAGACAGAGCCGGCCCTCCCAGGAGGCAAAGTGAGGTAGCTGCCTCAGGCGGCAAATACTGGAGGGTGGTGAATGGGCAGAGCTGTGCATGCATACACCTTGTGGCATATCCTGCAACTCCTAAGCTGATCTTAGCTCAGGTGCAACCGAAGATATGAAGTAAGATTCAATTGCCATTCCCTGGGCATCCTTTTCTCCTTTGCCTCAGGCAGCAAAACATCTTGAACCAGCCTTGCACTCTGCCCACCCTGCCCACCCCTAATGAAAATGTGGATCTTGTTTACTTCCCAACAATGAACATCACTCTTGTGTGGGTCCCCCCCCCCCTCCAAAGCCAAATTGATATTACCTTCTAATTCTCTACCTCATTTTCTAGGAAAAGGTTCAGGGAGCTTTTTTAAAAATACCCAAAACAACTAGTAACAAATGATTCATTTCCTCTGGCGCTTTTTAAACATTTATTTTTAGTCTTTATTGACCAAGAAGCTGCTCTGGCCCACACTCCCTCCTTCACCTGCTCATGCATATTGGGCCAGCAAAACTCGATCTCGTCTCAAACCACAGGTCACTGCAGCTTTCGAAACACCCTCAGGGAGCCAAAGCTCTTTCTCTGAGAGCACCAGACGAAGTGAAATCTACCGTGCACGTTTATATGATGCTTAGCTCCACTTAGTCTTGTATTTTATTCCACATGAAGGATTTGCCTTTTCCTATTCACAAAACAATCTCACAGGGGGCTTTGAGCAAGAATTAACCAGTGAGGAATGTGGAGGGAGACATCGTTCCTAAATGTCTTTGCCGTTCCTTCATGCACAGGGGAAGGAATAAAGATCAGCTAAGAAGAACAATATTAAGGCAATCACAGAATCGTAGAGTTGGAAGGGAGACCATGAGACATTTTGGGGGACAGGAGGCAGGCAGGTGTGGAGGACTCCCTGGTCCTGAATGGGGCAACTGTGCCCCTGAAGGACCAAGTGCACAGCCTGGGAGTCATTTTGGACTCACAGCTGTCCATGGAGGCACAGGTCCATTCTGTGTCCAGGGCAGCTGTCTACCAGCTCCATCTGGTGCGCAGGATGAGACCCTATCTGCCCACAGACTGTCTCGCCAGAGTGGTGCATGCTCTGGTTATCTCCCGCTTGGACTACTGCAATGAGCTCTACGTGGGGCTACCTTTGAAGGTGACCCGGAAACTGCAAATAATCCAGAATGCGGCAGCTAGACTGGTGACTGGGGGTGGCCGCTGAGACCACATAACACTGGTCTTGAAAGACCCACATTGGCTCCCAGTACGTTTCCAAGCACAAGTCAAAGTGTTGGTGCTGACCTTTAAAGCCCTAAACGGCCTCGGCCCAGTATACCTGAAGGAGCGTCTCCACCCCCATCGTTCAGCCCGGACACTGAGGTCCAGCTCCGAGGGCCTTCTGGCGGTTCCCTCACTGCGAGAAGCCAAGTTACAGGGAACCAGGCAGAGGGCCTTCTTGGTAGTGGCACCTGCCCTGTGGAACACCCTGCCACCAGATGTCAAAGAGAAGAACAACTACCAGGCTTTTAGAAGACATCTGAAGGCAGCCCTCTTTAGGGAAGCTTTTAATGTTTGATGCATTACTGTATCTTAATATTTTCTTGGAAGCTGCCCAGAGTGGCTGGGGAAGCCCAGCCAGATGGGCGGGCTATAAATAATAAATTATTATTATTATTATTATTATTATTATTATTATTATTATTATCATTATCATTATCTAGTCCAACCCTCTGCAATGCAGGAATCTCAGCTAAAGCATCCCTGACAGATGGCCATCCAACGTCTACTTAGAAACCTCCATGGAAGGAGAGTCCACAACCTCCCAAGGGAGACTTTTCCATTGTTGAACAGCTCTTACCGTCAGAAAGTTCTTATTGATGTTTATTCAGAATCTCCTTTCTCGCAACTTGAAGCCATGGGTTCGAGTCCTACCCTCCAGAGCAGGAGAAAACAAGCTTGCTTTAAAATAATAAGTAAATAAATAAAAGTTGCACACCCTTCTCTAGTTGCGATTCTTTCATTAGATGACCCTTTGGGTTCCTTCCAATTCTATGATTCTAACAGTAGCATTCCTCCCCCAGATCAAAAGCCTTCTGTGGACGCAAGCAGCCTTTTTCATTTGTGCAAGGCAAAATCCGGGATCCAGCTCATAGCTAAGAGGAAGAATGTGAACCAACTTCTCTGCCCCCAGGAGCTTACACTGCAAAAAAGGGGAAGTAATATTCAACAGATAACTGGCACAAAAAAATTGTAAGATGTGAAATATCTGATGGCTGCTTGGGGGAAAATATTCAAACATCCAGAGCCTGTCTGGAGAACATCCAACATGAAAATTCAGAGGGGTCAAAATAAAAAAAATCCTTCCAGTAGCACCTTAAAGACCAACTAAGTTAGTTCTTGGTATGAGCTTTCGTGTGCATGCACACTTCTTCAGATACACTGAAACAGAAGTTGCCAGATCCTTCTATATAGTGAGAAGGTGGGGAGGGGTATTACTCAGAAGGGTGGTGGGAATGGGAGATTGGCAGATAGCTAAGATGAGCCTGTTGACGACTCTTAACGACTGCAATAGGTCTTCCAGGAAAAGGCAAGGGGTGAGAAGGTGAAAAATGGCTTAGTCATGTATAATGAGATAAGAATCCAATGTCTTTGTTCAAACCAGGTCTCTCCATGGTTTTGAGTTTGGTAATGAGTTGCAATTCAGCAGCTTCTCTTTCCAGTCTATTCAGAAGGGTGTTAGCAGGATCAGGCACATTTCACTTTGGACCTCGCGAGTTGCAACTGAGCAGGGCTTCAGGCTAGCTTCACGAGAGAGCCTGCTAATGACATGATATTTTGCCATAGTCAGAAGGATAATTTGCCTTGTGGCTCCCTGTGTTTTGCTTCCAGGCAGCCCTGACCAAGAAGTGCTCAACTTGTCACCTTTGTCCAGAGGTTGAATGGAGGATCTGAAAACTCACTTAAAGGAGCCTGTGAATTTTTTTTTCCAGCCAAACTTTGCAGCCCAGCTGGGTTTACTGCTCTACGTACGCTTATCTGTTTTGGTTGTCAGAGTGACATATTTTCCCTTGATCTGCCATGGGAAAGTCATTTACACAAAGCAGGAAGGAAGCTGCATTGCAGGCGAGTGATGAAGGACTTGGCATAAGCCGCCTTCCCACTTTTCCAGAGCGCTTTCCGGAATCACACCACCACTGGGAATGGTGAAATCCTTTTGACACTGAGCTCAGAACTCATTCCCGGCATCCATTTGCATTGCAATGCCATGTCTTAATCAGAGGAGGCTGGTCAGAAGGAAATAGGAAGAGGCTTCTGAATCAGACCAGTGGCTCATCTGGTCCCAAATGTCCTGTGGTCAGTCAGAGGAGTGATGGGAATTTTATGGTCTTAGATATATGGTAATGTTCATAAGCCTACCAACCAAGCACTTACATAGATCAGCACAGGAAGACCGACCTGGAACCATTTTGATTCCTAAACTGAGGAAATGTTTTCTCTACAAGGACAAAGTGGGAAACCTCCCCATTGTCTCTTTCCTCACAAATCCTGTCTTAAAGGTAAAGGTAAAGGGACCCCTGACCATTAGGTCCACTCGTGACCGACTCTGGAGTTGCAGCGCTCATCTCGATTTATTGGCCGAGGGAGCCAGCGTACAGCTTCCGGGTCATGTGGCCGGCATGACTAAGCCGCTTCTGGTGAACCAGAGCAGCGCACGGAAACGCCGTTTACCTTCCCGCCAGAGCGGTACCTATTTATCTACTTGCACTTTGACGTGCTTTCGAACTGCTAGGTTGGCAGGAGCAGGGACTGAGCAACGGGAGCTCACCCCGTCACGGGGATTCAAACCACCGACCAGAGTCCTAGGCTCTGCGGTTTAACCCACAGCGCCACCCACGTCCCTGTCTTAAGGGCACATTTAAGATATGAATAGGGTGTGAGCCTGTGACCTGGCCCAGGAACTAAGTATTTATCATTACAAAGGACTGGCCAAGCTACCCAGGCAATCCAATCAAGTAACCTGCCAGACAGGAGATAAACAACAACAGGAGAAAAACAACATTCGAATTTCTGTTTTAAGACTGCCTTTTCTGTGATGTAGGTATGATGTATCTGAGGGGTGGTCTTAGGTTACACCCTTTCTGTGATGTATGTATGATGTTTCTGGGGGTGGTCTTGATCTACAGGGTGGCAATTTCAAAAGTCTTTATAAGGCCTTGCCCACCATTTTTCTGGGTTCCTCCTCCTCTCCTGTGAGTGAGGGGAGCACCCTGTTGCAACAGATCAATAAAGATCAAGCTTACTAGTTGCTTTGCTTCTCAATATTCTCTGGTTGGCCTCTGTTATTCTCTCCTACCAATAGGGAACCTATGTAAGGACTCTTATATGGGCTCTTGGATACCCCATAAGGGAAAGGGGCAATTTTTATTTACAACAGGGGCTTGTAGGAAACCATCAAGCAGGGTCCAGGCACAAGGCCACTCCCCATAGCTGTCAGCCGTCCCTTATTTGGTGGGAAACTCCCTTATCCCAGCACCATTTCCCGCTGTTGTCCCTTATTGATGATGTTCCTTAAATTTCCCGGGTTTCATGCTCGCCTGGCTCGGGAGGGAAACAGTGGCTCAGCGTCCTCTGCCTCAAGAGAGAGAGAGAGAGCGCATAAGCTGCCGCGTCTCCGTCTCTCCCTTTTCCCCCTCAGAGGCGCATCATGAGGAGACAGGTGGCGGCGGGCGGGCAGGCAGCCCCTCTCTTGCGAGACTTCTGCCACGCTGCCAGGGGAAGCCGGAGGTGGCAGCGGCAGCGGCGGCTGAGGAGGCAGCCTGAGGGAGGAGGAAGAGGAGGGGATGGGGAGGGATGCAGAAGGGCGGAGCTTCAGCGGCCACCGCAGCGGCGCAACCGGCTCATGCCGAGCTCGCGGGCGGCGTGCGCAAGAGTCTCTCTCCCTCCTTCCCTCTATCTCGGGCAGGGAAGGGCCGATGGAACTCCTCGCGGCAGGACGATGGCAGCCCCGACATGCTGCTTAGATAGTTCAAATTTTTACTACAAGTTTTCTGTCAATCCTACCAATTTATAAAAAAATTCCTTCCAGTAGCACCAGAGAAACCAGTAGAACACTTCAATCTCCCAGGACATTCTATACAAGATCTCAAAGTAGCTGTCTTATTACAAAGGAATTTCAGAAATAGACTGGAAAGAGAAACTGCTGAATTGCAACTCATTACCAAACTCAAAACCATGGAGAGACCTGGTCTGAACAAAGACATTGGATTCTTATCTCATTATACATGACTAAGCCATTTTTTACCTTCTCACCCCTTGCCTTTTCCTGTAAGACCTATTGCAGTCGTTAAGAGTCGTCAACAGGCTCATCTCAGCTATCTGCCAATCTCCCATTCCCACCACCCTCCTGAGTAATACCCCTCCCCACCTTCTCTCTATATAGAAGGGTCTGGCAACTTCTGTTTCAGTGTATCTGAAGAAGTGTGCATGCACACGAAAGCTCATACCAAGAACTAACTTAGTTGGTCTTTAAGGTGCTACTGGAAGGAATTTTTTTATTTTGACTATGGCAACACGGCTACCTATCTGTAACTACTACCAATTTATGTAACTCTTTACAATAGCTTTTCAAACAAATTATAAACTTTTCCCATTCTTTATTAAAGAGGTCCTCTTTAGATGGAGGGCACAAGGAGAAGGGGACGACAGAGGACGAGATGGTTGGACAGTGTTCTCAAAGCTACCAGCATGTGTCTGACCAAACTGCGGGAGGCAGTGGAAGACAGAAGTGCCTGGCGTGCTCTGGTCCAGGGGGTCACGAAGAGGCAGACACGACTAAACGACTAAACCACAACAGCCGCTTTGAGACTCCTTAGGGTAGTGATAAAGCGGGATATCAAATCCAAAACTCTTCTAGAAAAACTTTTCTCAATAAACTTCTATCTTGACACCTCTTACTCATCTTGTCCCTAAATGAAGAAGTCCCCACTGCTGCAACCTTTCATGGGCATAGCCAGGGGAGGACGGGGGGGGCAATTGCCCCTTCCCATCAAAATACTTAACTGAAACCAGAAATGGACTAGGCTTACTGAGTGTGTGCAGAAAAACTGCACTGGAAAAAAGGAGGAACTGCTGGAAAGGTTTTCAGCAAATCCAAGAAAACTTGTTTTGGTTTAGATTTTTTTAAAAATAAGATGGAAAAAGGTGTGTTCTTTGTAGTTTTGCGAAACAGACTCATTAACCGTATGATACTGCGTGCTATGCCTACAAAGTCCAAACCATTTTGCAGCATTTGGGTTCCGTTAATATTAGAGACAATCTCCTTTTGTTTCACTGTGGTGGCTTGGGCAAATGGGGGTGGGGTTTTTCAGCTGAACCCCCAAAGCAAAATGAGAGGTGAAGAGTGGAGTAATTGGGGGGGGGGTAGTGGGAAATTCAGGCCCTGCCTGAGTCTATATTTGCCAGGAAACTTTATCAAACCACCATCCATCCCCTCCTCCCCCCTGCACAACCCTCCCCGTCATTTTTTTTAAAATCAGGTTTCAACTGGTGTTGACTTGAATTGCAGCCCGCTTATTTGAAAAGCTTGGACAGCCAATAACCTAACTGCCCACTTGTTCTTATCTCCATGAGGACCAGGAATCTGGCAAGTTGCTCTCTTCTGAAGAGGATCTGGCAGAAGCAGGGAGTTCGCTTACCCCTTCACTGCCCTCATCTGCTGAGAGTGGCATGTGAGTCATGGGCGGGGGGTGGGGGGCTTCCTCCTCTGGAGCTAAGAGAGCAATCTCCTGGGTATTCCTGGGGAGATAAGTCCCTAAAGAGCTGTGGAAACAGAGGCGACTTCTTCTGGAATTTTAGACTCAAATTGTTGTTGTTTAGTCGTTTAGTCGTGTCCGCCTCTTCGTGACCCCCTGGACCAGAGCACGCCAGGCACTCCTGTCTTCCACTGCCTCCCGCTGTTTGGTCAGGCTCATGCTGGTAGCTTCGAGAACACTGCCCAACCATCTCACCCTCTGTCGTCCCCTTCGCCTTGTGCCCTCCATCTTTCCCAACACCAGGGTCTTATCGAGGGAGTCTTCTCTTCTCATGAGGTGGCCAAAGTCTTGGAGCCTCAGCTTCACGATCTGTCCTTCCAGTGAGCACTCAGGGCTGATTTCCTTCAGAATGGAGAGGTTTGATCTTCTTGCAGTCCATGGGACTCTCAAGAGTCTCCTCCAGCACCATAATTCAAAAGCATCAACATAGGCGCCGACTCCATGGGGCTTGAGGGGGCTTGAGCCCCCTCAAAAAAATTTTTGGGGGGGCTCAGCCCCCCCAATAATCTCGGGCGCCGCCGCCGTCCCCCGCCTCCTCCCCACCTGCTCCCTCGCCAGCCAGCCAGCCGCGCGCCCTAGCCGGAGAGCCCCGGCCGTCCCCCGCGAGATTAGGGAATCCCCGGGGGCGGGGGCTCCTGCCTCTAGCCCCAGGTTTCCCGCATATCAGCTGTTCCGGAGCTGATAAATAGGCAGCAGCACGCTCTCCCCTATTCGCTCACGAGGGGGCGGCGCCACTTTATTTGCATATTCATGAGCTTATTTGCATATTCATGAGCTTATTTACATTTCACGAGCTTTCCCGGGCCCCCCCAATATTTTTTATAAGTCTGCGTCCCTGAGCATCAATTCTTCGGCGATCAGCCTTCTTTATGGTCCAGCTCTCACTTCCATACATCACTACTGGGAAAACCATAGCTTTAACTATATGGACCTTTGTTGGCAAGGTGATGTCTCTGCTTTTTAAGATACTGTCTAGGTTTGTCATTGCTTTCCTCCCAAGAAGCAGGCGCCTTTTAATTTCGTGGCTGCTGTGACCTCATGGGTAGAGACTTCATTTTATCTGTCCTGAGTCTTCCAGCGCTCAGATTCCTTAGATGCCCATGTATTCTAGTATTACAAGAGAGAAAATTTTTCACAATCCACTTTCTCCGTTCCAGACATCGTTTTTTAAACCTCTAGAGAGACTTTGCCAAAGTGTAAGTAACGTCCCTGAAGATTTTACCCCACTACTTACTGGTGTGCTGAATCAAAAAGGATTTGAAATCTTCTTTTAATTTAAATTTCCCAGCTGAGACACCGATTGGGTATCTGATTGACTTTTGATACAATATTCTACAATATTCTACAATATTCTACCTCAGACTTCTGTCATGTTGCCTCCTTCACCTGTTTCATGGCTGCATAACAAAGGAGTGCTTGCGAAGTGTTTCCAAGACAGTGCTGTATAAATATTAACCCTACCCAGAACAGATCTTGTGTAAGGTGCAAAGAGGCCCTGGCAGGTATAAGCCCAATCTGTGCAGGGGAAATTGTGCTAATTATAGTGTTTGATGGGTGCGGACGTTTAACCCATAACAGAACAGCCAACACCTGTGGCTCACCCATCCTATTAAAATGTAATTTTTATTTTCATTTTTTAAAGCACCCATTGGTTTGACAGCGTGAAATGGCTGTGTAAAAAGAGATTTGAACTGCCACCCCCTTAGGAGTCTGCAGATGTCTTTTTTCTAAAGGGGTGGGTTTCAAGGCTTGACCGACGCTGGAAGCCATGTTCTTTGTTGAAAGATGCAGCATGCGGTCTATGTATCTCTCTGGACTGCAGTTTCCAGGCATCTTTCATCCTAATCATCACACCCGAGGAGAGGAAGAACATGTGGCTGCCAGACCCGTTTTCTGCCCAAGGCCACACACTTTCCACTCATTCTCATTCGATATCCAAAGCAGTAGAGGTAGACAACGTCTTCTTCTTTGGCTATCACTCGTAGCCAAGTAAGATTGTCTTCCATGAACACAGTCTTAACAGTGAGTCTGTAAGTGACTGTGGAGGCCAGTTCTGGATCCACACGTCCTTCCACAGTGCGGACATGGGTTTCCGGGCAGGAGTTGATCATGGCGAGAGTTTGCCAAGCGTGCCTTCCTCTTAGCACATTTCTCCCTTGCGTCCTGAGTTTGAGTGTCTTCAAAGCCCATGACACCTTTGGTGAAGGCTGTTCTCCAACTGTGGCGCTCGCAGGCCAGTGTTTCCCAATTGTCAGTGTTTATACTATATTTTTTTAGATTTGCCTTGAGAGAGTCTTTAAACCTCTTTTGTTGACCACCAGCTTTACGCTTTCCATTTTTAAGTTCGGAATAGAGTACAGTGGTACCTCAGGTTACAGACACTTCAGCTTACAGACGCTTCAGGTTACAGACTCCGCTAACCCAGAAATAGTACCTCAGGTTAAGAACTTTGCTTCAGGATGAGAACAGAAATCGTGTGGCGGTAGCACAGTGGCAGCTGGAGGCCCCATTAGCTAAAGTGGTGCTTCAGGTTAAGAACAGTTTCAGGGTAAGAACGGACCTCCGGAACAAATTAAGTACGTAACCAGAGGTACCACTGTAGTTGCTTTGGAAGACGATCATCAGGCATCCGCACAACATGACCAGTCCAACGAAGTTGATGTTGAAGAATCATTGCTTCAACACTGGTGAATGTATACCAACACTGGTATACGTTTAAAGCGTTACTATGCCACTTCACATGGGGCGCGGGTGGCGCTGTGGGTTAAACCACAGAGCCTAGGACTTGCCAATCAGAAGGTCGGCGGTTCGAATCCCCGCGACGAGGTGAGCTCCCGTTCCTCGGTCCCTGCTCCTGCCAACCTAGCAGTTCGAAAGCACATTAAAGTGCAAGTAGATAAATAGGTACTGCTCTGGCGGGAAGGTAAACGGCATTTCTGTGTGCTGCTCTGATTCGCCAGAAGCGGCTTAGTCATGCTGGCCACATGACCTGGATGCTGTACGCCAGCTCCCTCGGCCAATAAAGTGAGATGAGCTCCACAACTCCAGAATCGGCCACGAGTGGACCTAATGGTCAGGGGTCCCTTTACTTTTACCACTGTATATATTTTTGGGGGGACGGAACACTCCCCATAATACACCAGCAATAAGAAGAATAATTAATATGGTGGAATTTCCCTGGGGAGTTTCCCCTGGGCCTGTCTTCTGTCATTGCAAAACCAGAGCAAAGCTTCAAGGGACAAGAGGCATTTCGCTCATTAACGAAGAGGCTTCCTGGGTCTTTTGCCAGGAAAGTGACATAAAGCCACTTCTTAGAAAGCAGTAAATGGAAAAAGGCCTTTTATCACGGCTGGTTTATTGTTTGCCGCTCTCTCCCTGTCCCTGTCTTCTTCTGTTTGGTGTCTGCCGAGTGAAAAGGGGCTGCGCAGTCTATGTGAGCGTGGTTTGAATGACACGGCACCCGGGGGGAAATGGTGGCAAAAGCTTAATTGGAATAACATTAAACGAAGATGCGTCCTGCTTCCAGCATGAGGCCGCGGTGAATGGAGTCGGGCACCATCTAGCGGGGTGTGCCCACACTCTTTTGGTCAAGGCTTTTCAGTAAGGCTCTCCAGGCTTAGGAGAACTGTTTCTTTCTGGGTCAAGCCATTACTGGTGACTGGGGGCAGCCGCCGAGACCACATGACACCGGTCTTGAAAGACCTACATTGGCTCCCAGTACGTTTCCGAGCACAATTCAAAGTGTTGGTGTTGACCTTTAAAGCCCTAAACGGCCTCGGCCCTGTAGACCTGAAGGAGCACCTCCACCCCCATCGTTCTGCCCAGACGCTGAGGTCCAGCTCCGAGGGCCTTCTGGCGGTTCCCTCATTGCGAGAAGTGAGGTTACAGGGAACCAGACAGAGCGCCTTCTCGGTGGTGGCCCCTGCCCTGTGGAATGCCCTCCCAACAGATGTCAAAGAGATAAACAACTACCTGACATTCAGAAGACATCTGAAGGCAGCCCTGTTCAGGGAAGTTTTTAATGTGTGATATTTTAGTGTATTTTTGGTCTCTGTGGAAGCTGGGTGGGGCACAAATAATAAGTTGTTGTTGTTGTTGTTGTTGTTGTTGTTGTTGTTGTTATTCCAACTAGCTCAGTCAAGGGCTGTGAGCCACTATGGCTTTGCTTTGTCTCCACAGCTGGAGACAGCGACGCTTCTGAAAATCAGTTGCTGGAAACCATAGGAGGGATGAGTTACTCTAGCGCAGGGGTCAGCAAATTTACCGCGCCTCGAGCCGGTGTCTCCAGCGCCGATTGCGCGGTGGGCCAGAGGGCGGGGGAGTGCGTGCCCATACCCATGCGCACACCCTATTTCTGGTGCACTTCCGGGTCGGAGGAGCACCGGAAATAGCTTGTGCGCATGTGCACGGGCCTCCTCCAACCCGGATTTGCACCGGAAATAACGTTTGCACATGCGCAAATAACGCGCAAGCTATTCCCGGTGCTGCTCCGACCCAGAAGCGGGCGGCAGCGTAGCGCCGGTAAGAGTGGGCCGTGGCAGCGGGCGGCGGGGGTCACCACGGTCCGGATAAACGAGTCCCTTGGGCCTTATCCGGCCCGTGGGCCTTAGTTTGGGGACCCCTGTGGTCAGATCCTGCTTGCTGGTTTCCCACAGGCAATTGCTCAGCCACTGTGAAGACAGGATACTGAACTAGATAGGCTATCCATCGTTCTGCCCGGACACTGAGGTCCAGCTCTGAGGGCCTTCTGGCGGTTCCCTTGCTGCGAGAAGCCAAGTTACAGGGAACCAGGCAGAGGGCCTTCTCGGTGGTGGCACCTGCCCTGTGGAACGCCCTCCCATCAGATGTCAGGGAAATAAGCAACTATCTGACTTTTAGAAGGCATCTAAAGGCAGCCCTGTTTAGGGAAGCTTTTAATGTTTAATAGGTTATTGTATTTTAGTGTTTTGTTGGAAGCCGCCCAGAGTGGCTGGGAGGACCCAGCCAGATGGATGGGGTATAAATAATAAATTATTATTATTATTATTATTATTATTATTATTATTATTATTATTGGCAGAGGTGGAGCTAGCTGCTCCGGCCCCTGGAGCGGCACACATGCTGTGCACCTGGGGGCAGCTAGCCGCCACTGGGGCCGGGCTAGCTGCCCACAGGGGCACCGCCCATGGCAAGCGGTGATCATCCCAGGGGGTGCCGCCCGTGGCGAGCGTCCCAGGGGGCGTTGCCTGCAGTGAGCAGGGGGGCAGTGCGGCCGTGTCACACACACCCACACACACCCCAGGGATGACACCTGGGGCGGACCGCACACACCGCACCCCCCTTCCTCTGCCAGTGGCTATTAGCCTGATCCGGAAGGCTCGTCTTATGTTTTTAATCTGATGTTTTGCTAAGTGCCCCCTGGGGTTTATTTGTGGCAGGGGGTGGGGGTTGTATCCTAGTGCTGGTTTTGACCTGTAAAGTCTTAAATGACTCAGGACCAAAAAAAGGTCAGAGTATTGGGGGGAAATCCACAATGAATTGAAAAAAATGTTTTATTTTTATTTTTTATTTTGTTCAACACAAATATTTTATTATTAAAATAATTCAACATTAATACATACATATTACAAATATACAAACATACAGTGGTACCTCAGGTTACATACGCTTCAGGTTACATATGCTTCAGGTTACATACGCTTCAGGTTACAGACTCCGCTAACCCAGAAATAGTACCTCAGGTTAAGAACTTTGCTTCAGGATGAGAACAGAAATCGTGTGGTGGCAGCAGGAGGCCCCATTAGCTAAAGTGGTGCTTCAGGTTAAGAACACTTTCAAGTTAAGAACGGACCTCCGGAACGAATTAAGTACTTAAACTGAGGTACCACTGTACAAACAAACATTTCATACAATCCTTACAAATACTCATACATACCCACACTCAATCCCACAGATACTTCCTTTTCCCACCACCACGCCTCACTTTTAAAGTACTTCTCCAAAAAAAAACCACAAAAAAACCAGAGTCCTTTTTGTTGGGGATAATGCAGACTGAAATTCTCAGGTATCACAAAAAGTTATTTATGTATGCTATTACTGTGGCCAGTGTTTTGTTAGCCCCAAAATGGAAAACGAGCGAGGTCCCAACCAAAGAAGAATGGGGATTTAAGATGACAGAATATGCACAACTCGCAGACTTAACATATGGAATAAGAGAGCGGGAAGAACATACGTTTAGAGAAGATTGGAAAATGTTTATTGAATATATGGGGGAAATTGTGTACACCTGATAGCATTGGCAGCATTAAGATAAATTCAACAGTGTAAATAAGTTTAGATCGATGTAATAATTGAATACTGAATGGTTTCGTTTTTGTAAAATATGCAGGGATTTATGTATTGTAAAATGAACCATGGAAAGAGAAGAATGGAAGTCACTGATATTATAAGGATGTTAAAATGAGTATTTTAAATTGCTAAACAGAAAATTTAATTTAAAAATTATTTAAAAAAGAAAAAATGACTCAGGACCACAATACCACAAGGACTCCCTTTCCCCTTACGAACCTACCTGGACTCTGTGTTCACCATCAGAGACCCTTCTTTGTGTGCCGCCTCCATGAGAGGTCTGGAGGGTGGCAACACAAGAACGGGGCCTTTTCGGTAGTGGCTCCCTGTTCATGGAATGCTCCCCCCAGGAAGGCTCACCTGGCGCCTTTGTTATATATCATTAGGTGCCAGGCAAAAACATTCCTCTTCAACCAGGCCTTCAGCTGATTAATATTGTTGTAGACTTAGGATAAGCATAGAAATTAATAAATTCTGGGGTTATCTGGGATGGGAAGGGAGAAATATAAGAATATTCTGCAGCCTTTTAAATGCGTTTGTGGAAAGGGGGGGTATAGTTTTGTTGTTTCTGTTTTTAACTATTAACTTGTGTTTTATCCTGCAAACCGCCCTGAAATCTTGTGGGGAAGGGTGGTATAGAAGTCTAATGAATAATAATTATATTAAACAAATTATAATAATAGCCTAGCATGCTTAGGAAAGAAAGAGAGTATTCTTCAATAGTGCAAATGGAAGCTGTACAATTCCACCAACCCCCCAAAAAAGACAAACAGATTTTGGAACGTACGATTTGTATTTGAAAAGGGGTCTAATGTCTCACCTGCTGATGAATGCACAAAGCCAGTGGGGTCCCTGTGAAGGTGGAAGAGCCATTACTGCAGATGACCTTGCTTGATAAGCATCTCTGGGAATTAATCTGCTTGCAATTGTCTTCTCTGGGGCACCCCCTGCCCTCCCCCCAACATCTCAGCCATGGGTCTATATTTCCCTATGGCTCCAGGAAGAAGCAACCTAAGGCAATACAAGAGATTAAGATAAGAATGGGTCATGGTGACAGCAGGACTGGCAGAGCCAGCCTGGGGGAATGAAGATGCAGACTTGCCAACAGAAGGATCGGCCATCCTTTGGGATTTGGGGCTTGGGAATCAAAGCTGACCTCGGAGGCAAGAAGGATGGAGAAGAGGATTGTGATTTATGAGTCACAAGGCAGAACCTGCTCTGAGCTTTCTTTACAACATGTCTTTTGTGCATCATTTGTGATCTCTCTGATATTTGTGGAGGGTATCATTTTAAAGCCTTTCTGTTTCCAAAAACTTCGCTCATCTCTTCTCTCGAAAATAACTTTGCACACAATTTTCAGCCCTGGGTTTAAGCACATTATAGCTCCACTGTTTCCAAACAGATTCTTAAAGCACGTGCCCTTAAAAACTCTTCAGATCGCCCTATCGTTTTTTTGTTTCTCTTTCGCCTTCCCTCCCTCCCTTGGATGGCCAGAATGGATGGTTTTTTCATTCCTTTCGGAAAAGTCTTGCAAACTGGAGAATCACATCCACAGCTCAAGTCGATTTTATGCTTCCTGACTTGAGATTATGGTATTGTTAACCATTTCGGTAGCCCAAACTATTTCCATTGGCAACGCAGGCACCAAAGACACTTGAAGAGAGAGACTGCAGGCAAGTGTTGTTGGTTTTTCTGTTACCTTGAATTTAATGACATGCTCTGCATTTTGTATATTTGCATTTTCAATGTTCTCTCTTTGAATGTTTTGAATGTTTGCAGTAAGCTGCTTTGGACACAATTAGTTCTGGGAAAACAGCATATAAGCCAGTCAATCAATCAATCAATCAATCAATCAAGTGTTTATACACTAATGCTAGAAGCCTCTGAACCACCTTTACTGGGGTGCTTGGTTTCAGAAGATGGCATTGACTTCAGCTGATGCAGCCTAGAATAGCATTAGCCTTTTTTGCTGCTGCATCACACTCATTCCCGGCATCCATTTGCATTGCAATGCCATGTCTTAATCAGAGGAGGCTGGTCAGAAGGAAATAGGAAGAGGCTTCTGAATCAGACCAGTGGCTCATCTGGTCCCAAATGTCCTGTGGTCAGTCAGAGGAGTGATGGGAATTTTATGGTCTTAGATATATGGTAATGTTCATAAGCCTACCAACCAAGCACTTACATAGATCAGCACAGGAAGACCGACCTGGAACCATTTTGATTCCTAAACTGAGGAAATGTTTTCTCTACAAGGACAAAGTGGGAAACCTCCCCATTGTCTCTTTCCTCACAAATCCTGTCTTAAAGGTAAAGGTAAAGGGACCCCTGACCATTAGGTCCACTCGTGACCGACTCTGGAGTTGCAGCGCTCATCTCGATTTATTGGCCGAGGGAGCCAGCGTACAGCTTCCGGGTCATGTGGCCGGCATGACTAAGCCGCTTCTGGTGAACCAGAGCAGCGCACGGAAACGCCGTTTACCTTCCCGCCAGAGCGGTACCTATTTATCTACTTGCACTTTGACGTGCTTTCGAACTGCTAGGTTGGCAGGAGCAGGGACTGAGCAACGGGAGCTCACCCCGTCACGGGGATTCAAACCACCGACCAGAGTCCTAGGCTCTGCGGTTTAACCCACAGCGCCACCCACGTCCCTGTCTTAAGGGCACATTTAAGATATGAATAGGGTGTGAGCCTGTGACCTGGCCCAGGAACTAAGTATTTATCATTACAAAGGACTGGCCAAGCTACCCAGGCAATCCAATCAAGTAACCTGCCAGACAGGAGATAAACAACAACAGGAGAAAAACAACATTCGAATTTCTGTTTTAAGACTGCCTTTTCTGTGATGTAGGTATGATGTATCTGAGGGGTGGTCTTAGGTTACACCCTTTCTGTGATGTATGTATGATGTTTCTGGGGGTGGTCTTGATCTACAGGGTGGCAATTTCAAAAGTCTTTATAAGGCCTTGCCCACCATTTTTCTGGGTTCCTCCTCCTCTCCTGTGAGTGAGGGGAGCACCCTGTTGCAACAGATCAATAAAGATCAAGCTTACTAGTTGCTTTGCTTCTCAATATTCTCTGGTTGGCCTCTGTTATTCTCTCCTACCAATAGGGAACCTATGTAAGGACTCTTATATGGGCTCTTGGATACCCCATAAGGGAAAGGGGCAATTTTTATTTACAACAGGGGCTTGTAGGAAACCATCAAGCAGGGTCCAGGCACAAGGCCACTCCCCATAGCTGTCAGCCGTCCCTTATTTGGTGGGAAACTCCCTTATCCCAGCACCATTTCCCGCTGTTGTCCCTTATTGATGATGTTCCTTAAATTTCCCGGGTTTCATGCTCGCCTGGCTCGGGAGGGAAACAGTGGCTCAGCGTCCTCTGCCTCAAGAGAGAGAGAGAGAGCGCATAAGCTGCCGCGTCTCCGTCTCTCCCTTTTCCCCCTCAGAGGCGCATCATGAGGAGACAGGTGGCGGCGGGCGGGCAGGCAGCCCCTCTCTTGCGAGACTTCTGCCACGCTGCCAGGGGAAGCCGGAGGTGGCAGCGGCAGCGGCGGCTGAGGAGGCAGCCTGAGGGAGGAGGAAGAGGAGGGGATGGGGAGGGATGCAGAAGGGCGGAGCTTCAGCGGCCACCGCAGCGGCGCAACCGGCTCATGCCGAGCTCGCGGGCGGCGTGCGCAAGAGTCTCTCTCCCTCCTTCCCTCTA
The DNA here is from genome assembly GCF_965113315.1 of Podarcis vaucheri. Lineage (NCBI taxonomy): Eukaryota > Metazoa > Chordata > Lepidosauria > Squamata > Lacertidae > Podarcis > Podarcis vaucheri. The sequence continues at coordinate 5,896,059 of NC_138759.1, forward strand.
TCTCGGGCAGGGAAGGGCCGATGGAACTCCTCGCGGCAGGACGATGGCAGCCCCGACATGCTGCTTAGATAGTTCAAATTTTTACTACAAGTTTTCTGTCAATCCTACCAATTTATAAAAAAATTCCTTCCAGTAGCACCAGAGAAACCAGTAGAACACTTCAATCTCCCAGGACATTCTATACAAGATCTCAAAGTAGCTGTCTTATTACAAAGGAATTTCAGAAATAGACTGGAAAGAGAAACTGCTGAATTGCAACTCATTACCAAACTCAAAACCATGGAGAGACCTGGTCTGAACAAAGACATTGGATTCTTATCTCATTATACATGACTAAGCCATTTTTTACCTTCTCACCCCTTGCCTTTTCCTGTAAGACCTATTGCAGTCGTTAAGAGTCGTCAACAGGCTCATCTCAGCTATCTGCCAATCTCCCATTCCCACCACCCTCCTGAGTAATACCCCTCCCCACCTTCTCTCTATATAGAAGGGTCTGGCAACTTCTGTTTCAGTGTATCTGAAGAAGTGTGCATGCACACGAAAGCTCATACCAAGAACTAACTTAGTTGGTCTTTAAGGTGCTACTGGAAGGAATTTTTTTATTTTGACTATGGCAACACGGCTACCTATCTGTAACTACTACCAATTTATGTAACTCTTTACAATAGCTTTTCAAACAAATTATAAACTTTTCCCATTCTTTATTAAAGAGGTCCTCTTTAGATGGAGGGCACAAGGAGAAGGGGACGACAGAGGACGAGATGGTTGGACAGTGTTCTCAAAGCTACCAGCATGTGTCTGACCAAACTGCGGGAGGCAGTGGAAGACAGAAGTGCCTGGCGTGCTCTGGTCCAGGGGGTCACGAAGAGGCAGACACGACTAAACGACTAAACCACAACAGCCGCTTTGAGACTCCTTAGGGTAGTGATAAAGCGGGATATCAAATCCAAAACTCTTCTAGAAAAACTTTTCTCAATAAACTTCTATCTTGACACCTCTTACTCATCTTGTCCCTAAATGAAGAAGTCCCCACTGCTGCAACCTTTCATGGGCATAGCCAGGGGAGGACGGGGGGGGCAATTGCCCCTTCCCATCAAAATACTTAACTGAAACCAGAAATGGACTAGGCTTACTGAGTGTGTGCAGAAAAACTGCACTGGAAAAAAGGAGGAACTGCTGGAAAGGTTTTCAGCAAATCCAAGAAAACTTGTTTTGGTTTAGATTTTTTTAAAAATAAGATGGAAAAAGGTGTGTTCTTTGTAGTTTTGCGAAACAGACTCATTAACCGTATGATACTGCGTGCTATGCCTACAAAGTCCAAACCATTTTGCAGCATTTGGGTTCCGTTAATATTAGAGACAATCTCCTTTTGTTTCACTGTGGTGGCTTGGGCAAATGGGGGTGGGGTTTTTCAGCTGAACCCCCAAAGCAAAATGAGAGGTGAAGAGTGGAGTAATTGGGGGGGGGGGGTAGTGGGAAATTCAGGCCCTGCCTGAGTCTATATTTGCCAGGAAACTTTATCAAACCACCATCCATCCCCTCCTCCCCCCTGCACAACCCTCCCCGTCATTTTTTTTAAAATCAGGTTTCAACTGGTGTTGACTTGAATTGCAGCCCGCTTATTTGAAAAGCTTGGACAGCCAATAACCTAACTGCCCACTTGTTCTTATCTCCATGAGGACCAGGAATCTGGCAAGTTGCTCTCTTCTGAAGAGGATCTGGCAGAAGCAGGGAGTTCGCTTACCCCTTCACTGCCCTCATCTGCTGAGAGTGGCATGTGAGTCATGGGCGGGGGGTGGGGGGCTTCCTCCTCTGGAGCTAAGAGAGCAATCTCCTGGGTATTCCTGGGGAGATAAGTCCCTAAAGAGCTGTGGAAACAGAGGCGACTTCTTCTGGAATTTTAGACTCAAATTGTTGTTGTTTAGTCGTTTAGTCGTGTCCGCCTCTTCGTGACCCCCTGGACCAGAGCACGCCAGGCACTCCTGTCTTCCACTGCCTCCCGCTGTTTGGTCAGGCTCATGCTGGTAGCTTCGAGAACACTGCCCAACCATCTCACCCTCTGTCGTCCCCTTCGCCTTGTGCCCTCCATCTTTCCCAACACCAGGGTCTTATCGAGGGAGTCTTCTCTTCTCATGAGGTGGCCAAAGTCTTGGAGCCTCAGCTTCACGATCTGTCCTTCCAGTGAGCACTCAGGGCTGATTTCCTTCAGAATGGAGAGGTTTGATCTTCTTGCAGTCCATGGGACTCTCAAGAGTCTCCTCCAGCACCATAATTCAAAAGCATCAACATAGGCGCCGACTCCATGGGGCTTGAGGGGGCTTGAGCCCCCTCAAAAAAATTTTTGGGGGGGCTCAGCCCCCCCAATAATCTCGGGCGCCGCCGCCGTCCCCCGCCTCCTCCCCACCTGCTCCCTCGCCAGCCAGCCAGCCGCGCGCCCTAGCCGGAGAGCCCCGGCCGTCCCCCGCGAGATTAGGGAATCCCCGGGGGCGGGGGCTCCTGCCTCTAGCCCCAGGTTTCCCGCATATCAGCTGTTCCGGAGCTGATAAATAGGCAGCAGCACGCTCTCCCCTATTCGCTCACGAGGGGGCGGCGCCACTTTATTTGCATATTCATGAGCTTATTTGCATATTCATGAGCTTATTTACATTTCACGAGCTTTCCCGGGCCCCCCCAATATTTTTTATAAGTCTGCGTCCCTGAGCATCAATTCTTCGGCGATCAGCCTTCTTTATGGTCCAGCTCTCACTTCCATACATCACTACTGGGAAAACCATAGCTTTAACTATATGGACCTTTGTTGGCAAGGTGATGTCTCTGCTTTTTAAGATACTGTCTAGGTTTGTCATTGCTTTCCTCCCAAGAAGCAGGCGCCTTTTAATTTCGTGGCTGCTGTGACCTCATGGGTAGAGACTTCATTTTATCTGTCCTGAGTCTTCCAGCGCTCAGATTCCTTAGATGCCCATGTATTCTAGTATTACAAGAGAGAAAATTTTTCACAATCCACTTTCTCCGTTCCAGACATCGTTTTTTAAACCTCTAGAGAGACTTTGCCAAAGTGTAAGTAACGTCCCTGAAGATTTTACCCCACTACTTACTGGTGTGCTGAATCAAAAAGGATTTGAAATCTTCTTTTAATTTAAATTTCCCAGCTGAGACACCGATTGGGTATCTGATTGACTTTTGATACAATATTCTACAATATTCTACAATATTCTACCTCAGACTTCTGTCATGTTGCCTCCTTCACCTGTTTCATGGCTGCATAACAAAGGAGTGCTTGCGAAGTGTTTCCAAGACAGTGCTGTATAAATATTAACCCTACCCAGAACAGATCTTGTGTAAGGTGCAAAGAGGCCCTGGCAGGTATAAGCCCAATCTGTGCAGGGGAAATTGTGCTAATTATAGTGTTTGATGGGTGCGGACGTTTAACCCATAACAGAACAGCCAACACCTGTGGCTCACCCATCCTATTAAAATGTAATTTTTATTTTCATTTTTTAAAGCACCCATTGGTTTGACAGCGTGAAATGGCTGTGTAAAAAGAGATTTGAACTGCCACCCCCTTAGGAGTCTGCAGATGTCTTTTTTCTAAAGGGGTGGGTTTCAAGGCTTGACCGACGCTGGAAGCCATGTTCTTTGTTGAAAGATGCAGCATGCGGTCTATGTATCTCTCTGGACTGCAGTTTCCAGGCATCTTTCATCCTAATCATCACACCCGAGGAGAGGAAGAACATGTGGCTGCCAGACCCGTTTTCTGCCCAAGGCCACACACTTTCCACTCATTCTCATTCGATATCCAAAGCAGTAGAGGTAGACAACGTCTTCTTCTTTGGCTATCACTCGTAGCCAAGTAAGATTGTCTTCCATGAACACAGTCTTAACAGTGAGTCTGTAAGTGACTGTGGAGGCCAGTTCTGGATCCACACGTCCTTCCACAGTGCGGACATGGGTTTCCGGGCAGGAGTTGATCATGGCGAGAGTTTGCCAAGCGTGCCTTCCTCTTAGCACATTTCTCCCTTGCGTCCTGAGTTTGAGTGTCTTCAAAGCCCATGACACCTTTGGTGAAGGCTGTTCTCCAACTGTGGCGCTCGCAGGCCAGTGTTTCCCAATTGTCAGTGTTTATACTATATTTTTTTAGATTTGCCTTGAGAGAGTCTTTAAACCTCTTTTGTTGACCACCAGCTTTACGCTTTCCATTTTTAAGTTCGGAATAGAGTACAGTGGTACCTCAGGTTACAGACACTTCAGCTTACAGACGCTTCAGGTTACAGACTCCGCTAACCCAGAAATAGTACCTCAGGTTAAGAACTTTGCTTCAGGATGAGAACAGAAATCGTGTGGCGGTAGCACAGTGGCAGCTGGAGGCCCCATTAGCTAAAGTGGTGCTTCAGGTTAAGAACAGTTTCAGGGTAAGAACGGACCTCCGGAACAAATTAAGTACGTAACCAGAGGTACCACTGTAGTTGCTTTGGAAGACGATCATCAGGCATCCGCACAACATGACCAGTCCAACGAAGTTGATGTTGAAGAATCATTGCTTCAACACTGGTGAATGTATACCAACACTGGTATACGTTTAAAGCGTTACTATGCCACTTCACATGGGGCGCGGGTGGCGCTGTGGGTTAAACCACAGAGCCTAGGACTTGCCAATCAGAAGGTCGGCGGTTCGAATCCCCGCGACGAGGTGAGCTCCCGTTCCTCGGTCCCTGCTCCTGCCAACCTAGCAGTTCGAAAGCACATTAAAGTGCAAGTAGATAAATAGGTACTGCTCTGGCGGGAAGGTAAACGGCATTTCTGTGTGCTGCTCTGGTTCGCCAGAAGCGGCTTAGTCATGCTGGCCACATGACCTGGATGCTGTACGCCAGCTCCCTCGGCCAATAAAGTGAGATGAGCTCCACAACTCCAGAATCGGCCACGAGTGGACCTAATGGTCAGGGGTCCCTTTACTTTTACCACTGTATATATTTTTGGGGGGACGGAACACTCCCCATAATACACCAGCAATAAGAAGAATAATTAATATGGTGGAATTTCCCTGGGGAGTTTCCCCTGGGCCTGTCTTCTGTCATTGCAAAACCAGAGCAAAGCTTCAAGGGACAAGAGGCATTTCGCTCATTAACGAAGAGGCTTCCTGGGTCTTTTGCCAGGAAAGTGACATAAAGCCACTTCTTAGAAAGCAGTAAATGGAAAAAGGCCTTTTATCACGGCTGGTTTATTGTTTGCCGCTCTCTCCCTGTCCCTGTCTTCTTCTGTTTGGTGTCTGCCGAGTGAAAAGGGGCTGCGCAGTCTATGTGAGCGTGGTTTGAATGACACGGCACCCGGGGGGAAATGGTGGCAAAAGCTTAATTGGAATAACATTAAACGAAGATGCGTCCTGCTTCCAGCATGAGGCCGCGGTGAATGGAGTCGGGCACCATCTAGCGGGGTGTGCCCACACTCTTTTGGTCAAGGCTTTTCAGTAAGGCTCTCCAGGCTTAGGAGAACTGTTTCTTTCTGGGTCAAGCCATTACTGGTGACTGGGGGCAGCCGCCGAGACCACATGACACCGGTCTTGAAAGACCTACATTGGCTCCCAGTACGTTTCCGAGCACAATTCAAAGTGTTGGTGTTGACCTTTAAAGCCCTAAACGGCCTCGGCCCTGTAGACCTGAAGGAGCACCTCCACCCCCATCGTTCTGCCCAGACGCTGAGGTCCAGCTCCGAGGGCCTTCTGGCGGTTCCCTCATTGCGAGAAGTGAGGTTACAGGGAACCAGACAGAGCGCCTTCTCGGTGGTGGCCCCTGCCCTGTGGAATGCCCTCCCAACAGATGTCAAAGAGATAAACAACTACCTGACATTCAGAAGACATCTGAAGGCAGCCCTGTTCAGGGAAGTTTTTAATGTGTGATATTTTAGTGTATTTTTGGTCTCTGTGGAAGCTGGGTGGGGCACAAATAATAAGTTGTTGTTGTTGTTGTTGTTGTTGTTGTTGTTGTTGTTGTTGTTATTCCAACTAGCTCAGTCAAGGGCTGTGAGCCACTATGGCTTTGCTTTGTCTCCACAGCTGGAGACAGCGACGCTTCTGAAAATCAGTTGCTGGAAACCATAGGAGGGATGAGTTACTCTAGCGCAGGGGTCAGCAAATTTACCGCGCCTCGAGCCGGTGTCTCCAGCGCCGATTGCGCGGTGGGCCAGAGGGCGGGGGAGTGCGTGCCCATACCCATGCGCACACCCTATTTCTGGTGCACTTCCGGGTCGGAGGAGCACCGGAAATAGCTTGTGCGCATGTGCACGGGCCTCCTCCAACCCGGATTTGCACCGGAAATAACGTTTGCACATGCGCAAATAACGCGCAAGCTATTCCCGGTGCTGCTCCGACCCAGAAGCGGGCGGCAGCGTAGCGCCGGTAAGAGTGGGCCGTGGCAGCGGGCGGCGGGGGTCACCACGGTCCGGATAAACGAGTCCCTTGGGCCTTATCCGGCCCGTGGGCCTTAGTTTGGGGACCCCTGTGGTCAGATCCTGCTTGCTGGTTTCCCACAGGCAATTGCTCAGCCACTGTGAAGACAGGATACTGAACTAGATAGGCTATCCATCGTTCTGCCCGGACACTGAGGTCCAGCTCTGAGGGCCTTCTGGCGGTTCCCTTGCTGCGAGAAGCCAAGTTACAGGGAACCAGGCAGAGGGCCTTCTCGGTGGTGGCACCTGCCCTGTGGAACGCCCTCCCATCAGATGTCAGGGAAATAAGCAACTATCTGACTTTTAGAAGGCATCTAAAGGCAGCCCTGTTTAGGGAAGCTTTTAATGTTTAATAGGTTATTGTATTTTAGTGTTTTGTTGGAAGCCGCCCAGAGTGGCTGGGAGGACCCAGCCAGATGGATGGGGTATAAATAATAAATTATTATTATTATTATTATTATTATTATTATTATTATTATTATTGGCAGAGGTGGAGCTAGCTGCTCCGGCCCCTGGAGCGGCACACATGCTGTGCACCTGGGGGCAGCTAGCCGCCACTGGGGCCGGGCTAGCTGCCCACAGGGGCACCGCCCATGGCAAGCGGTGATCATCCCAGGGGGTGCCGCCCGTGGCGAGCGTCCCAGGGGGCGTTGCCTGCAGTGAGCAGGGGGGCAGTGCGGCCGTGTCACACACACCCACACACACCCCAGGGATGACACCTGGGGCGGACCGCACACACCGCACCCCCCTTCCTCTGCCAGTGGCTATTAGCCTGATCCGGAAGGCTCGTCTTATGTTTTTAATCTGATGTTTTGCTAAGTGCCCCCTGGGGTTTATTTGTGGCAGGGGGTGGGGGTTGTATCCTAGTGCTGGTTTTGACCTGTAAAGTCTTAAATGACTCAGGACCAAAAAAAGGTCAGAGTATTGGGGGGAAATCCACAATGAATTGAAAAAAATGTTTTATTTTTATTTTTTATTTTGTTCAACACAAATATTTTATTATTAAAATAATTCAACATTAATACATACATATTACAAATATACAAACATACAGTGGTACCTCAGGTTACATACGCTTCAGGTTACATATGCTTCAGGTTACATACGCTTCAGGTTACAGACTCCGCTAACCCAGAAATAGTACCTCAGGTTAAGAACTTTGCTTCAGGATGAGAACAGAAATCGTGTGGTGGCAGCAGGAGGCCCCATTAGCTAAAGTGGTGCTTCAGGTTAAGAACACTTTCAAGTTAAGAACGGACCTCCGGAACGAATTAAGTACTTAAACTGAGGTACCACTGTACAAACAAACATTTCATACAATCCTTACAAATACTCATACATACCCACACTCAATCCCACAGATACTTCCTTTTCCCACCACCACGCCTCACTTTTAAAGTACTTCTCCAAAAAAAAACCACAAAAAAACCAGAGTCCTTTTTGTTGGGGATAATGCAGACTGAAATTCTCAGGTATCACAAAAAGTTATTTATGTATGCTATTACTGTGGCCAGTGTTTTGTTAGCCCCAAAATGGAAAACGAGCGAGGTCCCAACCAAAGAAGAATGGGGATTTAAGATGACAGAATATGCACAACTCGCAGACTTAACATATGGAATAAGAGAGCGGGAAGAACATACGTTTAGAGAAGATTGGAAAATGTTTATTGAATATATGGGGGAAATTGTGTACACCTGATAGCATTGGCAGCATTAAGATAAATTCAACAGTGTAAATAAGTTTAGATCGATGTAATAATTGAATACTGAATGGTTTCGTTTTTGTAAAATATGCAGGGATTTATGTATTGTAAAATGAACCATGGAAAGAGAAGAATGGAAGTCACTGATATTATAAGGATGTTAAAATGAGTATTTTAAATTGCTAAACAGAAAATTTAATTTAAAAATTATTTAAAAAAGAAAAAATGACTCAGGACCACAATACCACAAGGACTCCCTTTCCCCTTACGAACCTACCTGGACTCTGTGTTCACCATCAGAGACCCTTCTTTGTGTGCCGCCTCCATGAGAGGTCTGGAGGGTGGCAACACAAGAACGGGGCCTTTTCGGTAGTGGCTCCCTGTTCATGGAATGCTCCCCCCAGGAAGGCTCACCTGGCGCCTTTGTTATATATCATTAGGTGCCAGGCAAAAACATTCCTCTTCAACCAGGCCTTCAGCTGATTAATATTGTTGTAGACTTAGGATAAGCATAGAAATTAATAAATTCTGGGGTTATCTGGGATGGGAAGGGAGAAATATAAGAATATTCTGCAGCCTTTTAAATGCGTTTGTGGAAAGGGGGGGTATAGTTTTGTTGTTTCTGTTTTTAACTATTAACTTGTGTTTTATCCTGCAAACCGCCCTGAAATCTTGTGGGGAAGGGTGGTATAGAAGTCTAATGAATAATAATTATATTAAACAAATTATAATAATAGCCTAGCATGCTTAGGAAAGAAAGAGAGTATTCTTCAATAGTGCAAATGGAAGCTGTACAATTCCACCAACCCCCCAAAAAAGACAAACAGATTTTGGAACGTACGATTTGTATTTGAAAAGGGGTCTAATGTCTCACCTGCTGATGAATGCACAAAGCCAGTGGGGTCCCTGTGAAGGTGGAAGAGCCATTACTGCAGATGACCTTGCTTGATAAGCATCTCTGGGAATTAATCTGCTTGCAATTGTCTTCTCTGGGGCACCCCCTGCCCTCCCCCCAACATCTCAGCCATGGGTCTATATTTCCCTATGGCTCCAGGAAGAAGCAACCTAAGGCAATACAAGAGATTAAGATAAGAATGGGTCATGGTGACAGCAGGACTGGCAGAGCCAGCCTGGGGGAATGAAGATGCAGACTTGCCAACAGAAGGATCGGCCATCCTTTGGGATTTGGGGCTTGGGAATCAAAGCTGACCTCGGAGGCAAGAAGGATGGAGAAGAGGATTGTGATTTATGAGTCACAAGGCAGAACCTGCTCTGAGCTTTCTTTACAACATGTCTTTTGTGCATCATTTGTGATCTCTCTGATATTTGTGGAGGGTATCATTTTAAAGCCTTTCTGTTTCCAAAAACTTCGCTCATCTCTTCTCTCGAAAATAACTTTGCACACAATTTTCAGCCCTGGGTTTAAGCACATTATAGCTCCACTGTTTCCAAACAGATTCTTAAAGCACGTGCCCTTAAAAACTCTTCAGATCGCCCTATCGTTTTTTTGTTTCTCTTTCGCCTTCCCTCCCTCCCTTGGATGGCCAGAATGGATGGTTTTTTCATTCCTTTCGGAAAAGTCTTGCAAACTGGAGAATCACATCCACAGCTCAAGTCGATTTTATGCTTCCTGACTTGAGATTATGGTATTGTTAACCATTTCGGTAGCCCAAACTATTTCCATTGGCAACGCAGGCACCAAAGACACTTGAAGAGAGAGACTGCAGGCAAGTGTTGTTGGTTTTTCTGTTACCTTGAATTTAATGACATGCTCTGCATTTTGTATATTTGCATTTTCAATGTTCTCTCTTTGAATGTTTTGAATGTTTGCAGTAAGCTGCTTTGGACACAATTAGTTCTGGGAAAACAGCATATAAGCCAGTCAATCAATCAATCAATCAATCAATCAAGTGTTTATACACTAATGCTAGAAGCCTCTGAACCACCTTTACTGGGGTGCTTGGTTTCAGAAGATGGCATTGACTTCAGCTGATGCAGCCTAGAATAGCATTAGCCTTTTTTGCTGCTGCATCACACTGTGCCACCCTGCTCCATCCACCATGACAGAGAAATTATCCCTCCATCGGCAGCAATTTTGGGTGAGATTTTGCCGATTCTGTGTGAGCAGAGGAAGACAGTCAAGGTCATGGGTAGGCAAACTAAGGCCCGGGGGCCGGATCCGGCCCAATCGCCTTCTCAATCCAGCTCGCGGACGGTCCAGGAATCAGTGTGTTTCTTCTACATGAGTAGAATGTGCCTTTTTATTTAAAATGCATCTCTGGGTTATTTGTGGGGCATAGGAATTCATTCATTATTTTTTCCAAAATATAGTCCGCCCCCCACAAGGTGTGAGGGACACTGCTAAAAAAAAGTTTGCTGACCCCTGGTCAAGATGATCAAGGGTCTGGAAACCAAGCCCTATGAGGAACAGTTGAGGGAGCTGGGTATGTTTAACCTGGGGGAAAATAGACTGAGAATAGACTGAGAGGAGATATGATATCCATCTTCCAATATCTCAAGGACTGTCCCATGGAGGAGGGAGCAAGTTTGTTTTCTCCTGATCTGGAAGGCAGGACTCGAGACAATGGCTTCAACTGATTCTACAAGTTTTTTAAAATAATTGCAACAGTTCTGACTTTGGATATGGGCTAAGGTGGTGTAGGGCTGGGCGATATCTGGTTTTCAACATTGTGCTATATCACCAGCTAAATGTCGTGATATAAGTCCTAGGACCCACATACCTACAGGACCGCCTCTCCTGGTATGCCCCGCGGAGGAACGTAAGGTCCACAAATGACAACACTTTGGAGGTCCCAAGTCGCAAAGTGGTTAGATTGGTCTCAACTAGGGACAGGGCCTTTTCGGTACTGGCCCCAACTTGGTGGAACGCTCTGTCACAAGAGACCAGGGCCCTGTGGGACTTGGCATCTTTCCGCAGGGCCTGCAAGACAGAGCTGTTCCGCCTGGCCTTTGGTTTGGACTCAGTCTGACCCTTATGTTTCCCTCCCCTTACAGTTTTGATTTATGTAATGACAGAATATTATGAATTATGGAAAGGATTTGCTGTGACAATTATTAATCAAGATACAAGAGATGGGAGGAGGAGGAGGTCATGGAAAGAAGGTAATGAAAGTGGAGAATTTGAAAATGATGGTTTTAGTTTTTCTTTTTTTCTGTTTTTGTCTTTTTTCTCTGTAATTTTGTCTTTTTTTTCTTTTGTAATTTTAAAAATTCTTTTTTCAATAAATATTATTTTTTTAAAAAAACAAGTACATGATGTGCAAAAGGCTCACCGTCAGTGGTGCTTTATCAATCACATTATTATTTTGCAAGTGAATAATGTGATGCTAACAAACATATTTTTAGAAAGCAGATTTTGTAAAGAGCATTTTGCATTTATAAAGCAAGGGTGCCCTCTACTGCTGCAGTCGTGTTTTACTAAAACTCCTTTTTTCCCCCTCACAGCCCTGTACCCACTTACAAGGGAGTAAGCTCTATTAAACTCAGCGAGACTTACTTCTGAGTAGGCACATACAGGGCTGTGTTGTCCATTGACGAAAGGAAGGGGCACTCCGAGGAATAAATCCCTTATTCATAAAAACGTGGAATTAACACAATGCCTTATTTGTATCTTAGATCCTCTGTGCTAGCAAGGGACCTGAAACTGTCTCGTAAAATCATGTGCATTTCACAACAGCAACTGTTTTTGCAACTGAATTGTGAGAAATCATAGAAAAATATGACATAATGAAATGTATCTTTTTAATTTTAATGGAATTTTAATGTGATGCTGTGACTACCTTTTTAAAAAAAATTCACTGATACTTAATGTGAAAAACTGAAATTGTTTCATTGTGGGTTTTAATTATGTGCTGTTATCTTTTCGTTTTTGGTTGTTTTATACTTGTAAACCGCTTTGAGTTAAGAGCAGGCAGGGGCGGGGTCTTCAAAGCCACTGTCCAATAAGAAGCGTCCTTCCAAGAAGCCCTAGCAAGGCGGGAGCTTTGTTTATTCCCCGCCGGCTGATAGGCCGCCGGCAAAGGGGCGGTAGAAAAAAGGGCCAATCCGCGTTCTCGGCTCCGGCGCGAGCTCTCTCTTTCGAAACCGTTGGCGGCCGGCGGCGGTTTGTTTGTTTTTTCAGCAGAGAGGATGGCGCGAGTCCGCGCAGCTGAGGTGAGGGGGAGGCTGTATCCTAGCAACGCAGGAGAGCGGGAGGGGAACTGCCAATCCTGCGCCGTTTTCTGGATTTGGGGCGGGAAAAGGGGGCTTGGCCCCCGCCTCGTTCTCCTGTGACGGACTGAGCGCGGGGCGAATGGGATCGCTTTCTTCTCAGCCTCTCCCCGCCTCCCCTTACCAATCTCGGTTTTCCACGCCGTCCGCTTTAAGGGTGCCTCTGAGCATGTGCAGAGTGAATTTACCTCAGCGTTACCCGACGCATTGGAAATTAAGGGGGATAGGGAGGGAAAGGAGACAGAAGGCAAAAATTGTTCAGTGTTAATGCGCCCCGCACAGGCTTGTGGGACCTATATTTATATGTAATAAATAAATAATGTGTGTGTGTGTATATTATTATTAAAAATAAATTATATTGCATATATATATATACGCACACACACACACACACACACAAATATATATGTATGTGTGTGTGTATATATATATATATATATATATATATATTATTTTTTACATTTGTAGGTCGCTTTATATTGTCCAAGGCGACCCAGAGTGATTTGCGAGTAAACAGATAAACAAAAACCCACGTAAGGAACCTAAAAAACAAGTTGGGGGTGCATTAAAAGCACCCTACCCAATTTATAAAATTGTAACTCCCAAGACCCACAAATTATTGGCACTTCTAGGAAAGCAAAAACTAAGGGGGGTGCCCAAGGCATGACCTCCAGGAGGATGGTGGCAAGAAACAAAACAAAAACCCTTTGGTAAAGGGATTTATTTCTGCTATAACCATTTCTGCGGGAACTGCTATTATTGTATTATTAATTGTTATTATTGCAGCATTTTCTATTGTGCTCTTGGGTAGGTTTCTCCAGGGAGGTTTACATGTAAAAGAGCAAACCCACAAAAAACAAAGCGTTTAATATTAAAGTCAGAGTTGGGGTAGTTATATGAAATGCATGATACAGTATGTGGCTGCTCAGTTTTATATATCATTAACACAATCCACTCCATGCCTTCAGCACAGATTTATGGCTTGTGCAGGAGGAATAATCAGGGGAAATACTCAATCCCTAATAATAATAATAATAATAATAAAGCATACAAAGGTGGAAAGTGGGAGACCCAAGAGCTTTATTGCTTTCAAGGTGAGGGGAAGTGATCTAGCGAAGGATGGCAGGATAGCTTATTCCATGGTCTTAACCCCATCATCCATTAATTAGCCTTAAGCGTGAAGCTCAACATCAAAAAAACGAAGATCATGGCCACTGGCCCCATCACCTCCTGGCAAATAGAAGGGGAAGAAATGGAGGCAGTGAGAGATTTTACTTTCTTCAGCTCCATGATCACTGCAGATGGCGACAGCAGCCACGAAATTAAGAGACGCCTGCTACTTGGGAGAAAAGCCATGACAAACCTAGACAGCATCTTAAAAAGCAGAGACATCACCTGGCCAACAAAGGTCCGTATAGTAAAAGCCATGGTTTTCCAAGTAGTGATGTATGGAAGTGAGAGCTGGACCATAAAGAAGGCTGATCGCCGAAGGATTGATGCTTTTGAATTATGGTGCTGGAGGAGACTCTTGAGAGTCCCATGGACTGCAAGAAGATCAAACCTCTCCATTCTGAAGGAAATCAGCCCTGAGTGCTCACTGGAAGGACAGATCGTGAAGCTGAGGCTCCAATACTTTGGCCACCTCATGAGAACAGAGGACTCCCTGGAAAAGACCCTGATGTTGGGAAAGATGGAGGGCACAAGGAGAAGGGGATGACAGAGGAAGAGATGGTGGGACAGTGTTCTCGAAGCTACCAACATGAGTTTGACCAAACTGCAGGAGGCAGTGGAAGACAGGAGTGCCTGGCGTGCTCTGGTCCAGGGGGTCACGAAGAGTCGGACACGACTAAATGACTAAACAGCAACAACAAATGTTGGTTATATGAGGCTGGATATATCCCAGCCCTTCGTGGCCTCGTCTCTCTGCTCTTATATCCCACTGCAACCCCACCAATTACATTTGGAGGGTGGCCACTTATGCAATGTCAAATAAAAATAGGACGAGGGCACGCGTAACATTTGCACATGGCCATTTAAATGTACAGTTGCAACATCTGAAAGTCGACAGTATAATTAAATGGAGAACCTGTAACCTTTTATCCTAGCGGGGGCAAACTGGGTGAGTGACCCAAGGAACCTGTTTGTTCTGCTGTCCAGCTGTCTGCAACTTCAAGGCACATGGCGATCTTCCTTCTTAGGGTTCTTTATCTTTACCAGGCATGGCCAAACTTGGCCCTCCAGCTGTTTTTTGGGACTACAATTCCCATCATCCCTGACCACTGGTCCTATTAGCTAGGGATGATGGGAGCTGTAGTCCCAAAACAGCTGGAGGGCCAAGTTTGGCCATGCCTGCTTTAAACCAAACAGTGCTTCATATATTATTATTAATTAAATTTCTTAATTGCTTTAGCCCAGGGCAACCCAAAGTAACTTACAACCAAGCAGGCAATAAACCCCACATAGATACATTAAAACCGATATAGAGGACAGTTCTCTGTAAAGTAGACCCCATGGCCACCCTAAATCTTTGCTCCATCACCCTCTGACGCCTGGAACTGCCTCACCCACCACCCTGTGATGACACTGTGTCCTTATTTTCAGCTTAAATGCTGGAGGACATGTCACTAGACTAAATGTCACAATAAAGGTAGATATGTAAAAAAAACCCCCCACAATTCTGCTCAAGGCATTTAGCTGGACAGGTTGCAATCCTAATTTTAGTGGATGGCAGCCAGTTATCTGTAGCCTTTCATGATACATTTCCTGGCCAGCCAGAATGAACAATAGTCATGAAGCAGCTATACAGGTATCGACAATTTATTAGACGTGTGGGATGGAGAAGTTGATTTGTACCCCGAGGTGTCGTGTGTGCAGTAAGTGGGCTGATGCTGTAAAATCTTGCAATGCAGGCAAACGAGTTCGACTCATCGGACGAAGAACCCTCGGAGGAAGAACAGGTACCCTTTCAAGTATCCTGGTAGGTCCAAATTTCCTCAGGGGACCCCTTCCAGAATTCCTTTGGAGCAGCTTAGCATTCTGGCCACTAGCCACATTTCACAGCTTGCTTAATTTTCTTCATATGGGGTGTTAAGGGAGGGGTAGTTGTGCTCATTCTGGGGCAGTTTGTCCACCTTGGGTCCCCTGCACTCGGCTCTTGCCTGTGGCTCCTGGAAACTGGCAGTATGCAACAGCAGCCACACACCAGGAACAGCTTCGACTGGCCGGCTAAACCAGGTGACGGTAGTCGATGGGTCTCAAACCCACACTGAGTTAGGGACTTCCCCTGCATGCGAAGACAGGCTCTGGCAGATTGAGCGGACGAGACCAGGAGTGGGTTTCTGCACATGCTGCAGAGGGAAGTGAGGGGCAGATGGGGTTCATTATTCTGTGAAAATAGCCCATATAAGATAAGGAAAACACTGATCCTAATCCTCTGCTGCCTTATGGGATATCTTCGGGAGAAGAAAAGGCTAAGGAGTAAACCCTACACAAACCCAGAATGGAGTCCCCAGGAAACCTTGTACGCCTCCTTCCAGCAACTCCTGCAGCCAAGCTGGTACCAAACATTTTGCTCTGTTTTCCTTTGGACCACATCAATGAGTCTGGGCAGCTCAGGACCTCCATACACGCTGCCCAGGCATGCACCTCGGAGAGGACACTTCGGTGCTGCTAATGAATTCACCCCGAGCCACACACCATTGTCTCTTGAGACAGACAGATGCCAACGAGTTTGTACTATTTGAAACTTCTGAGCTGTCTTCAAGGGCAGTTCCACAACAACACATTGCAGTAATACAGTCAGAACATTGTATGAGCGTAGATGGACTGCGACTTGACTATTTTTGTCCAAAAGTAGCCACAGGTGGTGAACTGGCTATAGCTGATAAAAGGCATTCTGTGCTACAGAGGTCACTTCTGCTGTGTGCTGAATCTAGAAGAAACACCTACACTCTGAACCTGCCTTGTCAAGGGGCAGGGATAACCTACCTTGTGATGGGTATAATATGGCCACTTTTCAGCACATTCTGCCAAACAAGTTGCTAAGTCATAGCACAGGTGTCAGCAGACTTTTTCAGCAGGGGGCCAGCCCACTGTCCCTCAGACCTTGTTGGGGGCCGGACTATATTGGGGGGGGGGTGAACGATTTTCGCCCGCACGCAAAGAGGCCTGAAGATGCTTCGCTCTACTTGTCCCAGTTGTCGCCCCAATAGCTGCAGTTGGGCTTCTCCAGCTAGGCAGGCGCTGTGGCAGGGTAGGAGGCTGCAGTTGGCAGAGGAGCCACAGACAGAGGTAGGGAAACTGAGGCATCGCTGGGGCTTTTACCCACCACCTGCTGCTGCTTCCCAAGAGGCACTGCGGAGAAGATAGAGCCGCCCGTCAATCCACGGCCACCGCAACAATCTGCCTGAACGCCATGGGACGAATAATAATAATAATAATAAATTTTATTTATACCCCTGCCAAAGCCGGGCTCAGGGCGGCTAACACCAGTAAAATTACAGTAATAACATAATAGGGGGGGGGAACAATTTAAAATACAGGTTAAAATGCAATTTAAAATGCAGCCTCATTTTAAAAGTAGCCCATAAATCAAAACCGTAAGCGGAGGGAAACATAAGGGTCAGACTGAGTCCAAACCAAAGACCAGGCGGAACAGCTCTGTCTTGCAGGCCCTGCAGAAAGATGTCAAGTCCCGCAGTGCCCTGGTCTCTTGTGACAGTGCATTCCACCACATCAGGGCCAGTGCTGAAAAGGCCCTGGCCCTAGTTGAGACCAAGCTAACCTTGAGGCTCAGGACCTCCAAAGTGTTGTTATTTGTGGACCTTAAGGTCCTTTGCGGGGCATACCAGGAGAGGCGGTCCCGTAGGTACGTGAAGGAGGGAGGCAGGGAGGCAGGTGGCGACAAAGAAAGCACATGAGGAAGCGGCGTGGAAAAGGGGCTTGGAGAAGGAAAGAAAGAAGGGCGGACTGGGGGAGCAGGAGGAAAAATGCAGCCGGCAGCCGGTGTCATCCGCCCCCTTCACAGCGCCACCCTGCTGAGGCGGGCGAGCCAACTCCCACCATCGACAGCGCCCGGCATGGGACAAGATTGTTCCGTTCCTGAGGAGAAAAGCGCCACTGTGTGAGGGAGAGGGAAGAAGAAAGATTGCACGCACTGGTGATCCATATCCACGTGCCAATTCCCAGACCGTCCACAGGCTGGATAAAGAAGGCAATTGGGCCTGATCCGGTCCGCGAGCCCTAGTTTGCCGACCCATGTCATAGCAGCTTTACCATTTTGCATTGAATGCAGGTACCCTGTGTTTATAACCATCCAAAGCATACTTTACATTTCTCCTTTTGGCTGCAGAGATTATTTGTAACAGAAAAGAAAAACAAGAAAACTGCAGTAGTACACTATCAATGGGTTTAGTGGAAATCCGTTATACCCTTGGATCGTAAGGGGAGCGTCCCCTCTTTTAAGCTATTCAGTAGCATAGGCAGTACCCCAGATGTTACCCACAGTTCACTTGGGTGGCTGCACAAGGTTCTCTCATTTCCAAAATTATTTCATACTAATTGATCAGGCACAACCTTGTAATTTCCATATTGTGTTAAACATACCTTCTTATATACCCCTATGTTTTACAACTTGAATGTCCCTCCACAGGTCAGGATCATAAATCCTTTCATCTGAAGAATCTCTGAGGGCCTTTCCAGACTAGTCTTTTTATATTGTGGGTGTGTTCTGCAACATGTTCTTTGCACAATAATAATGCGTGGAGTGGTTGTATTACTCTGCTTTAGCTTGTTCTGTGGTGCTTCCTCAATTTGTTGTTGGCATTCATCTGTCTCAGGAGACAATGGAGGAGTGTGCCTTTGAGGGTGAAGTCAAATGGTTGGAGAGTTACAGCACCTGCTGTGGCTGTAGAGACTGATGCGGGAGAGACATGTTTTGATGCAGCTGGGGCAGATGAAGGCAGCCGGTTCACTGCTGCAGATGCACCATGGCGTTTCTTCTCACAGCATTCCTCCCCGCGGTCATTCCTCCTCCCGTCAACCTGGCTTCCCCAATCCTTCCACATTATTGCACAACAATACTGGGACAAAGATCAGCTAAAACTTCTGGGATATAAAATGTTACAGGTTTTCAGCAGGATGTTGTGTGATAGGCTGGAAATGAAGCAGTGTGACCGTCCCCAGAGCTGTTGCAGGCTCAAACAGTGTTGAAAATGGGGTCACATGTAACCACCCCGATAGCATCATGAGCACAAGCTATGCATGTGCAATGAAAAGGACATCTAGAGAAGTTGTGAGCTAGATTTTAAACTCTTTTCCTGCTGACGATGTGGCAGACCTGTAGTTGTAAAGAGAGCTTGCCGATTGCAAATTTGCAAATTTAAATGCCATTGTAAAGGTTTTTAACTTTCTTTCTTTCTGTAGGTTAGCCCTATCACCAACCTATTCCCAATTTCTGGGAATTTGCTCACTACCAGGTATGCAATAACAGCTTAAAAACTGATTTAAATGCTCATTCATTTGATGGGGGGGGGGGAATCTTAACTTACCCCACGCCACATTAATCTGCCTATGTCACTACATGTGAGGTAAAATGAAACACAACTGTTGGTGGTAAATAGACATAGATGCCTTGCATTTAACAAATACTTGTTATATTTCTAGCAGTACTTGATATGTTCTTTCATGCATCCACACTGCATCATTTTAGGTTGCCGATTCAAAAGTATTAGAAGAAGCCTTCAGAAAGATATAGGTAATTATATATCAGTGCCCTGGGGATCTTTCAGCCTTCCTTCAACGCCTGGTTGCTCCATGTTTACCTTTTCTTATGCCTTGCAACTGGCATAGGATTCTGGGATAAGCACTTTTGGTGTTCTTAATTTTCCTTTTCCCCTTCTTTGTGTAACATCTTTCCTGATAAAAGGTTCCAGAAGAGACATTTCTTCTTCCCTTTCACTTGAGAGAATAGCTCTTAAGATGGCATTTGCCACCTGCAGTTTGTATAATGTTATTGCTTTAAGAATGATTTAAGATTTTTATTTTAAATGAATTGTTTTTACATTTTAATTTAAAAAAATTACAATTAAAAAAATGATTTCAGCATTTTAAGAATTTAGTGTCTAATTGGGGGACACCTTTTTACTGATCATTTTTTTAAAAATTAGTTAATCAAAAAATTATTAAATGTTGCTGCTCTCCTTGGAACATTTATTTTCCTTGTATCCTGAGCCGAGCACTAATTCCACCCTGCTGTAATCTAATTCCAGGGCAGTGCTGCAATTTCAGTTGCTAAAATTAGGCGAGCTTTATTAGGCGAGCATCTGTGGTTTGCCTAATAATCTGGTCATGGAACGCACAAATTCCTTTTTGTAAAGTCAGTTTGAATTGTTTTCTGAATTAGGATTCGCAAGGCTTTTATGGTTTCGTGTAGCATTTTAACAAGGCGAACAGCTTCGTTCCTTTGCAGATGAACTGAAGAGCTACGGGGTGCAGGATGTCTTTGTCCTCTGTACCAGAGGAGAGCTTTCAAAGTACCGTGTCCCACACCTCCTAGAGGCATATCAGAGCCAAGGGATCGCTGTGCACCATCACCCTATACCTGATGGAGACACTCCAGACATAGCCAAATGCTGCCTGATTCTAAAGGAACTGAGAAGCTGCCTCGAAGGCGACCGGAAAACCTTAATACAGTGAGTTCCAGTGCGCCAGGTCTTTTGTCCTCTCTCCACAAGTGAAGATGGCCACAACCTGTATACACCCACCAAAGTTTCCTGCTAACACCACAGTTCAGAAATTTGCCTTCTAGCTTCTGCCACCCCCTTGAATGCTGCCACCGTTCCCATGTAGGTGGGACAAAATAAAATGCAGATGTGCCCCATCCTAGAGAATCTTCCTAAATCAAGAAAATCCTACAATTGAATGCTTTAGGGCATAGGTAGGCAAACTAAGGCCCGGGGGCCGGAACCGGCCCAATCGTCTTCTAAATCCGGCCCGTGGATGGTCCGGGAATCGGCGTGTTTTTACATGAGTAGAATGTGTCCTTTTATTTAAAATGCATCTCTGGGTTAGTTGTGGGGCATAGGAATTCGTTCATTTCCCCCCCCCAAAAAAAAAATAATAGTCTGGCCCCCCACACAATCTGAGGTACAGTGGACTGGCCCCCTGCTGAAAAAGTTTGCTGACCCCTGCTTTAGGGAAAAGTGCAAGAAGAATTCTCAGGGACGATTCACACCCTGGCCAGCACCTCTTTAATCTTCTACCCTCGGGCAGGAGATATAGAAGTATAATCAGTCGTACCAAGAGGCTAAAAAACAGTTTCTATCCGTGGACTGATAGGCTGCTGAACAGAAAATAATATAGTGCAACTGACTTTCGGGGTTGGTGTGTTGTGCGACAAGCACAGAGAGTGCAATGAGATTGAGTGGGGGGGGGGAGGCTCAGTTAATTTCATTGTACACAGGTTGTACATTGACAATAAAGGTATTATTATTATTATTATCAGTGTGCTTGCGAAGTCAGGATGAGAAGGAAGATGTGTGCCATTCCCAAGATTTGATTTTAGATTTTTAGTAATTATATTTTATCCTGCCTTTGCTCTAAGAAGCTTCTTCTTCTTCTTCTTTGATGAAATCCAGCATCTCCTGAGCTCTGCGAGTGCGGCTTTCTCCCGATTGAAGTGCAGAGTGTAAGAAGCTGAAAGGCAGCATTCAAAAGATTTCCAGCACTCTCCCATGCGGCACCCAGATTCGCTTAGCTTTAAAAAATGGTGCCACAGAGAAGCTTCTGTCCTATGCAACAATAAGGGTTCATTATAAGAAAACTGGAGAGTCCTTATACACAGTCATCGTAGGCTAGGACTGGGTTTTTGAAGGGGAGCTCAAGAAACACAGAGCTACACGGAGCCCTGAACAAACCTATGATAGGGCTTCTTTCCCCAACCTGACACTGATGAAAGTCAAATGCCCAAACATCTGAACTGTACCAGATTTGGGGTGGCTGTGTTAAGGATATTGCCTCTCAATATCAGATTGGAAACCTTTTTCTGGAACAAGACAGAGCTGGTTTGTTGTGACTCTTGATACTATCACAGTGTACAGTGGTACCTCGGGTTAAGTACTTAATTCGTTCCGGAGGTCCGTTCTTAACCTGAAGCACCACTTTAGCTAATGGGGCCTCCTGCTGCCGCCCCATGATTTCTGTTCTCATCCTGAAGCAAAGTTCTTAACCTGAAGCACTATTTCTGGGTTAGCGGAGTCTGTAACCTGAAGAGTATGTAACCTGAAGCGTATGTAACCCAAGGTACCACTGTACGTGTTCTGTTTTTGAAAAAAAAAAAATGCCCAATCCTTTTTTCCCCACTTTCAGCTGTTATGGAGGGCTTGGAAGATCCTGTCTCAGTAAGTAAATACTTTTTCTAAAAGCATTAATTAGTTTAATATTGGCATTTTCCTGCATAAATCCATCTGATCATGAAACTATGTCCTCTAGTATGTTACACAATTTTCTCCACCAGTAGTCTCAGACTCATCTTTGCAGATGTAAAAGGCGGAAGCTCTTTCACAGCTGAGTTAGAGGAATACTCCTTGCCTTCTACTCCCTAGGTATAACAACAACAACTCTGGAAGAAGAACATCACTGGCAGAGCGCAATTTTTCCCCCGCAAGTTGCGAGAACTATTAATCTTTTATTTTTATTACTGAGGTGCCCATGAAATGCCAAGATGGGCAATAAAAAGAGGAAGGTGGAACTGCCTTGCAAGACCTGTGTCATGGTGAAGAGTATGAGATTGGCTCTAGAAGTCCTTGCTTTAAAGCTCAAAGATTGTTGTGGCACCTGAAATACTCACAGATGTATTATGGCAGAAGCTTTCATGACCAGTTATTCTCAGCTCGCAGGTTATATACCCATTGGTGACAAAGGTCATGAAATGCAGAAGGCATAATATGATATTTCTGTGCTGCCCTATAGCTCAGCTGCGACTTCCCTGGGGTTCCTTAAGCAAGCCACTCTCTTAGCTTCAGCCTCAACAAGTGTAAGGAATGCTTCACAAGAAAATGTGCTCTGAGCATGTACAGCAGGAATGGAGAACTTACAGCTCTCCAGATGCTGGGACTACAACTCCCTCCATTCCTAACAATTGGCCACATCTGGACAGCCAGATGTTGCTCATCCTTCACATACAGCATAATCCCTGGCATATATAATCGGAAGTAATCTCCCCTGAGTTCAGTTGGACTTGCTCCCAGGTAAATGCATATAGGATTTGCAATCTTAAAACGTATTAATGCCCTGTGGAATGCCCTCCCATCAGATGAAAATGAGATAAACTACTACATGACTCTTAGAAGACATCTGAAGGCAGCCCTGTATAAGGAAGTTTAAAATGTTTGATGTCTCACTGTGTTTTTATATTTTGGATGCTGCCCAGAGTGGCTGGGGCAACCCAGGCAGATGGGCAGGGTACAAATTATAACATCATCATCATCCACTGTTACTATTGCTCTTATTATTATTATTATTCACTCAGGCTTTCAAGCAGGTTCTGCCTCCTCACTAAATACAACTGGTTTCCTTAAACAGAAAATCTCTTAGGTTTTTTCTTTTTCTTTTTTTACAGTAGCAGCTTGTCTCCTGCTTCAGATATCCGACACAATAGGCCCACAGCAGGCCATAGACAGCCTGCGAGACTTGAGAGGTTCAGGAGCTATACAAACCATAAAGGTATGAGGGAAGGCCATGATGGGCCTGCTTGGTAGTGGGAGGACAAGTTAAAGGGCAACAGCTGACTAAAGGCAGCGTTTTGTTTGGCACTGAAAATCTTTCCTGGCTTTCTCAGAGTTAAAGAAGGATATCAGTGCTGCTGGTGACAGTATCCATAATTCACCCTTTCTGCTCTTGGCCACAAGGCCATACCAGAATCCTGCATTGCCCTTACAGAAAACAGGCTTTCTAGACATGAGAAAAGCGAAACTGTGGATAAGCCCTGAATATTTACAGAGCATTATTATTATTATTATTGGGTGGAATTCAACATTGTGCTCTTCCAGTCATTCCATCTGTGCAAGCCTTGCAGCTTCCCAGGTGGAACAACCCCCCCCCCTTTCCTATCCTCCCCCATGTGCTGTTCTTTGGGTTGTTCACTGGACCCCCTTGAAGCCAATTTCAAGGTGAGGAGAGGGCAGGAAATCCCTGTTGCACAAGTGGAAGTCCTTGCACCAGGCTTCTGCTGATGGTGCTGGTTTAGTGAATCCTACCCAGCATCTCCCATTGTCCTCTTATTCAGGGAGCTTGCCGTTTAATGGACTGCAAAAAATCAGGGACATGTGAGCAGAGGATCCTGGGCCTGATCTCTCTAAGCAAGTTCAGCTGGGAGGGAAGAGAAATTGAAAGATACTCTAGGACCCTACATTCCCAACAGACAATGTTTTGTAGAACCCGAGAAAGGAAGGGGATCTGCTTGACAGCTAAAAAGTGGATTGGTAGGGAGTCAGGAGTACTTCCTTTGGGCTTTCAGAAATCTGTTCTCACAACCACCTTTCACAACTGTCCTCTGCTCATTTTAGCATCTGTGATTAGAGAACAGGTGCTGCAGCTTAGCCACCCTGCTTTCCCTTGCAGCAATACAATTACCTGCATGATTTTCAAGAGACTCTGGCTGTCCATCTAGCAACAGAAGGTGCAACAGCAAGATCAGTATCACGATAAACAGCGGCAGTGGAACTGAGCTGCTTCTTACATGGCCATGCTGCCAATTGCCTTTGCTTGGTGCATGCAGGTGAAAATGCACCTGTCTCCAACGTCTCATCGGAATTTAATTAGTCAGGTTATCCTGGCACTGTCTCCCTGGCAAGCTGTCTGATGCAAAATACAACAAATATAAGCTGTGAGGGTTCTCTGTGAGCAAGAGCAATACTATAATGTTTTCACAGCATAAATTCACGTTTTAAAGGGTACATTTGTCGATGGATTCCTGAAACATAACATTCTCAATATGTGGTTGAATTCACAATAAATATGATTAGTTTCAAACCTTCTGTTCATATTTTTAACTCTCCATCCCACGTCTTGTTTTCTGTGCTTTGGTGGGACATGTTTGTTCTCTGTTCTTGCATCTCCCTGGTTTGTGGGAAGCCCTACAGAAGAAAACAGCATCTGGCATTTTTAAACTTTAGGGTGCGTCAAAAGGTTTCCTGCTATGTCCTAGGACACAGCCGCAACAGCTGGCATTCTGGATGATGTCTTTAACATGGGCTGCCTTTCCAAATGTTTCTCTCCCATGAGGTTTGAACAAATATTGCACAAAATAGTGCCCCTGCAAGCTTGCACCTCACTTTCCTGTTCACTTCTCTAGAAACCTATGGGCTGTTCCCGTAACAGTGTGTATTAAAGTGATTGTCCTCCAAGCTTGCCTGATTGCCTAATCTGACTTGCCCCCCAGTGATTGCCTATCCTGAAACAATTTACTGCTATGCAGGCTTTCTAAAAACCAGCTGGTACCTGTCAAACCAGAAGTACCTCCTGTTGCATTTGAATTCCCCCACCCCAGTCTGAAATCATCAAGGGCAATATTGATCTATTTGATGCAGCCAGCCATATCAAAAGTTAGCTTAGGCAGCAACCCTAGTTGATGTTAGCTTGGATGGGCTGCTTGTTTAGCGCTTTTGGAAGCCTCTGTAGAAGTGGAAGTGCTTTTTTTTTGTTTCAGCCTCAGAGATACCTACATATGCAAGTCGTACTGTATATCCATCTGGTCCATTGCTGTCTACTCTGACTGGCAGTTGATCTCGAGGGTCTCAAGAGTTCTTTCCCATAAACTGCTACCTGCTCTTCAAAAAAACAAAAGCCAACCCAAAAAAAACAAACCCAGGAGATATCAGAGCTGAGGAGCCGTTATCACTATCCTATGTTTATGGGATAGGTAAAGGGACCCCTGACCATTAGGTCGAGTCGTGACCAACTCTGGGGTTGCGGCGCTTATCTCACTTTATTGGCCAAGGGAGCTGGCGTACAGCTTCCGGGCCATTTGGCCAGCATGACTAAGCCGCTTCTGGCGAACCAGAGTAGCTCACGGAAACGCCGTTTACCTTCCCGCTGGAGTGGTACCTATTTATCTACTTGCACTTTGACGTGCTTTCGAACTGCTAGGTTGGCAGGAGCAGGGACCGAGCAACGGGAGCTCACCCCATCGCGGGGATTTGAACTGCCAATCTTCTGATCTGCAAGTCCTAGGCTCTGTGGTTTAACCCACAGCACCACCCACGTCCCTTGTTTATGGGATACCTGTATATTGTTTATGGGATACCTGTATATTGTTTATGGGATACCTGTATATTGTTTATGGGATACCTGTATATTGTTTATGGGATACCTGTATATTATAAAGAGATTCACACCTCTCTGCAGTTTCTTCAGTTTCTCCTACACTTACACCCTAGTACCTTATACAGTGGTACCTCGGGTTACATACGCTTCAGGTTACAGACTCCGCAAACCTAGAAATAGTTCTTCAGGTTAAAAACTTTGCTTCAAGATGGGAACAGAAATCGTGCTCCGGTGGCGTGGTGGCAGCAGGAGGCCCCATTAGCTAAAGTGGTGCTTCAGGTTAAGTACGGACCTCCGGAACAAATTAAGTACTTAACCTGAGGTACCACTGTATGTAAAAAAAAAAGGACCACAAAGCAAGCTTTGAATTAAAGCCGACATCATATTTTAAGAGAGGCAAAGGCAGTTTGATGACAGCACCAGTATCTTATACACAAATGTAATGTTTCTCTCCTAGAGGAAGTTGTGGAAGACAAATGCTACACACCCATCATGGGCAAAAACCTCGTTTGCTGTCTTAAAAGCACACATACTAAAAGAAGCTAATATGGCTGCCACCTGTATAAAGATGTAAAGTATCAGTCACAACACAGAAAGTAATAGGTAATCTTTTTTACGTGAACATACTGCTATGGACACTGCATGCCATTAAAGCTATGACAGGCACAATTTCAGATCCTTCAGCAAATACTAGAGATGCAGGATCAAGTGAACATAATCTACCCAAACATGTGACACTCGTCGCCAATAGATAATGATGGTTTTGAATATGCCAAATGAGATGAATATCTATTTTTAAAACTGCACAGCTGTCAGAATAAGGACTTGCAGCTTCTTATTATCCTGATGTACTGAATTCATTTTAAAATCAAGTTTCATAGCTGTACAATGCAATCAGAAAATGTTTTACAGGATCTTGAAAACTTGGAATATGAGGTAAGGACTGGCTGAAATTTCTTCATTTCCATTCCTATTTCATCCACCCCTATGGACTTAGGTCAGCAATGCTCATGGCTGTCTTCCTTGGACCTATAATAGGTATCAAACCGACCTGTTTGTGAATAAAAAGCAGCTCCGTTGTGCTCTTGAAGTCCTTTGTTCCAAGGAGCATGAACCTCTCAGCAGCTCTTGCGGCAGAGTTGACTTCCACCAGCAATGGGCATAAGATGCTCAACAGGAGTGACCAGTTTCAGTCTGGTGTGATTGACTTCCCCTCTAAAGATCCAAAGTGTTTTGCTTTACAAACCAAGATTCCATACTTGGAATCTCTTATAGAGTGAAAGCCTAGCTTGTCCCTGCTCCTGCCTAAGAACAGAGGCAGTATTTTCCAGGGTCAGGCCAGAAGTCTGGCTTTGCAAGAATCCATTTGAAACTGACCTGCTGCCCCCTGAAGGACATTGGTCTAGCTTCTAATCACCTTTGCTCTAAAGGCAGACCTGCTGTTTAGCAGAAGGTGTCCTTTTTCAAGTTATTGCTTTACCTTTAAAACTGGAACAGTATTACCTAGCAGCGGCTGGCTAAAGTCAGCAGTTCCAAAGCACTTTGAAAAAGCCAAAGCAGTAGAAGAAAATGAAGTTTTATCCGTCTTTGAAGTTTTTATTGTATTGCACTAAGGAACAGCAGGGATATTCACCCAAACTCGTTGAACAAGTGTCTCAAATTGTATGCAATTCTACCTGCAAACTCACAAACTATTTTTATTACCACGCTTGACCCAGGTTGTATGGTAATTTGAGACCGCTACACAAGGTATTTTTTTTTTTTTAATAGGGTGGTTTTAATATGTACTCTTCACCGGTAATTCCCTCTTCCCCTACCATATCCACTTAGTGTAGAAAATTAAAGCAAGGGGCATTCAATGTTTGCCGTAAATATAGGAAGTTTGAGCCATGCACATTATAGGGAGGTAATATCCAAACGGTAAAAAATAGAACTACAATTCTTCCTGCAGTTGTTGTCATGTATTCATCTATAAGACACACAGAGGTTACCTAAGAGATAACATACAGAAAAGCATTCAGTCTTTCAGGAGCACTTGGTACCTACAGGTGACAGCTAGATGGCAGTCCACAACCCAAATGATCCACTACGAAGTCAACTGAACAAAAACAAAATTCTATTATACTAAGGACAGCAATTAATACTATTATAATTGAGGGAATGGGCTGTTCCTTATGGAGTGCAGGGTCAAAACTGTCCAAAGCCAGAGGTAACCGCTTTACATTAATTTAGATGTGATTTTCATCACTTTAAACATCCCAGTAAAATTTAGAAAATGAAACCATCTTTCCATGAGTATTAAAGTATGGGCACAATTTAAAGGGGCAGGAGAAGAAGATGTAGGAGTCGTCTTTCCCCCCACCAGTTGCAACTGTGATCGTCAGATTCCACTGCTAAATCTTGATACTAGATTCTTCTTTGAAAACAATCCTTTCGTCTTGTGGCTTTTCTGCATGCACTTCGCTGGAACCAAGTTTGCTGGATGCCATCTTTTAAGAGCTCACCAAGACATAAATCATGCTGTTGGAAGAAGGATAAACAGAATAATATATACATCTCTTTTAAATTTAGCAGAAATATTTCTGCTTTGTTGCATACTAGGAGTACCTTCTGTGTTCAGCCTTTACCACTGAGCTTGTTATGTACCACCATAAGCCAGAGCCAGATACTCACTGGTACAACCACAAGGGAAGTAGATATCTGCACACAGTTGTTACTGCTGCTGGCACTCACTCTTATTATAAACCGAGTGCTTGCAGTGGTTATTTATTGCCTGGTGCCCTCAACACAAAAACATGCATATCCCCCAGCAAAAGCACCACAGAAGTTCACAACCTGGCGCCTCTGGTAGGCAAACTTGTCTCTCTTGCCAAGGCCTAAAGTAAAGGTAAAGGGACCCCTGACCATTAGGTCCAGTCGTGGCAGACTCTGGGTTGCGGCGCTCATCTCACTTTATTGGCCGAGGGAGCCGGCGTACAGCTTCCAGGTCATGTGGCCAGCATGACTAAGCTGCTTCTGGCTAAGGGAGCTGGGCATGTTTAGCCTGGAGAAGAGGAGGTTAAGGGGTGATATGATAGCCATGTTCAAATATATAAAAGGATGTCACATAGAGGAGGGAGAAAGGCTGTTTTCTGCTGCTCCAGAGAAGCACACACGGAGTAATGGATCCAAACTACAAGAAAGAAGATTCCACCTAAACATTAGGAAGAACTTCCTGACAGTAAGAGCTGTTCGACATTGGAATTTGCTGCCAAGGAGTGTGGTGGAGTCTCCTACTTTGGAGGTCTTTAAGCAGAGGCTTGACAACCATATGTCAGGAGTGCTCTGATGGTGTTTCCTGCTTGGCAGGGGGTTGGACTCGATGGCCCTTGTGGTCTCTTCCAAATCTATGATTCTATGATTCTATGAACCAGAGCAGCATACGGAAATGCCGTTTACCTTCCCGCCGGAGCGGTACCTATTTATCTACTTGCACTTTGACATGCTTTTGAACTGCTAGGTTGGCAAGGCCTAGCACAGTTCTAATAAACAAACTCAAGTGGCAGTAGCAAAAACATGCTTTTCTGGCAATTCAAGCAACCGTTGTGCACAACTTTACTTTGCTTACATTTTAAAGCATCAAAATATCTGAAGAGCATGGCACTTTTTTTAAAGAAAGAAGTTTTGTACAAATTCCACGTCAGATAGCAACTTCAGAAAATGCATCTAAATGGTAGGGATTTGCTTTCTAGTTAAGAGCTGCGTTGCCTTTTAGGATCCAGTGGCAAGGCCCTGTTCCAGGCCACAGTTTATCAAGAGGCATCTCTCAAGGCCTTCTCAGTCACACCAATCCAATTACGGAACTCCACCCGCCCCCTGCTGAAAAGGAGGCAGGTCATGAGACGAATTCTGGATAACCTTGAGACACGTATGAGATGCCTGGGCTTTTAGTAATTTTTAAAAACCCAACTATTAATACTTAATAACAAATTCTGTACAGTGGTGACCCGCAAGACGGAAAACTCACTAGACGAAAGAGTTTTCCGTTTTAGAGGTGCTTCGCAAAACGAATCTCCTATGGGCTTGCTTCGCAAGACGACAATGTCTTGAGAGTTCCTGCTGGTTTTTTTTCCCTTTCCCCCCTTTTTCTAAGCCGCTAAGCCACTTATCAGCTGATCCGATCAGCAGATAAGCCGCTAAAAGCCGCTAATAGCGCTAATCCGTCAATGGGCTTGCATCCAAGACGAAAAAACCGCTAGACGAAGAGAATCACAGAACGGATTCTTTTCGTCTTGCGAGGCACCACTGTATAATGCTTATCTTACTTTCCTAAATCGTCAACCACCCTGAGTTGCTGGAAAGACAGTATGAAAAGTTCTGCAACAAATAAAAATGAAATTTGTGACTTACCCATATAGGTAGTAAAAAAAAGATAGAAGGTAAAATGCTAGTTTGCACCATCCTTCCTTCTGGCAATATGCTAAAATATCTGCATTCATGATGGTTGTGGGATCATAGAGTCCTGGGCCGCTCATTACAGGCCTGCTCATATACCTGGAAAAACGAATTTGCATTTTTAAAAGGTACAAGAAAAGAAATTTTGGTATTCAGAAATTCAGCAATGAGAAGAAATAAAAATGCAGTTGCATTCATGGAACTGGAAGATCTCTCTTCACCTCCTTCCACCTTATCAAAATGTATTGATTTATTAGACTTGCATTCCACCTTTCCTCCAGTATGGAGCCCAAGGCAGCCTATAAGAAGCCTAAGCCTAAAGGAATTGCACCAGTTTAGTGAAGTGCATGACAAAATCCAAGCTAACCAAAACATTCCCTGTGATCCACTGCAACGCTGACATATCTAGATCGCACTGAAGGAGGTGGTGCCAGACATTCCAGCTTTAACAACTAGCTACTGACCTGATTCCTCTGATCTTGACTTGTTTTTGTTATTGGTTTGACAGTGAAAAATAAAATGTCCCTTGCAATGATTTCATGAAGCAAGGTGTTTGGGGCCAAAAAGGCAGGATACTAACAGTATATATACTGCATTCATCAGCAACAGCTCAGTACAACATACCTATGATTACTAGATAGTAGGGACAAGCAGCAGATGGGTTATCTCCATCCTACTCTGCGTCCAACACTGGACAGAGCACTGGACCAGATGAATTCTTGGACAGCTCTTTACACGTTTATAAAGGCGAAAGCAGGCTCAAGGCAGAACTACGGAGCTTATCTTCTTAAGTTAAGCCCTTACCCATGTGCTTTAAGTATCAGAAAAAGGAATCTCCCTCTACTTTGCAAACAGAAGTCATGGAAATGGCAGAGAACCATGTAGGACACTGAAGATTTAATTTAGATCCAAGCTTGCCTCCTTTTCTGATTTCCTCTCTCCCAACAATAAGAGGTGGAAACTTGTTTTGCTTTAGATTAAGGCCAAGACTTCCAGAGCCCAATCGATGTGCAACATACACACTGAACAGCTTTGGCTGTTGTTGTATTATTCATTCTTCGACAATCCTACGTGAAAAAGACTTCATCTGCATCGTTAACCCAATTCCTCCGCAGGCTTAATTTCCACAGGAAGTCTACACCAAACCGTACAGTAAGAAGTGCGTTTCCATGAATAAATTGAGACTGAACCATGCCCAGAATTACCTCCAAATATGGTAAGCCAACAACGGCATATTGAGACCCAGTGTGAGCCATTCTGTTGCACACAGAAACATAACACAGAAGAAAGCGTGGATGAGGTACTCCGGAAGCACAAGCTGCAAAGGAAGACACACAAGTCAAGGCAGTTCTGCTTCCACATTTAGTGTATGTTACTTGCGTTACAGTGACAGGGGGTGTACTGCGTCAAAAGAAAAAGTAAGGGGCAATAAGCAAAGCCAGCATTAGACAAGAGAAGCCAACATAATAGTTTCAACATACTGTGTCATGAGTGTGTAAAACGTGCAAACAATACTTGGTACAATTTGCATAAAACTGGCTACTGCTCACATTGAATACCATTTATACAATCTGCGGTATGAGAATAAAAAAGGCAAGTTTGCACATTTGGAGAGGGTCATCACTCAAACTGAGGACTCGTATATATCTTCCATTTTACAACTTACATCCCAGGGAAAGTTAGATTTTCCATAGGCAATGCCCATCTGTCTTCATATTAGACTGGCAGATGGCCTTACAGCAACCCTCCAAACGATTTCTGCTTACAGTGAGCTACATCCAAACCACAATTTACAGGTGGGATTTCAGCTACCTAACCAGGTGCCCTCAAACTGTTTGAGATAACTCCCATCAACCCAATTGTTGGAAATGGTGGAAACTGTGCAAGTCTACACATACAGCAAAAGAGGAGGATGTTTGGTATTTCTTTTATATTTTATTTGGGGAGGACACAGAGATCTCTGGTCTTGCCCACTGCATTGTTTAATCAAGTAAGGTGGACACTCACTCAACTAAGTTTTATTTCCTTGAAATCCATCAATGAACTTCTCCCTTCAAAATCAATTTAGCAGATTTCAAAGCAATTCTGAACTGTGTTTGCTTTCTGCATTCTGTGGTTTTGGAAAATTTCACTTTCAGGTTCACTCAGTTACATCTACAAATTATCAGGACTAGAAACTTACATAAAATCCTGAGAATTTCTGTATTCAAACCAAGACTCAACAACTGCACAATTCCTTGCTAACCTTCTATTGCTCCATTTCTACAAATTTTGGATGTCCCAAACTATTCAGGTGAAGCTGTGTACTACTGGTTGTCTAAATCCTGGAACTCTAAAATGCTGTGTATGTTATAAACCAAATGTTTTCTTTAAAAAGCATTTTTTTCCTTTACAAATAATTGTGCAGAGATAGGACCAATACTCTAACATAAACAATGTACACAAATATAAACAGCACAAATCCTGCTGTGCAGAAGGGAACAAACGGTGCCTAGAATCAACTTAACAGGAGCCCATTTCTTACGTTCTACGAAAAGCAATTTACATTTCTAATATATTCACTTCTTAACCATCATGCTTTCCAGTGAAAACCTACGAAGACAGTGTACCCTGTTTATATGGGAGCCTGTTATCATAGACAGCAGTTTGTAGCCAAGAAAAACTGGAAACCATCAACCACAGATGGTAACAGAAACTGCTGTTGATCTGATATTCCTCACTCTGTCTGAACTTGCAGTCATTGTTGTATCCAGTATGAAAGGAGGAAGCACTGCAGTTAACACAGACTATTCAAATCTGCATGTTCCCAAATACAGGTTGAGATTCCAGCTGTGCGTCTGCTAAGCAATAGGAGACCTAAACACGAAAGTTATTACAAGCATTCAGCCACAAAGCATTAAAAACTAGACCATCTTGTGGCTAAAATTATTGTCAACTTGCTGGCCATTTCCTAATCTTGCACGTTAACCCTGCTTTTAAGAGTCCTGCACTTCTTTTAAACCTATTGCATCCCTATTGGGAGGAAAGCATTTATAAGTACGCTCTTTAGTCACGAGAAAGTCTGCAGACTCTCACCTGTATATTTAAAACATAGTTGTCCAACATGCATATGGTAGAATCTTTTTGATTAAAAGTCTGTGATAAGGGAATGCATACATGTAGTGAACATTTTCTCACCCTCCCAAATCAAATGAGAGATGACCGAGCAGGGTAAACTGTTCCATGCGCAACCACTATCCAAGCTTGCGACATTCTCTCAATTCCACGTGTCTGCTTTGTGGAAGCAGCTTCTAGCAGTTGTACCCATACAGCCCATGACCTGCT
Source organism: Podarcis vaucheri (assembly GCF_965113315.1). Lineage (NCBI taxonomy): Eukaryota > Metazoa > Chordata > Lepidosauria > Squamata > Lacertidae > Podarcis > Podarcis vaucheri. The sequence goes on from NC_138759.1 coordinate 5,929,510, forward strand.
TCTAGCTGATCGGTTTACATTCAGCACTGACACCCACTGGCTCAAAGTTAGCAGGGCAATACTGAAAAATCATCTAGCTGGAGGTGTAAACCCCATTGCCCTCCAGGTGATGCTTGACTTCAGCTCACATCAGGATCCCTGCCCAATGGCCGTTCTGACTGGGGCTGATAGGAGATGGAGCCCAAACACATCTGGAGGACACATCTCCCAAACACATCTCCATTCCTGCTCTCGCTGAATTTTGTTTCCCCCCAACTTACTCAAGCACCCCTGATTAATGGAGTAGCTGAAGGCAAAAGGGAAAAACTTTGAGTGAAGGCAGAGGTTAACACCTGAGAAGTTGTTTCATTTATTTTAGCTCTCCAATCTGCTAAACAAGTACATGTACAGTTGAAATGGTACATATATAAAATGAGTGTCTGCCATCTTTTGCTCTCTATTTAAACAGTGCAACCTGCTCCAACAGCTAACAGCAGTGTCGGTAACATCTCCTGAGGCTGTGGCAACAATTTTTCCTAAATCACAAAATGTAGGGATTAAATCCCCCACCAGGAAGGGCCACCTCAAATTAGGAGTCCACAGACTGCAGGTTATCCAGCTCTGGTTTAAACTGAAAATCTTTTAAAGAACATGGACTACGCCTCTCACTAAGGTCTGGTGCAAATGTAACAGCAGCTACCTACAAACCCTGGGCTGTAACCGATGCGAGCCCAACTGAGAGGACACCCACTGAGCTTAATGGACATAAATTAGTCTTAATTTCAGTGGGTTTACTCTGAGGAGGACTGGCACAGGACACAACCCCATGTATAAAAAAATCTATATCAAGGGGCCAGACTTGGAATAGCACACTCCTGTATCCCTGTCCCCCAACTACCCAATATGAATTCCCATAATTATGGTTTTGTGATCTGCACCAACACTAAACAGGGTTCACATCAGAACCAGAGTTTGAAGCCATGTTTTGAACTAGATTTGCAAACTCTGGTTGAGAGGAAACCTGGCATTTTCCTCGTTAAACAACAAGTGTCAAATCTATTGGATTCTTGCCAGCCTGGCTTAGTTATAGAAGAATTTAAGCATGTAACAGTTTTCCCCATCTCTTATTAAGCAAGCCAACTCACAACGCACAAAGTCCATGAAGTTATTACAACCCCTGAATAGACAAAAGACAGGCAAATGAGCAAGCACACCGAACAAAAAGAAGTCAACAGAAATAATACAGATGTTCCTAACAAAATGAAAAGTAGAGAGTGGCATTAAAACATTAAACTAAAAAGCAGTACACACCTTTAATGCAATTTTGACTCTCTTAATCTTTTTAACCTTTTCAACTGTCTTTGTACCGAAAATGTAAAAAGCAGATTGAAAGAATGTTAGTATGACAGCTGACAAGATCACCAGCAGACAAGCAAGTCAGAACTTCAAGCTTAGAGGAAAAGAGAAAGAAATCTGCCAAGAAATCTTAGATCTATTACATATTATCAAGTAACATTTTACTAATGCATCGTAAGTCAATATTAATTACCAAAAACCTGGCTAAGAATGAATGCAAAGAGATCTCTCTCACGTAAACTTACAGGATTGAGTGTATTACACTGGTCTATGGGATTCTTGTAGTCAGTCTTCAGCTCATCAAAAGCTATAATCTAAAATAAAATTAGAACAGTTGGACAGTAGGGTGAGAACAGCTCAAATGGAATGTGTAGCCCTGTTCAAAAGCACCACGCCCTGAAGAGACAAAATCCTAGTTTCACGTTTACAGGAAACCCTCCCAAGGGTTAGATCCCAGCCAGCTAGTCTCTTAAAATGTATGGAACAGCTAGGCAGAGTCTGGACACAATGTGAAAGAACTCAAAAGACATTTCCTGTCGCCACAAAAACACTCCCTGACCTGCGCAAGACAGCTCAATTCACAGGTTTCTTCATCCGGTTTCTGGGGCTAATGAGGGAAAGCCCAAGCTCTCCTTTAACTTGGAAGCAGGCAACGCTCCTTGACACAATTAGCTAGTCCAGTGAAATACGATAACAACATCTATTCTATAGGCAAAAGATTGCTAAAAACAGTACGGCTATTTCGTAGCACTCTCATGACCCAGCCACATGGACACATTTTATCCTGATGCTACTTAGTTAACGCTTCCCACTTCTGCACAGTGTAACCCCAGCCAAACATTTGCTGAAGGGAAGCAGATTTTGCAGTCGTGTCAAGTTAAGAAATTGGTAGTAACTGGAAGGGGGGGGGAGAGGTCTGGGAGGAAAGTGCCCTTTGTTCTATCAGGCTCCAACCTCCTGAGCGAGCTCACTTCTGATGGGCAACAAAAATGCTCGCCATCTCCCTTTTGCTAATACCTGGGCAAAGTCACATTAATTCACCCCAGGGCTGGAGTATTAGGAGAGAAATAAAACAACAAGTTGCCGCAAGATTCTGGTTTGGCAACTCCTGGTTGACCCAAATACCTCGAACCCACCACTTCAGTGCCCCACAACAACTCCTTCCTTTACCACCTGCGGACAGGTCCTATTTATCCCCCCCCCAATATGCATCCATCTCTGGCACACTCCCCCCCACCCAGAAACCCTCTGAAATCATAAGTTCATCCAATCACCCACACACCCCACTTTTCCCTCTCTTATCTCCTCACCCCCAAATACATACCACTTATAAGACCACTTGCCTTCTCCCTCCTGGGGAGGAGCACCTATTCGCCCCCCCACACACACACACACACGTAGCTCTCCCCTGCTAAGCCCCACAGATTGCCTATGCAATGCCATGGGTAAACCACTAATGCAAACACCCGGAATGCCCTTCCTCCTTCCCACTTCACCCCCAAACCCAAGCTGCATCCCCACCCCCACCCCGTGTCTCCCTCACCCCATGGATCATTCATTTTCCCCCAACACACACACCAAACTCTATCCCATGAGAACCCCACTTTGCTCCTCCTCAACCCCAACACACAGCCCCTCCCTCCCTTCACGAGGAGCCCCCCTAACCCCATACACCCCCATGCAACCACCCCCACCCCCCCTTCCCCATGGATGCCCCCTAACACAGCCCCCTCGACCCATGGACCGCCTCCCATACAAACACCCCCAGCTCCCCTTTCCTCCATGGCTGCCCCCTCACACAGCCCCCTCATGAGGAGCCCCCCCTCTCCCCACGGACCCCCCCTAACCTTCCCAGCCCCATTTCCCTGCCCGCATGAGGAGTCCCCCTCACCCCATGGACCCCTCATGCCCCCCTCTCTCCCCACGGACCCCTCCCCAACTTCCCTAACTTCCACAGCAACATTTCCCTGCCCCCCTGAACCCATAGACCCCCCATGCAAACACCCCCATGGCTGCCCCCTCACACAGCCCCTCCCTCCCCTCATTAGGAGACCCCCTCTCTCTCCCCCCACAGACCCCCCTAACCTTCCCAGCCCCATTTCCCTGCCCCTCTTGACCCATAGAGCCCCCATGCAACCACCCCAGCCCCCCATTCCCCATGGTTGCCCCCTAACACAGCCCCTCCCTCCCCTCATGAGCCCCCTCGACCCATGGACCCCCTCCCACGCCATCACCCCCAGCTCCCCTTTCCCCCATGGCTGCCCCCTCACACAGCCCCTCCCTCCCCTCATGAGGAGCCCCCCCCTCTCCCCACGGACCCCCCTAACCTTCCCAGCCCCATTTCCTTGCCCCTCTTGACCCATAGAGCCCCCATGCAACCACCCCAGCCCCCCATTCCCCATGGTTGCCCCCTAACACAGCCCCTCCCTCCCCTCATGAGCCCCCTCGACCCATGGACCCCCTCCCACGCCATCACCCCCAGCTCCCCTTTCCCCCATGGCTGCCCCCTCACACAGCCCCTCCCTCCCCTCATGAGGAGCCCCCCCCTCTCCCCACGGACCCCCCTAACCTTCCCAGCCCCATTTCCCTGCCCCTCTTGACCCATAGAGCCCCCATGCAACCACCCCAGCCCCCCATTCCCCATGGTTGCCCCCTAACACAGCCCCTCCCTCCCCTCATGAGCCCCCTCGACCCATGGACCCCCTCCCACGCCATCACCCCCAGCTCCCCTTTCCCCCATGGCTGCCCCCTCACACAGCCCCTCCCTCCCCTCATGAGGAGCCCCCCCCTCTCCCCACGGACCCCCCTAACCTTCCCAGCCCCATTTCCCTGCCCCTCTTGACCCATAGAGCCCCCATGCAACCACCCCAGCCCCCCATTCCCCATGGCTGCCCCCTCACACAGCCCCCTCCCCTCATGAGGAGACCCCCCCTCTCCCCCCCACAGACCCCCCTAACCTCCACAGCCCCATTTCCTTGCCCCCCTCGACCCATAGACCCCCCATGCAAACACCCCCATGGCTGCTCCCTCACACAGCCCCTCCCTCCCCTCATTAGGAGACCCCCTCTCTCTCCCCCCACAGACCCCCCTAACCTTCCCAGCCCCATTTCCCTGCCCCTCTTGACCCATAGAGCCCCCATGCAACCACCCCAGCCCCCCATTCCCCATGGTTGCCCCCTAACACAGCCCCTCCCTCCCCTCATGAGCCCCCTCGACCCATGGACCCCCTCCCACGCCATCACCCCCAGCTCCCCTTTCCCCCATGGCTGCCCCCTCACACAGCCCCTCCCTCCCCTCATGAGGAGCCCCCCCCCTCTCCCCACGGACCCCCCTAACCTTCCCAGCCCCATTTCCTTGCCCCTCTTGACCCATAGAGCCCCCATGCAACCACCCCAGCCCCCCATTCCCCATGGTTGCCCCCTAACACAGCCCCTCCCTCCCCTCATGAGCCCCCTCGACCCATGGACCCCCTCCCACGCCATCACCCCCAGCTCCCCTTTCCCCCATGGCTGCCCCCTCACACAGCCCCTCCCTCCCCTCATGAGGAGACCCCCCTCTCCCCACGGACCCCCTAACTTTCACAGCCCCATTTCCCTGCACCCCTCAACCCATAGACCCCCCATGCAAACACCCCAGCCCCCCATTCCCCATGGCTGCCCCCTCACACAGCCCCCTCCCCTCATGAGGAGACCCCCCCTCTCCCCCCCACAGACCCCCCTAACCTCCACAGCCCCATTTCCTTGCCCCCCTCGACCCACAGACCCCCCATGCAAACACCCCCATGGCTGCCCCCTCACACAGCCCCCTCCCCCCCCCTCCACTCACATGCCAGATGGCGAAGAAGATGAGCGCGGCGGTGAGGAGCAGCGCCAGCATGTAGCAGAAGGCGGCGAACGTGAAGGCCATGGCGGCGGCGGCGGAAGACGAGGCCCCGGCCGAGCGGCGCGCGGGGGATGCCGGGCCGGATCATTCAGGGCGGCCGCCAAGAGCCCGGGCAGCGACGGCGAGGCCGAGAGGGGAGCGCCACTGCGCACGCGCGGGCCACGGGGACGGAGGCGCCCCTCCCTCGGAGGCGCCCCGCAGCGGCCACTCGCGGCCGGCGCCGGAACTGCAGCGCCGCCCGGACCCGCGTTTGTTCTCCTGTCCCCGTTTCTCACGACCAGGGCCGGATTGAGGTTCAATGCTGCTCTAAATTACTAGAAGTAACGGGGCCCTTTTTATGTCCAACTGCCAACAACAAATTGTCGCTGTCTTTTGTGTTGGATATATGCTGTATGGTAACTTATGGACCTAATAGGCATCTCAAGCCATTTGCACATGCAGAATGTAGGCACCCTACATATGTTGTTGTTTAGTCGTTTAGTCGTGTCTGCCTCTTCCTGACCCCCTGGACCAGAGCACGCCAGGCACTCCTGTCTCCCACTGCCTCCCGCAGTTTGATCAAACTCATGCTGGCAGCTTCAAAAACAGTGTCCCACCATCTCGTCCTCTGTCGTCCCCTTCTCCTTGTGCCCTCCATCTTTCCCAACATCAGGGTCTTTTCCAGGGAGTCTTCTCTTCTCATGGGGTGGCCAAAGTTTTGGAGCCTCAGCTTCAGGATCTGTCCTTCCAGTGAGCACTTAAGAATGGATAGGTTTGATCTTCTTGCAGTCCATGGGATTCTCAAGAGTCTCCTCCAGCACCATAATTCAAAAGCATCAATTCTTTGGCGATCAGCCTTCTTTATGGTCCAGCTTTCACTTCCATACGTCACTACTGGGAAAACCATAGCTTTTACTATACGGACCTTTGTTGGCAAGGTGATGTTTCTGCTTTTGAAGATGCTGTCTAGGTTTGTCATTGCTTTTCTCCCAAGAAGCAGGCGTCTTTTAATTTTGTGACTGCTGTCACCATCTGCAGTGATCATGGAGCCCAAGAAAGTAAAATCTCTCACTGCCTCCATTTCTTCCCCTTCTATTTGCCAGGAGGTGATGGACCCAGTGGCCATGATCTTCCTTTTTTTGAGCAAACCAGTGATCTTTGAGGGAGCAGGCTAGCAGGTGGGGCCCATGACTTACATTATAGGACCCTACACAACACAAAACACTGTCACTGTATGTAAGGTTTCATTTTGTTTTTTATCTTATATTTTAGAAATGTACATCCAGGGGTTTTTCCCCCCATCGCATGGCAACATGGGCAAATGGCTTGAGATACCTATTAGGTTTTACCATATTGCATATATTCAATACAAAAAACAGCAACAATTTGATGTTGTTGTTGACATAGGACAGCTGGACATATCAAGGGCCTCATTGCCTTCAGTAGCTTAAAAGGTAAAGGGACCCCTGACCCTTAGGTCCAGTTGTGACCGACTCTGGGGTTGCGGCGCTCATCTCGCTTTATTGGCCGAGGGAGCTGGCGTACAGCTTCCAGGTCATGTGGCCAGCATGACTAAGCCGCTTCTGGTGAACCAGAGCAGCGCACAGAAACACCGTTTACCATCCCACCAGAGCGGTACCTATTTATCTACTTGCACTTTGACGTGCTTTCGAACTGCTAGGTTGGCAGGAGCAGGGACCGAGCAATGGGAGCGCACCCCATCACGGGGATTTGAACCGCCGACCTTCTGATTGGCAAGTCCTAGGCTCTGTGGTTTAACCCACAGCGCCACTCATGTCCTCATCAAACCTAAATCCGGCCCTGGGTCCAGCATCCTGTTCTTACAGGAGCTGACCAGATGCTTGCAGGAGCACTCCCTTCACTGCCTTTTTCACTCCCCCAGCACACAGGGACGACTTCCCCCTTCCCAGTGTGACTCCCAAGCTTTCTTTCCTGGGAAAGTGACAGCCAATTTGGACTTCACCTAGAAGTTCTCTGAAGAAAGGACCCAAAGTCTTGACTGCCGCACAGGCCGCTGTGTCAAATTGAGCCCTGGATCAAAGGACTTGCAGATGCCAGGGGAGAAATCAGATGCCAGCCTGAGTCACAGCAGAGACGGCCTCATCCTGGAATCTCAAGGTCTAGGTCTTGTAAAGCGAGAACAGGATGCTTCTGAGCATGCACAGACTTCCATTTTCCATCTCGGTGAGTTACTAGTGTGCCCAACAGGCAGTCTCTCCACATCCTGAGATCATCATGTTGTTTAGTCATTTAGTTGTGTCCGCCTCTTCGTGACCCCCTGGACCAGAGCACACCAGGCACTCCTGTCTTCCACTGCCTCCCGCAGTTTGGTCAAAATCATCATCCGAGGCCCCAAACCATCTGCTTCTTCCGCAGGTCCAGAAGGTGGTGATGAGAGAATGAGCCACAGGATGCTGCCTTATACAGAGTCGGACCCTCTACCAGAGCTATGGCCTCCTCTGCAATAGCCCATTTAAGGAAGACCTGACTGGCACCAGCCCTTACCCTCATTTCAGCACCAATGATATGATTAAATTTTATGTTTGATAACATTCACGTGTATTTTTATTGACTTTATTTTATGTTGGTTGTAAATCACTTTGGGACTTCTTTTTTTCTAAAAGGGGAGCAATGTATAAATTGAATAACCCCTCTGGGAGAGGAACCCTGCCCCTTTTATGTACATACTTCTGCCAAACCCTAAAAAAATATGCTATGCAATATCCCTAGTATATGAGCTCAAATGCCTGCGCTAAACAGGCTTTCGAAAACTAGCACAACCGCATTGCCAAGGAGCCAGTTTGCGCACCACACTTCGTTTGCAACATGCCAGTAGTTCGATGCTGCCTATTGATCTGCATCACATGCGAGAGCCAACTTTAATGTTTCTAGGTCGAAACGTTTTCTGAGCAGGGTGGGAAACAAGGCAAACTGGGGATCAGCGAATGGGAGGCGGAGGAAGCAATGGAAAACAGCAATTTTAAGTAGGATTCCACAGATTCAAACCCAGGTCGAGAATTCCACTTAGTCTTAACTAGGCTCTGGACAGTAGGACTCGAACCAATAGTTTCAAGTTACAAGGAGATTCCGACGAAACATCAGGAAGAGCTTTCTGGTGGTAAGAGCTGTTCGGCAGTCTGGGGTGGCAGACTCTCCTTCCTTGGAGGTTTTGTAGGCAGAAGTTGGGTGCCCACTTGTCAGGGATGATCTAGTTGAGATTCCTGCATCTCGGGGTTGGACTAGATGGCCCTTGGGGTCCCTTCCAACTCTACAAGTCTATGATTTTATGGTTTCTTATCATAGCAAAACAGAAATGAAAAAAACCCTCACACCTTTCAAACAATGGTTAAGGTTGCACTGGGAATGGATGGAAAGAAATTAATTTAAGGGAAAGAAAAGGTGGACAGGAGGAGACTGCAATCCACCACATTACTCCTGATCTTAGAAACGGGGTTAATAATAATAATAATTTATACCCCCGCCCTCCCCAGCCAAGACTGGGCTGGCTAACACCAAATATAAAAATAATTGATTAGAATACAGCTTAAAAAAACAAAATTAAAATACAACATTAAAACATAAAAATGCAGCCTCATTTCAGTGGAATTCAATCAAAAACTTTTTTGGGGATAAAAACGTCAAGTCTTCACCAAGGCAAACTATCCAGACTGGTCCTACATGGGCCAGGAAAAAGCCAGGGAATCCACTTGGAAATGGCCACTGTAGCTCCAAGTTTCTGGTACTAAATGTGCTTGTGTGAAGCCCCCAACCACGGTCTGCTGGGGACGCCTCTTTTGCAAATTCCCTCAAGCGGAAGACCCACACGAGAGCCCCACTGACCCACCAATAATTTTGCAGAGGACCTTTGCATTCTGCAAATACAAGCTTATCCATCCTTTGTGTTGGCTTCACGTCATCAAATAAAGAACACACTCCTTCAGAGCATACAAGATTTATTTCAGGTATTTACAGCCTGCTTTTCAATTTGAGAATGAGAACTTCCATGGCACATTTTGTTTTCTCCCCATGGAAATTGCTCTTTATTATTTATTTGCATTTATACCACGCTCTTCCACCAGGGGAACTCAGGGCAGCTTTAGGCAATGCTTCCTCAATAAATCTTTTCCAAGTTTATAAATCGAAATACTATTAAAAAGTGTAATTTTTGCAGACTCGGTTAATCTCTAGCAAAGAGGAATCCTAAACTACTACCATATTAAAAAGGGCACACTGTCAATAGAAAGGTTAATTTATTTACTCCGTTAGAAAAATTATAGTTTTCTTATGGGAATGTCGATTGTTTCCCCCGCCCCGCCCCAATTGTGTGTTTGTCTTTCTTAACACGGTTGATAATAGGTATGCAAAAACTAAAAATCCAAGGCTGGAATGAATATTCCAAATTGAACAAAGTTAGACGACTGTCATTTAGTCTAAAAGTAAAAAAAGAAGAAGGAAAGAAAGATGCTCAGCACAACACTTTAGAATAATGCCACTTACAAAAAGGACAATAAGGTCTCCTAAACGTTAAGAGAAAGGAAAATACCAGGCTTTGTTTTTATCACCAGTGTCAACTGCTCTCAAGTGTTTTAACAGCCCAGATGTATCATCGGCTGCTGCACAAGCTCAAAAACTTGTAGGATTAGGCAGCCCAGAAGGGGCTCAAAGCCAACAGCAACTAGACTGCCTGATTATCTTGCCAAGCTGGGCAAGGTTCCAGGGAGGTGCAAAAGAAGGGCAGCCCATCCATTCTCCAAGGCAGGGGCAAGCAGTTTTATGGCCCGTGGGCTAAATCCAGGACGATTGAGTTTCCTGCTGCCCCAGGAAACAGAGGAGATTGCTGCCTGGCAACCCCCGACCCAGATCCATCTACTCCTGGCCCTGCCCGGTTTTAAGCAACTCTAGGCAAAAGAGTTTCCTGCCGTCTCAATCCAAAGGTGAAAAGCCAGTTTGCTCCCAGAAGTCAACAAGAGATTTCACATTTTAGTGTCACCAACAGAGATCTATAGATGCCTTCTGCCATGCAGGAGAACGTTGTTCCAGAAATGATGCGAAGCGCTTGCTGCGGAATGGAACAGAGATGGGAAACCTGTGGCTGTGCAGGTGTTGCCGGGACTCGGCCCCAGCCAATGTGGCCAATGGGCAGGGGATGATGGGCATTGTAGTCGAGGAGTGGGGAACCTCCAGCCGGCCGGGTGACACGGGCTGATGAGCTCATTTCCCCCAAACAGTGCCCAATTCACCCATCCGATGACATAGCTGGTGATGTCAGCTGACGGGCAGGGCTTTCTCCTTTAAGCGAGCAAGAGCGAAAAAGGTTAAAGGAACCTGTACAATGCAGATTCTTTCCCTCCTACCCACCCATTGCTTGCTTCAAAGGGAAGCACTTTAAGCTAGCCCCCAAACGCAGACACGGTAGCGGGGACAGCCTTAAAGCAGGCACTGTTTTGCGTTCAGCAACACCTGCCCCCAGGTATAGAGCTGGATCAGCTGGGAGGGAGGTGAGCCCATGCGGCAAAGTATATCCAGTAAGTGGCCTGAGAATGGTTGCTCATCCCAGAGCTTAAGAAGAGCAGGTCAAAGCTGTACAGAACAGACAGGGGAAATCCACCGGCAGGCCAGGCCTGTGTTCTCTGTTGCCAACCCCTCCCGCAGGCAGGGCGATTAAAAGTTCAAGCACCGAGTCCTGCACCCGGGCAATCCAAGTTGTGCGCCGAGAAAGGTGAGCTGCTGTGACCTGCGCACAATTGACTCAACCCTAGGAGGAAAGGAAGGAAATGTGCAGGGCACCAATACACTGGCTCTCCCTCACTGTTTTCAAAGAGGCAAGCCAGCACTGCCCCACATGCTTCCGACATGATCGCCTTTGCAGCTGCAAGGAGCTAGGGGCATTCCTTCCCCAACGTGGTGCCCTCCACAAGTGCTGTTGGGGCTGCCACTTCCATCATCCCTGACCGCCGAGCTAGCCGGCTTTAGGCTTAAGGGGAGCAAATAGGCCGAAATGTTTGGAGACCACCAAGGTGGGACTGAGACTAGCTTGAAAGAGGAACAGGTCAGGAATCCTGCAAGCGGAATTTTGAATGTGTGCTACCTGCAGAATCACAGCATGTATCACACAGTCCTGTCCGTGGGTCACGGAGCCCAGAGCAGAGCTGTGCTGGACATTCAAATACTAAGGAGCAGGGTTTGTTTTCGTGGATCTTTTTGGGTTTTCACCAGCCAAAGCACCCCGCTTTAAATCGTGGCAATAGCAGCCGCAGAATCTGCCCCTCCAGATGAAATTGATCAGGCACCGTGTGCCCTCATCTTTTAGGCAGAGTCGGCCTGTGTATCAAGTCTAGTGTTTAAAAACTGGCAGCACAAGATTCTCTTACAATCAATGGAGAGATAAAGAAATGTAAAAAAGAAAAGAAAGGCACACAGAGAAGTGCTTGTATAAAAAAGACAAGAGAACAGTTAATAAAAACTGCGTATAAAGACTTAAGGAATGGATGTTCACCAGAGTGTTACTGAGCCCTTACGGATTTTTTGATTATTATTTTTAAGAAATCTACTTCCCTTTTGACTAGTAAAAGAAAAAAGAGGGACTATCTACTACACACGGAGAGAAGAAAAATAGACGGGTCAAACTTTTGAAATATGTTGATGCAAGATCAACTGAGAATATTGTTGGAATTTTAAAGAGCAAAGGAAACGGTCCATTCTGAAAAACTGAAGAAGCGAGGGTATGATTAATACTTCAGAAAAATTGCATTTGAGGTTGGTTCTAAACCCTTTTATGTCTAGAAGATTCAAGTCACTTAAGAAAATGCTGTTTTCACATACAAGCCATGAAGGGTCCAGTTTCTGTCCAACAAGGATGCCTCTGCAGCTCAGGCGAAGGGGGAAGAAAAGGCTACACATTTGACTGGGAACATCCTGCAAACAGAGCCCACGGACACAAGCAAGAGCGATACAGAGGGTCCCATTCATCTTAAGCAGGGCTTGCGCAGGAAGCATTCCTTGGAGGGAGACTGTGCCACATTACCTGTCACAGTTACGAGTTCCAGATTAAGCCATATAGAAATATTAGTCACAAGAGGGAGGGGAGGTGGAATTCTCCCTGCAGGAGAGCAGTTCCCTTTTAAAACAGTTAGTAAAGAGAGGGAAGGGAAAACGACCCCTTGGGCAAAGTTTGGCTACGCAGGAACTGCCGCATCTCCCCACGCTTGTATAAACTTTGCACGCACAAAAATATATATGTACATACATACACACACTGCAGGAAACGACTATAAATACAGTGCATCTTTTGTGGGTCTAAAAAGGAGGAGGAGTCGGAGGAGGAGGAGTCGCCGTGTCTGGTTCCAGTTCACGCCAGGCTGGAATGCTTAAAGAGTCTTTCAATGGAAGAAGCCCAGTTTCTCATGCAGCCACTCCTCTGTGAGGTCTTCTGTATTCCTGATTTCAAATACCTTTAGTAAAAAAAAAAAAGGGGGGGGAAGAAAAGTAGTCTGTTAGCAACTATGGTCTCGGCTGATACAACAAGCTTTTCTGCTTGTGGGGTGGCACCTCGGTAAAACCACGTCTTACTGTTTGTAGCAGAGTTTTCCCCGGAGGCAGAGGGCAAGGAGTCATACTCAAATTCACAGTCAAGAGCTTCAACTGCTTGACTGGTTGCACAGGCATTTCTGTTACAGTGGTACCTCGGGTTAAGTACTTAATTCGTTCCGGAGGTCCGTTCTTAACCTGAAACTGTTCTTAACCTGAAGCACCACTTTAGCTAATGGGGCCTCCTGCTGCCGCCGCACCGCCGGAGCACGATTTCTGTTCTCATCCTGAAGCAGAGTTCTTAACCTGAAGCACTATTTCTGGGTTAGTGGAGTCTGTAACCTGAAGCGCATGTAACCTGAAGCGTATGTAACCCGAGGTACCACTGTACTATTATATACAGGCTATTTACATTCCCTCTTTATCTCTCCAGCACGGTATAATCTGGAGTCCAGTACAGTGGTGCCTTGCAAGACGCAAAGAATCCGTTCTGTGATTCTCTTCGTCTAGCGGTTTTTTCGTCTTGCGAAGCAAGCCCATTGACGGATTAGCGGATTAGCGCTATTAGCTGCTTTTAGCGGCTTTTCGGCTTATCGGATCAGCTGATAAGTGGCTTAGCGGCTTAGAAAAAGGGGGGAAAGGGAAAAAAACCCGCAGGAACTCGCAAGACATTTTCGTCTTGTGAAGCAAGCCCATAGGAGATTCGTCTTGCGAAGCACCTCCAAAACGGAAAACTCTTTCGTCTAGCGAGTTTTCCGTCTTGCGAGGCATTCGTCTTGCGGGGCACCACTGTAATTAACAATCCTGACACAGCAAAACTCATAGTATCAGCAGCACACATTGTCTTACTTCCAACCTTGTTGTCAACATGCGTGCTGAGTGTGTGTGTCTGTGTGTGTGTGTGTGTGTGCTTTCCTCGTGCGGAAATTGCAGCCTGCAACTTCCTCCCTTTATTTGCACCTCCAGCTGACACCAATCAAGCCTAGAGTGCCACTCCTACACACTAAAGAAAAAAATCTGGAACCCTCTTTAAAACTTCCAGGAACTTCTATCTGTGTCTTAAATAATGTTTTCCAAACAGAGAAACCTTTGCACAGGCAGAACGCTTTGGTAAGCTGTCAGCATGCGGCGACACAACCCAGGAAGAGATTTGACTGGCCTGCTAAACCGGGTGAGGGAAGGCCAATGGGTCTTGGTGACTTGGGCGGACGAGACCAAGAGTGGGTTGAACGGTCAAGAAGGCAATTCCTGCACAGGCTGCAGCGGGAAGTGAGGGACAGGTGGGGTTCATTAACCTGGGAAAGCAGCCCATATAAGAGAAGGAAAACACTGATCCTAAACCTGGCTTCACTTCAAGAGAATAAAAAGGCTCAGGAGTAAATCTGGGATAGAGTGCCTCCTCCTGGCAACTCCTGCAGCCTAGCTGGTGCCAAATGCCTTGAGCTGATTTCCTTTGGACCCCATCAGTGAGAGCCAGTGTGGTGTAGTGGTTAAGAGCGGTAGTCTTGTAATCTGGGGAACCGGGTTCGCGTCTCCGCTCCTCCACATGCAGCTGCTGGGTGACCTTGGGCCAGTCACACTTCTCTGAAGTTTCTCAGCCCCACTCACCTCACAGAGTGTTTGTTGTGGGGGAGGAAGGGAAAGGAGAATGTTAGCCACTTTGAGACTCCTTTGGGTAGTGATAAAGCGGGATATCAAATCCAAACTCCTCCTCCTCTTAGAATCATAGAATCATAGAGTTGGAAGAGACCACCAGGGCCATCGAGTCCAACCCCCTGCCAAGCAGGAAACACCATCAGAGCACTCCTGACATATGGTTGTCAAGCCTCTGCTTAAAGACCTCCAAAGGAGGAGACTCCACCACACTCCTTGGCAGCAAATTCCACTGTCAAACAGCTCTTACTGTCAGGAAGTTCTTCCTAATGTTTAGGTGGAATCTTCTTTCTTGTAGTTTGGATCCATTGCTCCGTGTCCGCTTCTCTGGAGCAGCAGAAAACAACCTTTCTCCCTCCTCTATGTGACATCCTTTTATATATTTGAACATGGCTATCATATCACCCCTTAACCTCCTCTTCTCCAGGCTAAACATGCCCAGCTCCCTTAGCCGTTCCTCATAAGGCATCGTTTCCAGGCCTTTGACCATTTTGGTTGCCCTCCTCTGGACACGTTCCAGTTTGTCAGTGTCCTTCTTGAATTGTGGTGCCCAGAACTGGACACAGTACTCCAGGTGAGGTCTGACCAGAGCAGAATACAGTGGCACTATTCCTTCCCTTGATCTAGATGCTATTACTCCTATTGATGCGGCCCAGAATTGCATTGGCTTTTTTATCTTCTTCTTTGTGTCTTGTTTATGTAGTGACCGCTCTCCACATTAAATGGGGGGCGCACTTTGCATGATCATGCGCAGCCCCCAGGACCCTATGCAGCACCATTAGCACAGGCTTGGCTTTGCCTTCCCCAGGTGGAATACCTGGAGGTCTCCGCCTACCTCAGCCAGTTGCCCAATCCCGCCTGGGGAGGCGTGGCCCAGGTGATCAGGCCAGGTAGGGGGAGGGACCATCCTGCCCACACAATAGGGGAGGATCTTACCTGGGAATCGTCAGTTGGCTCCCACCCTACCCACCCTCAGTTAAGACTTCTTTTGCAGGTTAACCTTTTCTCCACAGGTACACAGGGGCTGCTATGTCAAGGTCGCTGTCAAAGGGCTGGAAAGGAATCCCTCTGCATTGGCAGGTTTGCCTTTCCCATAGCACAACATCACAACTTTGGTGGTATCAGGCCTTGGGCAGAATCCTTTAGTTTATCTTCCCTAAACTCCTTAGAGTAGTGATAAAGCGGGATATCAAATCCAAACTCTTCTTCTCCTCATAATAATAATAATAAATAATAATAATAATAATAATAATTTATTATTTATACCCCGCCCATCTGGCTGGGCCTCCCCAGCCACTCTGGGCGGCTTCCAAAAGAATATTAAAATACTATAATACATCAAACATTAAAAGCTTCCCGAAACAGGGCTGCCTTCAGATGTCTTCTAAAAGCCTGGTAGTTGTTCTCTTTGACATCTGGTGGGAGGGTGTTCCACAGGGCAGGTGCCACTACCGAGAAGGCCCTCTGCCTGGTTGCCTGTAACTTGGCTTCTCGCAGTGAGGGAACTGCCAGAAGGCCCTCGGTGCTGGACCTCAGTGTCCGGGTAGAACGATGGCGGTGGAGACGCTCCTTCAGATATACTGGACAGAGGCTGTTTAGGGCTTTAAAGGTCAGCACCAACACTTTGAATTGTGCTCGGAAACGTACTGGGAGCCAATGTAGGTCTTTCAAGACCAGTGTTATGTGGTCTCTGCGGCCGCTCCCAGTCACCAGTCACTTTATCTGGTCAGCCCAGGAACTCCATACACCCTGCCCAGGCTTGCGCCCCAAGGACGTCACTTCGATGCTGCTAACACAGAGGTCCGACTTCACCCTCGGAGGCACACTCCATTGTCTCTCGAAACAGAGGGAGGCCAATGACAAACACTGAGCACATCCCTGATACTTAATCCGGAGACGTCTGCTGTTGGGCAGTGTGGTTTGGAGGATACAGCCTCCCAGTCCAATTTGGACCCTGTGGGTGGGTCAAGACTGGCTCGCTGGCCTGAGAGTCACCCACCCCTGATCTGCAGGATCTCTGAGAGGGGCAGAAAAAGAGGAGCTGCAGCTGCTGCCCTGCCCTAGAAATTGCCTGAGGAACAGGGGAGCAGAAGAGGAGTGCATTAGCCCCTGTGGTGTTATTTAATGCTTCCTCCGAATGCAGGCATAGATGTCAGCTCAGACCGCTATTGATTCATGCATCGATGTAAAACGGAAAGATGGGGGGGAGCGAAGCTCCATCACACAGTACAGATTAGTTACTGCACTCAAAACCAGAGTAGGGAGATTATGGAAAACATGGTGGGGTGGAAGGAAGAGTCTCCTCAGGGGAGCGATGGAAGGGCCAGGCAGGAGAACACAACCCTGCTCAAGAAAGGCTACCTAGGAAGTGCTGCTGCTTGCTCAGAGGATTAAGGGCACAGTAGGAAGCTAGTTAAATCAGAGAGCCAATCAGAAGGTCGGCGGTTTGAATCCCCGCAGTAGGGTGAGCTCCAGTTGCTCGGTCCCTGCTCCTGCCAACCTAGCAGTTGGAAAGCACAAAAGTGCAAGTAGATAAATAGGTACCACTCCGGCGGGAAGGTAAACGGCGTTTCCGTGCGCTGCTCTGGTTCACCAGAAGCGGCTTAGTCATGCTGGCCACATGACCCGGAAGCTGTACGCCGGCTCCCTCGGCCAGTAAAGCGAGATGAGCGCCGCAGCCCCAGAGTCGGTCACGACTGGACCTAATGGTCAGGGGTCCCTTTACCTTTACCTAGGAAGCTGAAGGGTACAGTAAGCTGAAAGTCTAGGTTTGCCCTGCCCTAGATGCCTGGGGCAGAGGGGAGCTGTGGTCCAAACCATGTGGATGGCGCCAGGTTAGAGAAGGCTGGTCTAATTCTTGTCTCCCTTGGAAGCTGGAGCACACAGCTAGAAATCCAGTTCCCCACACCAGATTTGCTCTGCAAGACTGTGAGCCAGACAGCTTGCGCTGGTCCCTGTCCGCCCTGAATAGGCGTGAAGGCAGGCGAGAGCGGGCGCCCCTCTCTTGCCCGCCTCCCCAACCCATCTGAAACTTACAAGGGTTATCCAGAGGTGAAAGGATGCCATCGGCCAGGGCTGTCCGTGTGCATGCCTGGGTGTCCCTATCCCTCAAACCACAAAGCACACCTGTGAATTCCCGGCACACCTGTGAATTCATGCACATGTAGCTGAGTGACCAGCCCTTATGAAACTGGAAATGGAAAACCAACTTCTTAATTTTTTTTCTCTCTTTCTTCTCCTTCCACTTTCTCTTTTAATTCCTTTTCTATTCCTCCCTCCCTCCTCCTCTCTTTCTTTCTCTCTAGTTCCCCCATCGCTCTTCTCCATCTCTTTTTTGCCTCTGGATCAATGTTTTCGTTTGGACCACACACAAAAAAGGAGATATTTGACAATAATCTTTGTATTTTTCTTTATAAACTCCAATAACGTTAATTTTTTTTTTTTTAAAGGAAGTGCAAGCCCAGTGAAGTCTGAAGCTAGCCACAGGACGCCTTTCCCCCCACATGCCAGAGGATCTCTTGCACAAAAAGAGACAGTGACTCAGTGCCAGTTCTCTGCCTCTCTGCACAACTAGCAGAGCAGAGTAATTTTGTCTAATTTATAGGGGCAGATCTGTATACTGCGCACAGGCTACAAAGTTCAGTTTTCCCCTTAGCACAGAATTTTATGGGCACCACATTACAGTGGTACCTCGGGTTACGAACGCTTCAACTTACGTTTTTTTGGGTTACGAACGATTGTAACCCAGAAATAAGTTGTCCAAGCTCTCTGAGGCCTCGCCGCTGCCTGGAAGGTTAGGGTTAGGGTTAAACCCGGACATCGGCGGGGCCTACGGAGCTCTCCGAGGCCTCTGCGAATGCCGGGAGCCAATCCCCGACATCCACGGGGCCTACAGAGGCTCTGCGACTGGGCTCCAGCCGCAGGAGCTCTCCGAGGCCTCCATGAATGCCGGGAGCCAAGCCGATTGTGATTGTGGAAGAGGACCCTGAGCCCCCTCCAAACAGTGAGATTGGAAATAATTTTTTTTCATCTAAAATACTGTCTTATTTATTTTATAGTACAGTACCTTGATTATTGCCTTCATTTTATGGATCAATGGTCTCGTGAAACAGTAAAATTCGTGTTAAATTGCTGTTTTAGGGGGTGTTTTTTCATCGTCTGGAACGGATCAATCCACTTTCCATTACTTTCAATGGGAAAGTCCACTTCAGGTTAAGAACGCTTCCGGTTAAGTACAGACTTCCGGAACCAATCAAGTACTTAACCTGAGGTACCACTGTACACACATGCCCTGATAATAGATTTAAAACTGACAGAAAAGTTTAGGCAATGGGGAAAGCATCAAGTTAGCATGACGAATCAGACCATTGGTCCATCTAACTCAGTGCTGGCTACACCAACCGGCAGCAGCTCTCCGGAGTCAGGAATCTACCCAAGGACCCCTCCTGCACGCAAGGCAGATGCTCTAGAACACATAATTTCATTTGCACGCCACCTTTCCACAGTTCAGACCACGCTCAAGGCAGCTTACAACATGAAATAAAAACACGTCACTGCAACGTAACAAAAGTAGTCGTGAACAATAAATCAATCATTTAAAGTATGCAACCAGAAGGAGCAATTTGTGTGTATATATATCACAACAGGATTGAAAATGATACAAAACAACAATAGCACCCGCACCCAAGAAAGAATCCAAAACAACACCCCAGCTCAAGATTCTGCCCAGCAGCCTCAACTTTTGCAGCTGGAGTCAGTCCAAGGTCCTGCCTTCCAGGCCAGGTGAGAAAAGGCCTGCAAGCAGGAAGCAGATCTTCCAGGACTCACAGCTAAGATAGATTTCAGCAGCCTCAGCTTTTGCAGCTGGAGTCAGCCAGCAGCCTCCCCCCCCCCCCATTAAGCCACAACCCTTCCCCACAATGCAGTAAATTAGTACCCGGCAAATTCTGGGCGCCTTCCACTCTTACCTTTGTGAGTTCCGCCGTCTGTACGAGCTTATTTTTGCTGCCGGCGTACATCATCTGTTGCTCAGGCTTGCACCCTGCAATTATTGGGAGGAAATCGGGATCAGGAGCCAAGCAAGACCAGAATTAAGGCAGTCTGTTCAGGAGGAACGGGGCAGGGGTACAGATGGAATAGGCCAGCCGTTTTATTGCCTGCCTGCTGCTTCTCCCCACTCGCTACTGGCTCCTTGCTCTGCTAAAGCCTTTGCCAACCTGCCAGATGCTCTGGACTGCAACTCCCATTGGGCCGATGGGAACTGTAGTTCTGGAGGGCACCTGATTGGCAAAAGCTGCTCTACTAGAGTCTCGTCCCTTGCAAGTCGCCCCTTTCCATTTATTAATTGATTGCATTTCATAGAACCATAGAATCCTAGAGTTGGAAGAGACCACAAGGGCCATCGAGTCCAACCCCCTGCCAAGCAGGAAACACCATCAGAGCACTCCTGACATATGGTTGTCAAGCCTCTGCTTAAAGACCTCCAAAGGAGGAGACTCCACCACACTCCTTGGCAGCAAATTCCACTGTCGAACAGCTCTTACTGTCAGGAAGTTCTTCCTAATGTTTAGGTGGAATCTTCTTTCTTGTAGTTTGGATCCATTGCTCCGTGTCCGCTTCTCTGGAGCAGCAGAAAACAACCTTTCTCCCTCCTCTATGTGACATCCTTTTATATATTTGAACATGGCTATCATATCACCCCTTAACCTCCTCTTCTCCAGGCTAAACATGCCCAGCTCCCTTAGCCGTTCCTCATAAGGCATCGTTTCCAGGCCTTTGACCATTTTCGTTGCCCTCCTCTGGACCCGTTCCAGTTTGTCAGTGTCCTTCTTGAACTGTGGTGCCCAGAACTGGACACAGAGCAGAATACAGTGGCACTATTACTTCCCTTGATCTAGATGCTATACTCCTATTGACGCAGCCGAGAATTGCATTTATATCCCACCATTTCCTCTAAACTCTTAAGCGTTGCACCTCATGGGCTTCGAAATCTAAGCCTGGCTTTGTTGGCCTGGCTCCCTCCAGAGGGTGTTGGACTACAACTCCCATCAGCCCCTCCCAGTGCACGATGGGAGTTGTAGTCCAACAACAATTTCTGGAGGGGGCCAACGAAGGCGAGTGTCAACACTTAAAATTGAGAGCATGGGGGTCCCGAAAAGGGCAATTCACAAGCTTAACCAACACCACCTCGCCCCCATGTGGGCTGTTCTTAGGGCAATCCTAAGACGTGTTTGTGTCCCGTCCGATCAAAACATGGCCCCAAACGGAACTTGCTGTCCTTATGGCAATCAGCCGTTTCCATCTTGAAGCCCAGCAGGTGGCTGTGTTTTGCTTTGCAGAACTGTAGAGAGCTGGAAGGGCCCTCATAAGGTCATCCAGCCCAACCCCCTGCAGAGCAGGAATTTGTACGGGAGAAACTGCCCCCCATCATCCAGCCGGAGCTTGACTTACCGACGGGGCTGGAGAAGATGAAGCAGAGCGGGTAAGAGACTCTCCCGTCATCGTGCTGGTACTTGTAGCTGTAGACGATGAACGTTTTCTCAGAGTTAAGGGAAATGGAAGCAGGAGGGGTGGGCAAGAGAGGATCTTGAAACCTGCCTGTTGCAATGTGCTCAGTGTATCTGAGTTTTTAAGCAGAGTTTACAGGTGAGGAGGGCAGTTCATACCTGGGGCTGCTACGTTCGGATCAATGAAACGCTAAAATGGACTAAAGGCAGCCATGATTGTACCAGACAGTTGGAAGCACTTCCCAGGGACTCTTGTTTGGTCTGAGCAGCGCCTCCCCACCCCCACCCCACTCCGCTTTCCACCGCGAGGTCCCATCCGCACTATGCATTTAAAGCAGAATCATCCCACTTTAAAACAGTCACATCTTCACCCTAAGGAACGCTGGGAAATGCAGTTTTGTTTGTCATATTCTTTAAAGAAAAATAAGAAGTACAAAATTTTAAGTGCACCAGGTAAACGAAAATGTGAAAATAAAACAAAATAACACCCGTGTAAAAAACAAAAAACTATAAACATTACATGATTGTTACGGTAGTTAACCTAAAACTTAACCTAATAAAGGTAAAGGGACCCCTGACCATTAGGTCCAGTCGTGGCCGACTCTGGGGTTGCGCCGCTCATCTCGCTTTATAGGCCGAGGGAGCCGGCGTACAGCTTCCGGGTCATGTGGCCAGCATGACTAAGCTGCTTCTGGCGAACCAGAGCAGCGCACGGAAACGCCGTTTACCTTCCCGCTGGAGCGGCACCTATTTATCTACTTGCACTGGTGTGCTTTCGAACTGTTTGGTTGGCAGGAGCAGGGACCGAGCAACGGGAGCTGACCCCGTCGCGGGGATTCGAACCGCCGACCTTCTGATCGGCAAGTCCCAGGCTCTGTGGTTTAACCCAGTGTCACCTGCGTCCCCCCCAAAAAAAAACAAATAAATAACACAAAAACACACCCGTTTAAAAAACAAAAAAACAATTAACATTACATGATGGTTATGGTAGTTAACCTAAACTTAACCTACTACAGTGCTCATAAAAATGAATTCCAAATATTGTTAAATTTGTCCACGGCGAGTCTACATTTGTAAACGGCTTGTTCATGTGTTACAGGTTTGTACGTATATTCTATCCACTCATTGAAAAGAGCTGCATTTAAATCTTTCCAGTTCCTCAATATCTGTCTTTTTGCCTTGGTAAGGGCGTGGACACTCCATTCATATTTTCCCTTTCTTAGGTTCAATGTCCTGCTTGTCCATTGAGGCCCCAGCTCTTACCTAGCTTATAATGGGCGCTCTAAAGACAGCCTCTCACCCCTTGTGGGCAAGAACTGTAAAAAGGGGCCTTGTACCAAGCCAGAACATTGGCCCACCTATCTTAAAATTGTCTACGCCAGTGGCTCCCAAAATATTTGCACCATGGACCACTTGAAAATCGCCGAGGTTCTTGGCAGACCACTTAACTGCTTTTCTGCCTAGTGTAGCAATTGTAATACACCATAGGGACATGGGTGGCGCTGTGGTCTAAACCACTGAACCTCTTGGGCTTGCCGATCAGAAGGTCGGCAGTTCGAATCCCCGCGACGGGGTGAGCTCCCTTTGCTCGGTCCCTACTCCTGCCAACCTAGCAGTCCGAAAGCACACCAGTGCTAGTAGATAAATAGGTACCGCTGCAGCGGGAAGGTAAACGGTGTTTCCGTGCGCTGCTCTGGTTTCTGTCATGGTGTCCCGTTGTGCCAGAAGCAGTTTAGTCCTGCTGGCCACATGACCTGGAAAGCTGTCTGGGGACAAACGCCGGCTCCCTTGGATGAAAGTGATATGAGTGCCACAATCCCATAGATGCTTTTGACTGGACTTAACCAACCAAGGGTCCTTTAGCTTTACCTAATACGCCATGCTAGACGCCGTAGGGTTTTTAATTGCACTTTTACAGACATGCTGCAGACCACCTGAACGAAGCTCATGGGGCCCCAGCTGTCTGGCAGTAGCTCTCCAAGGTTTCAGGCAGGGGCTGTTCCCATGTGGGGATTGAACCTGGAATCGCCACCACTGACCCATTGATTTGTACACCTGTTTTGTGGCCCAACCCACATGTCCAGGCGGAGCCGAGTGTGCTAGCTTGAGGCTTTTGCAAGCACCAATATGCAGACCAGAAATGGATTCTTCTAAAGCAAAAATTGCCGCCGCCAAAAAAAGGATATCGAGGTTGCCTCTCGGGCAGCTCGTCTTTTAGCTCATCTGGAGAAATGCCCTGGTAGAATTAAAAATAAAACAAGAGATGGGGTTGTGCACACAGGAATCCCACAGATATATCCAACAGCTGTATAAAATGGTATACATAACAGTAACTAAGTTATCTAAGCTACACTGGCTCCCAGTACGTTTCTGAGCACAGTTCAAAGTGTCGGTGCTGACCTTTAAAGTCCTAAATGGCCTCAAAGGTCCAGTATACCTGAAGGAGCGTCTCCACCCCCATCATTCTGCCCGGACACTGAGGTCCAGCGCCGAGGGCCTTCTGGCGGTTCCCTCCCTGCGAGAAGGGAGGTTACAGGGAACCAGGCAGAGGGCCTTCTCAGTAGTGGCGCCTGCCCTGTGGAACGCCCTCCCACCAGATGTCAAAGAGAACAACAACTACCAGACTTTTAGAAGACATCTGAAGGCAGCCCTGTTTAGGGAAGCTTTTAATGTGTGATGTATTACTGTATTTTAATATTTTGTTGGAAGCTGCCCAGAGTGGTTGGGGAAGCCCAGCCAGATGGGCGGGGTATAAATAATTTATATTATTATTATTATTATTATTATTATTATTATTATTATCTGAAGCATGTTCCCTTAAAGAGCCCTTGACCATTTTATTCTGTGAACCACCCTGATATCTTATGATGAAGGCTAGTATATAAATCATCACCACCACCACCACCAGGTACTATTCAGATATCAGCTCCACCCAGCAGGGACGAATCATACTGTGGCTGATGGGAGTTGTAGTCAAAAACATCTGAACAGCACCAGCTTGGCAAAAGCTAGGAAATAAAGCCCACTAAACTCAGTGGGGTTTGTTTCTGAACAGACATGCCAAGCGCGACGTTGCTACTACTGCCAAGACCAGCCAGGCGCGGCTTCAGAGCCTCCTGCAGGAACCAACATTGCAAAGGGCAGAGCTGGTGTGGCGTGGAATACAGACAAAAAAACGATTTTCCAAATGGCGCAGCGGTTCACTTTCAAAATCCAGCAGTAAGAAAATCTTTGCTGTGAGAAGTTGCAGCCCCAGCTTGGAAGCAGTTTGTAGCTGGAGGCGAAGACACAAAATCCACACCATATAAATAGACTATCCACAAACCTCATGTTCTTCATCCAGAACCACCAGCTGCTTATCCTTGTCGATCTTCACTATAATAAAAGGGGGAAAGGAATTGAAATGAACCCACTGAAATTAATGAACACGACTCAGCTAGGACCACTGATGTCAAGGGTTCTACTGCTTCCTTTTTTACAGGCTTACTCGCTGGCTGCAGCCAATTAACAGTAAAAATCTCCAAATGAGTCCAAACTCCAATGTTTAAAATCTCTGGTAGAGGACAACGATCCAGAGATCACGTTAAAGGTGGCCAAATTCTGTGCGATTGCCATAAAACTTAGGGAACAAGCTGTGATACCACCACGATTAAGGTTTTAAATGACAACTTCAGGTTATATTTTAGTGAGTAAGATGTAATTTATATATTTTAATTGCTGCTGCATCTGTACTGTCCCTGTTATACTGCACTGCAAATTTAAATGCATCCCTATTGTGTTTCGTGACTTCCCTGATGTTGTATGTGAGCTGGAACTGGTCTGTGACCAAAATAATAAATTAATTCAATTAACAGTAGCACAATTAACAGGCCAATGTTCGGAGCAACTCTTAGCTGACCCACCAAGAGGATTCTGGACACTGTTCCAAGGGCTGAATGCTAGAAGCTGGCAGGACCAGAGGCAAAAGGAGGGGGAGGAACGACAGGTGTGTATGTTTTCCTTTGTGCAAGAGGCTATTTTCCACACCTATTTATGTTCCACACCCAGTATGTTTCCGAGCACAATTCAAAGTGTTGGTGCTGACCTTTAAAGCCCTAAACGGCCTCGGTCCAGTATATCTGAAGGAGCGTCTCCACCCCCATCATTCTGCCCGGACACTGAGGTCCCGCTCCGAGGGCCTTCTGGCAGTTCCCTCACTGCAAGAAGCCAAGTTACAGGGAACCAGGCACAGGGCCTTCTCGGTAGTGGCACCCTCCCTGTGGAACGCCCTCCCACCAGATGTCAAAGAGAACAACAACTACCAGACTTTTAGAAGACATCTGAAGGCAGCCCTGTTTAGGGAAGCTTTTAATGTTTGATCTATTACAGTATTTTAATATTTGGTTGGAAGCTGCCCAGAGTGGTTGGGGAAGCCCAGCCAGATGGGCGGGGTATAAATAATTTATATATTATTATTATTATTATTATTATTATTATTATTATTATTATTATTATTATCTGAAGCATGTTCCCTTAAAGAGCCCTTGACCATTTTATTCTGTGAACTACAAGACGTCTGCTCAGCCAGGGCAGGGAAGGAGAATCAGGAGAAAGAAGAAACATTTGGAAAAGAACATAAGCCGCGATAAATCCACTTATCTTTGTAACCATGAGGGCAGTAATCTCTTTCGATTTCTTCTTTTTAAAGGGATCCTCAGGCTGATAAAAGAGGCTCCACGGAAGAGCCACTGAAGCCGACAAGGTCAGCTCTGGACAGACAGACCCAAAGCTTAATTACGGTGTTGACATAATTTGGGACAACTTGGAGAAGATACCTCCAAGACTCTGCTGGCCATTTAATACCCTACTGCTTTGCTACACCAGGAATTGGGAACCCCAGGGCCAGAGGCAACCCTCAGGCCTCCCTCTAAGCCACACCCCTCTCCTCAAGCCCCTCCCCCTGTCTCCAAACCTATTTGGCTGGCTTGTGTCCTCCAACCAAGAATACCTTTTGCTTGCATGGAATGAGGCTTATATACAGTCATACCTCAGGTTAAATATGCTTCAGGTTGAGCATTTTCAGGTTGCGTGCTGCGGCGACCCGGAAGTAACAGAACGGGTTACTTCCGGGTTTTGCCGCTCGCACATGCGCAGACGCTCAAAATAACGTCATGTGCATGCGCAGAAGCAGTGAATCACAACCGCACACAGGTACGGGTTGCGTTCCACTCAGGATGCAAACAGGGTTCCAGAACGCATCCCGTTCGCATCCAGAGGTACCACTGTATACACAATGTGTGTTTGTGTGAAGACAAAATGTGAGAGAGCCCCCTTATCTTTGAACGGCTGGAATCTGAACAAAGGCAATCGCAATGGCCATTGCTCCACCCACTTCTGCCTCTAGCCCCGCCCACTACTGGCTCATCTCTCTCCCCCCCCCCCTTCCCACCTCAATACTTCTCACCGCCAGCATTCGAAATTAGGCAGGCGCCGGGCGCATTTTGCACCTGGCTATCGGCCACTTGTGACCAAGTGAAGATGACCGGGCGCCAATATAGTGCTTGATCTCTCCACCATCTCAAAGCACCTGCCTGGGGATCATTGGATCTTGGCTGTTTTCACACACTAATACCACGTCCTGTAGAATTTTGTATTTTATCTACACAACCAGAATGAATTTCAGGGAACAATTTTGAGCTGCCTGGCCCCAAAATGGCAACTAGGCATTCCGCTTTGGCTATCGTAACCTTGGTTTAAGGAGCCATTTGCCGCCTAGCTTATATATAAGAGTTTCTAACACTGATCACTACCTTCCAACAACATTTCTCCCGCTATACAAAGTTGGGACTGAGTGCCTGCATCTTGCCTCTGGTCACTCAGCGGACTCACAAATCCACAAGGAGAGCTCTGCTGGATCAGGGCAATGGTCCCCTCTAGTCCATCACCCTGTTCTCACAGTGGCCTGCGGGAAACTAGCAAGCAGGATTCCAGCACAAGAGTTCTCTCCCATCCGGTGGTTTCAACCAACTGGTAACCTGTGGCAGACACAAAGGTTGCCACTCAACCAGCTCTCCAAATTGCCTAGGACACAGGGTTTTTTGTTCGTTTTTTTGCTGACATCCAAATGCAAAAGTTCTTTCAACTGTGCTCTCAGAAAGCAAAGTGCAAGGAGGCCTCTGGCCAAACGCAGAGTCCACAATGCCCTCTGCTCTTACTCAGCAGATCCTTCTCCACCCCAACCCAGCGCAAGGCCTTGAAACCCGGGTGGGCAGACGTCTTACTGATAATCGCAGCATTGTTCGTCTCTTTGCGGAAGCGGAATTTTCTCAGCTTCTCCACAAGGTCTTCGGCCACGTCACAAACCACGAGGGATTCACTCTGCGGGGGGGGGGGGGCAGGGAAGGAGAGACAAGGAGGGAGATGAATAAGACATTCTTATTAAGACATTTAAGTCAGCCACAGCTCTCTGATCCCCAGCTGTTGGAAGGTCTGGCGCAAAGCCCCAGAAACTAATAAGAGGAAACAAGTAGCTACAGTGGTACCTCGGGTTACAGACGCTTCAGGTTACAGACTCCGCTAACCCCGAAATCGTACCTCGGGTTAAGAACTTTGCTTCAGGATGAGAACAGAAACCATGCGGCAGCAGCGGGAGGCCCCATTAGCTAAACTGGTACCTCAGGTTAAGAACAGCTTCAGGTTAAGAACGGACCTCCAGAACGAATTAAGTTCTTAACCCGAGGCACCACTGTATTCTGAAATGCTTTGTGCTCTGTGATCCTGCAGTGAGAACAGAGGAAGCAGCCTTGCACAAAGTCCAACCATTGGTCTATCTGCTCAGTACAGTCATACCTCATGCTACGTTTGCTTCAGGTTGCGCGTTTTCAGGTTGCGTCCCACAGCGACCCGGAAGTAACGGAACGGGTTACTTCCAGGTTTCGCAGGTCTCGCAGACACACAAAATGACGTCACGCAGATGCGAAGAAGCGGCGATCCGCAGGCGCCGGTTGCTTTCTTTTCAGGTTGCGAAACGGCCTCCGGAACGGATCCCGTTCGCAACCAGAGGTACCACTGTATTGCCAACGCCAGCCTTCCCCAACGTGGGACCGGGGGCTGATGGGAGTTGTAGCCCCAGTATGAGGAAGGTTACTGCAGACCAGGGATAGGGAACCTGTGACCCCTCTACATATTGCCAGGCTGGCTACAGCTCCCTTTTCCCTTAACCATTGGTCATGCTGGCTGGCGGGAGTCGGGAGTCCAGGCACGCCTCCCTATTCCTGCTGCAAGCGGAGAACTTGAGGAAAAGGACTTTTCTGCTCATGCCACTGGGAAAGTCCAGAAATAGAGGTGATCTGGTTGGCCACTGATGGTGGATGAGATAAGCCAGCAAAACCTGGCTCTCCAGGTGTTGCTGAACCACAACTCACAAGGTTTCTACAAGGATAAAATGAGAAGGGGAGAATCGTGTATGCCTCCATGGAAGAAAGTTGGGATATAAAAATAAGCAAATAAAGGGACAAGATGAAGTTATCCCCCCCGCCAGGACTTAGACCACACCAGAGAGTTTCTGGATATACATCACTGCCTCAATGTTCATCTTACACTATACAGATAAGACAAAACAAAACCTATCCTGCAAATTCCTTGGCTCTCTGCAGTGAAATGCATCTCAGATAGTCATTTCCAGCATGGAAAGGCCAAGCTGATGCAAGTGGAAGGACCGCAAAGAGCAGAAACAGGAGAGAAAAGGCAAATCGTTGCCGCAAAAGAAGTCCCTCGTTATTCTAGCCTGAGCTTCTCTGCTCCGACAAGTAGCTTTGTGAAAATGTACTCCTGGCGGCTACACTCACAAATAAATGCAGCTCAGCGATTGTGTCAGGCGGAGGCACAGCCCAGTTCCCTGAATAGGCTGCTTCCAGGTACTTGCACCACCCAGAAATCATTTGCTCATCATAGGAGGCCCTGAGCCAGCAAGGCAGCCGTAAGCACCAGAACAGCTTACTGCAGCCCTGTTGCCAAGGAAAAGAGAATGAAAGGCATTTGCGAGTCTCTAGCTTGCATCTCCCTGCCGTGTGGGGATTTGGAATGACTTCTGTGCAAGGATTTAAACCTGTTTAAATGCCAGAGGGTTTTTTGGGGTGGGGAGCAGATGGACTCCACTTCTGCTGCTGCTGTTTCAATTGTAAGCTGCTTGGGGCAGGGACCATCTGATTGTTTCTTTTGCTGGAACTAAAAATAGTTTTTATTCAGAATCTAGTAGAGGAGCTTCAGCTCCTGTGCAAACCCACAAAGCACCTAATTCCTGGGGTGGGGAGGAGGCAGAAATCTTGACAGTAAAACTGGATTAGGTTTTGCAAGACAGACATGCCCTACTTTTCTCTTCTTCTTTTTTTACTCACAGCCAGACTTAAGGCTAAGAGCTCTCACAAACAAAACAGCTCAAGGCCACTAAAGTCTAACCGAAGCCTGTTGAAAGAGGCTTTCAGCACACAAGCCAATTTCCTTGAGAACTAGCCTTTTGAGCATCGCAAGGAGTTAAGAATTTTAGAGAGGTTCGGCAGGGCGAGCGAAAAACTTACAAAGGGGATGTGGCCATGGCTCAGCTGGCAGAGAATCTGCTTTGCACACAGAAAGCTCCAGGTTCACTCCCCAGAACATGCAGGTGTAGCTGGGAGAGACCCCTGCCTGAAACCCTGGAGAGCAGCTGCCAGTCAGTGTAGGCAGTGCTGACACACTGGCCTGACACAGGAGAAAGCAGATTCCTTTGCTTCCAAAGTGCCAAGACCAAGACCCAAGGCCATCTAACCGAACTGCCCTCCCTGCGCAAGCACCAGCCCCCTCCCACCAGCTGGCACTGATTGCTTCCAAAGAATGGTTATTATTATTATTATTATTATTATTATTATTATTAATAATGTGCATACTGCCCTTCTTCGTACATAGATCTCAGGGCAGTTCACGCCATAAAAATACAGTGGTACCTCAGGTTACATACACTTCAGGTTACATACGCTTCAGGTTACACACTCCACTAAGCCAGAAATAGTGCTTCAGGTTAAGAACTTTGCTTCAGGATAAGAACAGAAATCACGCTCCGGCAGCACCAGGAGGCCCCATTAGCTAAAGTGGTGCTTCAGGTTAAGAACAGTTTCAGGTTAAGTACGGACCTCCGGAATGAATTAAGTACTTAACCCGAAGTACCACTGTACAAAATAAAAACAAAAAATTCATAATAAGAACAGTGACAAAGACGTGATGATGGTTGGAGGGTGAACAGAGAGTTAGACATAAGCAGCAGTGGTGGGTGGGCAGAAAAGGAACAAGAGGATGTTTATACTGGTGTGAACATCCCCAAGAGACTAGAGGCAGATAGCAGATTCAGCCCTTTCTGGGCTCCCTGAGTGGGTTTTGGGGAAGAGGAGAGAGAAGGCAGTCGTGGGTGGGGTGGGCACCCTTACCTCAATGATTTCCCAAAGCAAAAGCATCCCATTTTGGAAAAGTGCAGCTGTTCTACTTTAGCTTTCTCCAAGAGAACAATTAGATGCACAGAAGGAGCCAAAAGGGAACTTAAGATGTATGCATACACAACCTTTTACACCAGATAAGCCAAACACAACAGCCAGCCCGGTTCCATATTTACCATTAACAGAAGCAGATTAGAATGACTAGGCAAGGGTGTGCCTTGGAAGAGATACCAAGTAAAAATTCCATCCTCTCACAGCTCTTTATGTTATTTTTTTCCAGGGTGGCTAAAGTGCATAATGACACACAGACAAGAATCACAATTGGTGTTGATCCAGATCGTACTTAAAATGAAGGAGTCCCATTGACCGCAAGAGAACTAGCTTCCAAGTATCAATAAATAAATTAATAATAATAATAATAATAATAATAATAATAATAATAATAATAATTTATACCCCAGCCACTCTGGGTGGTTTCCAGCAGAATATTAAAATACAATGATTCATCAAATATTAAAAGCTTCCCTAAACAGGGCTGCCTTCAGATGTATTCTAAAAGTCCGATAGTTGTTTATTTCTTTGACATCTGGTGGGAGGGCGCCACTACCGAGAAGGCCCTCTGCTTGGTTCCCTGTAACTGGGAGCCAATGTAGGTCTTTTGGGACCAATGTTATGTGGTCTCGGCGGCCGCTCCCAGTCACCAGTCCAGCTGCCGCATTTTGGATTAGTTGTAGTTTACGTGTCACCTTCAAAGGTAGCCCCACGTAGAGCGCATTGCAGTAGTCCAAGTTGGAGATAACCAGAGCATGCACCACTCTGGCGAGACAGTCTGCGGGCAGGGAGGGTCTCATCCTGCGTACCAGATGGAGCTGGTAGACAGCTACCCTGGACACAGAATAGCACTGTGCCTCCATGGACAACTGTGAGTCCATTAGTGGGAACAGGGTTGAAGTATTCTGGGACAATGCAGATTACATGCTCCACTTTAGGAATAAACATTTACAGTGTAACCTCGGGTTAAGTACTTAATTCGTTCCGGAGATCCGTTCTTAACCTGAAACTGTTCTTAACCTGAAGAACCACTTTAGCTAATGGGGCCTCCCGCTACTGCTGCTGCCACGCCACCGGAGCACGATTTCTGCTCTCATCCTGAAGCAAAGTTCTTAACCCGAGGTACTATTTCTGGGTTCGCGGAGTCTGTAACCTGAAGCGTCTGTAACCCGAGGTACCACTGTATTAAGGGGAAAGAGTCCTAGCATCAACCCCTCCCATCACAAGTTACAGATAGGTAATAAACGGACATAAATCTGATATCAAGAATCACACCTTCTCACCTTCTCACTATATAGAAGGGTCTGGCAACTTCTGTTTCAGTGTATCTGAAGAAGTGTGCATGCACACGAAAGCTCATACCAAGAACTAACTTAGTTGGTCTTTAAGGTGCTACTGGAAGGAATTTTTTTATTTTGTCCCATCACAAGGACAAGGACCCAGGCTGCGATCCTGGACAGACCTATGTGGGGGTGAGTTCAGTAGGGCTTTCTTTCAAGTAGGCACACACAGGACTGCACTTTCCACATCACAGAATGTGGATTTATCCCCGGTGGAGCATTTTTCAGCCACTCATCTCCACACCCTCTCCATTCATGCTTGCAGTGAGTGACGAGGGGAAATTTAATCCACATTCCTGGTGTGAGTACAGACATAATGTATACTCGTCCTGGATTAGGGAGTACAGGAAAACACACTTGCGCATGGCACTTAAGTGTGGCAAAGAGAAACAAACCCAGATCACTCTTTGGAATGCACCCCTGATCCTGCCATTTCCAGAGGGCGAGTGGGTCAGGGTGGGGCAGTAAAAATAAGACAAAAAAGAGGGTGCGGGGCAAGGAGGCAGCCTGGCCAGTGCCTTTTCCAAGCACAGGTCCCACTAAATGCAAAGTGGGTAAAATAATAATAATATATTTTATTTATACCCCGCCCTCCCCAGCCAAGGCCAGGCTCAGGGCGGCTAACAAGTAATAATAAAAACAAGCTGAATGAATACAACTTAAAAACAAGATTAAAATACAACATTAAAACATTAAAATCTGGCCCTTTCCTTGCAACGAAGCATCACAGTTTTTGGGTTTTTTTTCTTTGAGGGACAGGAGTCTTCTCTAGCCTTCCCAGAAGTCTGGGGAAATGTATTGTTTTAAGTTTTAACTTGGTGTGCTTGTTTTATTTATTAAATTTGCACACCGCCCTTCCTCCAAAGAACTCAGGGCAGTTCGCAGCATAAAAAAACACAAAATAAAGATAATGAGAACAAAAACAAAACAAACCTGTAACAACAACAACAACCCCCCCCCCAAGATACTCACAGTTACATAGGCGGTTTAAACAACTACCAAACCATCCCTGCAGCGGGAGGACATCGCCACATCTATTTTTTGTGTGTCAAAAGTCATATTTATTGCTCAAAATGCCATATCGTCCTCTCCCTCCCCCCCCCACCGACGACGGAGACCCCCAGCAGGGACATGGGAGGGGTTTTTAGACACCCCACCTCGGAACTCTAAGGGCACAAACCTTCCCGGGAATGTGGAAGCGGCGAAGGAGCCAGCCCGGGCCTCCCCTCGCCGCCCCAGTGATCCCCCCCTACTCACCATCTTGCTCCCGCAACAGCCTTTCCCTCCAGTCCCTTCAGCAGCGCGGCCCCTTTAAGAGCCCCCGGGTGCCCTCCCCGGCTCCCTTTCAATCCGGCCTCAGAACCGCTCAGCGCGCATGTCCGTCCCGGCCCGCGAGCCAATCCGAGGAGCAGCTGGGCAGGGTTCGGAGGCGCCGCCTGAGCTACGGCGGGCGGAAAGGGCCAGTCCTTGTTACCGTTTTCTTTTTCTCCCCCCCCCCACCCTCTCATGTGATTATCCTCCTCCAAGGCAGGCATCCGTCCAGCCGCCCACGCCTAGAGAGGCCCGAGACTGTGAAGGCGCCCCCCGCGGCGTCCCCGGCCTCTCTCGATAGCCCGGGGGCGGGCGGGGATTCTACTTCCTGCCCCCTCCCGCCTTGCCCGCCAGGAAGCGGCGTTGCCATGGCAACCAGGGGGGGCTGTGGGGGAGAGAGAGAGACGTTGATAAATTTAAAACGCGCAGGTGGCTGACAAATAATAAAAGGCATGAGAAACTGAAACGCGACAGCCGCGTGTTTATTGGCAGCAGGTTTGCTGCAATCGAACAAACAAATTTTATTTTATTTATACATATATACATGCTGTACATACATACCACCCATAAATCTCAGGGCAGTTTGCAGCATTAAAATGCAAGATGGAAACCTGAAACACATAATAAAAACAATAATAAAACAAACCTATAACGCACCTCCCCCAGGTGAAAGGTCAAAGAACCCCTGGAAGGTGAATTTCAGTCAAAGGAGACTACGGGCTGTGGCGCTCATCTCCCACAAGCACACATGTTAATTTTATGCATCACTTGGGAAGACAGGTACTGGAAGAAGACCAGTGTACTGGAAGAAGCAAAGCAACACAGTACATAACAATCATCCATGTCGAAGCTGTTAAGTTGTGGGTGAACATGTCAGACGACACAGCAATTCTTTAAACAGCTCTTCTTTATACAGAACTTAGGCTGAGGAGCTCAGTCAGCCTGCTTATATAGAGATCCAGAACAATGCAACTGTTGCCATTTTCTAAAACTATCCAATCACTGAACGACACTTTTTGATCCTTCATTTGCATACAAAACTATCCAATGACTGAACGTCACTTTTCGATCCTTCATTTGCATAACTATCTACAGTATCCCCCTGCTGGCCCAGGGTGAGAACTTCAGTACACAACAGAAGCAATGATTCTTCAACATCAACTTCGTTAGACTGGTCATGTTGTGCGGATACCTGATTATTGTCTTCCAAAGCAACTACTCTATTCCGAACTTAAAAATGGAAAGCGTAATGCTGGTGGTCGACAAAGAAGGTTTAAAGACTCTCTCAAGGCAAATCTTTAAAAAAATGTAGTATAAACACCGACAAATGGGAAACACTGGCCTGCAAGCGCTTCAGTTGGAGAACAGCCTTTGCCAAAGGTGTCATGGGCTCTGAAGACACTCGAACTCAGGATGCAAGGGAGAAATGGGCTAAGAGAAAGGCATGTTTGGCAAACCCTCACCATGATCAACTCCCACCCGGAAACCGATGTCCCCACTGTTTCAGTGTATCTGAAGAAGTGTGCATGCACACGAAAGCTCATACCAAGAACTAACTTAGTTGGTCTTTAAGGTGCTACTGGAAGGAATTTTTTATTTAAAACCGTGTTTATGGAAGACAATCTTACTCGGCTACAAGTGATCACCAAATAAGAAGAAACAGCTAATAACAATAATTACCATTATATTTACATCACTCCTCTTTCCCTGACACACACACATATGCATATAACACCCCCCCCAATAAAATATCAGTTGATAATACTGATTAGGTTAGAGGCTGGTGCTGGTAATGCCAAGGTTGCAGGTTCGATCCCCACACGGGACAGCTGCATATTCCTGCATGGCAGAGTGCAATAAAAAGTTTAATTGGTCTAATTCAGGGGTCTGCAACCCGCGGCTCCGGAGCCGCATGTGGCTCTTTTACATCTTTGCTGCGGCTCTGGGGCGGATACTAGCGAGGGGAGGAGGCGCATTGTGCGCCCCGACACTCCTCACTGTGGCGGGTGCTGTACTGGCTGTGACGTCGCATGGGGGCGGTGCGTGCATTAGTCACGCACCACCCCGACGTCACCTTCCCGCCCGCTGTCAGATCGTGGCTCCGGAGATATATTTGTTTTAAATGTCGCAATGGTTTTGCGGCTCCCAGTTGTTGTTTTTTCTTCGGAAACGGGTCCAAGTGGCTCTTTTTGTCTTAAAGGTTGCAGACCCCTGGTCTAATTGGATAGTGCTCAGGGTCCCTTCCAACTCTGCAATTCTATAATTCTATGCTTCTCTTTCTTTCTTTCTTTCTTTCTTTCTTTCTCTCTCTCTCTCTCTCTCTCTCATACACAGGACTCAGCTAGACTGCTAAAGAAAAAACAATTTACGTATATTCCTTGTATATACAATGGAATTTGCTGCCAAGGAGTGTGGTGGAGTCTCCTTCTTTGGAGGTCTTTAAGCAGAGGCTTGACAACCATATGTCAGGAGTGCTCTGATGGTGTTTCCTGCTTGGCAGGGGGTTGGACTCGATGGCCCTTGTGGTCTCTTCCAACTCTATGATTCTATATGCGATATAACATTGTGCCAACAACTACCAGACTTTTAGAAGACATCTGAAGGCAGCCCTGTTTAGGGAAGATTTTAATGTTTAATAGACTATTGTGTTTTAATATTCTGTTGAAAGTCGCCCAGAGTGGCTGGAGAAACCCAGCCAGATGGGCAGGCTATAAATTGTTATTATTATTATTATTATTATTATTATTATTATTATTATTATTAATTTTTATTTATTTATTTATTATTATTATTTATTATTATTATTATTATTATTATTGCCACCAGATGGCGACGTGGAGTCCCGGGTTTTTTCTCTACCTCTTTTCCCTGTTCAAATTTACAGCGCCTTAAAGTGAGATGCTTCTTCGATGTGTCCAGATCTGGCCACACACATTCCACCTGCGCTATATGATGCCCCGGCTCCCCCCGCGGAATTCTGGGAGCTGTAGTTCGTGAAGGGGTTGAGGCTCCGCCCCTCACGTACCGCGCAGCGTTTGACGGGGGAGCGGAGAACGAAGGGCAAAGAGGAAGGGAAGAAAGGGCATCTGCGGAGGCTTCGTTGGCCCCTGGCGGGCATGCGCGTGGTTCGTTCGCGCAGGCGCCGTGGACCGACAACAAAGGGGGACTGAGGCGGCGGCGGCGGCGCCTCTCACTCCCCGATGGCTGCCGCGTTTCTGGTGGCGCTGTACGAATACTCGCCCCTCTTCTACATCTCCGTCGTCTTCATCTGCTTCCTGGTCACCAGCGGCCTGGTCATGGGCTGGTCAGTGGGGAGGGGGGGTCAGAGGTCACGGGGGGAGGGGGAGGAAGGAGGGGGGGTCCAGGGAGGGGGGGGCTTGGCTGGGGGGGGGGAGATATTTATTCCAGTGAATGGAGGGGGGTAAGTGGGAGATGGGGAGCTGTGGAGGGAGGGAGGCATATTATTATTACGACAGTATTATTATTATTATTATTATTATTAGGGCGGCATATTATTATTACGACAGTATTATTATTTATTTATTTATTTATTTATTTATTTCTCTCCTCCCAGACAGAGACTCAAGGCGGCTTTCAAAAATTTAAAATAAACACAGATTAAAAGGGGGAAAGCCATAAAACGTATAGAAAAATAGTCGTTAGAGACGTAATAAAGCTCTAAGGGGGTGAGGGGGTGCTGCATCTGGGAAAGTGGGGGGGATGCTGCTATAATAATAATAATAATAATAATATAATATATTAATAATAAATTTATTTATTATATTTAGCCCGCCCTGGCTGGGTTTCCCTAGACTTCCCCAGACTGGGTGGCTTCCAACAAAAGATTAAAAATACATTAAACCATCAGTCATTAAAGGCTTCCCTAAACGGGGCTGCCTTCAGATCTCTTCTAAATGTCAGGTAGTTGTTTATCTCTTTGACATCTGGTGGGAGGGCATTCCACAGGGAGGTGCCACCACCAAGAAGGCCCTCTGCCTGGTTCCCTGTAGCTTTCCTTCTCGCAGTGAGGGAACCGCCAGAAGGCCCTCAGCGCTGGACCTCAGTGTCCGGGCTGAACGATGGGGGTGGAGATGCTCCTTCAGGTATATTATTATTATTATTATTGTTGTTATTATTACTTCTCTCCTCCCAGACAGAGACTCAAGGCTGCTTTCACAAATTGAAAACAAACACTGATAAAATGAGGAAAGCCATAAAACATGTAGAAAGATAGTCATTAGAAACGTAATAAAGCTCTAAGGGGATAAGGGGCTGCTACATCTGGGACAGTGGGAAAAGGAAGCTAGATTGTGGTAGCATAGATTGTGGTTGTTGTTATTTATTGTTCCGATACCTCCCTTTAGCTGAGGATCATGGGGTGGTTTACAATATAAAAACACAAAAATACATATTTATACCCTGACTTTCCCCATGACAGGCAGCTTAGAAGCAAAAGTAAGAACAACTGAAAACATGAGAGGGGAAACAATAATTTAAAAGCAATTTGAAAATGATGCAATATATCTACACACTGACACAAATATATATAAATCTATGAAATCCATACATTTAGTGCGGGCAGAGGGGCATACGGTAACATTTAACATGAACCCCACCTGAAGTGTCTAGGGACCTTGAGCCTAGCCCACAATATGCTATTCCAGTCAAACTTAACAACAGTCTTTTGAGTAGGATAATTTTGAGACCCACATAGCTGCAAAACATGGAGGTGCACAATTTTATTTTTCATTACGGGGGGTGAGTGGATTGCATTTTTAACATGAGGGAGCAAATAAGAGTGGTAGCCCAGCCCTGTGGTAAAATCCACATGCAGAGGGTCCGTTTCATCGAGGAGCAAATACAGTGGTGCCCCGCAAGACGAATGCCTCGCAAGACGGAGAACTCGCTAGACGAAAGAGTTTTCCGTTTCGGAGATGCTTCGCAAAACGAATTTCCGAAAATGTCTTGCGAGTTCCTGCTGGTTTCCCCCCCCCCTTTTTCTAAGCCGCTAAGCCACTTATCAGCTGATCCGATCAGCAGATAAGCCGCTAATAGTGCTAATCCGCTAATCCGTCAATGGGCTTGCTTGGCAAGACGAAAAAACCACTAGACGAAGAGAATCACAGAACGGATTCTTTTTGTCTTGCGAGGCACCACTGTACAACAGGGTTGAAGATTGAGTCATTTTGTTTTAAGACAGTTGTTGCTTTTTGGCTGTACCTTCACCAGATTTGACTGTTGTTAATATTAAGCGTTTCTGTTGATTTTGTGCTGCTTAGGTTTGGGTGGGACGTTCCCGTGATTCTGAGGAATTCAGATGAAGCTGAATCGACTGTGAAAGTGTCCCAGAAACAGATGCGGCAAGTGAAAAACCCATTCAGCTTGGAAATAAAAAACCTGGAAACGGCTTCAGTTGCAAGTCAGTAGATTGTGTGTTTCGGTTGCTGTTCAAATTTTCTCCCCCCTCCCCCTTCCCTGCTCTGCCAAGCGCTGGCTATCGATTTACCCGTAGCAACTATCCCTGTTAGACCCTTTTAACAGAAATGAGTTGACCCAGTTTAAGCTGGCCCCTGCAAAGAGATTATTGCTTCCTTGATCTGCTTGACGATATTTATTTCTTCTAGCATATGGTCATGCAGAGGAGATACACCATGTACTGTGAACTGGCATTCTTGCTAATGTAGGTTTTACACTGTCAATATGAACGTGGCGGCATGAAAACGCCACTAATCTCATGGATACCTGTGCTCTGTGCCAGAGGGATGACAGGATGCAAACACATTAACAGGGATCAGAGCAAAGGCCCATTTATTCCAGCATCCTGTTCTCAGGGTCTGAGTGTCACAGCTGTGCAGAAGAGCTCCCCTAGTGAATTGTTAGATAGCTGCCACCAAGTGACAATAGCAACACATTTTGGGCTTGATCGTTCTTCTCCAGGAGACAATAATAATAATAATAATAATAATAATAATTATTATTATTATTATTATTATTATTATTATTATTATTTATTTATACCCCACCCATCTGGCTGGGCCTCCCCAGCCACACTGGGCGGCTTCCATAAAAACCAAAAATACAATAAAATATCACACGTTAAAAACTTCCCTGAACAGGGCTGCCTTAAGATGTCTTCAGAATGTCAGGTAGTTGTTTATCGCTTTGACATCTGCTGAAAGGGCGTTCCACAGGGTGGGTGCCACTACCAAGAAGGCCCTCTGCCTGGTTCCCTGTAGCTTTGCTTCTCGCAATGAGGGAACCGCCAGAAGGCCCTTAGTGCTGGACCTCAGTGTCCGGGCAGAATGATGGGGGTGGAGACGCTCCTTCAGATATACCGTATTTTTCTCTCCATAGGACGCACTTTTTCCCTCCTAAAAAGTAAGGGGGAAAGTCTGTGCGTCTTATGGAGCGAATGTGTGTTCCCTGGAGCCAAATCGCTGTTGTCTTGTGCCCCTGGGCTGCTCTTTGGGGGTGGGGGGAGGAGCCACGGTGCTCTGTCGGCAACCTCCGCTTTCCCCTGAAGCCCCGGCAATGTTTACAAGCAGCGGGAAGGCTGTGCGCTCCCGGGCTGCTCTTTGGGGGTGGGGGGAGGAGCCACGCG
Organism: Podarcis vaucheri; assembly: GCF_965113315.1. Classification (NCBI taxonomy): domain Eukaryota; kingdom Metazoa; phylum Chordata; class Lepidosauria; order Squamata; family Lacertidae; genus Podarcis; species Podarcis vaucheri. Next base: position 5,969,156 of record NC_138759.1, read on the forward strand.
GCTCTGCCGGCCGCCTCTGCTTTCCCCTGAAGCCCGGACAAGGTTTGCAAGGTTTGCAAGCAGAGGGAAGATTGTGTGCTGCTGGGGTGATTTTTGGGGGTGGGGGGTGGGGAGCTACACTGCTCTGCCTGCAGACGTTGCTTTCCCCTGAAGTCCCGACAAGGTTTGCAAGGTTTGCAAGCAGAGGGAAGATTGTGTGCTGCTGGGGTGATTTTGGGGGTGGGGGGAGGAGCTACACTGCTCTGCCTGCAGACGTTGCTTTCCCCTGAAGTCCCGACAAGGTTTGCAAGCAGAGGGAAGATTGTGTGCTGCTGGGGTGATTTTGGGGGTGGGGGGAGGAGCTACACTGCTCTGCCTGCAGACGTTGCTTTCCCCTGAAGTCCCGACAAGGTTTGCAAGGTTTGCAAGCAGAGGGAAGATTGTGTGCTGCTGGGGTGATTTTGGGGGGCGGGGGGAGGAGCTACACTGCTCTGCCTGCAGACGTTGCTTTCCCCTGAAGTCCCGACAAGGTTTGCAAGCAGAGGGAAGATTGTGTGCTGCTGGGGTGATTTTGGGGGGCGGGGGGAGCTACACTGCTTTGCCTGCAGACTTTGCTTTCCCCTGAAGTCCCGACAAGGTTTGCAAGGTTTGCAAGCAGAGGGAAGATTGTGTGCTGCTGGGGTGATTTTGGGGGGCGGGGGGAGGAGCTACACTGCTCTGCCTGCAGACGTTGCTTTCCCCTGAAGTCCCGACAAGGTTTGCAAGCAGAGGGAAGATTGTGTGCTGCTGGGGTGATTTTGGGGGGCGGGGGGAGGAGCTACACTGCTCTGCCTGCAGACGTTGCTTTCCCCTGAAGTCCCGACAAGGTTTGCAAGCAGAGGGAAGATTGTGTGCTGCTGGGGTGATTTTGGGGGGCGGGGGGAGCTACACTGCTTTGCCTGCAGACTTTGCTTTCCCCTGAAGTCCCGACAAGGTTTGCAAGGTTTGCAAGCAGAGGGAAGATTGTGTGCTGCTGGGGTGATTTTGGGGGGCGGGGGGAGGAGCTACACTGCTCTGCCTGCAGACGTTGCTTTCCCCTGAAGTCCCGACAAGGTTTGCAAGCAGAGGGAAGATTGTGTGCTGCTGGGGTGATTTTGGGGGGCGGGGGGAGCTACACTGCTTTGCCTGCAGACTTTGCTTTCCCCTGAAGTCCCGACAAGGTTTGCAAGCAGAGGGAAGGCTGTGTGTTCCTGGGCTGCTCTTTGGGGGTGGGGAGCAGCAAATTGCTGTCTCTCAGTGCCTCCTAATTCAACTGCAAAGGATTGCCTAACTGGATTCTGAGCTCCATTTGAACTTTAAAAATAGTAAGTTTGGGGATTTCTTCAAGTAGCAGTTTTGCGGAAATAGTCATAAATACATGCAAAGCATCTCCACAAGCCAGCAATAGTAATTTCAGCTAAAACTGAGCAGGTATCTGGCTCAGGAACAGTTTAAACTGCACAGCTATAACCAGACATCCTGTGTGTGTGTGGACCATGTTCCTAGTAGCTAATCTTTACTGCTGAAAAGAGGCTCTGATATTCCACTCCAACTCTATAATTCATTATACAAATTCTTACAAGTACAGTCCACCTATACTAAACCAAAAACATTGTGTTCTCTTGGTATTGAATGGAAGCTATTTATTTGCCCTCTTTTCCTCCTCTGTTCTTTGCTCAGTCACTCCATTTTGAATCTTCCTTTCAAAACAACCATGCCTGTTTTGAGAAAACTTCAGAGATTTAGGAACTGGAGCACAATCATTTGATCTTTTTGCTGTTCCTCCATACTCCAAGCACTTCTCATTTGCACAGCCCTGGTTTCTCTCCCTGACTATTAATATTCTTGATTAATAACAGTAAAATGCTCAAATTTTAGTTTTTGTGACTGCTGCCAATACTGACTTCCAAGTGATAATGAAAACAGCTACATTATAATGGAATGTGTCCTTTTTCCATTCTCATCATTATATACCGTGGCTCGCTTTAAAGCAGCAAAGTGGACAGGAGCCACACACACTTAGCTGTTTTAAATAGTTTAGTACAACATTTGAGTCAGATTTTTTTTCTTGTTTTCCTGCTCTAAAAACTTGGTGCGTCTTTTGGTCAGGAGCGTCCTATGGAGCGAAAAATACGGTACTGGACAACTACCTGGGCTGAGGCCGTTTAGGGCTTTAAAGGTCAGCACCAACACTTTGAATTGTGCTCGGAAACGTACTGGGAGCCAATGTAGGTCTTTCAAGACCGGTGTTATATGGTCTCGGCGGCCACCCCCAGTCACCAGTCTAGCTGCCACATTCTGGATTAGTTGTAGTTTCCGCGTCACCTTCAAAGATAGCCCCACGTAGAGTGCATTGCAGTAGTCCAAGCGGGAGATAACCAGAGCATGCACCACTCTGGCGAGACAGTCCGCAGGCAGATAGGGTCTCAGCCTACGTACCAGATGGAGCTGGTAAACAGCTGCCCTGGACACACATTTGACCTGTGCCTCCATGGACAGCTGTGAGTCCAAAATGACTCCCAGGCTGCGCACCTGGTCCTTCAGGGGCACAGTTACCCCATTCAGGACCAGGGAATCCTCCACACCTGCCCGCCTCCTGTCCCCCAAAAACAGTACTTCTGTCTTGTCAGGATTCAACCTCAATCTGTTAGCCGCCATCCAACCTCCAACCGCCTCCAGACACTCACACATTACCTTCACCGCCTTCACTGGTTCTGATTTAAAAGAGGTAGAGATTGAGACAAACAATCTAAATGTGCTTCAAACTTAGTCTCACTCAGAGAAGTTGCATGTGTTATGACGTTAAAAAGGTAAAGGTACCTCTGACCGTTAGGTCCAGTCGCGAACGAATCTGGGGTTACGCGCTCATCTCGCTCTATAGGCCGAGGGAGCCGGCGTTTGTCCGCAGACAGCTTTCCGAGTCATGTGGCCAGCATAACTAAGCTTCTTCTGGCGAACCAGAGCAGCGCGCGGAAACGCCGTTTACCTTCCCGCTGGAGCGGTACCTATTTATCTACTTGCACTTTTGGGCGTGCTTTCAAACTGCTAGGTTGTCAGGAGCTGGGACAGAGCAATGGGAGCTCACCCTATCACAGGGATTCAAACCACCGACCTTCTGATCGGCAAGCCCTAGGCTCTGTGGTTTAGATCACAGCGCCACCCGCGTCCCCCTTTATGAAGTTAGTTTCTATGAAATAAGGTTTTGGGTGCTCCTCACACATGCAAGTTTTCTGTGGTGGTCTCACCAAGTCGCTGGCATCCAAATGGCAGACTGTTTATTTCCCCCATCTAATCTGGATTTACTGTTTACAGGGGAAATCCAGTAAAAAAAATAAAATAAAAAATAATCTATTGGCATTTCAAAAACCTGGTGGCAAATTCATCCGTTGTCTGGAAAAGCCCTTTCATCGCCTGAAGAATTGCTGTCAAGCATGAAAGATTTAGGGACTTGGTGATTTTCATCAAAAACGATGCTTTTCCTGCTACATAGTTATTTGGAATTGACGTAATGGGTTTCCCCCCCCCCCAACCTTTGGACCTTTCAGTTTTCAAAACTCCTGTTTGTGACTCCATGTTCTTTTCTTTCCCCTCTCATCATAAGATGGCATAACGCTGGTGCCTGATTGCCTGGAAGACTGCCTCCTTACGTGCTACTGGGGCTGCAGCGTGCAGAAGATCCACGAAGCTCTGCAGAAACATGCTTACTGCTTTCGAATAAAAACGCCACAGGCCTTTGAGGATGCAGTGTATGACGAGTACCTCTACCGCCAGCAGTATTGGTATCCTTTGATCAGAGTCGCGTATCTTTGGCTTTGTAGAGTTGCAGAATCTTGGAACAGCTCTGCTTATAAGCAAATCATCTAAAGCAGGTTTCTAGCCCCAATGGATCTAGCAAAAAGTTGAGAAAGCCAGGAGAGGAGATTCCAGAGAATGGGTGTCTAGTGCCCTTACTGCCCATCAGTCTTCCTTGTACTTAGTCTATTTAAAATCAACAGCCTCATTATTTAGAATATAAACCTCATTCTTGAAAGGTTTTGAGGTTCATTTCCCCTTTCACAGGACAAGAGTGGGCTGCAGTTTGGAAGTCTTCCTTTTCGCTGCACATAGAAATGAATGTGTAAATTGGAGAATTAACTTGAATGCAGAATACCTTTTGGCTCTAGGTACTTAATTCTTTGGAAGCTGTCTGCCGTAGCTCTCTTTCCTCTTAGCATGCTGCTTGGCTTCCACTAAACAGCTGATCAGCAGAACGTAAAGCAGCCCCTTTGGCCATATACCCTGCTACTACATGCACTCCTTCACTATCATGGAAAGCCAATGGACATGTTTAACTATTCTCTTAGTCTGCTTTGGGGGAGATAACATAGCTCAGTGGTAGAGGGTCTGCTTTGCATGCAAAAAGTCTCACGTTCAATCCATGGCGCATCCAGCTACCAATCATTGTCAAAAGTACAGGACTAGATGGACCAATGGTTTGGTTTGATGCAAGACAGTTTCCTTTGTAGCAGTTGCACAATCAAAGGAGCAGGAAATCGATAACTCCTCAGTCTTTTGTCAGCCCTTGGGTGCTGATGGTTGTCTGCCATAACAAATGTGGTCTAAATAATAATAATAATAATAAATTTTATTTATATCCCGCCCTCCCCAGCCGAAGCCGGGCTCAGGGCGGCTAACAACAATAAAACAGTACAAAGGTACAACATAAACAACATTCTAAAATCATTCATTATAAAAATTAATTAATTCAAGCCACTAGCAACCATTGGGCCAGAGCTCTGCGAAGATTGCCGAGGGAGGGAGTCAGGCTGTGCCCTGGCCAAAGGCCTGGTGGAACAGCTCTGTCTTGCAGGCCCTGCGGAAGGATGTCAAGTCCCGCAGGGCCCTGGTCTCTTGTGACAGAGTGTTCCACCAGATCGGAGCCACAGCCGAAAAAGCCCTGGCTCTAGTTGAGGCCAGCCTAACTTCTCTGTGGCCTGGGACCTTCAAGATGTTTTTATTTGAAGACCGTAGGTTTCTCTGTGGGGCATACCAGGAGAGGCGGTCCCGTAGGTACGAGGGTCCTAGGCCATATAGGGCTTTAAAGGTTAAAACCAGCACCTTAAACCTGATCCTGTACTCCACCGGGAGCCAGTGCAGCTGGTATAGCACCGGGTGAATGTGATCTCGCAGCGAAGACCTCGTAAGGAGTCTCGCTGCAGCATTCTGCACCCGCTGGAGTTTCTGGGTCAGTCTCAAGGGCAGCCCCACGTAGAGCGAGTTACAATAATCCAGTCTGGAGGTGACCGTCGCGTGGATCACAGTGGCTAGGTCAGGGCGAGAGAGGTAAGGAGCCAACTGCTTAGCTTGGCGGAGATGGAAAAATGCCGCCTTTGTTATAGCTGCAATCTGCGCCTCCATGGAAAGGGAGGTGTCGAAGATTACACCCAAACTCTTAACGGACGGTGCTGGCACTAATTGCGCCCCCGCAAGAGATGGGAGTTGCCCCCCCAATCCCATATCGCCCCGTCCCAGCCAGAGGACCTCTGTCTTCGAAGGATTTAGCTTCAACCGGCTCCCACGTAACCATCCAGCCACAGCTTCCAAACATCTGGTCAGTGTGTCTGGGGCCGAGTCAGGATGGCCATCCATCAACAGATAGAGTTGGGTGTCATCAGCATACTGATGGCAACCCAGCCCAAAACTCCGGACAAGCTGGGCGAGGGGGCGCATAAAGATGTTAAAAAGCATCGGGGAGAGAATTGCACCCTGAGGCACTCCACACATCAAGGAGTGGCGCGATGACAGTCCCCCCCCCCAAGCGCCACCCTCTGTCCCCGACCAGAGAGAAACGAGCGCAGCCATTGAAGGACTGTGCCCTGGATCCCCACGTCGGTAAGGCGGTGGTCCAAAAGTTCGTGATCGACCATGTCGAAAGCTGCTGATAGATCTAGAAGAATCAGCAGCCCTGACCCGCCTCGATCCAGCTGTCTACGAAGGTCATCTGTTAGGGCGACCAGAGCCGTCTCGGTCCCATGACCAGCGCGGAAGCCAGACTGGAATGGATCCAGAGCCAATGTTTCATTCAGAAACCCACCAAGCTGTTCAGCAACCGCTCTCTCAATCACCTTACCCAGGAATGGAAGATTCGAAACTGGGCGGTAATTGGATAGATCTAAAGGATCTAATGATATTTTCTTTAAGAGCGGGCGCACCACTGCCTCCTTCAGTTCCCCTGGGAATGTCCCCGTGCCAAGGGACAAATTGATGATATCCCCCAGGGGGGCCCGCACCTCGTCTGGACACGCTCTAATCAGCCAAGACGGGCACGGGTCGAGAGGACAAGTGGTGGGCTTTCCAGCTCGGAGGAGTCTGTCCACATCGGCTGGGGATATCCGGTCAAAGTGGTCCAGTACTGGACCCGAGGACAGTCGAGGGGCCTCCAGTTCCTTTATTGTATCCAAATTGGCAGGGAGGTCATGGTGGAGCGACAGGACCTTCTCCGCAAAAAAGCTCGCAAATGCCTCACAGCTGTGTGTCGAATTGTTATTTAAATTTGGCTGTCCCTCAAGGGACGTTAAAGACCTAATAATACTAAATAATTGCGCTGGGCGAGAGCTAGCGGATGCAATGGAGGCCGAGAAGTATGACTTCTTAGCAGCCTTCACCGCCATCTCGTAGGTTTTCATAAAAGCCCTATAAGATGTTCTTGAGGCTCCGTCACGGGCACCCCGCCATACTCGCTCTAGCCGTCTGAGGTCCCGCTTCATTTTCCGAAGCTCCTCGGTAAACCAGGGAGCCCGGTTTCTGCGGGGTCGCAGAGGGCGCTTAGGTGCGATCTCATCGATGGCTGCCAGGAGCTGGGCATTCCAGCCCTCAACAAGCTCAGTCAATGAGTCGCCAGGGGGAGCAAGGTCCCGCAAGGCTTGGCGGAATCTCTCGGGGTCCATCAGCCTCTGCGGGCGAGCCCAAATTGGCTCGCCACCTAAGCAGGGTGGGGGTGGAAAGTCAATCCTGGCTTTCAGAGCGTAGTGATCAGACCATGGCACCTTCGTCGGAGGAGACATGATCACATCTATACCGACGCCAAAGATCAAATCCAGCGTGTGGCCTGCTTGATGTGTGGGGCCCGAAACAAACTGGGAGAGCCCTAGTGTCGCCATGGAAGACACCAGGTCCAGAGCCTGTGAGGAGGGAGTGGCATCGGCATGGATGTTGAAGTCCCCCAATACCAATAGGTTAGGGAACTCCAAGGCCCAGCCGGCCACCGCCTCCAGCAGGCCTGACAGGGTGGCTGCTGGTGCGCTAGGTGGCCGGTACACCAGCCAGACAGCCAAGCTCTCCTCGGAGCCCCACACTAGGCCAACACATTCGATGCCGGGGATCGATGGCGATGGTAGAGCCCTGAAAGGACAATCTTCCCGGATTAATAATGCCACCCCTCCCCCCCGGCCCACAGTTCGCGACTGGTGGAGGACAGAGAAACCCGGGGGCGCCATCTCTCGTAAGGTAACTGTTGCCCCTTCGCGCACCCAGGTCTCCGTCACACAAGCCAGGTCGACCCCCTGCAAGAGAAAGAAATCTCGCAGGGTGGCGGTTTTATTGCCTATAGACCTGGCATTGCACAGCACCAGTGACGGAGGTGAGTAATCCTTGCTCAATCAATGAGCCTCTTGGGTTTGCCGATCAGAAGGTTGGCGGTTCGAATCCCTGCGACAGAGTGAGCTCCCATTGCTCTATCCCAGCTCCTGCCAACCTAGCAGTTTGAAAGCATGCCAGTACAAGTAGATAAATAGGTACCGCTGCAGCGGGAAGGTAAACGGCGTTCTGTGCGCTCTGGCACTTGTCACAGTGTTCCATTGCGCCAGAAGCAGTTTAGTCCTGCTGGCCACATGACCCGGAAAGCTAGCTGTGGACAAACGCCGGCTCCCTCGGCCTGAAAACGAGATGAGCGCCGCAACTCCATAGTCGCCTTTGACTGGACTTAACAGTCCCGGGGCTCTTTACCTTTACCTTTGCCATAACAAATATAAATTCTAGTCCATAGTAACTTAGATCTTGCACTAAGAAAAGGCAAATTGTGATTGGGCCCAATTTTGTAAATAAAGCAGATTTGCCTGCATTTGCTAATCTTCCATAATTCATTCTTGGTTTTTGCATAATTTATTCTTTCCACGTTAACCACAGGGAGTGGCAGTCATGCAGAGCACAGAGGCCACCTCCCTGTGGCTACTGGAAATCTTAAAAAGAGTGGCGGGGGGACCCAAACCCTTGAGATTAATCAGGTATAATCTGATCCCTACTCTCCATGCAGCAAGTTTCTCTGACGTCAGTGAGACTTTGAAATACACATGTGTAGGATTGCCCTGACAGAGGCCGAACTTTGTAACAAATGCTAAATTCCGTGCTTGTAACAGATGGAACGCAACACAGTTTGTCTGTTGCCGGGTAAAGCCAAGTTTGATGCTAGATACATGAGTGCATCTTGAACCTCAGCCTGTCCAAGAACATCTGTGGCACAAACATTGCATTTGTCTTTATTTGCGGTTCTGTTCCTTGACACAAACAAAGCATCAAGACATCTGACAAAGCGGGAAAGCACTGCCAGGTACCCGAAGAGACACAAATCATTGACTTTGGCCCCGTGCCTAGGTCTCGGTACCCGCTAGTTGCACTGCTGACGCTGGAGGATGAAGGCAACAGAGAAATATATGACATTGTAGGTAACCTCTTTCTTGAGAAAAGGAACTGGGACAGGAGTTTGCTTTGAACTGTCTGTGAAAAATTGCCGGCGAACAGAGTTGGCAGGGGACTTGCTGTTGCTTTTTGTCATAGCTGTTGGTGTGTGCTAACATTCCTTCTTTAAAATGACATCTCCTCCTGGATCCTTGGATTAGAAAAGGGGAAAAATTGGTTATTAGAGAGCTTGCCACATCCCACAGATTGAGAAGCTAGGTCTGTTTTAGTCTGCTGGAAATCGTCACAAAGTTCATTACCCATCACTTCACATGCATAAGTTTTACCTGGGTGGACCTGAAATTTGGGTAGGCGATTAATGAAACTGAACTGGTTTACTTAATTTGCCTTCATATGAGGCAGAATTACTACCATCGGGGATTTCACTAGACTCAGAGTAGGAAACCTGATGACTGCAATGATTTCTATATGAAGAAATAAAATGAAGGTTGTATAGTTCACTCTGAGGTGCTTTAAAAACAAAACAAACCTTTAGATACAGTTGTATTCTATTTGGAACATTTTTATAATTGTAATGATTTTATTCGTTTCTGTAACTATTGTATATCATTGTAACCATTTCTGGCACTTCATGTTAAAATCTTTCTAGTGGTTAATAAATCTTTTGAGATTTATCACTAGCCCGTAAAAACAGGCAACCTAAACAAAGACGTGTAGCAGCAAATAAAATCAATAGTTAAGGCAAGCCATTAAAATTGAGGAAGGAATTTTGCCCCTCCACTTAAAATGATGTAATATGAAAGACCGCGTATAAATTTCAATGCTCTCGGGGTGGGTATGTATGCGCTGTGTAATATATTAGTAAAAATCGATGGCTGTGTGGCAGGATGAATATTGGAATGTGAACCCAAAGTGATCAAGGCAATTCTAAACAAGATATGGGTATTAGCTCCTTGGAAATGACGATTAAGGACTGTTTGATTATTTCATCGTCTACAATGCCTTGTTTTTAAGTTCTTCACAGTCGGGTGGGATGTTGTTTGAACAATAAGCAGCATAGAATTCAAATGTTTTCTTTTCTTTTCATAGATTTCTATGGTATCTATAATTCACGTTACTGATGACAGTTACAGGCTTTCCTGTCGAATCCTGTATCAGTATCTCCTCATGGCCCAGGGTCAATTTCATGATCTGAAGGTAAGCTTTGGGATTTGTGGTGTGTTTTACATCTCAAAAGGGGCTGGAAATAACTGCCTCGGTTTGTATCAGGCCAGTTGCCCATCCTGTCCAATATTAGCACTGTTGAGTATGATAGCCATGTTCAAATATATAAAAGGATGTCACATAGAGGAGGGAGAAAGGTTGTTTTCTGCTGCTCCAGAGAAGCGGACACGGAGCAATGGATCCAAACTACAAGAAAGAAGATTCCACCTAAACATTAGGAAGAACTTCCTGACAGTAAGAGCTGTTTGACAGTGGAATTTGCTGCCAAGGAGTGTGGTGGAGTCTCCTCCTTTGGAGGTCTTTAAGCAGAGGCTTGACAACCATATGTCAGGAGTGCTCTGATGGTGTTTCCTGCTTGGCAGGGGGTTGGACTTGATGGCCCTTGTGGTCTCTTCCAACTCTATGATTCTATGATTCTATGAGTAGCAGCAACTCTCCAGAGACTTAGGCAGATCATTTCCTAGGACTGCTAACGCCGTTCTTTTAACCTGGAGGTGCTTGGGCTTGGGTGTAGAGAAGGGTGCCCCTGGGCCACCGATCTGTGCATTTTCCACTAGTTCTGCAACCCAGAAATGCCAATTCCACAACTGTAGAGTGATCAAAACGCATTTTTGCAAATGCAGTTGGTTGCAACCCAGGTATGCAGCAGAACGAGATGAGATAATGGACTGTAGGTGACTCGTCACATTTTTGAATTCTCCCCCTTTGTAAAACACTACCTGCAAGTAAAAAATATAGAATATTCATAATAATTTTATTATTTATACCCCGCCCATCTAGCTGGGTTTCCTCAGCCACTCTGGGAGGCTTCCAGTAAAATAGAAAACCACAATAAAACGTCAAACGTTAAAAACTCCCCAATACAGGACTGCCTTCAGTTGTCTTCTGAAAGTTGTGTAGTTCTCTGTCTCCTTGACATCTGATGGGAGGCTGTTTTATTATTAATAAAATAAAATTATAATCTCCTTAGGAAGATTTTAGCCTTGGTCTCCCTTGCTTCCTGTTTGTAGCTTTCCTCTTGCACGATCCTTTCCGCATAGGGGAACACTTAAAAAATAGCATTGCCTACATGCAATCTGAAGTGGTGCAGGCTGTTTCTATTACCTAATCCTACAGTGCATGGAGGCCAAGTTACATTTCTCTTGCTAGAAACCCGGGAAAAATTGGGAAATGTTATATACATGCATGATGCAGTTTTTTAAAACACAATTTTGTAAGCAGTGTGAACTAAATCCTCTTCTGGGACCTCTCTAGGTAATGAAGCTTAAGTTTCATTAGTTCCAAAGCAGAGTCTCCCCATGGCATATTTTGAAAATATGTAACTTCACAGATAAGAATTAACGAGCAGTTGATAGATCTATAGTCCTTTTATTACAGCGTCATGCTGCAAGCACAAGCACACAGCTCTCCGCAAGGAGGGCAGTTGGCTAGTCTAATCCGACTTCCGCAGCATTTTAGGCACCAACGGGAAGTTCCTTCCTCCCTCTGACTCCTTTGCTCTCTGATACGTTCAGACCTCCAAGTCCATGGCGGGGGGTCCCCCACACTCAAGGGACGTCTCAACTAGCTGCCCCCTCCCTTCCGGTTCTGTTGTCATTATCTCATAACTGGGTAACTCCTCCCTAAGCCGTTCAGCTTCTGTCTCTCTGCTTCTGATCACGCTGTGGACCGGGGGGGGGGGGGGCGGCGACTATTCCCCTTCCAGCTCTCCATCAGAGAGAAGTGGTCTGCCATAGAATACATTCCCCAGTCCTTGTCTTCAGACCACTCCCTGACACCTGGGCACTGAAACACACTCTGTGTGTGTGTGTGTGTGTGTGTGTGTGCGTGCTTTCAATATTCTTAACATATTGTGCCATGGGTAGCCAAACTAAGGCCCAGGGGCCGGATCCGGCCCAATTGCCTTCTCAATCCGGCCCCCGGACGGTCCGGGGATCAGCGTGTTTTTACCTGAGTAGAATGTGTCCTTTTATTTAAAATGCACCTCTGGGTTATTTGTGGGGCCTGCCTGGTGTTTTTACATGAGTAGAACGTGTGCTTTTATTTATAATGCATCTCTGGGTTATTTGTGGGGCATAGGAATTCATTCATCCCCCCCAAAAAAAATTGTCTGGTCTCCCACAAGGTCTGAGGGACTGTGGACCGGCCCCCTGCTGAAAAAGTTTGCTGACCCCTGTACAGTGGTACCTTGGGTGAAGAACTTAATTCGTTCTGGAGGTCTGTTCTTAACCTGAAACTGTTCTTAACCTGAGGTACCACTTTAGCTAATGGGGCCTCCCGCTGCCGCCCCGTGATTTCTGTTCTCATCCTGAAGCAAAGTTCTTAAGCTGAGGTACTGTGTTAGTGGAGTCTGTAACCTGAAGCGTCTGTAACCCAAGGTACCACTGTATTGTGCCTAAACATTTGTCTCTTTTCTCCCTGCCTCTTCCCGTTCTCAACCCCTAGCAACTGTTCATGTCTGCCAACAGCAACGCCTCATCTCTAAGCAGCCCTCCCTCGGGTGACAGGACAGAGGACCGTGTCCTCCTTGAGAAAGCTGGGCTGGCTGAGGACGAGGCGGACCTGCCAGATGAAAACAGCAAGGACTGCATCGTCTGCCAGAACAGGGCTGTCAACTGGGTGCTCCTCCCTTGCCGGCACACCTGCCTGTGCGACGAATGCGTGAAATATTTCAAGCAGTGCCCAATGTGCCGGCAGTTTGTTGGGGAGTCCTTTCCCCTGTGCGGCCGAGACGAGTAAAGAACTCTGGGGGCGGAAGGACAGAGCGGTGTGTACTTTTATCCAGGCAGAGAGAGAGAGGAGAAATTCATGTAAAGAGTTGACAAGATGAGTTTGGACCTTCTGGAATAGCACCGAAGACCTTCCCTTCCACTTGAACTTTGGTGGCTGGTTGTCTGGCCAGCTCTAAAGCAAGGTTGGCACTGTCGGCATTGCCCTTGAGCCAGTGCCACCAACTGGACTCACACACTTCAGCCCCGACTGGGCTAGGCGAGCTGGGTAGCACTTCCAGAGACCACCTTCTGCACAGGAACTGGTCAAAGTGCTGTGGACTCACAGCTTTGAGTTGTGAGCACCGGATTCACTCCAACAAGAAGACAGTTGTCGCACAGCAGAGTATAGCAGAGCATGAACGACTCGGAGAGCAGCTCTGTAGAATATCTTCTTTATTCTGTCTACAACTATAATACACAACTATGTACAGAGCTAAATGAGGTCTAAACGAAAATGCTGAACTGCACTGAGTGTCTGCAGCTGCTCTTAGCAGCAACCTTATCTATACACACAATCTCTCTCTCTAACACTCAGTCTCTCTCTCTCTCTCTCTGATGTAAGGCTGGAGCGGAATAAGTAGAGAGCAGAAACTGCCCCCTCCTCTCTGGAGAATCAGCAGAGAACATCAGCAGATTCTTGGATATGGGAGGGGTGAAATCTCCTCAGGCACCTTCCCTTAGCAGTGGATTTGATTTGGAAGCAACGGCGATGCTAAGGCTTGGGTTGCGCTGCTGCCTCTGCCTCCGGCAACAGTGCAAACAGTGTAATGCCTGTGCTGTGCGCATTACAGGCAGAAACAGTGCTTTGAACTCTGTAGAAAGGATATCTCTTTGTATGTGCACATAAATTCATTGGGTATTTTCACGACACTTTTCACCGAGAAGTTTCTCTCGACAGACTGATTTGGAGAAAGAGGAAATATCCCCTGAGAACACTTAATTTGTATTTATGTTCTTGTGTGTGTGTTTTAAATTGCTGTCAGCCTGGTTTTCTACTTGATAGTAATGCTGCTCTTTTCAGTTGCAGGAAGTGGGGAGGGGACAGAAGCAAAGAAATAAAATATAGAAAGAGTTTTTCTTGCAACTCTTCAGTAGGTCCACATATATTTTGTGTACCGTATCTCCTTGCGTCTGGTGTAAGCTGGGCAGTCAAGACTTGGGAGTCACTGGCAGGAATTGCAAAATGCTTGGGAGCATGCAAGAGATTTGCTAATGCATGCGTAGTGCCAAACGTGAGTTGTCCCACCAATGACAACTCTGAAGAAGTGTGCATGCACACGAAAGCTCATACCAAGAACTAACTTAGTTGGTCTTTGAGGTGCTACTGGAAGGAATTTGTTTATTTTGACTATGGCAGACCAACACGGCTACCTATCTGTAACCCACCAATGATGAAAGTCTCCAAAGGGCAGTAATGACACAAAGGTGACGTTGGTTGAAGATGAGATCCCGTTTTTGTTTGTTTTTGAGCACGGGACATTAGGTTGCCTGGACAACTGCAGATCAGATCCGCTTTAAAGATTAAAGATCTTATGGAGCTCCTGTCCAATATGATTATTGTTTCCCAAGTCACAGTCCCTGCATAGGTCTTTAAAGCAGGTGTGGAAGGCTTCTTTCCCAAAAGGGCTGCATTCCCTCGTTGGCCATATTCTTGGTACCACATACTGGGGGTGGGGGCAGTGGCACAATGCCAGTATGTGCAGAACCCCATGGATGTGACTCAAGCCTTTGTATATAGTGGGTTGCAGTCTAACCATGAAGAAGTGGGCAGTTTCCACCCGTCTGCCCCCTTTCCATCTTCCTTGCAAGAGTCATTTTTGTAGTTTGGCTGCCCACCATTTTTAATGTTGCATTTCAAAATGCTGTAAGCTGCCCTGGGGCCTTAGTCCCAAAGGCTAAATAGGGGCGCATTTAGTCCCCATGCTTGCAGTTCTTCACCTCTGTTTTCAAGTAATAAAATCAGTACCCTGGAAAACATCCTTTAACCCTACTGCCAGATCCCTTAGGACTTAAAACGATGTGCTTCCGGGGGCTTTTTGTAACCTTCAGTCCAGGGCTGCTAGCTCTACACTTTATCCAAGACTTCCATTTCTACTTTAAGCCAAGCTGTTGTGGGCATCCGTCTGCCTCGAGAGACGGTGGAGTGTATCTCTGGGAGTGAAGTCAAACAGCTGTGGTAGCACTGAAGTGACCTCCTTGGGGCGCAAGCCTGGGCAGTGGGTCTGGAAGTCCTGGGGTGCCCAGACAACGAGATCCCCCTCCTGGCCTTACTGATGTGGTCCAAAGGAAAGCAGAGCAAAACATTTGGCACCAGCTTGGCGTCAGGAGTTGGCCTTCTGGCGGTTCCCTCACTGCAAGATGTGAGGCTACAGGGAACCAGGCAGAGGGCCTTCTCGGTGGTGGCACCCACCCTGTGGAACGCCCTCCCATCAGATGTTAAGGAGATAGACAACTATCTTACTTCTAAAAGACACCTGAAGGCAGCCCTGTTCAGGGAAGTTTTTAATGTTTAATGCTGTATTGTGTTTTTAACATTCGGTTGGGAGCTGCCCAGAATGGCTGGGGAAACCCAGCCAGATGGGCAGGGTATAAATAATAAAATTTTATTTTTATTTATTTGCATTGTGCCACTGCCCACCTCCCCAGTAGGTGGTAGCTGGAAGATTGCCCACGAGGAAATCTGGCAGAAAAGGCTCTCCACACCTGCTTTAAAGACAAAAGCAGAGACTGAATTGGGAGACAATCACCATATTGGACAGGAACTGCGTAAGACTGCAAGGCGTGCAAAACTGCTATTATGATTCCTCAGTGAGGCAGAAATCATCACCATCATCATCATTGTGTGTGTGTGTGTTTGGCTTGTGGTTCCTTGCCCCTGGTAGCATTCCCACATGTCGGGTGTCTCCAGCTGCTGATACAGCCCTATCCGTCTGCTGTTTCGGCAGCCTCTTGGGGCTGCACCTGAGCCGTCGACGTCTAGGCTCAGGAAGCGGCTCCTTGCTTGCAACATGGCATGAGAGAATGAGCTGCAGCTCCTCCAACAGATGGCTGCCGTCATGTTGGCAAGGCAAGGCTTCATGTTTGCGTAATTAGTCGCATGTCATATTGAAAGGGAAGGCCTGTTTGCATGCAAGAGACCTTCACGTGGTTCTTGGAGTTAAGAGGCAAACTTGTTTGGGGGAGATGCGGCTTCTTTCCAGTTGCTCCTGAAACAAGTGTCGACAGGGCTAAGAATAATAATAATAATTTATTCATTCATTCCCCGCCCATCTGGCGGCTTCCAACAAAAGATTAAAAATACATTAAAACATCAGACATTAAAAACTTCCCTAAACATAGCTGCCTTCAGGAAATAAGGTGGCAAGAAGTTGTCAGTCGCGCTCCCATCATGGAGGTTTATATGATAGGCTTCCAATAATTTTTCTTTATATCCCGCCCTCCCCAGCCGAAGCAGGGCTCAGGGTGGCTAACAACAATAAAATAGTACAACATTCTAAAATCAGTTCATTATAAAATTAATTCAACTCAAATTGATGGCAACCATTAGGCTAAAGTTCTGTGAAGATTGCCAAAGGAAGGAGTCAGACTGAGTCCAGACCAAAGGCCTGGTGGAACAGCTCTGTCTTGCAGGCCCTGCAGAAAGATGTCAAGTCCCGCCGGGCCCTAGTCTCTTGTGACAGAGCGCTCCACCAGATTGGAGCCACAGCCGAAAAGGCCCTGGTTCTAGTTGAAGCCAGCCTAACCCCTCTGTGGCCTGGGACCTTGAGGATGTTCCAGTGACACCTTGCCGTCCCCTCGGAATAAGACAGCACTTGGGGACATGGCTCAGTAGCAGAGCACATGCTTTCCAGGTGCAGTATACTGTCAGATCTTCAGTTAAAAGGGTGAAGCAGAAGACTTCTGCAAGAATGCCTAGCTACTGCCAGCACCTCTCAGGTGGGCGCCATTGCCATTCTAAGAGAGGGAGGCATTCACATTCTTTTTCTGGGATATGCCACCAAAGCTCGCTTCTTGTGGTTTAGTCATGTCTGACTCTTCATGACCCCCTGACCAGAGCACGCCAGGCACTCCTGTCTTCCACTGCCTCCTGCGGTTTGGTCAAACTCATGCTCGTAGCTTCGAGAACACTGTCCGACTATCTCGTCCTCTATCATCCCCTTCTCCTTGTGCCCTCCATCTTTCCCAACATCAGGGTCTTTTCCAGGGAGTCTTCTCTTCTCATGAGGTGGCCAAAGTCTTGGAGCCTCAGCTTCACGATCTGTCCTTCCAGGGAGCACTCAGGGCTGATTTCCTTCAGAATGGAGAGGTTGGATCTTCTTGCAGTCCATGGGACTCTCAAGAGTCTCCTCCAGCACCATAATGCAAAAGCATCAATTCTTCTGCGATCAGCCTTCTTTGTGGTCCAGTTCTCACTTCCATACATCACTACTGGGAAAACCATAGCTTTCACTATACAGTGAAAGGTTGGCAAGGTGATGTCTCTGTTTTTTAAGATACTGTCTAGGTTTGTCATTGCTTTTCTCCCAAGAAACCTGTCTTCCCAAGTGATATGTAACATTTTTCTCAGGCACCATGGATGGAATCTTTCAAGGAGTTGGAGATGGCGTTTATAAGTGGTCCATGTTTCACAAGCAATACAGTAAGGTTGGAAGTAAAATAGCTTGGTAAACAAGCATTTTTGTTTCCCTGCAAATCTCACGGGCCTCAAACAGCACTTCAATCGGGAGAAAGCTGCACTCACAGAGCTCAGGCAATGCTGGATTTCAGCATCAATGTCGCCCATTGTGGCAAGATAAATGCCCAGGTAGGAGAAGTGATCAACACTTCCCAATGCTACTCCATTGAGTTGAATTTTTGTAAGCTTCTGCAAAGATATTTAGGATGGTTTGGAGGTCATCCTCTGAGTGTGCGCACACTACGTTGTCATCAGCATATTGAAGCTCTATGATAGAATTTACAGTAACCTTACTCTTTGCTTTCAACCTACAGTGATTAAAGAGCTTTCTATTTGTTCGATATATGATTTCTACTCCGGTGGGGAGCTTCCCATCGACAAAGTATAGGATCATGGCGATGAAAATAATAGAGTTGGGGCGATAACACGTCCCTGTTTAACACCTGATCCCGGTGTGAATGGTTCACTTTGAGAGCCATTGTTATCTGCGATTGTTGCTGTCATATCATGGAGGAGCTGAAGGATGTTCACAAATTGATCTGGGCAGCTGATTTTCAGAAGGACAGTCCACGGGGCATTACAATTTACAGTGTCAAAGGCCTTAGTCAGGTCAGCAACTGGTAACAGGGACAGGACCGTGAAATTGGTCCAGTTGCCTCATTACTGTCTACACCAGGGGTTGTCAACCTGGTCCCTACCGCCTACCGTTTCAGTTTTCTAGGTGGGGCGAGAGGGGGTTCTGTGACACAAGCTGGGGGGCGGTAAGGAAATTTTACCATCAAGAAAGATGCATTAGTGGGTGGTGGGTATAAAAAGGTTGACTACCCCTGGATTTCAGACTAGGTAGACTGCAGCCCCATCAGGAGATATCAGAGATGGAACCATGTTCTCTACCACTGAGCCAGTTGCCATCTCATTCCACAACCTGCATTTTGCAAGGGCCAAGAGTGCCAGACAAGGACCAGAGTGACCCAGGTTCAAATCCCAACTTGGGCCATAGAATTTGGCAGGTGAGCTAGAGAAAGTCAGGTCAGCCTAAGCCAGTCATGGCCAAACTTGGCCGTCCAGATGTTTTGGGACTACAACTCCCATCATCCCTAGCTAACAGGACCAGTGGTCAGGGATGATGGGAATTGTAGTCCCAAAACATCTGGACGGCCAAGTTTGGCCATGCCTGGCCTAAGCTATCCTGTAGGAATTCTCAAATATGGCACTGTGGTTCTGACAGTTGCCCACTAGATGGCACTTTTAACTTTACTTAGGAGAGCAGCTATAGTTTCAAATGTGCACTTTCCCCCCCAAATGGTGCTCATTTACTGCTGCACTTGACATCTGCAAACAAAAGGGCACAAAGTTTCAAAAAGCTTGATCTGTCTGCTTAGCCTTGTGAGGTTCCTCTAGGCTTTTCCCCGCCTTGCAGCCACCTCCCAATTTAAGACAACCCCATTTAGTTGCTGGCATCAGCCTGTCTTGGGAGACGATGGAGGGTGAAGCCTTTAGGGATGAAGTCGAACTGTTGGAGAGTTACAGCGCCTGCTGTGGCTGCAGAAACCAATGTGGGAGAGACATGCTTTGTTGCAGCTTGGGCAGATGAAGTCGTCCTGTTGGGTTGCTGCAGATGCACTATGGAGTTTATTCTCTGTGCTCTCCTCCCAGCGGTCATTCCTCCTCTGGTCATTGCTGTAGATGCACAACCTGACTGTCCATCTCCAGGCACTGCGGTCATCTGCAAGGGATTCCCACGCAGCGGGGTTAATGTTGCCAGCCTTCATGGCAAGTTTGCAGACATCTTTGTAACAAAGTTACAGAATTGATTCTAGAATGTATTTCAATTAATTGACTGTGCAATTTTATGTACACGGTGCTACTTTTACCTGTTGTTAGCCACTCTGAGCCTGGCTTTGGCCGGGGAGGGTGGGATACAAATAAAAATAACATTATTTATTTATTTATTTATTTATTATTATTATTATTATTATTATTATTATTATTATTATTATTGTTGTTGGTCTGCCAGTGGGCCTGGTGCCTGAAGCCAGCTCCTTGCAAAGCACATCCTTGGGAATCCTGCCATCTTCCATTCTGTGGACACGACCAATCCAGATATCGCTGAGACAGAAGCGCGAACTCACTGGGAATGTGGGCTTCAAAGAGCACATCTTTTGAGACTCTCCCGTCATGTGATGCCCCAAATCGCCCTGACGCAGAACATATGGAAGGCCTTGAGGCGTTGCTCCTGGAAGCTGCGAGTTGCCCACGACTCACTTCCATTAAAAAATCCTTCCAGTAGCACCTTGTTGTTGTTGTTTAGTCGTGTCCGACTCTTTGTGGCTCCCTGGACCAGAGCACGCTAGGCACTTCTGTCTTCCACTGCCTCCCGCAGTTTGGTCAAACTCATGCTGGTAGCTTCGAGAACACTGTCCAGCCATCTCGTCCTCTGTCGTCCCCTTCTCCTTGTGCCCTCCATCTTTCCCAACATCAGAGGCTTTTCCAGGGAGTATTCTCTTCTCATGAGGTGGCCAAAGTATTGGAGCCTCAGCTTCAGGATCTGTCCTTCCAGCGAGCACTCAGGGCTGATTTCCTTCAGAATGGATAGGTTTGATCTTCTTGCAGTCCATGGGACTCCAGAGTCTCCTCCAACACCAGAATTCAAAAGCATCCATTATTCGGCGATCAGCCTTCTTTATGGTCCAGCTCTCACTTCCATACATCACTACTGGGAAAACCATAGCTTTAACTATACAGACCTTTGTTGGCAAGGTGATGTCTCTGCTTTTTGCAGTAGCACCTTAGATACTAAGTAAGTTAGTTATTGGCATGAGCTTTCATGTGCATGGTATCTGAAGAAGTGTGCATGCACACGAAAGCTCATACCAGTAACAAACTTAGTTGGTCTCTAAGGTGCTATTGGAAGAATTTTTTATTTTGTTTCGACTATGGCAGACCAACACGCCTACCTACCTGTTACTTCCATAAAGCAGCGTTCTCAGTGTGCAAGCCTGGTAGACCTTCATCTTGGTACTGGACATTGGCACTGAGTATGCAGGATGCCTGCTTTTGAAGAATCAGCTTTGCTGCAACTGCTACAACCGGGTCACAGTTAACAGCAGCTCTCATTCAAGGAACTGAAGGCTGCATAGCGATGCAAAGCACTGGTTCATCTGACTCAGCGCTGTCTGCACTGACTGGCAGCACCTCTCCAGGGTTTCTGGCAAAGGGAGACATTCCCAGCTCTACCTGGAAATTCTGAACCTGGAACCTTCTGCATGCAAAGCAACAAGGATAAGGTTAGCTAGCCTACTGGTCTGGACCTTTTAAAGGGAAAATATGATCCACCGAATAAGAGTTAGATGAATCCAACTCTACAGTTCTGGGAACTGAGAAAAACGAAATGTCCACCTAATCAATGGAGTTATGGAATCACAGAATCATAGAGTTGGAAGGGACCCAGGGGTCATCTAGTCCAACCCCCTGCAATGCAGGGATCTCAGCTCAAGCATCCATGGCAGGTGGCCATCCAACCTCTGCTTGAAAACCTCCAAGGAAGGAGAGTCCGCCAGCTCCCAAGGAAGACCGTTCCACTGTCCAACAGGTCTTGCTGTCAGAAAGTTCTTCCTCATGTTTAGTCGAACTCTCCATTCTTGCAACTTGAAGCCCTGGGTTCAAGTCCTCCCCTCCAGAGAAGGAGAAAACAAGTATGCTCCATCTCCCATGTGACAGCCCTTGAGATATTTGAAGATGGCTATCATCTCTCCTCTCAGTCTCCTCTTCTCCAGGGTAAACACACCCAGCTCCTTCAAGCGCTCCTCATAAGGCTGGGTTTCCAGACCCTTGATCATCTTGGTCACCTTCCAGCTTGTCAACATCCTTCTTAAATTGTGGTGCCCAGAACTGGACACAGTATTCCAGGTGTGGTCTGACCAAGGCAGAATAGAGTAGTACTATTACTACTGCTTTGGTTAGGTTATATAAAACAGCGAGCACCATAAAAGAAATACGGTAAGTGGGGAGTGGGAAATGATAGAAGATCAAATATTAGGTTAAATAGAAGTTTCTTAATCCTACTTGTAGAATAGATTGCGTTTTAAAGAAAGGCATTCTGAATCCTAAAATACCATTTATGGGGGAGGGGGTAATTAATGTATATATTTAAACTGTAATCCGTATCACTTTTGTAATACGGTTTGGAATGAAAGATAAAAATTAGAAAACCAAAGGCTACTTGTTAACAATGGCTCAGTAGGTAGAGCATGAGACTCTTAATTTCAGGGTTGTGGGTTTGAGCCCCACGTTGGGCAAAAAGATCCCTGCATTGCAGGGGGTTGGACTAGATGACCCTGGTGGTTCCCTTCCAACTCTACTATTCTCGTAGTGTAGGAATCACAGATAAATAATCCCTGGTAAAGGGGCATAGAAATCTCCAAGGAAGGAGAGTCCACCAGCTTCCAAGCGAGTCCGTTCCACTGTGTGTGTTTTTTGTTTTAATTGAATTCTGATTGTATAGTTTTTCTTCTTCTTCTTCTTCTTATTATTATTATTAAAGATTTTCTTGTTTTTTAGAAGTATGTGTAATGTCTCTCGTATTTTTTCCATGTAACATTTTTACAAATCAGTTTCATTTGTTGAGATGTTGGGGGGGGAGTTGGGGGGGGTCGGGTGGCGATGTTTCTATTTTGCTTAATGTATGTAGGGTTTGGCGTCAGCGTCACTTGTGCAGGTTCTCTGCTGTTCACTTGTGTTCCTTTGGGCGTGAGAGAGGTTGGGGTTGGCCCAGGGTGTGGTTATTCATTTGTGGTTGGCTGTGGTGGTCTTTGTTTTCGTGTGTGAGTGTGGTGGGTGGGTGTTTTGGGTCAGGTTAGCCATACTGATTTGTATGCTGTTGGTGGATTATTGTCATTGTCTTGTTAGGCTGTGTATGTGATAAAGGGGAGCCATACCGGGGTGAAGGCGTCTTCTTCTGTTTGTCCCCATGTCAGTTTCAGTTTATTGGTTAATTTTTCTAGAAAGGCTGTTTCCTACTATTTGCTATTTGCTACCATTTCCTACTATAATACTATTTGCTACCATTGGTCCATGCTTACTCCTGACAGGTCTCTCCAGTGTCTGGCTATGGTGTTTCTGGTTGATGAGAGTAGGTGGGTTATGAGTTCTTTGTGGTGTGAATGGGCCATGTTGTCTTGGAAGAAGTCCATTCCACTGCTGAACAGCTCTTACTGTCAGAAAGTTCTTCCTGGTATTTGGTCAGAATCTCATTTCTTGTCATTTAAATCCAATGCAGATACAGATTTAGAGGGGCATGAGCTGTTTGGTCGCACTGGGCACGGAGACTCAGGGGCACTGCGGCTATGATGCAGAATGGAAGGCGAGAGGCCGGTGGCACCAAATTTTGGCATCGCATAAACAACAGCTGCCAGGGCAGTGACTGCCACTAAAGGGAAATCTCAGGACACACCAACAAAGGAAGAGTGGATTTGTAAATTAAGTGAGTATATAGAATTGGCAAAATTAACTTCAATTATAAGACATCAATCAAACCAAACGTTAAGAATGGAGTGGAAGTATTTCGAAGATTATATGTCAAAATGTTGTTCTAAAAATGACATGCTAATAGGCTTAGAATAAAAAAAGTAAGCAATAACAAAACCAGTAAAGAAATAAGGAAAACTCAGAATTTAACAATAATAATTTATTATAGGATGCAAGGGGGAAAAGGTAGAAAGAAATATAAAGAAGTCAAATTGCTGTGGAAGGAAGTAGAGGGTGGGAGGTGGGTTTTATAATTAAGTGTATAATTATGCAGCTGTTGTAATTTAGATATAATATTTTATGTGGGGGAATTATTGGGAATTTTGGTTATTATGTATATATGTTATGTTTCAATAAAGATCTTTGGGGGGGGGGACAAATGATTTTTGGCGTTGCATAGCTCGTTAAAAGATGATGCTGTTAAGGTGCTACACTCAATATGCCAGCAAGTTTGGAAAACTCAGCAGTGGCCAGAGGATTGGAGAAGATCAGTCTACATTCCAATCCCAAAGAAAGGCAGTGCCAAAGAATGCTCCAACTACCGCACAATTTCACTCATTTCACATGCTAGCAAGGTTATGCTTAAAATTCTACAAGGAAGGCTCAAGCAGTATGTGGACCGAGAACTCCCAGAAGTGCAAGCTGGATTTAGAAGAGGCAGAGGAACCAGAGACCAAATTGCAAACATGCGCTGGATTACGGAGAAAGCTAGAGAGTTCCAGAAAGACATCTACTTCTGCTTCATTGACTATGCAAAAGCCTTTGACTGTGTTGACCACAACAAACTATGGCAAGTTCTTAAAGAAATGGGAGTGCCTGATCACCTCATCTGTCTCCTGAGAAATCTCTATGTGGGACAAGAAGCTACAGTTAGAACTGGATATGGAACAACTGATTGGTTCCAAATTGGGAAAGGAGTACGGCAAGGCTGTATATTGTCTCCCTGCTTATTTAACTTATATGCAGAATTCATCATGCGAAAGGCTGGGCTGGATGAATCCCAAGCCGGAATTAAGATTGCCGGAAGAAATATCAACAACCTCAGATATGCAGATGACACAACCTTGATGGCAGAAAGTGAAGAGGAATTAAAGAACCTTTTAATGAGGGTGAAAGAGGAGAGCGCAAAATATGGTCTGAAGCTCAACATCAAAAAAACGAAGATCATGGCCACTGGGCCCATCACCTCCTGGCAAATAGATGGGGAAGAAATGGAGGCAGTGAGAGATTTTACTTTCTTGGGCTCCATGATCACTGCAGATGGTGACAGCAGTCACGAAATTAAAAGACGCCTGCTCCTTGGGAGAAAGGCGATGGCAAACCTAGACAACATCTTAAAAAGCAGAGACATCACCTTGCCAACAAAGGTCCGTATAGTAAAAGCCATGGTTTTCCCAGTAGTGATGTATGGAAGTGAGAGCTGGACCATAAAGAAGGCTGATCGCCGAAGAATTGATACTTTTGAATTATGGTGCTGGAGGAGACTCTTGAGAGTCCCATGGACTGCAAGAAGATCAAACCTCTCCATTCTGAAGGAAATCAGCCCTGAGTGCTCACTGGAAGGACAGATCGTGAAGCTGAGGCTCCAAGACTTTGGCCACCTCATGAGAAGAGAGGACTCCCTGGAAAAGACCCTGATGTTGGGAAAGATGGAGGGCACAAGGAGAAGGGGACGACAGAGAATGAGATGGTTGGATGGTGTTCTTGAAGCTACCAGCATGAGTTTGATCAAACTGCGGGAGGCAGTGGAGGACAGAAGTGCCTGGCGTGCTCTGGTCCATGGGGTCACGAAGAGTCGGACACGACTAAACGACTAAACAACAACAACAACAAGGTCCGTTCAGGTCCTGCTCTCTTGAGTGGCAGAAAACAAGCTCGCTCCATCTTCCACCGGGCAGCCCTTCAGATATTTGAAGGCATCTATCAGAGCAGGTGAAGAACCATGTGGCCCTCCAGATGTTGATGGGTTCCAACCCCCACCGTCTCTCACCACTGGCTAGGCTGGCTGGCGATGATGGTTGCCATCCAACCACATCTGGAGGTCCCCCATGGCTGGAGCAAAGAACGTCCCTTAATGGCCTGGAATCTCTCTCTCTCAGCCTTTGGAATGAGACCCCCATCAAAGCTAGTGGGAGGGGCAAAAGGGGAACGTTTGCAGGGAGTCTGCATCTGGGGACTTGGAGAGACCCTGAGAGCTAGGCTGAAGGGGGAAGCACCCTGGGGTGCTGTAGTGCCATTCGATGCGGCCATCTGGGTTTTGACAGCTGTTAGAAAGGGGAGAGTAGTGATGTATGCAGTGGCGTAGCGTGGGTTGTCAGCACCCGGGGCAAGGCAAGTAATTTGCGCCCGCTAACTCGTGGATTTGCGCCCCCTAACCCGTGGATTTGCGCCCCCTAACCCTAACCCCCAGATGTTGCGGCTGGTGCGGCCGGCCCCCCCTGCACCCCCACGCTGCGCCACTGGATGTATGGAAGTGAGAGCTGGACCATAAAGAAAGTTGACCACCGGAGAATTGATGCTTTTGAATTATGGTGCTGGAGGGGACTCTTGAGAGTCCCATGGACTGCAAGAAGATCCAACCTCTCCATTCTGAAGGAAATCAGCCCTGAGTGCTCACTGGAAGGACAGATCCTGAAGCTGAGGCTCCAAGACTTTGGCCACCTCATGAGAAGAGAAGACTCCCTGGGAAAGACCCCGATGTTGGGAAAGATGGAGGGCACAAGGAGAAGGGGACGACAGAGGACGAGATGGTGGGACAGTGTTCTTGAAGCTACCAGCATGAGTTTGACCAAAGTGCGGGAGGCAGTGGAAGACAGGAGTGCCTGGCGTGCTCTGGTCCAGGGGGTCACGAAGAGTCGGGCACGACTAAACAACAACAGAAAGGGGAGGCGTTCCCTCCCCTCCTACCGCTGCTCACGAAGTTCCCCTTGCTCGGAGAAGTGGGGAACGACCCTCCGCAGGAGACTCTCCGCCGCAGGCATTTCCCTGGCGCGCCGTGCCAAAAACCTGGACGGCGTTTGCTCTCCGGGGCGCGCAGGTTGGGGGCCTCGATTGCAACGCCATTCTTCCCACCTAGCCGCCGAGGAGAAACCTCGATCTGCAATGCAGCAGCGTTAAACGGGCGGCGGGGAGTGTGTGCGCGCGTGCAAGGCTCCTCCAGCGCCTTTCCGCGGACGCGCAGCAAACTCCGGCCGCCAGGTCGCGCCTGCTTGTAAGGCCAGGTCGGTTGCCAAAAAATCAGGAACACCCCACCCGTTTCCAGCTCAGAGACACCCCCCCCCCCAACCTGTAGGCACGCAGGCAGGGCGGAGATGCCTTTGGAGACGTTGCAAAGGGGCCGCCTTGCTGGCTTATTTTATTGCATTTTTGCACCAGCCCCCCCCCTCCCCAAAACCACCCCATTGCATGCATGCAAGCAGGCATCTTTTGCAGCGCGCCCCGTGCGCCTCGCCTGCGGCTGAGTCAGCGGCGGAGGAATGCGAGGGGGAGGGCGAGCGGGAGGCGCCGCCCCCCCCGGCCGCTCCTCGGGGGAGGGGGCGTTGCGCCTCTCGGCGGCCATGACGTCATGGCCTATGCAAATGACCCTCCGGTGGGGAGCGGGGGCTCCGCGGGGCGCGCGGCTCAGTCGCGCCGAGGAGGCGAAGCGGGCGCCACGAGGGGACGCAGCGCAGCAGCCGCAGCCGGAGCCGGGGAGGGTGGGCTGGGGGGCGCTGCCGGGGGCGCTGCGCGGGCTGCAAGCCATGGCCCAGCCCGGGCACCGCCAGGCGCCGCCGACGCCACCAGCAGCGGCGCCCCCTCCCGTCCAGCGGGAGCCAAGAGCGGACGGCAGCCAGGTGGGCATCCCCCGGGCAGGGCTGGGACGGGGCGCCCGTGGCGCGAGGGGCGCGGGCTCTTCCGCGAGGGGTGCGGCGTCGGAGGGTGTCCTGAGAGTGTAGCCCGACGTCTTCCCTGGAGTTCCTTTGGAGAGGGTCTCCTGAAGTGGGGGAGACTTTTTTGGGGGGGGTCCAAGCCCTGACTCGGGACCCTTCCGAGGCAGTGGCGTAGCGTGGGGGGTGCAGGGGGGGCGGGCGCGCCGGGCGCAACATCTGGGGGTTAGGGTTAGGGGGCGCAAATTACTTGCCTTGCCCCGGGCGCTGACAACCCACGCTACGCCACTGTTCCGAGGGCGCGGGGTTGTGGGAACTAGTGGAGGGGGACTCCACTTCTCGTGGGATTCAAGGGTGCCAACTTGAATATTTTTTTGGGGGGACACAATTTCAGTGCCATTGCCCATCAACTTGGGAGCCCTCAAATATTTTATTGGGGCCCCCAAAAGACCCTCAGCCCCCTAGGAGCTGGCTCCTATGCTGGGATCCCCATCTCAGGTCCCCAGGCGCAACCGCCTGGCCGCAGAGGGGCGGGTGGGCGCAGCCCGTCGCGCCGCTGCGGTTTCTCCGACGGGGTTGGGGGGTCGGGAGCCCAACCCCGGACAGAAAACCCTTCTCCCCTCCCTTTGCCCCCTTTATAATCCCGACTTCAGTTCAGGAATCCCACCTGCTTTAGGGAAACTTTTCCTCCCCTTTCCCAGCACCCACAAACGGTGCTTGGATAATTAAAGGCTTTCCCCCCAGTCTAAAATAAAAGTGGGCTGTTTCGTTTCTTGTGAACGCTTCCGCGAGAGAGAGAGCTTGGGCAGGCGGACCCCCCAGTATTCGCGTGCGCGCGTTAGTTTGTGCGAAGTGCGAGTTGCGCTTGTGCACGCACACGCGGGGGGGGGGAGCCCTGTGGGCTCGAACAGCTGATCGGAGAAGGAAAGGGGGGCGGCGGCACGGCGACTGGAGCCTGCTTTTTTTCGGATTTTATTTTAGCAGCCTGGAAAGGGATCCAGGCAGAGCGCCTCCTCCTCTGTCGAACTGTGTGTGCGCCTGTGGTCTTGGGAAAGGCGAGGGGGGCGCACACTGACTGGCAGAGTTTATTTTTGTCTCCTGCCTGCTGGAGCTGCCAGTGGGGCCTAAATCCAGGAGTGGGGAGGGTCTGGATGGCTAGCTAGCTGCTTGGGAGATGCTAGGATCTTGTAGGGAGAGCTGCAGTGCTTCTTCCACTGCTTCCTGGTCCAGGAGAGAGGAGAGCAGAGGACCAGGGCTTGGGGTTGGTTTGCACCAGCTCTCTGTAGCCGCAGTGTTAAAGTGTGTGCTTTCCTCCCCGCCCCCCTTTCCTCTTCCCCCTCTTCTGTCCTCCCTGCCTTGAGTGATGGGATTGCAGTCCCTTGCTCCTCTTCCCCCTCTGGCCCAATCCAGGTAACATTCCTACCTTGGGAGAATCTGCTCATGGGCTATAGAAGCAACAGGGGGAGCTCCCTACTTTCTCCTCCTCCTCCGCACTGTGTGGGAGGGAGGTTCCTTCTAAACCTCTGGAGGATGCAAAACCCACACCTGCCGCTGTGTGGGGGCTCCATATTTAGTGTCTGCTGTCTCTCCCTGCACCCTCAGTTGCCTGACCTGTTATTTTTTTGGAGGGGAAGGTTTTTCAAAATAATAATAAAAAACCTTGCAAAACATCACACTGCCGCTTCCCCTCGTTAAATGAAGAAGGAGCGAGCTCCCCCTCCCTGCTGGTTATCGCAGATCCCAAATTTTCCCTCTGTCATATTAGGAAGTGAGCCGAGGGTTCTGTCATGCTGAATCATAGCGCTGCCTTGCAAAGTGTGTCATCGTTACCATCACAGCAAAATTCTTCTTTCTCTCCCTCCCTCCCTCTCTCTCTCTCCAACAGTTGTGAATGCTTCTCCTCCTCCTCCTCTTTTTTCTTTTTTTACCCCTCCTCGGCAAGGAATGTTGCGGCTGTGGATGGTCCAGAAAGCTTTCCCGTGGAAGGAGCCAGGAGCCAGCGACGACTGGGCTAAAATAACCAGACTGGGAAAGGGAGAGTGACGGGTGGCGGCTGTACGACGACGCAGGGACCTGCATGATCTCCACACATTGCTGTGCCTTGTTGAGAAGTGGAGCGATAGAAGTCCCCTTGGCTTCCTGCACTGCATGTCGTCGTCTTGGGAAGAATTAGGAGGCAGCCACCGGCATCTCGGCCTGGAAATAGAGAGCGAGAGAAAGAGGGAGCCTGGGAGCACCAGGAAAGCAATTGCACGTCAAGATCCGTCCGCAAACATCTGTCTTATTTCTGCAATAACAACACCATCGTAAAGTAGACTTCGGTGGGGGTGGGGGGCAGAGAAGGAGCAGGAAAGACTCCTAAGGAGGATTTTCTTCCTGCACTTTTCCCGCGCCTGTATATGCACACATTTTCCCCTTCCCCACGCACACAAGCGCATTTACACACACACACAAACACGCCAACCATGATGTTTCGAGACCAGGTCGGAGTGTTGGCAGGCTGGTTCAAGGGCTGGAACGAGTGCGAGCAAACTGTTGCGTTGCTTTCCCTGCTGAAGAGGGTGAGCCGGAGTCAAGCCCGTTTCCTGCAGCTCTGCCTTGAGCATTCCCTGGCGGACTGCACCGAACTCCACATCCTTGAGAACGAGGCCAACAATCCTGGTAAGATCCTTCTCTCTCTCTCTTTCTCTGTCCCTCCCTCCCTCTCCGCCCTCCCCTTCGCCGCTTGGTGCATCCAATCCTTCTTGAATGCCACATTGTTCTCTTGAGTGACGGCTAGAACAGGCTGGTGCACAACGCTTGGAGGGAGTTGTGGGGGGCACCCCGTAGAAATCACCCTGGTTCCACACAAGACGCGGCAGCAAAAACTTAAGCGCTGCTGGGATTTTCTCTCCCCCCCATTCCTTTCCTCTCTTTTGCTGCAAGCAGAAAAAGCTTTGGTGTAACTCCGGTAGCATGAATGATTGATACTCCTCCTCCCTCCCTCGCACAGAACTTCCTGTCACATAAGTAACTCAGGTCACGTAGAGTCTGGATTTCCTAGGCTCCTTTTGGGCAATGTTGCTGCTTCGCTCTGCCTCTTCAGCAGCATGAAGCAGCAGCAGCAGCCGAGGATGGCCTTGTGCAGGTTGCTAGATAATTCTCCCACCCACCCACTTCCAATTTGGGAGGATCCGGGAGCCAGTGAGAGATATCTTGAGTCCATGTGTGTGTGTGTTAATGGCAATTGCTGTTTTCATACATGCAGTATTCCTAATATAGGTCAATTTTAGCAGTTCGTGCCGCTTCGCAAGAAATCTTTACTGGAAACGTTTCAGAGAGGAAATACGACATTTCGTTGGAAAGTGCTGTGTTTTGCTTCATAAAATTAGATGTGTGGTTAAATGGGCAGGCTTGGATTTAATTTTGGGACAGTGGTACCTCGGGTTAAGAACTTAATTCGTTCCGGAGGTCCATCCTTAAGCTGAAACTGTTCTAAACCCGAGGTACCACTTTAGCTAATGGGGCCTCCCTCTGCTGCACTATTTCTGTTCTCATCCTGAAGCAAAGTTCTTAACCTGAGGCACTATTTCTGGGCTAGCAGAGTCTGTAACCCGGGGTACCACTGTATTCTCCCTTGTGTGCTGCATAGTAGCAACTCTCTCGGTGTTGGTGGTAAACTGACAGTGGCATGAAGGAAATGAGTGCAAATATTTCTCATTGCTTGGGTTAGAGCAAGATAAATTCTAGACACCTGGTCTGCCAGGTGCCAGCGAGTTTGCTGCTGGCAGATAGAGACTTTTTTTGCATGTTTGTTTCTCGTTTGAAGATCAACATGCTTCTGGTGGAAAAAAAGATAGTGTAGTTAACAAATGCTCAGTGTTCGTTACAATTTCGGATGTTGCAAGGCTAGCTTTTGAGAGGGCATCAGATTGCACGCTAACAACAAAATTGTTGTTGTTTAGTCATTTAGTCGTGTCCGACTCTTCGTGACCCCATGGACCAGAGCATGCCAGGCACTCCTGTCTTCCACTGCCTCCTGCAGTTTGGTCAAACTCATGCTGGTAGCTTCGAGAACACTGTCCCACCATCTCGTCCTCTGTTGTCCCCTTCTCCTTGTGCCCTCCATCTTTCCCAACACCAGGGTCTTTTCCAGGGAGTCTTCTCTTCTCATGAGGTGGCCAAAGTATTGGAGCCTCAGCTTCAGGATCTGTCCTTCCAGTGAGCACTCAGGGCTGATTTCCTTCAGAATGGAGAGATTGGAACTTCTCGCAGTCCATGGGACTCTCAAGAGTCTTCTCCAGCACCAGAATTCAAAAGCATCCATTCTTCGGCGATCAGCCTTCTTCATGGTCCAGCTCTCACTTCCATACATCACTACTGGGAAAACCATAGCTTTAACTATACGGACCTTTGTTGGCCAGGTGATGTCTCTGCTTTTTAAGATGCTGTCTAGGTTTGTCATTGCTTTTCTCCCAAGAAGCAGGCGTCTTTTAATTTCGTGACTGCTGTTACCATCTGCAGTGATCATGGAGCCCAAGAAAGTAAAGATGGTGATGATGATTTATACTGTCCTTTATCAAAAGATCTCAGAGCGGTGTACAACATTAGAAACACATTACAAAACATCAGTGATAAAAACATAGTAGAAAGCATTCTGACAGACAGCTTAATACAGTGGCACCTTGGTTCTCAAACTTAATCCGTTCCGGAAGTCCCTTCCCAAACCAAAGCGTTCCAAAACCAAGGTGTTCTTTCCCACAGAAAGTAATGCAAAACGGATTAATGTGTTCCAGACTTTTAAAAACAACCCCTAAAACAGGAATTTAACTATCTAACGAGACGATTGATCCATAAAATGAAAGAAATAAACAATGTACTGCAGTACCACAACCAATCAACCAGTAGCTGAACTGGGTTCCACACAGTCACAAAAACAAAACAAAAAGAGCCACAGAAACACAAAATGAATAGCAAATACAGACAGACCTCAACACAACACTCAGAACAGAAGTGTGGCGCTCAAAATGGAGCACGTTCAGCTTCGGATAAAAGTTCGCAAACTGGAACACTTTCTTCCGGGTTTGCAGTGTTTGGGTTCCAAGTTGTTTGAGTACCAAGGCGTTTGAGAACCAAGGTACCACTGTAGTAAAATAATCAACATAATAACAGTCTGCTTCAAATGCTGTATCTGCCATGAACTCATCAGTTGCCCTTAGACAAGCCAGTCTCAGCCTAGTGGGTTGTTGTAATGTATGGAGAGAGCGTCTGCAAGGTGCTTTGAACACTGGAAAGCATCCCATATAAATGCTCAGTGGTATTAGCCACCAGAAAAGGGCACGTCTTTGGTTTTTTGTTTTGTTTTTTATATAATATTTATTGAAAATTTTTGAAATTACAAAGAAAAAAGAAAGCAGAAAAAGAAAAAAGAAAAAACAAACCACATCAAACAATACAAATTCAAAAAACAAAAATACACCGCAAACAGACAAAAATAAATCCATCATTCTCAAATCCTCAACTCTCCTTACCTTCTTTCTTTGACCTCCTCCTCCTCCCTTTTTTTGTATCCTGGTTAATAATTATGCAGCAAATCCTTTCCATATTTCATAGTATTCTGTCATTACATTACCTTAATCTATCAGAAAAGGGCACGTCTTTGGACCAGCAGCTGCTGGTTTTAAGAATGTCTCATAGTAGCCCTTTAAAAAAAATGCAGCCGAACATGGTGCGTAACAGCTGCTCATGAGTAGTCACGTCACAGGAATGCAAAAGGCAAAGGAGTCTGAGTGGGGAGAAGGGCTTGTGGGCTTGTGCTCTCTGCTTTGGCACTGTTCTGGTTTTGCAAGTGCAAGCCCAGGTTCACTTACTGTTCTGTTTGCTTGCTTGTTTGTGTATAGGCATTTATAGCCCGCCCATCACATTGCAATCTCAGGGCAGGTTGCATACATCTCCATCCAATTAAGCCAGCGGTAGGCAACCTAAGCCCGGGGGCCGGATGCGGCCCAATCGCCTTCTCAATCCGGCCCCCGGACAGTCCGGGAATCAGTGTGTTTTTACATGAGTAGAATGAGTGCTTTTATTTAAATTGCATCTCTGGGTTATTTGTGGGGCATAGGAATTCATTCTTTTTTCCCCTCTTCAAAATATAGCCTGGCCCCCCACATGGTCTGAGGGACAGTGGACTGGCCCACGGGTGAAAAAGGCTGCTGACCCCTGAGTTAAGCCATTCAAGATCTCCCACCCCCAAAGGTCTATGACTAAAGATGTACTGCATTTTTCGCTCTATAACACGCACCCGACCATAACACGCACATAGTTTTTAGAGGAGGAAAATCCGTAGGCATGCCACCCGTAGGCATTTCCTCCATAACACGCACAGACATTTCCCCTTACTTTCTAGGAGGAAAAAAGTGAGTGTTATGGTGCAAAAAATACGGTATTTTGAATTGATATTCGTTCTGGCTTCTCTAGGGACCCCTTGTTGTGCATGCTTGGTCTTGGTTTTGGAGCCAAATCACAGAATTGTAGAGTTGTAAAAGACTCTGAGGACTCTCTTAAGTCCAACCCCCTGCAATGCAGAAATGTGTAGGTATCCCAAATAGGGATCAAGCCCGCAATCTTGGTGTTACCACTCCCGTCCTCTTGACCAACTGAGCTATCCACACAGTTGATTTAACTCCTCTCCCAGATCTAAGGAGTCATGGCTAGCAGCCAGTTGGAAGCAAATGGTGAGAATGAGTGACAAGCTGTCTTGTTGGAGATGCTTTTGTATATGTGACGAGAACCCGTCACTTGCTAAGTTTTCCTTCTAATATTAGAAGCGTGGAGCTGTTGGGGAAAGACGCTCTCTGCTTATGCTCAGAGGCGCTTTGTTCATTGATCTGTACTTAGGTTGAACTCTGTCCAGCTTTGGAGTGTGTGTGTGTGTGTGTGTGTGTGTTCATCTTCATATTCTTGTGTTGCAAATTAAATGTCTTGAGGGATGGGGGAAGAAATGCTTTGATCTTAGTTGCCTTGAACATAGATCATAAAATGGTCCAATATATAAGCGATTTTCTATTCCTTTTTTAAATTCTTCAGTTACAGTCAGAAGCTGTTGCGTGTTTTATTTTTTAAAAAAGGGAAAAAACACTCGCAATATAAGAGCCAGGTGATTAAAAACGACCGCACTTTGTGTATTTGATCCTTGCTTTCAAATTCCTGACCCACGAGGTAAGGACGTTCTACGTATGCTCAGAGGTTAGCACAGGAGTAAGAGCCGGTGCGTGACATTAAACTGGGAAGTGCCCAATTTGCAAAACATCTGTGCCACAAGATTGCTAGGTTGGCTCTCAGTGGCAGGCAGCTCACATCCTGACATGGTCATTCACTGCAACATGGGGGAGGTGATACTGCCTTACTGTACATGGTGATGTCTGAAGCTGCTTGCAGAAGTGGAAAACAGCTCAAAGGAGGACTGAGCATGCTCAGAGACTGCAGAATGCCGAATATTTGTTTAGCGGAGTGCGGGGGATGGAAAACCAGGAGAGGATTGGAGTGGTGGTGGAATAGAGTGTCCCAGAGTAAAGGCTGGCTGGCTGGCTGGCTGGCAAGACCACTGAATAGAAGCACTGTATACAGTACAACATGGGACGCAGGTGGCGCTGTGAGTTAAACCACAGAGCCTAGGACTTGCCGATCAGAAGGTCGGCAGTTCGAATCCCTGTGACAAGGTGAGCTCCCATTGCTCTGTCCCTGCTCCTGCCAACCTAGCAGTTCGAAAGCACATCAAAGTGCAAGTAGATAAATAGGTACCACTCCAGTGGGAAGGTAAACAGCGTTTCCGTGCGCTGCTCTGGTTCTCCAGAAGCGGCTTAGCCATGCTGGCCACATGACCCGGAAGCTGTACGGCGGCTCCCTTGGCCAGTAAAGCAAGATGAGCGCCGCAACCCCAGAGTCGGTCATGACTGGACCTAATGGTCAGGGGTCCCTTTACCTATATACAGTACAACAACATTTTACTGCAGGGCCCACCTGGGCAGGGAAGTGTCAGGATTTGAGCCTGGCTGGCAGCTCTCCTCCCTGACATAATCCTAAGTGTGTGGCTGTTTATTTGCACTGGAGGCAAGGGCTCTCTGCGTATACTCAGAGGCACTCTTCATCCTATTGCAGGATTCTGCCTGCCTTTTCAGGCACAGCCCTGATACAAATGGATGCTCCGTCAAAGACCATTGCAGTTTCTATCAGCTCTGGGCGTTGCTGCGTGAGGCTGATGGGAGTTGTAGTCCCAAACCTCTGGAGGAACGCCTGGTTGGCGGTTGCACCCGCTGCCTGTTCCTGTTTGGAGATTTCTTGCAGGTATTGAAGGGAGCAAACTTAGCTCTGCTCCTAGGTTCCCTCCTGACTGCTGCGAGGTGAGGGGCGCAATCTAATCTCGTTCCCGCCCTTGTTCACACAGGTCACGCTCTTGGGATGTTTATTTATTTTTTAAAGCTGTCATCAATGCTGTGGTATTCTTAGAATATTTTAATGCGGTCAAATAATAGGCAGGCAGCTGACCAGCATGCCAACCCTGGCGTATGAATGAGATGGGCTTTGTTTCTGGTATGTGTTTACGCTTAAGAAACTCTCTGGAAGGAGGGTCTCCCCCCTGCCCCGGGACAATTCCTTGTCAATGGGGGGGGGGGTTGTACGCTGTTTCGGCTTTTTTGCAGGAGGGAGGGGAACCCTCTCTTCCCAGCTCTTTCCCTACCATTGCTGTTTGTTGAAGGAGAAGGAGCCGGACTGATTCTGGCTGAGGATGAAATGTTTGCACCCTGCGGTTAGCACGTGGCTTGTCGTGGGAAGGGGGGCTGGGGGGCGGAAATGCATGGGTCGGTCCCCGTTTTG
Source organism: Podarcis vaucheri (assembly GCF_965113315.1). Lineage (NCBI taxonomy): Eukaryota > Metazoa > Chordata > Lepidosauria > Squamata > Lacertidae > Podarcis > Podarcis vaucheri. Next base: position 6,004,738 of record NC_138759.1, read on the forward strand.
GGGGAGGCCTCTTGCTTTCTGTCCTCCGCTCGCAGGAGGCCCAGCTGCAGCACGATCCTGAACAGATCCCCCAGTGTTTATTCAGAGGGAAGAATTCGGCGTGTCCTTCCAGTTCCCGTTGGAACACGGAGCTTGCAAAGTTCCTTTGGCAGCTGTTCCCGAGAGCAGCTTCCAGCCGGTTGGCTGCTCAGAGGCTGTGCTGAAGTTTGTGTCTCCGAAACCTATCTGGTGGGCCACCCCAGAGAAGCAGTGGGGGGTGGGCTGGGGCTGGGTACATTTCCTTTTGGCGGGGGAGGGGGGCAGGCATCTGTCTGTCTTGAGCAGGAGTCAGCAAACTTTTTCCGCAGGGGGTCAGTCCACTGTCCTTCAGATCTTGGGGGGGGGGCAGAACTACCGTATTTTTTTGCTCTATAAGACTCACTTTTTCCCTCCTAAAAAGTAAGGGGAAATGTGTGTGCATCTTATGGAGCGAATGCAGGCTGCGCAGCTATCACAGAAGCCAGAACAGCAAGAGGGATCGCTGCTTTCACCGCGCAGCGATCCCTCTTGCTGTTCTGGCTTCTGAGATTCATAATATTTTTTCCCTTGTTTTCCTCCTCCAAAAACTATGTGCGTCTTGTGGTCTGGTGCGTCTTATAGAGCGAAAAATACAGTGTATTTTTTTGGAGGGTGAAATCCCCCCCACAGTCTCTCCCTTCCCTTCTCCACAGCACCGAAGAAGCCCTGGTGGCTGCTTACCTGTGCCTTGCGAGTGGCGGTGGAGGGACGATGAGCGGCACAAAAGAGCTGGCTCTGGAGAGGGGCTGCTTAAATTGGCACTCAGCCAGCTCAGCCCAGCCCCCTTCCTCCTCTAGGCAGGGCAGGGAGAAGCCAGGAGGAGGGAGGGAGGAAGGAGGCGCTGCCACAGTGTATGTGGGGGATGGGGGGTGGGGCGGGAAATGGCACAGCCTGAACGATCAGAATCCCCACATCGATCCACGCGGTGATTCCCGGACTGTCCGCAGGCCAGATCCAGAAGGCAGTTGGGCCGGATCCGACCCCTGGGCCTTAGTTTGCCGACCCATGGTCTTGAGAGGCAGTGAAGTCAAACCACTGTATCAAAGTGACCTCCTCAGGGTGCAAGCCTGGGCAATGTGTCTAGAGGTCCTGGGCGGCCCTCTCAGTCTCGCTGATGGGGTCCAAAGGAAAGCAGAGCAAGACGTTTGGCACCAGTTTGGCTGCAGGAGTTGCCGGAAGGAGGCGTAGAAGGCACCACCAAACCGCCTTAGGGACTCCGCTCCAGGTCTGCGTAGGGTTTACTCCTGTAGATTTAGTAGCCGAAATTTCAAAGGAAAAAGGCCAGCGCTCTCCGGCAACAGCTGTGCAGCTTCACTCCGCAGAAGTAGCGATCCGCTCTCAGCACCGCGCCACGCAGCCCGTCTCACTCCGGAGCTTTTTGCAAAGTTCCTTCGCAAAACGGGGGGGGGGGGGCGCAAAGGTGCCCGCCGAGTCCCACGGTCGCAGGCTTCACCCGCCTGCGATTTTCGATAGGGTCCCCCGCTTCGCTGTAGCAGGAAGACCCGATTCCTGCGGAGCTTCTCCCTCCGACTTAGAGGGATTCCGCCATTGCCGATGGCGCCGCCTCCGGAAGTTCTGCGTAGGGTTCACTCCTGAGCCTTTAGTTCTCTCAAAGATGTCTTGCAAGGCAGTGAAGGTTTAGGAGCAGAGTTTCCCTTCTCCAGAATGGGCTCCCTTCCCAGGTTGTCAAGCGCCAGGCAAGCCGCCTCCTGCCATGTCATGAAGCACACCACTGGATGCACATTTAAAGCACACGGTCTCTTTCCCCACCGCCACGAAATCATCCTGAGAACTGTAGTTTGAGGATGCTGGGAATTGTAGCTCTCTGGGAGTAAACTACACTTCCCAGGATTACTTGGGAGAAGCCGTGTGCTTTCAGTAATAATAATAATAATAATAATAATAATAATAATAATAATAATAATAATTTATTATTTATACCCCGCCCATCTGGCTGGGCTTCCCCAGCCACTCTGGGCGGCTTCCAAAAGAATATTAAAATACTATAATACATCAAACATTAAAAGCTTCCCGAAACAGGGCTGTCTTCAGATGTCTTCTAAAAGCCTGGTAGTTGTTGTTCTCTTTGACATCTGGTGGGAGGGCGTTCCACAGGGCAGGTGCCATTATCGAGAAGGCCCTCTGCCTGGTTCCCTGTAACTTGGCTTCTCGCAGTGAGGGAACCGCCAGAAGGCCCTTGGAGCTGGACCTCAGCGTCCGGGCAGAACGATGGGGTGGAGACGCTCCTTCAGATATACTGGACCAAGGCCGTTTAGGGCTTTCAAGGTCAGCACCGACACTTTGAACTGTGCTCAGAAACATACTGGGAGCCAATGTAGGTCTTTCATGACTGGTGTTATGTGGTCTCTGCGGCCGCTCCCAGTCACCAGTCTAGCTGCCGCGTTCTGGATTAGTTGTAGTTTCCAGGTCACCTTCAAAGGTAGCCCCACATAGAGCGCATTGCAGTAATCCAGTATGTGTTTGAATGAATAGGGTGGGTGTGGCCATAGCTGTTCCACAAATAAAGCTGGCAGCTGTCTTTAACCACAGGTAAGAGTTTTGGCACATAGGACTGTTGGCTGTCTTCTCATGGGCAAATCTCCCCATTTGGCTGAAGAATCCCGACCCCGGCAACCCCGAGATTGCTTGATGAAAGAATGCTTTTAATGTTAACTGATTTCAAAATGCCTTTTTTCTCAAAGAGAAAACAAAAGAAATTGTTTGCCATCTTTGCCGCCCTGGGCTCCTTCGCTCCAAAGGGTGGAATATATATCCTGTCAATCAATTGAACATCTGACCGCTGCTGGCATGCCCTGGACGGTAGAGTCCCGGCTGAGGCTGTGACCCAGTTTGCGCCTGCCTGAGAGTGAGTCCCATTTTGCTGAGGGAGACTTGCAGGTACAGTCATACCTCTGAAGTCAAACAGAATCTGTTCCGGAAAGTCTGTTGGAATTCCGAAACGTTCGACTTCCAAAGCTCCTGCAGCCGGTTCCAAAGCTCCGGTTTTTGGTTGTTTGGTTGTTTGGTGTTCAGGAGCCGAGGTACGACTGTACAGTGGTACCTCTGGTTAAGAACTTAATTCGTTCTGGAGGTCTTTTCTTAACCTGAAACTGTTCTTAACCTGAAGCACCACTTTAGCTAATGGGGCCTCCCGCTGCCGCCGCACGATTTCTGTTCTCATCCTGAAGCAAAGTTCTTAACCCGAGGTACTACTTCTGGGTTAGCGGAGTCTGTAACCTGAAGCGTCTGTAACCCGAGGTAGCACTGTATAGCATTGCACTGTCTAGTAGACTGAACCAGTAATGAAGTTGGGTTTCCTAGGAAGATTTGAGACACACAGACCTGGGCTTGCAAAAAGGCTGGCTTGCTCTGTGGGGAAAGCATTCTTCTTTAATCTGTGTGTAGGTGCACAGTCTTCATGTTTATTTGTCCGTTCTGTCCCATATTGGGGATGGACTGCTCACTCTGGGCTTGTCTCCCGTTGCATTTTCTCAGACCACGTCTGTGCCGGACGCCGATGCAAGTGTGGGTAACCTTTCCAGGCCTCTTGATGGTTGCTGGACTACATCATCACCACTGGCCCTGCTTGCTGGGGCTGATGGGAGTTGTAGTTCACCAGCATCTGGAGGACCAAAGATTCCTCACCTGCAGTGCAATGGTTTGCGTCATTAACTCTTGCCTTGATGAGCCTCGCTATGTCTATCTGTGCATACCTGTGCATGTGTATCGTGAATATCAGGCATCCCCAAACTTGGCCCTCCAAATGTTTTGGGACTACAATTCCCATCATCCCTGACCACCGGGCCTGTTAGCTAGGGATGATGGGAGTTGTAGTCCCAAAACATCTGGAGGGCTGAGTTTGGGGATGCCTGGTGAATATATATCTTTAAAAATCCAGCAACACATTCATTTTGGGCTTTGGATCACAAGAGCTTCCGCTGCAATTAATTGCTTGTCTTTTGGAGTATGAGGCTATGCTGCAGCTTTCCTTGGTGAAGTTTCTTCTTCCCTGGTTTTGCTCTGAGTTACGCCCTCTGGGAGCTGACATGTCCTTCAGAAGAAAGCTGCCATCCAGCCAGGGTCCCTGGAGTGATGTATTCTGTCCCTGCTGTTGGAAAATTCAGGACACATAGAAGGAAGAACTTCTTTATGCAGTGCACAGACGGCAGTGATGACCAGCAAGCTAGCATGCTTACTTTATTATTATAAAAAAAATTAAAAAAATCCTTCCAGTAGCCCCTTAAAGACCAACTAAGTTAGTTCTTGGTATGAGCTTTCGTGTGCACGCACACTTCTTCAGATACACTGAAACAGAAGTTGCCAGATCCTTCTATATAGTGAGAAGGTGGGGAGGGGTATTACTCAGAAGGGTGGTGGGAATGGGAGATTGGCAGATAGCTGAGATGAGCCTGTTGACGACTCTTAACGACTGTAATAGGTCTTACAGGAAAAGGCAAGGGGTGAGAAGGTGAGAAATGGCTTAGTCATGTATAATGGGAATCCAATGTCTTTGTTCAAACCAGGTCTCTCCATTTCTCACCTTCTCACCCCTTGCCTTTTCCTGTAAGACCTATTACAGTATAGGATCTGGCTATATAGAAGGATCTGGCAAGGATTTTTTTTTTTTTTTTTTTTTACTATGGCAGACCAACACGGCTACCTATCTGTAACTTTATTATTATATTCATTCATTTTCTGGCCTTTCCCCCCAGACAGACAGCTTACAGATAGAATAGGAACAGCTAAAAACATAGAGAATAAAAACGTCAATAATTTAAAAGGAGTTAAACACTGGTTGGAACCTAGCTATGGGATGACTTTAAAAGCCATCAGTGGCAACTAGCTGTGTTCGAAATTAGCCAGGCGCCGGGCGCATTTTGCACCTGGCTGTCCGCCACTTGCGACCAAGTGGAGATGCCCGAGTCTTGGTTCCTGATGTCTCCACCATCTGGAGTTCTATGCCTGGGGATCCTTGGATCTTGACAGTTTTTAGGGACGCAGGTGGCGCTGTGGGTTAAACCGCAGAGCCTAGGACTTGCCGATCAGAAGGTTGGCAGTTCGAATCCCGGCGACGGGGTGAGCTCCCGTGGCTCAGTCCCTGCTCTTGCCAACCTAACAGTTCGAAAGCACATCAAAGTGCAAGTAGATAAATAGGTACCGCTCCGGCGGGAAGGTAAACAGCGTTTCCGTGAGCTGCTCCGGTTTGCCAGAAGCGGCTTAGTCATGCTGGCCACATGACCTGGAAGCTGTACACCGGCTCCCTCGGCCAGTATAGCGAGATGAGCGCTGCAACCACAGAGTCAGGGGTCCCTTTACCTTTAATAATAAATTTTATTTATACCCCGCCCTCCCCGGCCAGAGCCGGGTTCAGGGTGGCTAACACCAATGAAATCACAGTAAAAACATAATAGGGGGGAAAGAGAGGGGGGAAACCAATTTAAAATACAGGTTAAAATGCAGCCTCATTTTAAAGTAGCCAATAAATCAAGACCATAAGGGGAGGGAAACATAAGGGTCAGACTGAGTCCAAACAAAAGGCCAGGCGGAACAGCTCTGTCTTGCAGGCCCTGCGGAAAGATGTCAAGTCCCGCAGGACCCTAGTCTCTTGGGACAGAGCGTTCCACCAAGTCGGGGCCAGTACTGAAAAGGCCCTGGCCCTAGTTGAGACCTGTCTAACCACCTTGCGACTTGGGACCTCCAAAATGTTGTCATTTGTGGACCTTAAGGTCGTCCGCAGGGCATACCAGGAGAGGCGGTCCCGTAGGTACGGGGGTCCTAGCGACATGCCATGTGGAATTCTGCCTGCGACGTTTATCTGTGCAATCGGAGCGAATTTCAAGAACCGAAAGGTCGCATTGAAAAAAAAGATGACTTCTGAGCCGCCTGGCCCAAAGATGGCAAGCAGGCGTTGTGTTTTGGCCACTGTAACCCTGGTTTGAGGAGCCATTGGCGGCTGGCTTATATATCTGAGTTTCTAACCCTGTCTACAAGCCCCAGTGGCTATGCTGTGCCTTCACAGCTGGCGGCAACAATGTTTTTGAATGCTCTTTGCTGGAAACCACAGTGGGGAGAGGCCTCTTATTCTCAGGTTCTGTTTGTGGGTTGCTGGACCAGGTAGGCTGTTTTGGACTAGCTGGACCACCGGCTGGGACTTCTACTGCGTTTCCTGCCTCCCGGTTACAAACTCTGCCTTAATCCCACCCCCAAATTTATTGCTGCCTTCCACTACCTCCCACCCCGCTATCTTTCGTGGTCTGCCAAGGTGAATTTGACATTTGCTTCCCGCCAGGAATTGCACTGTGTCTTGCAATCAGCCTGAGTAACTGAAATAATAATTAGTCTGAATGCTTTGCTCTATTTTTAGGCCACGTTAGTCAGCGCTTTTGCTTCTCCCGAATCGCACTTGCCAGCTGAAACGCTTCTGTTCCGAAGGGGTGGCGTTTATTGCCCTGCACAGCAATCGGAGCATCCCCCAATTCACGTCTCACCTGGGCCACAATCTCACCTTGTAGCCTTTACCTGTAGTTCCTTGAACCGGCCCTGGGCGGCTGCTCCAGTCATCAGTTGCGGTTGTTTTACGGATGCATCAGGTTTTGCGACCTGCGGATGCAGGCAAGATCTCTGCAGAAGTGAGATCCTTCCCAGCGTTTGCATCTTGGCCCATCTGGCTCCTTGAATCGGGGCAAAGGGATGGGGGTCTTGCAGAATACAACTGCTGCATTAAGGAAAGATGATTCGGCTCACAAAGGAGGCTGCCATGAGATCGCTCTTTGGGGAGCGGGTGTTTGGTGAGTTGCATAAATGTTACATTTTAGGAGGCAAGGTGTTTTGACTGCTTGTTGACAAGCTGACTCCAGATCACGTTGGATGCATTTATTTTATTTACCGTATTTTTCGCTCCATAGGACGCACCCGACCATAGGACGCACCTGGTTTTAGAGGGGGAGAACGACAAAAAAAAAAATCTCCCCCTCTCTGCTCAGCGCCCCTTCAGCGAAGCGGCAGGAGAAATGGAGCCCCTTCCATTTCTCCTCCTGCTTGGCTGAAGGGGCGCTGCGCAGCTCTCCCTCTCTGCTGAAGCCAGGAGAGTCTTGCTCTCCCGGCTTCAGCAAAAGGAACCTGCGGAGCGCAGCGGGAACTCGCGCTGCGCTCCGCAGGCTTCAAGCGACTACCCCTGAAGCCTGGAGAGCGAGAGGGGTCAGTGCGTACCGACCCCTCTCACTCTCCGGTCTTCAGCGAAAGCAACGCGAAGCCTCCAGAGCGCGGAGGGAGCTCTCCCTCTGCGCTTCGGAGGCTTCGCGTTGCTATCACTGGAGCCAAGGAGCCTGCATTCGCTCCATAGGGCGCACACACATTTCCCCTTCATTTTTGGAGGGGGAAAAGTGCGTCCTATAGAGCGAAAAATACGGTATATACTTAGCAAAATGTATACACCTCTTGAACGTAGGTTGTTTACAAGAACCCCCGGATGAAAGTAATTGCGTAGATCAGCGGTTCTGAAATTCATGCATGGATTGCCATTTTTGCTTTCATGTGGCTCACAGGTTGTCTCTGGATTTGAAGATGGAAGGAGCTGGCACTTCCATCACACCGAATATCCGTACTGGTTTTTAATTGTGTTTTTATTGCTGCTTTTATTCCTCATGCTGCATTTGGATTCTGCAGAATTGCAGTTGCTGCAACAGGCAAAGAAAACCATAGAGTGGAAGCGGCCATGAACATCATGTAGTCCAACCCCTTGCAATACAAGAATCTTTTGCCCAATGTGGGAATCGAACCCACGACTCTTGAGATTAAGAGACTCTTGCTCTGCCAATAGAATCGTCCACTGATGGTCCATGGCATGGGGGAAACTACTGGTATAGATGCCTTCAAGGCTCACTTCTGAACTGAGATTGGGACCAAGATTTTCTTGGTTGTGCTGGCAGATGACCTACATGATTCTCCTGGGCTTCTGAGCATCTTTCAGTATATTATATCCTTCTGGGTTGGCTAGCTGGGAAGGTATCCTGGTTCATGCTCATCGCCAAGGGAATGTGGTGGCCCCAAGCAAGGGTATCAGCAAGCCCAGGGTTCTTAAAGTGGGATGGAGGTAAGGCAAGGAGAGGTCAGGATATTGACCAAATGGAACGTGGGCAGAGGAGGGAGACCAAGATGATCAAGGGTCTGGAGACCAAGCCTGATGAGGAACGGTTGAAGGAGCTGGGTAGGTTTAGCCTGGAAAAGAAGAGACTGAGAGGAGATGGGAGAGCCATCTTCAAATATCTCAAGGGCTGTCATACGAAAGAGGGAACAAGCTTGTTTTCTCCTGCTCCAGAGCGGCCATTATTCTCACTTTTACAGCAGCTCTTGCCCTAGAGATTGAGGCTGATTGAGGTTGAGGTTGAATCCTGACAAGACAGAAGTACTGTTTTGGGGGGACAGGGGGCGGGCAGGTGTGAGGGACTCCCTGATCCTGAATGCGGTAACTGTGCCCCTGAAGGACCAGGTGCGCAGCCTGGGAGTCATTCTGGACTCACAGCCCTCCATGGAGGAGCAGGTTAATTCTGTGTCCAGGGCGGCTGTCTACCAGCTCCATCTGGTACGCAGGATGAGACCCTCCCTGCCCGCAGACTGTCTCACCAGAGTGGTGCATGCTCTAGTTATCTCTCACTTGGACTACTGCAATGCGCTCTACGTGGGGCTACCTTTGAAGGGGACCCGGAAACTACAACTAATCCAAAATGTGGCAGCTGGACTGGTGACTGGGAGCGGCCGCCGGGACCACATAACACCGGTCCTGAAAGGCCTACATTGGCTCCCAGTCCGTTTCCGAGCACAATTCAAAGTGTTGGTGCTGACCTTTAAAGCCCTAAATGGCCTCAGTCCTGTATACCTGAAGGAGCGTCTCCACCCCCATCGTTCTGCCCAGACACTGAGGTCCAGCGCCGAGGGCCTTCTGGCGGTTCCCTCATTGCGAGAAGTGAGGTTACAGGGAACCAGGCAGAGGGCCTTCTCGGTAGTGGCACCCACCCTGTGGAACGCCCTCCCTTCAGATGTGAAGGAAATAAGCAGCTATCTTCTCTTTAAAAGACATCTGAAGGCCGCCCTGTTTAGGAAAGTTTTTAATATTTAGCGCTGTATTGTTTTTAACACTCGATTGCGAGCCGCCCAGAGTGTCTGGGGAAACTCAGCCAGATGGGCGGGGTATAAATAAATAAATAAGTAAATTATTATTATTATTATTATTATTATTATTATTATTATTATTAGAGGCCAGAGAACACAGAATGCAGTATAAATCTTTTGTTCCCAAAGTCGGTGGTAACACACCCGGGGGGGTGGTGGAGTTACTTAAGGGGGGTAATAATAATAATAATAATAATAATATGAGCCGGGCTCAGGGCGGCTAACATCATGAAACTAAGACAGTATACAAAGAACATAAGAACTACAAGGCAAGGGGGCGGCAGGGATGTAAGTGGCTCTCAGATTTCGAAAAATTGGTATCACTGGATCACATTCACAAGCTTTGTTGCACTAATTAAACTGAATAGTTTAAATTGGATTTTGAACAAGTGTGCAATTAATTGTTGCTGTTTTGAATTTTATTGTTCTGTCATCTTCCTTAGTGGGCCATGGAAAGCGCTATTCTGAACGATGCTTCCTACAGAACAGGATAGGATAGGGGTAAGGAGGAGTTTATGGAACGGAGGGGGAGGTTGCCTGAAAAAAATTGGGAGCTACCAATATAAACTAAGCTTAATAATAACCATCGTCTCAGTGCCTCTGTTCTCCCATCTGCAACAGTGCTTGGAAAAGTGGGGAATCGTTCTCTCTCTGCCTCTCTCTGAAAAAAACAGCAAAATATTAGAACTGTCACCAGACTGAAATTGATTTGATTAATCAACTTAGATTTTAATGACGTTAAATCTCTGCATGAATTTGCATAGGAGTGAAAAAAAGCGAAGTTAAAAATAGCAATCTCTTTTTATTTTTAGGTAGCGCAGGCAGGAGTTGCAGCAGACTGTGTTATGGAAGAGGCATTTGTGTGAGTGGCAGGAGATTGCTTTGACAGTACCTGACATCCGCAGTTTTTAATAAGTAATTCTGTTAATGTACATCATTTTTAAAAGTGTTGCTTGATTACCAGGAGATACCTCTGTACCTTTGGAGACAAAACCCCCCGCTCATGTAGATTTGCTGTCCTACTAAACACAATTCATTTATTAGGGCCTTTGACTTGGTTTTCTCTGACCCTTCCTGCCCCCACTCCCAACAGAACGGCAATTTCCAAGCCTCATTTTGTCAGAGCACCTAGAAAATCATCTTCTGATTCACGGGGAGTAAGAATCTGCAGTTGCGTCTTCTTCCTTTTTATGTAATAATTGATTAGATCACCAAATATTCCCGATGCCAAATTCCAGAGCTCTGACATGGCGAGCTCTTAAGAGAGAAGGCATTTGCTGGACACTTATATAAACTCTTGTGGTTGCGAGCCCAAATGTTTTGGAGCTGAAGTCTTTTGTCTTTTTAATTTCTTCCACGATTCTTTTAATTAGAACTGGGCCCATGATGTGGCAGTAGGTGAGGGCTCAAGTGGGCAGAACGTTACAAGTTCCCAAATTTACCAGCCTGGGTTGACTTCCTGAGGTTTTGGCTACACATGCGAAGGCGCTAATCAGGGTTTTTTCCTAGATTTTTGAAGTGAGTTTGCAAACCGTGATTGAGGCAGTCAAGCCAGTGAGGTGGTCCAGTTGTGCTGAATGTTGGAAAGTTGGCCTTTGATAACAGGGAACCTGGAGAAAGCTCTAGAAAGGTGCTAGAGAGAGACAACCTTCCTGTCCCACCTATATTGTTGTTGGCACATCCCTCTGTCTTGGGAGACAATGGAGGAATGAAGTTAAGCTCAGACCGTTGGAGAATTACGGCGCCTGCTGTGGCTGTAGAGACCGATACAGGAGAGACATGTTTTGTTGCAGCCGGGGCAGAGGAAGGCGTCCTTCTGTCTGCTCAAGGAACCGAGTCTCTTAAAGCCGGACAAACCAAAGGTCCAGAAAGTTCATGAATTTGACTCTCCAGGTGCAATTTTTTTGCATCTAGAAGCCCCTGGGTAGAGCTCAGGAGACAAGCTTGCTCCACGAACCAGAAATTCTATAGAAATGTACACAAGCTGCTGTTCTTGGCACCCATCTGTCTTGGGAGACAATGGAGGAGTGCGCCTTCGGATGTGAAGTTAAATCGCTGGAGAATTACGGCGCCTGCTGTGGCTGTAGAGACTGATACGGGAGAGACATGTTTTGTTGCAGCCAGGGCAGAGGAAGGCGTCCTGTTGGGCTGTTGCAGATGCACCAAGACATTTCTTCTTTCTGCTCTCCCCCCAGTTGTCGTTCCTCCTCTGGTCATTGCTATGGACGCACAACCTAATTGCCTGTCTCCAGGTACTGTGGTCCCCTGCAAGGGATTCCCACATGGCGGGGTTGCTGCCTGCAGAGCACGTCCCTGGCGATCCAGCCATCTTCCATTCTTGGGGACATGGCCAAGTCACGGACACCTATATATCTCCAGACGTCTGTGTGCACAAGAATTCCATGGATAAGAGAGGTCAGTTAGTGTTATCCACACGGATCAATCAGATGATTCACCTTTAGTGACGCCATTAAGATTTGTATGTTGACCACTGAGGAATAACCCTAGTGGGCTGAAATGAGTTCCCAGTATATTATTGCAGGTCACAAGAGCTTGGCTTCTCAGAATTACTGTGCGTTATATGAGCTTGAGGATTGCGCTCTAAGATCATATGACCAGCAGGCTGGATCCGGCCATTGGCTCATTTAGTCCAGCACCCTGGTTCTCCTCCTCTGATTCTCTGCCTTTTTATTTGAAAGTAAGATACCTTAGGAGTCTTGCGCTTTCCTGTTGTTGTTGTTGTTGTTGATGATGATGATGATGTTGAAATCTGTACACCGCCCTGTACCCACAGGTCTCAGGGCAGTTATAACATAAAACTGCAATATAAAACCACAAAATACATAATGAAAATATAATATAATATTCAGAGCGATCTCGGCCCTGAATGGGAAGCCTGGACTTTGAAAGTCATCTAATCTTCCTTGCTATACAATACTGTATTGTTTAATTAGGGTTTTTATGGAGCAGTCAAGTAATTTCGTTGTCCCCGAGAGGAGGCAATGACAATAAAGATATATTATTATTATTATTATTATTATTATTATTATTATTATTATTATTATTATTATAATAAACAAAAACAACCCAATAGAAAGGGATGCGGGTGGCGCTGCGGGTTAAACTACAGAGCCAAGGGCTTGCCAATCAGAAGGTCGGCGGTTCGAATCCCCGCGATGGGGTGAGCTCCCGTTGCTCTGTCCCTGCTCCTGCCAACCTAGCAGTTCAAAAGCATGTCAAAGTGCAAGTAGATAAATAGGTACCGCTCCGGCGGGAAGGTAAACGCCGTTTCCGTGCGCTGCTCTGGTTTGCCAGAAGCGGCTTAGTCATGCTGGCCACATGACCCGGAAGCTGTACACCGGCTCCCTCGACCAATAAAGCGAGATGAGCGCCGCAACCCCAGAGTCGGCCACGACTGGACTTAATGGTCAGGGGTCCCTTTACCTTTACCTTTAACCCAATCAACCTTCAGGAAGCAGATTTGTGGATTTCCCTGGAATTGCATCCTGTGTTTTCACTTGTGCATGAGTTAAAAACAAAAAAACCTTAATATAACCAGAAATAAAAGTACTTGTAAAAAAATAATCATGCGCTTTAACACCACATCCAAGCATGGAAACAATTCTCCATTCCCACAACAAAAATCTGCCGCTGGTTCCCTGGTCCGACTGCGCCGTGCAGCTGTCGCATTTTAAAAGGCCGCCCTTTGTTGCCTCCTCATTCCGCGAGAGGGTGGTGAAGGATCCGTCCCTCGGCCAGGGAGGCTTAACCTCATTCACCAGTTGTAGGTTGAGCAGAGGACGGTCGCAGGGCAGCTTAAAGGGCTGCTCTGTCCGGGAGCTTCTCAAAGTCCGCTCTGTGCCCCAGGAACAGGTGGCCAGGGGGGAAGAGGCAGGCCGCTGTTCCCCGGGAAGCTTCAACGCAGCATTTGGAGGCAAGGAATCGGAAAGAAAACAATGCCTGATCCTGGTGCTTTTAAAAGGCGGCTTTCTTCCCTTCCCCTGTCTCTTCCAACCGGGTTATCCCCGGTTTCCCCGAGGAGTGAGGAGCACACGGGAGGACTGTGTTGTGTGTGGTGGTGGGGCAACAGAAATCCCTAGTGGTCTCCCGGGAGGCTAGTGCACAGCAGCTGAAGGAACCAGCTTTCTCAACGGAATTTTATCACAGAGGGGCCATTGTTCCGCTCTGCTGTGCGCTTGGTTTGAGAACTGGATTAACCTTTTCTCTGCTGCATCCAAAATCAAACATAGAGAAGGGAGAAGTGAATGAAATCTTCCCCATAAATGTAGGGGGACAACACACCTTCCCGTTAATTACTGACTCTTTTGTAAATATTGCACATTTATGAAGAAGTAAAATGTTCTGGATATAATTGCAGTACAGGAAGTAGTCTGATGGAAGCTCCTCCCTGCTCTCCTTGCTTTCTTTCCCCAGGCTTAACCATGGTTTACCAAGCCGTGTGCTTAACCATAACCATGGTTACAGTGGCCCGGTTCGCATGATATTGTTAACATTTCATATAACCTCCCTGATAGCATCTTGAGCACAAATCATGCTGAATGCAGAGCCCAAAAGGACATCTGGAAAAGGGACCTCGTGTTGCTGCTCCTCTGTATTCCTAAACTCAATCCCCTCAGTGGGGATTGCCTCAGAGTAGACCTGTGTCTACTCTGCGTTGTAAGAAACTGATATTCCAGTTCCTTGCATGGATGTCGAATGCAAGAATTAAAACCCGTCCCTAGCATGGAGGATTTAAGGGGATTGGTCTGCTGGATACAAAAAACCTGGACCTGTAGTTTCTTTCTGTGGTGCTTCCCACTTCCTAAAAGAGCACATTAAACTCAGCAGGCAGTGAACAGCATGTGTAAATTGGGCATGAATGAGCATCCTAATATACAGAATTTCAAAACTGATGATTCAGGGTTCCTGGCAGTGGTTTGCAAGGGCTGTGTGCCTGTTTTACTGCATTAACTATTATTATTATTATTATTATTATTATTATTATTATTATTATTATTATTACTATTATAGCATCCATAGTTATAGTTATTTTTTGCTTTCCAATGCTGCAGTGCTTAATAAACCTCATGTTTCACCATGGAAAAATTAATTGCTACTTAAGCTGCATGGTGCTTTCTCCATTTTTCTCAATAGGCCCCCAGCTGCTGAAAAGAATATTTATAAACTTCTTAAAAGCGCTAAATGGCAAAAGCCACTCCAGAAGTCCTCAGGACTTGAAAAGCAACCTTGTTCCATTGTTGCCAGTGGGGGGAAGTTCTAGGGGGCGAAGCTTGCAGCTCCTTTGACCCAGGGATTCGCGGCGTCTTTTCCTGCGCCTGCCTCGCCAAATGTGCGAGCAGAGCATAGCGGAGGCCAATGCGCTCCCGCAAGCAGAGAGCCAAACTACTGACCCAGCGTCGGTTCCCCAAAGCAAACAACTGCGTCCCGCAGGAAACTTCAGCCGCCTTGCAGCTGCGTCTCTGCCACCCTGCTCAAAATCCCAACAGCTGTTTCTCTCGTCCTCTTGGCTGGAGGCGCTTCTCCTTCTCCAAGCGCAGGTGGGTATCACATTCCAAAAGCTGGAGAGAGGCGCGCAGCTATCAGGAGAAGAAGAACCTGTCACTTGCTCTCCTTGATGCAACATCAGCTTGATGTTTGTCTTGTATCGATAAGGGTTTGTTATTTTTGTAGATGTCTGTTAGGAGATATAAGCCTTTGGTTTGCCAGGTTTTTATCTGGAGGTTTTGTGCAGAAGGAATAATGGGTGATGTGCCAGGGGAATTGGTGGGGATGGAGTCAGGGACAGTTTGCCAATTCTGCTTTCCATGCTTTAAGCATGGTCTGTGTGTACCTGTTTAGTATTGTGGGAATTTTCCTTAGTTTGCTTGGGCGGAATGGGCATGCTGTGGTGCAGTAATTTCAATTGTGTCCCTCTTCAGGTGTACCAATTGTTTTGTCACATCTTCTACTATATATAGGGACACGGGTGACGGTGTGGTCTAAACCACAGAGCCTAGGGCTTGCCGATCGGGAGGTTGGCAGTTCGAATCCCCGCGACAGGGTGAGCTCCCGTTGCTTGGTCCCAGCTCCTGTCCACCTAGCAGTTCAAAAGCACGTCAAAGTGCAAGTAGATAAATAGGTACCGCTCCGGCGGGAAGGGAAATGGCGTTTCCATGTGCTGCACTGGTTCGCCAGAAGCGGCTTAGTCATGCTGGCCACATGAATCGGAAGCTGTCTGTGGACAAACACCGGCTCCCTCGGCCTGTAGTGAGATGAGCGCACAGCCCCAGAGTTGTCCGCGACTGGACCTAATGGTGAGGGGTTCCTTTACCTTTACCTACTATATATGGGATTATGTGGCGTACTTGGTTGGCAATGTAATATTCTTCTATGTTGGGGATTCCCCACCCTCCCTCTGAGGAGGGGAGGTGCAGATTTTTCTTGGTTTTGGTTTTTTTTGTGTGAGAAGATAAATAAGTGTAGCTTTTTTCTGCAATTTGCGGAGTTGGGCTAGGGGAATCCAGATTGGAAGGGTTTGGAATAGGTAGGTTAATTTTGGGAGGACGATCATTTTGATCATGGCTATTTTGTCTGAGAGAGTGAAGTTTTGTGTTGTTCCATCTCTTTAGGTCTTTGTTAATTTGTCGCCACAAGGGGTTGTAGCTGTGGAGGTCTAATTTGTTGAGGTTTCTGGTTGTTTGTACCCCCTAGGTATCTGACCTTGGCGCGGCAAAGTTTTATCTTGGTGACGTTAGCGAATTCTTGGGGGGGGGGGGACGGAACGTGTTGAAGCACATAGCTTCCGACTTTGCAAAATTTACCTGTAGGCCCGACACCATTGCAAATGTGTTGAGTTCTTTGATTAGAGATTTGCTGTGTTTTTGGGGTCTGGTGTTGTGACCACTAGGTCACCTGCAAAGAGGCGTAATTTATAGGTTCTGTTTTTAAGAAGACAGTGAAATCCTAACCGCAGCAGTATGGTGTCTTGCATACAAATCTACCTTTGAGTTACTTACATGGGGGGGGGGGGGTTTGAGTTACTGACATGATGGTAGCCCTTCATCCCCGGGCCAAAATAAACCACCAAGGCTTATTATATGGCCCCAGTTGGCAACTGGAAGGGGGTCTCTTGTGGCAATAGGAGAAACCGTCAGAGTGTGCAGCCCCTCAGTTAAAACCTGCCAAGGTTTCGCCCTCCCACCAGATGTCAAAGAGATAAACAACTACCTGACATTCAGAAGACATCTTAAGGCAGCCCTGTTCAGGGAAGTTTTTAATGTGTGACATTTTAGTGTATTTTTGGTCTCTGTGGAAGCCGCCCAGAGTTTCCCCAGCCAGATGGGCGGGGTATAAATAATAAATTATTATTATTATTATTATTATTATTATTATTATTATTATTATTATTATTTGTTCAGTTCTAAGCATTTCTGCATCAGTTTGAGAATTTCCCTTAAAAACAAAATCATTATTATTTATTTATTGTATTTACTGTATTTTTCCGGGTATAACACGCCCCCCCTGTATAAGGCGACCCATATTTTGGGGGACTCCAAATTAAGAAAATGGGGGGAGATCACCCAGAGTTGTTAAGCTTTTTTTGGGGGGGGATTTCCCAAAATCGCCCACCCACCTGACCAATGCTGGCAATCACATGTGTCGCTGAAGTCGCCAATCGCCTGCAGTGGCAGCCAATCGACAGCAGCCTTTGCCGCCACCAATCGCCGCTGACAATCTTCTCGCGCCTCTAACCAATCACTCGTCCCCCCTCTGCACTATCCCAGTAGTATAAGTCGACCCCCATTTTTTAACATTATTTTATAACAAAAAAAAATCGTCTTCTACAAGGAAAACTACAGTATATACTGCCCTATACCCAGAAGTCTCTGGGCGGTTCACAGAAAAGATCGCAATATAAAATCAAAATTAAAACAATAACCCAATAACACACACACCCCAAAATGAAAACAAAAAAAGAAAAGAAAAAAGAAAACTAAGCATTTTGATGCAAACCCACCCCCAATGTACATAGTTAGTTTTCTTATACACAAGCCCCGTATTCCCCTTTTCTGTAAAATCCCAGGCAGGTTGCAACAATGATGTATATAATGACAAAACAAATCTGTTACAACTGAAAAAGAAAAGGGCAAAAACAATGGAAAACCATTCCAAATACAGACCAACCAAAATAGTTCCCTATATAAATGTAAAAACAAAACAATTCCACACATAGAAACAGTTAGAAATCGTTCCAGCCCAGATGGCGGACTGTGCCACCATTCCAACATGGATATGTATGCAGTCTATGCCTCTTTTTGCAAATAGCTTCCCGTAATACAATGTATTTTTTGTATGTTGTGCTCACGAATACTTGCTTTTTTATCCACATTTTAATGCCTCTTTTGTACGCGTTAACTTGGCTGGAGAACCGTGCTGTGAAATTCAGAGAAGCGTTGTCTTTGGAGGATGGCTGCGTTTCGCGCACTGTTTTCGAAAAGTGTGGGTTGGTGGGTTTGCCCTTAAATGCAAGCAAAATCCATTTCCACCTCCCTGTCCCTGTCCTTGGCGGGGTCGCTGATCTCCTGCTAAAACCAGGGATGTTGAGGGATTCCCCTGGTGGCCTGCCTTGGGGTTCACGAAGGGCTCGTCCCCCTTCCCCACCTGCCCCCAAAACCAGGGGTCCGAGCGGTTTTCCGCTTGTCCCATCGTCTCGCTTTTAGGTCAAGGTGAGCTGGAGTTTGTCCGCAGACAGCTTTCCGGGTCATGTGGCCAGCAGGACTAAAACTCTTCTGGCGCAGCGGGATACTGTGTGACGGAAACCAGAGCGCACAGAAACGCCGTTTACCTTCCCGCTGCAGTGGTACCTGTTTATCTACTTGCACCGGTGTTCTTTCGAACTGCTAGGTTGGCAGGAGCTGGGACAGAGCAGCGGGAGCTCACTCTATCGCGGGGATTCGAACCGCCGACCTTCTCATCGGCAAACCCAAGAGGCTCAGTGGTTTAGACCGCAGCGCCACCCGCATTCCTGCTTTTTTAAATATGGCAGCCCTAGTGGGTGGTGCTGTGGGTTAAACCACAGAGCCTAGGACTTGCCAATCAGAAGGTTGGCAGTTCGAATCCCTGCGACGGGGTCAGCTCCCGTTGCTTAGTCCCTGCTCCTGCCAACCTAGCAGTTTGAATGCACGTCAAAGTGCAAGTAGATAAATAGGTACCGCTCTGGCGGGAAGGTAAACGGCGTTTCCATGCGCTGCTCTGGTTCACCAGAAGCGGCTTAGTCATGCTGGCCACATGACCTGGAAGCTGTACGCCGGCTCCCTTGGCCAATAAAGTGAGATGAGCGCCGCAACCCCAGAGTCGGTCACGACTGGACCTAATGGTCAGGGGTCCCTTTGCCTTTACCTTAGTGGTGGTTCATGTTTCTTGCCCCTTCCCCTCTCAGAGATGGCTGTGCCACCCTAGGTTTGTTAGCTGGTTAATTTTGAGCAGGCAAAATTTCCCTTTTCCTGGCCGAGGGGGAGCTGGGGGGTGCCTTCCCTCGGTTACACAGAAAGATTCTGGCATGTACCGCAAACAGATCTATTTATGTCCATGAACAATAGGGCCAGACGTTGGAGGGGAAAATTCCTTTTCCAGCGGCTAGTCAGGGCCTCTCCGAAAGAATGTGTGCATTCCTTCGCTTTCCTCTCTTGGCAGTAGGTAGGGCTGGGAGGACGGCAAAGCAAGGAGGGAGCAGACCCACGAAACAAGGAAAACCTCCATGACGAATTTTCTCCTCGCGGAGGAAAGGAAGCGAGAGGTGGATGTTCATGGCTGTGGGCTGTCTGGAAAATTCCTCCCCCTCGGGGCTTTCAATTGATTGATACCTGAATCCCCAAAGGGTCTCTCCTCCTCCCTTGCCGCACAACAAGAGCCAAAAGTACCGTATTTTTCTCTCTATAAGATGCACCAGACCATAAGACGCACTTAGTTTTTGGAGGAGGAAAACAAACAAACAAAAAATATTCTGAATCTCAGAAGCCAGAACAGCAAGAGGGATTGCTGCGCAGTGAAAGCAGCAGTCCCTCTTGTTGTTCTGGCTTCTGGGATAGCTGCACAGCCTGCATTCACTCCATAAGACGCACACACATTTCCCCTTACTTTTTAGGAGGGGAAAAAATGAGTCTTATAGAGCAAAAAATACGGTATTTAGAGTCGCAGAATCGTAGAGTTGGAAGGGACTGCGAGGGTCATCTAGTCCAACCCTCTTGCGATGCAGAAATCTTTTGCCCAGTGTGGTTCTCGAACCGACAAGCCAGAGATGAAGAGTCTCGTGCTCTACGGACTGAGCTACAAACACACAGAAACATTGGGTTAGGGGAGGAAGGGTTGATAAAGCAAACATCTATAGCAGGCATCCCCAACCTCCAGCCCTCCAGATGTTTTGGACTACAATTCCCATCATCCCTGACCACTGGTCCTGTTAGCTAGGGATGATGGGAGTTGTAGTCCCAAAACATCTGGAGGGCCGAAGGTTGGGGATACCTGATCTATAGAGTACAAACAAGCCTAAAGCTGTGCTTGGAAAATATTCCTGGTTGTAAACTTTGCTGAGATGCTTCAGCGGCTCTTGCGCTATGCAAGCTTGCAAGGCTGCACTTGATTACTTCTCAAGCTGTGGCGCTTACCCTTTCTGACCTTAAGGGGGCATATGCACATTCTACTGAAGGCTCTTTGCATTTGTTTATAGCTGTTTGTGCCCATGCTCCTATATACTCCCCCCCAAAAAATGCTTTTTATTGAGATTTAAGAATACCAACACCAACCAACAAAAACATCAAATCTTATTACATATTACATATATCCTACTTTATGCTCCATAGAGCCGTTGACTTCCATCCTTCCCTTCCGCAAGTTTTCTTATTCCAATCTATAATTCACAGTTAAGAATTACACCACGACATAAGATTTAATTCAATCCTGCCAACGTTTTCATATTTCTACAGTTCTCACTTATATAAATTTACTCCATTCTTTTTGGTAGTTCGTCTCCTCCTGATTGCGAATTCTGTGTGTCAATTTTGCCCTTTCAGCATATTCAGCCAGCTTTATCTGCCATTCCCTTACAGTCGGAATCTCCTGTAACTTTTGGGCTATCAAAACTCTAGCTGCTGTTGTTGCATACAGGTATAATCTTTGGTCTTTCTTCTTAATATCTTCTCCCACCAAACCCATGCTCCTATATACTAATATATTTCAAGGTAACCCAGATTTTGCACTGAGAAGGGGAGAGCGCTCTTGTCTTCAAACCCTGCTTGCCAAGATAAGGTGAAACCTGAAAGCCATTGACCAAGTGTATCTCCAAGAAAGATGCCCCAAACCTACCACCAAAGGGGGACCCTCATTTATTTATTTCTCTTTTTTTTGAATTTGCATTTTATTTATTTGTTAACATTCTTATATTACATCGGTAAACGTCATATTACATTACAGGGCTTACATTACTACTGAAATAAAGGAGGGTTCAAAAATTAAAGGTCCGTATAGTTAAAGCCATGGTTTTCCCAGTAGTGATGTATGAGACTCCAATACTTTGGCCACCTCATGAGAAGAGAAGACTCCCTGGGAAAGACCCTGATGTTGGGAAAGATGGAGGGCGCAAGGAGAAGGGGACGACAGAGGACGAGTTGGCTGGACAATGTTCTCGAAGCTACCAGCATGAGTTTGACCAAACTGCGGGAGGCAGTGGAAGACAGGAGGGCCTGGTGTGCTCTGGTCCAGGGGGTCATGAAGAGGCGGACACGACTAAATGACTAAACAACAACAACAGAACTTGTAGACACCAGGACATGAAGCTGAATTTTAGGGTGGCTTTGCTCTGCCTTCCCTGTTGTGGTTGCAACGCTTCCGAGTCGCAGTTTCTGGAAACCACAGGAGGGGAGAGGGTCCCTGTGCCCGGATCCTGCTTCCGGGTTTCCTGCAGGCATCCGACTGGCCCCTGGGAGAAGAAGATGGTGGGCCGCTGGCCTGACCCAGCGGAGTCTCTTCTCATGTTCACGGCAGGACAGGAAGGACTGTGCTGGGACAGCTCTCCCGGTACCCATTGCCTGCCTTCACCCGCCAGCTTCCCACTGTCCTGACCTTTCTGCGAAGGGCAGGAGAGAAGGCAGGGAAACCCCAGCTGGGAGGCAGAGAAGCAGGATCAGAGGAGGAGGGAGGAAACCTCCGCAGTTTACCAGCCAATTACAGAGGGCTAAATGCGGAGCAGCGGCTTTCAGCTGCAGTTTGTGCACCATCTGAACGCTTCCAAGGAACTGCATGCTTTTAAAGGCAGCTTGATGCTTAAGAAACAAGTGTGCCTGCAGAGTTGCAGCTGCTGGAGCAGGCAGAGGTAATCTTCCCGTTTGCAAGTCTCCTCGTTTTGTTGGTTCGTCCATCCCCCTGAAGGCAGACGGCACCCAGCAAACAGAGACAAGTGTGGAATTGTTTCCATGGGACCTGCATGTCTTCCCCCAAAGGGAGGAGCCCCCACTGAAATAAAGGAGGGTTCAAAAATTAAAGGTCCGTATAGTTAAAGCCATGGTTTTCCCAGTAGTGATGTATGAGGCTCCAAGACTTTGGCCACCTCATGAGAAGAGAAGACTTCCTGGAAAAGACCCTGATGTTGGGAAAGATGGAGGGCACAAGGAGAAGGGGACGACAGAGGACAAGATGGTTGGACAGTGTTCTCGAAGCTACCAGCATGAATTTGACCAAACTGCAGGAGGCAGTGGAAGACAGGAGTGCCTGGTGTGCTCTGGTCCAGGGGGTCACAAAGAATCGGACACGACTAAACGACTCAGCATCAGGATCTGTCCTTCCAGTGAGCACTCAGGGCTGATTTCCTTCCAAATGGAGAGGTTTGATCTTCTTGCAGTCCATGGGACTCTCAAGAGTCTCCTCCAGCACCAGAATTCAAAAGCATCCATTCTTTGGCGATCAGCCTTCTTTATGGTCCAGCTCTCACTTCCATACATCACTACTGGGAAAACCATGGCTTTAACTATATGAACCTTAGTCAGCAAGGTGATGTCTCTGCTTTTTAAGATGCTGTCTAGGTTTGTCATTGCTTTTCTCCCAAGAAGCAGGTGTCTTTTAATTTTGTGACTGCTGTCACCATCTGCAGTGATCATGGAGCCCAAGAAAGTAAAATCTCTCACTGCCTCCATTTCTTCCCCTTCTATTTGCCAGGAGGTGATGGGACCAGTGGCCATGATCCTCGTTTTTTTGATGTTGAGCTTCAGACCATATTTTGCGCTCTTCTACAAGTTCTCGTGTTAGGAGAAAGGGATATACAGTGGTACCTCAGGTTACAGACACTTCAGGTTACAGACGCTTCAGGTTACAGACTCCGCTAACCCAGAAATAGTACCTCGGGTTAAGAACTTTGCTTCAGGATGAGAACAGAAATCATGCTCTGGCGGCGCGGTGGCAGCGGGAGGCCCCATTAGCTAAAGTGGTGCTTCAGGTTAAGAATAGTTTCAGGTTAAGAACGGACCTCCAGAACGAATTAAGTTCTTAACCCGAGGTAGTTAAAGGTAAAGGGACTCCTGACCATTAGGTCCAGTCGTGACCGACTCTGGGGTTGTGCGCTCATCTTGCTCTATAGGCCGAGGGAGCCGGCGTTTGTCTGCAGACAGTTTTTCCAGGTCATGTGGCCAGCATGACTAAGCCGCTTCTGGCGAACCAGAGCAGCGCACGGAAACACTGTTTACCTTCCCACCGGAGCGGTACCTATTTATCTACTGGCACTTTGAGGTGCTTGCGAACTGCTAGGTTGGCAGGAGCAGGGACCGAGCAACGGGAGCTCACCCCATCGCGGGGATTCGAAGCGCCGACCTTCTGATCGGCACGTCCTAGGCTCTGTGGTTTAACCCACAGCGCCACCCAAGGTACCACTGTATAATTTTGCCATGTATAATTTTATACACCTTTATCATTTCTCCTCTTACACTCCTTTTCCAGGCCAAACACTCCCCAATGGCTGCAACCTTGGGTGCCCTTTTCTGAACCAGGTATCATTTAAATAGGGCATCATTTAAATAGGTTGCCTTTGGCCACGCCCCCAAAAGTGGCCCTCAAAAGGCTGACTTAGAAGAAAATGTGTGTCCCTGATCTAGACCAGTGTTGCCTACACTGACTGGCAGTGGTGCTCCCAAGGTTTCAGGCAGAGAAGAGTGGTTCCCATTACCTTTTCTTAATGTGCAGGTACCTAGGATTTGAACTCAGGACCCTCTGCGTGGAAGGCAAGCAATGGGCCAGCAGTCTGTCTCTCGTTTCCATCTTACTTTGCTGCCATTGGGTAGTGCCTCACGAACACTTCCTAAGCAGTTATTTGGCAATAACACTCTCTTAACGTCTGAGCGTCCTTCCCCCTACAGTGGTACCTCGGGTTTAGTACCTAATTCGTTCCGGTGGTCTGTTCTTAACCTGAAACTGTTCTTAACCTGAAGCACCACTTTAGCTAATGAGGCCTCCCGCTGCCGCCACACCACCATTGTGCAATTTCTGTTCTCATCCTGAAGCAAAGTTCTTAACCTGAAGCACTATTTCTAGGTTAGCGGAGTCTGTAACCTGAAGTGTATGTAATCCGAGGTACCACTGTACTGCGATAAAAAGGTGCAGTAGGTATGGCAGGTGATGTGGATTTCATTCTGCTGAGCCAACCAGGTGCCGTCCAGATGTTTTGGACTACAACTCCCATCAGCCCCACCCAACACAGTCGGAAGCGCTTGGCCTGATGGGAGTTGTAGTCCAAATGTCGCTCTGCATCTGTCTTCCCTGAGCCCCGCTGTGAAAAGAAACAAGAGAAAGAGTTTCGATTCAGCCACTCCTTCCACCGGCATTTGTTTAAAGTTGAGATTGCTGGCATCTGCTTCAAAGATTCTGTGTCTCAGCTGTTTTGAATTCAGCCGGCAGCTCACTCCGTTGTCTCTTATCTGGCCTTGCTCTGGAACAGAATCGGAATGTCCATCTTTTGACCTTAGCAGTTATTTTGCTTCTAGTTAGGGCTGAGCTCTATCGGCAACCGTGTCCCAGATTTCCATCACAGGCGCAAGTAAATGCTTACGTCCTTCTGTCTGCTCAAGGAACCGAGTCTCTTAGAGCTGGACGAACCAAAGGTCACGGAGATCCAGAAAGTTCATGACTTTGACTCTCCAGGTGCAATTTTTTTTTGCATCTAGAAGCCCCTGGGTAGAGCTCAGGAGACATGCTTGCTCCACCAACCAGAAATTGTATAGAAATGTACACAAGCTGCTGTTCTTGGCATCCATCTGCCTCGGGAGACAATGGAGGAGTGCGCCTTCAGATGTGAAGTTAAATCGCTGGAGAATTACAGCGCCTGCTGTGGCTGTAGAAACCGATACGGGAGAGACATGTTTTGTTGCAGCTGGGGCAGAGGAAGGCAGCCGGTTGTGCTGCTGTAGATGCGCCATGGCGTTTTGTGTCTCTGCTCTCCTCCCAGTTGACATGAGCCAACAGTGTGACGCGGCAGCTAAAAAAGCCAATGCAATTCTGGGCTGCATCAATAGGAGTATAGCATCTAGATCAAGGGAAGTAATAGTGCCACTGTATTCTGCTCTGGTCAGACCTCACCTGGAGTACTGTGTCCAGTTCTGGGAACCACAGTTCAAGGAGGACACTGACAAACTGGAACGTGTCCAGAGGAGGGCAACCAAAATGGTCAAAGGCCTGGAAACGATGCCTTATGGGGAACGGCTAAGGGAGTTGGGCATGTTTAGCCTGGGGAAGAGGAGGCTAAGGGGTGATATGATAGCCATGTTCAAATATATAAAAGGATGTCACATAGAGGAGGGAGAAAGGTTGTTTTCTGCTGCTCCAGAGAAGCGGACACGGAGCAATGGATCCAAACTACAAGAAAGAAGATTCCACCTAAACATTAGGAAGAACTTCCTGACAGTAAGAGCTGTTTGACAGTGGAATTTGCTGCCAAGGAGTGTGGTGGAGTCTCCTACTTTGGAGGTCTTTAAGCAGAGGCTTGACAACCATATGTCAGGAGTGCTCTGATGGTGTTTCCTGCTTGGCAGGGGGTTGGACTCGATGGCCCTTGTGGTCTCTTCCAACTCTATGATTCTATGATTCAGTGCTCAACACTGCGTTTGCAACACTGAAGTGACCTCTCTAGGGTGCAAGCCTCGGCAGTGGGTCTGGAGGTTTACTCCATGGGTCAGCAAGCTTTTTCAGCTGTGGGTCGGTCCACCGTCCCTCAGACCATGTGGTGGGCTGGACTATTTTTTTTGGGGGGGGGATGAATTAATTCCTATGTCCCACAAATAACCCAGAGATGCATTTTAAATAAAAGGACACATTGTACTCATGTAAAAAAACGCTGATTCCCGGACCGTCCATGGGCCGGATTTAGAAGGCGATGGGGCCGGATCTGGTCCCCGGACCTTAGTTTCCCTGCCCCTGGTTTACTCCATAGCTTTTTCTTCTCCTGAAGACAGATACGGGAGAGATAGAACACCACCATCTGCTCCCAAGACAGTATGATTCAAGCCACTTGCCATAGTTGTTTTTGGCAGGTAAATCCACAGGTAAAGCTTCCAGAATTTTTACTGTCCTGATCCATTTGGAATTGTTTTACGTACTTGATAATCGTGACACTTTTACCTGTGTATTTTTAATGCATATTATAATGTTGTAGGGACGCAAGTGGCGCTGTGGTCTAAAGCACTGAGCCTCTTGGACGTGCCAATCAGAAGGTTGGCGGTTCGAATCCCCACGACGGGGTGAGCTCCCGTTGTTCGGTCCCTGCTCCTGCCCACCTAGCAGTTCTAAAGTACGTCAAAGTGCAAGTAGATAAATAGGTACCGCTCCGGCGGGAAGGTAAGCGGTGTTTCCGTGTGCTGCTCTGGTTCGCCAGAAGCGGCTTGGTCATGCTGCCCACACGACCCAGAAAAACTGTCTGCCGACAAACGCCGGCTCCCTTGGCCAGTAAAGCGAGATGAGCACCACAACCCCAGAGTTGTTTGTAACTGGACTTAACTGTCAAGGGTTCCTTTACTGTTGTTGTTGTTGTTTAGTCATTTAGTTGTGTCCGACTCTTCGTGACCCCCTGGACCAGAGCATGCCAGGCACTCCTGTCTTCCACTGCCTCCCGCAGTTTGGTCAAACTCATGCTGGTAGCTTCGAGAACACTGTCCCACCATCTCGTCCTCTGTCGTCCCCTTCTCCTTGTGCCCTCCATCTTTCCCAACATCAGGGTCTTTTCCAGGGAGTCTTCTTTTCTCCTGAGGTGGCCAAAGTCTTGGAGCCTCAGCTTCAGGATCTGTCCTTCCAGTGAGCAGTCAAGGCTGATTTCCTTAAGAATGGAGAGGTTTGATCTTCTTGCAGTCCATGGGACTCTCAAGAGACTTCTCCAGCACCAGAATTCATAGCATCAATTCTTAGGCGATCAGCCTTCTTGATGGTCCAGCTCTCACTTCCGTACATCACTACTGGGCAGACCATAGCTTTGACTATACAGACCTTTGTTGGCAAGGTGATGTCTCTACTTTTTAAGATGCTGTCTAGGTTTGTCATTGCTTTTCTCCCAAGAAGCAGGCGTCTTTTAATTTCATGACTGCCGTTACCTTTTTATATTGTTGTAGCAGTTTAGCTGTACAAATATACATCAATATACAAACCAGTTAACAGCTGATAAGTCCTAATGTCTGCACACCCTCCCAGGCCAGCCATTGGGGGCAGCCAGGCCAGATGGGCAGCATATTATTATTATTATTATTATTATTATTATTATTATTATTATTGACTGCAGAGACCACCGTTCCCTCCTCTCTCCCTGTTTCTGCCAACGCTTGCTGAGGATTCTGCTTTGGTTTGTCTCTAGAACCAGATTGCAAAAGGGGAATGGGAAGGAGTCTTTTGAGTCCAGAGAATATTTGACAGTTGAGACTTATTTTGAAGGCTCTGCGACCTCC
The DNA here is from genome assembly GCF_965113315.1 of Podarcis vaucheri. Lineage (NCBI taxonomy): Eukaryota > Metazoa > Chordata > Lepidosauria > Squamata > Lacertidae > Podarcis > Podarcis vaucheri. Next base: position 6,031,923 of record NC_138759.1, read on the forward strand.
AGGCAAAGAAGTCCAGTGCTTTCCAGCTCTTAAGATTTCCTGTTTGGATTTTTAAATAGCAACACTTGAGCTAGATAATCGCAGGGTGGACATCTCTGCGCTGGCTCCTGAGAGCCAATAATATAACCGGCCCAGCCTCTTTGTGTTTTTTAAAAAAGCCCCATGCAGAGTTTCAAGTGGGGTTTTCTGTTTCAATTTCTCCGTTTGGAGGGCGAAAGGAAAAGCATCCCTTGCCTTGGCAGGCGAGAAGCGCCTCTTATTTCTCGCTCGCTCGCTCCTCCCCCCATCCAAAGATAATAACAGATCTGGGCTTGTCTTCCTTTCCATAGCCAGCCCTGAACCTCCCGGGGGTCTCTGCTCTTTTTCGCTTTGCGTGTTTTGGGCAGGGACAAAACCGTCCCTTTCGAAAGCGATGGCTCACGGTTCCGAAGGAATGTTCCCCCCTCTGATTCCCTGGTGGAGAATCAAACCCTTTTTAAAGTTGAGGGGAAGCAGAGGAGGGACTTGCCTGGTGCAAGGAGCATCTTTTAAAAAACAAAGCTGCATTTCAGAGTAATAACGGAAACACACTTCTCCTCCTTGGAAGACGCAACTGGAATGAGGTAGTTCCAACAAAAGAATGAAGCAGCTTGTCGAACATTGGTGGGGAAAAACGATGATGTCGGTGTGAGGGGGTGTTAGCTCGCTTGATGCTTGGAGCCGATTTGAATGTTGTAATCTTCCCCTCTATTCCTTCCAGTAGTCCAGCTGGCAAGGGACAAAGTAGTTGGTCCAGTGTGGCTGATGCATTCTTAAAAAAAACATTTAGGGACTCAAGACGAGCCCTGCAGGATCAGGCCAAAGCCCATGAGCTGCTTCTTCTATGGCGATCCCTCGTAGCCGAGTAAGATTGTCTTCCATAAACACGGTTTTAACAATGAGTCCGTATGTGACTGTGGAGGCCAGTTCTGGATCCACACGTCCTTCCACAGTGGGGACATTAGTTTCCGGATGGGAGTCGATCAAGGTGTGGATTTGCCAAGCGTGCCTTCCTCCTAGCACGTTTCTCCCTTGCGTCCTGAGTTCGAGTGTCTTCGAAGCCCATGACACCTTTGGTCAAGGCTGTTCTCCAACTGGAGCGCTCACAGGCCAGTGTTTCCCAGTTGTCAGTGTCTATACTACATTTTTAAAGATTTGCCTTGAGAGAGTCTTTAAACCGATTTTGTTGACCACCAGCATTACGCTTTCCATTTTTAAGTTTGGAATAGAGTAGTTGCTTTGGAAGACGATCATCAGGCATACGCACAACATGACCAGTCCAATGAAGTTGATGTTGAAGAATCATTGCTTCAACACTGGTGATCTTTGCTTCTTCCAGTACACTGGCATTAGTTCACCTGTCTTCCCAAGTGATGTGTAACATTTTTCGGAGACACCCTTGATGGAATCTTTCGAGGAGTTGGAAATGGCGTTTGTAAGTGGTCCATGTTTCACAAGCATATAGTAAGGTTGGTAGTACAATAGCTTTGTAAACAAGCATTTTGGTTTCCTGGCGAATGTCCCAGTCCTCAAACACTCTGTGCTTCAATCAGGACAAAGCCCATGAGCACAGCAGAACTCTCTCCCTCCAAATCATACTGCCTCTTACCCTGGCATCACAGTACCCTGCTTTGTACCCCACTCTCTTCTGCCTTGGTCAGACCACACCTGGAGTCCTGTGTCCAGTCCTGTGTGCCACAATTTAAGAAGGATGTTGACCAGCATGGGGGCAACCAAGATGTTCAAGGCTCTGGAAACCAAGCCTTATGAGGAACGGTTGAAAGAGCTGGGTAGGTTTGTTGTTGTTGTTTAGTCGTTTAGTCGTGTCCGACTCTTCGTGACCCCATGGACCAGAGCATGCCAGGCCCTCCTGTCTTCCACTGCCTCCCGCAGTTTGGTCAAACTCATGCTGGTAGCTTCAAGAACACTGTCCCACCATCTCGTCCTCTGTCGTCCCTTTCTCCTTGTGCCCTCAATCTTTCCCATCATCGGGGTCTTTTCCATGGAGTCTTCTCTTCTCCTGAGGTGGCCAAAGTCTTGGAGCCTCAGCTTCAGGATCTGTCCTTCCAGTGAGCACTCAGGGCTGATTTCCTTCAGAATGGAGTGGTTGGATCTTCTTGCAGTCCATGACACTCTCAAGAGTCTCCTCCAGCACCAGAATTCAAAATGGGTAGGTTTAGCAGCCCCTTTATGGTTTCCCCTGCTGTTTTCTGAACCTTTTCCAGCTCTGTGATATTTTACCAGAACTGTACACAGTTTTCCAGAAGTTCAGGCATTTGCCTTCAGCATGCAAGGCCTGAAATGTGTGGGTCCCCCCCCCGGTCCGTCTCTGAGCTTCCTTGTGTCGAGCAGGGGAGGTCTTGCATGGGGGGGAAGCGGACACGGAGCAATGGATTCAAACTACAAGAAAGAAGATTCCACCTAAACATTAGGAAGAACTTCCTGACAGTAAGAGCTGTTCGACAGTGGAATTTGCTGCCAAGGAGTGTGGTGGAGTCTCCTTCTTTGGAGGTCTTTAAGCAGAGGCTTGACAACCATATGTCAGGAGTGCTCTGATGGTGTTTCCTGCTTGGCAGGGGGTTGGACTCGATGGCCCTTGTAGTCTCTTCCAACTCTAGGATTCTATGATTCTACCCGTGTTCACTTCAGTGCAAGTAGAGCCCTCCAACTGATCGGTGACCCTGACAAACACCCTCCGTTACAGGAGGCCTTCTGTGGCTCTGTACATGCTCTTATTGTCGTTAATATTATCCTTTAAGTTTCACTTGAGGATCACAGAGCAGTTTGCAATCTAATAGATTGCTATACCTTTAAAGCACATTGGTTTTTTAAGATATCATTTTCAACCATTATTAAACATACTTTTATATCTTATACAATCACATCTGAAAATTTTCCAATCTCTTCCACTTAATTTACATTTCTTACTTTCATTATTACATAAATATCACAACTAATATCTCTCTTCTTTCTCTTCTTTGCAGTATTTCATATATTCCTCCTTACAAAACTTCTTGTAGTCCTACTAGCGTAGTTTGTCGATTACAGTTGCTCTTCAAATAATTCGTAAATTTCCTCCAATCTTCTGTGAATCTCTGGTCCCGCAGGTTTCGAATCCTTCCTGTCATTTTATCCAATTCTGCGTAGTCCATTAATTTCGTCTGCCATTCTTCTTTCGTCGGTATTTCTTCTTGCTTCCGTTTCTGGGCCACCTTTAAAGCACATTCTTTCCCTCAAAGAATTCTGGGTACTGTAGTTTGTCTTTTTTTTAAAAAAATAAATTTTATTAAGGGTGCTCCAGCGCTCCGTCAAGTGCTTAGGGGCCCTGTGGGAAGTTTTAAGATGGCGGGTGACTTCTCAGCCACTGGCATCCAGGTGAGCTGTTGGGCAGGTGAGTTGAACAGGCATTGGGGTCCCAGGGCATGGGGGTGCCTTATGAGTCTGCCCTGCCCTGGGTGCATGTTTCAGGTTTAGGTGAATCTTAGCTGTTTGGAGACACAAACTTGTGGCTCATCTCTGGATGATGATGATGATCATCATTTTTAATTTGTATACCGCCTTTCTATCTTACAATACTCAAGGCGGTTTGCAAGCTGAAGAAACAAAAAATGTACTGTATTTTTCGCTCTATAAGATGCACCAGACCATAAGACGCACCTAGTTTTTGGAGGAGGAAAACAAGAAAAAAAATATTCTGAATCCCAGAAGCCAGAACAGCAAGAGGGATCGCTGCACAGCGAAAGCAGCGATCCCTCTTGCTGTTCTGGCTTCTGGGATAGCTGCGTAGTCTGCATTCACTCCATAAGACGCACACACATTTCCCCTTACTTTTTAGGAGGGAAAAAGTGAGTCTTATAGAGCAAAAAATACGGTACATTTTATAGCAATCCAATGCAATACAAAAATGTGATAATAAAACAGGCAACCTCCATCAAAAAAGTAACATTCAACAATCATTAGAATAGTATAAAATAATAATATCAACATACAAAAATTAAACAGAAATGCTCTCAACAGTTACAATAATATCTAAACCATAATCAGTAAAACAGCGGCAAGCCACAGTACATAAAACAATACAATACACACTGAGAAGCAGAGACTCGAGGGTGGGGCAAGGCAGGTGGAAGGAGGCCTTGCCTGATGGAGTCCCTCCCCTCATCCCCACATGATGCGCAGCTGAACATGTGAATGGAGCTCCACGGGAAAGTCCTGTGTTCACAGTGGAATGCGGGAGTCCCATTCATAGAATTGCCTACGAGAGCCACATTTGCCACATGCCAGTCGTGCGCCACCGAGCGACAGCTGTGCACGGGTGACCCCAGCCTATGCATGCAATTCCTGTGGCCATGGCACCGCGCCGTCCAATCCAGCTTTCCCCCAAGCTCCTGCCCTCCAGGACTTCTGGACTTCAACTCCCATAAGCCTTAACAAGTGCAGGGATATTGGCAGCTGAGGCTGATGGGAATTGTAGTCCAAAGACCCTGGAGGGCATCGACTTGGCAAAGGTGGACGGGGTTGAATGTCGTGGCGGCAACAATATCTCCAGCTGCATCTTAGCTCCGCTTACTGTTTTCCACGCTTAAATCACCCCCCACTATTTAAATAATGGAAACTCACTTTGCTTGCCAAGGTTTTTGGGTTTTGCTGCTGCTTCTGTCGCTCCGAAAGCTAATTCTCTTCCTGCCCCCCCCTCCGCCCGCCCCTCTCAAAGGCCTCAAAACACCACACACAGCCACTGTTTATACGGCAGGACGGAAAAGTTCACGTTTTATGCTGCCTCTGATTCATATTTTCCAGATACAACCGTTTCAGGTTGTTAGCCTTCACAATGCTCCAGCAGTTAACATGCAGTGATATATATTTTAAAGCCTTTTAAGGGATTCCTGCTTTTTTTGTGGAATCATAGAATTGGGAGGGTTTTCTAATCCGAGGGAGGAGGGAATTACAGTATTTTCCCACCTCTGGCCAGCTTTCAGTAGGGTGATTAAAGGACAATGTGTCAGTGAAGGAGCTCTTCTGAGGAAGGAAGGAAGGAAGGAAGGAAGGAGAGAGAGAGAGAGAGAGGGAGAGAGATCTCCCATACACACATCTAAGGCTCTCCTGCCAGTCAGAGTAGACCAGCTTTTCCTGAGCTAGTATCCTCCGGAGGTTTTCATAAAATTGTAGGGTTTTAAGGGATCCCTAAGGGTCATCTAGTCCAACACCCAGCAGTGCAGGAATCTCAGCTAAAGCATCCGTGACATTTGGCCCCCCAACCTCTGCTTAAACCCCCCCCCCCAAGGAAGGGGATTCCACCACCTTCTGAGGGAGTCCTGATTTCCATCAGCAAACCCGAAGATTTCATTGATGTATCATCTGACCCAGCCTATAGATCTCTAGAACTATCAGCAACACTGCGCCCAGTGCTTTTCCACCTGCACTGGCTCCCAGTGGAGTACAGGGTCAGGTTTAAAGTGCTGGTTTTGACCTTTAAAGCCCTTCACGGACTAGGACCCTCGTACCTACGGGACCGCCTCTCCTGGTATGCCCCGCGGAGGACCTTAAGGTCCATAAATAGCAACACTCTAGAGGTCCCGTAAGGAAGTCAGATTAGCCTCAACCAGAGCCAGGGCCTTTTCAGCACTGGCCCCGGCCTGGTGGAACGCTCTGTCTCATGAGACCAGGGCCCTGCAGGATCTGATTTCTTTCCACAGGGCCTGTAAGACGGAGTTGTTCCGCCTGGCCTTTGGCTTGGAATCAACTTGATCCCCTTCTCCTCTTTCCTTTTTCCTTTCTCCTTCTGTCATGGAACTCCTATTTGGGGACTTCTCTGGCTCACGTAAGACCAGTCTGGATAGTTGGCCTTGGTGAAGACTTGACGTTTTCATCCCCAAAGGTTTTGATTTGAGTTTCTACTGAAATTGAGGCTGCATTTTAATGTATTTTAATCTTGTTTTTTAAGTTGTATTTCAATCAATTGTTTTCATACCTGGTGTTAGCCGCCCTGAGCCTGGTCTTGACTGGGGAGGGCGGGGTATAAATTATTATTATTATTATTATTATTATTATTATTATTATTAGGGGCAAATTAAGATGGCGGTCAGTCCCCACGGATGTGAGCCAAGCTTGGGTCCAATTCAGAAGAGGTGCAGCCACCCACACAAAACTAAAACAGACACCCAGGGTCTCGGCAGGATGGGTGGCAAGCAGCCGGGTCAGGCCTACGTGGGTCCCTTGACCAGCGCAAGCTAGTTTCTGCACATGCTCAAACATCCCTCTCGTCAGAGTCTCCTAGTACCCTAGGAAGCTGTCTTATGAGGACTCAGAATATTGGCCCACCTAGCTCAATATTGTCTACACACACCTGCAGCGACTGGCACTGGTTTCAGGCAGGGGATGTTCCCAGAAACTAGTTGGATATGCCATTCGGGACTGAACCTGGGACATTCTGCATGCCAAGCAGATGCTATTATGGCATAAGCTTCTTTGTCCTGGAGCAGTGGTTCCCAAAGTGGATGGGATCCCCTCCAGAAGACAGTGGGTTTACTTAAAAAAGTAAAGGACCCTTGAGGACGCAGGTGGCGCTGTGGTCTAAACCACAGAGCCTAGGGCTTGCCAATCAGAAGGTTGGTGGTTCGAATACCCATGACGGGGTGAGCTCCCGTTGTTCAGTCCCTGCTCCTGCCAACCTAGCAGTTCAAAAGCATGCCAAAAAGTGCAAGTAGATAAATAGGTACCACTGAGGCGGGAAGGTAAATGGTGTTTCTGGTTTTGCCAAAAGCGGCTTAGTCATGCTGGCCACATGACCCGGAAGCTGTACACGAGCTCCCACGGCCAATAAAGCGAGATGAGCGCCGCAACCCCAGAGTCATCTGCGACTGGACCTAACGGTCAGGGGTTCTTTTACCTTTAAAGGACCCCTGACCATTAAGTCCAGTCGCAGACGACTCTGGGGTTACGGCGCTCATCTCGCTTTACAGGCCAAGGGAGCCAGCGTTTGTCCGCAGACAGTTTTTCCAGGTCATGTGGCCACTATGACTATGCCACTTCTGGCACAACAGAACACAGAAACCAGAGCAGCGCACAGAAACACCGTTTACCTTCCCGCCGGAGCGGTACCTATTTATCTACTTGCACTTTGATGTGCTTTCGAACTGCTAGGTTGGCAGGAGCAGGGACCGAGCAACGGGAGCTCACCCCGTCGCGGGGATTCGAACCGCCGACCTTCTGATCGGCAAGCCCTAGGCACTGTGGTTTAGATCACAGCGCCACCCACGTCCCTAGGGATTACCTAGGGGGGCACTAAGAAGCAAGGGGTGGCGGTGAGGGGAACTGGAGATGTAAATGACTATCGGAAACTAAAAAGCTGGCGTCACTGAATCAAGTTCATCAGTTTTGTTGAATTTAATAACTAAACAGTTGCACGGCAAGCCCGTAGTTTGCGCACATTTAACTTATATGCCTTCAGCTTTACACTTTTGGCAGAAAAACATAAAAGAATTAAATAGGGGGTGGAAAGTTTCTGTCTGGGGGAAAAGACTGGCCATCCCACCCGCCATTGAACCCAAAGTGTTTTGACTATACGGTATTTTGGCTCTAGGTGCAATCTCCGAGTGCACCCCCCATGTAAGATGTGGGCTTACTGTACTTGGATTTTGAATTAATATGCAACTCTCTGTTACTGCTCTGAACTTTATGGCATTATTGCTTTCCTTAATGGGTCTGGATAATGCTTCCTATAGAGTAGGGGGCACCAGGGATGAGTTTATGGATAGGACTGCTAGGAACCATGTGGACCTCGGTTGTGGGCACCAAAACAAAATGTCTAGGCACCTCTCCCTGCCTACCCCCCCCCCCGCCACAAGACCAGGGAGCCCTGCGGCAGCGGCAGCAGCAACAACATTGCTGCTGGGTGAATTGGGATCTGCAGGGGAGTGTGGCAACAGAAGACATGTCTTTTGCCTTCATGCAGAACACCTGATTCACCCAGCAGCAGCAGCAGCAGCAGCAGCAAAAGAAAAAAAACCATGTCTGTGATGGCCTGGGATTCAGACTCGGAGGCTGACCCTGAGGAATCCCAGCCTGCACAGGAGTCCCCGCCTCCAGAACCAGCTGAGCCGGGGCTGGGGCTTGAGCCTGAAGGGTCCTTACCTGTGCTGGGTCCTCAGGTGCAGGGCACCAGCTGAGTCTGTTCTGGCTCCTGAGGTGATGGAGGACCCATTGCCTGCAGGTGCTCCTCTCCCAGCCCCGTCAGGGGAAGGTGAGGTTGCCTCTGGGTCCGGTAACCCTCCAGCCTCTCCTGAGCTCCAGAGGCTCAGGGCAGAGAGGCGGAGGGAACTAAGTTCCCGCAGGAGGAGGGCTCGCCTCCAGGCCAGGAGAGGCGAGGCACCAGAGGATCGGGGCCGCCCTATGCCTCGGGGCAGATAAAAGCCGGCCAGCCCCAGTCCCAGGTTGTGGGAGCAACGTTGTTGGTAGCCTGTTCCTGCCTGCACCCTGTCCTGCTCTTCCGCCAGAGTTCCTGACCTCACCAGACTCCCTGCCTTGGACCCAGCTACAGCCTTGACGGACAGCCTCCATACCACACCCCCGACCTCGGACTGGACTCGGACCTCGCCACACGGTTAACTCTCAGGACCAGCACAGTGTCTTTTGCTGCTGCGCTGCCAGGCAAATCAGTTGTTTTGCGGGGCAGCAAAAGACACACATCTTTTGCTGTCGCGGAGCCCGGCAGACCAGCTGACTGCAGCCAGGCAGATAGAGATGCTAGGCATCAAGGAAGACACCTGGACAGCTCTATCCAGTCGCAAAAGTCCGTTTGCCAGTTGCATTTTGGTGCCCGACCAATTCCGAACGCTGGGTAGCGGCCGCCAAAAGTTTGGGAACCATGTCCCTCCCTAGAGTACATGGGATGCAGCAGATGGACGAGACTGACCTTTTGGTGTGACTGAGCAAGGCGATTCCCATGTTTCCTGACGATGGAGATCAGTCTCCACCAACCAACTCCATTGGTGTGTCGCCAGGTTTGTGGCAGTGGCGAATCGCACCCATTAAATTTAGTCGTTTAGTCGTGTCTGACTCTTCGTGACCCCATGGACCAGAGCACGCCAGGTACTTCTGTCTTCCACTGCCTCCTGCAGTTTGGTCAAACTCACGTTAGTAGCCTCGAGAACACTGTCCCACCATCTCGTCCTCTGTCGTTCCCTTCTCCTTGTGCCCTCCATCTTTCCCAACATCAGGGTCTTTTCCAGGGAGTCTTCTCTTCTCATGTGGTGGCCAAAGTCTTGGAGTCTCAGCTTCAGGATCTGTCCTTCCAGTGAGCACTCAGGGCTGATTTCCTTCAGAATGGAGAGGTTTGATCTTCTTGCAGTCCATGGGACTCTCAAGAGTCTCCTCCAGCACCAGAATTCAAAAGTAGCAATTCTTCGGCGATCAGCCTTCTTGATGGTCCAGCTCTCACTTCCATACATCACGACTGGGAAAACCATAGCTTTCACTATACAGACCTTGGATAATTCCACCTCCCAGTGCCCAGACTGCCTGTAGAAATAGCACCCTCCTTTTGGAGGGGAGGGAATGCTTCACAATTTCCCCCCCCCCAGGCTTTGTGGCCAAGGCTGCCAGAAAAGGCATCTACAATTGCCGTGGGCTTTCTTCTCCAACGAGTTGTTTTGGATGGGGCCGGTTGAGACGTCTCTATTTTGGTTTCATCTGCCATAGCAGAAAATGGTAACATCTGCATGCAGAGATGATAAAAGGAAGGAAGTCTTTCTAATTCCCCACTCTGTGGTTCCATTGTGGGCTCCTTCCAAAAAACATCCATGGCGCATCCGAGCAGTGTGTTCCTTTAAAATGAGTGGCGCAGCTCAATTTTGTTCTTAAAAAAACCTAAAAATGCAGTATGGTTTGAGATCCTTCCCTCCTCCCTTTTTTGCATTCCTTAGCATAGAGCACTGAAAACGTTCTTTTCTTAAAAGCATTTAATCAGACTTGGGCCCAGTTTATATGTTTGCTGTTGCCATGCTTCTGTTGTAAATCGGCATCAAGGAAGGAGAGAGAGAGACTGGTGAGCCATTTAAGAGGCAACCCTCCTTCTTAATTCTATTTATTCATTTTTATTTCATAAAATTTGTGCACCACATGACTGCAAAAACAAAAACAGCCTCAAAGTGGTTTACGAAAAAAGATTTAAAAAACATTAAAACTCTCATCAACTCTCTAAGCATCTGGGTAGACTTACTTAAGCAAGAATGGTTTTAGCAGGCGCCAAAAAGAGTAAAGCTATATCTGTATGCTGCCTTTCTTCTAAGGAGCTGAAGAGGGCATACATGGTTCTCCTCCTCTCTGTTTTTATCCTTACAACAACCCTGCGAGGTGGAGTAGGCTGAGAGGCTCTGACTGGCCCAACGTCCCCCAGTGAGCTTCATGGCCGAGTGAGGATTTGAACCCTGGTCTCCTCCAGGTCCTAGTCCAGTACTCTAACCACTGCACCACCTTGCTGAGTTTTGTAATCCCACACATAGCTGTCAACTTACAGATTTGAATATAAGGGACCAGCAGCCTTGAAAATATGGGATCAGCAGCCAAAATAAGGGATTTTCAGGGCACAGGTATGTTCAGCTTCTGAGCCCCTCCAAGCCAAAGGCAGAAAGCCCAGGCAGCAGCCAAACGAAGCCTCAAGCGGTGGTTCCCACAGCGCAGCAACCCGGCAAAGGGGATGCAGCAAGGAAAACCACTGTCACCTCTCCGCTGGGAAGCGCTGAGCAAAGGCGAGACCCCAGGCAAGGCGGCCGATTTGATCGGCACAAGGCATGCAAGCTCCACCCCCCCAGTCGTTCTTAGACTCCTTATTGGGTGAGCAACGCAGCCAAGCAACACAGTTGGAGCCTCCCTCCTCCCTGGCCGGCAGGGAGGGAGGGAGAGGAGCTGCTTCCTTTGAAACCCGGGAAATTTAAGGGACATCATCAATAAGGGACAGCAGCGGGACACAGCACTGGGATAAGGGACTGTCCCGCCAATTAAGGGACGGTTGACAGCTATGATTCCACCTAAGCAAATGCTTGGGGTGACTGTATAAACCAGCCTTCCCAGACGTGGTGCCCTCCAGTTGTTTGAGCTACCTGTCAGCCCCAACCAGCAGAGGGGCTTGTACACCAGAACAAGGCTGGTTTGCACAGTCCAGGCCTACACAACCTTGTTTCCACCACCTGCGTTTTATTATTCTTTCATAGAATCGTAGAGTTAGAAGGAACCCTGAGGGTCATCTAGTCCAACCCCCTGCAATGCAGGAATCTCAACTAAAGCATCCATGACAGATGCCCATCCAAACTCTGCTTAGAAACCTCCAAGGAAGGAGAGTCCCCCACTTCCCTACGGAGACTGTTCCACTGTCGAACAGCTCCTACTGCCAGAAAGTTTTTCTGAGATCTCCTTTCTTGTAATTTGAAGCCATTTGTTCGAGTCCTACGTTCCAGAAAACAAGCTTGTTCCCTCTTCCATATGACAGCCCTTGAGATATTTGAAGATGGCTCTCCTATCTCCTCTCAGTCTCCTCTTTTTAAGGCTAAGCTTACCCAGCTCCTTCAACTGTTCTTCATCAGGCTTAGTTTCCAGACCCTTGATCATCTTGGTTTCCCTCCTCTGCACACCTTCCTGCCCAGCTGCACCTCTTCTTGCTTTCCTTTTCTCTTCTTCTTCCTCTTCCTCCTCTTCTTCTTCTTCTTCTTCTTCTTCTTCTTCTTCTTCTTCTTCTTCTTCTTCTTCCTCCTTCTCTTCTTCTTCCTCCTCCTCCTCTTCCTCCTCTTCTTCTTCTTCTTCCTCCTCCTCCTCTTCTTCTTCTTCCTCTTCCTCCTCCACCACCTCCTCCTCCTCCTCCTCCTCCTCTTCTTCTTCTTCTTGCCGTGTGGCTTTTCAAGGCACGGAGATGTTGAGATCTTTCTTCCTCCACTCCCTCCTCCTCCATCCCTTCTTTCCACTGTCGTGCTTTTCTAAATGGGGATCAGTGATCTCGGGGCAAAAGAATGCAGCTAACTGCTGTCATTTGGGATCCTCTGAAGCTCTGCGCTACGGAAACACCACATTCTTCGAGCTCACTTGTGGTGTGCCAGCACATTCCACTCCTGTGAGGTGGAAGGGAATAAGTGGCCGATGGGATCTGGACACGCTGGGGCGGAGGGAGGGAATGTGATTCTTCCTCTTTTTTTAAGTTAAAAAGAAAACCCTCTAAATTCTCTTCTTTCTCTGCAAGAGAGTTTCAGAACCATTTTTAGCTCCTTACGAAGGCGGAGATTCTCCTGTTTTGCTTTTTAGAGGAGAATGTTATCTTGCTGACCTCTTTCTCTCCCCTCCCTCTTCAAAACCTTGCTCCCAGGACACTCTTTATTTTTAGACTTTATAAGGAAGAAAAAGAGCAGCAGCAAGCTCTCTTCTCTTCTCCTGGTGGGGTTGAGGTTCCCCACTCACCCCCTCAGAATCGATTCCCTGTCCACTGCTCTCCTTAGAACCCTAGAACCCTAGAATTTTAGCGCTGGGAGGGGATCGTAAAGCTCATCGAGTTGATAACTCCTTGCAATGCAGGAATCACAGCTTAAAGGATCCCTGGCAGCCATCTAACCCAGGGGTAGGCAAACTGAGGCCCGGGGGCCGGATGCGGCCCAATCGCCTTCTAAATCCGGCCCGCGGACAGTCTGGGAATCAGTGTGTTGTTACATGAGTAGAATGTGCCCTTTTATTTAAAATGCATCTCTGGGTTATTTGTGGGGTGTAGGAATTCATTCATTCCCCCCCCCAAATATAATCCGGCCCCCCAGAAGGTCTGAGGGACTGTGGACCGGCCCCCTGCTGAAAAAGGTTGCTACAATTCATTGATTCTGTAATACCCTTTTCTGTTTGGAACTCTCACCTCCACTGCCTGTTTTTGTTTTTCGTTATTTGCACAGTTTTAGGAACTACTCTAGGTGTTTTTAAACCTTCATTATGACCTCTATATTACTTGTAACCCGTATTCCTAAGTAACTTTATTCTTTGTTCCTTTCTCCACACTATTTTTGTTAATCTGCACAATATCTTTTTTTCATTTTTTCCGTGTCGTTAGCACCAAGCCGTTCTGATTGATCGTAATTTGTTTTTGTCGCTCGATAATTCTCCATAACCAGATAACAATCCTATAACTAATTTATAAGATTTCTCAGTACTGCATCATCTGCCTATAAAGCATTATCCTAGTCCCTAAGGACCCACACTGGACCCCATGAACGCTTGAATTTTCTCATCCTCACTTGTTTAGATTTGTAACCTGCACACTGCACCAATAACTTTTGGTTGTAAAGCGACTTATAAATCTGCAAATAACCCCCCCCCCCCAAAGTTCAAACAAATGTTATTATCACCTGCATGCCAGCAAATGTAGCCCTACTAGGAACCTCGTGCATAGCTGTCAACCGTCCCTTATTTGGTGGGAAGCTCCCTTATCCCAGCGCTGTGTCCCGCTGCTGTCCCTTATTGATGATGTCCCTTAAATTTCCCGGGTTTCAAAGGAAGCAGCTCCTCTCCCTCCCTCCCAGCCGGCCAGGGAGGAGGGAGGCTCCAACTGTGTTGCTTGGCTGCCCCCCTCTGCCCCCCTCCGGCCTCCTCTCACCAGCCTCGGCCCCCGGGAGCCCCTCCCCACCAGGACTGGCGGGAGCCTCGGGCCCTTCCGCCGCCATCCTCCTCGCAGCTGCCAAACTGAGCGTCTCTGCCTGGGGCCTCCCCTCTGCTTGTCACTGCTGCTGCTGCCACTAGGTCGTACTGTGGCTGCGCAGGTGAAGGACTCTGATGAGATGGGCAGCCTGGCATGGCCTATGAATTGCTGAGGAGCCTTGAGAGGAGAGCGAAGGCAACCATAGAGAAAGCAGTTCAGAGAGAGGAGGAGGAGGCGGAGGCGCGGGCAGGTGTTCCAAGGGCTACAAGGGAAGGACCGCAAGCGCTTCTCCCATAGATTTGTAGTGGTAGACTAGCATAGATGGTCTGATCCGCGGGTTTACTTCGGGCGCTATTCCCCCCCCCTTCCTCCCGCACCGCCTGATGGAACTGAGAGCTGCAGATGGAGCACGAGAGAAAAGATACAGAACTTAGCTTGGGCTTCGTTTTGCACGAAAAGTGGTTGCTGCTTGTAGTTATTTAATTGCAGTGTTTCATCGGCTGGTGTCTTGAGCAGCAACCTCTGGAAACGAAGGGCTAAAAACTGGCGCTGCTCTCCAAAATTATCTGGTCCCTTTTAACTTCGCATTTCAGCTGGTTGACTAAAATCCCTTATTTTGGCTGCTGATCCCTTATTTTCAAGGCTGCTGGTCCCTTATTTTCAAATCTGTAAGTTGACAGCTATGATCTTGTGCAAAGACCCCAAATGCCCTATGCAAATGCCCAGTGGCTCATTTCTCTTTCCTGGTTCCAGCTCATTTAGTCTTAGGTGGCAGGTATCTAATATCAAGACTGTAGAAAGCTTCCTTTAACAAAACTTTTGGATGGCACTTGCCAAGTTATTTGTATTATTTATTTCTGTTAGCTTTCAGTAAATGTGGAAAACTTTGGGCGTACCTCCATCAGAGACTCGTGTTCGACAGGAAGCAGGTTCCCAGCTACCTGCCTGAACACCTGGAGAGCCAACTGCCAGTCAGAGTAGACAGTACTGAGCTACATGGACCATTGGTCTGACGCTGTATAACGCATCTTCACTTATTAGATACACAACAGATAGGAACTTGCATTTTCTCCAAGCCTTGTAAAGTTCTGCATTCTTGGAGCCAGCCTTCCACAACCTGATGCTCTCTAGATGTTGTGCACCACAATTTCCATCAGCTCCTGCTAGGACAGCTTTGTCGGCTGCCACTGATAGGATTTGTAGTCCAACAGGAGAACATCAGGTTGACAACTGGTTCACATTCCTCCAGCAAAAATTAAAACGAAATAGTGGCTTCCTCCTTCAGGTTTCCCAAAAACAAAGGTTTTGAGTTGTCTTCTGCGAAGGCTTCACCCCCAGCCAAACTGACAATTCCCCCGTCTCTCGCAGAAGCTGGCTTGCAAATATTCTGACAGCTGCGCTTCCCAGTGTGGGATGTTTGTGAATGTTCTGTGCCATCCTCCCAGTTTGGGCTGTTGTTTTTTCCAGGGGCTCCGCTGCCACAAGTAGTGCAATTGTTGTAAGCTTTCTTTCTGAGAATCACAAGCACTAGTGAAATATTAAATGGCAGAAACAGAGCAGCCTTGTTACAAAGGAGTCGGTGTGCCCCGGTTTATTCCTGGCTCTTGGTGAGACCGCAAGTGTATTTTTAGAAACGCAGTCATATGTTTGCTATATCTGGCGTGTCTGTACTTTTTCTCCCCATCTACTCCAGAGGGTTGTGGCCTCCTTTACTATATAGCCGTTCTTACGGATCGTTTTGCTAATGTATTTAAAACGTCAGTTCTTGGAGGCCGCCCCATAAAGGGATATGACATCCCTGTTTTCTTCAATGAGCCAATTAAAAAAGATGAACCGTCCAACTGCTAAAAACAGCAACGGCTGCATCGCTTTCGGTTAATATTTAACACAGTGCTGCCACGATTATGATTTGAATTTCTATCCCATCCTTCTTTCCAAACGTTCCCAGGGAACCAAAGGCTGAAACCCCAGGGCAATGCCATTAAAAATAAACTTTAAGAAAGCAAGTGCAATGATTTGAAAACATTTTAAATCATTAAGAACATTAAAAACCTGTTATATAACCTCGCTGCTAATAATTTCTAGGTTGCCTGGACCAGTATCTAGAATCATAGAATCCTAGAGTTGGAAGAGACCACAAGGGCCATCGAGTCCAACCCCCTGCCAAGCAGGAAACACCATCAGAGCACTCCTGACATATGGTTGTCAAGCCTCTGCTTAAAGACCTCCAAAAAAGGAGACTCCACCACACTCCTTGGCAGCAAATTCCACTGTCGAACAGCTCTTACTGTCAGGAAGTTCTTCCTCATGTTTAGGTGGAATCTTCTTTCTTGTAGTTTGGATCCATTGCTCCGTGTCCGCTTCTCTGGAGCAGCAGAAAACAACCTTTCTCCCTCCTCTGTGTGACATCCTTTTATATATTTGAACATGGCTATCATATCACCCCTTAACCTCCTCTTCTCCAGGCTAAACATGCCCAGTTCCCTTAGCCGTTCCTCATAAGGCATCGTTTCCAGGCCTTTGACCATTTTGGTTGCCCTCCTCTGGAGACGTTTCAGTTTGTCAGTGTCCTTCTTGAACTGTGGTGCCCAGAACTGGACACAGTACTCCAGGTGAGGTCTTACCAGAGCAGAATACAGCCATCAATGGCTGCTTTAAAATTCCTTCTGAAAAGTAATAATGAGAAAGAAAGGTGAATCTCGTTATTGGGAGGGCCGCCCACAAACACAGAACCACCACCACCCAGAGGCCAGAATTGTATGTTCGTTAGGTGCAAAGTCCTCATCCTTTGACCAAAGGTACCATCTATTGAAATTTCCTTCTGGTCGCAATGTACTGAAATGTCTTGTGAGATGTTGTTTTCCTTCCGGTTGTTCGTAAACTATTCTGCAGCCGCTACAGGTTGCAGAATCCATTTGGAGTCCCCAAGCCTAGGATATTCTATTGATGCCTTGACTTTCAGATGTTGGGTTGTATCCCGTGTTGCTCTTCAGCTCTTGTAAAAGTCTTCACCGTGCTCAGTGAAACTTCCCCCTCCTCTTTCCTGGAGCCCCCTTCACATTCTTGATCAAGAGGGGCTGGGGGGGGCACTCCAGAGCAGATTTGCAGGGAGCAAGCCTTGCTGCATGAGTGGAACTGTGCTTGTACATTGCTGGACAGAGTCCTTTAATATTTGTCAGAACCCTGGGCTCAGAATGTGGCACTGAATTATGGCATCGCAAATTGTTGAGCAGGGTCTTGGAGGCATCTAGTTGATCCTGGTGTGGATTTGCAAAGCATGCCTTCCTCTTGGCACGTTTCTCCCTTGCATCCTGAGTTCGAGTGTCTTCAAAGCCCATGACACCTTTGGCAAAGGCTGTTCTCCAACTGGAGCACTCACAGGCCAGTGTTTCTCAGTTGTCGGTGTTTATACTACATTTTTTTAGATTTGCCTTGAGAGAATCTTTAAACCTCTTTTGTTGACCACCAGCATTACGCTTTCCATTTTTAAGTTCAGAATAGAGTACAGTGGGACCTCGGGTTAAGTACTTAATTCATTCTGGAGGTTTGTTCTTAACCTGAAACTGTTCTTAACCTGAAGCACCACTTTAGCTAATGGGGCCTCCTGCTGCCGCCGTGCCGCTGGAACACAATTTCTGTTCTCATCCTGAAGCAAAGTTCTTAACCTGAAGCACTATTTCTGGGTTAGCGGAGTCTGTAACCTGAAGCGTATGTAACCTGAGGTACCACTGTACAGTCATACCTCTGGATAAATATGCTTCAGGTTGAGCGCTTTTGGGTTGCGCTCTGCGGCAACCCAGAAGTAACGGAGCATGTTACTTCCAGGTTCGCCGCTCGCGCATGCGCAGTTGGTCAAAATGACGTCACGCGCATGCACAGAAGTGGCGAAACACGACCCACACACGCGCAGGCGCACTGTTGCGTCTTACGTTCTGTTTGGGATGCGAACAGGGCTCCGGATCTCGTTTGCATCCTGAGGTACCATTGTATTTTAAAGGGGGGGGGATCTGAAAGCGGTTTAAAATGCATGAAAACAGCAAATAAAGCAGACCAGAAGAAAACAGATTCAGGGTTCAAGGAAAATATCTCCGATCCATTTCTCCAGAGTCTCCTCCAGCACCAGAATTCAAAAGCATCAATTCTTCAGCAATCAGCCTTCTTTACGGTCCAGCTCTCACTTCCATACATCACTACTGGGAAAACCATAGCTTTGACTATATGGATCTTTGTTGGCAAGGTGATGTCTCTGCTTTTTAAGACGCTGTCTAGGTTTGTCATTGCTTTTCTCCCAAGAAGCAGGCGTCTTTTAATTTCGTGGCTGCTGTCACCATCTGCAGTGATCATGGAGCCCAAGAAAGTAAAATCTCTCACTGCCTCAATTTCTTCCCCTTCTATTTGCCAGGAGGTGATGGGACCAATGGCCATGATCTTTGTTTTTTTGATGTTGAGCTTCAAACCATATTTTGCGCTCTCCTCTTTCACCCTCATTCAAAGGTTCTTTAATTCCTCCTCACTTTCTGCCATCAAGGTTGTGTCATCTGCATATCTGAGGTTGTTGATATTTCTTCCGGCAATCTTAATTCCGGCTAGGGATAGTACAAAAGGTCATATTCGCATTCACCGCTTTGTCTACTTCGCCTCTGGCCATGCCTGTCAGGGCCATGTGGCCCCTGGAACGTTGCCCGGAAGAGAATCTGGCCCTTGCCGTTTCCGCTCATATTGCATCTTGCCTTGCTCTCTGTCTTGCGCCGTCTCCCACCGGGTGCAGAATTCCCAGCTCTCCTCCCTGCCGTGTTTCCGTGGGTGAAAAACAAAGCAAAAAAAGCTTAACAGAACAAGATTAACTGGTGAGAGAGAGAGAATGAGGAGTTTTCCTCCTCTTAAGTGGTAACACACACACATACAAATCTCGCAAGAGAGAAGCTGGTAACCATTTAAAAACCCAAAGGCTGCTGCATTCCCTTCAGAGAACAGAGCCTTTGCAGAAAAGCAGTCGGCTCTTGCAAAGCAGAACATATCAATAAGTGCAGCCATAAAACAGATTGTAGCTGCACACCCACTGATGGAAAATCGTTCATTAATCACCTGAGAATAACTCATATTCCAAAAACAGCTGCCTTGCGCAGGAGTCTCTAGGTGCCCTCGTCAGATAGATGCTCGGGAATAAGGCGCAGAATAAAATAAAAGTCTTGCTACATCTTCTTAAGAGCAGTGTTTCTAAATTATACTAAATTAGCCCCGTGAACTGTGTCCCGCTGATTAACTCCAAAATTTGTCCAGCTAGCTAGCCATTATTCTTTCAGAAAACGGGGTTTTCCAGACCTACGTCTATTGCTCTATTGCACAAGCAAATAACCATTCCCCCGAAACAGTGTTTCCCAAACTTGGGTCTCCAGCTGTTTTTGGACTACAATTCCCATCACCCCTAGCTAGCAGGACCAGTGGTCAGGGATGATGGGAATTGTAGTCCCAAAACAGCTGAAGACCCCTGTTCGGGAAACCCTGGTTTAGAGAATGTGGCCTCCTTGCACTGCTTCTAGGTTTCGTGAAGGCATCTGATTGGCTGCTGCAGGATGATGGACAGCTGGACCTTTGGTCTGGTCTAACAAGCCTCCCTCATGTGACTGCAGGATTGTTGTGAATAATAGGGCAAACCTCCCCCCCCCCCCGTAAACTGCCCCTGATCTCCTTGGAGGAAACAAGGTGGGTACCCTGTGGCGGGAAAGCAAATATACAGCCAAACATCCCTTTGCACCTCCTTTCAACTTGCCTGTCCCACCCTCAAGTTAAATGCAAAGTATTTAAGTTAACTCAGAGGGGCAACTGTATTAGCTGGGAATTGCAAAGGAGTCCTGGACGTTCCATGATGTGATTGGCAGCTTAGAGCTTCTGCATGCATCATGCGGCTATTTTTATATTCAACCCCTAACGCCTCGGGTTCAAAGAGTCACTGCCGGGTTTAGCCTGTCTGCTGCGCTGTTTTAGACGTCGTGCCAGGTGGCTCCGCTGTGAAACGAAAAGCGACTTGCGGAGGGTGTGCAGAGTCTCTCTCCTGAAATGGCAAATGGTGTGAAAAGGAAGGCTGTTAAAACTGCCAGAAGCAGGGGCTGCAGGTTCGAAAGCCAACTCAGACGGGGAGCTAAGATTTCACCTCCAATATGTACACTGTCCGTCAACCTGCCATGTGCCCACAGAGGCATAGATGCACATCTAGCAGTGCTTAAGTGATATATTTGCATATGGTATCAGATGCATTAGCAGTAGGTGAGTGGGGCACTCTTAGTATGTTTGGGGGAGATCTGAGCTAGGAACGGGCGAATCTGCCAAGTTCAGTTTTTCTCACTTTCTTGTTTTCCGAAAATAACGGGTGCCACATAATGCAGTGGTACCTCTGGATGCGAACGGGATCCGTTCCGGAGCATAGCTGTCAACTTACAGATTTGAAATAAGGGACCAGCAGCCTCGAAAATAAGGGACCAGCAGCCAAAATAAGGGATTTTCCAAACACAGGTATGTTCAACTTCTGAGCCCCTCCGAGCCAAAGGCAGAAAGCCTAGCCAGCAGCCAAACAAAGCCTCAAGCGGTGGTTCCCACAGCGCAGCAACCCAGCAAAGGGGATGCAGCAAGGAAAACCACCATCACCTCTCTGCTGGGAAGCGCTGAGCAAAGGTGAGTCCCCAGGCAACGCGGCCGATTTGATCGGCACAAGGCATTCAAGCTCCACCCCCCAGTCGTTCTTAGACTCCTTATTGGGTGAGCAACACAGCCAAGCAACACAGTTGGAGCCTCCCTCCTCCCTGGCTGGCAGGAAGGGAGGGAGGGAGAGGAGCTGCTTCCTTTGAAACCTGGGAAATTTAAGGGACATCATCAATAAGGGACAGCAGCGGGACACAGCGCTGGGATAAGGGACTGTCCCGCCAAATAAGGGACAGTTGACAGCTATGTTCTGGAGCCCCGTTCGCATCCTGAGTAGAAAGCAACCTGCAACTGTGCAGGTCGCGATTCGCCGCTTCTGCGCATGCACGCGACTTCATTTGGAGCACCTGCGCATGCGTGAGCGGTGAAACCCGGAAGTAACGCGTTTCATTACTTCCGGGTCGCCGCAGAGCGTAACCTGAAAATGCTCAACCTGAAGCATATTTAACTTGAGGTATGACTATACACATATCTATTCCACACGTGCCTGGCTAGCTCAGCTGGTTAGAGCCTGGTGCTGATAATGCTAAGGTTGCAGGTTTGATCCCCGTGTGGGACATCTGCGTATTCCTGGGGTTGGACTAGATGAGGAGTTAGCAACCTTTTTTCAGCCGTGGGCCGGTCCGCCATCCCTCAGACTATTTGGGGGGCCGGACTATATTTTTTTGGAGGGGAATCAACAAATTCCTATGCCTCACAAATAACCCAGACATGCATTTTCAATAAAAGGACACATTCTACTCATGTAAAAACACGCTGATTCCTGGACCATCCGCGGGCCGGATTTAGAAGGCGATTGGGCTGGATCCGGCCCACGGGCCTTAGGTTGCCCACCCCTGGACTAGATGATCCTCAGGGTCTCCCTTCCAACTCTACAATTCTCTGATTCTATAAGAACGCATATTAATGGCCAAAGACTGCAAGAATTCATTTTACCCAGAGTTTACTCCAGAAAAGTACTCCTGCGGGATGCCCTTACTCATTTTGGGAGATTGCTATGCGAGCGACAGTTAGAACTCAGGCACTGTGCCTTGTGAAGGTCACCTGCGCTTTTTGACCCAGAGTTCTGAAAAGCTCTTTCCAGAAATCCATGCCAGGTGACCTAAATGCAGCTCAGATGCCAGCCTTCACTCATCTTCTGTGCATATAAACTGTAGCTGCATTGTTGTTTACTCGTGTCTGACTCTATGTGACCCCCTGGACCAGAGCACGTCAGGCACTCCTGTCTCCCACTGCCTCCCGCAGTTTGGTCAAACTCTTGTTTTCTTCGAGAACACTGTCCAGCCATCTCGTCCTCTGTCGTCCCCTTCTCCTTGTGCCCTCCATCTTTCCCAACATCAGGGTCTTTTCCAGGGAGTCTTCTCTTCTCATGAGGTGGCCAAAGTCTTGGAGCCTCAGCTTCAGGATCTGTCCTTCCAGTGAGCACTCAGGGCTGATTTCCTTCAGAATGGAGAGGTTGGATCTTCTTGTAGTCCATGGGACTCTCCAGAGTCTCCTCCAGCACCAGAATTCAAAAGCATCAATTCTTCGGTGACCAGCCTTCTTTATGGTCCAGCTCTCACTTCCATACATCACTACTGGGAAAACCATAGCTTTAACTATAACTATAGCTGCATTAGGGGGACGCGGGTGGCGCTGTGGGTAAAAGCCTCAGCGCCTAGGGCTTGCCGATCGAAAGGTCGGCGGTTCGAATCCCCGCGGCGGGGTGCGCTCCCATTGCTCGGTCCCAGCGCCTGCCAACCTAGCAGTTCGAAAGCACCTCCGGGTGCAAGTAGATAAATAGGGACCGCTTACTGGTGGGAAGGTAAACGGCGTTTCCGTGTGCTGCGCTCCGGACAGCGCTGGCCCCCGGCCTCTAGAGTGAGATGGGCGCACAACCCTAGAGTCTGTCAAGACTGGCCCGTACGGGCAGGGGTACCTTTACCTTTACCTTTACCTTTTTTATAGCTTCATTAGAGGCTCGAAACCTACACTTGCCTTTGAATTGGTGACTTCGCCAAGTTGCAACATTGGCTTCACTCTGCTCTTTAAAACAGCCCTCTGTTGTTTCTTGGAACTTGGCCTGCAATTCAGAGGGACCTTTGCCATCACTTGGGCATGTGAGCATTCATTCCCCTTCCCCTGCAGGTCCGGTGATCTGAACACCCACTTCTTTATTTTAAAAAATGCACCGGATATAAACATTTACATTCTCTGTTCATGCTTTGCCTTCTTAAAAAAGGAGTGTGAACACAATTTTAGGACTTGCACATCTGCTCGAAGGATTGGAGAGGGAGGAGTCTCTTGACGGCGTTCCAGGCACTAGCCAATTGGTCTCATCCACAGATGGCTTTTCCTTCAGAGTTGCAGACCTGTTTTTGTCAGAGATCATTCTAGAGGTGAAAAAGTACATTGGGATCAAATGTCAGGAGGGACGCTCCACTCACACCCCGTCCGTCTCCACCCTACGGGGAGAACATTTATTCTGGCTTTTGAAAGCATCTCTTTCTGCTGGTGTGAATCAGCTACAGTCATGAGAAAGAGAACATTCGCGTCCAATGCCAGCTGAAGATTGGGGCTATTGTCCCAAGCAGAGCCTTGAGACATAGCCACGGCTGGATTGAGGTTTGATGCGGCCCTCAGCTACTGAAGGTAATGGGACCCTTTATATGTCCAGCTGTCCTTTGTCAACAACAAATTGTCGCTGTTTTTTGTGTTGAATATATGCTATATGGTCATTTATGGACCTAATAGGTATCTAAAGCCATTTGCCCATGTTGCCATGCAACCAGTCCATGCAGAATGTAAGGTAAGGGGTAAAGGGACCCCTGACCATTAGGTCCAGTTGTGGCCGACTCTGGGGTTGCGATGCTCATCTCGCTTTATTGGCCAAGGGAACCGGCGTACAGCTTCTGGGTCATGTGGCCAGCATGACTAAGCTGCTTCTGGCGAAACAGAGCAGTGCACAGAAACGCCGTTTACCTTCCCGCCGGAGTGGTACCTATTTATCTACTTGCACTTTGACGTGCTTCCGAACTGCTAGGTTGGCAGGAGCAGGGACTGAGCAACAGGAGCTCACCCCGTTGCGGGGATTCGAACCGCTGACCTCCTGATCGGCAAGTCCTAGGCTCTGTGGTTTAACCCACAGCGCCACCCGCGTCACTATGCAGAATGTAGGCACCCTATATATAGAAAGGAGCAAACCAGTGATATTTTAGGGAGCAGGCGAGCAGGCCTTACATCATAGGAGTCTACACAACACAAAACACGGTTGCTGTATGTAGGTTTTATTTTATTTGTTTTTTATCTTATATTTTGGAAATGTACATCCAGGGTTTTTTCCTTTAATTTTTTTTGGTGCCCCCAAGAGAATGGGGCCATAAGCTATAGCTTGTTTAGCTTATATGTAAATACTGCTAACCACCATGCCACCAAGGGCTCTCCACCAGAGTTGCCAGGTCAAGGCCCAAACCTTAGACCTTGGGGCAGCCCCTAGTGATGTTACAGGGCTGGGCCTTGGAGACGGAGGTTAATTGGGAAAGGGGAGGATGCCGGGCAGGGAACACACACTCCAGCACAATAGAGTGGGGCCCTAATCTATAGCTTGTTTAGCTTATACGTAAATCCGGCACTGGACATTGTCATGATACAGTGGTGCCCCGCAAGACTAACGCCTTGCGAGACGAAAAACTCGCAGAATGAAAGGTTTTTTCGTTTTCGAGTTGCCTCGCAAGACAAATTTCCCTATGGGCTTGCTTCGCAAAACGAAGCTTGCCCTGCAAGCTCCGGGGACAGCGGGAAGCGCAGCATGTCTTCCCCGCTGTCCCCGGACCTCTTTTGAGGCAAGGGGCGGCGGGGAGAAGCGATCTTTTCCCCGTTGCCAGCCCCGCAAGCTCCGGTGACAGAGGGGAAGGTGCAGCGCCTTCCCCTCTCTCCCCGGACCCCTTTTGAACCAAGGGGCGGCAAGGGGAAGAAGCGATCTTCTCCTCACCGCCCCTTGCTTCAAAAGAGGGGACAGAGCGGCACTTCCCCTCTGTCCCCGGACGGTTTCCATAGGAACGCATTGATTGATTTTCAATGCATTCCTATGGGAAACCGTGCTTCGCAAGATGAAAAACTCGCAAGAAGAAAAAACTTGCGGAACGAATTAATTTCATCTTGCGAGGCACCACTGTATTTGCCTACAGTAATTAAGATACAAGTGTTGCAATGGCCTGTTGGATTGTTTGTGCTCTACTCTTAATAAACAGGGCTTTTGGTGGGCAAAATTCCCCCCCCCCCCTTTCTTGCTTGACTGCAGGGAAAGAATAAGCCCAGTCATTTCTGACTCAGCTCTCCTCCTCTG
Organism: Podarcis vaucheri; assembly: GCF_965113315.1. Lineage (NCBI taxonomy): Eukaryota > Metazoa > Chordata > Lepidosauria > Squamata > Lacertidae > Podarcis > Podarcis vaucheri. The sequence goes on from NC_138759.1 coordinate 6,056,618, forward strand.
GAGCTGCAAATTTTGTTTGCAGCAGAACCAGTGGGGCAGCAAGGAAGGAACAGGGAGTTAATGCACTTGCTGTTCTAGCATGTGCTACTGATTCGTGGCTGGCTTTTGATGAGTGCAAACGTTGCAGTGAGCAACACATTTCCACTTCCCATGGCACATGGCAGCCAAAGATTGACCTGGCATCTCCCACCTCCTTATGATCACACTAGGAATCCAATCTCTGTTTGGCAACCCCCTTCTGGCAGTCATTCACCTAGAAACCACCACAGCAGATTCCACTACCTTATTATTTTTTGCCACTGTAAAATGCTTTTGCTCTTCTTAGAGGGAAACCCTGAAATACTCTTGTTCATATCAGCTGTGCTGCATTCTTCTTCTTGTTGTTGTTCTTGTTTAGTCGTGTAGTCCTGTCTGACTCTTCGTGACCCCCTGGACCAGAGCACGCCAGGCACTCCTGTCTTCCACTGCCTCCCGCAGTTTGGTCAAACTCATGTTGGTAGCTTCGAGAACACTGTCCCACCATCTTGTCCTCTTTCGTCCCCTTCTCCTTGTGCCCTCCATCTTTCCCAACATCAGGGTCTTTTCCAGGGAGTCTTCTCTTCTCATGAGGTGGCCTCATGTATTGGAGCCTCAGCTTCAGGATCTGTCCTTCCAGTGAGCACTCAGGGCTGATTTCCTTCAGAATGGAGAGGTTTGATCTTCTTGCAGTCCATGGGACTCTCAAGAGTCTCCTCCAGCACCATAATTCAAAAGCATCCATTCTTCGGTGATCAGCCTTCTTTATGTTCCAGCTCTCACTTCCATACATCACTACTGGGAAAACCATGGCTTTAACTATACGGACCTTTTTGGCAAGGTGATGTCTCTGCTTTTTAAGATGCTGTCTAGGTTTGTCATTGCTTTTCTCCCAAGAAGCCGGCGTCTTTTAATTCCGTGACTGCTGTCACCATCTGCAGTGATCATGGAGCCCAAGAAAGTAAAATCTCTCACTGCCTCCATTTCTTCGCCTTCTGTTTGCCAGGAGGTGATGGGACCAGTGGCCATGATCTTCGTTTTTTGATGTTGAGCTTCAGACCATATTTTGCACTCTCCTCTTTCACCCTCTTCATACCTCACCTAGCATATTTCCAAACCTGTTTATTACGCATTCATTCTGATCAGTATGCAGGGAGGTTAGACGACATTGCCCCAAAGCAGGTATCACTCCACACTTTTCCTTGCATCTACCTTTCACTTTCCTCATTGCAAAACGACAACAACAATCTTTGGGAAGTGGGTTTGTTCTGTAGGAGCTCCAGATTGGATATAATTGCGCAATCTGAATTTGCTGATATGTGGTTGAATCTTATCCGAAAATAACCATCTGGAAGTTCCCTTGCAGATCTCCATGTGTTTCTTAGAACTGCCTACTATGGGGGGGGGCTGACATTTTTCGGGGAGGGGGAGTTCCAGAGTTAGAGGCCAATGCCCTGGTTTGTGTCACCACCCTTTTAGCATTTCATGGGGGTTAGACCACAAACAGAGCCTCTGCAATTGACCTCAAAGTAGGGTTGTCAGAGAATTGTCACATGAACGGACTCCAGATGAGCTTAACAGATTGGAGAAGTTGGCTTAAGCTACCAAAATGAATTTCAGAAGAGACAAATGTAAGGTTTTGCACTTAGTCAGGAAGAATCAGATACATAAATATAATGTGGGGGACACCTGGCTTACTAGCAGTATATGTGAATAGGACCTAGGGGTCTTAGTGGACCACAAGCTTAACATGAGTCCACAGTGTGATGCAGCAACAAAAAATGCTAGCGCTATTCTAGGCTGCATCAACAGAAGTCTAGTGTCCAGATCAAGGGAAGTAATAGTCCCACTCTCTTCTGCCTTGGTCAGACAACACCTGGAATACTGTCTCCTGTTCTGGGCACCACAATTTAAGAAGGATATTGACAAGCTGGAAGGTGTTTAGCAGAAGAAGAAGAGGAAGAAGAGTTTTGGATTTGATATCCCGCTTTATCACTACCTAAAGGAGTCTCAAAGCGGCTAACATTCTCCTTTCCCTTCCTTCCCCACAACAAACACTCTGTGAGGTGAGTGGGGCTGAGAGACTTCAGAGAAGTGTGACTGGCCCAAGGTCACCCAGCAGCTGCATGTGGAGGAGCGGGGAAGCGAACCCGGTTCCCCAGATTGCAAGTCCACCACTCTTAACCACTACACCACACTGGCTCTCAAGATGACCAAGAAGGCAACCAAGATGACCAGAGGTCTGGAAACCAAGCCTTGTGAGGAACGGTTGAGGGAGTTGGGGATGCTTAGCTCTGCTCTAACCACAACTCCACACTGGCTCTCCACCTTGGTATGGAAACAAGCAACCTGGAAACGCCAGCGTTGATCTCCGGCATGCCGCAAGCCTTCCGTCCTTCTTCCTCGGAAGACTTCTGGCTCTTCAAAATGGGGCAGAGAGAGATGCAGCCCAGGGGAGAGGCAGAGAGGAAATTCGGACGTCCTAAGCCTTGCTTCCATGTTCCCTTCCAACAGTGTCTGTCTCTCTCTCTCTCTCTCTCTCTCTCTCTCTCTCTCTCTCTCCTTCCTTTCCTTTTTAAATTTCCAGTTGGCCATGGCGATCGCAGCCGGTGGCGTTCCATTTGGCTGGCCGCCTTTCCAGTCTGGCTCTTGCACTGCGATGATTTCACCCTCTTCTCCCACCCCTTCCTTAAATGTGGAAGTCATCGTCGCTTTGCGTCATATGGCAGGGAATCCAGGCTCATTTTTATTGGCCTGCATGAGTCATTGTTGCTTGTCCAGCTTCCCTGTCACTCGCTTGGAATTTGTGTTTGATCGTTTCCCCCTCTGCTCTGTTTGTTCTGGCTTTATTCTCTCCCCCCCCCTTTTTTTTTGGTCGATGATGCCTCTTTGCTTTGCCCGTTTATCTCTTAGTGTGGTTTCCTGTCCTTCTCCTCTTCTGGTACCAAGAAAAAAATCGAGACCAAAGGCAAATCCAGGTTAGGGTTAGGGATGCCAGTTCCTTACGCGTTCATTCATAAATCTGTTCCAGCCTTTGCCAACCTTGTGCCGTGGCTGTTGTAGTTCAAAACATCTGGAGGGTGCCAGCCGGGGCTGCAGGGGAGTTGTAGTTCAAAACATCTGGCGGGTGCCAGCCGGGGCTGCAGGGGAGTTGTAGTTCAAAACATCTGGAGGGTGCCAGCTGGGGCTGCAGGGGAGTTGTAGTTCAAAACATCTGGCGGGTGCCAGCCGGGGCTGCAGGGGAGTTGTAGTTCAAAACATCTGGAGGGTGCCAGCTGGGGCTGCAGGAGAGTTGTAGTTCAAAACATCTGGAGGGTGCCAGCCGGGGCTGCAGGGGAGTTGTAGTTCAAAACATCTGGAGGGTGCCAGCTGGGGCTGCAGGGGAGTTGTAGTTCAAAACATCTGGAGGGTGCCAGCTGGGGCTGCAGGGGAGTTGTAGTTCAAAACATCTGGAGGGAGCCAGCCGGGGCTGCAGGGGAGTTGTAGTTCAAAACATCTGGAGGGTGCCAGCCGGGGCTGCAGGGGAGTTGTAGTTCAAAACATCTGGCGGGTGCCAGCCGGGGCTGCAGGGGAGTTGTAGTTCAAAACATCTGGAGGGTGCCAGCTGGGGCTGCAGGGGAGTTGTAGTTCAAAACATCTGGAGGGTGCCAGTCGGGGCTGCAGGGGAGTTGTAGTTCAAAACATCTGGAGGGTGCCAGCTGGGGCTGCAGGGGAGTTGTAGTTCAAAACATCTGGAGGGAGCCAGCCGGGGCTGCAGGGGAGTTGTAGTTCAAAACATCCGGAGGGTGCCAGCCGGGGCTGCAGGGGAGTTGTAGTTCAAAACATCTGCAGGGAGCCAGCTGTGGCTGTATAAGAGTTATCGTTCAAAACATCTGGAGGATTCCAGGTCGCCGGAGGCTTGTATGTTTTGTCCCATTCCCACAAGTCGTCGTGATTTATTTACTTATTTTACAAATGGAAATTCGCTTTATATTTTTCACAGTTAAAAACCATTTTATGTATTTTACATACTCATATATATAAGTACAATTTGGGGGTTTGAAAACTCTGTGGCGAAATTCAGCGTGAAGTAGAAGGTTCGCTGCAACCTGTGCATTAGCCCAAGAAAAGGGTAAATCAAGCCAGTTTGCTGAAAAATGTGGATAGAATGGAATCCTCAAATCTTCCTAATTAGGATTTAAAGTTTCTCACACACCCAATCAATTACATTTCCATCCTTTTAATTGGAGAGGCACTTTTATTGTTGGACCACCTTCACACAAACCCATATTTGAGGTGTGTTTGTGTTGGGGAAGCTTTGACAGTCTCCCCGCCCCCAGGTGATACATTCAGATGATCATGCTTTCGTTCCGGTACAGATGCAGCCCCTCTGCCCAGGTTTTTGGGGAGGGTGAAAACCTTGGTGATACCTTATTTTAGCTTTTACGGCCTGTTTTATTTGTGATAGTTATTAATCTCATAAGACGCTGTCCGGTTTATTTTGTTTTAAGTTTTTATCGGTGTTAATTGTGTGCCACTCTGGAAATGGACGAATGAATGATTTAACGGCAAGACGTATTAACTCCCCACAAGCAGATCAGGATGAATGCTGAACGAATGTACATTATTGTGCCCTGTGGAACTCACTCCCATCAGAGATAAATAACTATATAAGTTTTAGCTTTCGTGTGCATGCACACTTTTTTAGATACACTGAAACAGAAGTTGCCAGATCCTTCTATATAGTGAGAAGGTGGGGAGGGGTATTACTCAGAAGGGTGGTGGGAATGGGAGATTGGCAGATAGCTGAGATGAGCCTGTTGATGACTCTTAACGACTCTTACTCATAAGACCTATTGCAGTCATTAAGAGTCGTCAACAGGCTCATCTCAGCTATCTGCCAATCTCCCATTCCCACCACCCTTCTGAGTAATACCCCTCCCCACCTTCTCACTATATAGAAGGGTCTGGCAACTTCTGTTTCAGTGTATCTGAAGAAGTGTGCATGCACACAAAAGCTCATACCAAGAACTAACTTAGTTGGTCTTTAAGGTGCTACTGGAAGGAATTTTTTTATTTTGACTATGGCAGACCAACACGGCTACCTATCTATATAAGTTTTAGAAGACATCTGAAGGCAGTCCTGTTTAGGGAGGGTTTTTAATTATCGGTGGCTTACTATGTTTTTATATCTGTTGCAAGCTGCCCAGAGTGGGGCGACCCAGTCACATGGGCGGGGTGCAAATAATAAAATTAGCACCACCGTTAAATAGATCAGAACAAATGCTAAATATAAAGACCTGATGCAACCTAACCTCTGACTCCACTTTCTGCAAGCAGATCAGGGTGAATGCTCAATAAACAGAGCGGCCTGAGGGTTAAAACACCCAATTCTGCCTGGAACCGGAACTAGACCAAATAAATAAATAGATCTGCGAAGCGAATTCTATCAGGACAGCTTTTCTCCCCCTAATTTGCTGGATGGACCTGAAATAACAGTCATTGCTAAATCATAAGAGCATGAGAAAAGTCAGCTGGATCAAGCCACTGTTATCACAGTGGCCACCCAGATGCTTCTATGGAAAACTCTGAAAGTTGGCCACAGTGATACCTTGGTTCTCAAACGCATTGGTACTCAAACAACATGGAACCCAAACACTGCAAACCCGGAAGTAAGTGTTCTGGTTTGCGAACTTTTTTCGGAAGCTGAACGTGCTCCGTTTTGAGTGTTACTCTTCCAATTTGAGTGCCACACTTCCATTTTGAGTGTTACGCTGGGGTCTGTCTGTTTTTGCTATTTATTTTGCAATTTTGTGGTTCTTTTTTTTGTGACTGTGTGGAACCCTGTTCAGCTATTGATTGATTGTGCAACTGCAGTACATTGTTTATTGCTTTCATTTTATGGATCAATGGTCTCGTTAGATAGTAAAATAGTAAAATTCCAGTTAAATTGCTGTTTTAGGGCAGGCATGACTAAATCCGGCCCGCCGGTCGGTTTAATCCAATCCTAAAAAAGCTCAGCAACTTTGGCTGGCCCCCATGGCCCTTCACTTCATCAAATCTGGCCCTCTTTGAAAAAAAGTTTGGAAACCACTGGTTTTAGGGGTTGTGTTTAAAAGTCTGGAATGGATTAGTCCGTTTTGCATTACTTTCTATGGGAAAGCACGCCTTGGTTTTGGAACGCTTTGGTTTTGGAACGGACATCCGGAACGGATTAAGTTTGAGAACCAAGGTACCACTGCATTGGGAAGCCATTGCTCCAGAGCGCCACCTGCAGAATGGACAAGCATGGGACAGAAAACTCCTCTCGTTCCGCTTGGCAGGGACCGAGTGAAACCGTGTACGCTCTAATTTTAGACCGGTGTTATTACAGGTCACAAGAGAGCCAGCTTGGAGCTCAAGCCGAGTGGCCGGTCACACGCGGAAGCTGCAAAAATAAAATTGGGGGAAGGGGGGGAGAGAGAGAAGACCGGCGGTCACATGACAGCGTCACATGAAGAGGAGGCTTGCGCAAGGAACGATCTGTTTTGTTTTCAGTTTGGTCGAGAGCACTAAAATAGTTTGTGCGCCCTACTTTGACAAAAAAGCGAAACCAATGCATTGCTTTAGTGTTTCCTTCCTTTCGGCACCTCACACACACCCCGATGTCAACTGCCAGCTGATTGTTGGTGCTAGTGTTGTTATTGTTTAGTCGTTTAGTCGTGTCCAACTCTTCGTGACCCCCTGGACCAGAGCACACAAGGCACTCCTGTCTTCCACTGCCTCCCGCAGTTTGGTCAGACTCATGTTTGTATCTTCGAGAACACTGTCCAGCTATCTCGTCCTCTGTCGTCCCCTTCTCCTTGTGCCCTCCATCTTTCCCAACATCAGGGTCTTTTCCAGGGAGTCTTGTCTTCTCATGAGGTGGCCAAAGTCTTGGAGCCTCAGCTTCACAATCTGTCCTTCCAGTGAGCACTCAGGGCTGATTTCCTTCAGAATGGAGAGGTTTGATCTTCTTGCAGCCCATGGGACTCTCAAGAGTCTCCTCCAGCACCAGAATTCAAAAGCATCAATTCTTCGGCGATCAGCCTTCTTTATGGTCCAGCTCTCACTTCCATACATCACTACTGGGAAAACCATAGCTATAACTATACGGACCTTTGTTGGCCAGGTGATGTCTCTGCTTCTTAAGATGCTGTCTAGGTTTGTCATTGCTTTTCTCCCAAGAATTCCTAATGCTATACTGCTGCTATCGGGAGCTTTCTCCTGCTGTAAAGTGTGCAAAGCCCCGCGTTTTGAATCCAGGCAACCAGCCAATTCCTTCGTTATTTACCCCACACACAGGGGTCACGGGGATTCCTATTTTCCTCCCACAAAATCTGCTCATCACTGCTAGTAGCCTCCGATAGCCCTTTCCTCCATGACTGTGTGATGGTGATTACAGGCACAAGCCGATAAGGACCTTCTGCTGTCATCTGTTACCCAGTTCAGATTGAGCTGTGTCAAAAGTCTGCAAGATTTTTCTTAGCTGCAGTATAAAAACTTCTCCGTGTGCCTTGGAAAGCAAGGGTGGTGTTTTCGCATCCCCTCCACTAGCCCTGAGATGTTGCATAATTTACCCTCAGGTTAGAACGGCTAAAAAAGGCATCCTGGAGCAATGCTGCCGATTTATTTCTAGACAGACCATCGGTCTGACTCCCTCTTCATTCTTGTTGACTTCTCTTAACAGGATTTGAAGATGAGCAACCGAGGTGGTTTAGTTTGCTGGGGCTATGTTTTCCAGAAAGTGTATGTGTGTTATTTTTCCCTTTTCTCCCTTAAACTGCCTCTTCTTAGACTACCATCGCCTTCCAGCTTTCCCCAACAGCATGCCCTTCCAGATGTGTTGGGACCACACCTCTGAAGCTGAAAGCAAGAGCATAATAAAACAGCAATTTTAAGGCCTGTCTGCTCACAATCAGAGCTCTTAAATGCGCCTTGGTAACGGTGTGTAGGAATAAGACTTCATTTGCTGCTGCTGTGATATTCTTGGATCCCTAGCACTGTGTTTTCCTTCTTCAGTCTTACCAAAATAATCCTCGTGGTCTTTAATTATACTCCTGGCTCCTTGTTATAAATTGCTGTCTTGTTTACAAATGGTAAAAAAAGACGAAGAAATCACTGGGGGGTTTTCTGTGTGTGCGCTCATTGATTCTCCCACCTACCACATTTCTTTGCGTTGCTCATTCACATTCTTACGAAAGCTAAAAGTCTATCGAGGGCAGCCTCCTTCCTGTGAAACTTCCAACTCTCAAGGCAGCGGTAGCGGTGTTTTGGTTATTTTGGAGAGGGATCGTCCCACCGGTATGGGGTGTCTTTTGAGCAGTGTTCCCCAAATGTTCCGTACCTGGAGCACATCTGCTTTCCTGGATTTTAGTTCTGCATTCAAAGAGAGAGGGAGCCTAATAATATTGCTAAGCCACTATGCAGAACTGGATAAATTAACTGGAAGGATTCGAAACCTGCGGGATCAGAGATTCTTAGAAGACTGGAGTAAACATACGAACTATTTGAAAAGTAATAGAAATGAACAGGTTACGCTAGTAGGACTGCAAGAAGTTTTGTAAGGAGAATTATATGAAATATTACAAGAAAGACCATGAGGAGAATTATTAGTTGATGACAATTAAGAGTGATAGATGTATTAAGAAATGCAGAATAAGTGATAAAAGATGGGAAATCATCAGAGGTGTTGACAGAAGTCTAAAATAATGTTTAAGAAAAGAAGTTATGTTATGTGATTGTTGGAAATGATATGTTAAGAAAACATATATATATATATGTATATATATTCTGCTCTGTTCCCTCACAACATGAACAAGCGTGACGACACGTCCCGCCTGCCAGACATCTGGAAATTAGCCCTCCCCACAAAAACCGACACCAGAACCAGAGGCACACAGAACGCCGTCACCAATCAACCACACCAGACCCAAACCCAGACCCTCTCCACAGACATATTACAGACTCCATCCAGTAGCCAAACTATAGTGGCACCTCCGGATGCTGCACCCCCCTGCAATCCCTACATAGATCTGGCGGGCACTAGGCACAAAATCACAGCTCGCCCCTATACACGAAGCCAAGCCAGAGCACAACTAAATGCAGCACAGCCATCTTCTCAGAAAAACTCTTCACAAGCTCAAGAGGTCAAGACACGAAATCTTTAGCAACTAATCTACACTTAATGACCCACCCAGGGGTATTCAGAATATCACTCATGAAATCACTCAAGATATCCCTCAAGTAATTAAGGAACAAAAGAAGAAAAGGCACACTAATCTAGGAACTTCCTCTCTGCCCAGAACGTTGGAGGCTATACACCACACCCCTCAACAGTATTTATAGGAACTCAAACACCAGATTCTGCTCTGTTCCAGTAACAAGAAGCCGAAAGCACCAGCCTGAAGATGACGAGTGAGACCTCGTCGAAACGTCGCCCAGACACCCCTACTCTTACACGGGAAGACACCCGAAGACACCAAAACCTGCATTCCTGTACCCGTGAAAATCTACGAAAGCATATATATATATATATATATATATATATATATATATATATATATATGCAGGTTTTGGTGTCTTCGGGTGTCTTCCCGTGTAAGAGTCGGGGTGTCTGGGCGACGTTTCGACGAGGTCTCACTCGTCATCTTCAGGCTGGTGCTTTCGGCTTCTTGTTACTGGAACAGAGCAGAATCTGGTGTTTGAGTTCCTATAAATACTGTTGAGGGGTGTGGTGTATAGCCTCCAACGTTCTGGGCAGCACGTACTTCATCCACAATGGACAAAGATACAAACAGATAGAAGGAGCACCTATGGGATCACCCCTCTCACCGGTCATCGCAAATTTGTACATGGAACACTTTGAAACCAATGCTTTAGACAAGTCAGAACACAAACCCAAACTTTGGCTCAGATATGTTGACGACACCTTTGTAATTTGGCCACACGGGAAAGAAAAACTAGATAGCTTCCTCACACATCTCAACAGCCTACACCCCAAAATACAATTCACTATGGAAATAGAAGACAACAACCAACTCCCCTTTCTTGACGTCCTAATCTACAAAAAACCTGATGGCTCCCTAGGACACACTATCTACCGGAAAAAAACACACACCAACCGCTACTTACATGCACAATCACACCACCACCCTGCACAAATAAACTCCGTAGCCAAGACTCTCATCTCCAGAACCAAACGCCTGGCTGACAAAGACCACTTGACAACTGAGTTACAGAATCTCTCAAATGTGTTAATCGCCAATGGATACCAGAAAAACAAGGTTACGAAGCTAATCCAAAAAGAAACACCCCCCAAAAACCAAGACACAGAAGAAAACAATGGCATGGCCCTCCTTCCTTATATCAAGGGCACTACAGACAAAATTAGCAAAATCCTCCATAAACACAATATCAAAACAGCCTTCTGCACCAAACAAAAAATAGCCAATATCCTCAGAAACCCAAAAGACAAAATCCAGCTCGAAAACCAAGGGGTCTATGAAATACCCTGCAAAGTCTGCCCAGCCACGTACATTGGACAAACAAACAGACGAATAAATGCACGTATCGCAGAACACAAGAATGCCGTCAAAAAAGAAGAAAAAACTTCCTCTCTTTTCCAACACATGAAAGAAACAGGACACGAAATTAATTTTGCAGATTCCAAATTGCTCTTTAACATGGAACATCACCACAAGAGAATAATCATGGAAGCCATCGAGATAGAGAAACACCCTCACAACATGAACAAGCGTGACGACACGTCCCGCCTGCCTGACATCTGGAAATTAGCCCTCCCCACAAAAACCGACACCAGAACCAGAGGCACACAGAACGCCGTCACCAATCAACCACACCAGACCCAAACCCAGACCCTCTCCACAGACATATTACAGACTCCATCCAGTAGCCAAACTATAGTGGCACCTCCGGATGCTGCACCCCCCTGCAATCCCTACACAGATCTGGCTGGCACAAGGCACAAAATTACAGCTCGCCCCTATACACGAAGCCAAGCCAGAGCACAACTAAATGCAGCACAGCCATCTTCTCAGAAAAACTCTTCACAAGCTCAAGAGGTCAAGACACGAAAGCTTTAGCAACTAATCTACACTTAATGACCCACCCAGTGGTATTCAGAATATCACTCATGAAATCACCCAAGATATCCCTCAAGTAATTAAGGAACAAAAGAAGAAAAGGCACACTAATCTAGGAACTTCCTCTCTGCCCAGAACGTTGGAGGCTATACACCACACCCCTCAACAGTATTTATAGGAACTCAAACACCAGATTCTGCTCTGTTCCAGTAACAAGAAGCCGAAAGCACCAGCCTGAAGATGACGAGTGAGACCTCGTCGAAACGTCGCCCAGACACCCCGACTCTTACACGGGAAGACACCCGAAGACACCAAAACCTGCATTCCTGTACCCGTGAAAATCTACGAAAGCATATATATATATATATATATATATATATATATATATATATATATGTATTGTAATAATAATTAATCAATAAAAATAATTAAATAATAAACACAACCTGTATTTTTTGCTCTATAAGACTCACTTTTTCCCTCTTGCTGTTCTGGCTTCTGAGATTCAGAATATTTTTTTTCTTGTTTTCCTCCTCCAAAAACTAGGTGCATCTAATGGTCTGGTGTGTCTTATAGAGCAAAAAAATATGGTATATATAAAATATTGCTAAGCCTCTCTTTCCCAGAGTGGTTCAACAATCAGTCCTCGTTCACCAGGAACTTCTGTGACGAGAAACAGGGATGTCCTAACAGCTCTCTGCACCCTTAGCAAACTGCAGCTCCCAGAATACCTTGGGGGAAGAAGCCATGACTGTTTAAAGTGGTTTCATGGTGCTTTTCAACGTGTGGTATGAATGCGGCCTTAGTCAGGGATGTTGTGACTTTATACTGCGGTTCCCTTGATCAGAGGGGCTTCAGCTTGTGTCTTGCACCTGAGTGTGAATGTCTGGGTGTGAGCACACTCCTGGCCATGCTTACAGAAAACAACGTTCAGCTTCTGCCATAACCTGCACCCATCCTGCCTAGAAGTGATTTGTGTAGATCGCTTAAGTGCTGGAATTTTGCTGACCATGTTGAGATGCTTAGACGTTAAAGCCAAAGGTGTCGATTTTATACAGCTGACAGGAACTGCCTTTACGTTGAGAGGAAATGTCTGCTGGGCTTTTACCAAAACTGTATGTGAAGTCTGCCGAAAGCACAATGACCAACCTGCTGCCGTTCAGGTTTATCACCTGCACCAAGCAAGGTCAAAGGTTAGGTGAGACAGGAGTCGGACTCCATCAGCGTCTGGTGGGACCAGGTTGAGAAAGAGTACAGTGGTGCCCCGCAAGACGAACGCCTCGCAAGACGGAAAACCCGCAAGACGAAAGGGTTTTCTGTTTTGGAGGCGCTTTGCAAGACGAATTTCCCTATGGGCTTGCTTCGCAAGACGAAAGCCCATAGGAAATCTCCGGGGACCTGTTTTAAATTGCTGGCGGTCGGGAGCAAAGACTTTTGCCCCCCGCCGGCCTTCAGAAGAGGTCCAGGACCTCTTCTGAAGGCCGGTGGGGGGCAAAAGTCTTTGCCCCCCCCCCGCCTGCCTTCCCGGGACAGCGGAGACCTCTCCGCTGCCCCGGGCAATCTTAAAATGCTGGCGGGCAGGAGCGAAGAGTTCGCTCCCGCCCGCCAGCATTTTAAAATCTCCCCGGGACAGCAGGGGCTTTTAAAATGCTGGCGGTCGGCAGCAAAGCCCTCCTGTCCCCGGAGCTTGCGGGGCGGGAGGTGGGGAGAAGGGCTTTTTTCCCCACCGCCAGCCTTCAGAACAGCCTTCTGAAGGCTGGTTGTGGGAAGAAAAGCCCTTGTCCCCCCCCCCAGCCTTCAGAAGAGGTCGGGGGACAGACTGTCCCCGGACCTGGTCTGAAGGTGGTTTCCCTAGGAACGCATTAATTGATTTTCAATGCATTCCTATGGGAAACCGTGCATCGCAAGACGAAAAACTCGCAAGAAGAAAAAACTTGCGGAACGAATTAATTTCGTCTTGCGAGGCACCACTGTACAATGAATGGTAAAGTTCAAGTTAGTATCAGCGGACATTTGAGGCTTTTGAGGTGCAGCTGATTGGTGGAGAGGAATTTCAGAAGTGCTGCCATTGGCCTGAAAGCCAAGATCCATCCCTGAGCCTTGACTTAACTGGAGAAAATGAGAGAAAGGAGGTGTTGAGAAATGAGTGGATATATTATTGTAAGAGGGGCTTGGTGTGCATGATGCCTTTGCGTGACATCCAAGCCTGTCATTTTATATCTATACGTTGGGAGCCAACAGTTGAAGGAACTTCTGGAGTGGTCAAGGCAATTTCTTTAATGCCCCTAGACCATGGGTAGGCAAACTAAGGCCCAGGGGCCAGATTTGGCCCAATCGCCTTCTCAATCCGGCCCGCAGACAGTCCGGGAATCAGCGTGTTTTTACATGAGTAGAATGTGTGCTTTTATTTTAAATGGATCTCTGGGTTATTTGTGGGGCATTCATTCATTTCCCTCCCCAAAATATAGTCTGGCCCCCCACAAGTTCTGAGGGACGGTGGACCGGCCCCCTGCTGAAAAAGTTTGCTGACCCCTGCTCAAGACAAACCTGTTAAGCATCCTTTTTACACGTTTAAAGGGTTGGTCAGGTACAGACATGTTGCCTTAGAAACAACTCAATAGTGCCTTCAGAAAGAGGCGGAAAGTCTCGCTCTCCCATACCTGGCTGTATGCCACTCATCCTAGGGCAGTGATGGCGAACCTTTTAGAGACAGAGTGCCCAAACTGCAACCCAAAACCCACTTATTTATTGCAAAGTGCCAACGCAGCAATTTAACCTGAATACTGAGGTTTTAGTTTAGAAAAAAACCACTCGTCCATTAAGATCTTCTGCCTTAAAAGAAAAACACAATAACAGAGCTTTCAACGACGCAAACAACTTTTTATTGAAAGGCAAAAGCTTGCATTTGGCATGCTTTTGAACAATTCATGTGATTTTTGCTCTTGTGCGCATGCTGATAATTTGTCTAACCTTGCTGAACTCAAGGCAGCTTACTCCCAAGTAGGAACAACAGACTGGCGGGAGGCCCTGGCACATCAAAAGTCCACGCCTGCTCAGCCAGGGTTAGGTAAAGGTAAAGGGACCCCTGACCATTAGGTCCAGTCGTGGCCGACTCTGGGGTTGCGGCGCTCATCTCACTTTATTGGCCAAGGGAGCCGGCGTACAGCTTTCGGGTCATGTGGCCAGCATGACGAAGCCGCTTCTGGCGAACCAGAGCAGCGCATGGAAACACTGTTTACCTTCCCGCCGGAGTGGTACCTATTTATCTACTTGCACTTTGACGTTCTTTCGAAGCAGGAGCAGGGACCGAGCAACGGGAGCTCACCCCGTCGCGGGGATTCGAACCGCTGACCTTCTGATCGGCAAGTCCTAGGCTCTGTGGTTTAACCCACAGCGCCACCCGCGTCCCCTTGTATGTATAAATGTAAATACGACTGTATATCATAAAGGCAGCACAGCCTCCAGTGATCTCACCCTATACTGAGACCAAGGCAGTCACTGGCACCCCCAAAGTCTCTCACAGCTGCTTTGAGATGAGGATGCAGGTAACATTGCATTTTGAGGTGTGCCTCCAGTTTCAATCTAGAAAGCACCGTGCTCAGGTATAAAAAATCTAGGAGGTCCTAAAGCAGTGTTTCTCAAAGTGACCAGTACCACCCCCTGGGGGGCAGTGGGATCACCTGGGGGGGGTGCTAAGAGGCAAGGAGGCTCCAGGGGGAGGTGCAAAAGACTATTAGACCTTGAAAAGCTGGTAGCACTGGAATCCCAAAGGGTTCATAATTACAATTTATTTTGTTGCTTTTATTTTTTCTTATCATTGTTATGCAAATTGGGAAATTCGTGGAAGGGAACCTTGGTCGGCCTTAGAAAAAATGGTTTAAGAATAAGAACTGATGTATAAGTTCGAGGATTAAGTTTGGATAAGGTAAAACTGGATTTTGTAAATGAACTAAACTAAATGAAGATAAGGTTGTCAAAAATAAACTGAAGAAAGGGATGAGAAACACTGCAAAATTAATGAATGTTAGAACGATGACGGCTTAGAAGCTAGGTGGTTATAGCAATCATGTTCAAGTTAAAAGAAAAGAAAAGTTAAAACTAAATGAAATTAAGGGAGAGGACTTGCTGAATAAATATTTTGAAATTGGAATACAGAAAGGGGAGGTAGGAGGAGGTCAGCGAAGTAAGGCATAAGAAAATAAGGGATTGAAATTATACTTGTTCTTTTTTGTCTGTGTTTTGTTTGTCTTTTTTTGTATATAATTTCTGAATTATTTTTTTTTAATGAAAAGCTGGTAGCACTGAATCATCAAGTTCATCAGTTTTGTTGAATTAATTAAGCTACATAGTCTTACCGTATTTTTCGCTCCATAAGACGCACCTGACCATAAGACGCACCTAGTTTTTAAAGGGGGAATGCAAGGAAAAAAATATTCTTTAAACACTGACAGTTTGCTCTGTGCGGCTCTTGGGGGCTTTTGCGGGAGGAAGGGACAGTGATCCCTCTCGCTGTTCGGGCTTCTGGGATAGCTGCGCAGCCTGCATTCGCTCCATAAGATCCCCTTACTTTTTAGGAGGGAAAAAGTGCGTCTTACAGAGCGAAAAATACGGTAATTGGATTTTGAATAAACGCACCGTTGCTGTTAATTGTGCTAATATTTTCCTGGGTGGGCCATGCAAACAGCTGTTTATGAATAATGCTTTTTGTAGGGTGGAGGGGCACTGGCGTGAATTTACAGAACCAAGGGAGCGGTGCCCCAAAAGAAATTCAGGAACCACTGTCTGAAAGACTTCTTGAAGGCTGTGTGTGTGTGTGTGTGTGTGTGTGTGTGTGTGTGTTAGATCTGATTAGAAGCTACCCTGAACTGGCCAGTTGGATTTTCAGCTTGCGGTGTTTTGTGCCGGGGGGGTGCATTGTCGGCCATGAAACATGGCCATGAAACATGAGGAGAGAGCTCTGTGTATTTGGGGCATGCCTGTGATGTCGGAGGCGGTTGCATGACCGCCATAGGACTGTGTGGGTTTGGGCGATTTAAGCACAAATGTGCCGCTGAACCGAGATGCTTGCCATTCTTTTTCTCCTACACGTCTTTCCCCTTCCTTCCTTCCTTCCTTCCTTCCTTCCTTCCTTCCTTCCTTCTGCAGCAGCTCCTTGCCTTTCTGCCTCCACTTTTATCTGTGAACCTGCCATAACCCCCATGCAGACAGTGGCGTAGCGTGGGGGGTGCAGGGGGGGCCGGCCGCACCGGGCACAACATCTGGGGGTTAGGGTTAGGGGGCGCAAATCCACGGGTTAGGGGGCGCAAATCCATGGGTTAGGGGGCGCAAATTACTTGCCTTGCCCCGGGTGCTGACAACCCATGCTACGCCACTGCATGCAGAGACATTTGGCTCTCTGTCGGCTTTCCAAGTGGAATTTGCACAATGTTAGGATAAGAGCAGTGATGGTGGGTGTAAACCTGGACAACCCAGAATGGCAACGAGAATTATGGATGGTTCTGGGGACGCGGGTGGCGCTGTGGGTTAAACCACAGAGCCTAGGACTTGCCGATCAGAAGGTCAGCGGTTCGAATCCCCGCAACGGGTGAGCTCCCATTGCTCGGTCCCTGCTCCTGCCAACCTAACAGTTCCAAAGCACGTCAAAGTGCAAGTAGATAAATAGGTACCGCTCCAGCGGGAAGGTAAACGGCACTTCCGTGTGCTGCTCTGGTTCGCCAGAAGCGGCTTAGTCATGCTGGCCACATGACCCGGAAGCTGTACACCGGCTCCCTCAGCCGATAAAGCGAGATGAGTGCCGCAACCCCAGAGTCGGCCACAATTGGACCTAATGGTCAGGGGTCCCTTTACCCTTACCTGGGGAAGTTGCATAGGAAGCCTTGCTTATGTCAGAATGGATTCGCTTAACAGTAAGGCAGATAGTGATGGGAAGTAGGGGGAGGAGAGAGAGGTGGGGAAATATTGTAGTCATAGGTGTATCAGTGTATTCAAATCTGAATTGTCAAATTGTGTTATTATTGTCGTTATGGTTTTTGCTGTATATGTCTTTGCGGTTGATGTTTGTATCGAAAAAATGATTAATTAAATTTTTAAAAAGAATGGATTTGCGTAAGTCACCAAATGAGATCATCACTGTGTTAAAAGCAAGCTTTCTGTTTCTACCTCAGATATTTTCTAAGCAAGAGTGAATAAATTACACCAGTACAATCCTAAATATGTTTACTCAAGAGTAAGGCCCTCTGATTTCAGTGGGACTTGGTGCCTGTGTAAGTAACGATTGGATTGCAACCTTGCCCATTAAAACAGTGAAAGACAGTAGGAAATTTTGCCTAGCAGAATTCAAAAAGAAGTTTGTCTGCCTTTTCCAGTCAAACCAAGTGTGGTACTGTTTCATTGATTCTGTTTTGACTATTTATTTGTGCTTTCATCTTGAATCTTTATTTTGTGAATGGCCCTGAGATCTTTTGAAATAAGCAAGTATCCTACTTTTAAAATAAAAAATTCCTTCCAGTAGCACCTTAAAGACCAACTAAGTTAGTTCTTGGTATGAGCTTTCGTGTGCATGCACACTTCTTCAGATACCATTTCGTGCATGCACACGAAAGCTCATACCAAGAACTAACTTAGTTGGTCTTTAAGGTGCTACTAGAAGGAATTTTTTTATTTTGACTATGGCAGACCAACACGGCTACCTATCTGTAACTACTTTTAAAAGACATCTGAAGGCAGCCCTGTTTAGGGAAGTTTTTAATGTTTAATGCTGTATTGTGTTTTTAATATTCGATTGGGAGCCTCCCAGAGTGGCTGGGGAAACCCAGCCAGATGGGCGGGGTATAAATAATAAATTGTTCTTATTATATTATCATTATTTTGATGACGGCTGGTAAATAAATCTAATAAATAAATAAGAATAAGCCACAGATAAATGCTTGGCTACAGTCACTGCTCTCTCTTCTCTGGAAGTTCATGGTAAGACATATTTTGGGTTTGTGTTGCATGTGAACTGGGTCTGTGTGGAAAGTACTGCTATTCTTTTTAATTCTGAATTTGTTATATCCACCATAAAAAAAACCCAAATATAAATTAATCAGGGTGTGTAACAGGTAAGTAGTTACAGATAGGTAGCCGTGTTGGTCTGCCATAGTCAAAATAAAGAAATTCCTTCCAGTAGCACCTTAAAGACCAACTAAGTTAGTTCTTGGTATGAGCTTTCGTGTGCATGCACACTTCTTCAGATACACTGAAACAGAAGTTGCCAGATCCAGAAATAGACTGGAAAGAGAAGCTGCTGAATTGCAACTCATTACCAAACTTAAAACCATGGAGAGACCTGGTCTGAACAAAGACATTGGATTCTTATCTCATTATACATGACTAAGCCATTTTTCACCTTCTCACCCCTTGCCTTTTCCTGTAAGACCTATTGCAGTCGTTAAGAGTCGTCAACAGGCTCATCTCAGCTATCTGCCAATCTCCCATTCCCACCACCCTTCTGAGTAATACCCCTCCCCACCTTCTCACTATATAGAAGGATCTGGCAACTTCTGTTTCAGTGTATCTGAAGAAGTGTGCATGCACACGAAAGCTCATACCAAGAACTAACTTAGTTGGTCTTTAAGGTGCTACTGGAAGGAATTTATTTTAACAGGTAAGTAGTTATTTTCTTCCCCTGGTCCACAAATGATCAGTACAGGTCTGTGTGGATCAGTGACCCTCGCATATCTTTTCTGACTGTATCTTGTGCCAGTGGCAACAGGGCAGCTGACCCAGGTGTGATTTCTTTATTTTATTCGTTATTTTTATTTTACTTATTAATTTGGTATACTGTCCTATGCCCGTAGACCTCAGGGCGGTTCGCAACACAAAACTGCAATATAAAAAACACAGAATACATAATAAAACCAAAAACAACCCAATACAGTGGACACTTGGGTTGCAAACGTGATCCGTGAGGGAAGCATGTTTGCAACCCGCAGCGTCCACAACCCACAGCGCTGCGTCTGCACACAAGCGGGTCGCAATTCGGCGCTTCTGCGCATGCGCAAAGCACGATTTAGCGCTTCTGCGCATGCACAAGCGCCGAAACCCGGAAGTAACTCGTTCCGGTACTTCCGGGTTCGGCACAGTGCACAACCCGAAATCGCGCAACCTGACACGTCTGTAACCCGAGGTATGACTGTAATCCCGCCTCCCCCAACCTATTATTCTATTTATTAAATTTTTATGTCATCTATTAAATTTCTTTAATCTTCCTGATTGCAATAACAGGCTGAGAAAATCAGCGCCTGGGCGTTCTGTGTGACTCAGAAGTCTGCACACTCCCAGCAGAGAGATCAAGTCACCTCTTTGGTTTGGTTTTGCACTCCCTTTTCTTCTTCCGCTTTGTGCGGGGAGGAGAAAAGAACTAGACTGCGTCGTTGCTTGTTCTGCGGGGATCGGCCTCGCAAAGCCGCCTCGGTGCGTCTGAATCTCCTTATTTGCTCGCTCGGGCGGTTTGCTGATTTCACAACTCTCTTTCTCCTGCCCCTTTCCTCCTCCCCCCCCCCTTCCCTGGCACAACAGGAATCATTAACCAGTGGCAGCAGGAATCAAAGGACAAGGTGATTTCGCTCCTGCTAACCCACCTGCCTCTGCTGAAGCCGGGGAACATTGAGGCGAAAGTGGAGTACATGAAGCTC
Source organism: Podarcis vaucheri (assembly GCF_965113315.1). NCBI lineage: Eukaryota > Metazoa > Chordata > Lepidosauria > Squamata > Lacertidae > Podarcis > Podarcis vaucheri. The sequence continues at coordinate 6,076,410 of NC_138759.1, forward strand.
CTTCCCAAAATCCTGGCTCACTCCATCGAACACAACCAGCACATAGAGGAGAGCAGGCAGCTCCTGTCTTACGCCCTGATCCACCCCGCCACGTCCCTAGAGGACAGGAGCGCCCTGGCCATGTGGCTGAACCACCTGGAGGACCGCACATCGCTGGGCACCTACGGGAGCCAGGGCAGGGGCCGGTCCGACTCGGTCGATTACGGGCCCTCGCACTACTATCACCAAAGACAGAACTCGGACGATAAGCTCAACGGGTGGCAGAGTTCGCGGGACTCCGGCATCTGCGTCAACGCCTCCAGCTGGCAGGATAAGAACCTGGGCTGCGAGAACGGCCACCTCCCTCTCTATTCCTCCTCTTCCGTCCCCGCAACAATCAACACGATCGGAACGGGCACGGGCACAAGTAAGTCGCGGGTGGCGGTCTTGGGGGGCGTGCGGGAGGGCTCTTTCCTTTTCCTCCAGTCGCACCGCACTGAGCAAACTTGAACAAAACAGCGTATAACTCGAGGGGAAAGAAGCCGTGCCTAAATTAGGGTCTGGGCTGGTGGAGAACAGGGTCAGGTTCAGTTAGGCAGCTGGAGGAATGTCACAGCTACGCAGCCAATCAGAGCACGTGTTGCCTCTGTCAAACATCCCTGGTTGCTAAGCAACCCCTCCACCACCTTCCCTTGGCTAAGTGGGCTTACCTCGTGTTGTATTTTCCCCCCTTTTTTTAAAAAAAAAGAATATTTATTGAGATTATACAAAAAATTACACATAAAGAAAAAACAAACAAAGACTAACAAACACAAGCTAACAAGAAAGTTGTCAAAAAGGCAACCTAGAAAGAAGAAAAAAAGGAAATAGAAAAAGAAGGGAAAAAAATATATTTTTAAAAAAGATAAATCCATTTTTCAGCATCTTTGATCTCATTTGCTTATTTCCTTGACCTCCTCACACCTCCCCTTTTGTATTCCTGTTTTCCAAGTCTTTTCAGCAAGTTACCTAGCGTTGTATTAACCCTTTAAGTTACAAGCCGAATGATCCCAGCTGTGGCTCTTCCGGCAGGTTTGCATGTCTCACTTCCTATTCCTAAATAAATATTGTTATTTGAAGGTTTTCAAAACGTGGCAACAGCCATGGTAACAAACATCCATTAGGGTTCCAAGCAAGGAGGGAGGGAGTGGAATTGTGTAGGTCTCCTGTGTTGCTGCAAAGATCTAAATGCAGCGCCGACTTCTCCTGGAGAAGCCTAGTTGAAATACGTGAGAGTTGTCTGAGGACTTCAGGGTGCTCGTTCATTTCAGTGGGGATGCGGGTGGCGGTGTGGTCTAAACCACTGAGCCTCTGGGGCTTGCCGATCAGAAGGTCGGCAGTTCAAATCCCCCGTTGCTCTGGCCCAGCTCTTGCCAACCCCAGCAGTTCGAAAGCACGCCAGCGCAAGTAGATAAATAGGTACTACTGCAGCGGGAAGGTAAACAGCGTTTCCATGCATTCTGGCACTCATCACAGTGTCCCATTGTGCCAGAAGCGGTTTAGTCCTGCTGACCACATGACCCAGAAAGCTGTCTGTGGACAAACGCCGGCTCCCTCGCCTGAAAGCAAGATGAGTGCCGCAACCCCATAGTTGCCTTTAACTGGACCTAACGGTCAGGGTTCCCTTTACCTTTACCTATAACACTTTAGAGTGTTCAGAGTGCTTCTTGCCATAGCTGTCAACGTTTCCCTTTTTTAAAGGGAAATTCCCTTATTCCGAATAGGATTCCACACAAGAAAAGGGAAAAGTTGACAGCTATGCTTCTTGCCGATCAGAAGGTCGGTGCTTCGAATCCCCGCGACAGGGTGAGCTCCCGTTGCTCTGTCCCAGCTCCTGCCAACCTAGCAGTTCAAAAGCACACCAGCGCAAGTAGATAAATAGGTACCACTGCGACAGGAAGGTAAACGGCCTTTCCATGCGCTCTGGCTTCAGTCACTGTGTTCTGTTGCACCAGAAGCGGCGTAGTCCTGCTGGCCACATGACCCAGAAAGCTGTCTGTGGACAAACGCCGGCTCCCTAGGCCTGAAAAGTAAGATGAGCACCACAACTCCATAGTCGCCTTTGACTGGACATCTTTCCGCAGGGCCTGCAAGACAGAGTTGTTCCACCAGGCCTTTGGTTAGGGCGCAGCCTGACCCCCTCCTCTGGCAACCTGCACAGAATTTTGCTTAACGGTTGCCATCAATTTGATTTTAATTAATTTTTATAATGAAATGTTTTTAAAATGTTGGATTATTTGATTGTTTGATTATTTGATTGTTGTTAGCCGCCCTGAGCCCGGCTTTGGCTGGGGAGGGCGGGATATAAATAAAATTTATTATTATTATTATTATTATTATTATTATTATTATTATTATTAACCCTTCGGGGCTCTTTTACCTACCCAATGGTTAGGCATGGGAGCTGGTATTGGACAACATTCAGAGACCCACAGCTGCCCCACTCCTGATTTAAATTGGCACTGTTTGTGCTGCTTCCAGAGGAGTCGCCATGTCTGGCGACTGCAACAAAAACAAAGAAATGTTGTAGCTTCACCAGTTCATTGCAGTGTATATTTCCAATCCAGTGGCTTTTTGTTTTGTGGTTTGCATGACATAATCATAGAATCGTAGAGTTGTAAAGTTAGAAGGGACCCCAAGGGTCATCTAGTCCAACCCCCTGCCATTCAGAAATCTCAGTCAAAGCATCCATGACAGATGTCCATCAAACCTCTTCTTAAAAACCCCCAAGGAAGGAGAGTCCACAACCTCCCGAGGGGGATCTTTCCTCTGTTGAGCAGCTCTTACCATCAGAAAGTTCTTCCTGCTATTTAGTTTGAACCTCCTTTCTTGCAACTTTACAATGAATGAATGAATTTCATAGAATCGTAGGATTTCTTTTTTAAAAATAATAATCATCTTTACAGTGGTGCCTCGCAAGACGAAAAGAATCCGTTCTGTGATTCTCTTCGTCTAGCAGTTTTTTCATCTTACGAAGCAAGCCCATTGACGGATTAGAGGATTAGCACTATTAGCGGCTTTTAGCGGCTTATCAGCTTATCGGATCAGCTGATAAGCGGCTTAGAAAAGGGGGGGGAGGGAAAAAAACCCCGCAGGAACTCGCAAGACATTTTCGTCTTGCGAAGCAAGCCCATAGGAGATTCGTTTTGCGAAGCACCTCCAAAACGGAAAACTCTTTCGTCTAGCGAGTTTTCCGTCTTGCGAGGCATTCGTCTTGCGGGGCATCGCTGTATTACTTTTCAATTAGATACTCCACATACACATATTGTATTACATTTTACATTTATACTTGCTCTTCAGAGCTGACTTCCTCCTTCCTTCTTCTGGTTCTTTTTATATCACATATAATTTTATCGCATTATTTTCTTCCATTTTGTATATTGTTATATTGCATGATTTTTTTGGTGCAGGCTGTAGCCATGGACATGCTATGTGATCTGATGGTGAATTTGGGGTGACCCAATGTAAAAATCCTGAGGATCCATGGGCTTTTACCTCCTCCCTCCCAGGCAGCCTCTGCTAGCATCCCTTATCTCTCTCCCGATCTCACAGATCAGCTGTTTCCTTTCAACACTCCCTTCCCTCTTGTTTGCCTTAGTGTCTTTTCCTTGATGGCAATTAAACTGAGTAGGAAGTTGAGATGGTGCTTTGGGTTGAGGTGACCTGAAAACTACCTAAAGCTATTTTCCAATCTGGAAGAAGAAGAAGAAGAGTTTGGATTTGATATCCCGCCTTTCACTCCCCTTCAGGAGTCTCAAAGCGGCTAACAATCTCCTTTCCCTTCCTCCCCCACAACAAACACTCTGTGAGGTGAGTGGGGCTGAGAGACTTCAGAGAAGTGTTACTAGCCCAAGGTCACCCAGCAGCTGCATGTGGAGGAGCGGGGAAGCGAACCCGGTTCCCCAGATTACGAGACTACCGCTCTTAACCACTACACCACACTGGCTCTCCCCCCCCCCAAAAAAGCAACCTGCCTCCATATCTGGCCTGGGGTAGTGATTGAGGGCGGGTGCCATTATCTTTTTAAAGGGGCTCTTTAAGAGTACCTTTGAAGCAGGAATGGGTTCGAAGTGCTCATGTAGTGCATTGACCCAAATTCCCAAGTCGGACCAGGGTTCGAATCCCCTTCTGGGTTTTTATTTTGAATTAAAATCCTAGGGCGCCACACCCAAGCTGTTCCACAGACGACTGAAATTTCAAAGGGCACATGAATTAGAAAAAACCCTGTCCTTAGCTTGGCCGACTTCAGGAGAAGTGCAGCAGAGGCGCTTAGAAAATCAGGCGTGTTTTCTGCCAGGTGGATCTGTCAGGGCGAAGGGAGGTGCTGCGGGAACCCTAGGGTGCCATCTTCACCCCTCACGCAGCTACAGTTCCTGGAGTTCCCTGGGAAGAGGGACTGCCTGTCGGAAATGCGTCTCTAACAACTCTTATACATAGGGTTGCCTCTGAAGACGGTTCGGAAACTTCAGCTAGTGCAGAATTCAGCGGCCAGGTTGCTCACCGGAGAAAGATGAGCATTTTACACTGATCCAACTGCACTGGCTACTGATTAGTTTCCGGGCCCAATTCCAAGTGCTGGTTTTGACCTATAAAGCCTTAAACGGCTCAGGACCCCAATACCTCAAGGACCACCTCTTTCCATATAAACCTACCCGGACCCTGAGATCATCTTCTGAGGCCCTTCTTCGTGTGCCCCCTCCTCGAGAGGTCCGGAGGATGGCAACACAAGAACGGGGCCTTTTCTGCAGTGGCTCCCTGTCTGTGGGATGCTGTCTCTAGGGAAGTTCGCCTGGCACCTTCATTATACACCTTTAGGCACCAGGCAAAAACGTTCCTTTTTAACCAGCCCTTTGCTTGACCTGATCAACATCCTATGCCCTCTTAAAATGTGGCTCCTTTTGGGGGGGGATGTTATTGTTATTGTTTTTATTTTATATGATCTTTTCTGTGAACCGCCTGAGACCTTCATAACCTTCATGTTGACCTTCATGTTGTTGTTCATAACAATAACAACAACAACAACAATAATATCAACAACAACTTTTTGTTTCAAACTGGCCTATCCTCTTTTTTGCAATTATTTTTATTGATTTTCATATTATATATTTATACATTCTTACAATATTAGCAACCTAAAACTCTCAGGAGTTTTACAGCTCTTAGTACCCTTTGCAAACTGGATTCTCTGGGGGAAGCCATGGCTGTTTAAAGATGTTCTGGGCAGTTTTTCCGTTCTGAAACCCAAACGTTCACAGTCCGCCCTGGGACCTGCTGGCAAAGGACAGGTCATAAAGTTCGTCATTGTCACCCGGGTTCCTTTCGGGTGCCCCCTGCCCCATCTGAGCCTGCCTCCCACCCGCCCCCCTCTGCACAAACGTCCTTCTGTTTCGCCTCTCTCCTGGCACGGGGCAGCCTTTCCCACCGAAGGAGCCTGCTGTGAGAGTTTTTCCTCTTTCGCTCCGCGTTCTCTCCAGGCTGCCTCCCCTGCACAAACAGCCCTTATCCCAGCCCCAAGGCACTTCCTGGCTCCGTACAATGAGGGCGTTCTGCTCCTGGCCGGTTCACTAGGGCCAACACGCAGCTCTCAGTTCCACCGAGGGGTTTGCAGAGTCTCCCCCTTTCAGAGCAGGGTGCGCTTAAGGAAGCCGCTCTGGAAAAGGGAGTTTTTCTGCACGCTCGGCTCGCAGGGAGGGCCTGCACAAGGCAAGGCTCCTTCGCTGGATTTTACTGAGCTTTTGTTTACTTCCTTTTATATATTTATATATATATATATATATATATATATATATATATATATATACACACACACACACACACACACACATATATGGACGCAGGTAGCGCTGTGAGTTAAACCGCAGAGCCTAGGACTTGCTGATCAGATGGGGTGAGCTCCTGTTGCTCAGTCCCAGCTCCTGCCAACCTAGCAGTTTGAAAGCAGGTCAAAGTGCAAGTAGATAAATAGGTACCGCTCTGGCGGGAAGCTAAACGGTGTTTCCGTGCGCTGCTCTGGTTCGACAGAAGCGGCTTAGTCATGCTGGCCACGTGACCTGGAAGCTGTACGCCGGCTCCCTCGGCCAATAAAGTGAGATGAGTGCCGCAACCCCAGAGTCGTCCACGACTGGACCTAATGGTCAGGGGTACCTTTACCTATCTATCTATCTATATATATAATTGATTTTAACATATAAATTATGAAATGTACCACAAAACTTATCACTTATACATTATACAATCTTTTTAGACTTCCATCAGCACCTCTGATGATCCACCGTTTTAACCACTTCTTATGCATTTCTTAACTTTATATTGCCTTTACATCTCTTAACAAATCATCCTCCCCCTTCTCCAATACTTCCAATAATACTCCTCACAAAACGTCTTGCAAACCTACAAACGTCATCTGAACTTCACAAATACTTTTCAAATAGTCCGTAAATTTACTCCAGTCTTCCGTGAATTTCTGGTCCCGCTGGTTTCGAATCCTTCCTGTTAGTTTATCTAGTTCTGCATAGTCCATTAACTTCATCCTCCATTCTTCAATCGTCGGTAGTTCTTCTTGCTTCCATTTTTGGGCCAGTAATATTCTTGCTGCTGTTACTGCATATGAAAAGAGCTTATATTCCTTTCTATTTATATCACTCCAACAATGCCCAGTAAAACTGCTTCTGGTTTCTTTATAAATGTGTATTTCAACATTTTTCATCTCATTATATATCATCTCCCAGAAGCATTTCACCTTTTTACATTCCCACCACATGTGATAGAATGTTCCCTCTTTTTCTTTACATTTCCAACATTTATTACTGACTTTATACATTTTCGCTAACTTGACAGGTGTAATATACATCTATACATCATTTTCATCCCATTTTCTTTTAGGGCACTGCATGCAGTAAATTTTAAACCTTCTTTCCATAATTTTACCCAATCACTCAGCTGTATATTATACCCAAAATCTTTGGCCCAGTGAATCATAACTGACTTAACCTCCTCGTCCTTCAAGTGCCATTCAAGCAGCAGTTTATACATTTTAGACAAAATTTTAGAATCATGAGCTTTTGTTTACTTCCAAGTGCTGGAAACGTGCAAGCAGCGCCCAGGGGAGCACCAGAAGAGCTCTGCCGGATCGGACCCAAAGACCCAACTAGTCCAGCGCTCTGTTCTCGCAGAGGCCAGACAGACACCCATGGGGAGACCGCAAGCAGGAACTGAGGGGAGCAGCGCTCGCCCCACCTGCCTGCGATTCCCTCAAGGGTCTTCAGAAGCATAAAAGCAACTCCAGGTTTTCACGGGGGCTGTGTTGTTCCAGGTCTTCGTGCACTTCTTTGAAATCGTGTGAAATCGGACACCCATCAAAAAAGCCTGCAAACACCCCGTTCTGCCCTATAAGTGACCTTTCAGTGACATCTTTATGACATTTCCGAGTCATTTCTGGGTTCGGAGCTGCATACCTGTGTGCAATTGCACCTAAAACAGGAGTTGCCTATATTAGTATTAGTACAGTGGTACCTCGGGTTAAGAACTTAATTTGTTCTGGAGGTCCGTTCTTAACCTGAAACTGTTCTGAACCTGAAGCACCACTTTAGCTAATGGGGCCTCCCGCTGCTGCCGCGCCACCAGAGCATGATTTCTGTTCTCATCCTGAAGCAAAGTTCTTAACCCGAGGTACTATTTCTGGGTTAGCGGAGTGTGTAACCTGAAGCGTCTGTAACGTGAAGCACATGTAACCTGAGGTACCACTGTATTAGTATTAATAAACCACCGAGCCTCTTGGGCTTGCTGATCGGAAGATTGGCAATTCAAATCCCCACGACGGGGTGAGCTCCTGTTGCTCTGCCCCAGCTCCTGCCAACCTAGCAGTTCGAAAGCACACCGGTGCAAGTAGATAAATAGGTACTGCTGTGGCGGGAATGTAAATGGTGGTTTTGTGCGCTCTGGTTTCCGTCACAGTTTCCCGTTGCACTAGAAGCCGTTTAGTCCTGCTGGCCACATGATCCAGAAAGCTGTCTGCGGACAAACGCCGGCTCCCTTGGCCTGAAATCGAGGTGAGTGCTGCAACCCCATAGTTGCCTTTGACTGGACTTAGCTGTCCAGGGGTCTGTTACCTTTACCTTACCTTTGCGCATTAGTGGTACCTCGTGTGAAGAACTTAATTCGTTCTGGAGGTCCATTTTTAATCTGAAACTGTTCTTAACCTGAGGTACCACTTTAGCTAATGGGGCCTTCCACTGCCGCCGCCACGCGATTTCTGTTCTCATCCTGAAGCAAAGTTCTTAACCCGAGGTACTATTTCTGGGTTAGCGGAGTCTGTAACCTGAAGCGTCTGTAACCTGAAGTGTCTGTAACTCGAGGTACCACTGTATTAGTATTATTATCTCGCAAGGAGGTAAGATAGGGAAGCCGCCAGCTGTGCTGTGGTTTAAAATACCCACGTCCACACACCCCACGGGCATAGATTGGTCAGGCAGGGGTGACTCAGCCAGTGTTGGCGGGGAGGGGGCGTCAATCCCCCTCCCCGAGCCAGGTCACTACAAGGACCCAGATGCCCGACCACAGCATAACCCACCGCGAAAGGTGAGCGGTATTATTGCTAATATTATTATAAATTAAATTTGTATACCGCCCTAGATCCAAAGATCACAGGGCAGTTCACAACATAAAAATACAAAATGAGAACAAAAAATACACAATAAAAGCACACACACACATACCAACACATTTAAAAGGCATAGAATGCTTAATCGGCCAAAGGCCTGGTTATAAAGGAACATTTACAGAGAGACTGTCTCCAACAAGTAAAGGGAGAAGATAGTCAGCAGAGCTAGTAGACATTGATAGCCATCTCCTCTATGGACGTGTCTCGTTCTCCTTTGACACCACCTAGGTTGGTGGCTGGGGACGTGGGTGGCGCTGTGGTCAAAACCACTGAGCCTCTTGGGCTTGCCGATCAGAAGGTCGGTGGTTCGAATCCCCGCAACGGAGTGAGCTCCCGTTGCTCTGTCCCAGCTCCTTCCAATCTAGCAGTTTGGAAGCATGCCAGTGCAAGTAGATAAATAGGTACCGCTGTGGCGGGAAGGTTAACAGTGCTTCTGTAAGCTGCTCTGGTTTCGGTGTCCCATTGCGCCAGAAGTGGCTTAGCCATGCTGGCCACATGACCCGGAAGCTTTCTGTGGACAAATGCCTGTTCCCTCTGCCTGTAAATAAATAAATAATAAATATAAATAAACAAATTTTTATTTATACCCCGCCCTTCCCGGTTCAGAAAACCGGGCTCAGGGCAGCTAATAACAAATTTAAAACACTTAATTGATGCAACAAAAACCAGCATAAAATACAGTATAAAACATGAATAACAATAAATTCAGAATTCAAAAATAAATTTAGGGGGGAAATCCATCCAATAAACATTAGATGATCACCAGGGCTAGCTGGTTAAATTAATCCTATTTGGGCCAGCGAGGAGACCAGGAGAGAATTAGCTGTGGGATCCCAGAGCGGGTAATCTTCATAAAAACGGGAGGGGGAGGAAAGGAAGGGGAATAAAAGATCAGGCTAAGTTCAAATTGAAAGCCAGGTGGAATAGCTCTGTCTTACAGGCGGAAGGAAGTTAAATCCTGCAGGGCCCTGGTCTCCTGGAACAGAGCATTCCACCAGGTTGGAGCCATCACTGAGAAGGCCCTGGCCCTGGCGGAGAATAGTCTGAGTTCCTCAGGGCCCGGGACCTCTAAACCATGGACCTTAAGGTCCTCTGTGGGGCAGACCAGGAGAGGTGGTCCCGTAAATACGAGGGCCCTAAGCCACAAAGCGAGATGAGCGCCGCAACCCCAGAGTCATCTGTGACTGGACTTAACTGTCAGGGGTCCTTTACCTTTACCTTGGGTTGGTGCCCCGTCTCTTGTGGGAGTGAGTTCCACAGTCAGACTATGCACTGTGTGAATATATACTTTTATGTGTATATATCTGACCTGAATCTCCAACGTTCAACTTCACTGGGTTCCCCTGACTTCTAGTGTTAACTTAGTGGTGGAAATCTGGTGGCAAAACGCAGGATTTTCCAACTTGTCCCCAGAGCAGCACACAGAAAAGCCTTTCACAGGAAGCATCCCTGACGTACTCCAGCTTAGAACCAGACATATTTAGTATGTTTTGACTGTGGCTTCCTACTTTCACAAAGGCCACCTCTTCTCCCTCCCTGCCTGCAGGAACACAGTTTCTTTCGAAGCTATTAATACATCATTTCAGTATTTCGCCTAGCACGAGGCAGTGGGATGAGAGAGAGAGAGAGAGTATTTTTGAAACTGAATTGCAATAAAGCCAGCATAAATCTTTGGCACTTCCTGTTGTGATCTGCCGCACAGCAGAGGAGAGAAGGAAGCAAAACATTTCAGGCCACCAGTTTATTATATATTCATATTCCCTCTCTCTCTCTCAGTCTCCTCCGTTCCATATATAAATGGTTCTCTTCGAAATATATCTTGTTGTTCCTGGGATCATTACTACATCTTCATTTGCCAAGTGAAGATGTAGTAACGATCAGCTCCTCGCTGGAAGGTGTGGTTCTCCTCCAGGGATCTTGTAAAATCAGAGCTGGCATCTTGTCAAAATGCTCAACTTAAAACGAACCCCCCAGGAATCTCAGGCCAGACCGAGACTTCTGAGTGTGCCCCTCTCTCGGCGAAGGTTCCCTTCCACCTGCCAAGCCCAGTTGCCCACTCCTGGCCGCTCGGAGAAGGCATTAATAAAAAGGAAACTTAAAGAGGTCATGCAAGCAAAAAGGTTGTTTCCTTATCCTTATTGTACATCTCACTGGATTGAGCTTGGCTGAAAGGCGGAGTTGGTTATGAAAGGCCTATTTAAAAGGAATAGCAAACAGCAGGGAACCTCTCCGTTAAGCCTGTTTGCACTGGAGCAAAAATGTACCGTATTTTTCGCTCTATAAGACGCACCAGACCACAAGACGCACCTAGTTTTTGGAGGAGGAAAACAAGAAAAAAAATATTCTGAATCTCAGAAGCCAGAACAGCAATCCCTCTTGCTGTTCTGTCTTCTGGGATAGCTGTGCAGCCTGCATTCGCTCCATAAGACGCACACACATTTCCCCTTACTTTTTAGGAGGGAGAAAGTGAGTCTTATAGAGCAAAAAAATACGGTAACTTTGGATTCCTTGATTTTCATAAATACGTCTCTCGCATTAGGTAAGTTCTTGCAGGATAAGGCTACTAGCCACAATACAGTGGACGCTCGGGTTGCGGACGTGATCCGTGCAGGATGCATGTTCGCAACCCGCAGCATTCGCAACCCACATCTGCGCACTCGTGGGTTGCGATTTGGCACTTCTGCGCATGCGCAAAGCACGATTTAGCACTTCTGCGCATGCATGACTGCCGAAACCCGGAAGTAATCTGTTCCGGTACTTCCGGGTTTCGGTGGTCCGTAACCTAAAAAAAATGCACCCTGAAGCATCTGTAACCCGAGGTATGACTTTAGCTGTTTTCTACCTCTTTACTGTTGGAGGCCGGGACGCGGGTGGCGCTGTGGGCTAAAGCCTCAGCGCCTAGGGCTTGCCGATCGAAAGGTCGGCGGTTCGAATCCCCGCGGCGGGGTGCGCTCCCGCTGCTCGGTCCCAGCGCCTGCCCACCTAGCAGTTCGAAAGCACCCCCGGGGGCAAGTAGATAAATAGGTACCGCTTACCAGCGGGAAGGTAAACGGCGTTCCGTGTGCGGCTCTGGCTCGCCAGAGCAGCGTTGTCACGCTGGCCACGTGACCCGGAAGTGTCTGCGGACAGCGCTGGCCCCCGGCCAATAGATGTGAGATGGGCGCACAAACCCCAGAGTCTGTCAAGACTGGCCCGTTCGGGCAGGGGTACCTTTACCTTTACCTTACTGTTGGAGGCAGTAAATGCTGGAACTGGGAATCCAAAATAGGAAGAGGCGCAATTATGCTCAGCTCCTGCATGTTTTTGCCGAGAACCTAAATATATGTAATAGTGGTGCCAGGCAAGCCACACCGGGGAGCGCATTCCAGAAGTGGGGAGCCACTGCAGAAAAGGCCTGTTCTTGTGTTTCCACCTCCCAGGGCTGGAATGATGATTGCAGGGTCTGGGCCGGTTCATATGAAGAGAGACAGTCCCTGAGATGCTGTATAATGTAGCACTTGGAAAATAGAACGAGTTAAGAATGGCGTAAGAGCAGCATTATAATTTTAAGAATGGCTGAAGAGCAGCCTTGGAAATTGTCAATTTAGAACCATTTGTGAACCACTTAATCAACGAGCTCTCGGAGCTGTGTACATAATAATTGCATTGACAAAGCAATCAGAGTAATTAAAACGAGAACCATCAGCTTGCTGTTTCCTACCCTAGCTGAAGATTCGGCTCCCTCCTGCCAACTTCCAGCCCACCTGGCTTTCAAAAGGAATTTCTTGGGTTTCCTAGAGTTTTGCCATTTCCATTTAAGATTTTACCAGTCCCACAGGAAGCCTCCTTGCCAACCCGATTCTGATATCCATTTATCTCCTGCGGAGAGCGATAAGCAGATTGCCATGAAGGCAGCCTTTTCCCTCACATGCTGTAAGCTGCTGTTCTCAAATCCCGTCCAAAGGAGAGAGAGAGAGAGAGCTGTTGGGTACGCATATGGAGCAGGAACTGAGCAGTTCAGAAATTGGCAGCGGCGATGCCATTACGAAGCGAGCATTTGGGGTGGGTTAGGGGACTGCTGTTGTGTTTCCTTTGCCTAGTTCTATCAGATGCTTCAGTCGTTCGTTCGTTCGCAAGCAAACACAACGGCTAGCCAGCAGTTGGAGAGCGTTTTGCGGAAACGTCATTCTCTTGTTTTGTGCCACCGAGAGGTTTGGTGATGAAACCAAGGCCACATTCGCGCCGTGTGTTTAAAGCACTGTCGCATCATTTTGACAGTCAGGGCTTCCCCCCGAAGGATTCTGGGAACTGTAGTTTGTTACAGGCGCTGAGGGTCGTGAGGAAATCCTCTATCCCCCTCCCAGAGCTAGAGTTCCCGGATTCGATTAACAGCTAATGGAGGATGGATGGCGGCTAACAGATTGAGATTGAATCCTGACAAGACAGAAGTACTATTTTGGGGGGACAGGAGGCGGGCAGGTGTGGAGGATTCCCTGGTCCTGAATGGGGTAACTGTGCCCCTGAAGGACCAGGTGCGCAGCCTGGGAGTCATTTTGGACTCACAGCTGTCCATGGAGGCACAGGTCAATTCTGTGTCCAGGGCGGCTGTCTACCAGCTCCATCTGGTACGCAGGCTGAGACCCTACCTGCCGCCGAGACCATATAACACCGGTCTTGAAAGACCTACATTGGCTTCCAGTACGTTTCCGAGCACAATTCAAAGTGTTGGTGCTGACCTTTAAAGCCCTAAATGGCCTCAGTCCAGTATACCTGAAGGAATATCTCCACCCCCATCGTTCTGCCCGGACACTGAGGTCCAGCACCGAGGGCCTTCTTGCGGTTCCCTCGCTGCGAGAAGCCAAGTTACAGGGAACCAGGCAGAGGGCCTTTTTGGTGGTGGCACCCACCCTGTGGAACACCCTCCCGTCAGATGTCAAGGAAATAAGTAGCTATCTTATCTTTAAAAGACATCTGAAGGCAGCCCTGTTTAGGGAAGCTTTTAATGTTTGATGTATTACAGTATTTTAATATTTTTTTTGGAAGCCGCCCAGAGTGGCTGGGGAAGCCTGGCCAGATGGGTGGGGTATAAATAAATAAATTATTATTATTATTATTATTATTATTATTATTATTGGTATTGTAGTTCTCTGGGGGCAATAGGTTTCTCCTAACAACTCTCAGCAATCTTAACAGACTCCTGTTCCCCTCATGGAACTACAGATCCCAGAATGGGTTAACAACTGATCCTTCTTCCCAGGGAACTCTGGGAATTTTAGCTCTGTGAGAGGCAAGGGGTGCCGGCTGGCTGGTGCTCATGGGAGTTGTAGTCCAAAACATCTAAAAGGCAGCTCTAGCATGCAATATTCTTACCGCCTTCTCAAAACTACAACTCTCTGGTTTTGCAGGAGTAAACCATGGCAGTAAGAACATTAACAAATTGGTTAAACTTCATCTCTAGGTTCTGCTGTGATCTTTAAGACCTCCGAGTATCGGGCGGTATATAAATTCTAACAACCACCACCACCCAGATTTATTTCTTGCAACACTAATATGCACACCAAGTTCCTGTTGAGAGAGAATCATTTTTTAAGGCTGCCCCACAATTGGGAAACCCATTGTAGGTGGGAATGCTGGAGGTTTGGCAAAGGCTGAGCTGCTATTATTTTTGTAAAAAATAAAATTGTAGATGACCTGGGATTTCTGACAAATAGTCCAAATTTCCCCCCAGAAACCTCAGCTTTCTGCACCCAAAGCAACGGTGCTATACGACTGTTGAAAGTGGTCTGGTTCTTACAAGAGCTCCTGCTACAGTAAGCCAATTACTCCTGAAGAGGTAGCTATATTTTCTGCAATACACTACTAACCAATTTCCCTTTGGAGAATGATGTGATGGTTAGGTGAGATAAGTCTTGGTAGGCAATGGGTGGTAGTCATATATGCAGGGATGGCGTGCACCGCTTCGCCACAGGGTCCTTGCGAGATTTCGGCAAGATTTCAGCAAGATCTCGCCAGAAATTAGCACTGATTTCAGTGTGCCTTCTTCACCTGCGAGGGGGGCTTCAGATTACAGGGGAATGAATGGCAAGGCCAGAAGCCCCACCCCAAAATACTGCAGCCTTTTGAAGATTTTTTTCAGATACCTAGACAACAGCAAGGACCAGAATCAGGCCACAGGTACTCATCAATCCAAATCTGGCAGCAGATCCTCACTGCCTGGTTTGCACATATCGACAAACCATGGTTTATTAAAGCACGGCTTAGTGTTATGTGTGAACCTACGGTACGTTGTTTGCTTACAAACCTTGGTTTGTTTCAACTATGGCTTGGCATTCCGTGGTAACCTAGCCGCCTTCCTTAAAACTATGGTTTGTTTGGCCACCCCAACCCAGATGCTCGCCAGGCTATAATGGCAAGAGCAACTGGAAAACACAAGTCTCAGTTTGTAGGACAACCTGTGGTTTGTGAAACCTACTGCTGTACCTCCACCGTAACTAGTGGCATTGCAAGAAGAAGAAGAAGAGTTTGGATTTGATATCCCGCCTTTCACTCCCTTTAAGGAGTCTCAAAGCGGCTAACATTCTCCTTTCCCTTCCTCCCCCACAACAAACACTCTGTGAGGTGAGTGAGGCTGAGAGACTTCAGAGAAGTGTGACTGGCCCAAGGTCACCCAGCAGCTGCATGTGGAGGAGCGGAGACGCGAACCCGGTTCCCCAGATTACGAGACTACCGCTCTTAACCACTACACCACACTGGCTCTCCATGCATGAAACCCGTTGCGTATTAAAACATTGGTTTCTAAAATTGCCTGCTGCGTTTTCTTGGCAACCGGCATTTCCTCCCCAATTACTCAGTTCAAAAGCAATATTGTCCTTTTGGTTTTATTTGTTTTTCCCTTTTAGAGTACACAGCTGCAGAATGATAATTTTAACTGGGGAACCGCAACCCAAATACACACACATTCATACATCTCCTACTGTTGGCATGTATATTTCGGAGAGGTTGGGATTTGCATATTTGATTCCGCTGGAATAATGTATCAGCCAAAACAGGGGTTTAAAGAGCAGGCCGGGAAGAGACAAGAGGTGGGCTGGAGTTTGCCAGCCTGGTTGTTTCAAGGTTGCCAGCAGGGAGGGACAGGTGAGCCCCACATTGCGTGGGGGCGGGGGGCTTGTTCAGAGGGGCTGCCACAGAGCCAGGAAGTGTTGTGCACGCTCACACACCCCAGTTTCCCAATTTCGCGGGGTGGTTAATGCTTCTCTCTGTGAGGGAGCCTTCCCAGACCCGCTGAAAGAGGCGGTTATCAAACCGCTTCTTAAAAAACCATCTTTAGATGCTGCCAATATGGCCAACTATCGCCCAGTCTCAAATCTTCCTTTCTTGGGCAAGGTGATTGAGTGAGTGGTTGCTGAACAACTCCAGGCACGCCTGGAAGAAGCGGACCATTTGGATCCCTTCCATCATCGCACTGGTCGATGATCTCCGGCGGGCTAGGGACAAAGGTGAGAGCTGTTTCCTAGTTCTGCTGGATCTCTCAGCGGCCTTTGATACCATCAACCATAACATCCTTCTGGACCATCTAGAGGGGCTGGGAGCTGGGGGCACTGTTATACAGAACCAGTGGAGGCGGTGAAGGTCCTGTGTGAGTGTCTGGAGGCAGTTGGAGGGTGGATGGCGGCTAACAAATTGAGGTTGAATCCTGGCAAGACAGAAGTACTGTTTCTGGGGGACAGGAGGCTGGCAGGTGTGGAGGACTCCCTGGTCCTGAATGGGGTAACTGTGCCCCTGAAGGACCAGGTGCGCAGCCTGGGAGTCATTTTGGACTCACAGCTGTCCATGGAGGCGCAGGTCAATTCTGTGTCCAGGGCAGCTGTTTACCAGCTCCATCTGGTACGCAGGCTGAGACTCTACCCTGCCCGTAGACTGTCTCGCCAGAGTGGTGCATGCTCTAGTTATCTCTCACTTGGACTACTGCAATGCGCTCTACATGGGGCTACCTTTGAAGGTGACCCGGAAACTACAACGAATCCAGAATGCGGCAGCTAGACTGCTGACTGGGAGCGGCCGCTGAGACCAAATAACACTGGTCTTGAAAGACTTACACTGGCTCCCAGTACGTTTCTGAACACAATTCAAAGTGTTGGTGCTGACCATTAAAGCCCTAAACAGCCTCGGTCCAGTATACCTGAAGGAGCGTCTCCACCGCCATCGTTCTGCCCAGACACTGAGGTCCAGCCCCGAGGGCCTTCTGGCGGTTCCCTCACTGTGAGAAGCAAAGCTACAGGGAACCAGGCAGAGGGCCTTCTCGGTAGTGGCGCCCACCCTGTGGAACACCCTCCCACCAGATGTCAAAGAGAACAACTACCAGACTTTTAGAAGATATCAAGGCAGCCCTGTTTAGGGAAGCTTTTAATGTAAAAGCATTCTACTCATGTAAAAACACGCTGATTCTTGGACCATCCGTGGGCCGGATTGGGAAGGCGATTGGGCCGGATCCAGCCCCTGGCCTTAGTTTGCCTAAGCTGTGGCTGGATGGTTATGTGGGAGCCGGTTGAAGTTAAATCCTTTGAAGACAGAGGTCCTCTGGCTGGGACGGAGCGATATGGGATTGAGGATGAGGGGGCAACTCCCATCTCTTGCTGGGGTGCAATTAGTGCCAGCATCGTCCGTGAAGAGTTTGGGTGTAATCTTCAATACCTCCCTCTCTATGGAGGCGCAGATTACAGCTATAACAAAGGCGGCATTTTTTCATCTCCGCCAAGCTAAGCAGTTGGCTCCTTATCTCTCTCGCCCTGACCTAGCCACTGTGATCCATGCGACGGTCACCTCCAGACTGGATTATTGTAACTCGCTCTACGTGGGGCTGCCCTTGAGACTGACCCAGAAACTCCAGCGGGTGCAGAATGCCGCGGCGAGACTCCTTACGGGGTCTTCGCTGCGAGATCATATCCATCCGGTGCTGTACCAGCTGTACTGGCTCCCGGTGGAGTACAGGATCAGGTTTAAGGTGCTGGTTTTAACCTTTAAAGCCCTATACGGCCTAGGACCCTCGTACCTACGGGACCGCCTCTCCTGGTATGTCCCACAGAGAAATTTACGGTCTGCAAATAAAAACACTCTAAAGATCCCAGGCCACAGAGAGGTTAGGCTGGCCTCAACTAGAGCCAGGGCCTTCTCGGCCGCGGCTCCAATCTGGTGGAACGCTCTGTCACAAGAGACCAGGGCCCTGCAGGACCTGACATCCTTCCGCAGGGCCTGCAAGACAGAGCTGTTTGTCACGGCGCAGCCTGACCCCCTCCTCTGGCAATCTGCACAAAATTTTGCTTGATGGTTGCCATTAATTTGATTTTAATTTGTTTTAATTAATTTTATAAGGAATGTTTTAGAATGTTGGACTGTTTTGATTGTTGTTGGCCGCCCTGAGCCCAGCTTTGGCTGGGGAGGGTGGGATATAAATAAAATTTATTATTATTATTATTATTATTATTATTATTATTATTATTATTACCCATGGTCTACAATTAAAGCACAGACGGATGTCTTCATGTGACTTCCAAAACAGGATTGATACTGCAGTTCTCAACCTGTGGGTCCCCAGATGTTGTTAGACTAGGCCAGAGCTCAGGGATGATGGGAGTTGTAGTCCAACAACATCTGGGGCCCACAGGTTGAGAACTGCTGGATTAATAGTTTCTCTCTTTGGGGATGGCATTGCTGGCGTCTCCTCAAGAATGTGGAACCTTTTCCCCCTAAAAATAAAATAATAATAAATGACCAGACCCGGGAAATCCTATCAGCAGCCCTGAGAAATAAGTCAAACCACTTACCTTAAAGCTACTTCACTGGAGTAAACGGCTGGTGGGTTTCTTTATTTTCATTCCTTACAGCAGCGCCTGCAGTCTGCACTAGATCAGGAGTGTACCTCACTTTCAGCAGCCTTTTCATTTATTTATCCCATTTATTTTATTTCATAAAATTTGTATTTGCGCCACTTAATGGAGCTTACTCCAAAGTCAGTAGACCAAGCACTGCATTCTCTTGGGGGGGGGGCACATTCAAGTCATGCAAAAGCCACAGGCAAATGTGGGTGTAATCCTTACTTTTATGTTCTGTTTTTTAGAATGATTTATTTAAAAAATTGGACCTTCAGTACATAATAACTTTGTCCTTTCCCAACTTCCCACCCCATTTCCCGTGGAATTTTAATCCCCCCCCCAAATGAACAATATCTTCTCTTTTTTATATATAAATTTATTTATTTAGTTTTTCAAATGAAGGTTTTACAATCACATATCCAACATACATCATAAAAACAAGTTTCCAAAGAATCTCCCAGACTTCTTTCCTCCTTTTTGTGCGTCTTATGCCTTCACCCTTGTTATGTACTGAGTTGAATAGGATACAAAGCGCAGCAGTCTGATTGGTCCTAGAACAATAGGATCCAAAATGCAGCAGTCTGATTGGTCCTAGAACAATAGGATCCAAAATGCAGCAGTCTGATTGGTCCTAGAACAATAGGATCCAAAATATAGCAGTCTGATTGGTCCTAGAACAATAGGATTCAGAATGCAGCAGTCTGATTGGTCCTAGAACAATGCAGCAGTCTGATTGGTCCACAGGAGCCACCCAATCCAGCTCCAGGTGGAAGGGAATCCGCAACCTGATTGGCCTACAGGAGAATCCTGGAATTAGCCAATCACGTGCGGCCCATTGTGTAAATAATGTATATAAAGCAGACATTCTGGGGGAACTTCCATTCCTCCTCACCACTATGAGCTGAATGAAGAGCATGAAATCCACTCTCAACTACGAGTATATTTCAACCCTCTTATGCCATCACTTCAAGACTGTATTCTCTCATTCCTTCTGTTGCTCATATTTCAAACCCTGCTTGTGACTTCACCATACCATAACATTCCCTTAAATAGCCCGAGAGGGGCTTCTATTCTTCCCCAAAGATAATCCTGACTTTTGCACTGTAGGCGGTGTCCCATCCATATGCGAGAGGCATTCTCACAACCCAAAGACACGTTCCGGGCAGGGAAAAGCACTTGAGGAAGATGTGGATTGGGGCCAGGCAGAGTTGGGTGGCCAGGACAAGGGCATGGCATGGGCAGAGACCCCAGGGCCATAGAGAGAGGCTTCGAGGGCCACATTGTGTTTTTTTTTGTTTGTTTGTTTTTATAATCATATTTATTAAAATTTCCAATAATAACAGAATAGGAAAATAAGAAAGATAAAGGAAAGAAAGAAAAAGAGAAACTAATTTAGACCCTTCTTTTCATAACCTTCTTTCTGGGACTTCCTCCTTCCCCTCCCGATTGTATTCCCCTTTATCTAAGTTGGTTCCACAAGTTCTCATCCCCAATTAAACCTAATATATTATACTCATAAACCAATTTAAATTTACACCATCTTAGCATCACTCCTCGTCTTATAATAGAACAAAATTTTCCCCAAGATCCGCTCTCATTCCTTCCACGAGTTCCCCCTTTCTAAAAAAAAGAAAAAACAGAAACGTAAAATATCAAAGTTATAAAGAATATAAGATAGAAAGTATAGAGAAATTCAAAAAGTTGGTTACAAAGCCTTTGGATTCTAATGTTCCCCCTCCCTTCCCCGGTTTTGATTCCCCATGTCCATTTGTCTGTATGTTGTCGGCCTGGAGATCTTAAGTCCACAGCCAAATTTATCTCAGTCCATCATGCTGTTTTCTTCGGATTTGGTTGTCTTAATGATGTTTAACTTCGAAAATCCAATCTAATAGAGGCCTTTAATTTTCTTTAATCTTTTGTTGCTCCTCCCATTATTCTTTCCGTGTCGTATTCAGTCATCTACTCTTTTATTTCTTGGTTTCTCAGGTTTCTGTCTTGTTCAGCTGTCAAAACATTCTTGTTCCAAAATTTAACGTCTCTACAGAGGTTTGTTATTCAGGGACACAGACTTACGTCCAGTTCCTTTCTTGCTTCAATAGAAGATTCTATTGTGTTATAGTCACCTCTGTAGACAAAATAATATTTCAGTTCTGCAGCTTTCCCAGGAGATAAGACCTTTGCACATCCCAGAGTAGTTTTCCACATACGACACTTGTAATGTCCCGAATCCCCTCTAGAGGGATTACAATAACTTTGTATCCTCTAATCCAAAAGTCAATTTGTTGTTTCTTTTTCCCAACAGTTTATATCCATATTTATATCAAATTGTAACAAAATTAACCAGCAAAGAACTTGTAGCAAAGTCCTCTTTATAATTTCCAGTTTTGACAGCTCCTTTGACAGCTGTCAAAATCTCCATCTCTCTTCGCCAGGCTGTCCGAATCGCCCCGGTTCCCAGGGGGGGGTTGCTTTTTCCTCACCCTCGACTCCTCTCCTCCAGCACAGTTCTTATAATTCACATCGTGGAGTTGGTAATTTTTATCATCAATAAGCTTCTGAATAGATCTTGGTTTCTCAGTCCTTGTTTTAGCATGTTTACAATCAGGGAGGGGACTGACTTCCTTTTTTGGATCCCCTCCCGCTTGTGCCAAATCCGGAAAAAATTTTCTTTTTTCCTCCTTTTAAACCCGGTTGCCCAATTACTCACGGGTTGTTGATCAATTGTCCGAATTTCCTTTAGAAGAAGCCAGCGCTCTCCGCCGAATGGCATGCGGCTGCGCCCGGCAGGGGAAGCGGAGGACTCAAAGCACCACGCTACTCCCCAGCGCCCGATCCGTAGCCTTTAAAAAGGCTCTTTCACAAGCCGGGAGAGCGATAACGGTGCCAGCCGAGTCACCATGTCCACGGGATCGCTTCCCGTGGTTTCTAAGGGTCCCCGCGTCGCCGGCGCGGTAGGACCCAGCCCCTGCCGAGCAGACTCCCTCCGGAGCTCGGAGGGAGTCCGCCATTCGGCGATGGCGCCAACCCGGAAGTCCTTCGAGGGCCACATTGGGCCCCTGAACCAGAGGGTCCCCGTCCTCAGTACGCAAGAACCTTACCACTAGGCCTTGTTGATTTCAGTTGCAGGGGAAACTTAGCGAGTGGCGGATTTTTGCACCCGCATGATTGCTCTTTTCTATTATTCCCCGTCGTTTTATTTTAGCAACTGCTGTGGCACCGGCCATCTGTCTGCACTCTGGGAGCTTTACGTCTTCCGTGGAAAGAGTTGCACTGCTGGAACAGCTCTTACCGCCAGAAAGTTCTTCCTGATGTTGAGTCGTAATCTCCTTCCTTGTAATTTGAATCCATCGTTTCGGGTCCTGGCAGTTTGCTCCATCTTCCAGCCCTTTAGATCAGGCATAGGCAAACACGGCCCTCCAGATGTTTTGGGACTACAACTCCCATCATTCCTAGCTAACAGGACCAGTGGTCAGGGATGATGGGAATTGTAGTCTCAAAACATCTGGAGGGCCGAGTTTGGGGATGCCTGCTTTAGATACTTGAAGATGACTCTCACGTCGCCTCTCGGTCTTCTCTTTCGTCGTCTCCTTCAACCGTTCCTCATAAGGATTGGGCAAGGATCTTACAGACAGGGATGGGCCAAGGAAAGGATGGAGATGGGGTCAGGGGCTGAGGCGAAGCCCCCAAGAAAGCAGGTGGTGGAGGAAACCAGGGACAAGGGCAAGGGGAGCGGATCGGGCCCACTCAGTCACCTGCTCATCTACAGGTCATATTTCCATCTCCTCTTCAAAGTGCCTATCAGTACAGCAAGCTTTTGAGTTTAACAGAACTCCTCCTCAGACAAAATGAGTATTTGGAGAACCGAGAGGAATTGAGTAAGCCAATTCTATGGCCCGTTTTTCCTTTCCGTCCAGAGACAAATTCCACACCAGGCACCAAAAGCCCTGTTAATTCTGTTTTCAATGGCAATGGCTCTTCCCCCACCCGCACAAGAATCCTGGGAGCTGTAGTTTGCTGAAGGTGCAGAGACTCGTTAGGAGAAAGCTACAATTCCCAGAGTTCCCTGGGAAGAGGGGTTGCTTGTTAGAATCGTAAGTCTGCGAGGGCAAAGGAACAGGAGTCCCTAAAGGTTGCGGAGAGTTGCTAGGGGACCCCTTTTCCCCTCAGAGAGCTGCAATTCCCTCGGAAGAGGCGCTGGTTGTTAAACCGCTCTGGGATAAGATAAAACTTTATTCGCATTAGCCAGTGGCCACAGCAACAGTAAAACATCACAGTGTACGCAGAAAAGGAAATTTGACATTAGAGCACAATTTAAAGTCCTGAATCAGCTGCCAGTTAGTGGCCCTTATTCTGAACCGCTCTGGGAATTGTAGCTCCAGCGGGCGTCTCCTAACACCTCAAACTACAATTCCCAGAATTCATTGGGCGAAGCCGCAGCGGTCCACCCGTTGCTCCATCTTGCGCCTCTGGGTCTGGCAGAGCGACCGAAGCGTCTGGGGCGGAGGGGGTGGCGGTGGTGAGCAAATACCTTGTTTTAATTTTCTGTTCCCTGCTTTTTGTTTGTTTCAGTTCTCTCGAGCCAGACCCACCACAGCCCTTTGAAACGGTCTGTGTCCCTTACCCCGCCCATGACCGTCCCCAACCAGCCCCTAGGACACGGGTGGCTGTCACATGAGGACTTGCGAGCTAGAGGACCCCAAGGCATCCCTTCCGATCACGCCCCCCTGTCTCCTCAAAGCAGTGTAGCCTCTTCGGGAAGTGGTGGGAGCGAACACTTAGAAGATCAGAACTCTGCGCGTAACACATTCCAGGAAGAAGGGAGTGGTATGAAAGGTGAGTGGCGAGAAAACCAGGTTACCCCGTCCTCCTCCTGTTCGCGTAATATTCAGCCACTTATTATTGAGGGGAAGTGCGTGGAACACATAGCTGTCAACTTACAGATTTGAAAATAAGGGACCAGCAGCCTTGAAAATAAGGGACCAGCAGCCCAAATAAGGGACCTGCAGCCTCACCTGTTCCAGGCACTCCAGTCTTCCTGTCCTCCTGCAGTCTGGTCAAACTCATGCTGGGTAGCTTTGAGAACACTGTCCAACCAACTTTGTAACCAGAGGTTCAACTGACTAGAATCTGAATCACATGCACCACAAGGCCTATGCAGCCTCAGCTTAAGATGGCTCCCTGGCCTGGTTTTGCACTGCAAAGTTTGCAGCAGCACGTGCAACAAAATGGCGCCCAGCATTCAAAAACCCCCTCAGCTTGCATTAACTAGCCACACACAAGGCATTCAAGCTCCACCCCCCAGTCGTTCTTAGACTTCTTATTGGGTGAGCAACACAGCCAAGCAGCACAGCTGGAGCCTTCTTCCTCCCTGGCCGGCAGGGAGGAAGGGAGAGGAGCTGCTTCCTTTAAAATTTAAGGGACATCATTTAAGGGACATCCATCAATAAGGGACAGCAGCGGGACATTGCGCTGGTATAAGGGACTGTCCCTTCAAATAAGGGACACTTGACAGCTATGGTGGAACAGGTCTCGGTGTTTCAATTTCTGGGAATGGAGTTGAGAGACGACCTAACCTGGGGAGAAAACAGCAGAGACCTGATGAAGAGAGCACAGCAGAGGTTATATTTTCTGAGAATCCTCCGGGAAAACAATCTTTCAGAGGACCTGTTGATGGCATTTTACCATTGCACTGTGGAGAGTGTGTTAACTTATGGTCTGCGTGTGTGGTTTGGGAGCTGCACGGCCAGGGAGAAGGCAATGCTGCCCAGGGTCGTAAAGACTGCGGAGAGAATAATTGGGTGCACTCTTCCCACCTTGGATCAAATCTACGCTTCCAGGTGCCATAAGAAAGCGGCAGAGATAGTGCAGAATAGTACGCACCCCGGAAATGATCTCTTTCAGCTTCTGCCTTCTGGAAGAAGGTATATAGAGTTATAAAGACTAGGACTAGCCGCCTGAGAAACAGTTTCTATTTAAATGCGATTTTGGTTCTAAACGCAGCATAAGGGGTCTCTATTGTATAGTGTATTTTAAAATGAGGTTTCAGAGTTTTTAGGGGGGGTTATGTAGTTTTTCAATTTCATTGTTCTGCATGGGACAATGACAATAAAGATATCGTATATTGTATAACAACATAAAGCAGAGCGTCCTGGATCAGGCCAGAGGCCCACAAACAGGACCCCAGCACTCTCTCGCTCTCCCCTCCTGCGGTTTTCAGAAACTGGTATTCAGAACTCAGCCAGGTGGGCGGGGTATAAATAATAAAAATTATGACGGTGGAGGCAGGGCACAGCCATCAAGACTTGTGGCCATGCATAGCCTTCGACGACAA
The DNA here is from genome assembly GCF_965113315.1 of Podarcis vaucheri. Classification (NCBI taxonomy): domain Eukaryota; kingdom Metazoa; phylum Chordata; class Lepidosauria; order Squamata; family Lacertidae; genus Podarcis; species Podarcis vaucheri. The sequence goes on from NC_138759.1 coordinate 6,101,269, forward strand.
AATTTCGTTAAAGTGGAATCACCAAAAAATAAAGTCTGCAGGAGAGCTGAGAGTTTTAACTCCGGTTTCACTTCGTTTCGCTTTTAATTTGTATGCTCCTTTTCTATAGGCGAGGTGGTTGGCAAGTTAATCTTTCTTTATGTTAGGGTTGCCTAACAGCCAGATGATGGGCATTGTAGTCCAAAAAAAGGTGGGGACCCCGGTTTGAGAAATCCCGGTATGGAAATAATAATAATAATAATAATAATAATAATAATAATAATAATAATAATAATAAATAAATAAATAAATAAAATTACTATTTATTATTTATACCCCGCCCATCTGGCTGGGTTTCCCCAGCCATTCTGGTTAGCTCTCAACAGAATATTAAAAACACAATAAAGCATCAACCATCAGAAACTTCCCTGAACAGGGCTGCCTTCAGATGTCTTCTAAACGTCAGATAGATAGTCGTTTATTTCCTTAACATTCCTTGATGGGAGGGTGTTCCACAGGGCGGGCGCCACCACCAAGGAGGCCCTCTGTCTGGTACCCTGTAACCTCACTTCTCGCAGGGAGGGAACAGCCAGAAGGCCCTTGGAGCTGGACCTCAGTGTCCGGGCTGAACGATGGGGGTGGAGACGCTCCTTTGTGTATACAGTGGTACCCCGGGCTACATACGCTTCAGGTAACAGACTCTGCTAACCCAGAAATAGTAACTTGGCTTAAGAACTTTGCTTCAGGATGAGAACAGAAAGTGTTCAGCAGCAGCGCAGCAGCAGGAGGCCCCATTAGCTAGAGTGGTGCTTCAGGTTAAGAACAGTTTCAGGTTAAGAATGGACCTCCAGAACAAATTAAGTACTTAACCCGAGGTACCACTGTACTGGGCTGAGGTCATTTATTTCCTTGACATCTGATGCGAGGGCGTTCCACAGGGCGGGCACCACCACCGAAAAGGCCCTCTGCCTGGTTCCCTGTAACCTCACTTCTCGTAGGGAGGGAACCGCCAGAAGGCCCTCGGAGCTGGATCTCAGTGTCCGGGCTGAACGATGGGGGTGGAGACGCTCCTTCAGGTATACTGGACAGAGGCTGTTTAGGGCTTTCAAGGTCAGCACCAACACTTTGAATTGTGCTCGGAAACGTACTGGGAGCCAGTGTAGGTCTTTCAGGACTGTTGTTGCCTCCTTCTCTTGCTTCTAGGATTCATGAAGGCATCTGATTGGCCACTACAAGATGATGGAACAGCTGGACCTTCGGTCTGGTCCAACAAGCCTCCCTCATGTGACTTGTCTGCATAACTTGCAAGGGTGCAGATTTTTCCCCCCTTGGCATATGCATATGAATAGGCCTCCCTCTGTTAGAAATACCTACAGGCTTTCTTAACGGCCTTCCATGTGTTCATCAATCTGTGCTACTTCAATGGCACGCTCCATGGAGGTTTTAACCATTCCCATCTGCTGCCTCTTGTCACCAGCCTAGCTTGAAACGGACACTCTCCCTTCTATTCCGTTGTTTTGTGTTTTCACGAGAGAAGCGGCCTTTTTTGGGCTTGCGCTTTTTTCCTCGTGGCGTCGTTTAAAAGTGGATTAAATTAATTCCCCTAGGAAGCTAGCTGCGTGTGGCTGTTCTCTTTTTAATTTCAACTAAGCGATGCCAGCGTGGACCAGAGATTCTTTTTCAGAAAGGCACCAGAAAGAGGATGTTCAGTACCGAAGACGACACAGCAGGCCTCATAAACCAATCAGTGGACAGCTGCTCATTTGCATTTTATAATTAGCAAAGTTGATGCCACCGAGTGAGTGTTTGTGGACTGTATCCCAGGATGCCTTGTGCCCATGATGGTCCCTACAGCGACTAAGAAGGAGCAGGGCCAACTGTTATTAACTAGTTAAATTGTTTTATTTATTCATTCGTTTATTTTATTTATCTTCCTTTAATCTTCCTGGAAACCATATGAGAGGAGTTGGGCTGATGTCAGAGTGACTGGCTCTGGGGCATGCATTTTGGCTGAGCTGGAATTCATCTCACCCAGAGTGTGTCTTTCCTGTAGTTCGGAGTCAAATTCTCACAAATTCAAGCAGTGGTTCTTACAGCACAAAGCATACATCTTTAGCTTCTCTTGAACCTCTCTGCCTTCTTCCTGTCTGTCAGTCATTCAGTCAGTAACACTGCTACCTTTACATTTTAATTACCGTATTTTTTGCTCTATAAGACTCACTTTTTCCCTCCTAAAAAGTAAGGGGAAATGTGTGTGTGCGTCTTATAGAGTGAATGCAGGCTGCGCAGCTATCCCAGAAGCCGGAACAGCAAGAGGGATTGCTGCTTTCACTGCGCAGCAATCCCTCTTGCTGTTCTGGCTTCTGAGATTCAGAATATTTTTTTTCTTGTTTTCCTCCTCCAAAAACTAGGTGCGTCTTGTGGTCTGGTGCGCCTTATAGAGCGAAAAATACGGTATCCATGTTTTGAGAGTAGCTCAAAGAGTCTGGTTGCCAACGGTGGTGATGGCAGTGCTCAACTGCTCTCCCAACATCTGGGTCACTGCTGTTTACCAGCAGGGAGAGACCGGAGGCAGCAGGAAGGTCAGCACAGTACAAATGCTCTTCTGGAGCCCTTTGGTACAGCGGTTATCAACCTGTTGGTCCCCAGATGTTGTTGGACTACAACTCCCATCATCCCTGAGCTCTGGCCTTGCTAGCTAGGGGTGATGGGAGTTGTAGTTCAACAACATCTGGGGACCCACAGGTTGAGAAAGGCTGCTCCAAAGCATCTCCTGTTGTTCCTGGGAGCTTTCCCAGGTCCTGCAGTGCCTAGATATCACCAGGTGCAATGAAGCCCTCTTGGTGGATCAGGGGAATGCAGTGGACATAGTCTATCTTGATTTCAATAAGGCTTTTGACAAAGTCCCCCGTGATATTCTTGTGAAGAAGCTGGTAAGATCTGGGTTGAACAAGGTAACCGTTAGTTGGATGTGCAGCTGGTTGACGGACTGAACCCAAAGACTAATTAAAGGTTGTGGGTTAAACCACAGAGCCTAGGACTTGCCGATCAGAAGGTCGGCGGTTCGAATCCCCGCGACAGGGTGAGCTCCCGTTGCTCGGTCCCTGCTCCTGCCAACCTAGCAGTTCGAAAGCAGGTCAAAGTGCAAGTAGATAAATAGGTACCGCTCCGGCGGGAAGGTAAACGGCGTTTCCGTGTGCTGCTCTGGTTCGCCAGAAGCGGCTTAGTCATGCTGGCCACATGACCCGGAAGCTGTACGCCGGCTCCCTCGGCTAATAAAGCGAGATGAGCGCCGCAACCCCAGAGTCGTCCACGACTGGACCTAATGGTCAGGGGTCCCTTTACCTTTACAGCACCCTGGGAAAAAAGTGACAAGTGGGGTGCCCCACTGGTTCTCGGCCCATGGTTGTTCAGCATATTTATAAACGACTTGGATGGAGGAATTGAGGGGATGCTCATTAAATCTGCAGACGACACCAAACTAGGAGGGGGAGCTAACGCCGCAGAATCAGGACTAACAAAATGAATTTCAATAGGGACAAATGTAAGGTTCTGTACTTAGGCAGGAAGAACCAGCTGCACCCATATAAGATGGGGGATACCTGGCTTATATGGGGAAAGGATCTAGGGGTCTTGGGGGAATGCAATCGGAACATGAGGCCACAGTGTGACGCAGCAGCAAAAAAATCTAAGGCTATTCTAGGCTGCACCAAGAGAAGTATAGTGTCCAGATCAAGGAACGTAAAAGTCCCATTCTATTCTTCTTTGGTGTGAGAACCCCACTTGGAGTTCTGCGTCCATTTCTGGGCACTACAATTAAGAAGGACGTTGACAAGCTGGAAGGTGGGCAGTGGAGGGTGACCAGGATGGTGAAGGGTCTAGAAACCAAGCCTTATGAGGAACGGTTGAGGGAGCTGGCAATGTTTAGCCTGGAAAAGAGGAGACTGAGAGGAGAGATGAGAGCCATCTTCATATATCTCAAGGATTGTCACATGGAAGAGGGAACAAGTTTGTTCTATCCTGCTCTGGGCGGGTAGGACTCGAACCCATGACTTCAAGTTACCAGAAGGAGATTCTGACTAAACATCAGGAAGAACTTTCTGACAGCAAGAGCTGTTCAACAGTGGAACGGTCTTTCTCAGGAGGTTGCGGCCTGGAGGTTTTTAAGCAGTGGTTGGATGCCCATCTGACATGGATGCTTTAGTTGAGATTCCTGCATTGCAGGGGGTCAGACTAGATGACCCCTGGGGTCCCTTCCAACTCTACAGATCTATTATTCTTTTCCCCCTGGGCTCTTCTTCCTTGTTGTCCCCTAGTGGCTGACCTCTGCCCTATACAGTCGTACCTTGGATCCCAAACGCCTTGGTACTCGGACGTTTTGGCTCCTGAACGCCACAAACCCGGAAGTGAGTGTTCCGGTTTGCGAACGTTCTTTGGAAGCCGAATGTCTGACAGGGCTTCCGCAGCTTCTGATTGGCTACAGGAGCTTCCTGCAACCAATCAGAAGCCGTGCTTTGGTTTCTGAACGTTTTGGAAGTTGAGCGGACTTCCGGAACGGATTCCGTTTGACTTCCAAGGAAAAACTGTATTTGGGTTCTGACTGGATGAAGACAGAAAGCCGCCACCTACACAATGGGTGTTCAAGAAACAATGCTAAGTAGCAGGAATAGGAACAGTATTAAATTTATTATCCACCCACCCTCCCACAGATCCCAGGATGGGTTGAAAACAATCCAAAATCCATAACCTAAATCAGCTAAAACATTCTGTTTATTCATTTGTTTCCTAACAGTCATATTTATTCATTTTGTGATCATTTAGTTATTTATTCGTTCCGTAATATTTGTATTTCTTTCTATATTTTTATAAACTTTGAGCACCACTGAATTGCAGAAAAGAAAACCCTCCAAGCTGTTTACAAAAAGAAAAAATTTCCGCTGAAAAATTCACAACCCTAACTTAAAACGTGCAGAAAGTTAAAACCACAACAGAATAGACCAAAACTTATTAAAACTCATACAAACTTCTAAACACCTGGGTAGACTTGTCTAAATAAGAATGTCTTCAGCAGACACCGAAAAGAGTTGCAGTGAAGGCGCTTGTCTGGTATCAATAAGCGGGGAGTTCCAAAGTGTTACCGCCACACGAAGTAATCGAGTTCTTACAGAATACACTGCTTGATTTTTTAAAAAAACACCCTCAAAGCGGTTTACGAAAAGAATAAAACAATGAAATTATCATTGAAAGCAACTATCTGAAACAGTCAAAAGATTAAAATCAGTGATAAATTGTAAACAGAAATCACACCAACATTCTACATGACTGGATTTTGTCTGAGCAACAACACCAAAAATGCTTTTATCAGACACCGAAAAGCGTGCAGTGAAGTGCCGTCCATAGGCAGGGGGTTTCAGAGATTACTAAAAAGACCGGTTTCGTACAACCGCAGAACGTGTATTATGATTTGACACTCGTAGCAGTGCGATTTCCGCAGATCAATGCGGTAGAGAAGGGCATACAATCTTACAAGGAGACTAGTCCTGCAGAATAATAATAATTTATTTATACTCCGGCCCACCCAACTGGCAGGGTTTCCCCAGATTAAAGTTGTTAAGGGCTTTATATAGTAAAAGGAACGTCTCGAACATGTAGTCCTCTGTACCGTAGCTTTCCATGCTTGTTGTGCAACCCCATAAGATCTAACGTGGGCATTCCTCTCCATCTCCAACTTGCAGATGTTCCTGCCTGGTTGAAGAGTCTCCGCCTCCACAAGTACGCTGCCCTTTTCTCCCAGATGACGTATGACGACATGATGTCACTGACCGAGTGTCAGCTGGAGGCACAAGTATGTGAGGTCACACAGCAAATTCATGAAAACTGTTTTACAGTGGTGCCTTGGTTTATGAACTTAATCCGTTCCAGAAGTCCGTTCTTACACCAAAGCGATCTTAAAACAAGGCATGCTTTCCCATAGCAGCGGGGGACTCAATTTACAAATGGAACACACTCAACAGGAAGCGGAACATGTTCTTATTCCAAGGCAAAGTTCACAAACCAAAACACCTACAGCATTCTTAATCCAAGTTGTTCATAAACTAAGCTGTTCTTCAACCAAGGTACCACTGTATATATGTATTTGCATACATATAGTGGATGCTCGGGTTGCGAATGTGATCCATGCATGTTGCAATTCGGCACTTCTGCACATGTGCGACTGCCAAAACCTGGGAGTAACCCGTTCCGGTACTTCCGGGTTTTGGCGGTCCGTAACCCAAAAAATGCAACCTGAAGCGTCTGTAAGCCGAGGTATGACTGTACATACATACCCCATCCATCTGGCTAGGTTTCCCCAGCCACTCTGGGCGGCTCCCAACAGAATATTATTATTATTAATAATAACAACGATGATGATGATGAGCTAAAACATCAAGCATTAAAAACTTCCCTAAACGGGGCTGCCTTCAGATGTCTTCTAAAATCAAATAGTTGTTTATTTCCTTGACATCTGATGGGAGGGCATTCCACAGGGCAGGTGCCACCATCGAGAAGGCCCTCTGCCTGGTTCCCTGTGACCTCACTTCCTGCAGTGAGGCAACCACCAGGAGGCCCTTGGCGCTGGACCTCAGTGTCCAGGCTGAGCGATGGGGGTGGAGATGCTCCTTCAGGTATACTGGACCGAGGCTGTTTAGGGCTTTAAAGGTCAGCACCAACACTTTGAATTGTGTTTGGAAATGTACAATTAAAATTAAATAGTTTCAATTGCATTGTGAAGACAATCAATAGTTACTGTTTCAGATTTTATTGAGTTTTTATATCTTCCTTACTTCGTTGTGCAAACTGCTATTTTGAATAATGCTTTTTTATAGGGTAGGAGGCTACTGGGGGTGAGTTTTACGGAACCAAGGGGACGGTATCCCCCAAAATTTGGGGAACCACCGGTCCGATTAATGGACTGAAGGTTTCAAGTTTTCTTGGGGTCTCCTACGTGTTGCTGAGCACCGTCCTGAATTATATGTTGTAGCCCCCTGTCTGCAGTTGGTGGCCCACATGTGTGTGCATATACTAATACAGAGATCTACATTGTTGTTGCAGAACGTTACCAAAGGTGCAAGGCACAAAATTGTGATCAGCATCCAAAAGCTAAAAGAGAGGCAGAACCTTCTCAAGTCCCTGGAAAGGGTGAGTTGACTCAGCTTATCCCTCAAAACTGTCGGCTGTTAACGTCAATTAAGTGTGTTAGTAATGAAGGTTCTCAATCTTGTTTTTTGCTCCTACATATGTCTCCTCTCTGTCATGTGTGACAATGATTTCCTGTATGAGCTGCCTTGAAGCATTTTTGCTTCCTCTCTGCCCACCTGCGTTGCAATTGGCTAAGCTGCTCTGATGTCACAGTATGTTCTAATTCCGCAGGAAAGAAGGGGACATAAGGAGAGATGGGCCAGAAGTCAAGTAGAAAATGAAGAGTTGAGAACTGAGGGGTTGGGCAAGGAGGGAAAAAGGAAGAGGTCTGATGCCTCAGGCCACATGATGGGACTTGTAGTCCAAAGGTTGTGGAGGGCACCAGGCTAGCAAAGGATGTTCTACAGAACAGTGTCTTTAAACAAGGACTAGAAGGGAGAATGGTTATCATGAGTAAAGGAAGAAGGAGAAAACGAAACTGAATATTGGAGAGATTAGCATCCCATCCCGTTATATATTTTGTAAAGCTTTCAGCTTACTTTCAGCTTGTTTACTATGCATTTAGACACCTCTTAAGATGTTGTTGTTGTTTAGTCGTGTCTGACTCTTCGTGACCCCCTGGACCAGAGCACGCCAGGCACTTCTGTCTTCCACTGCCTCCCGCAGTTGGGTCAGACTCATGTTAGTAGCTTCGAGAACACTGTCCCACCATCTCGTCCTCTGTCGTCCCCTTCTCCTTGTGCCCTTCATCTTTCCCAACATCAGGGTCTTTTCCAGGGAGTCTTCTCTTCTCATGAGGTGGCCAAAGTATTGGAGCCTCAGCTTCAGGATCTGTCCTTCCAGTGAGCACTCAGGGCTGATTTCCTTCAGAATGGAGAGGTTTGATCTTTTTGCAGTCCATGGGACTCTCAAGAGTCTCCTCCAGCACCAGAATTCAAAAGCATCCATTCTTCGGCAATCAGCCTTGTTTATGGTCCAGCTCTCACTTCCATACATCACTACTGGGAAAACCATGGCTTTAACTATACAGACCTTTGTTGGCAAGGTGATGTCTCTGCTTTTTAAGATGCTGTCTAGGTTTGCCATCGCCTTTCTACCAAGGAGCAGGCGTCTTTTAATTTTGTGGCTGCTGTCACCATCTGCAGTGATCATGGAGCCCCAGAAAGTAAAATCTCTCACTGCCTCCATTTCTTCCCCTTCTATTTGCTAGGAGGTGATGGGCCCAGTGGCCATGATCTTAGTTTTTTGGTGTTGAGCTTCAGACCATATTTTGTGCTCTCCTCTTTCGCCCTCATTAAAAGGTTCTTTCATTCCTCCTCACTTTCTGCCATCAAGGTTGTGTCATCTGAGATTAAGATTGCCGGAAGAAATATCAACAACCTCTTAAGATACCGTAACCTAATATTTGCTCGATCAAGGCATTTGTCTGTTTTGATACATTTGGGTGCCATTTTGAATCAAGATGGCGGACCGAATCTTTCAAAACTGCTTTGATTATAACCACTGGTTTCAAAACTGCACTAATAGTTTGGTTTCTCGGAATTCCTTAAGAGTGCCGGGCACAAGGCTACTAGTAAATAATTTTGAGGAATATGATAGGTCTATAGTTAGCTCACTACCCACCTCTGTTTGGGCCTTTTCAGTAGCTCAGCAGGGTGTCTGTCTGCGTTGGGTTAGCTCACGCCTCTGCTCCCCTCGTTTATAGTACACGACTTATTTAGGAATCCTGCACAAGATAATGAAGCCGTAATAGATCCCTCTCCCAGTTAAAACAGGCTCTTAAAGGCCAAGAAGAGGGAGGAAAAGCCTGCATGATTCATGTGTGATTTCTGAGCAGTTTCATGGTCTCTTCCCCCCGCAGCTTCCCTGCCCCTGTTGCGTCTGAAATATTGATATATTGATTTGGCTGTCATGAATACGCAAACGCAACCACAGTCTCGCTGCTACGTTCTCTGTAAAACAGAAGGCGATGAATCAAAGCTTAGTTGTTGGCGTTTTTCCTCTGAGGCTGCAATCCTGAAATGTATTTACTAGTGGGCAAGCTCCAAGGAACATAATGAGAGTCATAAGTAAACACGCATTGGGCAGATCCTGAAATTGTAAGGGTGTTGTTGCTCTTTTGAGTGGGATTCAATCACATACCACCTGGGGAATTTAGGGCTTTTGGGGGATAAGGGACGCAACAGAAAAATCAACTGGGAAGTTTGAGTTAACACTCCCTTGGTGCAGTATCATCTAAGTAACCACTACCCGCGAAAAAAAGCAAGAAACAGGGTCGTCTGGAAGTGGCATGAGCAAGAAGACTTTCAGAGTAGGATGGGAACAGCCCGCTAACAAGTTGCTTTTACAGTTGTGCCTTGGTTCTCAAACTTAATTCCTTCCGGAAGTCCGTTCCAAAACCAAAGCGTTCCAAAACCAAGGTACGCTTTCCCATAGAAAGTAATGCAGAATGGATTAATCCTTTCCAGACTTTTAAAAATTACCCCTAAAACAGCAATTTGACATGAATTTTACTATCTAACGAGACCCTTGATCCATAAAATGAAAGCAAGAATCAATGTAAAGGTGAAGGTAAAGGGTCCCCTGACTATTAGGTCTAGTCGTGGTCGACTCTGGGGTTGCGGCGCTCATCTCGCTTTACTGGCCGAGGGAGCCAGCATACAGCTTCCGGGTCATGTGGCCAGCATGACAAAGCCGCTTCTGGCGAATCAGAGCAGCACATGGAAATGCCGTTTACCTTCCCGCTGGAGCGGTACCTATTTATCTACTTGCACTCTGATGTGCTTTCAAACTGCTAGGTTGGCAGGAGCAGGGACCGAGCAACGGGAGCTCACCCCGTCGCGGGGATTCGAACCGCCAACCTTCTGATCGGCAAGTCCTAGGCTCTGTGGTTTAACCCACAGCGCCACCCGCGTCCCAATCAATGTACTATACTATAAAATAAATAAGACAGTATTGTAGATGATAAAAATTAAAATTGCCTCCCCCCCTTACCTGCACTAATGATAGTCCTTGTTTGGAAGGGGGGCTTTTATCCATTTCCTCAGTCACACAATCAATCAGTCAGTAGCTGAACTGGGTTCCACACAGTCAAAAAACCAAATTAACCAAAAAAGCCTCAAAAACAAAAACACAAAAACCAAAGCACCAAATTTAGTCCGTTCCAGAAGTCCGTTTCACTTCTGAAATGTTCAAAAACCAAGGCGCAGCTTCTGATTGGTGCAGGCACCCTGGAAACAGTAGCCGACAGCCGCATCGGGCATTCGGCTTCCGAAAATTCGCTCAAAAACAGGAACACTTACTTCTGGGTTTTCGGTGTTTGAGAACAAAGAGAAAGCCAGTTTTAGAAAACCTTTCAGGGCACACACCAAGGTTGTTGGGAGAGAAATCTGGCATGAAATTAATTCGCAGAATGTGTGCATTTGCTGCGGGGAAAGCCGATTTCTTTTTCATCCAGAAACCAGATAAGAATCAGCAGCTACAAAATGCTACAGCCTTTGAAGCCTCCTGACTGCAGAGAGTTTTGGCCTAGGCGTATTGAGATGAGCGTTCTTCCGTTTTCTTCGCCGCCCTTGCTCACGGTCAGGAGTCCCTTTACCTTTACCTTTACCAAACTTAAAACCATGGAGAGACCTGGTCTGAATAGAGACATTGGATTCTTGCTTTTCCCTGTAAGACCAATTGCAGTCATTAGCAGTCGTCAACAGGTTTACCACACCTATCAGCCAATCATCCATTCCCACCACCCTTCTGAGTAATACCTCTTCCCACCCTCTCACTATATATAAGGGTCCGGTGACTTCTGTTTCAGTGTATCTGAAGAAGTGTGCGTGCACACAAAAGCTCATACCAATAACTAACTTAGTTGGTCTCTAAGGTGCTACTGAAACGCGGGTAGCGCTGTGGGTTAAACCACAGAGCCTAGGACTTGCCGATCAGAAGGTCGGCGGTTTGAATCCCCACGACGGGGTGAGCTCCCGTTGCTCGGTCCCTGCTCCTGCCAACCTACCAGCTTGAAAGCACGTCAAAGTGCAAGTAGATAAATAGGTACTGCTCCGGCGGGAAGGTAAATGGCGTTTCCATGCGCTGCTCTGAAACTGAGCCTTATGAAGGAGCTGGGTATGTTTAGCATGGAAAAGAGGACACTGAGAGGAGATTGGAGAGCCATCTTCAGATATCTCAAGGGTTGTCACATGGAAGACGGAGCAAGCTTATTTTCTCCTGCTCCAGGGGGGTAGGACTTGAGCCCTTGGCTTCAAGTTGCAAGAAAGGAGATTGTGCTTGAGCCTTAGGAATACCTTTCTGAAGGTAAGATCCATTTGACAGTGGAGCAGACTCCCCCGGGAAGTGGTGAACTCTCTTTCCTTGCAGGTTTTTAAGCAGCAGTTACGTTAGATTGCCATCTCTCAAGGATGCTTTAGTTGAGATTCTTGCATTTTTTTGTTGAGATTCTGCGTATTTTTCACTCTATAGGACGCACTTTTCCCCCTCCAAAAATGAAGGGGTAATGTGTGTGCGTCCTATGGGGCGAATGCAGGCTTTCGCTGAAGCCTGGAGAGCGAGAGGGGTCGGTGCGCACCTACCCCTCTCACTCTCCAGGCTTCAGGCAGCTATCCGCAAGTCTTCTGAGCGAGGCGGGAGTTCCCGCCCGCTCCGAAGGCTTGCGGATAGCAGCCTGCAGCCTGGAGCGGATAGCAACCTAAAGCCTGAAGCCCGGGGAACGCAGCGCCAACTCCCGCTGCGCAACCCGGGCTTCAGGCAGCTATCCGCAAGCCTTCGGGCTCCGAAGGCTTGCGGATAGCAGCCTGTTCTGGGGGCTGGGGTTGGGGGAAGCTCTGATTTTCCTCGCCCCAGCCCCGTGGCTGGGGGGGGGGAATAATATTTTTTCTTTATTTCCCCCCTAAAAACTAGGTGCGCCCTAGGGTCCAGTGCGCCCTATGGAGCGAAAAATAGGGTAATTTGAGGTCCCTTCCAACTCTACGATTCTGTGTGGCTAAACCAAAGCAGTAGGCTAAGCACAGGTACTTAGGCGAGGCTAAGAAGCCAAGGCATTAATGTCCAGGGGGTGTTGTTTTCCGCAGGACATCCTCGAAGGGGGCAACTTGCGGGTGCCCCTGCAGGAGCTTCACCAAATGATCCTCACCCCCATCAAAGCTTACTCTTCTCGGAACCTGACGGCGGACGACCGCGGCCGGGATCCTGAGCCCCATCGCACGGCTTCCCTGATTGGCTCCGACGGCCAGGGGCCCGACTGCAAGGACTCCGCCGCGGGGGGGGTACCCCACCACCACCTGCCAGGCTGCGAGGGGGAGTCCGGAGGGGGTCCCTTGCCCGAAGGGGACATCCCAGGGCAGTTTACTAAGGTGATGGGCAAAGGTAAGGAGCCGTGATTGGGAAAGGTCTTGCTCCCAAGGGAGAAACGGGAGCATGTGGTGGCCCTGGTGGGGTGGGGCGGGAGCTCACCTGGCTCCCAGGTAAGGGCTGGGATGCTGGGGACCCTGTGACTGCACGTAAGCAGTGGGATGTGGTTTGTCCATTTTGCCATTTTACGTGGCTCTCATTCATTGATTGGAGGGACACGGGTGGGACTGTGGGTTAAACCACAGAGCCTAGGACTTGCTGATCAGAAGGTTGGCGGTTCGAATCCCCACAACAGGGTGAGCTCCCGTTGCTCGATCCCTGCTCCTGCCAACCTAGCAGTTCGAAAGCACATCAGATAGATAAATAGGTACCGCTCTGGCGGGAAGGTAAACGGCATTTCCATGCGCTGCTCTGGTTTGCCAGAAGCGGCTTCGTCATGCTGGCCACGTGACCCGGAAGCTGTACGCCGGCTCCCTCGGCCAATAAAGCGAGATGAGCGCCACAACCCCAGAGTCGGCCACGACTGGACCTAATGGTCAGGGGTCCCTTTACCTTTACATTCATTAATTGCATTTGTATTGTGCTTTCGCTTTTGTATTAATGTTCTGCTCACCTCTTTGGCTCCATAAGTGTTTTGGATTTGATATCTCAAAGCAGCTAACATTCTCCTTTCCCTTCCTCCCCCACAACAAACACTCTGTGAGGTGAGTGGGGCTGAGAGACTTCACAGAAGTGTGACTAGCCCAAGATCACCCAGCAGCTGCATGTGGAGGAGCGGGGAAGCGAACCCGGTTCACCAGATTACAAGTCCACTGCTCTTAACCACTACACCACACTGGCACATATGCCACCATAAGTGGCATAGAAAACGATCCATGGCAAACAAACTGTTAGCATTCCTTTCTCGTCGCTCTCCAGCCTCGTCTGGTGTTGTAAAAGTGCCTCGGTGTTGTTGTTGTCGTTACTGCTGTGTGTCAGTCAGTCTAATCTGGACAAAGAGTGATCCGTTAACTCAGGCACAGGCAAACTCCGGCCCTCCAGATGTTTGGGACTACAGTTCCCATCATCCCTGACCACTGGTCCTGTTAGCTAGGGATGATGGGAACTGTAGTCCCAAACATCTGGAGGGCCGGAGTTTGCCTAGGCCTGCGTTAGCGTTTGTCCGGGGAACAAATGGGTGGCAAGAATAAAATAGAATTAGGTTCCAGGGCTTTTCACATGCAGAAAGCACCTTCCACTGCAATCTGAAATGTGGGGCCCTTTTTAAAAATTAGTTTTTATAAGAGATTTCCTTGTCATCCGAAACAAACAGATAAATGGAGGGGGGCGAGTACATCTTTCATCTCCACTTTCAAGAAAAAGGTTGTCTTGTGCATAACATTCAAGCATATTCCGTGTGCCCATGTCTATGTGTCTTTTTAGATCTGTGCATTGCTGTTTCTCTTCCTCCTCAATTCTCTCTGACCATTTTTTAAATTAAATATTAATTTAATAATAAAATAAAATAATAACAGCAATTTAATGTTATATATTGAAAAGCAGGGAAACGACAAACTGAACATCCCTCTACCTGCCTTTACCCATCCTGAAGGCAGAGTTCAGAATTATTATTATTATTATTGAAACGTGTGAAACTTTAGCGCTCAATTCTGTGCTAATTGTTTCCAGAAAACATCCTATTTGTGCAACCTCATTGACTCGGAAATGAGAGTTTTGTGTTGCCCTTTCAGGTGACAAGATTTGGGGAGGTATCCAGTTCTTTTCTGCCCTTTGAAATTTAGCGCAGCACGGCTGTATATCGGCCCCAAATCCACGCACCAGGTGCTGAAAAGAGCATTAGAAATCAGAACGGAAGCACTAATATTATAACCGGCAGAATTAACAACAACCCCTGACATCTGGACGCAGCCAGCGTCTAACCTCTGCACAAGTTTTGTGCAAGCAAATCGGGGCGATTGCTCAGTAAACACAAACTGTCTAGTGGGGACCTGGGAGCGCAGAGCTGGAAAAGTGACTCTTTTGTGGAAGTGTCTACCTGTCAAAGATAACAATGGGCCCATGGTCTGCATTGCCAAATGTCTGTTTGTGCCCCCTTGTGGCTAGTGAGAGCCTTTCCTCCTCGAAGGCTCTGCATCTGACCTGTTCAGGCAGAGGACCCCAGCTGCTTCTCCCTTTTTATAAATAGACTTAAATGGAGTAATTGCAGATTGACGCCATAGTAACGAGGAGCAAAATAAGGAGCCTAAGGGAGAAAGGCATTGATGGTATCCGGCTTGTGTGTGTGTGAGAACATTCTTCGTGGAGGGCTCTTCGCTCTTCCGTGCAAGTCGCTGTAACAGGGCCGGTTCGAATCCTTCCTTAACGTGAAAACAAGTCTAAAGCAGGTTCAAACTTCCCCAAGCGAAGGATAGACTTCTTTCTGCTTTTCTCCCTCCATTCCACCAGGGCCAGGACCTTCTCAGTGATGGCTCCGACCTGGTAGAATGCTCTGTCCCATGAGACTAGGGCCCTGCAGGATTTAACTTCCTTCCGCAGGACCTGTAAGACAGAGCTATTCCGCCTGGCTTTCAATTTGAATTCAGCCTGATCTTTTATTTCCCTTCCTTTCCCTTTTTATGACGATTACCCACTCTGGGATCCCACAGCTAATTCTCCCCTGGTCTCGCTGGCCCAAACAGGACTAATTTAGCCAGCTAGCCCTAGTGATCATCTAATGTTTATTGGATGGATTTCCCCCCTAAATTGATTTTTGAATTCTGAATTTGTTGTTATTCACGTTTTATACTGTATTTTATGCTTTTTGTTGTTGTTGCATCAATTAAGTGTTAAATTTTTTGTTAGCTGCCCTGAGCCCGGTTTCCTGAACCGGGAAGGGCAGGGTATAAATAAAAAATTATTATTATTATTATCATTATTATCATTATTAATCTATATATTTATCGCTTTGCAGTATGCACCCAGCTCCTTGTCTCCAGGCCGGATGAGGAGAATATCAGCTCCTATCTCCAGCTGATCGACAAATGCCTAATTCATGAGGTGAGTGGGTCTCTTCTTAGCTTTCGTTCTTTTCTAGGGACGCGGGGGAAACTGGTATTCAGCTGAATTCCAGCTCAGGCATCTTAGACTACATCTCCCTGGGGCTGCTGGGAGTTGTAGGCCAGAACGCCTGGTATTGCAGAGGTGGGGAATCGTTTTCTTCCTGAGGGGATTCCGCTGTCCTACGGGGAATCTTCCAGGGGCCTCATGCTGTTCACGGCAGGAGCAGAAGCATAGCTGTCAAGCGTCCCTTATTTGGCGGGACAGTCCCTTATCCCAGCGCCATGTCCCACTGCTGTCCCTTATTGATGATGTCCCTTAAATAAGCTACTGAAGGTAATGGGTTCCTTTCTATGTCCAGCTGTCCTTTGTCAACAACAAATTGTTGCTGTTTTTTGTGTTGAACAGATGCTATATCATAATTTATGGACCTAATAGGTATCTAAAGCCATTTGCATGCAACAAAATATGTATTTTATCAAAGTAATTGTTGATCCCTTATTTTGGCTGCTGATCCCTTATTTTCGAGGCTGCTGGTCCCTTATTTTCAAATCTGTAAGTTCACAGCTATGAGGAGAAGCCAGTCACATGGGTGCCAACTAGAATAAAATAGGGAGGGCGCGTATACAGTCATACCTTGGGTTGAAGTAGCTTCGGGATGAATATTGTCAGGTTGTGCTCTGCGGCGACCCGGAAGTAACGGAGCGTGTTACTTCTGGGTTTTGCCACTCGCGCATGCGCAGACGCTTAAAATGATGTCACGCGCATGTGCGGAAGCAGCAAAACATGACATGCGCAGATGCGTCTTACGTTTGCTTCACGATGCGAACGGGGCTCCGGAACAGATCCCGTTTGCATCCAGAGGTACCACTGTAATCAATCACATGGCTCGATGCACACCCACCGTTTGAATGACAGCGTCCATCAACTTTGAGGAGCACCCTGTCCCTCAAATATTTGGGGGGGGGGGGACTGAAGGGATGTCAGCCCCTAGGAGTTGACTCCTTTGAGTGGCTGTCCAGTACAGTGGTACCTTGCTTCTCAAACTTAATCCGTTCCAGAAGTCCGTTCCAAAACCAAGGCGCGCTTTCCCATAGAAAGGAACGCAAAACGGATTCATCCGTTCCAGACTTTTAAAAACAACCCCCAAAACAGCAATCTAACACGAATTTTGCTATCTGAGACCAATGATCCGTAAAATGAAAGCGATAATCAATGTACCGTACTATAAAATAAATAAGACAGTATTGTAGATGATAAAAATGAAAATCAAACCATTTTCTTATCTGTACTGATGATAGTCATTGTTTGGATGGGGGGGGGGCTTTATCCATTTCTGCAGTCGTACAATCAATCAGTCAGTAGCTGAACTGGGTTCCACACAGTCACAAAAACAAATTAACCGAAAAAGCCTCAAAAACAAAACCACAAAATACAGTGGTAACTCGGGTTACATACGCTTCAGGTTACATACGCTTCAGGTTACACACTCCGCTAACCCAGAAATAGTGCTTCAGGTTAAGAAGTGTGCTTCAGGATGAGAACAGAAATTGTGGTCTGGCGGTGCGGCGGCAGCAGGAGGCCCCATTAGCTAAAGTGGTGCTTCAGGTTAAGAACGGACCTTTGGAACGAATTAAGGACTTAACCCGAGGTACCACTGTAAATAGCAAAAACCAAAGCGCCAAATTTAGTCTGTTCCGGAAGTCTGTTTGACTTCTGAAAGGTTCGAAAACCAAGGTGCAGTTTCTGATTGATGCAGGTGATCCGGAAACAATAGCCGACAGCTGCATCGGATGTTCGGCTTCTGAAAAACGTTCGAAAACCAGAACACTTCTGGGTTTTCAGTGTTTGAGAGCCAAGGTGTTTGAGAACCAAGGCACCACTGTATAGGAATCAGGACCTAGAAATTGGTGTCTGTGTTTTATTTATCTCTTCTGTCCTTGGCCCTTAGTGTTGTATTTTTATTCATTTGTTCGTTCCTTCATTAGAATGTAAGCCCGTGTGTAGGGAATGCCTTGTTTTTTTATTTCATGTAAGCCTTTCCGACCAAAGGGGGGCGGGTACAAATACTCTAAATAAACAAATACAGATTTCACATGGTTCCTGATTGTGGAGATTATTCTTCCCATGTTCAAATGGAAGTGGCTGGAGCCCCTCGTCAGACTTCCGCACCAAACTGGGCACTGTCCTCCCATGTCAATTCCACACATGTTCATTGGAAGACCATTGGATGTTGACGAGTTTTACCACTCGCCATGAAATTTACATTCTTCTCCGCAAGAGGAGCAGGGAAGACTGCTGCTGTCTAGCCAGTTGAATGTTGAAGGAGCGGTCATTGTGAAGGCTGCTTCCACCCAACACCCCCCCAAGAGAGTGTCATCAGGGGCACAATATCATCATCATCATCATCATCATCATCATCATATATTTATACCCCGCCCGCCCCCGGCCAGAGCCAGGCTCAGGGCGGCTAACACCAGTAAAATTACAGTAAAATCATAATAGGGGGGGGGAACAATTTAAAATACAGGTTAAAATTCAATTTAAAATGCAGCCTCGTTTTAAAACTAGCCCATAGATCAAAACCATAAGGGGAGGGAAAACATAAGGGTCAGAATGAGTCCAAACCAAAGGCCAGGCAGAACAGCTCTGCCTTGCAGGCCCTGCGGAAAGATGTCAAGTCCCGCAGGGCCCTGGTCTCTTGTGACAGAGCATTCCACCAAGTTGGGGCCAACACTGAAAAGGCCCTGGCCCTAGTTG
Organism: Podarcis vaucheri; assembly: GCF_965113315.1. NCBI lineage: Eukaryota > Metazoa > Chordata > Lepidosauria > Squamata > Lacertidae > Podarcis > Podarcis vaucheri. Next base: position 6,119,584 of record NC_138759.1, read on the forward strand.
AGACCAAACTAACCACCTTGCGACCTGGGACCTCCAAAATGTTGTCATTTGTGGACCTTAAGGTCCTCTGCAGGGCATACCAGGAGAGGCAGTCCCGTAGGTACATATGTATTATTATTATTAATAATAATTATTATAATGTATTATTTATACCCCACCCATCTGGCTGGGTTTCCCCAGCCACTCTGGGCAGCTTCCAATAGAATATTAAAATACAGTAGTCTATTCAACATTAAAAGCTTCCCTAAACAGGGCTGCCTTCAGATGTCTTCTAAAAGTTTGGTAGTTGTTTTTCTCTTTGACATCTGGTGGGAGGGTGTTCCACAGGGCGGGCGCCACTACCGAGAAGGCCCTCTGCCTGGTTCCCTGTATCTTTGCTTCTCGCAATGAGGGATCCGCCAGAAGGCCCTCAGCACTGGACCTCAGTGTCCGGGCTGAACAATGGGGGTGGAGACGCTCAGAGTGGATATTGTTCAAAACCTTGCTCTGTGTTGTCCCCTCCAAACGACTCGCATGCAGCAAAGTGCCCAGGGCTCAAACCCTCTTTCTCCAAAGGTTGCGTCAAGCCTATTAGGCATTAAAATCGTAAAGATCCCTCTTCATTACTATATATTTTTATTACCGGCCCTTCCCCAAGAGGCCCCAGGGAAAGGTTCTCCCATTTTAGAATTCAGTACAGTCATAAGGTAAAGGTAAAGGGACCCCTGACCATTAGGTCCAGTCGTGGCCGACTCTGGGGTTGCGGCGCTCATCTCGCTTTATTGGCTGAGGGAGCCGGCGTACAGCTTCCCGGTCTTGTGGCCAGCATGACTAAGCCGCTTCTGGCGAACCAGAGCAGCGCATGGAAATGCCATTTACCTTCCCGCCGGAGCGGCACCTATTTATCTACTTGCACTTTGGCGTGCTTTCGAACTGCTAGGTTGTCAAGAGCAGGGACCGAGCAATGGGAGCTCACCCCGTCGCAGGGATTCGAACCAGCAACCTTCTGATCAGCCCACCCTAGGCTCTGTGGTTTAACCCACAGCGCCACCCGTGTCCCTCAATACAGTCATACCTCAGGTTAAATATGCTTCAGGTTGAGCATTTTCAGGTTACGTTCCACGGCGACCTGGAAGTAATGAAGCGCGTTACTTCTGGGTTTCGCCGCTCGCACATGCACAGATGCTCAAAATGACGTCACGCGCATGCGCAGAAGCAGCGAAACGTGAGCCGCAGACACGCAGTTGCGTGTTACGTTCTACTCAGGATGCAAACGGGGCTCCGGAACGGATCCCGTTCTCATCCAGAGGTACCACTGTATTTGCTAAGACGTATTTTATTAACAACTCGGGCGCATCCTATGATGATGATTATTATTATAATATTTCTGATCTTGCCTCCTCTCCTCTCCCCACCCCTCTTTTTTTGGGGGGCAGGCGTTCACAGAGACGCAGAAGAAAAGGTTGTTGTCATGGAAACAGCAGGTGCAAAAACTCTTCAGGGCTTTCCCTCGGAAATCCATCCTCGATCTCTCGGGATACCGGCAGCAGAGAACGTAGGTTGGGGGCCTTTTCTCTTCCGAATTCGGGGCCTGGGAGAGTGGCTGGGGTGCGTGGCAGTGTCCCTTCTGTGGCGCAGGGAGCCACACTGATGTTTCGATCCCGCTGCGTGTGGGTGGGAGGCCGGAGGTCAAGGCTTGAGTGTCACCCTGCAAAAAGTCCAGGCCAGCCTGACCCAGAAGTCTTTAGGGTGACACTAGGGTTGAGGGGGAGGGAGCCAATGAGCGGAGTCACCTTGGAGGAAGCAGGGAGTGCAGCAGCAATTAAACATATCAGGCAAACTGTGGGTAAATGAAGGCAACTAAGGACCAGAGCAGGTTGAGCAGTTGACACCAAAACCCTTGGAATGCCCATGCAAACAAATAAGTTCGACTTCCAAAACGTTCAGAAACTAAGCCGCGGCTTCCGATTGGCTGCAGGAGCCGCACTGGACGGTCGGGTTCCAAAGAACGTTCACTAACCGGAACACTACTCACTTCCGGGTTTGCGGCGTTCAGGAGCCAAAACATTTGACATTCCCAGCCCCCTGGGGATTGAACCTGTTAAAACCTTTTTAAAAGTTAAAAACTTTTCCTCCAAAAGCATTTTAAAAACCCGATTTAACTCCATTAAAAAAAAAAACCCAAAAGACCCACATTGATTTTTATCCACTCCACTGTCTGATGAAGAGCAGAAAGTGCAAACGTCAAGCCGTTAAACCAAAAAACCACCGTGATTTATATTTGGAATTAAGGGGCGCCTGCACGATCCTTCGCTTTAAGCAGCGGCACCGGGCGGCTGAATGTTTGGTTCCAAATAACGCCCCTGGGGTGGCAGAGGTAAGCCGGTGTGTTTGTTCTTTTCCAGCCGAGGTTTTGGCCAGTCGAACTCCCTGCCAACAGCTGGATCTGTAGGTGCAGGAATGGGCCGCCGGAACCCGCGCCAGTTCCAGATCCCCTCCCGGAACCTGCCTACCACACGGCTGGGCCTCCTGGGCTCCAGCGGTCTTCTGGGAGCCAGCCAGCGCAGCACGGCCGCCAACCCTACCATCCTGAAGCAAGGGAGGCAGGTGGGTACCTGCCCCATGGCAGCCAGCTCCTTCAGAACATAAGGGGATCCCTGTTGGATCAGGCGAAGGTCCCATCTAGATAACTAACGGCATTACCCTGATGCCAAGGACAGCCACCAGTTTCGATGTCTTCGGAAGAGAAAGGTGCAAACAGAACAAGGACCAGAAACCTGTCCGTGGCTTCTTAGCTCGGTGGAGCCTCCACGCCCAAGGGCAGTCTATCTCGTGACCTCCACAAGCAAACAGCAGGGAATAACCCTCAATTTCTGCTATTGTGGTTATGATTGAGGTCCCAGGGTGGGTTGTTGGCGTCAAGAGTGGTCCATTGGTAAGCAGAATGATGCATTTGGCAGTAGCATGGTAGCCTTTCTTAGACTTTACCCGTCTAAATTGGTGGGGTCTGCGTTGCTCCCGGACAGGAGGAAGGAAGTCAAATGACACCGAGGTTGATTCAAAGAAAGAGTTTATTCTGCTCTCCGGATAGCAGAAGGAACTTGCATGGTCAGTCCACAGCAAGTCCAAAGAAATGACAGGTTTCATGCAGTATATATATCCTCCAGGCACCCTCTCCCTCCTTCCCCAGGAATCCAGCCACGTCAGCTTATACACGCAGGTTGACATCACAGATGTTCCTGCTCCGGTACTCTTAACCATAAAAGGGTGTTCCTCTTCCTGTACTCTTGACCATATAAGGGTATTCCTGTTCCGGCACTCTTATCTTGGGGTAAGAAGGTCACCAACTCTCCTGGTGCTGTTCCTGGACTAGGTCTGTGTGTCAGAGTGTGGTCAGGATGTAAGATAAGACCCAGACGTGCCATCCCTGCTCTACTGGAACACCCAAGGCCATCCATTGCCGTCACGGACTGATAAAGGAGAGCGCTTTGAGCACTTGTTTATATAGCTGGGTTTTGGCTCAAGAGCTCGTTAAAGCATTTTAGAAATGCTCCCTTGGAGAAGGAAAAATGCGGATTTTGGGGCCTGTTCCAGACTGACTACACAGTCAGGTTTTCAGATTTGGGAAACCCATTCCTTCAGTATGGCTACAGGAGTTGTTGGAAGGAGGTGTACAATTATTATTATTATTGTTGTTGTTGTTGTTATTTATTTATTTATTTATACATACCCCGCCCATCTGGCATCATCCAACCACCCCAGAGACCCCACTCCAGAACTGGGTTTACTCCTCAGTCCTTTCTTCTCCCGAAGATCTCCTGCAAGGCAGCGAAGATTTAGGATCAGAGTTTTCCTTCTCCCGGGTGGACGAGCCCAAGATACAATACTGAAACACTATCTGAGATAGCTGTTATAAATGAATAAAGAAGGAACCATTTAAATTGTTTGTTATTATTATCATGATCGTCTTTGACAGATGAGTTGCCTCCTAAACCACTGTCGCAAGGTGATTTATACCAAAGATAATTAAAAGCAGTTAAGAACCCGGAAACGACAAATGCATTTAAAGAAGACCGATACCCTAACGAGTGGACGCTCTTTTGGTAAAGACCCCCTTTTGCCAGCTGAGAGAAACCTCTAGGAATGAAACCGTCTTCAGCTGTTTCTGAAAAGTGCAGGTAGCAGGCACCTGTCGCATCTCGACCGGGATGCTATTCCACAGGGCAGAAGCTGCCACACTAAAAGCCCTGGTCTGAGTTACTGCAGAGGAGGAGAAATTTGATATTTGCAGGAGAAGCTCTCCCGCAGACAGCAGAAATGGCCTCCCAGGAGCATCTTGCTGGCTGTTGCCGAAAAACCAGATGGGTCAGCAGACTTTTTCAGCAGGGGGCCGATCCACTGTCCCTTGGACCTTGTGGGGGGCTGGACTGTATTTGGGGTGGGGGGGAAATGAACGAATTCCTGTGCCCCACAAATAACCCAGAGATGCATTGTAAATAAAAGCATACATTCTGCTCATGTGAAAACACCAGGCAGCCCCACAAATAACCCAGAGATGCATTTTATTTAAAAGGACACATTCTACTCATGTAAAAACATGCTGATTCCCGGACCGTCCGCAGGCCGGATTTAAAAGGCGATTGGGCCAAGATCCGGCCCCCGGGCCTTAGTTTGCCTACCCATGAACTGAACCAACAAGGTGATCCGTACAAACAAATTTTTAACAAGCCTATGGGGAGAAAGGGGGCTATTGCGAACAAGTATTTAAACTGGAATTGGAGGGGTGGGGTGAGGTGAGGTGAGGTGGGGAAAGCCAGTTGTGGCATTCCTATCCCGGAAAGATATCTTCTCCGAGCCCAATAGCCCACTCCCCAAACCAGGAGAAGTCGAGTTGTTCAGTTGCCAAAGGTTGCTTTGTCACTAGTTTCCTTCGTTGGACTGAAACCAGGTCTTTGATTTAAAAGAAAGGGAGCCACAATGATCTGTAGGCATTTCCTGTTTTCACTCTCTTCATTGCTGCAAAAAGAGGTCCTGTAAGGGGGAGGAAGAGGCGATCAGGCGGGGGGAGGGAGGGAATGCTTTGAGGAAAGGACTGGGGGGGTGGAGTTGCATATTCAGGCGCATGTATACGCCTTCTTCTTAAAATAAAAACAAGTGCGGCATTTAGAGAGTCAAAATAAAACCTTGCACAAGATGTAAGCAGCGATGTGAGGGGGAATTGTGAGCAGGGTCTGGAGCCGTTTAGGTTAGAGAAGAGGAGAGAGAGACAGAGGGCAACATGATAGAAATTTATGATATTGAGCATGGCGAGAGAAAAGTTGTTCTCCCACTCTTGTAACCCCAGAACTCCTGCAGGTCCAGTGACGCTAAATGCTGGGAGAGTCAGGATAGAGGGGAGGGGAAAGGTACCGTATTTTTCATCCCATAGGACACTCCGTCCCATAGGACGCACCTAGTTTTTTTGGGGGGAAATAAAGGAAAAAAGGTTTCCCTTTATTTCCCCCCCAAAACCAGGTCGGGGAAACCGAAACAGGTCGAGGAACAGCGGGATGGCGGTGCTCTGCGCCTCGCGCACCGGGTGGCAGGCTGCTATCCGCACCGTGGGGAGCCCTGCGGGGAACTCCTGCAGGGCTCCCCACGCTGTGGATGTCTGCCCGGCGCGAGGGATGCTCTGCTTAAGGGCACCTCTCGCGCCAGGCTGCTATCCGCAGCGTGGGGAGCCCTGTGGGACCTCCCGCAGGGTTGCCTAGGCTGCGGATGCGTTCTCGAAGCGCCGGGCGCTCTGCTTTCAGCGCGCCTGGCGCTCCGGGAAGCAGGCTGCTATCCGCAGCCTAGACAGCCCTGCGGGACCTCCCGCAGGGCTGCCTAGGCTGCGGATGTCTTCCTGAAGCCTGGAGAGCAAGAGGGGTCGGCGCGCACAGACCCCTCTCGCTCTCCAAGCTTCAGCGAAAGCCTGCACTCGCCCCATAGGACGCACCCAGATTTCCCCTTCATTTTTGGAGGGGAAAAAGTGCGTCCTATAGGGTGAAAAATACGGTATTTTCTTCACGTGGTGCTTAGTTAAACTGCGGAACTCATTGCCACATGAGGCAGGGATGGGTGGCTTTGAAGGAGAATTGGACAAATGTTTCTGGAATACCAGTTGCTGGAAACGGCAGGACCGGGGAGAGGCCTCTTGCGCTCAGATCCTGCGTGCTGGTTTCCCATATGGCTGGCCTCTGTGAGAACAGGGTCCTGGGCTAGATGGGTCATGGGCCTGATCCAGCCGGCTATTCTTACGTTCTTAATCTGCTCTTACACCAGTTGATCAAGACTATGTGAGTCAGATACAAAAAGAATCTGGCGGGAAGCTCTGCACGATGAGGCCAGCCTTGGAGAGAGACTGGCCATTTAACAAAACTCGAGGGCTCGGGAGTTGGATTTGCTGCTTGGGTTAAACCACCGAGCCTAGGGCTTGCCGATCAGAAGGTCGGCGGTTCAAATCCCCGCGACGGGGTGAGCTCCTGTTGCTCGGTCCCAGCTCCTGCCAACCTAGCAGTTCAAAAGCATGTCAAAGTGCAAGTAGATAAATAGGTACCACTCCGGCGGGAAGGTAAACGGCGTTTCCATGCGCTGCTCTGGTTCGCCAGAAGCGGCTTAGTCATCCTGGCCACATGACTCGGAAGCTGTACACCGGCTCCCTCAGCCAGTAAAGTGAGATGAGCGCCACAACCCCAGAGTTAGCCACGACTGGACCTAATGGCCAGGGGTCCCTTTACCTTTACCTAATGTATGCAACACATTCAAAATCTTCCCAGCATTGCCCAGTGTGCTGTGCCGTGCCAAACATTTCCCTTGTGCCTTTCTGCTTTTGCAGCACGATAGGTCCTAGAGTGTAAAGCAGAGATCATCAAACTTTTTCAGCAGGGGGCCAGTCCACTGTCCTTTATACCTTGTGGGGAGCTCGACTATATTTTTAGGGGGGAGGGAAATGAACACATTCCTGTGCCCCACAATTAACCCAGAGATGCATTTTAAATAAAAGCACACATTCTACTCATGTAAAAACACACTGATTCCCGGACCATCCGTAGGCCGGATTTAGAAGGCGATTGGGCCGGATCCAGCCCCCGGGCCTTAGTTTGCCTACACATGGTGTAAGGTAAAAGGTAAAGGACCCCTGGATGGTTACGTCCAGTCAAAGGCAACTATGGGGTTGCGGCGCTCATCTCGCTTTCAGGCCAAGGGAGCAGGCGATTGTCCACAGACAGTTTTCCGGGTCATGTGGCCAGCAGGACTAAACTGCTTCTGGCGCAACGGGACACTGTGACAGAAGCCATAGCGCATGGAAACGCCTTTTACCTTCCCGCCAGAGCAGTACCTATTTATCTACTTGCAGTGGCATGCTTTCAAACTGCTAGGTTGGTAGGAGTTGGGACAGAGCAACGGGAGATTACTCCATTGCGGAGATTCGAACTGCCAGCCTTCTGATCGGCAAGCTCAAGAGGCTCAGTGATTTAGACCACAGCGCCACCTGCATCCCTGTAGGTCCTAGAGTGTAGACAGCCAGCGTGGGTAGGGCATCTTGTAGCTGCGTCTCCCATTGGCCTCTCCATTTGCAGCTTGACGGTCCATGTTCTTCTCCCTTACAGAACCTTTGGTTTGCAAACCCTGGAGGGAGCAACAGCATGCCCAGCCGGACTCACAGTTCTGTGCAGAGGACGCGCTCGCTGCCAGTGCACACCTCTCCGCAAACCATGCTTATGTTTCAGCAGCCAGGTAGGCCAAAGACGTCTTGCTCCTTTGCCAGTCCTCACCCTCTTCTTATCTCTGTTAGAATATTCCGTCCCACCTTAAAAGAGATGTGTGGATAGTTGTATGGCGCATGTCTGTTTACACTCCAGCACAGCTTGCTGGGAACTTCCGTTTGTGTATAGCTTTTGCTTCTTGCTCTTGGACACGAAAGGGAGAAGACATGTTTTTCCTTTGTCCTGATGTATGCCGAATAAACTGCCTGCAAATATGCTCTCACAGCCGTCTCCTGCCACTTCTGTTGCATGTTATTAACTCTGCTGATTAGAGCGTGCTCCAGCTTCTGAAGACTTCTGAAGCTGCGGCTTGCTGTTTCACGCTGAGCCAAGGCCCGGAGATTGCTCGGCTACCAGCCGGTGGGCTGGAGCTAGCTGGGGCCTGCCAAATTGCCCCCGTTTCCTTGGAAGCATCCCCACAGCCCGCCTAAGCGATATAGTGGACATTTGGCAAGCTTGCAATCTCCCTTCACCAGTGCCACCACACTCCAAAGTATTTTAAGACTATTTTTAGGTGGTTAGGAGGGGGATTAAATATATGGATCCCTGTGGACCCAGGTGTGTGGGTGAGCAGTGAAAGAAAACAGCTGCGTGCCTGGTTTCAAAACGTCATGCTCCTGTACGGAGAGAGCCCCAGTAGCAGAGATTAAACTCACAAAAGTTAAGCAACAGTAAAGCATTAGGAATATAGGTTCTTAAACCTTTATATCCCATTCAGCTGCACACAGCAGGTGACCTCTTTCTACCGCTCTTGAAATGAGCAGACCACACACTATTAAGTAAGTTTAAAATGCTTTACTTACAGATTCAAGGTCTGAGTCATACATTGCTGCGTGCAGCAGCAAGGATAATACAGACACAATACTATTGGGTAGAGAATACAGAATGTAGTTCCAAATATGTGCTGTAAGCTCGGGAGCTCAGGAGCAAACTTACACACGTCCTCCTTGGTTGCAGAGAGAGAGAAAGGAAGTAAAAGGCTTGACTTCCTTTGCAGAGTAGACTATGGCGTATCCTGGCTGAGACTATCTAGCAATACAGCTCTGTGGTCCTTTACCCCTTCATGTACTAACTAGTTGTATTTGACTGCAATCTCCCAGTCGAAAAGAGGTGGGCAAGTTCCCCACTCGGCCCAGAATGGAGAATAATAATAATAATAATAATTCTCCAGAAGGAAAAACTTTTGTCTTAACCAGATTTGCAGCCTGGATTTCCTTCCACATGCAGGAAGTGCCTCCAGCTACGCTGCAGATATTTCCTATTCTCATGGAAACACACTTTCTGTTTTTTTCTGCAGAGTTCCAGGTACCAGTGACAGAACCTGACATCAATAATAGGCTGGAGTCGTTGTGCCTCAGTATGACAGAACATGCACTTGGAGGTAAGCGCTTCTCTTGTTTCCAACCTCTTATCTGTGTCAGAAATGTCCTGAGATCCCATCCACTCATGACACACAGGAAGACGGTAGAATTCCGGACTGAGCCACTTCAAGCTGCAGTTCAAGGGATTGAGATTTTTTTTGGGGGGGAGAAAGGCACACAGAGAGAGACAGAAGCCCTCTGGGGAAGGGCCAGAGCTTGGGATACAAGGAGACAGCAATTTCTGTCCTGTCCTGCTTTCGTTGCAATGCACACTGTTTCCATTCAGCTACAGTTCGGTTTCTGCTAAAACCATTTTCCTACCTACTGAAGTTACCATAATGAATTGTGTAGGGAAAGTCAGCCAAGCCTTATGAGGAACGGTTGAAGGAGTGGGATACGCCTAGCCTGGACAAGAGAAGACTGGGAAGCGATAGAATAGCCATCTTCAAATATCTGAAGTTTGTATGATTCTAGGAACTCTTGTAAGATAAATGTGTTGTCTTGCTAAATCTCATCTCTGTTGTCTCCCTCTTGGCCGTTCCTACGTCTTGGTTCAGGGGGAATTATTACGAGTCAGTTTGGTTTGTCAGGATGGACCAAGAATAGCCAGCCAAGGTGGGACTCTCTAGATGCTCTTAGACTACATCTCCCATCACTCCCTGACCTTTGACCCCACTGGAGTTGTGGGGCCCACCATGCTGGCTACCCCTGCTATGAGCTGTAGATAAAGTAAAGGGTAAAGGGACCCCTGACCATTAGGTCCAGTCGTGACCGACTCTAGGGTTGCGGCGCTCATCTCGCTTTATTGGCCGAGGGAGCCGGCGCACAGGTTCCGGGTCATGTGGCCAGCATGACTAAGCCGCTTCTGGTGAACCAGAGCAGCGCACGGAAACGCTGTTTACCTTCCCACCGGAGCGGTACCTATTTATCTACCTATTTGATGTGCTTTCGAACTGCTAGAATGGCAGGAGCAGGGACCGAGCAACGGGAGCTCACCCCGTCGCGGGGATTCGAACTGCCGACCTTCTGATCGGCAAGTCCTAGGCTCTGTGGTTTAACCCACAGTGCCACCCGCGTCCCATGAACTGTAGATGCTCAGCTGCAAAATCAGAATAACACAATTCTAGTGTTAATTAACAGCTCTGGAGTTCCCAAGCTGTAGCCTGTGGTCCACCGCCGATTCACAAACTTCATCCACATGGTCTGTAGTGTATCTGTGGGTTTGTGGCTGAAGATTAGAGACATCACAGTATTCTCATTATTATTATTATTATTTATTTGTACCCCTCCCACCTGGGTGGGTTTCGGCCCCCGAAGTTCCCAACCCCTGCCACAAACCAATTGCACTGTTAGTCGTCGAATGCAGCAGCCGCTAAAATCATTAAAAACTGGCTTGCTTGTCTACAGTCCTATACCCACAGGTCTCGGGATAAAATAAAAATTCTGGCTGAGAGGGCAAAGAGGAAGGGGAAAGACCATGTTTTCCACTTCCATAACTCACCAACCTAAGCCTGAGATCTTCCTGGCTACTGAACGTGGATCAGCTACTGGAAAGAGAAGCTGCTGAATTGCAACTCATTACCAAACTTAAAACCATGGAGAGACCTGGTCTGAACAGAGACATTGGATTCTTATCTCATTATACATGACTAAGCCATTTCTCACCTTCTCACCCCTTGCCTTTTCCTGTAAGACCTATTGCAGTCGTTAAGAGTCATCAACAGGCTCATCTCAGCTATCTGCCAATCTCCCATTCCCACCACCCTCCTGAGTAACACCCCTCCCCACCTTCTCACTATATAGAAGGATCTGGCAACTTCTGTTTCAGTGTATCTGAAGAAGTGTGCATGCACACGAAAGCTCATACCAAGAACTAACTTAGTTGGTTTTTAAGGTGCTACTGGAAGGAATTTTTTTATTTTGACTATGGCAGACCAACACGGCTACCTACCTGTAACTGGATCAGCTACGTTAGTAAGGGACAGGGGCAGCGGGGTGGGGGTGGGGGGAGGAATTCCTATTTTTTCCCTGCAGCTGCTTTGAAAGGAATCTTGCCGGGACATTTCAAGGCAGGATCTTGTTCCTCGCTGGTTGTTTTCATTCAGCAATGCTAGACCAAGGACGGCCCGCCGAGCAGCGCTATAAATAACGTTTTAAAGAAAGGGAAACGACCTTGGGAGATGAGCGGTCCAGTAGAGGAAATAGCTACAAGAGCCAAGACAAGACAACAACAACAGCAGCCACAAAAAAAGAGAGGCTCGATTACAGGCGCAACTCCCATAGGAACATCAGGACAAGAAAAAGGGATACCTGTCTCCATGGATCCAGTGTCACAAGCTCTACTTAAGATAAATCAATCCCTGGAAAATTTAACAAAGCAGACTGCAGACTTAACAAGGCAGTCTGTAGAGAACACTAAGAAGTTAACAGAAAACTCACAAAAATTGACAGATATAACAGCAAGATTGGATCTGAATACACAATCAATAAATAAGCTTGCAGAAGAAAATTCTGCAACTCGTAAAATTGCAGAAGAAGCCAGAAAAATTGCTGGAGAGACGCAAGGGAACCTAGAACCGGTTATAAAAAAGGTATACGAACACGACACAACCTTTGCCTTGTGGGAATTACAGAGAAAAGAGAGAAATTTGAAATTAAGACTGACCCCAGAAAACGAAGGAGACAACCTTGGAGAATATTTAACACAAGAGTTCATTGACCATTGGGAGTTGGAAGAGGACGAAATTAAAATTACTACAGCATTTAGATTGGGCAAGAAGCAGAACAGAAAGGTTCCAAGGGATTGTTTAATTACTCTGAGATCAAAAGAAGAAAGAGACAAAATCCTAAAACTTCATTTTGAAAAGGCCCTGCAAATTGAGAATTCCACTATACAGATCTTCAAAGATATTCCCAAGCACATCCTGGACCTGAGAACTTTTTACAAAGACTTGGTTTACCTGCTAAAGAAGAATATCATTTTCTTCAGGTGGGAATTTCCACAGGGATTGTCTTTTGACTACAAAGGAAAAAAGGTGAAGATAAAGACGATACAAGATAAAGAGAGATTCTTGGAAAGAAACCGAGAAGACTTGGAGAAGGGAACTGTGGATCCAATTGCAGAACAGAGGAGAGCAATAGACATTTTGAACTTATCGTTTGGACAAAACCCACCACCATCAGAGGAAGAGCAACAACTGGGAGCTGTTGGAGGATCATTGGAAAAATAACAAGATGGCCCTGCAATTCCTTAGCTGGAATTGTAATGGGCTGAACATGCCTTTGAAGAGACGACAAGTTTTTCACATATTGAATAGAGAACAACTGGACTTGATATGCTTACAAGAAACTCATATAACTAGAGCCCACAGGAGATTACTTATAAATAAAAGACTAGGACAAGAATTTATCTCGTCAGACAAAGTCAAAAAAAGAGGAGTTGTGATTTATGCAAAAGAGAAGTGGGCTCCAAAAATGATGTTTAAAGACGAACAAGGAAGATATTTGGCAGTTGAGATACAAGTACAAGGAGAAAAACTTTTGATAATTGGGATCTATGCACCAAATGAAGGCAAAGCAGAATTCTTCAAGAAACTCCATGAAACTTTGACGGACTATTTGGATTACAATATGATAATGATGGGAGATATGAATGGTGTGGTCTCCACAAACATGGACAAGGCACAAAGGTCAACAGTCACCAAGGAAGGGAGACTCCCGAAGACTTTTTTTGAAATGACGGAAAACATGGACTTAATAGACATTTGGAGAACAAGGAACCCTCTTGAGAGAGAGGGAACCTTTTTCTCCCAAGCAAAGATGACCTGGACCAGAATTGATCAAATCTGGATTACTAGTGGAATGGCTCCAAAGATTAAGAAGATAGAAATCTGCCCAAAAACTTGCTCCGACCATAACGCCGTGAAGATGGAAATGAAACTTACAGTAACTGGTCAATTTAGATGGAGGATGAATGACACCCTGTTTCGAGATAAGGAGATCCACATGAAGGCCCAAAAAGCTTTAAAGGACTATTTTGAAATAAATCTAAAGGCTGATGTGGAAAAAAGAGTGATCTGGGACGCAAGTAAAGCTGTGATGCGAGGATTTTTGATTCAACAAAATTCAATAAAGAAGAGAAAACAGAATGAGAAAAAGGAAAAGATATTGGAAAAGATAAAGGAAGGAGAGGAAAAATTAAGAGCAAAACCAAAGTCCCAGGAAATTTTGAGAGAGATCAAGTTATATCAAACACAGTATATGGAATTGATGAACCAAGAGATAGAATGGAAGATAAAGCAGATGAAACAAAAGACATTTGAATCGGCAGACAAATGTGGCAAACTTTTGGCATGGCAACTAAAGAAAAGGCAGAAATTGAATACAGTTACAAGCCTAGAAGTGGATGGAAAGAATGTATCTAAACCTAATGAGATAAGAAATTGCTTTTTGAGCTATTTTAAAAAACTCTATTCTCAAGGATTACAAAATGAAGAGGATATTGATAAATTCCTTAATAAATATGGATTACAAAAAATCTCTCATCAAAGCAAGGTGGATTTAAATCAGAAAATAACAGAGCAAGAGATAGAGGGTGCCATTCAGGACATGCAACTGGGCAAATCTCCAGGGCCAGATGGATTGACTTCCAGATACTACAAATCCTTAAAAGAATGGTTGATACAACCGTTAAAGGAAGTTTGTAACGAGATCCTAGAGGGAAAAAAGGCACCTGAATCGTGGAAAGAAGTATATATTTCACTCATACCAAAGACAGAGACTGAAAAGACTCAACTGAAGAACTACCGCCCAATATCATTACTTAATGTGGATTACAAAATTTTTGCAGACATTTTAGCAAAAAGATTTAAAAAAGTGCTGATGGAGAGGATTCATAAGGACCAAGCAGGCTTTCTCCCAAAGAGACACCTTTCAGACAATGTCAGGAATATAATAGATATTCTAGAAAAGCTAGAGGTGAACATAAATACCAAAGCAGTTTTGATATTTGTGGATGCGGAGAAAGCCTTTGACAATATTTCTTGGAGTTTTATGAAAAAGAATCTTCATGGGATGGGGGTAGGACAAGGTTTTGAGAATGGTATGGGTGCAATATATTCTGAACAAAAAGCTAAGTTGATTGTAAATAATGTAATAACTGAGGAACTTAAGATAGAAAAAGGAACACGACAGGGGTGCCCAATTTCCCCATTGCTTTTTATTTCGGTTCTAGAGGTGTTGCTGAATATGATTGGAAATGACCAGGAGGTTAAAGGTGTACAGGTCGGAGCTAAACATTACAAGTTAAGGGCATTTGCAGACGACTTAGTCTTGACTTTACAAGAGCCAAACACTAGTACGAAAAGGGTGTTAGAGATAATCCAACAATTTGGCCAAGTAGCTGGATTTAAATTGAATAAACAAAAAACTAAAGTCTTAGGAAAAAACTTAACAGATATGGAGAAGGAGAAATTCCAAGAAGAGACAGGCTTGACGGTGGTTAAGAAGGTGAAATACCTAGGGGTAAATTTAACATCTAAAAACCTGAACTTGTATAAGGACAACTATGAAAAATGTTGGTCAGAAATTAAAAAAGATCTAGAAATATGGTCAAATTTGAGATTGTCAATGCTAGGCCGAATTGCAGTGATTAAGATGAATGTATTGCCTAGAATGTTATTTTTGTTTCAAACTTTGCAGATTATTGACAAGATGGACTGTTTCAAGAGGTGGCAGAAAGACATTGCGAAATTTGTCTGGCAGGGCAAAAAGCCCAGAATAAAATTTAAAATACTTACAGATGCAAAAGAAAGAGGGGGATTTGCCCTGCCGGACTTAAAATTGTATTATGAAGCAGCAGCGTTCTGCTGGCTGAAAGAGTGGATGCTCCTCGAGAATACAGATATCTTGGACTTAGAAGGTTTCAATAACGCATTTGGTTGGCATGCATATCTATGGTATGACAAAATCAAAGTGCATAGTGCCTTTAAACATCATATTGTTAGGAAAGCGTTGTTTAATGTTTGGATGAGATATAAAGATTTATTGGAAAACAAAACCCCTAGATGGTTGTCACCCTTAGAGGCTAAGGCATATAAGAAAGTCAATATGGAGGTCGGATGGCCAAAGTATTGTGAAATCTTAGAACAGGATGGAGAGAAATTGAAATTAAAGAGTCATGAAAAACTAAAACCCAAAGTACAAGATTGGCTCCATTATTATCAAATAATGGAGGTCTATAAACAAGACAGGAAAATTGGCTTCCAGGTGGAAAAATCAAAACTTGAGACAGAACTGTTAGAACCCAATACTAAGAACTTGTCAAGAATGTATAATTTGCTGTTGAAATGGAATACACAAGATGAAACCGTTAAATCAGTCATGATTAAGTGGGCACAGGACATTGGTCATAACATTTTGTTTGCTGACTGGGAAAGGTTGTGGAACACCGGTATTAAATTTACGGCATGTAATGCCTTAAAGGAAAATGTTATGAAAATGATCTACAGGTGGTACATGACTCCAGTCAAGCTAGCAAAAATTTATCATTTGCCTGATAATAACTGTTGGAAATGTAAACAAACTGAAGGTACTTTTTATCATCTTTGGTGGACATGCCCGAAGATTAAGGCTTTCTGGGAAATGATATATAATGAAATGAAAAAGGTATTTAAATATACTTTCCTTAAGAAACCAGAGGCCTTTCTCTTGGGCATTGTCGGCCAATTAGTGCCAAAGAAGGATAGAACTTTTTTTATGTATGCAACAACAGCAGCAAGAATATTGATCGCAAAGTATTGGAAGACACAAGACCTACCCACCTTGGAAGAGTGGCAGATGAAAGTGATGGACTATATGACATTGGCGGAGATGACCAGCAGAATCCGTGATCAGGGGAAGGAGACTGCGGAAGAAGAGTGGAAGAAATTCAAGATTTATCTCAAGGACTATTATAAAATTGATGAATGTTAGAATGTCGAGGTTTTTTAGAAAGAAAGGGTTGCAGTAATCTAAGATTTGATTAAGAAAGGACTAAGATGAGTTAGGGCGGAAAAAACATTTACAAGTTGCTATAAAAATATGGACATGAGGATGCAGAAAGGGGAGGTATGGGGGAGTCTGAGAAAAGAAGTTTAAGAAAAGATATTATGAAATTATGCGTGTTTGTTTGTCTTTTTATATGTTTGTCTGTCATAAAAAAATTCTTTCTGTATAACCAATAAAAAATTTATTAAAAAAAAAAAAGAAATAAAGTAAGGAGGAATATGAAAAAAAAAATTAAAGAAAGGGGTCGTTGAGTTTTGAGCTCAGGTGGTTTCGCTGTTTGTTTGCTTTTCTGAAAGGAGACCTGAGCAAGCTCCCTTCTTTCATCTTTTCCCTTTCTCCCCCCCCCCATAAGTCTGAAAAGCCCCCAGGGGGATGAATCTGAGCAGTGGGGCAGTTTCCACAATTATTTAGCGGGGAGAGCTGCAATCGTTGGCTGTATTCCGTAGGCTGAGTTGCCGGTGGACAAAACATGGCTGTGTGTGTATGTGTCTCCCTCCTTACCCCTATCTCTGCCCGCGTGTAACTTTGAAGCCGCAGCCCCCGCCCCCAGAAGCATTTCCCCAGTCTCGCTCATGTGCTAAATGGAGAGCATCTTTTGGGGTTGAAGTTTGAAAGGGCAGACTCTTCACCCTTCCTCCCACCCCATCTCCCTGTGCTCTCCTCCTGGTTTGCCTCCTTCGTAGGGGGAGACTGCAGAGAAAGGTTCACAAAAGGGCGACCCAAGCAGCCGAAGGGATGGGGCAACTCCTGTGAGAGACGTCTTAGCTTAGAAAACGTCAAGTAAGAGGAGATGCAGCAGAACTGTATAACCAGGCAGAGGGCCTTCTCGGTGGTGGCAACCGCCCTGTGGCAGGCCCTCCCATCAGATGCCAAGGAAACAAGTAACTCTGCAAACTTTAGAAGACACCCGAAGGCAGCCCTGCATATTATTATTATTAATTATTATTAATTATAATTTATTATTATTATTATTATTATTATTATTATTATTATTATTATTATTTCCCCAGCCACTCTGGGTGGCTCCCAGCAGAAATTTAATAATAACGAAAAAGCGATAAAACATCAGACATTAAAAACTGAGCATGTCGTGTAAGTAATAATGATAATAATTATTTATTTTGAGCCACTCTAGGTGGCTCCCAATAGAATAGTAAAAGCATGATAAAACATCAAACATTAAAAGCTTCCCTAAACGGCTGCCTTCAGATGTCTTCTAAAAGTCAGATAGTTGCTTATTTCCTTGACATCTGGTGGGAGGGTGTTCCACAGGGTGGGCGCCACCACCAAGAAGGCCCTCTACCTGGTTTCCTGTAACCTCACTTCTCGCAGGGAGGGAACTGCCAGAAAGCCCTCGGAGCTGGACCTTAATGTCCAGGCTGAACAATGGGGGTGGAGGCACTCCTTTAGGTATACTGGACCGAGGCCGCTTAGGGCTTTAAAGGTCAGCGCCAACACTTTGAATTGTGCTCTTAACGGTGAACCTCACCCTTTCAGATGGTGTCGACAGAACCTCGACGATCTAGAAGTCGGAGGTGTCTGCAGTGAGAACGCTGGCCGTCGGCAAATTGGGCTGCTGGACCAGCGGCAAAGTTGGCAGCGAGTCCCCGGACGTGTCAAGGATCCCTGGAGATAATTTGCAACCTTTCCGTTGCCATTTCCTTCTTTCTCTGTCTCTCTGTCTGTCTGTCTCTTGTCTCCTCCTCTCTCCATCTCTGTTTACATTTTGTAAAAGGGTCACACTTATATTGCTGTTACGCATCGTCAAGCAACAGGGCTGGGATCCGCCAAGTTTATGATTATGCACAAAACAGAGAAACGACATTGGGTGGGGAGCGAAAGATGTCGGAGGGCTTCCTCAGAGGAGCAGGCCTCCCCAACCGTGGCTAAGGGCAAGCCTCTTAGCAGCCCAATAATAACACACGGAGCATCCGTTGGGAACGGGCAGCGGGGGTGGCAGCCGGAACCGCTCCTCGCGAAGAAAGAGACTTTCTGAAAAAATGTCACCGAAGCATGAAGACGACGACGCAGAGAGCAACGCGTCGGCCATCTGTAAATAGGAGCTGTGTTTCACTGACATCATTCACCGTTTTGAGCTGCAGTTGTTGTGGGGGGCGGCAGCAGCGGCGGAAAGGAAATTAAGAAGGCCAAACTAATTTCCCTCCGTTGGCGTCCAAAAGAGCGGCTTTGGGTTCTGCGCATTGTTTACACAAAGGCGGGCGGAAAAGAGCGCGGCAGGTGTGCAGAGCACGCGCCCCCCCCCAACGCCTCTTCCTCCTCCTCTCGCAGTGTTAAGTTGATGAGCGGATGGGGTGGGCCAGTCCCAGCCCCCTGGCCTGCCACTTGGGGGGGGGGACGTCTCGCGTGGCCCAGACTCCCTTGCCAGCACCCCAATCTCGCCTGCCACGTTCTCTCCAGGATCAAGGGTGCTAGCGCCAGGCAGAACAGGGAAACCGCAGGCACAGCGAGAGAGGGGAGCGGAACAAGGCCCTTCGGTCTTGCCAGAATAATTTTGCCGCCGCCTGCAAGGACTCGTCTCGCTGACGTAAAGGATCTTTTGCATGGCATTTTTGTGTGTGCGTGTGTGTGTTTGTGTGTGTGTGTCTTATAGCAGCAGGTTTGCCTTTGAAAATAACTGCCAAGCTATTGCTTCTCTAGAGGGGGCCGCGGGAGGCACTTGCGTGACTTTTTTCTTGACTTTCCGAGCCGGGGGCGGAGCAGGGCGCCGAAGGAAGGAATGAGATTTGTGGCAGGGCAGGCAGGCGGAGCTGCGTCTGGAGGTGCCGCAGAGAAGCCTCCGCTCCTTAGATTGCGTCTGTGTGCATATATTTGTATGTATGTGAGAGAGAGAGAAAACAGAAAAGATGTTGCATATGGACTCGTGAGCCCGTGTCCTAGGAGGAAGAGAACATCTCAGAGATGTTTCTCTGGGAGAACGAGAGAACCACGTCCACTCAGAGACTCATCTTGCTTTTGGCTTGGTACCTGAAGTGTAGGGTGGCAATGGGACTCGGCTCATTGAGCAACACAGGCAGCCTTGTGTTTTTTCAGTCTTGTGTCAGACTGAAAGCTGCTGGTTGGGTGGCAGCAGCCATGAGAGCAGGGAGTCCATATGGACCACCCTATTTCTAGGGCCCAAGCCCTGTCTGCTTGGCATTGCTTGCCACTCAAGTGGATGGGTCCAGTTGGGAACCAGAAGTGTTGGTGTGGGAAAGGGTCAGGTCGCCTAAACCAGGCATCCCCGACCTGCGGCCCTGCAGATGTTTTTGGCCTACAACTCCCACAATCCCTAGCTAACAGGACCAGCGGTCAGGGATGATGGGAATTGTAGTCCAAAACATCTGGAGGGCCGAAGGTTGGGGATACCATGCATGAGATCAGTAGTACATCAGATTTCTCCCCAAGGAAGCCATAGAACAAGCTGTGAGACCTAACGAGACCTGGGTCAAATCCTGCATTGTAGCGTTAGCGACTGGTGCCCGTTGGGAATGACAGGGCGGGCATCGTGGAGCCCAACAGCAGGTGGCGCCAGAGCCAGAGCCAGTGAGAGATTGAGATGTCCCCATCTACTCCCTGCAGAGTTCTCCACTAAGGGGGGGGGAGTTGGCAGCGAATGCCACCCCCTGGATAGGTTGTACGCAAGAAGGCAGGCAGCTGACGGCTGACTGAGGCTGGCAAGGCAGTGCCCCCTTCTCACCAAATGTACTAGCCTCCATTGGTGGCAGGGAGCAGTTGGTGTAGCCCTTTGCCAACCCAGATGTTTTGGCTGGCAGTTCCTGTCAGCCCCAGCCAGCACTGCCCTGCTGGCAGGAGTTGGGGCCCCCAAAACATCTGGGGAACCCCAGATTGCCAAAGGATGGCATAGGCAGCCTCCCACGTGGCATCCGAGTTCCTACCTGCCCCTGACATAACTTTAGAAGGTAGCCCTGACTTCCAAGTAAGCCTACTTCCAATCTGGGTACCCTTGGAAGACCCTTGGAAATACCAGCCAGGGCCTGACGTCCACACCGACGTGTCTGGGGGGCCGGAGTGCTGCTCATTCAATCCCACTTTCTTTTCCCGGCCTGTGAGGTAATCGGAGGAGAGGGTGCCGAGGCGTCTTCTCAGGAGAGTAAGAACGTGCCTTTCCTGTGCCGAAGATCTGCGCAGGAGGGAAGGGTAAACAGAGCGGCTGGAGGCAGCAGTCTCCCCGTCTAAATGGGGCGTCTGTTCCCCGGCGTGTTTGTGCTGGAAGGCAGACACTGATGCCTTTCTCTGAGCCTGGCGAACGGGGATCCATGCGCCACGCCAGGAGGGGAAGGAAGCAGGGGCACGGCCCGTCTCCCCTCGTGAGCACAGGCAGGCGAGGTCAGTGCATGGATGGGTCGAGGGGGGAGCAAGGCTTCAAAAGAAAACAGCTCTGGCCGAGCACGGCTTCCCAAACAAGTAGACTCATGCGCCTACTTTTTCCACTGACGCTCCCATCGCAGACCTGGCCAGATTTCATCCAAGCAGGTCTAGGAAGCCTTTGAAGGCAGCCTCTGTGCAAACCTATGAGAGATGTGAGGTCACCTCGGAAACTTGGTTTGCGTGGCATCGGTACGGTTTGCTCTGTCTAAACAAGAGCCGCACCGTCCGCAAGTGTGATTTGCCCGTTTCTTGTGGCCCAGAAAAAGGGCAGCGCAGAGTTCCTCCTGATGCCATCCTCCTCCGCCACCTCCCCAGAAAACTTGGCTGCTGGAGAAGGAGTGTGACTTGCAGACTCCCAAACGCCCAATCCTTGCTCCCTTGTCTTTGCAAATGGCGTGCTGTTGCCTCCTGCAGGAAGATATAGCTTTAAAAATAAAAAAACAAGTGTGCGCAGCTGAAATATACGTCACGTTTTGGTGCATCACATCATACCAGCATATTCCGTAATACCTGATTCTAAGGGCTCACCAAGTCAGCGCTTGCTTAGGGGGGTCTGTGCACCATGCAGATTGGTGCATCATTTCAGCATTTCTGGACGCAGCAGGGCAGGAGCGCAGCCCGTTCAGCCACGTGGGCACTAGCTGACCCCTCAGGGCTGGCAGCAGCGGAGACAGGAGTGCCGTTTCTGAACCTCCTCGTTCCTGTTCCTGCCACGCTGGCTTCAGTGGGGGGGAGGAAACACCTCTGCCTCTTCTCCCCCCCCCCCCGACACTTCCTTCGCTCTCAGAAATGTGCCACAGTGCCAAGGAATGGGCATCTCCATGCTGCGAATCATAAATTGATTTGAAACCAGTTTCATCATCATGGCTCCCCTTGGAAGAACCTCCGTAGAATCCCGAAACTGCAGAGTAGAAAGGGAACCCAAGTGGTCATCCATTCCAACCCCCTGCAATGGAGGGAATGCCCTACCAGCTCACCTTGGTAAATGTAGTTTTGAGAGGGTGCTCTCAGGAATATTGCGATGGAGTAGATCCTGCAGATTTATATGGGCTTGAGACCAGTTTCAAGTGGATGTGGCCCCCTTAAACCCCCTTACTGGACTTTTGGGGAGATCCTGGGCATCCTCAGCTCCATCACTGAACTGCAGCTGGCAGGGCCCCTAGGTGGAAGCCATCCTCATTTAAGCCAGGTGTGCACTACCTTTGGCCCTCCAGATGTTGCTGAACTTAAAACTCATTATCCCTGGCCCCTGGCGATGCTTTCTGCAGCTGATAGAGGTGGAAGTTCAGCAACATCTGGTAGGCCAGAGTTTCCCCACTCCTTGTTTACACCAAAATGAAACAGGTTGGCATGTTACAGGTGTGTTGGTCTGCCGTAGTCGAAACAAAATAAAAAAAATCCTTCCAGTGGCACCTTGGAGACCAACTAAGTTCTTGGTATGAGCTTTCGTGTGCATGGTATCTGAAGAAGTGTGCATGCACATGAAAGCTCATACCAATAACAAACTTAGTTGGTCTCTAAGGTGCTGCTGGAAGGAATTTTTTTATTTTGTTTCAAGGTTGGCATGTAGTTGAGCCTAAGGAGTGCTACAGGAAGCCCCTGTCCCGACACATCTATCCCGTGTGAGTCAATTGCCTTTCCCCCAGAGAGTCTCTCATGGCCCAGTTCTATTCGGGTAGAACAGTTTTCTTTCTCCACCTGATCGAGGTTTAACTTAGTGCCAAACACTTGCTGCGACTTTCTTTTCCAGTCAGTGGAGGGGAGAGGAAGGGGCAGAGCTGTGCCTCAGCCTTTGGGCAGAGAGATCTATGTAAATGCATTCGATATGCCATATTTTGAAGGCGCGCGTTGTTGTTTTTCGTTTTCCTCCTCCTTAAAACAAAAGGTGCCAAAATACAGTTTTCGTTTCTGTGTTTCTAGCGGGAACGCGTGATGCTAAAGGGCGGTGTGGGTGTGTTTTGTGTTTTGATCGTAGCAAAGAAGGAACGCAGTCTGGGAGGGGAAGGTTTCAGAAAGTGGTTTGTTTCCAGGCACCCAGGAAGAGGGGGCACAACCTGCCCCGGGTCCACTCCCTCGCGGGGGGCGAGTTTCTCTGGAGGGTGGCCTGACCAGTTTTGCTCAGGTTATCAATTGCGAGGGGCGAGGGAAAAGAAGGGGGCGCAGAAGAGAGTGGGGGAAGCAGATTGGACACTGAAGGGGGACAGAATGACTGTCCTGAGTGTGGAGAGAGGGGTTTTTTTGGGGGGTGTCCTACAAAACTTGAGTGGCGTTGCTTGTGCAGGGAAATGGGGGTTTGGGTAGAAAAGGAAGAAGTTCCTGAAAAGTATTTAGAAATCTGGGGGGGGGGACCCTTTTATTTATTCATTTGCTGAATATAGGAAAACAGAGGTTATCTGATTATTAAGAGATATTATTTTGGATAAATATATGAATTATAACTCGCTATGGCTGGTAACCATGATAGAAATTCTGAGAATAACCATATGCTCTTTCTTTCTTTCTTTCTTTCTTTCTTTCTTTCTTTCTTTCTTTCTTTCTTTCTTTCTTTCTTTCGCTTGGAATAAGAGAGCTTCTTTTCCATTCGCAGTGTGTTGAGACATTGTCTTAGGTTTTGTGTGTGTGTGTGTGTTTGTGTGTTTCTTGTTTAATCAAAAGAGGCTTTAGATACATTTCAGAAAGCCCCCCCCCCCAGGTTCCCTCTTAGTTCCTGTATTGACTGCAGGAAAAAGGGGGTGGGGCGGGGGGGCACCCCATAAGTATCTAAACTAAAAATTAAATCTATTTATAAAAAAGTGGAGAAGTTGCATGCAAAAGGCCATGGAAGTCAGATGTTTAGTATTTTAAAACAAAACAAAAAAAAGTGGCAGTGCCTTTCATTTTTCTATTTACTCATTTATCACCAAATGCAACCGTTTTATAATAAGCAATTATAGGATAGCGTCAGAAATTGCGAAATATTTCACTATGTAGAAATGTGTGGAGTTCTGTTATTGTTATTGTTATTATTATTATTATTTTGTCCTCCCCCTTCTCCTTGCTCTCATTGCAAGAGTGTATTAAGCTGGTTATGTCGGCTGCCAGAAACAACTTGTTACTATGCGATTTTATCACCTATGAAATTTATATTGCTGCTTTTCCTTTTAGCGGTTTGCGGCTTAATCGTTGGAGGGGGAAATGCAAACGAGATTTCACGTATCCAGATTGCGGCTGCGGGGGGTTTCTGGGAAGGGGCTTCTGGTGCCCGTCCCCCACCTGCCGCAGAATTCATTTGGTGGGCAGTAGCTGGCCGGGGTTGGAACCAAGAAGAACGAAGCACCGGGGGTGTTGGGGGGGGGAGCGCCGTCGCTTTTACTTCCTGCACTGTGATACCGTCTATACTGCAACGTGAAGCAACCCTAGTATACCTCCAAGTGCCCTTGGCTGTTTTCCGCGCTGCAGAAACAAACTGTGCAGGCTGCCGGGTGACGCAGGTCTCTGCCCCATTCCGTAGGCCCATCAGCTGGAAGGGAAACAGCCCGGCTGCGAGGGGACGCAAGGCTTGCAGCGGTTCGAGGCGCCTCCGTGACCTTGCGCGACGAGGTCCCCGTTGGTTCCCAGGAGACTTGTGAAAGGGGAGTCTCCCAGCAGACCTTGAGCCGTGTTCCTCAGCCAAGGATGGGCACCAAACAAGGTGGTCTTTGCTGCGTGAAGAACAAACCCACCTACCTGGATTTGGGGCCTACCTGGATTTGGGGCCTGGATTCGGCGAGGTTTGGGCCAGAGCTCTGTGCCTGGCAAAACAGGGCCCAAAAATACTTCTTCCTCCCTGCCCCATGGCAAGCTTGTCTGTTGAATACAAGTCTTGCAATCGCTTGTAACTCCACCCGGATGACCAAAATGACCACCTACACAGCTGTTGTCAAGCAGTTTGCTTTTACCGCAGTGAGAGACACATACACACGCCGCAGCCTCCTTAGACTCCCCAAATTCTGGGCCACGGCAGTGCCTTTTTTTCTCTCTCCCCCCCCCCCTTTATTTTTCCCGGGTGGGGCCAAGGACGAATGACGCTGAGGAAACTCAGCCTTTCTTTTGAGGCGTCATTCGATGCTCCCTTTTTGTGCAGCTTCCTCCGACACAGTCCAAGCATCTTCCCCTTGTTGTCCTGAGATCACAGAGTGGAGAGGAGGGTTTCACAGCCCTGCTCCCCGAAGCAGCGCTTATGAAGATAGATGTAGAGACCTGCAGGCAGTTCAGATTGCTGCAGAACTGGCACTCTGCATATGGCGCCAGCCTCCCACGTTTAAAATTAGAACTTGGCTATTTCGTCTCATCAGCATCCTCTCTCTCCCTCTCTGGGTTTCTCAGGGCTGATCTGGATATTACTTCTCCCTCCTCTTTCTGCACCAAAGGCAGGCAGTGTGTGGCATGTGGCATTTCCCCCGGATCAGTCTCTGCCAACCTGGCCCTCCCCACTTGCTTTTGGACTTCAGCTTCCATCAAAGCCAGCTGGCAGAGCTGCCCAGAAAGCAACAGGTTGGCAAAGACTGGCAGAGACCTTTGCGGGAAGAGAGGGGCGAAGATACGCCCAGAACAGCTGCAACTCCATGTCCCATAACATCTGGCGAAGCCTGTCCGCCTAGCCCTCTTGCCGTCCCCCGTTTTGCCCTTCCCGCCCCCAAATTCCCCGGTCTTTCGAAGTTTTTCTGGATGTGCCTGATTTGAAGCAGGAAGGAAAGAGTAGACCATGTAGAAAGTATAATTTGCACACAGCTATGATAACACTAAAGTTGATTTTATACAAGTCATCAAGAGTTTGCAAAGTGAGTTTTATTTTTTGTATTCCTTTAATCTTTACTTAAAAAAATAAAAATAAACGGTGAATGTGTATTCCTCTGGGAGGAATTGCAAGAAAACGGGAATGTTAATAAATGTTGAAGAAGAAGAAAAAAAAGCAAAATACTTCCTCCCTTATTAATATATAACTCTTGTGTATTTATGCCTCCTGTAAGCAAATGAAAACGAAAACGAAAAAAGCTTGGGTTTCTGTTCTGCTGCATGCCTGCTTTTGGCACTGAAACACACCTTCTGTTGTTTTGCATGCATTTTAGTCTTGACCTCTTCTTTTCATTTTCTTTGGTGGGGGGAAGGATGTATTTCCCCTGTATAAAATTAGTGCACAAAGAAATATTTTTGCCTAGTTAATGTTGCCAAGCAATGCATATTTTTTAAGAAAGGAAATTTGTCATATATGGAAATAGCATGTTTGTTTACACGTTTCAGCTTCCTGATTATACAGAAGAAGAAAAAGAAGAGTGGGGGGCGGAAACAAAACACACTATAAACGTTTGGGGATGCTGTAATTTCTTTGCAAGTGTACAGTTTTCAATTTGTTGTTATTACTGGTGAAACACCCTCGTGGTTTCAACTTGCTACGATATATATTTATTATTCGTCCTCCTCCCATGTAACTAGGAATCATGCCTATGTTTCATATCAACGTTATATTGGAAGTGAAGGGAGATGATTAATACAAGATTTTGTAACACTGGCGAGTGTCGGCTGTTTATGTGGGCGCTTGGTTTTGCTGTGATTTAGAGTGGGGAGGAAAATTATCCTTTCTCGTCATTATCTGCTGGTATATTTCCCCTGCGCAAACCCTCTGGAAGTGAGCAGAATAATCTAACTGAAAGTATTTGGCAATGATTTTTAATTACCGTATTTTTCGCTCCGCAAGACGCACCCGACCATAAGACGCACCTAGTTTTTAGAGGGGGAATGCAAGAAAAAAAATATTCTTTAAAGGGAGCGCTGAGCAGAGCCTCCCGCCTGCATTCGCTCCATAAGACGCACACACATTTTCCCTTACTTTTTAGGAGGGAAAGGGTGCGTCTTATGGAGCGAAAAATACGGTATTTCTACGCAATCTTCACACTTTACCTTCCAAGCCAAACAGAATTGTATCAGTTGAACCAGAATAGCTTTTGAATTCCTAAGTCATGCAACAACTTTTTAGCACCCCTCATTTGGGGAATTTGAAAAATTCGGCACATCCTATTGTCCCACACATACCTTCACTAGACACCACTGGGGATAGGTAGGGAAGCAAAGCAGCCCAGCAGTATCAACAGACCCCATGAAGTCTAAGCGTGCCCTCAGCTTTTCCTTGGCAGCCCCTTGGGTTGTCCAAGCAGTGACATAGCGTGGGTTGCCAGAGCCCGGGGCTGTGCGGGAGGGAAATGGACAGAGTATGCATGCAAAAACAGCTGCCTGATGGCATCCGCGTCACCCAAGTGATCGCAGCCGTAGAGATAAGACAAGATGAGTCGTTCTGTTGTCTGGAGAGGTCACTTCCTGGCGCGCATGGAGAATCTGTTTTCAACGGAGCCCAGCAACAAAAGCACACTGCTGTATTGAGGCAGCACCGGGTGTTGAAATCTTGCGCCCCTAACAAATATTGCATCCGGGGCAACTACCCCGTGCCCCCCCACACACATGCTACACCACTGTGTACAAGTAGCTAAGCCAGCTGGATTTGGACCTCAAAACTCCCAGGTTGGTTCAGCTTCTGGGGCTACCTTTGCCAACCTGATGCCAGCCGCCCTGTAACGGTAGTCAAAAACATCACAAGGGCACCAGCTTGGAGACAGCTGCTGCAGGTAAATATTCACTGTTGCTCATTTGCTTCAAGAGTCGCTATGCAACCAGCCTCCCAAATGCTGGAGAAAATGCCTCTTACAACTTGTCAGGATTTTCCATGGACATGGGTCTGCTGTTTGGATTTCAAATGCCTTTTTGATGCCCTGAGTGTGCGTCTGTGTGTTTAGCCACCTTGGTGGAAAACTAAAGTGTTCCAGATTTGGGGGAAGCATGCTCCAAATGGCACATGGAGGCCCTTGTGAAGGGAGGGGGGGTGTTTCCATGTCACCAACCGCAACTAGAACCCCGCAAACATTGGATAGATTAATCAGTACATCTGAGTGATTAGGTAACTTCCTGTTCTTCAAACAACTCTTTGTGTCACTGTTTTTTTCTGTTTTTTTCTCCCCCCCCCCAAGATCTTTATTGAAACTTAACATATATACATAATAACCCAAATTCCCAATGATTCCCTTGCATATAATATCTAAATTACAACAGCTGCATAATTATATACTTAATTATAAAACCCACCCCCACACTCTACTTCCTTCCACAGCAATTCAACGTCTTTATATTTCTTTCTACCTTTTTCCCCTTGCATTCTATAATAAATTATTTTTGTTAAATTCTGATTTTTCCTTCTATCTTTATTGGTTTTGTTATTGCTTACATTTTTTTATTCTAAGCCTCTTAGCATGTCATTTTTAGAACAATATTTTGACATACAATCTTCAAAATACTTTGTAAATTAAAATGAGTAGATAAAATTGGCAAAATTATAAGATACCAATCAAATCAAAAGTTAAGAATGGAGTGGAAGTACTGTATTTCTCTAAATGTCTGCATCTCCCATTAACCAGGCAAGCCTGACCCTAAACCCACACGCTCAGAGCTAGTGCTTGAAACTGCAGTGTGCTTATTGGCAGGAATACGACGAGACTTGTAAAGTAACACGAACTTTGGACACTATGGATGTATAACAGAGAAAGGTAAAGGGACCCCTGACCATTAGGTCCAGTCGTGACCGACTCTGGGGTTGCGGCGCTCATCTCGCTTTACTGGCCGCTTCCTCAGCTCTGAATCTACTTGTACTTGTCCTCCGCTCTTCCGACCTGAGGGGCTCATCTTCCAGCGCCATAACTTTTATATGCCTGTTGTCTTTGTCCATGGAGTTTTCTTGGCAGGGATACTGGAGTGGCTTGCCGGTTCCTCCTCCAGGTGGATCACGTTTGGTCAAAACTCTCCACTATGACCTGTCCATCTTGGGTGGCCCTGCGCGGCATAGCTCATAGCTTCTCTGAGTTATTCAAGCCCCTTCGCCACGGCAAGGCAGTGATCCATGAAGGGGTAGCAGACATAAATAATGTCCGATTTTCTTTTGGCAGGTTCCCCACACACCCTTCCATGTCCTTTAAGATGGCTGGCAGGACTGGGCAGCTGAATCTCATTTCCACACCCATGTTCAAACAGCTCCCTCCACCATAGCTGAGCATGGCCACACCTGGAGTACTGTGTCCAGTTCTGGGCACCACAGTTCAAGAAGGACACTGACAAACTGGAACGTGTCCAGAGGAGGGCAACCAAAATGGTCAAAGGCCTGGAAACGATGCCTTATGAGGAACGGCTAAGGGAGCTGGGCATGTTTAGCCTGGAGAAGAGGAGGTTAAGGGGTGATATGATAGCCATGTTCAAATATATAAAAGGATGTCACATAGAGGAGGGAGAAAGGTTGTTTTCTGCTGCTCCAGAGAAGCGGACACGGAGCAATGGATCCAAACTACAAGAAAGAAGATTCCACCTAAACATTAGGAAGAACTTCCTGACAGTAAGAGCTGTTTGACAGTGGAATTTGCTGCCAAGGAGTGTGGTGGAGTCTCCTCCTTTGGAGGTCTTTAAGCAGAGGCTTGACAACCATATGTCAGGAGTGCTCTGATGGTGTTTCCTGCTTGGCAGGGGGTTGGACTCAATGGCCCTTGTGGTCTCTTCCAACTCTATGATTCTATGATTCTATCTTAAAGGATGCTGGGCAAGCCGTGTGGCACCTGCCCACCCACCCACTGCATCACCCGCCTGAGCTGGGCGTCTCCCTCTGCCTAACAGTAGAGCCGGCCCTGCTCTTCCCTTCCCTTTGGGGCCTTATTTGTGGCCAAACGGCAACCCGTCCCCCCCCCCCGCCATCAAATCACAGCTCAACATGACACACAATAGCCGAGCTTCTCCCGGACCGAGCGAAATCTTTATTAAAATCTCCTCTGTCTCTCCCGGGAGCAGGATCCTTATCGCAGGCCTTATCAGCCTTCGAGGCCGGGCAAGCATGTCTGCCACAAAAGGGAGCCTTGATGCACACTGTGGGTGGGATGGAGGGAGGCGGGAACGGAACAAGCATCCCGCATCACGATAACAAATATTGCAAACGATAGCTGCCCCCTGGGACTGCCTCGCTTTCCCCATATCCGTTGAGGCAAGACAGGAGGCCCTATTGTCTGATGCTCTTAGAGAGACTGTTCTTTTATAGCTGCGGTCACATTTGGAGAGAAAGGCAGGCCTGTATTCTCATCGTTTCAGGAGAGCAGGATTTGTGCCAACCTCCTCAGGGCAGGGACCTGATCTCCTTTGTAGAGAACCGTGCCCACTAATGGCCTGGTTCAGAATGCATATACAGTGGTGCCCCGCAAGACGAATGCCTCGCAAGACAGAAAACTCGCTAGACGAAAGCGTTTTCCGTTTTGGAGGTGCTTCGCAAAACGAATCTCCTATGGGCTTACTTCGCAAGACGACAATGTCTTGCAAGTTCCTGCTGGTTTTTTTTCCCTCCCCCCCTTTTCTAAGCCGCTAAGCCGCTTATCAGCTGATCCGATCAGCAGATAAGTAGCTAATAGCTCTAATAGCGCTAATCCGGCTTGCTTTGCAAGACAAAAAAACCGCTAGACGAAGAGAATCACAGAACGGATTCTTTTCGTCTTGCGAGGCACCACTGTAATAAATCATTAGCCACAACCCAGAGAATCATAGAATCATAGAATCATAGAGTTGGAAGAGACCACAAGGGCCATCGAGTCCAACCCCCTGCCAAGCAGGAAACACCATCAGAGCACTCCTGACATATGGTTGTCAAGCCTCTGCTTAAAGACCTCCAGAACTCCAGAACTCCAGAGGGTTGTCAGAAGGTGGTGTGGCCTCGCAGGAGACTTTTGGGTTTTTGTTGCTGGAAAAATAACGCCTCCCTTTGCGGACGATGGTGCTTCCACCTGCAGATGGCGATGCAGACTCATTTATGACAGCTCAGCCGAAGGATGGCAGCACTTGCTGCTCCTGGTGTTTCCAGCAACTGGTATTCAGAGGCATTTACTATATGGTTACCAGATTTTTTTCAATGAATCCGGGGACACTTTTTTTTTTGGGAAGCTGAGTAGCAACAGGGAGTCAGTAGTGGGTATGATGAGGCAAAAGACCCTGGGCCCAAGCACACATGCATATTGTATAAAGGTGCAAAGCCCTTCTTTAGCCCACTGTGAAACATAAATGCAGAGTTTTTAAAAACCTGGGCAATGACCGCCCGCTTGCAACTCCCGAGCCTCCCCCGGTCAGTCAAAACAAAGGGGGAAGGGGGCAGGAAATCACACAAGACACATCCTATGCGCACAAGACACATCATATGGGGACTTCCGGCGAGGAAAAATGGCGGGCGCCACGGCAGCGAGCAGCTCCTGAAGCCAGCCAGAGTCAACTGCGCTACCAGGCTGGCTCTGGGCTGCTGAGGGTGCCGTTGGCATGTTTCCCAGGGACAGATTTGCAAATCTGGGGACTGTCCCTGGGAACCGGGGACGTCTGGTAACCCTAATTTACTGGCTCCAACAGTGGAGGGAGATTATAGCCATTGTGGCAAGCAAACATTGATAGCCTTCTCATCCATGAATTTGTCTAACTCTTTAAAAAAAAAAAAGCCAGCTAAGTTGGTGGCCAACTTGGGCTTCTGTGGCAGGGAGTTTCAAAATGATTAAGTCCTTTCCTTTGTCGGTCCTGAATCTTCCAACATCCAGCTTCATTGGCGTCCAGGGTTAGGGGTTTTATGTTGCAAATGGGTCATTCAGATCTGATTGTAGGGGGTTGAACTTAAATAATAATATAATAATAATTTATTATTTATACCCCACCCTTCTGGCTGGGTTTCCCCAGCCACTCTGGGTGGCTTCCAATAAAATATTGAAATACAATAGGCTATTAAACATTAACAGCTTCCCTAAACAAGGCTGCCTTCAGATGTCTTCTAAAAGTTTGGTAGTTATTTTTCTCTCTGATGGGAGGGCGTTCCACAAGGTGGGTGCCACTACTGAGAAGGCCCTCTGCCTGGTTCCCTGTAACTTGGCTTCTCACAGTGAGGGAACAGCCAGAAGGCCCTCGGCGCTGGACCTCAGTGTCCGGGCTGAATGATGGGGCTGGAGACGCTCCTTCAGGTATACAGGACTGAGGCCGTTTAGAGCTTTAAAGGTCAGCACCAACACTTTGAATTGTGCTCAGAAACGTACTGGGAGCCAATGCAGATCTCTCAGGACCGGTGTTATGTGGTCCTGGTGGCCGCTCCCAGTCACCAGTCTAGCTGCTGCATTAACCAAGGGACTGCCATACGTCTGGGAATCAGGCTGTCAAAACGGCTTCCGGGTTGATTTTCGCTGAATCAGCAAAATGTCCAGGAAAACTGAGACGTAGAGCAAGTAGGGCGATTTTTAAAAAATGCTTTACAAATAAAAAAAAAACACCCAATAATTTTGTCCGGATTTTCACTTTTGGGAATATGACAACCCTAATTAACCTGTTTAACTTGATTACACGCATGGAGAAGGAAGAAGGGAAGCAAATTGTGCAACAGCCTAAACGAATTGCTTTGGGACCTGTTTCTTGTGAGACGTGATTAATAAATTTAATAAGCTAATTGCACTATGTTACCCAGGTCTTCCCAAGCAAACCACTGCATGCTAACGGCTCCGCCATCCTTTCGGTTTGCACTCAGTGGAAACTTACCAGCAGTTTTAACTGGTGAGGGCAGAAAGTTCCTAGTGTTTGAATAAGGGCACAAAGCTTTCGAAATAGCTCCTCACTATGTCCTCACAACGTCAAAAGCTTTCGCAAAAGGGCAAATAAATATGCAGAGCAAGGGGCTGTACCAGCTCACCCAACGAATGACAGAGCCAGTGACAAAAAACTGACCCTCTTTCTGCCTCCTGTGCTGCCGGCCGAAAGTACATCTTTCCAGAGTTACATCATTGTCCAGAAGAACAACAGCTCATCAATAGCTTTACTGATAATAATTAACTGCTTCGTACCAGGGCAGCGCTAGGGTTTGAGAAGCGAAAAAGGAAAACACACACACATACCCGTCCTTTGAAGGCTCTATTTTGGAAGATTTGTTTTTCTTAGTGGGATGCAGGTGGCACTGTGGGTTAAACCACAGGGCCTAGGACTTGCCGATCAGAAGGTCGGCGGTTCGAATCCCTGTGACGGGGTGAGCTCCCGTTGCTCAGTCCCTGCTCCTGCCAACCTAGCAGTTCGAAAGCACGTCAAAGTGCAAGTAGATAAATAGGTACCACTCCAGCGGGAAGGTAAAGGGCGTTTCCATGCGCTGACACCCTGAAACCGCTCTTAACCTGAGGTACCACTTTAGCCAATGGGGCCTCCCATTACCGCCACGGGATTTCTGTTCTTATCCTGAAGCAAAGTTCTTAACCCAAGGTACTATTTCTGGGTTAGTGGAGTCTGTAGCCTAAAGTGTCTGTAACCCGAGGTACCACTGCACAGTTTGCTATCAGAAGAGGTAGTGATGCCCTTCAGTTTAAAAGAGGACCAGGAAAATTAATGGTGGACAGGGATGGTGATGGCTGCCAGCCATGATTGCTATACTCTGTCTCCACAATTAGAAGCATAAATGCTTCTGAATACCAGATGCTGGAAACCACAGAAGGGGAGAGATGCTCTTGTGTTCGAATCCTGCTTGTGGGTTTTTCCCACAGGCACCTGGTCGGCCACTGAGAGAACAGGATGCTGGACTCAGTGGCGTAGCTAGGTGTTCCGGCACCCGGAGTGGCAGACTGTCGGATTCTCAGGCCGCAGTCAGAGGTAACTGGCCACACTCCAGGCATTCGGCTTGAGATCCTTGTTGACCTCCCCGTCTGCGTCTCCCGGCAGGATACAGGCGAGGTCACTATCGGCGATCCCACTCAGCGTGAGAGGGACACACCTCTCCTCCCTCCTCCCTGCTTCCCTCAGGGAGGGGGAAAGAGACAGACAGAAATCTATTTACATGTCTTTATTTCTGTCATTGCAGCAGTACAGAGAAACACGTCTGCACTCTCCAGTCTCCAACAGTAGAGAGATAAACTCCACCCCTGTACTTCCAGTACAGGTCAGATGACACTCTGAGCTAATATCCGGTGCTCAGCACAGTGAATAGACTGCCCCTTTGTTCCAATAGTACAGTCCCAAACATCAACATCCTGTTTTGCATTCCAGCAACTTGCAGCTCGCTCCCGCATTGCTGCTTTTTCCTGACACAGACATGCTGTGCACCTGGGGGCGGGGACGATCCGCCCACGGGGCCAATCTGCACGGCTGCGCGGCCCTCCCCGGGGGCCGATCTTGGCACAGGGGGCGGGCGGTGGATGTCACCCCCCTTCAGGATGACACCCGCGCCCCGCTTCCCGCACCCCCCTTCCTAGCAGGCAGAGGGCCTTCTCGGTAGTGGCACCTGCCCTGTGGAACGCCCTCCCACCAGATGTCAAAGAGAACAACTACTACCAGATTTTTAGAAGACATCTGAAGGCAGCCCTGTTTAGGGAAGCTTTTAATGTTTAACAGACTACTGTATTTTAATACTTTGTTGGAAGCCGCCCAGAGTGGCTGGGGAAACCCAGCCAGATGGGCGGGGTATAAATAATAAATTCTATTCTATTCCTATGCCGCCGGCTGGACTAGATGGGACTAGATGATCCAGGAAGCTTTTCTTATGATCTTATTGGCTATCACCCGTTAACCCTCAAAGCAACCCCACTGCAAGGGAACGCAGTAATTTTTTATCCACATATCACATAATAATAATAATAATAATAATAATAATAATAATAATAATTTATTATTTATACCCCGCCTATCTGGCTGGGCTTCCCCAGCCACCCTGGGCGACTTCCAAAAGAATATTAAAATACTATAATACATCAAACATTAAAAGCTTCCCGAAATTGGGGAATGGCAGAGGAATAGCAATTTCCCAAAGGCCACCCAGTGAGTAAATGGCTGGAGCGAGATTTAAACTCTGGCCCTGAAGCTCAGACATGTCACGACATCACGGATACCGGCCAGGAATCAAGCCAGTGAGCACTGTTTAGCGATTTATTGACTGCTGGGAGACGTGCAGGAAGTGACATGTTTTCAGTGCCGTTATTAGCATCAGACGCGAGAGACCGTTCCCTCCAGCAGCCTCTTACACCTGGGGTAGCTATGCCAGTGGCCCCATCAGGGCAGGACTTCAAGGCAGAAGGACCCTACCTTGGAGGGTAGGACTCGAATAATAATAATAATAATAATAATAATAATAATAATAATAATAATAATTTATTATTTATACCCCGCCCATCTGGCTGGGCCTCCCCAGCCACTCTGGGCGGCTTCCATAAAAACCAAAAATACAGTAAAATATCACACATTAAAAACTTCCCTGAACAGGGCTGCCTTAAGATGTCTTCTGAATGTCAGGTAGTTGTTTATCGTTTTGACATCTGCTGGAAGGGCGTTCCACAGGGTGGGTGCCACTACCGAGAAGGCCCTCTGCCTGGTTCCCTGTAGCTTTGCTTCTCGCAGTGAGGGAACTGCCAGAAGGCCCTCGGCGCTGGACCTCAGTGTCCAGGCAGAACGATGGGGGTGGAAACGCTCCTTCAGGTATACTGGACCAAGGCCGTTTAGGGCTTTCAAGGTCAGCACCAACACCTTGAATTGTACTCGGAAACGTACTGGGAGCCAATGTAAGTCTTTCAAGACCAGTGTTATATGGTCTCGGCGACCGCCCCCAGTCACCAGTCTAGCTGCCGCATTCTGGATTAGTTGTAGTTTCCGAGTCACCTTCAAAGGTAGCCCCACGTAGAGTGCATTGCAGTAGTTGACTCGAACCCATGGCTTCAAGTTACAAGGAGATTCTGACTCAACATCAGGAAAAACCTTCTGACAGTAAAGAACTGTTTGACAGTGGAACAGTCTCCCTCGGGAGCTGGCAGACTCTCCTTCCTTGGAGGTTTTTAAGCAGAGCTTGGATAGCCATCTGTCAGGGATGCTTTAGCTGAGATTCTTCCATTGCAGGGGGTTGGAATGGATGACCCCAGGGGGTCCCATTCCAGCTCTACAATTATATGATTCTAACTGTGTAGAAGGGCTCTCAAACCCAGCATGGTTGGTTTGTTTAACTTGCAGGATTTATGCTGGTTGTCGAATCCAGCTCTCCCGGGTGCTGAATCTGCAGAGCAGAAACAATTAAGAAAAACAAATTTTGGTCCAAAATAGAGCCTTCAAAGGACAGGTATGTGTGTGTTTTCCTTTTTCGCTTCTCAAACCCTAGCGCTGCCCTGGTAGGTAAAGGTAAAAGGACCCCTCACCATTTAGGTCCAGTTGTGACCGACTCTGGGGTTGCGGCGCTCATCTCATTTTATTGGCCGAGGGAGCCGGCGTACAGCTTCCGGGTCATGTGGCCAGCATGACTAAGCCGCTTCTGGCAAACCAGAGCAGCGCACGGAAACGCCGTTTACCTTCCCACCGGAGCGGTACCTATTTATCTACTTGCACAGGTGTGCTTCCGAAGTGCTAGGTTGGCAGGAGCTGGGACCGAGCAACGGGAGCTCACCCCTGTCGTGGGGATTCAAACTGCCGACCTTCTGACTGGCAAGTCGTAGGCTCAGTGGTTAACCCACAGCGCCACCCACGGTAAATATGGGCAAATTGTGGACTGAAAGGCAAGATGCATGTGTGTGTGTCAGGGGGTGGAAGTGTAAAGTTTTGCTTTTCCTTCGCTCATGAGAAACACCTGCTACAAAATCCAGGATCTTCAGGGAATTAAAGGTCAGCATTTGTGGATTCAAGAAATCTGAACAAAGAACAAAAGCAAGGAGGTAGAGGGTAATCTCAAGAGGATTAGATGCCTCGGCTAGGCCAAACAGCGGTGTTTGAGTAACCTAATGTTGACACTGCTTTTTTATGTTTTTGAACCTCTGTTACTTTGCAGCTTTCTGAAGCAGTTGTGTCCGTTCTTCCTGGATGAACAAAACGAGCCATTTCCTGCCTCTGGGGGTGCTTCTTCACTTCAAATGAAATTAAAAAGATGGTCTGGTTTTGGGAAAAGATTCAAACAGAGAGAAAATAACCCAGTGAACTGGAAGAAGTGTAGGCATAGTATTGGGGGTTGGGAAGGGGAGACAATGTGCATCTTCCAGGCCTTTTCTGTGAAAAGATCCAAATGCTACAACCTTTGAGTCGCTCCATCCCCTTTTTGTGAACCTTCTCCAAGTCCATATTGAGATGGCGCACCCACTTCATCTCACACCTGGAGGCTGCTGCACAACTTTCTACCCCAAAGACCAGAGCTTTCCTGACTATTCGTGCTGGTGACGCACTTCATAGAATCATAGAATCATAGAGTTGGAAGAGACCACAAGGGCCATCGAGTCCAACCCCCTGCCAAGCAGGAAACACCATCAGAGCACTCCTGACATATGGTTGTCAAGCCTCTGCTTAAAGACCTCCAAAGGAGGAGACTCCACCACACTCCTTGGCAGCAAATTCCACTGTCAAACAGCTCTACCTGTCAGGAAGTTCTTCCTAATGTTTAGGTGGAATCTTCTTTCTTGTAGTTTGGATCCATTGCTCCGTGTCCGCTTCTCTGGAGCAGCAGAAAACCACCTTTCTCCCTCCTCTATGTGACATCCTTTTATATATTTGAACATGGCTATCATATCACCCCTTAACCTCCTCTTCTCCAGGCTAAACATGCCCAGCTCCCTCAACCGTTCCTCATACGGCATCGTTTCCAGGCCTTTGACCATTTTGGTTGCCCTCCTCTGGACACGTTCCAGTTTGTCAGTGTCCTTCTTGAATTGTGGTGCCCAGAACTGGACACAGTACTCCAGGTGAGGTCTGACCAGAGCAGAATACAGTGGCACTATTACTTCCCTTGATCTAGATGCTATACTCCTAATGCTATACTCCCAAACTTTTCAGACTTGCCTGCATAATTTCGTAACACAGTCATTCAGTTTCACTAGCAAAGGTTAAACTGACCCCCTTTTCCAGTGTTCGCACAACACACCGACACTCTGCAATCAACACACTAACATGCCGCAACACACAGTTTGGAGAGCTCTGCCACAGATGCACATGGTAGCGTCAGCACCCTGGCCCATGTCTCCCAAAAGCACAGGTACAGATCGCAGGTATAACCCCTGGGTTGCAATGTGTGAAGTTGCAGGCTGCCAGTGCTGAACTCACAAATCACACCGCGGAGAGTCTCCCAAAAATGACCAAGGCTGTATTTCTCTTTTAATATTTTTAAATAGAACAGAGCTTGACAGAAGGGGGAAACACAACGACGGACTGTGCATGGCTTACGTTTATTTATGTACAGACTGGGCACGGAAAACGTTGGCTAAGGGTCACTTTCCCCCCACAAAAGAAGAGGCATATGCAAGCCTTCCTCTTCGCCCTGCCGTCATCCAGCTGTTTAGGGACTACGACTCCCATCCACCCCAGACTGTAGCCCCGAACATCTGGATGAGGCCATGGGGAGCAAAGCTTCCCATAAATAACAAATTTGCCAAGCTGTAAGGTCAACAAATTCTAAGGCCACAAAGGGTGCGAGCCGCTTGGAACTTCCTTTTGCTCGTGGTACGGGGGGGAGAAGGAATAAATCGCTCCCTTGCACCGGTTCGCCTTTATGGAGACAGCAGAGAAGTTTCCAAAAGTCCAGTTAAGAGATATATTGGAAGGACTCTGTGGCGAAACAAAAAAGCAGAGTTTGGACAGGGACGACGCTGGCTCTGTCCCCAAGGGAAAAGTGAGGATGCTCTGGTCCTGACTCATCCCTCGTTGCACAAGGCTGAGGGTCACCAGTTTCCTCATCCCAGGGCTTCCCAGATTAAGGTTACCAGACATCCCTGTTTCCCAGGGACAGTCCCCAGATTTACAAATCAGTCCCCAGACAGAATCCATTGAAGTTGAAAAGTGTCCCCAGATTCATTGAAAAAAATCTGGTAACCTTATCTCAGATCTTGTTGGACCGCCAAGGCCCATCGGCCCTGACCACTGGGTGTACTGGCTGGTGCTGATGGGATTTCCAAGGCCAACAACAGGTTGGAAAAGGCCAGGTTGCCATTTTGGCTTCGCACGCTTCCTAGAAAGGGAGCGTCCGTGGAAAATCCAGACGGGCTTTCTGCTCTCTCCCCTCTCCTCCAACAGTCATGGGCAAAGAAAAGCCACCATGGCGAGCAGCCACCCACAGCCCTCTCCTCCACAAATTTGTCTAATCCTTTTTCAAACACTGCCTCTTGTGGCAATGAGTTCCATAGTTAACTTCCGCCTCACTCGCTTTTTCAGTTTAGTCCCAAAGCATGAGAGCACGTGTTGCGGCGGGGTCCGCTGAGTCACCCCTCTGTTGCCAGGTAGGGTTATAAATATTACCCTGGCATTTAATTGGATGGCTGTGTTGCTGGAGGAATTTACTTGTTGCAAATTTGGTGGGAGGGACCGAACTGTTTAAATTCAGAGCTTGAGGCTTTCTCTTTCGCTGCGTGAGCCGAATCACCCGCCCACCCGCCCTGCGTTTGGAAGGTTTTACTTGACCTTCCTATGCCTATCGTGGGGTCGTCTGCTCTTAGGGCAGGGGCCCGGTAGGAATTTTGTCCATCTGGCTGATTGGCTGTGCCATTTGGTTTTTGCCTACTGCGTAGCAAATCGTCACAACTTGTAAGGTTGGCGGTTAGGCATTGGTTATCAATTGGTTGGTGGAGGG
Source organism: Podarcis vaucheri (assembly GCF_965113315.1). NCBI lineage: Eukaryota > Metazoa > Chordata > Lepidosauria > Squamata > Lacertidae > Podarcis > Podarcis vaucheri. The sequence continues at coordinate 6,158,799 of NC_138759.1, forward strand.
GTAAGGATTGGCTGTGCCTGCCCCTCCAATGCTGCTGCTGAAAGGGAATTCTGTTAAAGGAATCCAGGGGCTTGCCACGATTTCGTCCAAATCCCTGGAGAGGGACTAGGGCCGGCAAGCCCTGGGAAGAATGTGGGTGAGCGCTGAGGGCCTGTGACTCAGTTCCATTGCTCCCCAATATTGTTTTCCCTTCACTGGCATCCGATGAAGTTCGGATGTCAGTTCTGTCCCCAGGCAGGGGGGGACAGATAGTCTTAACCAATGCCTAAGCAACCACTCATAAAATTTGTATTTTAATAAAGTTGTGGCCAAAAACCCAAACAAAAATTACGTGTGAGTTGTGAGTTATTTGAGGGGGTGGCTTGGGGACCTTGACACGCAAATGCTGCAACCTTTCATTGGATGGGAGTTGCTCCTGGTTATTGCCCTTTCCTGACACCTTTCATCCCTGGGACCATTGGCCAAGCTGGCTGAGATGGGTGGGAGTTGGAGCCCAATGACTTCTAGAGGCCCAGGGGTCCCCGGTTTACTGAGTATTTGAGTAAGTGGATCAGCCAGGCTTAGGGAGGGGGAGGCTTAGAGTCTGCTCAACACTTGCTTCCAGTTACTGCCCCATCTTTCCTTAATTAAAAGAGGGTTTACAAAACATCCCTTCCATAAATTTTCCGTGTAGACTGCAGCAAGCCACTTCTGACGATGGTGGCATTTTGGTTACCTAAGAGGAAGGGGACGGGACTCTTTGACGTGCACGGAAAAACGTTCCCATGAAAGGACCGTGGCTGGCCATGTGTTGGAAACCAGGGAGGAGTTCTCAGTCTGGGGAGAAGGCCTTCATAGGATCGCAGAATTATTGCAAGGGACCCCAGGGGTCATCTAGTCCAACCCCCAGCAATGCAGGGATCACAGCTGGCGTGTGGCCCCTTGGGAGGTTGGCCTGTGAAGGATTGTGGCCCCTGGGTTACCTGCCTTTGCTCCACCCCTTGAAGGAAGGATGCGTTTTGTGAGTTATTTGGAAAGAAGGGGTTTCGCGTTCCCTCCTTCTGAAGGAGCATGTCCTTTCGCTTTAAACGATCTTAAGAAGCAGAATAAATTTTGTAAAATCCCACTCAAACCATCCACCAAAATCAACGGACAGCGTTGTGAGAGGACATCGGCCAAAAAAAAAACATTTTTCAAGACTATTTGGAACCTCCCAGATGGAGGTCAGCTTGCCTTGAGCGAATGAAGGGTCACAATGGACTTGCCATAAAGAACCTTTTAGAGAACCAATAATAAGTGAAAACAAGGGAATTGAAATGGACAGTTACCGTATTTTTTGCTCTCTAAGACTCACTTTTTCCCTCCCTAAAAAGTAAGGGGAAATGTGTGTGCGTCTTATGGAGTGAGTGCAGGCTGCGCAGTGTAGGAGTGCAAATGGCCAGAGATGTAGTGATCAGGTGGGATTGCTATGAGGAATTATAACAGATATAGAGTAAGCCATCTGTGTCAGCAATGAAAGCATTGCGTTGACTGGGTTTAAACTATTTTGATATGATTCTTGATCAATCTACACCTCTGCATCTCTGGCCATTTGCACTCCTACACACAGCTATCCCAGAAGCCACAACAGCAAGAGAGATTGCTGCTTTCACTGCGCAGCAATCCCTCTTGCTGTTCTGGCTTCTGGGATTCAGAATATTTTTTTCCTTGTTTTCCTCCTCCAAAAACTAGGTGCGTCTTGTGTTCTGGTGCGTCTTATAGAGTGAAAAATACGGTATTTGAAACCTCCCAAATAGGGGGTCAGCTTGCCTTGAGCGAATGAAGGGTCACAATGGACTTGCCGTAAAGAACATTTTACAGAACCAATAAAAAGTGAAAACAAGGGAATTTAAATGGACAGTTACTTTACGGAAAGAGAGAGAGAGGAGGGAAGAAAGCAGCAAAATAACCAACAGCAGACAAGACAGTCCGGAGGAAGATGGCACAGTTTTAGCTGCGGATGAGCGTCAAAAACTCTTCCCGGGTCTTTGGGTCTTCCCGGAATACTCCGAGCATCGTGCTGGTCACAGTCTTGCTGTTCATTTTCTGAACCCCTCGCATCACCATGCACATGTGCCTGCGGGGGAAAGGAAGAGGGGGGAGATGCCATCAGACAAGAAGCAGCGCGGCGAAATGGTTAAGAGTGCCGGACTAGGACCTGGGGGAGCAGGGTTCAAATCCTCGCGCGGACATGAAGCTCGCTAGGAGACCCTGGAGTCAGTCACATCCCCAGCATAAAAAAAACCCACCTAATTAAATGTTTCAGAAATAAGAGCATGAGAAGAGTTTGCAGGATCAGACCAATGGCCCCTCTCAGTCCAGCAGCCTGTTCTCACAGCGGCCAACCAGATATCTGCCTATGGGGAAACCCCTGTCAGGGCCGTCTTACACATAGGTCATAGGGGTGCAGGGCTCTCAGGGGTGCGAGGCTGAGAGTCCAGGGCCTGAGATTTGAGTCCGGGGAAGAGCCTGCTCATCGGTTAGAGTGCCAGGGCGGGCTTTTCTACTGTGGGCGGCTAATTCTCCCCTGGTCTCCTCGCTGGCCCAAATAGGACTAATTTAGCCAGCTAGCCCTGGGGATCATCTAATGTCCTACTTGGGCTAGTGAGGAGACCAGGGGAAAATTAGCTGTGGGATCCCAGAGCGGGTAATCTTCATAAAAAGCAGAGGGGAAGGGAAGGAAGGGGAATAAAAGATCAGGCTAAGTTCAAATTGAAAGCCAGGCGGAATAGCTCTGTCCTACAGGCCCTGCGGAAGGAGGTTAAATCCTGCAGGGCCCTAGTCTCATGGGACAGAGCATTCCACGAGGTCGGAGCCATCACTGAGAAGGCCCTGGCCCTGGTGGAGGACAGTCTGACTTCCTTAGAAACACAAAAATCTGCCTTATTCTGAGTCAGACCACTGGTCCTTCTACCTCAGTACTGTCTGCACTGATGGCAGCAGCTCTTGGGGTGGGTGAGTGTTTCAGTCAGGAGTCTCTCTGGGGATGTTTTTGGGATTGAACCTGGAACCTGGAACCTTCTGCATGCAAATCAGATGCTAAACCACTGAGCAATGCCCCTCCCACCCACAACATTTAACCCCTAGCCATCTAGGAGAGAGAGATGGAGCCCTCTCCCCTCTTGGGTAACTCAGCAGAGCTCTGCGCATGCTTACGTCGCTTCAACCACCACTCCGACACCCGCAGGCTGCAAGGCTTCCGTGATGGCGATGGCAATCTGTTTCGTGAGGCGCTCCTGAACTGCAGCAAGGAAAGAAAACGGGGTGGGGAAAAGAGGTCTGTAACTCTTATGGAATGTCTCTGCAAGTCACATCCATTACGAAAGAGTTGTTTGGGTGGCAGAGATTACCGTATTTTTCGCTCCATAGGGCGCACAGGACCATAGCGTGCACCTAGTTTTTAAGGGGAGAAATAAAGGGGGGGGGATTTTCCCCCAGCCCAAGCTTCCCCCGACCCCAGCCCCTAGAACAGGTCCAAGAGCGGCGGCAAGATGGCACACAACCTCGCCACCGCTCCCGGAGCTTGCAGGGCTGGGGACGGGGAAAGTCCGAGCTTCCCCAGCCCCCAGAACAGGCTGCTATCCGCAAGCCTTTGGAGCCTGGCGGGAACTCCCGCCGAGCTCAGAAAGCTTGTGGATAGCTGCCTGAAGCCTGGAGAGTGAGAGGGGTGGGTGCACACCGACGCCTCTCGCTCTCCAGGCTTCAGCGAAAGCCTGCATTCGCCCCATAGGACGCACACACATTTCCCCTTCATTTTTGGAGGTACATTTCAGAATATTCACTTAAACATCATTTTAGAATATTCATTTACTTCCCTTCTTGAACCTCTTTCCCTGGTTCATTTTGCCTACCATACACCCCTGCATCTTTTACATGAACTAAACCATTCAGTAATCCATTGTTACAACCATCAGAACTTACTTTCAGTGTTGAATTTATCTCAATGCTACCAGTGGTTTTCAATGAACACAATTTTCACCCGTATACTCAGTAAACATTTTCCAAGTCTTCTTTAAACGTGCATTCTTTTTCTTCTCTTACTCTATATGTTAAATCTGCAAACTGTGCATACTCCATCAGATTAAGTTGCAATTCTTCTTTGGTTGGGACCTCGCTCGTTTTCCATTTGGGAGCTAACAAAACATGGACCGCGGTAATAGCGTACATAAATAGTCTTTTTTGACACCTGGGAATCTCCCTCTGAATTATCCCCAACAAAAAGGACTCTAGCTTTTTTTGGAAAGGTACTTTTAAACGTCCCCCCCCCTTTATGTATCATTTCCCAACACCCTTTTACAAGTCCACCACGTATGATAAAACGTACCCTCAACCTCATTACATCTCCAGCACTTATCTGACGGATATAGGTTTGATGAGACCTTAAGCTACTGAAGGTCATGGGGCCCTTTATATGTCCAGCTGTCCTTTGTCAACAACAAATTGCTGCTGTTTTTTGTGTTGAATATATGCTATATGGTAATTTATGAACCTAACAGGTATCTCAAGCCATTGGCACGTAAGAAAATTATGTATTTTATCAAAGTAATTGTTGAACTGAAATACAATTAAGAAGAAGTATATTAATAGTATGAGGGACGCGGGTGGCGCTGTGGGCTAAAGCCTCAGCGCCTAGGGCTTGCCGATCGAAAGGTCGGCGGTTCGAATCCCCGCGGCGGGGTGCGCTCCCGCTGCTCGGTCCCAGCGCCTGCCCACCTAGCAGTTCGAAAGCACCCCCGGGGGCAAGTAGATAAATAGGTACCGCTTACCAGCGGGAAGGTAAACGGCGTTCCGTGTGCGGCTCTGGCTCGCCAGAGCAGCGTTGTCACGCTGGCCACGTGACCCGGAAGTGTCTTCGGACAGCGCTGGCCCCCGGCCAATAGATGTGAGATGGGCGCACAAACCCCAGAGTCTGTCAAGACTGGCCCGTTTGGGCAGGGGTACCTTTACCTTTACTATATTAATAGTAATTTTATAATGGGATCAAAATAAATAAATTATGTATTACATGAAATCAACCAGCAGGCATAAGACTCATACCCTTAGTCTATGCTGCCTGATCATCAGTCTGCAAGCACTCTTTAATATTAGATAGCAGGTGCAACAGCTTGACCTGAATGGAACTGTGCTGCACTGCAGTCTGCAGCTGCATGCCACATGTTGGCATGCAATCAGTCCATGCAGAATGTAGGCACCCTATATATAGAAATGAGCAAACCAGTGATATTTGAGGGAGCAGGCTAGCAGGCAGGGCCCATGACTTACATCATAGGAGCCTACACAACACCAAACACGGCTGCTGTATGTAGGTTTTATTTTATTTGTTTTTATCCTATATTTTGGAAATGTACATCCAGGGTTTTTCCCTTTAATTTTTTTGGGGGGCCCCAAGAGAGTGGAGCCCTAAGCTACAGCTTGCTTAACTTATACATAAATCCGGCACTGGTTTGCTCCCTTACCCTAATCCTGACTTCATGCAATATCAGGGTAGTGATGAGGCATTACCATTCCTCCAATGGCAGGGCTGTACGATGACACTGTTCCATTTTTATTATAGAGAGAGATATCATTAGGTAGAGCACAAGGGATTACTCACCTTGTAATCTTCTGCTGTAGATTTCAACAATCCTTTGTTTTAAAAAGGGAGAAAAAGAAAAGGCAGCGTTCTGTTACAACGGCACTTTCAAATTGTAGATTTGCAAGCAGAGGTCAAACTTACAAACCCAAAAAAGCAAGCTTTGGGCATTGACAGAATGTAAATTAATTGATAAGCAACAAAAACAAACGGGACTCCCTCCCCAAAACACACTTTATCCTCGGTTTTTTGTATCCCTCCCCCATCATAAATCACACAAATTTCCTGTTATGGTCCCACCTGTAAACCATCCCAAAAAATCAAGGTAGACCAGACCAGGTAAATTCCCAGGATCAGGACACACCCTCCCATGCTAATCTCTTTCAAGGCACCTTAATTTTAATAGGAGAATTGTGGGCACACTTTCATCACTCCCATGAAAATGTGCAGGACTTCAAACATTCTTAGCTTGGGTTGGGTAGAGACAGACCCACCAACCTGGATCACGCAAAGGGATTTGCAAAAAAATTATTCGCCTTAGCCAATGGCCATAGCAACAGTAAAACATTACAGTATACGCAAAAAAGGAAATTTGATGTAAGAGCACAATTTAAAGTCCTGAATCAGCAGTCAGTTAGTGGCTGTTATTCTGATTGCCCCTGCTATGAACCTAGCAGCCTTTGCTGTTATCTGCTCATTTTGATCTGATAGAAGAAAGGACATTGTGGCAGTGGTTGAGCGCCCTGGGATGGTTAGTACGAGTGGGGCGATGATCTCGTTCCTCAGGTCTTTGTAGAGAGAGTACAGGACAGGAGGACGTGTGCCGCTGTTTCGGTGCTACCATCTCCACAGGGGCAAAGACGTTTCTCAGACGGGATCTTTTGGAACCGACCCTCAAGTACCGCAGATACCAAAACATCCAGTCTTGCAAGTGTGAAAGCACGTCTATATTTTGGGATAATAAGTTTGTGCAGATATGGGGCCAGAGAATCAAAATGGAGAGGTGGAAAATGAACATACCAAGGGCAGAATTTCCTCATAGTGGCCAGGTTGTTCTGATGCTCAATATCTTTTAGACGTTGACCAGTTAGCCTGTTTGCTTTAGTAGGGTCCATAGTGAGTAGGTGTTGTGGGGATAAGGCCACAAGAGTGAAGTTTTTGATAGAATCATAGAATCATAGAGTTGGAAGAGACCACAAGGGCCACCGAGTCCAACCCCCTGCCAAGCAGGAAACACCATCAGAGCACTCCTGACATATGGTTGTCAAGCCTCTGCTTAAAGACCTCCAAAAGAGGAGACTCCACCACACTCCTTGGCAGCAAATTCCACTGTCAAACAGCTCTCACTGTCAGGAAGTTCTTCCTAATGTTTAGGTGGAATCTTCTTTCTTGTAGTTTAGACTTAAGCCAGGTAATTTTATGGGAGTCTTGAAGTACTAGGGATAGTAAACCGGGGGGGATTTAAGTTTAGGCAGAGCCAGAAGTTAAGAGTTCTTTGGAGAGATTTGCAAAGTGTCTGGAGCTCGTAGATGGGCAGGTGCAGAACATACCAACTGGCAAGGTCAAAAAGTTACTGGAGCAATCTCTTCTAGCCTGCTTGTCAATCCAGACGTATGTGTCTCCAGAGACACCTTTTAGCTTCCAGTTCTTAAAACAGTGTATTTAGACGGGGGTTTCACCTGACCAATCAGGGTTTTTTTTGGGGGGGGAGCAAAAGGTGCTGCTTTCAGCTCCAGGCTGAATCCTTCTTGTACCGCCTGGGTGCAACCAGGGTCGTTGCTCAGTGGTGAGAAACAGCACAAAGAGAGAGAGAGATCACAGAAAAATCTGTCCCAGGCCCTTCCATGAGAATGCCAGGCAAAGCATTTAGGAAACTGTGCATTGATCCAATTATAGCTCCAAAATTAAATCCGCACGAAAATGCAAAGTAAAAAAACAAAGTGTTTATTTACTATTCCAGGATCACGCCCCCAAGTATACTAACCCGACACATTAGTCCGAGAAATCCTATTAGGAGAGATTATTCTTCTCCTGTTGACAAACCTGATTTGGAGCCACAAGCGGCTTTAAATAAAATAGGACAAAGAGAAGGTGTGGGGGGTTTTGTGCAAAGTTACCTGGGCTTCTTAGCCAGCAAGGTGGCAAGGAAGCGAAAGCCAGCTTTGGATAATCCGGTGCAGCACTTACAAATGAAGTAGCAAAACGAAAGCATGGCCTTCTCAAATTTGCCGTCTCCCCCAAATCAGCCCCCAAAGCTCCAAGGTCAATGGAGGCTGCAGTCTTGGAAACCTCCATAGCTACTGACTTCAAGAATACCGGCTTCACAGTATTGTTACAGGTTTGTGGGAGGTCGTTCTGGGTGAGGCTAGAGGAAAGGCCATCTGCCATGGATGCTTTAGCTGAGATTCCTGCGTTGCAGGGGCTTGGACTAGATGACCATCGGATCCCTCTCCAACTGTACAATTCTACAAACGCTGCCGAACCTTAAGCAGAGGGCTTAAGGTCCATGAATAATCATAGTTTAGAGGTCCCGGGCCCTAAGGAAGTCAGATTATCCTCCACCAGGGCCTTCTCAGTGATGGCTCCGACCTGGTGGAATGCTCTGTCCCATGAGACCAGGGCCCTGCAGGATTTAACCTCCTTCCGCAGGGCCTGTAAGACAGAGCTATTCCGCCTGGCTTTCAATTTGAACTTAGCCTGATCTTTTATTCCCCTTCCTTCCCTCCCTCTCCCCTTTTATGAAGATTACCTGCTCTGGGATCCCACAGCTAATTCTCCCCTGGTCTCCTCGCTGGCCCAAATACGACTAATTTAGCCAGCTAGCCCTCGTGATCATCTAATGTTTATTGGATGGATTTCCACCCTAAACTGATTTTTTAATTCTGAATTTATTGTTATTCACTTTTTATACTGTATTTTATGCTGTTTTTTGTTGCATCAATTAAGTGTTTAAATTGTAGCGCAGGGCAGCAGGTTGGTGCAGACTTTGTTGTTGTTGTTGTTGTTGTTTAGTAATGTCCAACTTTTCATGACCCCCTGGACCAGAGCACGCCAGGCACTCCTGTCTTCCACTGCCTCCCGCAGCTTGGTCAAACTCATGTTCGTTCGTAGCTTCGAGAACACTGTCCCACCATCTCGTCCTCCGTCGTCCCCTTCTCCTTGTGCCCTCCACCTTTCCCAACATCAGGGTCTTTTCCAGGAAGTCTTCTCTTCTCATGAGGTGGCCAAAGTCTTGGAGCCTCAGCTTCAGGATCTGTCCTTCCAGTGAGCACTCAGGGCTGATTTCCTTCAGAATGGAGAGGTTTGATCTTCTTGCAGCCCATGGGACTCTCAAGAGTCTCCTCCAGCACCAGAATTCAAAAGCATCAATTCTTCGGCGATCAGCCTTCTTTATGGTCCAGCTCTCACTTCCATACATCACTACTGGGAAGACCAAACCTTTGACTATACGGACCTTTGTTGGCAAGGTGATGTCTCTGCTTTTTAAGATGCTGTCTAGGTTTGTCACTGCTTTTCTCCCAAGATTGCTCAGTTTTTTGTTTTTGTTTTTTTAATGACACTAGGCCAGGAATCAGAGCAAAAAGAAAGAAGCAGCTCTCAAAAGCGAAACCAAGTTCTGTGTGTTGCATGCGTACGAAGGGAACGGCGGTGGGTGGGTGGGTGGGTCTGTGGTGCACGAGGCCTTTCGACCCAAAGCAGTACATCCGCAAATTAATGCAGTTCAGTTTCCAAGGAAAAGGAGAAAGCCCCAAAGGGCAGCTGTCGGCACAAACGTCCAGCCATATCGCAGAGCCTGGCATCTGCCATTCGCGTGCCCATTGAGGTATAGTTAACATCAAAGCTCTGCGTGAATGAGCAGAAAAGCAGAATAAGAGGCCTACTGGATCAGATCAGGAGGCATACTGCGCCCATCACGCCTGTCCAGCAGGAGCCCACCGGAAGGCAAAAAACCCCTCTCTCTGCTCCAGTTCCCAGCAAGCGAGATTCAGAGGCCTGGTCTGTATGTGAAGCTTCTGTGTGCACCAGGGGCAGGCAGGCCTCTGACAGGGATGGGGAAATCTCTGAATCTCTAGGGAGCAGCTGCCAGTCAGTGTAGGCAGCACCCACAAGTCTCCTAAGTCCTCTGTGCCAGCATAGTGGATGGAGAGGGTGTCCGGGTTAAAATAACCAGCTCACAGACTGGTTAGAGAAAATGATTAAATATTTACATACAGTGGACCCTCTGGATACAAACTTAATTCATTCCGGGGGTCCGTTCGCCCTCCGAAAATAACGTAAATAGAGGCGCGCTTTTGCACACACGCACAGCGCGACTGAGCGCTTCTGCGCGTGCATGCACAGCGAAACCCGGAAGTATCCCGAAGATTCTGTATCCAGAGGGATATGTAAGTCGACTGTATAGCAAAGTTAACAGGGAGAGTAAGAGGAAACACTATACAAAAAGTTAATAAGGAATGGATGGTTTTCGAAGAATATCTTAAAAATTATATGGATAGGGTGGATCTCCTGACAGACATAGAATGAATCTAGAAAATAGAGGAAATGTATAGCAAAACTCGTCTAGAAAACAGAATAATAAAAATGAAATGCGTACAGATTAATAAATTGTAAAATAGCACAATGAGAAGAGTTGGAAGTCAAACACTGATGGTGTGTCTGTGTTGGGTTTGTATATAGGTAATGTATGTTTTGCAGGTAAGTATGTATGGTATGGTATGCATTGTATGTACAGTATTGTTTTGTACTGTTTAGGTTTATGTATAATAAAGATTTTTAAAAATTAAAAATTATAATAAAATAAAATAGGGACATCTGGGTTCAAGTCACTGCCAAGCCACAAAGCATTGAGAGTATTCAGGCCAGTTTCTCTCAGCCAGTGTTTTCCAAACTTTTTTTTTCTCTGGGCCACCCTTTGAGAATAAAAATTTGTTTGCACTACACCAATTTTAATATAGAAATATATTGGAAAATGCAACTAGTTATCGCTCTTGCTTTTGTTTTGAAAAGATGTTTATCCATAGCCTGCAAATAATAACAAAATTGATACCATACTGAAATGTTTAAATCTGTATTTGATTGTGCTTGAACTGTCCCACCATTATCTCCTGCCATACCAGTGTGGAATTTCACACGCTTTGAAAACCACTGCTCTAAGCTTTGATATACTTCACAGGACTGTTGTGTGTGGGGGTTGTTTCCTCCACATATTACAGATTTGGGGAACGGCATAGCTGTTTCCCGAAGGCAACCCAGTGAGTAAATGGCCGGAGTGAGATTTAAACTCTGGCCCTGACGCTCAGTCATGTCACGACATCACTGACACCGGCCAGGAATCAAGCCGGTGAGCACTGTTTAGCGATTTATTGACTGCTGGGAGATTTGCAGGAAATGACATGTTTTCAGTGCCGTTATTAGCATCAGACGCGAGAGACCGTTCTCGCCCAAAAGTCCTTTCTGTGATTGTGCAATTAGGGGATAATTGTGGAATGATGCAAACCCATCGATCGACCTGGAGCAGGGAGCCGATAAATGCATCTGAAACGAATCCCTCCCTACACTTGAGGATGAAGACAAGCGCCGCAAGGCAGGCGTGACGCTGGAGGGTAATTTCAGCATTTGCTCCCCCGGAGACGGACAAAAAGGCAGCAATTATGTAGGCTGCCCTCCAGAGTTCTTGCACCCGGAAAGCCAAAAGCCGAGAGGGAAGTGAATCACCAAATGCCACAAGGCCAGAAAGTCCCCACTGATGTCATTAGCAAGCTAAGAAAATAAAGAAATTGAGGCTAGGAAGAAGAAGAAGAGGAGGAGGAGGAGTTTGGATCTGAAACCCCACTTTATCAGTATCCTTGTTGTTGTTGTTGAGTCATTTAGTCGTGTCTGACTCTTCATGACCCCATGGACCAGAGCACGCCAGGCACTCCTGTCTTCCACTGCCTCTCGCAGTTTGATCAGACTCATGTTAGTAGCTTCGAGAACACTGTCCCACCATCTCGTCCTCTGTCGTCCCCTTCTCCTTGTGCCCTCCATCTTTCCCAACATCAGGGACTTTTCCAGGGAGTCTTCTCTTCTCATGAGGTGGCCAAAGTACTGGAGCCTCAGTTTCAGGATCTGTCCTTCCAGGGAGCACTCAGGGCTGATTTCCTTCAGAATGGATAGATCTTCTTGCAGTCCATGGGGCTCTCAAGAGTCTCCTCCAGCACCAGAATTCAAAAGCATCAATTCTTTGGCGATCAGCCTTCTTTATGGTCCAGCTCTCACTTCCATACATCACTACTGGGAAAACCATGGCTTTTACTACATGGACCTTTGTTGGCAAGGAGATGTCTCTGCTTTTTAAGATGCTGTCTAGGTTTGCCATTGCTTTTCTCCCAAGAAACAGGTGTCTTTTAATTTTGTGACTGCTGTCACCGTCTGCAGTGATCATGGAGCCCAAGAAAGTAAAATCTCTCACTGCCTCCATTTCTCCCCCTTCTATTTGCCAGGAGGTGATGATAGCTCATGGCTTCTCTGAGTTATTCCAGCCCCTTCGACACGGTAAGGCAGTGATCTATGAAGGAGTATCACTACCCTGAGAAGTCTCAAAGCGGCTAACATTCTCCTTTCCCTTCCTCCCCCACAACAAACACCCTATGAGGTGAGTGAGGCTGAGAGACTTCAGAGAAGTGTGACTGGCCCAAGGTCACCCAGCAGCTGCATGTGGAGGAGCGGAGATGCGAACCCGGTTCACCAGATTACAAGTCCACCGCTCTTAACCACTACACCACAATAGGCGAGAGGCTGCCACAAGGTTTGAGGAAACAAAGAGCAGCACTGCATCCTGTTTCATGGAGCTATCAAGGTCTCTGCTCTCCCTTCATGGCCAGAGGCAGCAATGTTTCTGAACACCAGTTGCTGGAAACCACAGGAGGGGAGAGGGCTCTTGTGGTCGGATCCTGCTTCTGGGTTTCCCCACAGGCATCTGGCTAGCTCTTGTGAGAGCAGGATGCTGGACTAGATGGGCTACTGGCCTGATCCAGCAGGTCTCTTGTGATGCTCCAACATGGCCAATCAGGTATATCGGGTATAAAGATAAAAATAAAGGACCCCTGGACGGTTATGTCCAGTCAAAGGCGACTCTGGGGTTGCGGCGCTCATCTCGCTTCAGGCCAAGGGAGCCGGCATTTGTCCACAGACAGCTTTCCGGGTCATGTGGCCAGCAGGACTGAACCGATTCTGGCACAATGGGACACCGTAACGGAAACCAGAGCGCATGGAAACACCATTTACCTTCCCGCCGGAGTGGTACCTCTTTATCTACTTGCACTGGCATGCTTTTGAACTGCTAGGTTGGCAGGAGCTGGGACAGAGCACGGGAGCTCACTCCGTCGTGGGGATTCAAACCGCCGACCTTCTGATCGGCAAGCCCAAGAGGCTCAGTGGTTTAGACCACAGCGCCACCTGAATTCGCCTCTGCGGAACCCACAACCAGGCCAATAGCACAACAGCCCCTCTCCCACTCTGCTGCACCTGGAACTGGGTGTGGGGATTGCGCTGAATGGCAGCTATGGGCAGTAAGAACCATCTACCTTTTACGGCCTGCCCATAAAAAGCAAGTCTGGGGTGATGTCCACTGTTTCCAGGAACTTTTCTCATGGTGAGATTTTTGTGGGCGAGCTGAGAGGCTGTTTGGACCCCTAGTGAGAACCCAGAGGGTGGAAAATGAATTGATATTGATTTACACATATTAGTAACTTTGTATTAATGTTACAGTTTTATATTTACATGTGTATTTTTGCAAGCAAAAAAAAATTGAGTTGCTTGTTGCTGCTTCGGTTTTTTTGCTCTGACATTTCTAATATATTGGGTGGTATAGAAATCAAATCAAACCAGCAAACAGTTGCTGTAAAGAAATGTGGAAGGTCAGATTTAATCAAGATGCTGATTAAAGCAGGAGAATCAACATAAGCAGTACAGCCCACTGGTGGATCTACACACAAGGGGGAAAACACTATAAACAAGTCAGAAATTTAATCGTTAAAACAAAAGAAAAAAACTCTATGTAAAAATCACACCAAATTTGTTTTGCTCTCTGGCGCCATCTGGTGTTCCATGTTTATAACAAATTTGAAATGTCGGGGTTTTTTTTACTAATGTAGCTGAGTCCCGTATCAGTCCAAATTGTGAATGGAGGGTTTACTGTTTCAGGAAGTTAGCATGTAGCTTGCTATTTTTAATCATTTTTTATAATTGAATTTGTATCAGAAAATCCCAGGACAATTCACAAAAATGAAACTATCCGCACAGCTTAGGGATATGGAATGACGAACAGCAAAAAGATGGAAGGCAAAGAAAGGACATTAAACTAAGGAGCACTGAAAGCAGTTTCAACTAAAACACAATGCCTGGGCAGACGAGCTTTTAACCAAGTGGCAGGCTGTAATGTTCAGATCAATGAATTGTATAAGCTTGACAAGAAAAATGGTTTTGCATTGGAAAAACCAAATTGGAAATGGAGTTGTTAGATCCTAATGTCAAAAACTTATCTAAAATGTATAATTTATTGTTGGAGTGGCATACAAAGATGAACAAGTTAAATCTGTGATGATAGATTGGGCAAGAGATGATGGACACAATATAATGTTTGAAGATTGGGAAAGGTTGTGGAAGAAAGGGGTTAAATTTACTGCATGCACTGTACTAAAAGAGAATATTATGAAAATGATGTATAGATGGTACTAAACCCCAGTAAAACTAGCAAAGATCTACCATACGAATGATAATTCATGTTGGAAGTGTAGAGAAAAAGAAGGCACCTTTTACCATATGTGGTGGACGTGTCCCAAGGTGAAAGATTTCCGGGAAAAGATTTATAATGAATTGGAAAAAAAATGTTAAAATAGACATTTATTAAGAAACCAGAAGCCTTTCTACTTGGAATAATAGGACTGGAATTGCCCCAAAAAGATGTTAGATTGTTTTTGTATGCCACAACTGCAGCAAGAATTTTGTTAGCCAAAAATTGGAAATCGCAAGAAAAATCAACAGTGGAAGAATGGCAGATGAAGATGTTGGACTTTTTTGAGCTGGCCGACCTGACTGGAAGAATCCGCAATCAGAAGGAAGAGGAACATCAAGAAGAGTGGAAGAAATTTAAGGACTATTTAGCTAGATATTCAAATATAACATAAGTAGAATCACTTGTAGGTACCAAATTGGCCGAGGATTAAAATATGTCGAATTTTATAACATTATGGACTGAAAATATTATGAAAAGGAAGGAAGATAGACATTAGAATAAGTAAATTTTATTGAAAAATAGAAACTGGAAAACTGTTACAATGAGATTTACTGAAAGTCAGTCAGGAGGGATTTGAGGAAGTCATTTAACAATGTAAACTAAATTGGACCTTTAACAGTTAGGTGTTTATATGTTTGTATTTCTAATACTGTATTGTTTTTTCTTTTTGTGTGTTTGTCTTAAATTTGGAAAATTAATTTTAAAAATTGAAAAAAAGAAGGCTGTAATATTGGCCAACATACACCTATCAAAAAGCAATGACAAACCTAGAGAGCATCTTAAAAAGCAGAGACATCACCTTGCCAACAAAGGTCCATATAGTAAAAGCCATGGTTTTCCCAGTAGTGATGCATAGAAGTGAAAGCTGGACTATAAAGAAGGCTGATCGCCGAAGAATTGATGCTTTTGAATTATGGTGCTGGAGGAGACTCTTGAGAGTCCCATGGACTGCAAACCTCTCCATTCTGAAGGAAATCAGCCCTGAGTGCTCACTGGAAGGACAGATCCTGAAGCCGAGACTCCTTCATGAGAGTCCACCTCATGAGAAGAGAAGACTCCCTGGAAAAGACCCTGATGTTGGGAAAGATGGAGGGCCCAAGGAGAAGGGGACGACAGAGGACGAGATGGTGGGACAGTGTTCTCGAAGCTACCAGCCTGAGTCTGACCAAACTGCGGGAGGCAGTGGAAGACAGGAGTGCCTGGCGTGCTCTGGTCCATGGGGTCACGAAGAGTCGGACACGACTAAACGACTAAACAACAACAACACACCTATCAAAATTGCACAGGGAGGAATTCAGCATAGCACTAACACAATCGGTCTGCCAGGGCATCCGTCCGTCATGAACTGATGTGTTCTGCACAGAGGCTCACAGCTGAAAGCATCCTTTTCGCAGATGAGTCTTGCCCCAGACTAGGAGGCTAACACACAACAGCACAGCTTCCTGGGACTTAGAAAAGGGTCAGATTATGCAGCTAAACACACTCCGCTCAAGGCAATCCAATTTAGCAAACAGCATTACTTTAATTACCTGGAGGTTCTTACCTTGCCAGCTTGCTGAGTCCCAGCACCTGTTTGTTAGGGAGGTAGCCTATGTGCACCTAAGAGAGGGAGGGAGGAAGGATGGGGGAAAGTCATGAAACAGATCACACAGGTGCGCGGCTGTCGGGCAAGACCTGGGGGTTCATGCATGTGCATCCATGCCAGATCAAACATGACCCAGGAGTGCGCTTTTTAGCCTGTGCGGGGAAGAGCAAATAATGGCCAGGCGAGTTGCGTTAAGAGGACGAGAAGGAACAGAAAAGTCAACATGCTTAGTGAACTCACTTCCCGTTTGTCTCTCCTTCCTGTAAAGAAGGGGGAATCAGAAACCAGTCAAAGTGGGCTTCCAAAAAAGCCGAGAAGATTACAGTCATACCTCGGGTAACAGACGCTTCAGGTTGTGTTTTTTTGGCTTGTGGACCGCCGAAACCCGGAAGTACCAGAACGGGTTACCATATTTTTCGCTCTATAAAATGCACCAGACTATAAGACGCACCTACCGTATTTTTCGCTCTATAGGACGCACCGGACCATAGGAGGGGGAGAACGGGGGGGGGGGATTTCTTGTTCTCCCCCTCTAAAACAAGGTGAGTTCAAGGTGCATTCACCCAAAGCCTCCGGAGCGCAGCGGGAGTTCCTACCAGGCTCCGGAGGCTTCAGGCGGCTACCATGGAAGCCTCGGTGCACACTGACCCCTCTCGCTTTCCAGGCTTCAGTGAAGGCAACCCGAAGCCTCTGGAGGGCGGGGGGAGTTCCCACCAGGCTCCGGAGGCTTCAGGTTCCTTTCGACCTGCTTTTTGGGGCTGGCTTGCTAGCCTTGCTAGCCATTGCAGGGCAGCGGGGTGAAGGCACCCCGCTGCCCTGCAGAGGCTTTGCGCGCAGCCATCCCCAAGCTAGAACAGCGAGACGGAGCGCTCCACAGCACTCAGTCTCCCTGTTCTGGCTTTGGGCTTAGCCGCGCAGCCTGCATTCGCTCTATAGGACGCACACACATTTCCCCTTAATTTTTGGAGGGGGAAAAGTGCGTCCCATAGAGCGAAAAATACGGTAGTTCTTGGAGGAGGAAAACAAGGGGGGGAAATATTCTGAATCCCAGAAGCCAGAACAGTAAGAGGGATCACTGCGCAGCTGTTCTGGCTTCTGGGATAGCCGCGCAAAGCCTCTTCAGGGAAGCGGGATGAAAGCTCTCCCTGCCCTGAAGAGGCTTCACACAGCTAAGCCAGAAGCTAGAACAGTAAGAGGGAGCGCTGCGCAGCAATCCCTCTCACTGTTCTGGCTTCTGGGATAGCTGCGCAGCCTGCATTCGCTCCATAAGACGCACACACATTTCCCCTTACTTTTTAGGAGGGGAAAAGTGCATCTTATAGAGCGAAAAATATGGTACTTCCCTGTTTCGGCGGCCGCGCATGTGCAGAAGCACTAAATTGCGCTTTGCGCATGTGCAGAAGTGCTGAATTGCAACCCGCGTGTGCGCAGACGCGCTGCTGCGGGTTGCGAACGTGCTTCCCGCACGGATCACGTTCACAACCTCAGCGTCCACTGTACTTGGAGGTCAAAGAACAGCGACACAAATCCATTTGACACGCTGATGCACGCAGCTGATTTTTTAAAAGCTGAGGACTTCAATGGGTCATAAGAACATAAAAGACTGCTGGATCAGACCAGCAGTCTACCTGGTCCAGCAACCTATTCTCACAGTGGCCAACCAAATGCCCGTGGAACAGCCGCAATCAGGATTCGAACACAAGAGAGTCTCTCCCCTCCTGCGATTTGCAGAAACTGGTCTTCAGAATCATTGCTGCCTCCAGTTCTGGAGGGCAGATCCTGGCCATCATGACTCAGAGCCATTGATAGTCCCAGCCTCCAGAACTTTTGCATCCTTTGCAGTGGCGTAGCGTGGATTGTCAGCACCCGGGGCAAGGCAAGTAATTTGCGCCCCCTAACCCGTGGATTTGCGCCCCCTAACCCTAACCCCCAGATGTTGCGCCCGGTGCGGCTGGGCCCCCCTGCACCCCCCACGCTACGCCACTGATCCTTTGGAAAAAGCTTCTCTTTTAAAAAAGGGGGGGACAGGAATAAGGCAGAAGGTTCTGTGCCTTTCTGTGCTTATGCTGAATAGTCACAGCATAAGCACAGAAAGGCAAAGGACTGCAAGAACCTTCTTCACAAAGGTCTGCAGATTCTCTGTAAATGTTACGCAAGAAAAACTTTAATAAAAAATGATTAAAAAACAACTCTGTAAATACAGAACTACATAAATCATCTTTCTTTCTTTCTTTCTTTCTTTCTTTCTTTCTTTCTTTCTTTCTTTCTGTTTTTATTTATATTTTTCAACTCTATACATTTCATTAGTTTCACTAAACATTTCCAAATTTTGACTTCCTTACCCCTCTTCCTGTGGTTCCCTAAATTAATTTGTTTATGTCTTCTGCATACTCAAGTTCATTTAACTTGCTCACTTATATATCTACTGTAAATATATGCTCTTATAAAATGGCATTAATCCTGCTAATGTTTTTATCTGTTCACAATTTATCTGTAAATATTCAGTAAATCATTTCCATTCTTTTATAAAAAGTTTGTTATCTTGATTTCTGATGCTTCCGGTAAGTTTCGCCATTACGTAAATCGTTTCCCCTATGTTTCCTGGAGAGGGAGAAGAGCTATTAAATTAGATTATTATTATTAATGTTTTTTTATTTCCAAATGTAAAGGCCAAGGCTTCTTCAGGACTCTAAGAAGAGTTGGGCTGCTGGATCAGACCCAAAGGCTGTCTCAATCAGGGTTCTCACAGTGGCCAGTCAGATGCCCCGACAGGGAGCTCACAAGCAAGACCCGTGTTCAAAAGACGGTCCCCTCTACTTGCAATGGCTCCCAGTAACTGGTACCCGGGGGGGGGGTGGCATAGCTGTCAACTTACAGATTTGAAAATAAGGGACCAGCAGCCTCAAAAATAAGGGATCAGCAGCCAAAATAAGGGATTTTCAGGGCACAGGTATGTTCGACTTCTGAGCCCCTCCGAGCCAAAGACAGAAATCCCAGCCAGCAGCCAAACGAAGCCTCAGGCGGTGGTTCCCACAGCGCAGCAACCCGGCAAAGGGGATGCTGCAAGGAAAACCACCGTCACCTCTCTGCTGGGAAGCGCTGAGCAAAGGCGAGTCCCCAGGCAACGCGGCCAGGCACAAGGCATGCAAGCTCCACCCCCCACTTTGCATGTTGATTCTCCGTTTATCTCTGCCTCGTTTCCAGAGTGTTTCATTCTGCAAATTTTTTTTATCTGTTTTCAACATGTAATTCTTTTTCCAACAATCCTTTTTGTCACATTATAATCCCTTTGACTCTGCCGAGTCCTGACGTCCCGACCGCTGGTATGTACATCACATACTTTTTGCGTATATTATTGTCATAACTCTACTGTTTTATATTGGAGGTGTTATTCCAGTCCTGCTAGTGTCTTAATATTTTTTTTGTTCTCCTTTATATATTCAATAAATTTATTCCAATTGTTCTTGTATCTCTGGTCCTCTTGCTCCCAGTCCCAGAGTGTTTCATTTTGGATTAAGTTCATTGAGGCATGGACCTGCCTAGCTTATTGGCTACAATGCACACTGAGCATGTCGTGTAAGTAATAATAATAATAATAATAATAATAATAATAATAATAATAATAATTTATTTTGAGCCACTCTGGGCGGCTCCCAACAGAATATTAAAAGCACAATAAAGCATCAAACATAAAAAACTTCCCTAAGCATGCTTCCTTCAGATGTCTTCTAAAAGTCAGGTAGTTTTTTATTTCCTTGACATCTGATGGGAGGGTGTTCCACAGGGTGGGTGCCACCACCGAAAAGGCCCTCTGCCTGCTTCCCTGTAACCTCACTTCTCGCAGTGAGGGAACCTCCAGAAGGCCCTCAGCGCTGGACCTCAGTGTCCGGGCAGAACGATGGGGGTGGAGACGCTCCTTCAGATATAATGGACTGAGGCCGTTTAGAGCTTTAAAGGTCAACACCAACACTTTGAATTGTGCTTGGAAACATACTGGGAGCCAATGCAGGTCTTTCAAGACCGGTGTTATATGGTTTCGGCAGCCGCTCCCAGTCACCAGTCTAGCTGCCGCGTTCTGGATTAATTGCAGTTTCCGGGTCACCTTCAAAGGTAGACCCACGTAGAGCGCATTGCAGTAGTCCAAGCGGGAGATAACCAGAGCGTGCACCACTCTGGTGAGACAGTCTGCGGGCAGGGAGGGTCTCAGCCTGCATACCAGATGGAGCTGGTAGACAGTAATGAAACCATAATCATGCTAGAAGGCTCAAGGCATCGCCAGAGATTTGGGGCACTATCCTGCTTCCTCTCTACCTGTCTTTCCTTCCACAGCGATGGGGGAAGAGTCCTTTTGTTCCCCCAGCTCTTTCCTTATTGTGTAGTAGTAAAAGGTAAAGGGACCCCTCACCATTAGGTCTAGTCGTGGACGACTCTGGGGTTGCGGCGCTCATCTCACTTTATTGGCCGAGGGAGCCGGCGTACAGCTTCCAGGTCATGTGGCCAGCATGACTAAGCCACTTCTGGTGAACCAGAGCAGCGCACAGAAACGCCATTTACCTTCCCGCCAGAGTGGTACCTATTGATCTACTTGCACTTTGTGCTTTCGAACTGCTAGGTTGGCAGGAGCAGGGATTGAGCAACTGGAGCTCACCCCGTCGTGGGGATTCAAACCGCCGACCTTCTGATTGGCAAGTCCTAGGCTCTGTGGTTTATCCCACAGTGCCACCCGCGTCCCATTTGTGTAGTAGTAGTACTAATAATAATAATAAATAATAATGATAATAATAAATCTGAGTACAGATTAGATTCTGAGCTTCCAGCATCCAGAACTTTTGAATCTTTTGGAAAAAGCTTCTCTAGTTAAAAAATTATAAAAGATAGAGGGGGGGGCGGAATAAAGCAGAAGTTTATTGCTCACAGCAGGTTCTGTGCTCCTGCGATGCTGCCTTTTAAACTGACGGTTCGTGTGACCTGGAAGAGATCAGAGCTTATGTCCAGGGCAATCAGGTTTAATGCACAGACGCCTGCCCTCGAGGAAGGCTGCTGGTACGAAGGGCTTTGAAATGAAATGTCAGAAGCTACGATGAAGGAGGCGAGAGCAGCGCAAAGAGAGTGGGGGCAACCTTTCCAGAGGGAAGTCGGCAAAGACTTCGGCAAGGAAAGGTCTCGAGAAACAGCACTGGGGGGATTTGCAGGGAGGCATCAGAGAGACCCTCTCTTTCTCTCCACACACACACACACACCACCCGTTCTCTAAAAACCTGGATCTTGAATGTGCAACCAGCAAGTTACGCTTTCACTGGAAACAGCTTGTTTGAGCTCTCCTCTGTTTACCACCACCCCCCTTCCTTGCGAAACTCACTTTGAAGCAAAGCAAATTGTACTAAATGACCGAAGAGACGTAATTTCAACTCGTGCCATTTATCCTTTTTTACGCAATTCGGGTTTCCTTGGCTCCTGAGTCTGGGTTTATGAATCCAGCACTGGAAAAGCTGTCTGCCAACACTGAGTCCCACCCACCAACCCAGAACCTAGCTGTCAACGTTTCCCTTTTCTTGCAAGGAATCCTATTCGGAATAAGGGAATTTCCCTTTAAAAAAGGGAAACGTTGACAGCTATGACCCAGGCGCCAGTTGCCGGCTAGATCAGTGCTGAGCTCTGCACCAGCATTCGCTCGGTTCCAGGTGGCAATTCTGGGCAGCAAATTCGGCAGCGGTGACTTAAAATTTGCAGAAAATTCAGCTGCAGGTGAAACAGGACTCCTGGCCATTAGGTCCAGTTGTGACCGACTCTGAGGTTGTGGCGCTCATCTCGCTTTATTGGTCGAGGGAGCTGGTGTACAGCTTCCAGGTCATGTGGCCAGCAGGACTAAGCCGCTTCTGGCGAACCAGAGCAGTGCATGGAAACGCCGTTTACCTTCCCGCCAGAGTGGTACCTATTTATCTACTTGCACTTTGACGTGCTTTCAAACTGCTAGGTGGGCAGGAGCAGGGACCGAGCAACGGGAGCTCACCCTGTCGTGGGGATTTGAACCTCCGACCTTCTGATCGGCAAGCCCTAGGCGCTGTGGTTTAACCCACAGCGCCACCTGCGTCCCGCAGGTGAAACAGAGCCACAGGCAAAACTAACAGGCAATGAAGCCCTTGGCTTGTCCCCATGTGGCTAAGGTCAACACTTGCTTCTCGCACAATACCAAACACTACCCAAGTATCCTGTTCCACGAGGACTAGAAAGACAGCCCTGTGTTGTAGTGGTTAGAGCAGGGTTACCCAAGCTGTTTCTCCAGGTTTTTCTGAACTACAACCCCCATCATCCCTGACCACTGGTCCCACTAGCTAGGGATGATGGGAGTTGTTGTCCAAACCAGCTGGAGACTCAAGTTTGGGAAACTCTGGGTTAAGAGTTTCAGACTGGAACCTGGGTTCAAATCCCCCCACTCGGCTATGAAGCTCACTAGGTGTGACTTTGGGCCTGGTCACTGCCTCCTCTCAGCCTAGCCTACCTCACAGGGTTGTTGTGTGAATTGAATGGGGAGAGGGAGAACCGTGTACGTCTCCTTGTGCTCCTGGGAGGGAAAAGGTGGGATTTACATGCAAATCAATCATGCGGGGGCTCAATTAGTGCCAGCGCCTTCTGTCAAGAGCTTGGGTATAACCTTCGACGCCTCCCTTTCCACGGAGGCGCAGGTTGCAGCCACAGCAAAGGTGGCATTTTTCCATCTCCGCCATATCAAGCAGTTGGTCCCTTACCTCTCTCGCCCTGATTTCGCCACAGTGATTCATGCAACATTCACCTCCAGGCTTGATTATTGTAACTCGCTCTATGCGGGGCTGCCCTTGAAGTGGACCCAGAAACTCCAGCGGGTGCAGAATGCTGCAGCGAGACTCCTTACGGGGTCCTCGCTGCGGGATCAAATTCACCCAGTGCTTTACCAGCTGCACTGGCTCCCAGTGGAGTACAGGATCAGGTTCAAGGTGCTGGTTTTGACCTTTAAAGCCCTATGCGGCCTAGGACCCACGTACCTACGGGACCGCCTCTCCTGGTATGCCCTGCGGAGGACCTTAAGGTCCACAAATGGCAACACTTTGGAGGTCCTGAGCCTCAAAGAGGTTAGATTGGTCTCAGCTAGGGCCAGGGCCTTTTCAGTACTGGCCCCGACGTGGTGGAACGCTCTGTCACAAGAGACCAGGGCCCTGCGGGACTTGACATCTTTCTGCAGGGCCTGCAAGACAGCTATTCCGCCTGGCCTTTGGTTTGGACTCGGTCTGACCCTTATGTTTCCCTCCCCTTATGGTCTTGATCTATGGGCTACTTTTAAAATGAGGCTGCATTTTAAATTGCATTTTAAACTGGGTTTTTTTCCTTTTATGTTTTTACTGTAATTTTACTGGTGTCAGCCACCCTAAGCCCGGCTTTGGCTGGGGAGGGTGGGCTATAAAGAAAATTTATTATTATTATTATTATTATTATTATTATTATTATTATTATTATTAAAGATCAATGAGACGATGACAATCATCCTCACACAGCTAATCCCACAACAAACGTGCATCAAGCAGGGGCCGCTTAAAACATTTTTTTCAGACAAGTCTACCCAGACACGTATACGTTGCCTATGTTACTTTTCCTTTTTTCACTTCTTTTCATCCATCTGCCATGGCTGCTTTAGCTGAGATCCCTGAATGACAGGGGAGAGATGTAAGAGATGACCCCTGTGGGTAACTTTCGGCTCTTCAATTCTACGATTCTGCAATAACTTGCTGATGGAATCCCTCAAGGCTTTGGTGAACCAAACATTCAGATTCATACGCCTGCTCATTCTCCGTGTGTGGTTGGGTTTTTTTAATAAAAAAAAAAAAAACAGCGAGAAAGGGGAACGGAAGTCAAAAATTACCTTTCCCACAAATGGAACCAGGTGGTGCTCGCACATCGAGAACATGTCTATGTCCTTCACAATCACCATTTCGTCATGATCTTCATCAAATATGGCATCGTTTAGTACATCTGAAATTAAACAAAGCACATGAAGAAGAAGAAGAAGAAGAAGAAGAAGACGAAGAAGAAGAAGAAGAAGAGAAGGAGGAGTTTGGATTTGATATCCCACTTTATCACTACTCTAGGTACCGCTCCAGCGGGAAGGTAAACAGTGTTTCCATGCACCGGCTTCATCGGTCAATAAAGCAAGATGGGCGCAGCAACCCCAGAGTCAGCCACGACTGGACCTAATGGTCAGGGGTCCCTTTACCTAAGGAGTCTCAAGGGGATGTGGGTGGCGCTGTGGGTTAAACCACAGAGCCTAGGGCTTGCTGATCAGAGGGTCGGCGGTTTGAATCCCCACAACGGGGTGAGCTCCCGTTGCTCAGTCCCTGCTCCTGCCAACCTAACAGTTCAAAAGCACGTCAAAGTGCAAGTAGATAAATAGGTGCCGCTCCAGCGGGAAGGTAAACGGCCTTTCCGTGCGCTGCTCTGGTTCACCAGAAGCGGCTTAGTCATGCTGGCCACATGACCCGGAAGCTCCCTCGGCCAATAAAGCGAGATGAGTGCCGCAACCCCAGAGTTGCCCGCGACTGGACCTAATGGCCAGGGGTCCCTTTACCTTTAAGGAGTCTCAAAGCGGCTAACAATCTCCTTTCCCTTCCTCCTCCCAACAAACACTCTGTGAGGTGAGGCTGAGAGACTTCAGAGAAGTGTGACTGGCCCAAGGTCACCCAGCAGCTGCAAGTGGAGGAGCGGAGACGCGAACCCGGTTCACCAGATTACGAGTCTACCGCTCTTAACCACTACACCACACTGACTCTCCTTAGTAGTTACCAAGTTGCTACTGATTACGGTGAAGGAAGAATGGTGTGTTTTGACTGCTTCCGCCCTCGCTGTTCCCAGCTGGGTCGTCTCCAAACCAAATATCTGGTATCGATCCTTGTTTGGCCCAATTATATATATATCATATTTCTGCACATTTGTACTTCTGTGACACAGGCACAGATTTCTGCATCTGGCTGGCCCAGTTTTATGGGAGAGATTCATCTAATCATCAGAAGCCCTGGGCAATTACTTCTGTTTGCAAATGGGGCTTTCTGCTTCCACTTCCTGCCCTCGCCACACACACAAACACACACGCAATGCCCCCCAC
This sequence comes from Podarcis vaucheri, assembly GCF_965113315.1. NCBI lineage: Eukaryota > Metazoa > Chordata > Lepidosauria > Squamata > Lacertidae > Podarcis > Podarcis vaucheri. Next base: position 6,183,877 of record NC_138759.1, read on the forward strand.
AATTGGCTAAGACCCCGCAGAACGGTGTGCAAGGAAAGAGAAGTGAGATTGTTCTGCTTAGCAAGCTGAAATGCTTGCACCAACAGAACAATCCCTGTCCCTTTTAAAACAAGCATCTAGTCCTCATAAAGGAATATACATGAGCTAAATTACCTCTGCGAACATGAGCCTGCGGCTACAGAGTTATTTAGTTATTATTTGATTGCTTTATAGACTGCCCTTTATCCAAAGATCCTGCGGCAGTGCACAACATTAAGAACATAATGCACAGAATAAAATAATAATAATAATAATAATAATAATAATAATAATAATAACGGTGTTCTATTTATACCCTGCCCTCCCCAGCCAGGGCCGGACTCAGGGGAGCCAACACCAAAAAATAAATTACAATAAAACGTAATAGAAAAAAAAACCAGTTAATTAAAATACGGCTTAAAATACAGCTTAAATAATAACAGTCCTCCCTCACTTCCGCCCCAATTTAACGGGCCATAGATTAAAAAGCAGAGACATCACCTTGCCAACAAAGGTCCGTATAGTTAAAGCCATGGTTTTCCCAGTAGTGATGTATGGAAGTGAGAGCTGGACCATAAAGAAGGCTGATCGCCGAAGAATTGATGCTTTTGAATTATGGTGCTGGAGGAGACTCTGGAGAGTCCCATGGACTGCAAGAAGATCAAACTGATCCATTCTGAAGGAAATCAGCCCTGAGTGCTCACTGGAAGGACAGATCCTGAAGCTGAGGTGCCAGTACTTTGGCCACCTCATGAGATGAGAAGACTCCCTGGAAAAGACCTTTATGTTGGGAAAGATGGAGGGCACAAGGAGAAGGGGACGACGGAGGACAAGATGGTGGGACAGTGTTCTCAAAGCTACCAGCGTGAGTCTGACCAAACTGCGGGAGGCAGTGGAAGACAGAAGTGCCTGGTGTGCTCTGGTCCAGGGGGTCACGAAGAGTCGGACACGACTAAACGACTAAACAACAACAACAACCACCTTGAGGTTACCAGAGCACAGACAACAGTAGTTAGGCTATCCCTGTCCAGCTAGGGGCGTAGCTGGGCCACCAGCCAAAGCTGATAGAAGGGACTCCGGGCCACCGATGCCACCTGAGCCTCGAGCGACAGCAAAGGATCCAGGAGCACCGTTAGACTTGGAACTGTGAGATTTTAGTTTGTGTCTCAGCTTAGGAGCATAGGATGATGCCTTATACAGAGTCAGACCACAGACCCACCCAGGTCAGTATTATCGAACCTGACTGGCAGCAACCCTGCCCACTATACCTGAAGGAGCGTCTCCACCCCCATCGTTCTGCCCGGACACTGAGGTCCAGCGCCGAGGGCCTTCTGGCGGTTCCCTCACTGTAAGAAGCCAAGTTGCAGGGAACCAGGCAGAGGGCCTTCTCGGTAGTGGCACCCACCCTGTGGAACGCCCTCCCATCAGATGTCAAGGAAATAACTGTGCTTGCTTCGGCAGCACATATACTAAAATTGGAACGATACAGACGTCAAGGAAATAAACACCTATCTGACTTTTAGAAGGCACCTGAAGGCAGCACTGTTTAGGAAAGCTATTAATATTTGATGAATTATTGTATTTTAATATTTTGCTGAAAGCCACCCAGAGTGGCTGGGGAAGCCCAGCCAGATGGGCGTGGTATTAATTATTATTATGATGATGATTATTATTATTATTTCAGACAGGGCACTCTCCTAAGTCCTTCCTGGGAAATGGCAGCGATTGCACCTGGAACCAGGCATGCAAAGGTAGATGCTCTAAAAAGCATCCCTTTTGCAATGAGGTTGCCATGACCTCACCGAGCAACCTCTTTGTCTCAGTTCTCCATCTGTAAAATGGGTACAGCAGCTGCCTCCCTCGCACGACTATTGTGAAAGCAAACAAACAAACAAACCGTAAAGCAGATGGGGAAAGTCAAAAGAGGTGGCACCAGAATCACACATTTTCTGCCGTCTGGAATTTTCCCACTCTGGGTTACCTGCCCTTGGGAAGGAGGGAAGGAAAAGAAGTCTGTGCATAAAGGCATAGCTGGACTTCATTTTGTACTTTTTACACAGTTCCTGTGCAAGAGCCAATCTGGATAAGAACAAAAGGGCTTTAGGGCAGCGGTCCCCACCCTCGAAGCCCATCAAAAGCTCCCCGCCCCGTCTCCCAGTGACTCAAAAGCTAATATAAAAAAACCTACAGCTGTGCTAGACGCCTTTTCTTTTACAGCTTCCTCTGACACAAACACAGACGCACGGACACCCCTCGCAAACACAACACGGCCACCGATGCCTAGGAGCTGCCATTTAGGGCCGATAGTGATATGCTATCGCGGGTGTTTTAATTTCCTGTGCGCAGCCAGAGGGAGGCAGGTAACCCTGGAGACCAGGGATGGAGCTGCTCTCGGCTCCTCTGTCATGTCCATCACCAGGAAGTGTCTGGAGAAGGCGGGGGGGGAGGGAGGGCAGGGAGGCCTTCCAAGCGAGTACAAAGGGCAGATTACGTTTGCCTGTGGCCAACTCCCTTCCCGCAAGGCAACCTTTGCCAACCTGGTCCCTCCGCGCGTTGTGCAGCGCAACTCCTGTCTGTCAGCTCCAGCTGCGTGACTGATGGGGACTTCAAAGGCCTCCACGGCAAGTGAATGGAGAAAAGTTTCTCTCCTAATGCCAGGGCTCGTGGGCAGCAAATGAAGCAGAATGTTGGAAGATTCGGGACAGATAAATAAAGGGTGTCTTCATGCAGTGCGAAGAATTAATCTGTGGAACTCTCTGCCACAGGAGGCAATGATGGTTGCCAACTTGAATGGCTTTAGAAGAGGACTGGACAAATTCATAAAGGAGAGGTAATCGGTGGGTGCTAGCCGTTTTGTCTATGCTCTACCGCCACAGTTGGAAGCAACAACAACAACAACAACAGGCAGAGAGCCTTCTCGGCAGTGGTGCCCTCCCTGAAGAATGCCCTTCCATCAGATGCCAAGGAGATTTAGAACTACAGCCATACCTCTTGTTACGTTCGGTTCAGGTTACGTCTTTGAGGTTCAATCCTGACAAGACAGAAGTACTGTTTTTGGGGGACAGGAGGTGGGCAGGTGTGAGGGACTCCCTGATCCTGAACGGGGTAACTGTGCCCCTGAAGGACCAGGTGCGCAGCCTGGGAGTCATTTTGGACTCAGAGCTGCCCATGGAGGTGCAGGTCAATTCTGTATCCAGGGCAGCTGTCTACCAGCTCCATCTGGTACTCAGGATGAGACCCTACCTGCTTGCAGACTGTCTCGCCAGAGTGGTGCATGCTCTGGTTATCTCCTGCTTGGACTACTGCAATGCGCTCTACGTGGGGCTACCTTTGAAGGTGACCCGGAAACTGCAACTAATCCAGAATGCGGCAGCTAGACTGGTGACTGGGAGCGGCCGCCAGGACCATATAACACCGGTCTTGAAAGACCTACATTGGCTCCCAGTACATTTCCGAGCACAATTCAAAGTGTTGGTGTTGACCTTTAAAGCCCTAAACGGCCTCGGCCCTGTAGACCTGAAGGAGCGTCTCTACCCCCATCATTCTGCCCGGACACTGAGATCCAGCGCCGAGGGCCTTCTGGCAGTTCCCTCATTTCGAAAAGCAAAGCTACAGGGAACCAGGCAGAGGGCCTTCTCGGTAGTGGCGCCCGCCCTGTGGAACACCCTCCCACCAGATGTCAAAGAGATAAACAACTACCTGACATTCAGAAGACATCTTAAGGCAGCCCTGTTTAGGGAAGTTTTTAATGTATGACATATTAGTGTATTTTTGGTCTTTGTGGAAGCTGCCCAGAGTGGCTGGGGAAACCCAGCCAGATGGGCGGGGTACAAATAATAAATTATTATTATTATTATTATTATTATTATTATTATTATTATTATTATTTTCAGGTTGCGTCCCGCAGCGACCCGGAAGTACCGGAAAAGGTTACTTCGGGGTTTCTCCACTCACGCATGTTCTCAAAATGACGTCAAACCCATGTGCAGAAGCGGCAAATCGCGAGCCGCAGACGTGGGTTGCGTTCTGCTCACATTGCGAACGGGGCTCCGGAACGAATCCCGTTCGCAACCAGAGGTACCACTGTACATAACCTTTACAAGACATCTGAAGGCAGCCCTGTATTAGGAAACTTTTAATGTTTGACAATTTATTATGTTTTTATATGTGTGGTAAGCCGCCCTGAGTATAAGTAATAAAAAGTTGTTGTTGTTGGCCATCCATTTGACCGGCTTCCCCCAGCCACTCAGGGCATCTTCCAGCAAAAATATAAAAACACAATCGAACATTATAAACTTCGCTGTGCTTCCGAACACCCCTTGCTGGAAGCCTCAGGACAGGAGAATGGGTATTATGCATGAATCCTACTCACTGGTTTCCCACAGGCAGCTAGCTGTGGCCTTGTGAGAACAGAGAGCTGGACCAGGTGTTCTCATGAGCACACCAGGTCGGGAAAGGCCAATCACTCTCTGTGAAATGGCTACAAAACTGCCTACCTTGCAAGGCTGTTGTGAGGATGAAATCAACACATGACTTTTATACCCTGGTGCAGAAATAACGGACGGAAACATTGCCATCGTATTAGCAGCGGTTATTATGCCTGGGTTCTGACAGGGCTGTTCTTAAGAAGGTGATGCTTAGGAACCAGAGTCAACTAGCGAAGGAAACTGGACTTCCTGCAAAATTGAAATGCTTTTAAGTCCTACTGAAATCAAACGCAAACAGGAGTGTGATCCTATCCCCGCCTACACAGATGCTAACAGAGGCTTGATTATTGGAACTCGCTCTACGTGGGGCTGCCCTTGAAGCTGACCCAGAAACTCCAGCGGGTGCAGAATGCCGCGGCGAGACTTCTTACGGGGTCCTTGCCACGGGAGCACATTCATCCAGTGCTTTACCAGCTGCACTGGCTCCCGGTGGAGTACAGGGTCAGGTTTAAGGTGCTGGTTTTGACCTTTAAAGCCCTACATGGCCTAGGACCCATGTACCTACGGGACCGCCTCTCCTGGTATGCCCCGCAGAGGACCTTAAGGTCCACAAATGACAACACTTTGGAGGTCACGAGCCACAAGGTGGTTCGATTGGTCGCAGCTAGGGCCAGGGCCTTTTCAGTACTGGCCCCGACTTGGTGGAGCGTTCTGTCACAAGAGACCAGGGCCCTGCGGGACTTGACATCTTTCCGCAGGGCCTGCAAGACAGAGCTGTTCCACCTGGCCTTTGGTCTGGACTCAGTCTGATCTTTATGTTTCCCTACCCTTATGGTTTTGATCTATGGGCTACTTTTAAAAAGAGGCTGCATTTTAAATTGCATTTTAACCTGTAGTTTAAACTGTGTCCCCCCCCCCATTATGTAATTTACTGGTGTTAGCCACCCTGGCCAGGGAGGGCAGGGTATAAATTATTATTATTAGTAGTAGTAGTAGTATTAATGTATTAGTATTAGTGTCGAGTCCAACAAGACTTACTCCCAGGTAAAAGCACAGCAAGGCCCCACTGAACTCAATAGAATTTAACTTCTGTGTGATGTTTTGGGAGGGACTCCAAAGGTCATTCAGTCTAACCCCCTAGAATGCATTTGCCTACAACAAATATAAAGCATGCGCTGCTAGGGCATTTAGAGCACGTGTGGAGTGCAAACTCCCCATCGGCAGACGTGACGTTGGATGAAAGAGAGGATCGCAACAGTTGGGAGAAGATAAAATCTGAATAGGAAGGGAAGAGAATCGCCCATGACTTGGAGCCTTTGCGTCAGAGGTAAAAGAGCCTGTTGCTATAGGAACTATTTGCATGGCTTTAATGTCGCTCGGGAGGCGAGCGAAAAGAAAAAGATGAAGAGGCTGCCTTTAAAGCCTTTAGGGCAGGTTAAGGGAAGACACAAAATGGCTAGGACGGCTGGCTCTCTGGTGCATTTGCAGTCTCCAGCCACAGCCGGAATAATCAAAAACCACGAGGAGTTTACGAAGTTGCTTCAAAGGCCAGAGCCGGAACATGAGCCAGCAATGCTTACAGGGGCTCAGACTGGGTGCATGCGCGCCTACGCAAACCCATATGCCAAAGGGCTCTCCTCAAAACCCCTGACTCTTGCCTTCTCGCCTCCCATCATCTCTGCCCTCTGTGGATGGGACTCTCTAAGTTTCCCTGACTTGGAAAAAGGCCAGTTCAGAAGTACAATGAATGGGTGGGTGGACCATTCACATAACTGGCAAGAGTCGCACTCTGCTACGGCGGGGGTCATTAACTTTTCAATGCCCGTGGGAGCATTGGATTTTCTTTTTTCTTTTTTGTATAATTTTTATTAAAGATGTAAACAAAACATATTATCCCCAAAAATGTCATCCTTAATCCCCCCCCCGTTTCCTCCCTCCCCCCCCCCACAAAACCCACCCACCCCACCCCCCGACTTTCCTCAGTACCAGTCTTTGGTTTCTCTATGAATGCTGTTCTCTGCATGTTACAAAGTTGTGTAAATCCTTAAACTATTTAACTGATTATTGTCAATAAAAAGTTTGTGAAATGTTTATTCAAAACCTGCCAAGGAGTCCAATCTGCTTTGTTGCCTCTTCAAATACTTTGTAAAGGGTTCCCATTCATCTTTAAAGTCACAGTTATCCTTGTCTCATAGCTTATGTGTCAGTTTTGCCAGTTCTGCATAGTCCATCAATTTTTCTTGCCATGATTCTTTAGTTGGGGTTTCTTCAGTCTTCCATCCTTGTGCTATTAAAACTCTCGCAGCCGTTGTCGCATACATGAAGATGTTTTTCAGCTTTTTTGGCAGATCTTTCCCTACAATCCCTAACAAAAATGCTTCAGGTTTTTTAACAAATGTTAGCTGGAACATTTTCTCCAACGGAGCATTGGATTTTCAAGCAAGTGCAACAGGCACCGCATCCTTTGGTGTCTTAAGAACATAATACAGTGGTGCCTCGCAAGAGGAAAAGAATTCGTTCCGCGAGTCTTTTCGTCTTGCGATGTTTTTCGTCTTGCGAAGCACGGTCCGTCGCAACTGTGCCTCTTCAAGCAGCTTTAAAAAAAAAACCCAAGACGTTTTCGTCTTGCGAAGCAAGCCCATATGGAAATTCATCTAGCGAAGCAACGCAAAACCGGAAAACCCTTTCGTCTAGCGAGTTTTTCGTCTTGCGAGGCATTCGTCTTGCGGGGCACCACTGTAAAAGAGGCAGTTGATCCATCTTGCCCGTGTCTAGTTGTGGGCACTGTTGGTGCATGGGTACACGGAACTGGACCTCACTGGGCTTCTTGCACCAACTGGAGAATGCCAGGCAACTACGTTCTCCCCCACAAACGACCCTCGGAATGATTCATCACTCTTCTTTCCCAATGCGATTCTGTGACACATATCCAAAGATATGTGCACACAGTTCAATAGCAGAGTCCAAGCAGTAGCTAGGCATTGGAGGTGTGGATTTCTAAGCTACTTTATTACGTACAAAACAGAACAAAAGAAATCATGGCTACTCTCTCCTCCTTCATCTCCGAGAGAGAACAGAAAAGCAATAGTACAACATAACGGAACAGCGTAACCGAACTTCCGTTCTCATGACTCCAACAATATGGAATGTCAACACAGGCATGTGATGAAAACAATCACACACCCTGCAACGGGAGGAATGGAATCCCAACAGGCACAGCAGTTTAAGAAGGGTGATAATATACATCCACCCTGGAGAAAAGACGACCGAGGGGTGATTTGAGAACTGTACGACAGGTGACCACCCAACCTCTGTTTAAAAAGCTCCAAGGAAGAAGACTCTACCACCTTTTGTGGGAGTCTGTTCAACTATTCAACAGCACTAGCTGTCAGAACGTTCTTCCTGATGTTCAGTTGGAATCGCCTTTCATGTAAGTTGAATCTATCGGTTTGGGTCCTTCCATCTTCCATGCTGCCCTGGGTGTTACCTCTGAGGGGGGTGACAAAATGCCGGGCGGCACTCACCGCGGGGGCCTGTAGTGCGTCCGAACCATGCGTCTCTCCCGGGAGTGACACAGCATCTTGAGCGCCCAAACGGTCCGCCCGCTGCCTCCCCCTCAGCTGTAGGGTGGCAGAGTGGGAGGAAGCAGGCAGACTCCTTGGAGGCCTCGCGGAGCGTCCTGCCCCGGCTGGCCACGCCACGTGGGCGGCTGGCACATGCGCTGCCCCAGGCGCCCAATCAGCTTGCTCCACTGCTGGACAGCCCTTCAGATATTTGAAGATAGCTATCCTGTCTCCTGTCCATCTCCTCTTTTCCAGGATGAACATATACAACTCCTTCAAGTGCTCCTGATAAAACTTGGTTTCCAGACCCTTGATCATCTTGGTTAGCCTCCTCTGCACACCTTCCAGCCTGTCAACATCCTTCTTAAATTGTGGTGCCCAGAACTGGACCCAGTACTCCAGGTAGGGTCTGACCATGGTAGAATACGGTGGTACTATGACTATTCCCGTGAAAGTAACTTCCCATTGAAAGGGGGGGCACCCTGCGTTTTCCCCATTCTCTGCTTCATCAACAGAGCTAGCAAGGAAGTCTTATAGCTATAAACATAAACACCACAAAACGAAACTTGCCTTCGGAAGAAAATATTATTGGTTACAAAATTTTACTCCTTTCTTGTTCCCCCTCATATTTTTTTCACAGCTTAGCTGTGAAAAAGAAAATAGAAAATTGTGCCAACATTTTTTTAAAAAATTCTGAAAAATAAAAAGAGCTTTGGCAAGTTTACTTTTCATGAGAGTCAAATTAAGGCACTTTCCCCCAATGTATTGACAGTTTAAACAAGTTGAAGACACGGCAGATCATTCAGAGGCAATAAAAGGCTTTAAGAGACACCTGGTCGAAATTGCAGCCTTTCTTCACTCCGCTTTCCTGCCAAAACGGTATTTACAAGAAGAGTGACGTACAAGAGGCAACAAGGTTTGCTTCTGCCATCAGTGTCTCTAATGAGGTCTGGAATCATGCGCCGAGCCCCAAATGGAATCAATTGTTTGGAAAGCATCTGCTAGTTCCTCCATCAACATTGGCAGCGGAGAAAAGAGGTCTAATTTAATTCACATTGTGATTGCACACAGTGCAAGTGGAAACGGGAGGAAAGAGTCAGGCTTTATTCCACCACTTTCAAGGCAGACGGACACACTTGTCTCTTTTGCACAAATCCTTTGGCACAAAACTATCCGCTGTGGAAATTGTTCGGTTTGGTTTTGTATTTTTTAATGTTTTCTATATTGCTCATGTAATGGCAGAACATGAGGAGGAATTAAAGAACCTTTTAAGGAGGGTGAAAGAGGAGAGTGCAAAATATGGTCTGAAGATCAACATCAAAAAAACTAAGATCGTGGCCACTGGTCCCATCACCACCTGGCAAACAGAAGGGGAAGAAATGGAGACAGTGAGAGAATTTACTTTCTTGGGCTCCGTGATCGCTGCAGACAGTGACAGCAGTCACGAAATTAAGAGACGCCTGCTCCTTGGGAGAAAGGCAATGGCAAACCTAGACAGCTTCTTAAAAAGCAGAGACATCACCTTGCCAACAAAGGTCCATATAGTTAAAACTATGGTTTTTCCAGTAGTGATGTATGGAAGTGAGAGCTGGACCATCAAGAAGGCTGATCGCCGAAGAATCAATGCTTTTGAATCATGGTGCTGGAGGAGACTCAAGAGTCCCATGGACTACAAGAAGATCAAACCTCTCCATTCTGAAGGAAATCAGCCCTGAGTGCTCACTGGAAGGACAGATCGTGAAGCTGAGGCTCCAATACTTTGGCCACCTCATGAGAACAGAGGACTCCCTGGAAAAGACCCTGATGCTGGGAAAGATGGAGGGCACAAGGAGAAGGGGACGACAGAGGATGAGATGGTTGGACAGTGTTCTCGAAGCTACCAGCATGAGTTTGACCAAACTGCGGGAGGCAGTGGAAGACAGGAGTGCCTGGTGTGCTCTGGTCCAGGGGGTCACAAAGAGTCGGACACGACTAAACGACTAAACAACAACAAATATTGCTTATGAGTAGTTTCGTTATGTTTGCAGTTATGTGTATTTTCATGTTGGAAGCAGTCCTGTCCTGAGCATGTTTTTGAACTTTGGAAAGGCAGCAAACAAATGATATACAGAGTATATTTTAGCCAAGCTTCTAATATTGTGGCTTTCAATAACCACAAGCTTTATGGAGAGATTTAACCACTTTTGACTCCTCTTTTCAACTTCCTCTTTTACCAGTTCCCCAAATTACTAGGGGATGTTTCTTCCTTTGAAGTAAAATGTAAATATGCTGGACTTTCTTGGCAATTGCCCATTTATATATATATTGAATTTGATAGCACTATGGTCACTATCTGTATTTGGTTCAACAACATTTACATCTGGCATCAGATCTTGAGAGTCCCTTAAAGTTACTTCACCTGTGTTCAGATCCATGATCTACTGTTCTCAAGTTTCGCATCTAGACAATGCAAAGTGGTCCACCAAGGGAGCTGCACCACTGATTAAAAATCGCAAGTGATTCTCAAAACAGTGATCTGCAATGAACTTTCAGGTGGTTCACCAGGCAGAAGTCAGTAAGGAGAAGCCGTCGCCATCGTCACTTTGTTAGGTCTTACTGGTTGCTCAGCAGCTAATTGCACACGGCTAGACCTTATGACACAAAAAGACAAACAAACCGACAAGTGGCAGGCAGCTGCAGTGCTAACTCCAAAGCCTGTGGTTTAACGCAGAGCAAGAATTTTGAAGCATTTGCCTCGCTACGCCTTTGTCGAAAGCGGTTCTGAATTTGCCCTGGTGTGGCTCCTGTCCAGGACGGACAAAAATGCAAGCAAGGGCAAAGTGATTGGGACAAAATACCCAACTCACTTTATATGTAAAAAAGAAAAGAAAAAGGCAAAGGACCCCTGGATGGTTAAGTCAAGTCAAAGGCGACTATGGGGTTGCGGCGCTCATCTTGCTTCAGGCCAAGGGAGCCGGCGTTTGTCCACAGACAGCTTTCCGGGTCATGTGGCCAGCAGGACTAAACCGCTTCTGGTGCAATGGACCACCATGACAGAAACCAGAGCACACAGAAACACAATTTACCTACCCGCTGCAGCGGTACCTATTTATCTACTTGTGCTGGTGTGCTTTCGAACTGCTAGGTTGGCAGGAGCTGGGACTGAGCAACAGGAGTGCACTCCGTCACAGGGATTTGAATGGCTGACCTTCTGATCGGCAAGCCAAGAGGCTGAGTGGTTTAGACCACAGCGCCACCCGCACCCCAACTATGCTCATGTGGTCTGTACTGGTGGTGACTGACCATGAAAAAGAGTTATTATTTGGAGTGGGTAGCCTGATGAACAATGGGATTACGGCACTCACCTGACCTCATCCGCACTGCTAACCTGACAGGGCAGCGACAAGTTTGGTGTGGTGCAAGCAGGGGCATACGAAGTGGGAGGCAGAGGGGGCGGGCTGCCCCGGGTGCCACTCGGGGGGGCGTGACAAGATGGCCCCTGCCTCCCCCCAGCTGTAGAGCAACCGAGGGCGCGTGGCGTCCATCTGGGGTGCCTCTCGCACAGGCTGCCACGCATGCGCACTCCGTAAGGGATGTTGCGCATGCGCAGTCTGTACAGACGTCACGTGTGCACCACCAGGTGGTTCGTCCTGCCCCGGGTTCCTCTGCCACTGGGTGCAAGCACCCTGGCAGCAGTGTTAGAAACCCAGATATATAAGCTAGGTGCCAAATTGCACCTAAAACCTGGGTTATGGTCTCCACAATGGAATGTCCAGTCGCCAGGCGGTTGGGTTTGGTGACCCCTTTCAATGTGACAATGCCACGATTCTATTATCTCAACTACAATCTGCTCGGATATCTCACTTGGTAGAGCATGAGACTCTTAACTTGAGGGTCATGGATGTGATAGGAATTCTGAGGTCTTAAAGGTAAAGGTAAAGGTACCCCTGCCCGAACGGGCCAGTCTTGACAGACTCTGGGGTTTGTGCGCCCATCTCACATTTATTGGCCGGGGGCCAGCGCTGTCCGGGGACACTTCCGGGTCACGTGGCCAGCGTGACAAAGCTGCATCTGGCGAGCCAGCGCAGCACACGGAACGCCGTTTACCTTCCCGCTGGTAAGCGGTACCTATTTATCTACTTGCCCCCGGGGGTGCTTTCGAACTGCTAGGTGGGCAGGCGCTGGGACCGAGCAGCGGGAGCGCACCCCGCCGCGGGGATTCGAGCCGCCGACCTTTTGATCGGCAAGCCCTAGGCGCTGAGGCTTTAGCCCACAGCGCCACCCGCGTCTGAGGTCTTAGGTATATGTTAAATGTTCTTAAGTGTACCAACCAAGCACATACATAGATCAGCACAGGAAACAATGCCTTATGAGGAACGGCTAAGGGAGCTGGACATGTTTAGCCTGGAGAAGAGGAGGTTAAGGGGTGATATGATAGCCACGTTCAAATGTATAAAAGGATGTCACATAGAGGAGGGAGAAAGGTTGTTTTCTGCTGCTCCAGAGAAGCGGACACGGAGCAATGGATCCAAACTACAAGAAAGAAGATTCCACCTAAACATTAGGAAGAACTTCCTGACAGTAAGAGCTGTTCGACAGTGGAATTTGCTGCCAAGGAGTGTGGTGGAGTCTCCTACTTTGGAGGTCTTTAAGCAGAGGCTTGACAACCATATGTCAGGAGTGCTCTGATGGTGTTTCCTGCTTGGCAGGGGGTTGGACTCGATGGCCCTTGTGGTCTCTTCCAACTCTATGATTCTATGATTCTATGATAAGACCGACCTGAAACCATTTTGATTCCCAAACTGAGCAAATCATTTCTCTGCAAGGTCAAAGTGGGAAACCTCCCCCTTGTCTCTTTCCTCACAAATCCTGTCTTAAGGGCACATTTAAGATATGAATAGGGTGTGAGCCTGTGACCTGGCCCAGGAACTAAGTATTTATCATTACAAAAGACTGGCCAGGCTCCCCAGGCAATCCAATCAATTGACCATTAAACAGGTAAACAAAGCACTCAGATTTCCTGTAGACCGCCCTTTCTGTGATGTAGGTATGTGGGTGGTGGTCTTGGGTTTCACCCCTTCTGTGCTGTATGTATGATGTATGGAGGGGTGGTCTGGAGCTCCAGGGCAGGGAATTAAAAATGTCTATATAAGACAGAAGATGAGATGGTTGGACAGTGTTCTCGAAGCTACAAACATGAGTCTGCGGGAGGCAGTGGAGGACAGGAGTGCCTGGCGTGCTCTGGTCCAGGGGGTCACGGAGAGTCGGACACGACTAAACGACAATATAAGGCCTTGCGCTTCATTGTTCTGGGTTCTTCTTCTTTTCCTGCATTTGAGGGGAGCACCCTGTTGCAACAGATCAATAAAGATCAGGCTTACTAGCTGCTTTGCTTCTCAATATTCTCTGGTTGGCCTCTGTTATTCTCTCCTACCAATAGGGAACCTATGTAAGGACTCTATATGGGCTCTTGGATACCCCATAAGGGGAAAAGGGGCAGAGTTTTGTTTACAACAGACTCTAATTCCCATCAGCCTCTCCAGGGTTGACCAGCAGTCAAGGTTGATGTGACTTTTGGTCCTGCAGGATCTGAAGGGAGGCACATTGACTACCTCCGATGTAGAGTGTTCAAAGTAAGCCAATAGAATTCCTTTACTGCAACTTCCCCTTCTAGATGGATGGCCACCTGTCATGTATGCTTCAGCTGAGATTCGTGCATTGCAGAGGGTTGGACTAGATGACCCTTGGGGGTCTCAACTCTATGATTCTATGACTCATTGAAATATGAATAAAGCTAGGAGCAAATTCAAAGGCCTTGTGACTATATCAATCAACACAGGGGTGAGAAAGCTCAGGCCTGGGGGCCAAGTGTGGCCCTCTGTGTCTCTGTATTTGGGGCTTGGAACTCTTCCCAAGCTATGCTTTCTCTCCCGAGACCCCATAAGGAGAAAAGGGCAGATTGTGTTTACAACATGGGTTTTAGCCCCACATGGGGCAAAACATTCCTGCACTGCAGGGGTTTTGAGTAGCTCTACAATTCTACGGGGGACGCGGGTGGCGCTGTGGGTAAAAGCCTCAGCGCCTAGGGCTTGCCGATCGAAAGGTCGGCGGTTCGAATCCCCACGGCGGGGTGCGCTCCCGCTGCTCGGTCCCAGCGCCTGCCAACCTAGCAGTTCGAAAGCACCCCCGGGTGCAAGTAGATAAATAGGTACCGCTTACCAGCGGGAAGGTAAACGGCGTTCCGTGTGCTGCGCTGGCTCGCCAGATGCAGCTTGTCATGCTGGCCACGTGACCCGGAAGTGTCTCCGGACAGCGCTGGCCCCCGGCCTCTTGAGTGAGATGGGCGCACAAACCCCAGAGTCTGTCAAGACTGGCCCGTTCGGGCAGGGGTACCTTTACCTTTACCTTTACAATTCTACAAGTCCATTGCTTGACTGCAGCTTTCTCTCACAACAATTCACTCATCCCTGTATGCAAGGAAGAGGAACGCAAACAGTGGAAATGGAAACGGAATTAACCATGGACTAAGGTGGAGGTTTTTAAGCTGTGGTTGCCAGCTGTGGTCTCCACGTAGTCGCCATTGGACCTCTGCCAGTAGCAAAATGTGCCTGGTGCCTGGCTAATTTCTGCTCTGATCTGCCCTCCACCTCGCCCCTCCCAGTGACGTGCCTGGAGGGAGGTGATGGGGGCAGCACAGCCCCGAGAGAACGCCACCCACTAAGATTCTGACCCAGCTTTGAAAAATGAGAATTCCATGCTAGGGATCGTTGGGGAAAAGATCCAGAATAAAACTACCAAGATCACAATAGCGTTGCACAAACCCATGTGGCAAGTGTACTTACTATAATAGCATGTAACTCCAAGCCAGGGGTGTCCCAACTTTTTTCAAAGAGGGCCAGATTTGATGAAGTAAACATGCGTGAGGGCCGGCCAAAGTTGTTGACCTTTTTTAAGAATAGAATAGAATTTATTATTTATACCCCGCCCATCTAATGTGGGCGGCTTCCAACAAAGCATTAAAGTACAGTAGTCCGTTAAACATTAAACGCTTCCCTAAACACGGCTACCTTCAGATGTCTTCTAAAAATCTGGTAGTTTTTTATTGCCTTGACATCTGGTGGGCAGGTGCCACCACCGAGAAGGCCCTGTAACTTGGCTTCTCGCAGTGAGGGAACCGCCAGAAGGCCCTCAGCACTAGACCTCAGTGTCCGGGCAGAACGATGGGGGTGGAGATGCTCCTTCTTTTTATGATTTTACCGCAAAGTTGTTGGGCTTTTTTTAGGATTTTACTCCAGGAAATAAACTACCACAGGGGCCGGATTAATCCGACAGGCCCCCGAAACGGACTTTGGACATGCCTGCTCTAAGCCATCATTTATTTTTAGGGAATGGGTCATGAGTCAGGGACAGGCATTAACTTTGCATGCAGAAAATTTCAGAGATTCAATCCTCACAGCTGAAAGAGACCCCATCCTGAAACCCTGCTAGCTGGTGGACACACCAATGTTTCCCAAACTTGAGTCTCCAGCTGTTTTGGACTACAACTCCCATCATCCCTAGCTAGCAAGACCAGCGGTCAGGGGTGATGGGAACTGCAGTCCAAAAACAGCTGGAGACCCAAGTTTGGGAAACCCTGGTGTATATAGTACTAATAATAATGCTAATAATAATGTTATTATTTATATATTGGCCAAACACAACAGCCCTGTTTGTAATCCTGGAGAGCCACTAGTCAGAGGGAGAGGAGAGGGGAAGACAGAGGAAGGGAGGGAAGACTTCTCTGAGACCAGACCGCAGATGGAGTTCGGGGAAGAGATAAGATTTAGACCCAGGAGTTTCTAATTCACAACTGAGGGTGTGTTCACACCTGGGAACACTGATGGGGGTGGGATGTCTTTACCTTATGCAAAGGAGTCCACACCTTGTCTAGAGATTAAGAGTGGTTTTAGCCTTAAGGACTCAGATCTGTGTGAAGCTGGTTGGGGAAACAGTGCCCCAGATGGTATTATTTCACAACAAAGTACAGGATATGCTTGCATTCTGGATGATGTCCTGTGAGCAGGGATTAAAAACCCAACACAGCTAGTAAACAGGAGTGTGAACAAGGCCTCAGGTTTCTTAGCTGCTTTGCTATGCCGGCGCCATACAAAGTGACCCAGCAGTTTAAAGTTGTTTCATTCATTAAAATTGAAGTTTAGTATTAACTTTTAAAGTCATCTTAAAATGGGAGGAGCCTACAGAAGGCACCTGGTCCAATCCTTGGAAGCATCTTGAAAGCCCTAAACGGCCTCAGCCTAGTATACCTGAAGGAGCATCTCCACCCCCATCGTTCTACCCAGACTCTGAGGTCCAGCTCCGAGGGCCTTCTGTCGGTTCCCTCACTGCAAGAAGCGAAGTTACGGGGAACCAGGCAGAGGGTCTTCTTGGTGGTGGCACCCGCCCTGTGGAACACCCTCGCACCATATATCAAAGAGATAAACAACTACCAGACTTTGAGAAGACATCTGAAGACAGCCCTGTTTAGGGAAGTTTTTAATGACTGATGTTTTATCACTTTATTGTTATTATTCTGTTGGGAGCCACGCAGAGTGGCTGGGGAAACCCAACCAGATGGGCAGGGTATAAATAATAAATTGTTGTATTATGATGATGATCCCCAATTATAGCTGGGGAACACTCCTTGTCTGAAATCCTGAAGAGCTGCTGCTGCCAGTCAGTGTGGGCATACTGTGTTAGACAGCTTGACTCTGTAGAAGCCAGCTTCTTAAATTCCAATGTGTTTCCAAAGTAACAATGATTTCATTGGAAATTCACTTACCAACTTTTGTAATCTCCTGCAGGCAAGTCTCTTCCCCAACCTTTCTCCATTCCGGTGCTCTCTGGTTGCTTTGGACTAAAACAAGGCCACCAGCCGTGGGCAGCACTGCTTAGTGGGCACTGCAGTCCAAAACAGCTGGAAGGCACAGAGTCTGCTATAATCTACCCCATGGGAACAGTGAGGGTGCCTGAAAGGACCTACACGGAGCCATTTAAGCACATTCATTTATTGGAACCAGGACACTACAGCCAGCTCAAATTGCCCCTAATTTGAGAAAAGCAGCCTGTCTACCTCACAGGGATGTTGGGAACAGGAGCAATGCAAAGCACTGGGCATTCTGCTTTGTTTTTAGTTTGGCGGGGATCTATTCTCCAGGTGCACCCTCGTGCACCGGAGCCCTGCTCACCTGTGATGGTCTCTTGGTAGCCTTTGGTGAAGAACTGCATGGCGGTGGCCGCCCTCCAGGGGGTCTTGAGGAGCCCCTGGCGCTCGGGGTCCTCGCCCAGGGCGCGCAGGATGGTGCTGTAGGCGGCGGCCAAGCCGGGCAGGTTCATCTCGTTGTCTTCCTCGCTGCGGGTGCGCTCCTCTCTCCAGCTCTCGAAAGAGCTGGCTGCAGCCTTCGGGCAGCGCGGCGCGTCCGCGGAGGAGCGGCCGGGCAGCGCCTGCGGCGGCTTCTCCGCCAGCGCGTAGCCGTTGTAGCTGGAGGCTCGCAGTGGCTGCTCCAGCAGCGCCCGCGCCTTCACCTTCTCCATCACTCCGGAACCGGGAGACCTGTCCGTGCGGCTGCGGAAAACCCTGGAGATGTGGGCTGGATCTGGCGACTTTGCGCGCAAAAGGACGCGCGCCCTGGAGGGACGAACACCCGAGGGATCGTGCCCGGTCTCAGACGGAGGGAGCGAGTCTTTCTACCCACGAGGAGCGCAGGGATCCGCAGCGCAGCGTTGTCTCCAGCGCTGGAGACGGTGCGCCAAAGCGGTGACCCGTGCGCCTTGGCGCTGGAGAGGTTGGGAAGTTCCTGGCAGGGAAAAGCGTGGCGCGCCTCGACGGAGGAGGGAAAAGAACACCGATGTCAGGATCCGGCCCTGCCTTTCCTTCGGCTCCACCCTCGGACTTTTCCCCGGCCGGCTCGCCCCACTTTATAGCGCGCCAGGCTTCGGCGCAGCTCCTATTGGGCTCCCCTGCCCGTGCGTCACCCGCCCTGGCAGCCTGTAAGCGGATCAGGCGGCCGGCGAGCTCCACGGGCGGAAGCGGGGGTAGCGGCCGGGGGAGCCCAGGCTGGGCCAAGCGGGGACGCGGAGGAGCCCCTGTCGAAGCGGGAGAGGCTGGGTCGCTGTGGGGAGCGCAGGAGACTGTCTGATGGCTTTTATTTGGTTCATAAGGATCTTTGCGCACCGCCAAGTCTTAAAAAAATAATATCCTGGCCGACGGGTACGATAAAATCATGAAAACATCAAAACAATGTGAAATCGCAAAAACCCAAATGACCAGCGTGGAATCCAATTCTCTTTCGTTCTTGTTTTAGTTTGTTTGTTTGGTTGGTTTTTTTGTTTTTTTTTAAATGTCACTGTAATGTTCTTGGAATTACAGCTAAAGCATCCAGGACATATGACCATCCAACCTCTGCTTGTTGTTGTTGTTTAGTCGTGTCCTACTCTTTGTGACCCCATTGACCAGAGCACGCCAGGCACTCCTGTCTTCCACTGCCTCCCGCAGTTTGGTCAAACTTCGAGAACACTGTCCCACCATCTCGTCTTCTGTCGTCCCCTTCTCCTTGTGTCCTCCATCTTTCCCAACATCAGGGTCTTTTCCAGGGAGTCTTCTCTTCTCCTAAGGTGGCCAAAGTATTGGAGCCTCAACTTCACGATCGGTCCTTCCAGTGGATCACTGCCTTGCCGTGGCGAAGGGGCTTGAATAACTCAGAGAAGCTATGAGCTATGCCGTGCAGGGCCACCCAAGATGGACAGGTCATAGTGGAGAGTTGTGACCAAACGTGATCCACCTGGAGCAGGAACCGGCAAGCCACTCCAGTATCCCTGCCGAGAAAACTCCATGGACAAAGACAACCTCTGCTTGTTGTTGTTGTTGTTTAGTCGTTTAGTCGTGTCCGACTCTTCGTGACCCCATGGACCAGAGCATGCCAGGCACTCCTGTCTTCCTCTGCTTAGAAACCTCTAAAGAAGGAGTCTTACAACATTAGTTGTTACACATTAATTCATTGCAAAATAGCCAATGTCCATCATTAAATAATGTACCAATATTTTTTTTTTTTGTTGTTGTTGTTGTTGTTGTTGTTTAGTCATTTAGTCGTGTCCGACTCTTTGTGACCCCCTGGACCAGAGCATGCCAGGCACTCCTGTCTTCCGCAGTTTGGTCAAACTCATGCTGGTACCAATATTACCCAGTGTTAAATCGAGTCAGATATGAAAACATTTTCCAGCGCAATCAGCTATTAATAATCTTTATCCTTGGCTGTACTCAATTCCTCAAAAGTTCCCATTGTGGGGGGGGGGAAGTAAGTAGCATCCCACTTCCAGAGGAACCCCAGCTGAGTGAGTCTTGTGCCCCAGGAGCTTTTTCCCTGCTCAGAGAAGTGAGGGTGAGTATAACAGCCAGAGAGCAAGGAAAAGAGAGGCGTTGAATAATTATAATGGCCTGCCTTGCAAGATTGTTGTGTGGGTTAGTGAATAATACGTATGAAGCGCCTTGCGGGTGGTTCCAGGAAGGCTTAGTGCGCAGAGGAGAAAAGGGTTCAAAGTCCTATTCATGAGCCCCAGGTCTTTGCAATGGCAAAGTGAGATAACCTCCTTTGCACGCTACCCAGACATACAAGAAGAAAAACAGTATATAAAACAAATAGAAAATAGATTAAGATACCCCAGAGAATGAACATGTGGGCAGGGAGTGTCTCAGCTTTCAATATATGTACAATGCATATTATTAAATTCATGCATGCATAATATTGGCTACTGAGTCCTCCACCCTCTGGCTGGAGGAAGCTCTCAGGAAGACGTATATTTCTGCACATGCTAAATGTTTCCTGAAAACTTGTAAGGAGATACCAGTGGGAGTGAACCACAGGCTCACTTAAGCCATGTCTGTTTCAGCTTGGGTAATATCGGGCACTAGAGGCGCTGCTTCCTTGTAAGGGATTGCATTTATATCACCATCAAACCATTTGGGTTTTCCTCCCCATGAAGAAAGGCATGCACTGGTCATGTAATAATAAACGTAGCAAGTGCAAAATGGCCTGGAGTCTTCCTGGAGGAAAGGAGACCTGGAATTATAGGAATGAACCAGGGTAGGAACAGATTTTCACATTTGTATCCTGCGTTTCTCCGTGGCAGCCCAGCCCTACAATTCTCTGATTCTGCAAGAGGCAGTGACTGGCTCTAAGTTACCCAGTGAGCTTTGTGGCTGAGTGGGGATTCGAACCCTGGTCTCCCAGGTCCTAGTCCAAAACTTTAACCACTACACAACACTGTGTACATCATGTGGCCTGTCCCACACCTGGCTGTTGCTCAGTGGCATGAACAAACTTCCTAGGAGTTTATCTCATTGAAGACTTTACTTGGAAAATCAATACAACCCAGGTGGTTCAGAAAGCCCAACAGAGACTCCATCTGCGTGGTAGGATGGTTTGACATCAACTGATAGGAAGTGCCTACAGAGGAAAATTCTCAGGGATGATTCACACCCTGGCCGGCACTTTCTTGATCTCCTGCCCTCACGCAGAAGATATAGAAGCAGGATTTGTCAGGCCAACAGGGTAAAGAACAGCTTCTATCCGTGGGCTGTTAGGCTGCTGAATGAAAAGATAACAACAGAGCAACTGTCACTAAACGAGGGGAATTAAGACTAAGAGAGCTGAGTGGGGGGCACTCGTGTAATCTCACTGTATACAAGTTGTACAAGTGACAATAAAGTATTTCAAAGTTTTTATCGGTGGTTGAAAGAACCAATGATCTCTAGGTCTGAACAAGATGCTTGTTTAACCTGGAGGTAGGCTGTCTGAATTGCGCATTGCTTTGTAACGATTTGTTGGGTCTCTGGACTGTAATAAAGATTGATTGATTGATTGATTGATTGATTGATTGATTGAGTATTTCAATTTCAATTCAATCTGCTTTCTCTGCAGAAGGTTCCAGGCTCCATCTCAGCATCTCCAGGAAAGGCTGAGAAATACATGCCTGTCTGAAAAATTGGAGAGCTTCTGCCATACTGAGCTATTGCTAGTCCATTGCTAGTCTAGTCGGCTACTTTGTGTGTAACTGGGCGTGTGTGTGTGTGTGTGTGTGTGCGCGCCATCTTGTCATTCAACGCAGGCAGCAAAATGTTTTGAGCTGGCCTTGGGCACAGGCAACCTTTTGGACCCTGAAAACCTGCCATTTCCTCATCACCAACCCTCCCGAGAGCTCCATGCCGGTGATTGGCAAGGCCACACAGTGCAGATATAGATGCAGTCACACTTTCTCTCCCATGGAGACAGGCACACAGTGTCCCTCCTCAGCCATATCTAGGTTGGTAGCTGTCACTGGGCGTGAGGTTTAACCCTCTCAACCCATTCTAACACTGTAATAGGAAGGAAGATTGCACCAGGTAGTTCCACTACTTTTGAAGCCGGAGAGCCAGTGTGGTGTAGTGGTTAAGAGCAGTAGTCTCATAATCTGGGGAACTGGGTTCGCATCTCCGCTCCTCCACATGCAGCTGCTGGGTGACCTTGGGCCAGTCACACTTCTTTGAAGTCTCTCAGCCCCACTCACCTCACAGAGTGTTTGTTGTGGGGGAGGAAGGGAAAGGAGATTGTTAGCCGCTTTGAGACTCCTTAGGGTAGTGATAAAGCAGGATATCAAATCCAAACTCTTCTTCTTCTTCTTCTGTGTGCTTTGTTTTTTGTTTTGTTTTTTTCCACTGCTTTTTTGCCTCTTCCCTGCAGAGCTCTTTTAGCTCAGTGGTCAGTATTCCTGCTGCCAAATGGAACAGAGGAAATTGTTAGTTGTCGAGGAGATAAGGGCCTGGGTAAGGAAAATATGTCATAAATACGCTTTGGTGACTCATTTCCTCTTTGTCCCTTTTGGGCACCTGGTATCATTCAAAACCTCGCTCGCTGAATCATCACCTTGTCGTGGTGAATGGGCTTGCACGTTCCTATGATCCTTGTGAGCGAAGCCAGTGTACTGGAAGAAGGAAAGATCACCAGTGTGGAAGCGATGATTCTTCAACATCAATTTCACTGGACTGGTCATGTTGTGCAGATGCCTGATGATCGTCTTCCAAAGCAACTACTCTATTCCGAACATGGAAAGCGTAATGCTGGTGGTCAGCAAAAGAGGTTTAAAGACTCTCTCAATGGAAATCTTTAAAAATGTAGTATAAGGACCCCTGACCATTAGGTCCAGTCGTGGCCGACTCTGGGGTTGCGGCACTCATCTTGCTTTATTGGCCGAGGGAGCTGGCAAACAGCTTCCAGGACATGTGGCCAGCATGACTAAGCCACTTCTGGTGAACCAGAGCAGCACACGGAAACGCCGTTTACCTTCTCGCTGGAGCGGTACCTATTTATCTACTTGCACTTTGACGCGCTTTCGAACTGCTTGGTTGGCAGGAGCAGGGACCGAGCAACGGGAGCTCACCCCGTCCCAGGGATTTGAACTGCCCACCTTCTGATCGGCAAGTCCTAGGCTCTGTGGTTTAACCCACAGCGCCACCCGCGTCCATCCAAAAATGTAGTATAAACACCAACAACTGGGAAACACTGGCCTGCAAGTGCTCCAATTGGAGAACAGCCTTTTCCAAAGGTGTCATGGACTTTGAAGACGCTCGAAGTCAGGACAAAAGGGAGAAACGTAGTAAGAGGAAGGCACACTTGGCAAACCCTCTCCGTAATGAACTCCTGCCCGGAAACCTATGTCCCCACTGTGGAAGGATGTGTGGGTCCAGAACTGGCCTCCACACTCACTTACAGACACACTGCTAAGACCGTGTTCATGGAAGACAACCTTACTTGGCTATGAGTGATCGCCAAAGAAGATCATTCAAAACAAAAGAGAAAACAGAATGGGCAGCTCAGTGCTCAGGGGTGGTGTTTGCAGAATCCCAGATAGAGAGAACAAAGATCCAATGGGGAGGGCAGGGGTAGCACCATCACCATCAGGGCTGTAACAGCAAAATGACACATGCAACTTTCAACACAAGATGAAGCCCATTTCCTTAGCCTGAGGAATCTTTGTTTCCTTGTTAATTATAAACTATTATAAAGTCTTCTTTTAATCATCATCACCATGGTGAAAAGAGTTCTACTCCAGAGGATAGTTGCAAAGAACATTTTGAAAATATTGTAGATTTCTTTTAAGTCTACAGAAGCCAGAGGAGAATCAAAACAACATAAATATTGCAACATTTCAACTACTTTAAATGCATTTTTACTCAAAACAAGAGATCTGTATGAAGTGTATGTGGTGCAAAGGATGTACTGATGACATGTGCAAGTAATTCAGGGAGGTTCGTAGCCTCTCTCCATCATCATCCCCCCCCCCAAAGTGAAGAGAGTCTCAATTTTTATAAGCCTATTCTGCTGAGAATTCTCCTTTCTCCCCAATAATTTCAGGAGTCCCTTTTGTGTACCACATCCAGCTCTGCATACATGGTCACCGGTCCAACTCTCCTAGCCTCACAATGAGCCGAAGATAATTTTGTGTAGCAAAATTGTTGCAGAAATTATGGGTGCCACCCTAAGCCATAACTATGGGGTAGGAATGTATCTCAGTGGCAGAACATCTGCTTTGGAATAGATGCGCCGATGGTGTGACTCAGGAACATGACAGTTACCATATTTTAGGTGTCCTAATCAATGTTGTTTTGAAAGGTTTGGTCTGCCATCTTGGTTCAAAATGGCACCCAATGGCGTCCATAGACCGAATCCTGCTCCGCAATCTCCAAATTTGGCTATAGTACCTTAAGAGCTGTCTGAATACAGTGTGGAGACAGAGAGATTTCCAAAATATAGAAACCATTAAGTGCTTTAAATAAAAAAATTCCTTCCAGTAGCACCTTAAAGACCAACTAAGTTAGTTCTTGGTATGAGCTTTTGTGTGCATGCACACTTCTTCAGATACGAAGAAGTATCTGAAGAAGTGTGCATGCACACGAAAGCTCATACCAAGAACTAACTTAGTTGGTCTTTAAGGTGCTACTGGAAGGAATTTTTTTTATTTTGACTATGGCAGACCAACACGGCTACCTATCTGTAACATTAAGTGCTTTGTAACTGTTGGTTGGCATCCGTATGTCTTGGGAGACAGTGGAGGAGTGCACCTTTGGGGGAGAAGTCAAATCATTGAAGAGTTACAGCGCCTGCTGTGGCTGTAGAGACATGTTTTGTTGCAGCTGGGGCAGATGAAGGTGTCCGGCTGGGCTGATGCAGATGCCAGTGTGAGGTAGTGGTTAAGAGCGGTAGTCTCGCGAACCCGGTTCCCCAGATTACGTCTCCGCTCCTCCACATGCAGCTGCTGGGTGACCTTGGGCCAGTCACACTTCTTTGAAGTCTCTCAGCCTCACTCACCTCACAGAGTGTTTGTTGTGGGGGAGGAAGGGAAAAGGAGAATGTTAGCCGCTTTGAGACTCCTGAAGGGGAGTGAAAGGCGGGATATCAAATCCAAACTCTTCTTCTTCTTCTGCCTGTGCTCTCCCCAAATAAAAAGGCCTGGGTCAATGTTCTCCAGGGCTGAGAAGACCATAGAGAAGACACTAGGTGAGTCTTTCTTGGGAGGCTATTTCATAGATGCGGTGCTCCCACCAGCAAGGACCTTTCCGTAAAAGATACCCAGAACACTGTGCATCACCTGTTTGCTAAGATTGCTAAGGGAAAGGAGATTGTTAGCCACTTTGAGACTCCTTAGGGTAGTGATAAAGCGGGATATCAAATCCAAACTCTTCTTCTTCTGTATGTTATGTTGCTTGACGCGAGTCTCCACATTCTTTACTTCTAACTTTTTTTTCAGTGCGTGTAATCAATTTCTCCAGCTTTGTGATCCACGGCAAGGATGGTATGTTGTAACAGATAAACTATTAAGCCTAGGGTCAGGGCAAAGGTTGCCCTAAGGCCAGGTATTACATCTTGTTTAATCAATAAACAGAAGGCCGTGTCCCCAGATTTCAACACATCTGCAAAGCCAAACAGTGAGCTTCAGATAATGCAAAGTCCTCTCCCCGCCCTGCTCTCCATGAAAAAGCTTAGGTTTATTTACATGCTGGAATCCTCTAGCGTCCAGGGAAGAATGTGCTAAGGGAGCTTCCTGGGAGGAAATCTTAAGAGAGTTGTTTAGCCAAGAGAAAATGCAATTTAAAAGTGACAGGATAAACACCCTTCAGATATCTGAAGGGGTGTCAGCTAGCTAGACAATGCAGCAAACTTGGAAAGAAGTGGACTCTCCTTCCAGACTGGGGTGCCACCTTTCAGGAATGTTGTAGAAGAGGCCATTCTGCTTCAGCTGGATGACCTTTTGAGATCCCATCAATTCCAATATTCTATGCAGGGGTGTTGCTTACCAGCAATTAGATGGAAGCTGAATTAAAACAGGACTTCCACACAGCACTAAACACAATACATTTTTATGTACTTCCCCATGGCCAAGAGCCTTCCAGAATACAGTCATATCTCTTGTTACGTTTGCTTCAGGTTGTGCGTTTTCAGGTTGCGTCCCGCGGCGACCCAGAAGTACCGGAAAGTGTTACTTCCGGGTTTTGCCGCTCGCGCAGACGTGCAAAATGACGTCGCACGCATGCGCAGAAGCGGGTTGCGTTCTGCTCATGTTGCGAACGGGGCTCCGGAACAGATCCTGTTCGCAACCCAAGGTATCACTGTAGTTGCTCACAATTATGTAAACTGCATGCAGCTAAGCTCCTCGCTAGAATTAATTATAATCTTGTTTGCAGGTTCAGCCTGTTTCAATGCTGCCTGTTGATTTGTCTGGGGTGGGGGGCTTTAATTGAGCAGTCATTAAAGGCTCCCTCTTGGAAACAGAAATGAACACTGGGGTAATTAAAAGAGGCTAATTATTGGGAAACTCTTCACTTATCCCCCAGATGTAACTCACAATGAGGTGGTGAAAGCAGTCAATTAGCCAAGTTGCACATATCTGGAAGTCCTGCTTTTAGTGTTTCATCATAGGCACAGATTAAGGACGCGAGTGGCGCTGTGGGTTAAACCACAGAGCCTAGGACTTGTTGATCAGAAGGTCGGTGGTTCGAATCCCCGCGACGGGGTGAGCTCCCGTTTCTCTGTCCCAGCTCCTGCCCACCTAGCAGTTCGAAAGCACGTCAAAGTGCAAGTAGATAAATAGGTACCGCTTTGGCGGGAAGGTAAACAGCATTTCTGTGCGCTGCTCTGGTTCGCCAGAAGCGGCTTAGTCATGCTGGCCACATGACCTAGAAGCTGTACGCCGGCTCCCTCGGCCAATAAAGCGAGATGAGCACCGTAACCCCAGAGTCGGTCACGACTGGACCTAATGGTCAGGGGTCCCTTTACCTTTACCTAGGCACAGATAGAGAAGAACTAAATCTCACTGCTTACAGAAAAGCATCAGCATTCAATCACAGGTCCAGATAAGGAATGCAAACCCCAGAGTGGAGCAGACTGACAGCATCGTCTGGATGTTTCATAAAAAACAAGTGAACAAATGACAGCAGATTCCCAAAAAAAGAAGTTAACATGGAAGCAACCCCAGTGGTTTAAAAACTCAAAGTGCAGCTATCGGGAGGGTGTGGGTCAGAGAATCTGCACCCCTAAAACCTGGGTGAATGCTTAATTTCCGCATGGAGCTTGGCTTCATGGATAAGATGGCTAATATCCAAGAATAGACCCAAACAATATACAGAACTTTCATACTCAGAAGAAGCATACCTTGGGTTATCAGATGCTGAAGGCAAACAATAGGGGCTTGGTCATTCCTCCTCTGGTCACTGCTGTGGATTCACAACCAGACTTTATCATGTATGAAGAACCTTAAGAGCTTTTCTACATAAGCTGCCTCCGTAATCTTTAAGGTAGCCCTGCAAGGCAGTTCAGCATATTTTTTAATTCCAAAATGAAAGGGCTACAGATGCAGAGATTGGCAACCTTAGGCAAGCCATTTGCTGAATGCCTGAGCTCCGAACTAGACATCCCTGGCTCGCAGTCCATTTTTATCCAGTCCATTAAGACTAGCAAACCGTCCCCTTGCTTTCTTAAAATTGCAGCTCTCTCCAAATGCCTCTGAATGAAAGTGGGATGGGGAAGGACAGTCTTTTGATTTGCAATTCAGGACAGCCGTGCTCCTGCATCTCTTTGCTCATTTACCTCGGGGCACTGTTATCCTTGGATCGATTATTCAATTTCATACTTAGATCACAGTATCCTTCTAATGAATTAGTGAATTTATTGAGTCCAACAGAGTTTACTATAACAATGGCTGTGATAACGGCTTCTTTGGCTATCATCAACTTGGCTGTGGCAAGGTTAAAAGTGGTTATGCCTTACTGCACAGGGATGGGAAGCCCATTTCCCTCCAGATGTTGTTAGACGCCAACTCCCAGCAGCCCCAGCTAGCATGGCCAAGGGACCTAGGGATGATGGGAGTTGTGAGTCCAGAACTATTTAGAGGGGCACAAGTTCCTCATTCCTGTTCTGTAGGCTCAAGGTCCTTCCTCTCCAGGGCTCCAAAGTGCTGGGAGCTGAAGTGACGTATGAGGGGAGGGGAGAAGCATTTGTCCTCTCATCAGTTAAGTTAGAGGGGACAAAATAGACCTACACAAATATAAAACTAGCATCTGAGATAAGTGAAAACAAAGTATGCATCAACTAAGATATACAAGACAGCATCTTAAAAAGCAGAGACATCACCTTGCCAACAAAGGTCCGTCTAGTTAAAGCTCTGGTTTTCCCAGTAGTGATGTATGGAAATGAGAGCTGGACCATAAAGAAGGCTGATCGCCAAAGAATGGATGCTTTTGAATTATGGTGCTGGAGGAGACTCTTGAGAGTCCC
This sequence comes from Podarcis vaucheri, assembly GCF_965113315.1. Classification (NCBI taxonomy): domain Eukaryota; kingdom Metazoa; phylum Chordata; class Lepidosauria; order Squamata; family Lacertidae; genus Podarcis; species Podarcis vaucheri. The sequence continues at coordinate 6,211,702 of NC_138759.1, forward strand.
ATGGACTGCAAGAAGATCAAACTGATCCATTCTGAAGGAAATCAGCCCTGAGTGCTCACTGGAAGGACAGATCCTGAAGCTGAGGCTTCAATACTTTGGCCACCTCAGGAGAAGAGAAGACTCCCTGGAAAAGACCCTGATGTTGGGAAAGATGGAGGGCACAAGGAGAAGGGCACGACAGAGGACGAGATGGTTGGACAGTGTTCTCAAAGCTACCAGCATGAGTTTGACCAAACTGCGGGAGGCAGTGGAAGACAGTAGTACCTGGCGTGTTCTGGTCCATGGGGTCACGAAGAGTCGGACACGACTAAACGACTAAACAACAACAAGAAGATATACAAATGTCACCACTTTATTTAGCAGAACCATTACATAAAAATACAAAAATTCCAGCATTTGGAAGAAAAACATTTGCTATGCAGAACTCAGATATACCCGATGATGCTCACATGCCTAAGGCAGGAGTATTTAATTTGATGCCCTCCAGAAGTTGTTGGACTACAACACCCATCATCCCCGATCACTGGCTAGGCTAGATGGGGCCAATGGGTAGTCCCGCAACATTTGGAGGGCACTGCGCTAGCTACCCCAGCCTAAGAGACAAGTCTCTCCTACATTCCTTTCCTACGTAGATCAGGGGGAAAGTTACACAAACCAGATGGGTGTGGGGTGAAAGATTCTTCTTCAACATGGCTGGGTGGGAAATGGGGTTGCATGATGGCTCCACTGTTCTCCGCTCACCTATCAGCACATGGTGAGTCAAGTCAAAAGCTCACAAGGCTGTCGTTGCAGGACAGGCAAACCCCCAAAGTGCCAGAGCCTAACAAAGGCTTTCACACATTCTGTAACTTAAAAAGGAAAAGCAACAAAGAAGTAGTGGAAAACAGAAGGTCAGAAGAACAGTGTCAAGCAGGAACAGTGGACATCTATGGAACGGACTCTCTGCCTTTTCTCCTTGGCCATAGCCGCTTTCTACTGCCATGGTGCAGTCCCAAAGGAAACACGGTGCACTATTGAAATAACAGGTCTCATGCCAGGAATATTTGGATTTGGCTTACTGGGACCAACTAAATGTGTGGCATGACATAAAAAGGGCAACACCTGTTTGGAGGCTGGTTCAAACAATAGGTTAAAGTTAACCCACAGGGTACCCTTAGAAAAGCACAAACTGGTTTATCTCTGCTTAAAGGCAAATGCTGATAGCTTTGCGATGGCAGACTCCTGAATGGAACTGGGTTTTGTGACCGAGCTTGTGTCCTCCTTTGATTTTTTCCCTTGGCCTTCTTGCCCATCACTGTTAACAACTTCCAAGCGCTTCCGCTTTTTCCCTTCCGACGAATCGCCAGCTTCTTTTCCTTTGGCTTTCTCGGTCCAAACCTAGGGCAGAAGAAGAAGAAGAGGAGTTTGGATTTGATATCCCGCCTTTCACTCCCTTTAAGGAGTCTCAAAGTGGCTGACATTCTCCTTTCCCTTCCTCCCCCACAACAAACACTCTGTGAGGTGAGTGGGGCTGAGAGACTTCAGAGAAGTGTGACTAGCCCAAGGTCACCCAGCAGCTGCATGTGGAGGAGCGGAGACTCAAACCCGGCTCCCCAGATTATGAGACTACCGCTCTTAACCACTACACCACACTGGTAGGGGAGGAAACCAATTAACTAATGTAGCAGGGATTTGCCATTATTCAGCTATTCAGAGGTAAAGTGCAGGAGTGGGAAAGTGTCACTGGATTCTGTGGAATGGGATACTTCTTCACCAGCACTGAATCCTAACAAAATAAGATCAGAAGAGCCTGGCTGCTGCATCCTGGCTTCTCTCAAGGCATCACCCCTAGACCAGATTTCCAACTGCAGCAAAGATGGGGAGATGTTGATCAGGGGGGTGCAGTGCAAATATTATAGTTAGCATGTTGTAGTGATTAGCACTGAACTAGACCTGGAGAGACACAGGTTCAGATCTCTACTATGAAAGCTCCCTGGGTGATTTCACACTGTTGACTCATGTTAAGCTTGTGGTCTGCCAAGACCCCAAGATCCTTTTCACATTTACTAGTGGCAAGCCAGGTGTCCCCCATCTTTTATTTGTGTAGCTGGTTCTTCATGCCTTACAGTTGTTCCTACGGAAATTCATTTGGTTAGCTTAGGCCCAGTTCTCCATTCTGCTAAAGTCACATTGAATCCTGATTACGTCTTCTGCGACATTAGCTACCCCACCCCCATGCCTGCAGGGGCTGATGGGAGTTGTAGTTCAGCAGCATCTGAAGGGTCTGAGCTTCTACACACCTGGCGTGGCACAACATAGGCCATACTGTGCCAAACATGCAGATTAATGCTTCACGCAGCTACCTCCAAGTTCATTCATTCTGGGGCATGGTAGCAATGCTGGAGCAGGCAATGGAAAAGCCGCAGAACCCAGGAACGGGGAAAGGAAACAGGGGGGCGGGGGAAGGATTTCTATAGAAGAAGCAAATGAACATTCCATGGGGGAACTCCATTACCATCCTTTCTTCAGCAGACAGATTTCTGAATCGACTCATGCCTTCTTTTATTATCTCAGTTTCTTCAAAATGAGGATTATCTGCCCCAATGCAGCTTCTGTTCTCGTCGAGCCACATCTGGAACCCAGTCTTTGGCCTTGAAAAAAGGAGGAAGAAGAAGAAAAGGAAGGGATTCTGAAATGTTCTGCAGCGGAACTTTTGGAACGCCCAGGGAGCTTTCTGGATTAGCCACCCCACAATGGCAACGGGAAAGGCAGGGACTGCCTTCCTGGGACACTGACCTTTTATTGTCACTGTTCTCAGTCGGAGTCTGAGGTGGTTCAGGTGGGGGTGCTTCAGTTCCCCCTCCTCTCTCATCTATGTTCTTCTTTTCAGTGCTAGGTGTTCGGGGTTGGAAAAATGCAGCTGCTGCAGCCTATACAATTAGATACAGATTCCTAAAATTCACAGCGAACATGTATTATTTATGCATTTCAGACCGTAAAATACTCTGGGCGCCCATCTCTTGATGTTAAAACATTTCCCTTGAAAGGGTGTTGTCAGAGCTGCTACCAGGTCCCAGCTCACATAGGACCACGCCACACAGCGTCCACTTTAAAAGAGTCTTTATTGAGTTACAGGTTTCATTTCCGAACTGCAGCGTGCAGCTCTACACCTTCTGCTCTAGGTCGGCGAAGACCCGTCTGAGTCCCCGCCTCTTGCACACCAGCTTAATACCCTGGCCTTGCTCCACCTCCTTCGCCTCTCCCTACGTCTCTGGGTCCTTCTGCCCCCCTGGGCCTCCTCCCTTCTACTCTCCTCTGACGCTGACCCCCCTGATCCTTCTGCCTCCTTGCGGCGGGCTTTAGGACCTGGCTCACTCTCCGGGCTGCTTACTGCTCCAGCTTCCGCTGCATTTGAACTTGGCGCGCGCGCCCAACTCTCTACTTTCCTCTTAACCGTTGCCTCGCTCTCTGAGGAGGGCGTGACCACCCCTGACTCGTGCCCTCCCTCCTGCTGACAGCCTCCGGAACCCGATGCCTGGCTACCTTCCTCCCTGCTGCTCTCAGTCTTGAGCGTGGGTCCCGACTTCCAGCTGCTGCCGCCCTCAGTTATGAGCGTGGGTCCCGACTTCCAGCTGCTGCTCTCTGAATCTCCTCTGTTCCCTTCCTCCTGGGGTGTCCCCCCGGATCCCCCCCTTGCTCTGCTCACTGGGGCTCCCTTTTGGGAGTCCTCTGACTCACTGCTTAGGCTTGGAGATCTCGGGTCGTCATCATCACTCATTCTCCCTTCGGCTTCCTCCCCCTCGCTCTCTGTTTCCACCCTTCTCTGCGTCTCTGCTTCTGAACCCCTGACATCCATCCCCCCCTCGAAGCCCCCCCTTCCCCCCTCCCCGCTGTCAGGTGTGGGTGCTGGGCGCTCCATCATCATGGGAGGGAATGCTGGATACAGGTCGCTCCCCGTGGGTGGCCGCCAACTGAAGACCTCCGAGTCTTCCCCCTCGCGGTCGTCGACGTTGACTTGTTGCTCTTCCATCTCTGTACCGCCGTGCTCGAACCCGAGGTCCTCCCCGAACACGTCCATGTCAGTCTCTGCGTCGGTCGCTCGACCTGGCATCTCCAGCCACTTCCTGCGCCATCGCTCCTCTGGTCGATCGTCCCACCAATACGAGTTGCCTGATGCCGAACCTGCCGGTGAACCTTCTGGGGAACGGGTGCTCCGTGCGGGTTCCCCTTCTGAGTCGAATCCATGGAACGTGCTGGAAGAAAGTGTGGGTGTGAACAACCAGTCGTCGAAGAAGCTCGCTGGCATGGGTTTGTGTGGGAAGAGGGCATGAAACTCGTCCTTGAGCAGGGGTTCCTCCAAAGCGTAGTCTGGTACCCAGCTATTGGCGCTGGCCCGGGTGCCCTCTCTGGCTAAGAGGTATTCGACTCCCTCTTCCCCCCATCTGGAGTCCAAAATCTCCGTGACCTCGTTGATGTGGTCCTGGTGCTTCACCTCCCGCGTCTCCGTCCGTTCCCGGAGCGGACTTGGCGCCGTCCCTGGCTCCTGGAACCTGTGAGGTGCCTTGTAGGGAGTGAGCACCGACCTGTGGAACACCGGATGCATTCTGGAACCCTCCGGCAGCGCCAGTCGGAAGGCTACCGGGTTGATCTGCGCTTCGACTTGGTACGGACCGATCTGCTTGTGCCCCAACTTCTTCTTGGCAAGCGACCTGGTCGGCACTGCGTGGGCTGCCAACCAGACCCAGTCTCCCACTTGGATCACTTCGCCAACCCGCCTGTGCTTGTCAGCTTGCACCTTGTAGGCGTGCTTAGCTAGCTCCAGCTGCCGTCTGAGTTGATCGTGGACCGCCTGCAGCTCTGACGCGAACGCGTCCGCCGTCTGTGGTTCTCCTTCCCCCACTCTCTCCAGTCCCGGGAAGGTTCTGGGATTCCTCCCATTGTTGGCAAAGAACGGCGTCACTCCTGTGGACACGTGCTTCGTGTTGTTGTAAGCGAACTCGGCTAGCGGCAGGTAATCCACCCACGTCGCAGGCTGTTGATTGGCATAGCATCTCAGGTACTGCTGCATGATGGCATTGACCCTCTCTGCCTGCCCGTTGGTCTGCGGGTGTCTTGCTGATGCCAGATTGACCTTGACATTTAGAAAACCCATCAGCTTCTGCCAAAAAGACGAGATGAACTGGCGTCCGCGGTCGGACAGGATAGACCGTGGCAGGCCATGCACTTTGAACACGTGATCTATGAACAGTTTGGCGGTTTGTTCCGCCGTGGCCACCTTCGCACACGGAATGAAATGTGCCATCTTGGTGAACAAGTCCACCACCACTAGCACAGCTGTCTTGCCTCTCGAGTTGGGTAAATCCGTCACAAAGTCCAGGGCCACCCTCTCCCACGGTTCAAACGGTGTTTGCAGCGGTTCTAACAGTCCCGCCGGTGGTCTGTGTACCGGCTTGGCCCTCTGGCAGGTGTCGCACCTCGCGACGTAGTCCGCGACCTCTCCTCTCAGCCTGGGCCACCAGAAGTCTCTCGCGACTAATTCCATCGTTTTCTCTGTGCCAAAGTGACCGGCCGTGGGTGCGTCGTGCAACTGTTGCAGTACCTTGGCGCGAAGGTCGTCTCCTGGTACATAGACAGCCCCTTTGCGTAGGAGCAAGCCGTCCCGCACCTGGAACTCGTCCGTGGTAGCCGTGCCTCTGAGCAGTTCCGCCATCTTGTCTTGCGCGAATGAGTCGTCCCGCAATGCACGTCGCACCGCATCCAGGTCTACTGTAGCTGAGGCACACGCCCACGCCGTCGGTGCGAAGATGTGCATGGCCGCCGCTGGCGTCACCTCTTCTAGGTATTGCGGTTTTCGGGACAGTGCATCCGCCATGATGTTGGTGTCGCCTGGGACGTACTCTATTCGGAAATTGAAGTCAGCAAAGAACTCCGCCCAACGTATCTGCCTCTGGTTCAGGAACTGAGCCGTGCGCCAGTGCTCCAGATTCTTGTGGTCCGTGCAGACCTGCACCGTGTGCTTGGCGCCGATTAGGAAGTGCCTCCACGCCTTGAAAGCTGCATGAATGGCCAGCAACTCCCTGTCCCAGATGGTGTAGTTCTGCTCCGACTTGCTGAGCTTTCTGGAGTAGAACGCTCCCGGCCGCCACACCCCCTGCGGGTCTCGCTGCAGCAGGACAGCTCCCACGGCTCTGTCTGACGCGTCTGTCTCTACCCTCAACGGTTTACTGGGGTCGATATGCAGCAGTTGCTTCTCCGATGCGAAGAGATGCTTGAGCGCTTGAAAGGACTGTTCCGCCTGCTCCGTCCAGATGAATTTCTTTTTTTTGGAGCTGAGCGTGTCCGTAATTGCTGCCGTCTGCATCGCGAACCCCTTGATAAACTTGCGATAGAAGTTGGCGAAGCCGACAAACCGCTGGACCTCCTTCCGGTTGCGCGGGCTTTTCCAATCCAATACCGCACGAACCTTGGTGCTGTCCATGGCTATCCCCTTGTCCGACAACTTGTATCCCAGGAAATCCACCTCCGTCGTGTCGAACTGGCACTTCTCCAGCTTGGCGTACAGTCTATGTTGTTGCAACCTGCTGAGCACCTCCCTCACGTCTCGGTCGTGAGCTTGCTGCGAGTCAGAGAAAATCAGGATGTCATCCAGGAAGCAGACGCATGTCTTGTAGAGGAGTCCCTCCAACACGTGATGCATAAAAGCTTGAAAACAGTGAGAGCCATTTTGTAATCCAAAGGGCATAACTCTGTATTCGTAGGTGCCCAGCGGTGTGAACATGGCCGTCTTCCACTCATCGCCCTCCCGCATGCGGATGAGATTGTACGCCCCTCGCAGGTCCAACTTGGTGAACACGCGTCCCTTGCGCACCGTCGCGAGGAGGTCGTCAATCCTGGGCATGGGGTAATCAGACGGTTTGGTCATCTGGTTCAAAAGGCGGTAGTCCACAACTAGTCTTTTTTGGGGCGTGTCTTTCTTTTTCACGAAGAAAACGGGACTGCCCCCCACTGCCTTGGACTCTCTGATGAAGCCACGCTCCAGATTATGCTCGATGAACTGTTTGAGTTCCTGCATTTCATCTTCAGACATGGAGTATAGCCGCCCCTTCGGCAGCGTCGCCCCCGGTAGGAGGTCAATCTTGCAGTCATATGGCCGGTGAGGGGGTAGCTTGTCCGCCTCCTTCTCGCAGAAGACCTCCAAAAAGCTCGCGTATTTGTGGGGGACCGCTTGCAACGTTCCCAACTGCAGTTGTGATTCCTCCTCCTCTCCCTCCCGTCGGGGCAGGATGCAGTGTTCTGCGCAATAAGAGGAGCCGAAGATCAGTTGTCTCTGGTACCAAGCCAGTGTCGGACTGTGCCTGTCCAGCCAACTCATGCCCAACACAATGGGCGTGTCCGACAGTTGGGTGACATTAAAACTGATGACTTCCCTGTGGTTGCCAAGGCGCATCACCATCGGTGGCGTCTGCTTCACCACCTGCCCCCCTAGCAACTCTCTGCCATCCACTGTGACGACTTGCAGGGGCAGAGTGGCAGGCAATAGCTGTATAGCGTGCTGCTCCACAAAGCTCTGCGCTATAAAGTCTGCGTTGCTTCCAGAATCCACAGAAAGCGGCACTTCGATAGTGACGCCGTCGGGTAGCTGGAGAGATGCTGTGAGCTGCACTACTGGTTTGGGTGGGAGGGGATCCGTGGGTTGCAAGATTGCTGGGGACTGCTTCACAGATGCGTCTGGCTGGGCCCCAGTGCCTCCGTCTCCAGCCAGACATCGTCGTTTCCCTGCTGTGGTTCTCCTTGCTGCGTTGCTGCAGTCACCATTGCTGAGGCTGCAGTGTGCTTGTGGAGCCTCCGGGGACACTCCTTCGCCAAATGGCCTGGATCCTCGCAGATGTAACACTTCCTGTTCCCTCTAGGAGGCTTCGCTTTCACTGCTGCCGGTGCTAGGGCTCTGGCTGCTGACTGAGCCCTTGCACCTCCAACCTCCATCGGTTCCCCTCCCCCTCCTGGCGGAGGTGTGGATTGCGCACGCGCTGCTTCCCTCGGAACGAAAGAGAAACTTCTCGCTGCTTCGCGCCCTCCACGTCCTTCATCTCTGCACCATGGACGTTCTTCCAGCCTCACCCCCACAGTCAGCGCCCTTTGGACCACCTCCTGCGTGCTTCGGGGCCTCTCCCCCCTTGCAATTTCATCCTTAACCGCTGAACTTAGACCCTCCCAGAAGAGGTCTCTGACAGGGGGCGAATCCCGATCCCATTCTAAAGCACTGACCAGCGCAAAAAATCGGGCGTGATACTGCCGGACGCTCGCCCTCCCTTGTTTTAGTCCATGAATCTCCCGTCTGGCAAGATCCACATCAATAGTAGACAAAAAACACGCATCCATCGCTTTGATAAAGGCATCTGCATTCTGAAGCGCCGGATCTTTATCCCTCCACAAATTGCGCAGCCAGGCTTTGGCATCCCCATGCAAATGGGACAATATGAACCCCACCTTCTCTTCCTCATCTCTAAAGTCTTTTGCCAGCAGTTGCAGTGCGCACATTACGTCTGCTCTAAAATTAGGGTACTGTTGCAAAGTCCCATCGAAGTGAGCCACAAGCCCTCCTGCTCTCCGTGCCAATCCCACGCCCTCCGGTCTGGGTCCCGGTTGCCCTTGCTTAACAAGCATTTCAAACCTGGCGTGTAGGTCTCTGTAGGCGGCTGTAGTCTCCTCCTCCCGTTTCTTGGAAGCCAATACCTCTGAGGACAACTGGGTCACTGCCTCTTGCAGCGCGGAGATCCTCTGTTCTTCCGTCATCTTGCTAACCTTTGTGAGCTCGCTTACAGACACCCCTCTTCCTCCCCTAGCGGCTTCTGCTCCCGCTGCGAGGTTTCAGGTTTCTGAAGCTTTGATGAGACGGGTCTTACTGTCAGAGCTGCTACCAGGTCCCAGCTCACATAGGACCACGCCACACAGCGTCCACTTTAAAAGAGTCTTTATTGAGTTACAGGTTTCATTTCCGAACTGCAGCGTGCAGCTCTACACCTTCTGCTCTAGGTCGGCGAAGACCCGTCTGAGTCCCCGCCTCTTGCACACCAGCTTAATACCCTGGCCTTGCTCCACCTCCTTCGCCTCTCCCTACGTCTCTGGGTCCTTCTGCCCCCCTGGGCCTCCTCCCTTCTACTCTCCTCTGACGCTGACCCCCCTGATCCTTCTGCCTCCTTGCGGCGGGCTTTAGGACCTGGCTCACTCTCCGGGCTGCTTACTGCTCCAGCTTCCGCTGCATTTGAACTTGGCGCGCGCGCCCAACTCTCTACTTTCCTCTTAACCGTTGCCTCGCTCTCTGAGGAGGGCGTGACCACCCCTGACTCGTGCCCTCCCTCCTGCTGACAGCCTCCGGAACCCGATGCCTGGCTACCTTCCTCCCTGCTGCTCTCAGTCTTGAGCGTGGGTCCCGACTTCCAGCTGCTGCCGCCCTCAGTTATGAGCGTGGGTCCCGACTTCCAGCTGCTGCTCTCTGAATCTCCTCTGTTCCCTTCCTCCTGGGGTGTCCCCCCGGATCCCCCCCTTGCTCTGCTCACTGGGGCTCCCTTTTGGGAGTCCTCTGACTCACTGCTTAGGCTTGGAGATCTCGGGTCGTCATCATCACTCATTCTCCCTTCGGCTTCCTCCCCCTCGCTCTCTGTTTCCACCCTTCTCTGCGTCTCTGCTTCTGAACCCCTGACAGGTGTCTTTATAGATAATTTTTTCTCCCAGCCAACAGTTTTAAATGCATTATTCAACTACGACAGAAGAAGTTAGTGAGACAGCATTTCTTTTGCTTTGTGTGTGTGTGTGCATTTATTGTTTGTTTGTAGGTATTTTATCTTCACCTACTTCCTGTTTCTTTGTATTGAAAAACAAAACAATAGGCATGCCAGGGTCTTAGCTTTTTGACCACGCAACTATAAGTCAACATGAAGCTCACCTATATGGTTTATAAATGGGTAAAAGCTTAATGGTAAGGATTTGCTGAACTAACAAATTGAAGTGGAATACAAAGAAGGGAGGTATGAGGAGGTCTGGGGAAATAAGCGTAAGAAAGATATGTTATGGAAAATTATTTGTTTTTTAACTGTTTTTGTGTTGTATTTTGTATCTTTTTATTTTTTATTTTTTACATTGTTATATTTTAAAAAACTCTAATAAATATCTTTTTTTAAAAAAAAAAAAGTCAACATGAAGCTCACCTGCTTTGACTTTGGCTTAGGAACCAGCGGTTTTATAACTGGACTCTTCTTGTTTGGAGCCACTCGGCTGTTTGGCATGGAATTTTTCTTGCCCTGTTTGGTCATGTTGTCTATTATATTAGCCAGCTGAACCAGTTGATCCTTTTGGCTACTGGATACCTAGTGGAGCAAAACATTAAAAAAAAAACCCCTTACTTTCCATCGCTCAGGATTTCTGACAATCTTCACACATTTTACTTAAAATTTGAAGTGAACTAAAACCACCAAATTCTCACCTTGAAGGGATTGACTCGCTTTTGACTGCTGGAAACAACTGCAGCTTTTGTTACTGGAGAGAGAAGCGATAGGGGAGAAGAACACCAATGAAAACCTTTAGGAAACACTGTGTATTCCCTCTGGGAAAAGGAACTACAGTAATTGTTTTCATTTACAATAGTTAATTGGGCCTGCTTATACAGAAGTGCTTTATTAATTAATGTTATGTGTTTTTTTATTTTTAGGGTTGTATTCAATGCTGTATACATGGGATTCTATTTATAAGCACACCTCAGAGATATTGCAGGTTCGGTTACAGACCATCGCAATAAAGCTAATATTGCAATAAAACCCAGCTCCAGCCATAGTTTACTCCTATGGCCAGAAGAGGGGCAGCAGCGGGGAGCTTCCTTCCCCTGGCTGGGCTGCCTGAAGTGGAACCCATGTCCCGGTAAGGAGCAATATCCACGAACCACAATAAAGCAAAACACAATAAAACGAGGTTTGCCTGAAGCCACCTCTCCCCATGCTCCACGCAATCCCCCAACTCCTCATAGCTGATTTGGGGTGCACAGTGGGAGCTGGAGGGGAAGTATTCCAATTTATTACATCAGAATTAAGGGATGCAAGCATGCTGTTTGACAAAAGGAGAGGAACTGCAATTGGGCAGTTGACACCAAAAGTTGCATAAACAGGCACAACCATGAATATTTTTTCCTTGCCTAGAAAATAATAATAATTTTGACTCACCAGATTTGGGAGCAGACACCTTTTCAGAGATTGGCAGAGGTCCTTCAGAAAGATATGACAAATGGTGTATATGTAAGTGCAAACACGAGGAGTGAAATTTGAGGCATCTTCCAGGTTAACCATGAATAAGTGCTGTACAGTGGTGCCCCACAAGACGAATGCCTCGCAAGACGAAAAACTCGCTAGACGAAAGGGTTTTGCGTTTTTTGAGTCCTTCCGCAAGACGAATTTCCCTATGGGCTTGCTTCGCAAGACGAAACGTCTTGCGAGTTCTTGCGAGTTTGTTTCCTTTTTCTTAAAGCCGCTAAGCCGTTAATAGCCGCTAAGCCGCTAATAGCCGTGCTTCGCAAGACAAAAAAACCGCAAGATGAAGAGACTCGCGGAACGGATTACCGTATTTTTCGCTCTATAACACGCACCTGACCATAACACGCACGTAGTTTTTAAGAGGAGGAAAATCTGTAGGCATGCCACCCATAGGCATTCCCTCCATAACACGCACAGACATTTCCCCTTACTTTTTAGGAGGAAAAAAGTGAGTGTTATGGTGCAAAAAATACGGTAGTTTCGTCTTGCGAGGCACCACTGTATTATAGTCCTAGTTAAGAACATCAGCTAAGCAAAATAGATGGTAAGTGAGCTACAAAATGCTAAAAGCTAGAAAACACAGAAGACAGACCCTACTTGCTACTTTGATTACTGAGGGAAAGGAGAAGCAAGCTTTTCCTTCCTTGAAAAGGAAAATGAATCAAGAAAAATAAGCCCCAGAAAATAGTTCTTCTTTGTGGAGCCTGTCATGCATTATTTGTCTGCTCTTATCAACAACCCGTCCTCAGGACCTGGGAAATATGACAACTATACAGCCTTCTGCCCTGAATACTTGTGTGCATCTGTCAGTCTTACTAGGTTTTGTCACTTCAGATGTGCCTTCCTCCTCCTCCTTCTCCTGCTCCTCTTCCTCGTAGGTCTCCATACTTTGCTGACGTTGAAGGTTTCTGATCCGGGCCTGACCTGATTCTGTGGGGGTGCTACTGTAACTGAAAGCAGATAAATGAACTCAGCAGTCTACTCATTTAGTTAGATATTTAGATAAACAGATAGATAAGAGGCAGCTGCCACACATGTAACGCACTGGGCCATTAGTAAGATTAAAACAACAACTGATTTAGGTCACATGCTAGAAAATATCTTAAAACTGCATACCTAGGTAAAAAGAAGAAGATAACTACACACCCTGCCACCAAAATAAAGGAATAGACAGTGCTGTACCACTGATGAATCTAAGTGTGTGTGGTTGGAAGAAGATACCAATCACTCTGAGGTTTCTAAAAGGAGGGAGAGGATACAGGGAAAATATAAAGAAGAGTAACATTATGTTGCACAGCACCTTAATGGACTGTCCTAGAGCTAACAACAAGTCTCTGGTTAAAAGCACAATCTAGCGAAGGTCACTGCCAACACACAACCCTTACCTACTATTAAGGAAAATGGTGAATAGTGAAGAAAATTCATGTGAGAAAGGAGGAAAGAGTGCAGACAATGGGTTAAGAGTGGTATATTCACACAGTCCCTTGGTAAATGTGTGCGTGTGTGTGTCTGTGTGTGTTCAAACCTTTACACTCAAAAATGCTATTCTGTCCTAGGAGAGAAAGATAAGCTTAACTCTTGCTTCCAGAACATCCCCAGTCTGTGAAACATCCCAGTCTCCGCAAGAATCAACTTCAAGCCATAAAAAGATGGCTGTATCTCACTTTTTATAGAAAATTTGTTCCTCATAGAAGAAGAAGAAGAGTAGTGGTTTGGATTTGATATCCCGCTTTATCACTACCCTAAGGAGTCTCAAAGAGGCTAACAATCTCCTTTCCCTTCCTCCCCCACAACAAACACTCTGTGAGGTGAGTGAGGCTGAGAGACTTCAGAGAAGTGTGACTAGACCAAGGTCACCCAGCAGCTGCATGTGGAGGAGCCGAGACACAAACCCGGTTCCCCAGATTACGAGTCTACCGCTCTGAACCAGTACAGCACACTGGCTCTCAAATGGTGCCTGTTCCCTTTTTAAGCATTGTTTCAGTCCAGGGGTTGAGCACCAGTATAAAGGCTCCCCATTATCCACAATACTGACAGGGAAGGAACACCACCAAACCTCAGGCACTGGCAAATAGAATATGGGACTGCAAGCCACACAAATGCCCACACTCACTCTCTGTCACTAGTACATGCCTACATGATGAATGAGGTCCCTGCAACTCCTTCACTGCAAAAGTCTGCCAACTGTAGAGTCACTCTGGAATTTCTTTTTACCCAGCATTCAGATGGTTTTGGAAATCTTCTTCCTCCTCCTCTTCCTCTTGAATGCCGTTCTCTTCAGCAGCTGCCAACTCAGCTGCTCTCTCTGCTGCCAGTTCACTGAGCCGCTGGGCGAGATTCAGCCTCCGAGAGCGAGAGGCGTACTTGATAGCTAAGCTCCTGGCATTCTGAGTCATAAGCTCAGCAAGCTCCATGCAGCGAAACTCCCGTTCCAGGGTACAGGAAAGCTATTCGTATGAAAGGGAAAAAGAGAAACAAAGTCCCGTGGTGTTTAGCAACGGAAGGTTCTCTTGTAAAATCAAGAGAACAAAAGCTATACAGTAGTACCTCCGGTTAAGTAACCCTCTGGTTACATAAACTTTGGGATGCGAAAACGGCAAACCCGGAAGCATTTTATCGGGTTTTGCCGCGCGCACATGCACAGAAGCGGTCCTCAGGTTGCGGAAACCTCAGGATCCAACCAGACCTCCGGAACGGATCCTGTCCGCAACAGGAGGTACCACTGTACTCCTATCCTCCTCCCTGTCACTGGGAAAGCCACCTGCCTGTAGTCATTCTTTTAAAAAGCAGTAACTTTGATGGGAACCAGCCTGCTACTGGAGATACACTGCCTTTAAAAACTGTTAATTTAAGAAGTAGACCTCAACATTTTAAAAGCGTACAGGAGACAAGACAGTAATGGGCAGTGCAAAGCTCTGGGCCTATGACACGGCAGACCAAGGAACTATGGCGTATTAGGGTTAGTTTACTGAGGCTTTGCCAGCAAAGGGGGGGGGCAGTTGTCACGTCAATTTCTTCTCTTGGCATAGCTTTCTTTTGGCTTAACAAGGCTCCTCTCCTAAGAGCCTCCTGCTCTTAGGCATTAGCTACTCACACATTAAGCCCCCAGGTACATTCTTCCTCTCTGATCCACCCCCTCCTTACCCTTCTCCATTCTCCTCCCATTCCACACAGTTTGCGCTGTGCCTTGCCCCCATCCCTGACACCTCTGGTTCCACCCACTGCGGCAGCTGTGGCTACAGTCACAGCCAGCCCACCTGGGGCTTCGCAGCAGCCTGGGAATAGCAGAAGTGTTGGCACTGCCCAGCCACAAGATTGGTGTGTTGATTAAGCAGATCTATCTGTGTTATCTACCCACGCTCAGACCACACAATGTGTGTTGGCAAGCTGTTGTTGTTGTTGTTTAGTCGTGTCTGACTCTTCGTGACTCCCTGGACCAGAGCACGCCAGGAACTCCTCTCTTCCACTGCCTCCCCGCAGTTTGGTCAAACTCATGCTGCTAGCTTTGAGAACACTGTCCCACCATCTCGTCCTCTGTCATCCCCTTCTCCTTGTGCCCTCCATCTTTCCCAGCATCAGGGGAATGCCCTCCATCTTTTCCAGGGAGTCTTCTCTTCTCATGAGGTGGCCAAAGTATTGGAGCCTCAGCTTCAGGATCTGTCCTTCCAGTGAGCACTCAGGGCTGATTTCCTTCAGAATGGATCGGTTTCATCTTCTTGCAGTCCATGGGACTCTCAAGAGTCTCCTCCAGCACCATAATTCAAAAGCATCAATTCTTCAGCGATCAGCCTTCTTGGCAAACTAGATCTTGCAATAGTGCGTGCTCAAGCCTAAACGTCCTTTGTATGTTTCAGGGGTTAATAAAGGGTCACAACCAAATTCCCAAGCTGCGAAGAAATAATGCTATTTTGCTAAGCAGCGTGACATCCAAATGCTTCAAGAGCTGTGGTTGCTTTTTGAATTGAGAACCTCCCTCACTTACTGCAAACATTTTCATCAAGAGATTCTGCTGTTCTTGGGTTGCCTGGCTTTTCACACTTTCATCGTGTTCATATCCATTTTGGGATAAGTAGTCCAGGTAGCGGTGAAACAAGACAGAGCGCCAAAATTGCTCCTGAAGCATGCAGGAAAAAGAAAGGGGGGAAAACATAGTTCAACACGTTGCTGTTTAATCAGGACCATTTGTAGGTCTCAATATTTGCAGGAATTTAACAAGGTCCCGAGATTGCTCTAGTACTTACAATAAACAAGCACACAAATGCATGCCCTCCACATGCGATGCATGTAAACCGCTTTGACGGTTTTTACAACACAGTGGTGTATTAATTGAATGAATGAATGCAAACACACATATACAGCTACGGGAGGAGCTTCTGTATATTTTCTGTTCAATACCTGCAATTTAAACATGAATTCAACAAATGTTTCTGACCAGCCCCACAGATAAGAACAGGGGGTTCTGCAGTGCTTTTCTTCACGACAGAGATAATTTGAATCAGAGGTGTTTTATATTAAATGGCGTGTCAGATAAACTACTCAAGGAACTCACGTGCTCCACTTCCATGCAATACAGACAAAGCAAAAACCATACAAAATGGGTCTGAGAAAAGGAAGCAAACTGCAATCCCTTATTTAGGTCTTCAGTCTTCCGGCCCCAAATAAAGATATATTGTTTGTCCTTTAGTTTTTGGTGCTTGGTATCATTTTGAGTCCAGCATTTGCTATGTGTGGCTGCTGCAAGGAATTTGTCTATAACCGCAATCGGTTTTTATGTTAATATTTATCATGTGACGTATGTGTTTTATGCGGTTATTATTTTTCACCTGGGATCCAAACGTATGAAGGGTGAAAAGTGCAATAAATAACAACCATAATGTTGCTTTCGTTAATAACACCGTTGTCGTTAACAAACACCCTTTTCCAATACGGATCTACGGACCAAATCCCAAGTTCTGACTACAAACACACTGCAAGGGCTGCTTTAATAATCTGGACACACATGTCAAGAGGGCACCGATGCAAGACAGCCAGCAAACCAAACCAATGTTGACTTTCCCTACCTCCATCTGGCCCTTATCTGTTGCTGTCTGACAAAAAGGAAGCTTGAATGGCAGCACTGCTACTGCCGGACGGGGAAGGGTGGCGGGGAAACGGGCTCCTTTACAAGGGACGCACCTGCAAGGAGGGAAGCACAGAATTAAGATGCACACCTAAAAGCAGTGTCTCTCCCCCCCCCCCTCCGAGTAGGCTCTGTCTAAAGGAGCAAATCATGCACTCACAGCACAATAAATAAAAGGTACAGCTTTTCTTGCATTGTACCACTTCAGTCTACAGGTCAGGGAGGGGCAGTTTCCGTACTCTCCCACATCAGAGGGGAGAAAATTGGCATGCATTAGTTTTTATTTTTTAAAAAGTAACATATTACAAAGAGTAGAACAAAACTCCAAAAAAGCATCTGCTAAATCTAAAATTTTAGCCCCATTCAATTACACTAGTACAATCAAATCCTTCATACATCCATTCTCATGGGTGATATATTTTAAAAATATAAATATAAAGAGAAACCCTGTATTTAAATAACACACTTTCTGTCTTTTTCTTTCTTGGAAGAGGAAGGAAAACCACAATGACTGTGACTTGCATTCATCAACCCAGACGTATCCTGGGGCTTTTCATTAGTTTCCCTAGAAATGAATGACTCAATGGGGGAAGCAGAAGAACGTGCCGTTTCTGTACAATTGGCCAAGTCGACAGATAACAGCAAGATGCCTCCCTGAGTGGCTGCAGTGAGCCCAAGCTTAGCTTTATCAGGGGGAAATAACGCAACCATTGGAAGAAAAAGATAAAAGTATCGAGACCATGTACGGCTGCGCTCTATATCTGCAGGGTGTCTGCAGTAAAAGAGGAGATTCAGGGCAGCCCTAAGGTGATGGTAGTGACAATAACATCACTGAAGGCAAGAGCAGCCTGTGACAGTAAAATCTACTTCTCCAGCAGCTGGAGCTTTGTTTATTAACTGTATTTCCACTTTGAAGGTACATAAGTCTGGATTATTTCTTCTGTAATAGTGAATTTATTCTGCCTACCAAACTGTTGAGGTTTTTGTTACAGATAGGTAGCCGTGTTGGTCTGCCATAGTCAAAATAAAAAAATTCCTTCCAGTAGCACCTTAAAGACCAACTAAGTTAGTTCTTGGTATGAGCTTTCGTGTGCATGCACACTTCTTCAGATACCTGAAGAAGGTTGAGGTTTTTGTTTTACTTAAATTTATTAACATACTTTGTTAGCTAGCTGCTGTTAGAAGGTCACTGCTGGGGACAGCTCACTGTGGAAAGGTAGCAAAAAATACAGTGGTACCTTGGGTTAAGTATTTAATTCGTTCCGGAGGTCCGTTCTTAACCTGAAACTGTTCTTAACCTGAAGAACCACTTTAGCTAATGGGGCCTCCCACTGCTGCCGCGCCGCCGGAGCACGATTTCTGTTCTCATCCTGAAGCAAAGTTCTTAACCCAAGGTACTATTTCTGGGTTAGCGGAGTCTGTAACCTGAAGCGTATGTAACCCGAGGTACCACTGTAAACCAAAGCAAGTCAATTAAGGGCAGCCTTAGTTGTACAGCTGGCTGTTTAAAGGGGAAGAGACGCTTTCATTGCTAGCAGCTCCAAACAGAGCTCTTCCCACCCAAGAAATTTAAGCTGGAGGGGCCTGGACTAAACAGGTAGCAGTGGAGAAGTCGTAGTCAGACAGTAGCAGAGGATAAACGGGCAGGTGGCTTTGGACAAAACCACCTGAATATTCACGTGCTTTTCAGTTGTATAACCATGCAAACTCTAACCTCCTACCTGAGCTGCTGTGGGTTTTCATGAATGCCCACAATCCAGTAGTGATCTGACTTCCCTTTACAGTGCTCCCTTGTGTCACAGACTGGGGTCCAGGTATTACCAAGTCCTCGGTTCAGCATGCGCACGACACCCTCTGAATCCGCGTAACAAGGGGTACCTACAAAATCAGGAACACACAAACACACACAGTGTAGTTTTGAGGGTTCTCTCAGAAACAGATGTATGAGCTACAGGTAGGATGTTAAGTACAGCACTCTTCTCTGCCTTACTGAATAAAAAAAGTATGGCACATTTTGAAGAGAACCAGGGGCTGTTAACTTTGGAAATGGCACCACCTTCTGGTAGTTTGTAGTAACTAAGTTGTTGAAATTCAGTTTTAACAGCCGCGTCCCCTTGCAATCTTCAAGAGCAAGCAAGTGCACAAGTATCAGTGACCCCTTTAAGTTGGTAGACAGCGACTGTCATTCACAGAGGAGCAGTGCTTGGTCCCCTTCCCCACCCTGGTATCCTCCTCAAGTTTAGAGATGCTCTTGAAAAGCTCCTTGCCCAGATCCAGATCCACAGATCCGGGTGTTCACTAATAATGCTGAACTTCCCTGCTTAGGACGTTGCAGGCATCTCCACCTCTTAGGGCAGGCATAGGCAAACTCAGCCCTCCAAAAGTTTTGGGACTACAACTCCCATCATCCCTGACCACTGGGTCCTGCTAGCTAGGGATGATGGGAGTTGTAGTCCAAAACATCTGGTGGACTGCGTTTGCCTATGCGTGTCTTAGGAGGCTGCAGGCATCTTCAACAACACCAGTGACCAATTTAGCTTGTAAACCAGCCCTTAGGGATAACAACTTGCACCCTAACTTCCCTTTCACTCATCAGTATCGTTATTTTATTCAGATTATTGCCTGCCCTTCACCATCAGGTCCAAGGGCTGCAGTCATTCAAAACTCAATATTAAAAACTGCTATAACAAATTACAGTTGCAGAAATAGGGTCTGAACATTAAGGAGTTCACATTCATGGATCAGGGCTTTGGGCTTTCCCTCCCGCCCCCCTTCCCACTTGTCCTGGGGGCTGGGGAGCCTTTGGGAATGATTTGGAATATAGTACAGCTGGCTGCAGAGGAGGTGGTGGAAACTGGCTCCTCTCACTTTCATGAAGAGAAACTTAGGATCCAAACTGGTGAGCAGTGGTACCTCGGGTTACATACACTTCAGGTTACATACGCTTCAGGTTACAGACTCCACTAACCCAGAAATAGTACCTTGGGTTAAGAACTTTGCTTCAGGATGAGAACAGAAATCGCATGGTAGCGGCAGTGGGAAGCCCCATTAGCTGAAGTGGTGCTTCAGGTTAAGAACTGTTTCAGGTTAAGAACGGACCTCCAGAACGAATTAAGTACGTAACCAGGGGTAACACTGTATCCTGTTACAGTGGTGCCTCGCAAGACGAAAAGAATCCGTTCTGTGATTCTCTTCGTCTAGCGGTTTTTTCGTCTTGCAAAGCAAGCCCATTGAAGGATTAGCGGATTAGTGCTATTAGTGCTATTAGCGGCTTATCTGCTGATTGGATCAGCTGATAAGCGGCTTAGCGGCTTAGAAAAAGGGGGGGAGGAAAAAAACCCCGCAGGAACTCGCAAGACATTTTCGTCTTGCGAAGCAAGCCCATAGGAAATTCGTTTTGCGAAGCACCTCCAAAACGGAAAACTCTTTCGTCTAGCGAGTTTTCCGTCTTGCGAGGCATTCGTCTTGCGGGGCACCACTGTATGTCTATCCACTAGCAGAACAAACTTTCACTTGTGCAATGGGACTTCCTCTTCTGCTTGCAAACCCCCTTGTACCCACCCACCCCCTCAATATAAAGGATCATAGGAACTTCTAGAATAGAATTGATGGGGCGTGAGAGGGCTGTGGGGGAGAGTAGAGGAATGGGAAGTCTGTCACCCAATGCTGCACATCCCCTCCCCCCCCCGCCAGGAAAATGATATTGACACATCTCAGAATAAAGAAGAGAAGCGAACCATCCTACCTTCTGCTGAAAATCCTAGCCATGTGAGATAGGATTTCCTGGAAAGAGGAAGTGGGTCACTGTGCAAAAGCTGCCTCTTCTTCCTTCCCAGCTCTAGCAGCTGCACCCCAAGACACTGATCCCCATCAAAACCAGTACCTATAAAAGCAAGAGGGGTGGGGGCAATTAATTCTAGACCGAAGGAAGTTGCAGGAAAGGAGCTGCTGTTGGTGGGTGAAGACAGCTGGAAGTTGCTCTGTCGGTGTGCCATTTTCTGGGCACCTGAAGGACGTGGCTGAATTTCTATCCCCTGGATAATTTTTAAGCATTCACAGAAATATCTAAAGTCTCAATTATTCCTTTTATAATATTGAATTTATTCTGTCTGCTAAATTGTTGGTGTCAGGGAACTGCCATCGGCTCAGAGGCGAGAAATAGAAGCAGTGGCGTAGCGTGGGCTGTCAGCACCCGGGGCAAGGCAAGTAATTTGCGCCCCCTAACCCGTGGATTTGCGCCCCTAACCCTAACCCCCAGATGTTGCGCCCGGTGCGGCCAGCCCCCCCTGCACCCCCCACGCTACGCCACTGAATAGAAGGGCAGTTGTGTTACAGGGAGCCTCCGGAAATCTTGCGACACAGTTCCTCTTCTGGGGAGGAGGAAAGCCCAGCCTCCAGTGGGGAAGAGGTGCAAGGACCAGAGGATGCTGGTGAGAGCCTTAACACCGCTTCTGGGAAGGCCGGACAGCAGGGAAACACGCCCTTGCCATCGCCCATCCTGCGCAGTAGTTTGAGGCGCAGAGAGGGGAGGAGACGTTTGGGGGTAATGAAATTCTTATGTTGGGGGAAGGTCCAAAAAGAGACCACTCCCGGATTCTGCTAGCGACTGAGCCAGACATGAGCTTTGGGGCTCTTCACTGTAAATAGTTTGCACCAAAATAAAGCCTGTAAAACACAGGTCGGGAGTCCTGCCTGGTTACTCTTGAGCATCCGCAACAGCCATCTGACAGCTGGTTTTTGTCTCACTTGAATTAAATGATATATTTTGTTAAGTGGCTTTTTGTGGCAGGACTTCTCCTTCCTCTCTCCTCCTCCCCCCCAACACCACAGCCTTCCATCCTCCCACCCCATCTTCCCCAAGTCTGCTAAGGAGGGTTCGCCAACCTGAAGGGTGGGGTCTGTGAAGGAGAAGAGAATCCATCCTGTCAACCGTGTCTGTTCAGCTAGCAGATGGATACTGTCAGCTTTCACCCTCATTATCCTAAAACAATTCCAATGAATCCTAAACTTCATTGTGGCAAGACAGGGGTGTCAAGAGAGACGGGTGGTGTAAAGCCGGTAGTAAAATTACAAACAAATGGAAGTCGTTGGGCATGTGATGACGGCTCACTTTAGAAATGCAATTAAATTGCATACTCAACATTTTCCCATCAAAATCAAAGCATGGTGCTTCTATGGCATTTTTTGAAACATTTTTTGCAGTGAAAAAGGAGGTGGGGAGGAAACAAACATATTTAAACAGGAAAAAGAAGCCTGCCAGGGAAATCACCTTTGTGAAAAGCCACCAACAGCTGCTCTCCGTGTCCCGCCATGGACACCACAGGGCCAGGGAGGCTGAAGATGTCTTTCTGAACTCCCCCATTCGTGAAGAGGCGGAGGAGAAGGGTGCTTGTGGCACACGCAGCCCAGCCCTGGCCCAAACAAACCGCTTCAATCTCTTCATTCTGCAGCATGTCAACTGTCCACTCCTTGTTGGAATCCCAGGAGTTAAAATGTATGCAGTGAAGCTTGCTGAAAATGGGGGAAAGCGAGGGGGGAATGGGGAAGAAAAAACAAGAAGTAATTAGGGATGTTCAGACTAGAGTCTTTCCGCTGAACATGTTTTTCAGGGGGGGGGGGGGCTTCACGCAATAGTAGCAGTTTTGTTGGAGACTAAATTAAACCAGAATGCTGGTTTGTACTGTTACAAGTTGAAAACATGCTAGGAAAACTGATAACCAATTTATTAATTAATAAGTCTTCTTTCATTTATCAGCTCCACCTTCTCTTTATTCCTCAGCTATTCCCTTGAGGTTTTGCATGAAACGAACGGTAACAGTATCTCCAAGAGATGTTGCACTAACAAGAGCTCTGAGATCCATTCATCCTGATCATGACCACTACAGGTAAACCCATGTCATGCCAAAAATAGGTTTGGTAATGGGTGTGTTTTTTTTAACAAGTTGTGTTCTTCACAGAAACATTAAAATAAGTTTTACCTCGCTAGCTCCTCTGTGCTCTCGCAGGCTAGCAAAATAGCGTCACTGGAAAGGGCTGCCATTGTGTGATTCAAAGAATTTGGCAAGTGCATTGCGTGATGGATGGCCGTGTCATGGAATTCCACATCAATGGCGTTGTCCTGCTCATCATTATAGCAGCGAATAATACCAATAGAGTTCCACACCTATGGGAGGAACGTCAACAGTAACACTACTTTCAGAAAAGCAACATATAGCCTTCAACATCTAGCCTGCTTTCTACTCTGAATGGATCCCAGGTCACTTGGTCTAACTCTAGCAGAGGCTACTACTCTATTCCGAGCTTAAAAATGGAACACGTAATGCTAGTGGTCAACACAAGAGGTTTAAAGACTGTCTCAAGGCAAATCTTAAAAAAATGTAGTATAAACACTGACAACTGGGAAACACTGGCCTGAAAGCGTTCCAGTTGGAGAACAGCCTTTACCAAAGGTGTCATGAACTTTGAAGACGCTCAAACTCAGGACGCAAGGGAGAAACATACTAAGAGGAAGGCACGCTTGGCAAACCCTCACCATTATCAACTCCCGCCCGGAAACCAATGTCCCCACTATGGAAGGATGTGTGGATCCAGAATTGGCCTCCACAGTCACTTACGGACTCATTGTTAAAACCGTGTTTATGGAAGACAATCTTACTCGGCTACGAGTGATCGCCAAAGAAGAAGAAGAAGAATGTTCACACAAATATCAGGCAGGCAGGGTATAAATAATAAAATATTTCTGTTATTATTATTAAACATTATTGCTGGATTTTTGGAAACCGCTTTGCAATCCTTTTCTTGAAAAGCAACATACAAAAACTTAAATAAAAATTATACTCTCTCCATTTCCCCCTTAATTAGATGGGGACAACTGGCTGATTATTTTGACGTTTGGTTTAAAGGGCTGAGGGCAGAAGAAATTTCAAAAAGCAAAGGGGGATGACAATACCACATGCCCAAGAGAGGACTCCAATGTCTGCTGTGAAATGATCTGATAAATGCTGGCCAATATTATACACAGAGAGTTTAGGCTGCAGGTTTATTACTCCAAACAGCAAAAGACAGGGGCAATGTCTGAGAGACCAGGCACGTTGCTTGCTGCTGTGACATTTCTTTTTTCATTTCTCTCCTTGTAAAGAGAGGCAATGGCACCTTATTTACTGAAATCTGTTTATTTACCTTCCCTCACTTCTCTGTGGAATAACACCCCATCACCTTGTTTCTTGGAAGAGGCAGGGAAGAGTCATTCCTACTCACAAAGAAATCTTAAGCCACATTTACACCCCCATTCAGGCATTGTGAGGTGCGCACACATACCCTTTCTGGGAGGTTTTTTTTGTGCAACAGCAGCCCATGTAGAGATGCACTGCTTTAAAAAAGAAAGGAAAAAGAACTCAGCCCGCTCCCGCTCCCCCTTAAAAGGAGACAACAATTGATGAAGGAACCAATTGATCTGGGCCCTGGTACAGTGGTGCCCTGCAAGACGAATGCCTCGCAAGACGGAAAACCCGCTAGACGAAAGGGTTTTCCGTTTTTGAGCTGCTTCACAAGACGATTTTCCCTATGGGCTTGCTTTGCAAGACGAAAACGTCTTGCAAGTGTTCCAATTTTTCCCCACTATTTCTCCCCATTTCCTAAGCCGCTAATAGCCTTTTAGCCGCTAATCCGCTAATCCTTTAATAGCCGCTAAGCCTTTAATAGCCGCTAAACCGCTAATTGCGGTAATTCGCTAAGCCGCTAATAGGGTTGCTTCGCAAGACGAAAAAACCGCTAGACGAAGAGACTCACGGAACGGATTAATTTCGTCTTGCGAGGCACCACTGTACTGTTTTGGGTGGCATCACACTCCCTTGAAAAATCAGTTGCATAGCCTGGGGGTACTTCTCGGTTCAGTATCACTCTTGGATCCTGAGGTGGGACCAATGGCCAAGAGTGCCTTTTCCCAACATCATCATCATCATCATTTATTATTATTATTATTATTATTATTATTATTATTATTATTATTATTTATTATTGTTTTAAATCAGCCAAAGAAACGAAACTCACCATGAAGCGGTGAGTGAGGTGAACCGGAGTGGAGCCAGGCTGGAAGGGCTTTTGCTGGGGAGTTGGCATTGGCCCATCGTAGAAAGGCCTCTGGGTTGATGACAGTGGCGGCAGCGGGGCAAGGCTTTCCTGGTCATCCTCTTCTTCCTCCTTATCAAGGGCAGAGTTAGCTTTCAGCAATCCAGTATCTATGCAAGATAGATAGCTTTGCATTAGTGGCTTAGGAAAGCAAGGGCTTCTTTTTTTAATCTTGCAACACCCACCCCCCAACCAAAGGATATTGTGAGCCAAGCTGGCAGCATCCTTGATGTGTCTACAGTTCCTGCAATGTTGTCCCCCCTGCCCCCCGCTCCACACACCCATGCTTTGGGAAATTCAAACCTAGGGAGTTCTCATCATCCTCTATTATTGCCCCTCGGTTTCTGGGGCGGCCTGATGCCATCATGGAGTCATCGTCATCATCTTCATCGTTTCTCGCTGCTTTGGAACCCCAGTCGTCCCCAACCGAGTCTCTGTTCAGGAAGTCCTCGCCGTCATCCTCATCAAAAAGTTCGTCGTAATCTTTGACACCAGGCGCAGATGCCTAAAGCCATGGTTTAAAAGTTACTGTCATAAAATCCACATAGTGCCATCAAGAAGAAGAAGAAGAAGAAGAAGAAGAAGAAGAAGAAGAAGAAGAAGAAGAGTTTGGATTTGATATCCCGCCTTTCACTCCCCTTCAGGAGTCTCAAAGCGGCTAACATTCTCCTTTCCCTTCCTCCCCCACAACAAACACTCTGTGAGGTGAGTGGGGCTGAGAGACTTCAAAGAAGTGTGACTGGCCCAAGGTCACCCAGCAGCTGCATGTGGAGGAGCGGAGACACGAACCCGGTTTCCCAGATTACGTGACTACCGCTCTTAACCACTACACCACATCACGTTTTATCCTGAAGCCTGCCAAACTCCAGGTTTACATGAGTGGATAAAGATTACCATCCATGATGGGAAAGGATACCGAAAAAGCCAAGAAAGCTTCCGGTTTGTATTACCTTGTGGTCTGATTTCTTTCCATCTACATCACAAACGTTCTCAAGTAGTCCCAGATTGCCTTCCATGTCCGTATAAGCAACCTGCCCGCCTTTTGGGTGCCAAGCCAGACCACAGATGGTGTAACTTTTGTCATGCTTCACCCTAAAAAATAATGAAAAACCAGTGTTCAGCACAGGTTTAAAATCACGATCTGTTAAGCCCTCGCTACAGAAAAAAAAATTGTTTCGCACACAGGACTTGGACAAATCATTCTTCTCCTTAGCAAAGATCACTACAGCAGAACACAAGAACCCTGTGAAGAAACCCTGTGCCATGTACCAGTCCTAATACTGTAATTGTAATCAATTAAGTGAGAAACAAACACACTAGTCCTCCTGAGCTCATCAAACCTTCTCAATGTGCTATGTCCTTCTGAATCATATGTAGTTAAGAACAATTCTAATTGGTTCTTACTAAGACAGATGAATCACATGTGGTCTGTGCAACTCACACCACTATGCCCAAGCAGGCCCAACACCCAGCTAAAAATTAATGTGGGCCGTTTGCAGTTTGCACGGCTGATATATACAGAGGAATGTCTTAGGTCCATGGGCCTGACATTCCACATTCCTGCTCTAGGGCATCAGGATTTTTCACCCAATGCAAGTTGCCCTAATTTACATAGGATTTTTTCTCCCAAAAGCAATCCCAGTTCAAAATTTTCCAGAAAATCCACACCACTGAGCACTGCAGTACAAAGAGACTAACAGTTATGGTTGCATGGAATGGACAGAGATGGCCCAACGAAAACAAGGCAGGCATCTGTCCTGTCATAAGCTGCTTCACCTCTAGATTAAAGCAAAGGTAAGCAAAATAATAATAATAATAATAATAATAATAATAATAATAATAATAATAATAATTTTTATTTATACCCTGCCCTCCCCAGCCAAGGCCAGGCTCAGGGCAGCTAACACGCAATAATAAAAACAGGTTGAATGAATACAACTTAAAAACAAGATTAAAATACAACAATTAAAATATTGAAACATTGAAATATTAAAATCCAGCCTCATCACAGGAGGAGAAAGGAAAAAGAAAAAAGAAAGAGGGGGAGGGAATCAAATTGGCTCCAAGCCAAAGGCCAGGAAGAACAACTCTGTCTTACAGGCTCTGTGGAAAGAAATCAGATGCTGCAGGGCCCTGGTCTCATGAGAAAGAGCATCCCACCAGACCGGAGCCAGTGTTGAAAAGGCCCTGGCTCTGGTTGAAGATAATCTAACTTCCTTAGGGCCCGGTACCACTAGGGTGTTGCTATTTATGGACCTTGAGGCTCTCCGTGGGGCATACCGGGAGAGGCGGTCCCGTAGGTACGAGGGTCCTAGGCTATTAAGAGGGCCAAATGTTCATTTTATAGACCTGTGGCTCCCAATTGCTCTCTTAATAATTGTTCCACTTTGTGGAAGCTCATCTTTACAAGACACATTATGAAAACTACAGGCACCTCTCCAAGCACTCCTGGGTCTCCACATTCCAAATGACTATCCAGCCACCAACACTTCCCGCTGCCAGATACTGTCCACACGGAGACCAGGCTACAACATTGAAGGGCTGGTAGGGGGTGGGGGTAGACAAAGGGAAAAATAAAGATGCGTCATTAACTGCAGAACACGTTGAACAATCTCACTTTCATTTTGGGCACCAAGCAACTGTACTGATTATTAATTCTTTGTGAGAAAAGAAAGCATCTATATTGGGATTTTCTAAGCAAACTGAAAGACAAAACAGATGTATGAAGATACTGGGCACTCGTTTCAACTTTACATTTATCATCCTTGCGAGGGATGAGGAGCCTTGTATTTAAGGGGAAAAAACACCCTGTATCTTATATAAATATGAAAGTTGAGAAACTATTTCCAGTTGCCACAGCCACTGCCCAGTCCTATGAAATGTCAGGTTCTATTTTACAATTCTAACATTTGGAAAGAAAATTAATATCACACAGTAATAATAATAATAATTTATTATTTATACCCTGCCCATCTGGCTGGGTTTCTCCAGCCACTCTGGGCGGCTTCCAACAAAACACTAAAATACAGTGGTGCCCCGCAAGACGAATGCCTCGCAATACAAAAAACTCGCTAGACGAAAGTTTTTTCCGTTCGCGATTTGCCTCGCAAGACGAATTTCCCCTATGGGCTTGCTTCGCAAGACGAAAACGTCTCGCGACTTTTTTTCTTTGACTAAAAACAAAGACATGTTTTGTTTATAAAGTTAATTTATTTTCCCTTAAATTTTTGAACTGCTCTTTACAGTATGTGTGACTTTAAAGAGCAGTTAATAAACTGTTGTTGTACCAAATTTGGCTTTGTTTGGACTTTTTTTGACCATAGGAACGCATTAATTGATTTTCAATGCATTCCTATGGGATTTCGTGCTTCGCAAGACGAAAAATTCGCTAGACGACAAAAATTGCGGAACGAATTAATTTCGTCTTGCGGGGCACCACTGTACAATAACCTATTAAACATTAAAAGCTTCCCTAAACAGGGCTGCCTTCAGATGACTTTTAAAAGTAAAATAGTTGTTTATTGCTTTGACATCTGCTGGGAGGGCATTCCACAGGGCAGGCGCCACTACCGAGAAGGCCCTCTGCCTGGTTCCCTGTAACTTGGCTTCTTGCAGCGAGGGAACCGCCAAAAGGCCCTCGGCGCTGGACCTCAGTGTCCGGACAGAACGATGGAGGTGGAGATGCTCCATCAGGTATACTGAGCCGAGGCCGTTTAGGGCTTTAAAGGTCAGCACCAACACATTCCATTGTTCTGCTCTGCACTCTGTGCTTACCTGAACAATGATGCATCTATCTGTAGGAAGGACTATTGGGCCTCGTTTCCTTTGGTTAAGAGTCAATGCCTGAGTGCACTGGAAACTGAACAGTCCCTTTGCAATGAACTGTTTATACATATGCACAGGATACTGAGAGCAAGTAGACTCCTTTCAGCAAGCGGTACAACCACTAATACTGTATCAGATTTCCAAAGAGAAACTGCTATATCCCAAGGATGTTTGCAGCACAATATTATACAGGTCTGCACAGAAGTAAGCTTCACTGAATTCAATGAGACTTACTCTCCCAGGTAAGGAGATACAGGATTCCCTGCAGGTAGACTGCTCAGTTAGAAAAGCATATCATAGCCATCCGGGAGCGATCAGTTTAACAATGGATAGCCAGCACTTCCTTCATGTGTCAGGAAAGCCCTCTTCTTACAATATGTACAGAATGAATAGCAAGCACCTGGCGGATACCAACCTGTGTGACGGACTTATCCAACAGATCTAGTTGATGATCCCAGGTTTCTCGTCTGTATAGTTTAACCACTTTCTCTACTGGAACAGCAAGCAACTATTCAGAGGGGGAAATGTTTTGTTTTTAATAATAATAGTTTTATTATTTATACCCCGCCCATCTGACTAGGTTTCCCAGCAAATCTCAGTTGTAAAATGAGTTCGTTTTGTGGCTTTTGTTATAAAAGTATTTTTAAGCCACAGTGTCATAAAATATCAAGGCAGAGTAAAACAATAAAAGAACACCGTTAAAAACAATATGATGTTTGATAAGCAAGCACTGATGCATGGTTCATTTTGGAAGGAACTCACTAGACACAGAGCATTGTACACAGAACACAGAATGCATTGTATGGGTTCCGTCCTGTTCCAACAAAGCCGAGAGGCCAGCCTGTGGCAACAATCTGAGTCAGAAAAAGCAGGACAGCTCTCATGGCTAAGACTGCAAACGCTCAGGAGCAATGGAGATTGATCCAACGAATGTCTGAAATCAGCCAAGCACATGCATACTACAGCAGCTATACCGAGTACCAGTCTTCCACAATGCTGTTTGCCATGAGAAGCGTGGCACTGCCCTCTGGCAAACATGACAAGTAGCCACCTTTCTTCTCAAATTTGAAGCTACAGAGGTGGCCAGAGATTTTTCTGAGCAAAAGATTAGCAAGAGTTATGCGTTACTTTTGCTTGCCCTTTTCGCTTTGTGAAAAGATCAACCAATACAGTGGTGCCTCGCAAGACGAAAAGAATCCGTTCTGTGATTCTCTTCGTCTAGCGTTTTTTTCGTCTTGCGAAGCAAGCCCATTGACAGATTAGAGGATTAGCTCTATTAGCGGCTTTTAGCGGCTTATCAGCTTATCGGATCAGCTGATAAGCGCCTTAGCGGCTTAGAAAAGGGGGGGGAGGGAAAAAACCCTGCAGGAACTCGCAAGACATTGTCGTCTTGCGAAGCAAGCCCATAGGAAATTCGTTTTGCGAAGCACCTCCAAAACGGAAAACTCTTTCGTCTAGCGAGTTTTCCGTCTTGCGAGGCATTCGTCTTGCGGGGCACCACTGTAAATGTAATTAATCGTGATCATCTACCGTAAGGGAAGAGGTTCTTGTGCCATTTCATATGTTGCCCACTCTCTGCATCTGCATTACTTAGAAGACACGGCATTTATGATTACGACAGCAGCACCTTCACCAACACTCTCCATCCTTAATCCTGAGCAGGGCTCTGACATTGTTCCACATGTTGGATTTCTAAACACTCAGCTGCTACATCTCCACTGCACAGTGGCATCAGGGCAGGTTGATTTCCAGGGGAACAACAATTTGAAAAGAAGAGATTCTAACACATTTCCCTACCCATTGCTTTTCCAAATTTGCACACACACACACACGGATTAAAACACATAAAGACAACTTGTTACCTTTCCTGTTTTGGGTTGCCACGCGTGTCTACATATTGTTTTTGCATTCACCACATCATTACACTTCTGCAGCAATGGCAAGTTTGTCTCACAACTCTGGAAGCAAAATAAGTTAATAATGGTTATCCATCTTGAGATGAACTCTTTCTAAATATGAGATTCAGGTAGATAGCTGTGTTGGTCTGACGCAGTCGAAATAAATAAATAAAATAAAATAAATGTCCAGTAGCACCTTAGAGACCAACTAAGTTTGTTTTGGGTATAAGCTTTCGTGTGCATGCACACTTCTTCAGATACTTAGCTGGTCTCTAAGGTGCTACTGGACATTTATTTTATTTTTTATTTAAATGTGATGAGTTTTAGATGAAGAGGGGTGCAATATAAGTCCCCACCCAAGGAAGGACAGATAGCCACTGTGGATCCACAGCCTGGGAGAATCAAAAAAAAGGTCTTCAACTATGCCAGTTAAGTATCTCTACATAGTGCTACTCAAACTTTGAGATCATTAGGAACTTCGAGAAGTGAAATGGAGACACTTCCATCCCTTAACTGGAATGCTTCTTTAAAATGTCTGAACAGGGCTGGTGCGGAAAATGGTATGTAGGACAAGCCATAAATTTGAATGATTTGGTAAATATGTACTCTATGAACCTGCTGCCTTCACAGTATATGTTCCTGGTTGCCTGAGTAGCCTGTGACCATTTTTCCTGTAAAGAAACACTCTCTTCCAGAAGGCATGGGCCCTCTTTGCACTAAACACAGTAGGGGGCAGTTTTTCTAAGAGCACAAAAACGTTAATATCTGAATACAGAAAATGGGAGTTGGTATTTTCCAATGCAGACATGAGAGAAATAAAATTTTAAAAACCTACTTAAGCATCTCTTGTGGTAAAATTCCTGGCTTAACTCCAAGAAGTGGCATTTTACCTGCTCTGAAATTTTCCACACTCTGACCGACCCGTCACAGCTTGCCGATGCCTGTGCAAGGAAACATTTTTAGAGAGTCATTAGCCTCTGACTAACCAGCAAAGTACTACTGCAATCAAATGTTCATGGACATACTGGTCTTCAAATGTATTAGCATTTAAGGTGTCCTTGATGTTTTCCTATCAAGTGTTGGAATAAATAGTTGAAAAAATCAAGTCTGAATTTGATTTTCATATTATCTTTTCTACTTTTTAGCATAGTTACAGTTTCATGAAGTCACGTCGCCAGTGCCACATCATATATATGAGAGAAATATTTTGTTTGAAGGCACTCTTAAAAAGAAATTGTTGAGTATTTACAAAGCCATGACAAAATCTCATTTCTAAAAAGTGATAATGAACACTATAAACTTTTTATTAACAACTGACTGTCGTCTCTCTCCCCAAAGAATGCTGAAAGTCATAGTTATATAGCTTTGCAGGTTATTCTGTGCTCTATATATGTCACAAAGTAATTTTAGTTTTGAATTTTTAAATTATTAATTTATTTCATTAAGGAGGTTTTACAAAAACCACCTTAATTAAAATGTGTGCTCCACTTTTAAGAGACAAGAGAAGAGAAAGTCCACTGGAAAAGTTGTTACCAGAAAAGTGTTCTTTGGATCGAATGACACACTTAAAACAGGTGCGTCATGTCCTCGAAAGGTCTTTTGCTGGCTGCTGTCAGTTACTTCCACAATCTTCACCAGGAAGTCACTAGGGATAAGCATAATACCACTATTAGGAGCTGTGCTATATAATGAAAAATTGAAAATCTAACTTTTATTGGAATAAATGAAGCTGTATTTCTTCCATTTAGAAATGATTCAATTACAATTACAGTGCAGATGTACTTTTTAAAAGGCACTGCATGGTTTCTACGCAAGTGTGGGCACACTAAACACAATCACACACAGTTATTCTACCAGAGAAAAAGTTAACCTCTGTTGAATCTCTGCAATTCAGAGATTCATTTGTGTTATCAAACATTATAGACATAAAAACCATTTTCATAATGCATATTAAAACTGTTGATTATGATGAACTACTAACTCTGACAAATTGTCTTCCTGCCATGAGCCCCTCAAGGCAATTACAACAAATTGATCTAATTTAAAATGACAATTAAGGACTCTTGAGAACCACCTCCACAAATATCACCTGCAAATGCTTATAACAAGAGCAAGAGGTAGAAAAATGGCAGTAAAAGTCGGCTGGAGTGCTTTAAGCTAACCTTCAGAAACTCAGTAAAGTGATAACTTATATCGTGCATACTCTTTTGCAGCCTGCATTAAATTAGGTACAGCCAGACTCACTTCTCCACCAGATCAGTGCAAGAATGTAGACAGCTTCCTATGAGCAAAGCTGATGTGTTTTTCTCAAGGGAATGCCAATTATATGTAGAGAGAATATACAATGTTCTTGCAACAATCCCAACATTAAATACAATCAGCAGAGCATGCAAACTTTTTTCCTATCATACATGAACAGAATATTAAAACAATGTCTTCTATCCAAGGTTGCTGGTATTCAAAATTCATAGGGAAAGCCGTTTGTGTGTCTTTTCCTTCTACTTCAGAGTCAAATTACCTGGATCCAGCAGCTACTTTGCTCCCATCAGCACTGAAAACTACATGGTTTGCATTCATTGTGAAGCGCGTCAGGATACCATCTGGAGCACCCTCTGGGAATGTATGGATCTGGACAGTATTGTTAGAGACTGCCGTAATCAATCTTCCATTCTACAAATAAAGCAATGGGAGGGTCAGGTGATTTAAATAAACATCTACTGACTCCAGGAGCAGTTCAATCCACTTCAACTGGCTCCCACGTAACCATCCAGCCACAGCTTCCAAACATCTGATCAGTGTGTCTGGGGCCGAGTCAGGATGGCCATCCATCAACAGATAGAGTTGGGTGTCATCAGCATACTGATGGCAGACCAACCCAAAACTCCAGACAAGCTGGGCGAGGGGGCACATAAAGATGTTGAAAAGCATCGGGGAGAGTATCACACCCTGCGGCACTCCACACATCAAGGAGTGGCGCGATGACAGTCCCCCCCCCCAAGCGCCACCCTCTGTCCCCAACCAGAGAGAAACGAGTGCAGCCATTGAAGGACTGTGCCCTGGATCTCCACGTCAGCGAGGCGGTGGTCCAGGAGTTCGTGATCGACCATGTCGAAGGCTGCTGACAGGTCTAAAAGAATCAGCAGCCCTGACCCGCCTCGATCCAGCTGCCTACGGAGATCATCTGTTAGGGTGACCAGAGCCGTCCCGGTCCCATGACCAAAGCGGAAGCTGGATTGGAATGGATCCAGAGCCGATGTTTCATCCAGAAACCCACCAAGCTGTTCAGCAACCGCTCTCTCAATCACCTTACCCAGGAACGGAAGATTTGAAAACGGGAGGTAATTGGATAGATCTAAAGGATCTAATGATTTTTTTTAAGAGCGGGCGCACCACTGCCTCCTTCAATTCCCCTGGGAATGTCCCAGTGCCAAGGGACAAATTGATGGTATCCCCTTTTCAGTACTAATAAAGTTGTCAATACACTTCAGGGAGAATATACTTATTACGCAGCTGGGCTCAAAGACTGGCCAGGGTGGAGACTGGTGAGAGGCCATTCCTCCTCCCCCATTTATGTTCCCTTGGCAAATATGGGCTTGGGAATGTCCTTGCATGGATTACAAATTACAGTTAAATCTATTTCTAGGGAAATCCATATATATATGCACAATTGTAAAATTAACAACCATTGTAAAATTACCTCTTCAAAATACTTTCCACGTAAGAATAGCAAGCAACAGTCTAGTACAGGCTGTTGGCTTTTTGCAGTATAGTAACGCTGCAGAGAGCTTGCTGGGGAGATCATGCATTAAAAAGAAAGGACTCAAAAAGTACTTAAAGGTTTTAATAAGAAAAACAAAACTCCATTTACACTAAATACATCAACAAACCAACATGACCCAACCACCAACCCATCCCCCAGGGAAATGGGAGAGCTAGGTGCTGCTCCTTATATACTCTACCCAAATGCTGACACGCCTTAATCAAATACAACTCAGCAGCACCTGCTACGTTTCACAGCTGTAAAGCTGGGTCTCGTTATCTTGCTCTGGCCCTTGCTCTGGCCCCTTAAAGACATACACATAGAGTGGAACAATGATGAACCTTTACATTTAAAGAAACCATTCAACACAGGCATCCCCAAACTTGGCCCTCCAGATGTTTTGGGACTGCAACTCCCATTATCCCTAGCTAACAGGACCAGTGGTCAGGGATGAACTGTAGTCCCAAAACATCTGGAGGGCCAAGTTTGCCTATGCCTGGTCTAGTTACGTACTATAATTGGATGCTGTAGCAGATTAGCCACTGAAGCACAAATTCAGTAACGACATGAAGTTGGGGGCAGCAAA
This sequence comes from Podarcis vaucheri, assembly GCF_965113315.1. Taxonomy (NCBI): domain Eukaryota; kingdom Metazoa; phylum Chordata; class Lepidosauria; order Squamata; family Lacertidae; genus Podarcis; species Podarcis vaucheri. Next base: position 6,246,293 of record NC_138759.1, read on the forward strand.
CATGAGTCCCAGGGCCAAAATGGTAAGAGGGAAATGGTAAAACTGTCACAGCAAACACATAACAGCACAATAACTTTAATGCTGACGGTGTTATAAGTAGCCAGGTAAATTCACAAGCACAGCAAAAGCAACCTTTAATAAAAGATAAAGATTTGAGAAATTTAGGGGGTGATTTTCTTATAATAGCAGTCTTGTTTGAGGCTTATAATAATAATCTCAATTAGAAGTATCAATTGAGTTGCTTTAACTTGCTGTATTCACAAGAGGGCAGACTTGGGCAAGGTTTCACAAATAAAATACTGTTATTAAAAACTGCAGTCTGAGTATCAAATTTAACAAAATGATAATACTGCAATGAAGAAAGTCTTGTTAAACTCTGAAACAAGAGCCCAACTTAAATTAGCAAAATAAAATGTAGTGCAACTATTGTTTCAGAAAGGAGTTGCTGATGCCAAACATATGGATTTGTATTGCTAATGTTTTACTCATCTTTTTCTATTTTTCCATCAAAACAAGAAACATAAAATAATTATTTTGTTTCAAGAAACATTCCGCCCAACTCTAAATACCGTATTTTTCGCCCTATAAGACGCACTTTTCCCCCTCCAAAAATGAAGGGGAAATGTGGGTGCGTCTTCTGGGGCGAATGCAGGCTTTCGCTGAAGCCTGGAGAGCGAGAGCGGTAGGTGTGCACCGACCCCTCTCGCTCTCCAGGCTTCGCGGATCTCTCCCCAAGCAGTGGGAACGTTCCCGCTGCTTGGGGAGAGTTGCCGGCATCCCGAAGCCTGCGCCCGCTGATCTCAGCGCGTCCAGGCTTCGCAGATCTCTCCCCAAGCAGCGGGAACGTTCCCGCTGCTTGGGGAGAGTTGCCGGCATCCCGAAGCCTGCACGCGCTGATCTCAGCGCGTCCAGGCTTCGCGGATCTCTCCCCAAGCAGCGTGAACGTTCCCGCTGCTTGGGGAGAGTTGCCAGCATCCCGAAGCCTGCGCACGCTGACCTCAGCGCGTCCAGGCTTCGCGGATCTCTCCTCAAGCAGTGGGAACCACCGCTGGGCTCCCACGGCTTGCAGAGAGCTGCCTGTTTGGGGGCTGGGGTCGGGGGAAGCTCGGGCTGCCCCAGCCCCGTGCCTGGGGGGGGAATAATTTTTTCCCTTTATTTCCCCCCCAAAAAACTAGGTGCGTCTTATGGGACGGTGCATCCTATAGGGCGAAAAATACGGTACATCTACTGTCTGCTAATGTTAAAATAGAAGACGAGGGATCAGCAAACCTTTTCAGCAGGGGGCCAGTCCTGTCCCTCAGACCTTGTGTGGGGTCGGACTATATTTTTTTTGGGGGGGGGGGGAATGAACTAATTCCTATGCCCCACAAATAACCCAGAGATGCATTTTAAATAAAAGCATACATTCTACTCATGTAAAAATCCGTGGGCCAGATTGAGAAGGTGATTGGGCCGGATTTGGCCTCTGGGCCTTTGTTTTCCTACCCATGCAGAAGACGATACAAATGATAAGTGACACCTCTTTCAATCAAGTTAGCAGTTTTGAACACCCTGCACAACACTGAAAAGAAAGTTGCTACACCAGAAGTTTTTACTTGTCTAACGAGTTCACACAAACAATTTGCAGCACAGACAGCCTAGGTGAATGAAGAGAACCAGCTGTTCCAATTTACAAAAGCTTTTGTGCCTTGTCATAATTCTCATGTCACAGGTAATCAAGTCAGTGACTATATTCAATCCTGACATAATAGACTGCATAGCAGAAGCAACAGATTGCTCAAATGTTGCTGACTTCCTATCAGTATAAAGCACAGCTGTGAAAATGACCTCATTGTAGGTATTGCCTAATGCACAAGGCCTATCTGATGACACTACTTTTACAAAGGAGCCCTGCACACATACTGGAAGAACCAGAATATCTCTAAGTTCCCGCTGTATAGTTCATAACTTCAGTACCTTGAGAGCAAACGAGTAGGCCTTTTCTCCCACGTTAATTGACTTGGGGTCATTGTCATCCAGGCTTTCCCAAATCCTGACATCTCCATCACTGCCGCATGTTACAATACAGCTATTCAAAGAAACAAGATCAATCTTACACAAACATGTACGAAACTGTATCAAAATTCTTCACAGTTTTCACTAACGTAAAACAGTGGTGGAAGTTTCTCTGCAAACGCTTTCATTCCTCAGAAACAATATACAGTGGTACCTCGGAAGTTGAATGGAATCCGTTCTGGAAGTCCGTTCGACTTCCACAACATTCGGAATCTAAGGCGCGGCTTCCGATTGGCTGCAGGAAGCTCCTGCAGCCAATCAGAAGCTGCGGAAGTCGCGTCAGGACATTTGGGTTCCAAAGAGTGCTCGCAAACCAGAGCACTCACTTCCAGGTTTGCAGCGTTTGGGAGCCAAAACATTCAACTCGCAAGGCGTTCGGGATCCAAAGTACGACTGTAAATTGATCACAAGAAGAAGGTGCTAGCTTTGGTGACGCTGTAAAAAGATGAGGTGTCCTACTAAATTTCAGGTGACTACTTCACATCTCAACCTTATAGATTATGGTGATAAAACAAGGCATAAGGAAAGAGGCACTCTCTTGAATACATGCAAAAAACCCAACCTTGGGCAGCAAGACCACATGACTTCCCCCAAAGAATCCTGGGAAACCCTCACAACAAACTGCAGTCCCGGGATTCTTTAGCTGAAGTCATGTGGTTTAAACGAATGGTGCATAGTAGGCAAATGGCTTCCTCCCTAATGAATTTAACTATCAGTGGTTACTTGCCACAGTGGGTATGTGCTGCCTCCATAGTCTGAGGCAGTATGCTTCTAAATAACAGCTGCTGGAAACTACAAAGGGGAAACTGCTGTTGTGCTCGGGTCCGGCTTACGGATTTCCTACAGTCATCTGGTCAGTCACTCGGAGAACAGGATGATGAACTAAACGAGCCATGAGCCGGATCCAGGAGGGCAGTTCTTATAAATTTGGCACCAATGAAATCCATTTTTGCAGAGTTCAAACTACAGTGGTGCCCCGCAAGACGAAATTAATTCGTTCTGCAAGTTTTGTCGTCTAGCGAATTTTTCGTCTTGCGAATCATGAAATCCCATAGGAATGCATTGAAAATCAATTAATGCGTTCCTATGGTCAAAAAAAGTCCAAACAAAGCCAAATTTGGTACAACAACAGTTTATTAACTGCTCTTTAAAGTCACACATACTGTAAAGAGCAGTTCAAAAATTGAAGGGAAAATAAATTAACTTTATAAACAAAACATGTCTTTGTTTTTAGACAAAGGAAACAAAGTCGCGAGACGTTTTCGTCTTGCGAAGCAAGCCCATAGGTGAAATTCGTCTTGCGAGGCAAATCGAAAACGGAAAAACCTTTCGTCTAGCGAGTTTTTTGTCTTGCGAGGCATTCGTCTTGCGAGGTACCACTGTACATCACTCTAAAAAAGGACAGCACCCTGGCTAAGTGCATCTGACAGTTTGTCCTCATTCCTCTGTTGCTCTTCACTACTGTGCCACCTGGCAGAAAAGATGAATGTAGAATCTGTTTGCACTGAGATCATGCAAATCCATCTGTGCATGACTGTACTACTCCTAGTTGTCAATGGAGTATTCAGTTCCACACAATGCTGGAGTTCCCTTGTAATTCGGCAGCAGTCATTCAGATGGGGTAGGCAATAAAGGCACAGCATCACTTTGACCCATAGCATAAACAAAAATCTTTGGGTCTTAAGAATTATGAAGTTATTTATTTGTTCTTCACATGAAACAAACACTGTGGGAAGCAATAACAATCGCTTCCCACCATCTATGCCAGGAATGGGGGACCCACGATCCTTCAGATGTTGCAGGACTCCAAACCCCACCAGCCTTAGCCAGCATTGCCAATGGCTAGTGATGTTCTAGATTCAGGTAGGTAGCCATGTTGGTCTGATGCAGTAGAAATATATATAAAAATAAAAAAAAAGTCTAGTAGCACCTTCTTGTTGTTTAGTTGTGTCCAACTCTTCATGACCCCATGGACCAGAGCACACCAGGCAGTCCGGTCTTCCACTGCCTCCCACAGTTTGGTCAAACTCATGCTGGTAGCTTCGAGAACACTGTCCCACCGTCTCGTCCTCTGTCGTCCCCTTCTCCTTGTGCCCTCCATCTTTCCCAGCATCAGGGTCTTTTCCAGGGAGTCTTCTCTTCTGATGAGGTGGCCAAAGTACTGGCGCCTCAGCTTCAGGATCTGTCCTTCCAGTGAGCACTCAGGGCTGATTTCCTTAAGAATGGATAGGTTTGATCTTCTTGCAGTCCATGGGACTGCACACGAAAGCTCATACCAAGAACAAACTTAGTTGGTCTCTAAGCTGCTACTAGACAATTTTTATATATATGGCTAGTGATGTTGTGAGTCATCCGGAGGGCCACAGGTTACCCACCCCCAACATATACATACATTGTGTGTGTGTACATTAATCACATGCAACTGGGCCCTCAGTCACTTACCTCCCAATGTCATCAAAGCAAACATCTGTGTGACCTTCTGTGTGGCCGTATCTCATTGGCTTTTGTGACAAAGGCATATTCTTTATCTAGGTTACAAAGTTAAATAGGGCTTCAAGCAAAACAATTACAAGTGATTAACAGGTTTTTGAGTTCAAAAATCACCAAATCTACAATTACGTTCAAACTATTTTTATTTTTTATATAGCGTCATTAACCTGCATGAAATTTTACAGTGTAACACAGCCAAAAGATTACCTGTAGAAGCTTACTACCTAATTTTAGGCTGGGGGTGTGTGAATGGGGAAGTGGAGAGGCAATAGTAGTAGGTAAAGGTAAAGGGACCCCTGACCATTAGGCCCAGTCGCGGATGACTCTAGGGTTGCGGCGCTCATCTCGGTAACATATACAGTAATGCCTACAGACTGCAATGTCATTATAAAGAATCTCAGTTACTATACTATGGACAACTGTATTAGTCCTTTTTCATCATTTTGCCACAGACACAATTCTTTAGGATAGGAAAAAGTCAATAACTTATTCCGTATGTTATGAAGGCTTGGCTATTATTAGACTCCTTTCCTTTCTTTGTCTTGTTATGCTTACGTTTTCTTCCGTCAGCAGCCCCTCGACGAAATCTCCAAATGGGCAGTTTCCTATTCGGTGCCAGTGATTTGAGGTAGAGGTAAAAGCAGTGCAATTCCAGATTCAGTGACCTGCAGTGAAAGCGTATAGTCCTGTAAATGCAAAAACCACAGTGGGACATACATGCAAGGCGATAAATCATCATCATCATCATCACCATCATCACAACATTAGGAGGGTTTCTTTCACAAAGAAGACAAGAAGCAATGACATGGGTAGTGCAAATACTTTGGATTACACTGCTTAGAAGCACACCTTTTGTAAAGGTATTAGCCATACAGGTGACTCTTCACTCAAGGAGCTGCCAGGCTCCTGCTTACTCTCTCTGAGGGCACCAAATTCCCGGGATCCCAGTTAATCCGAAACAGCTTGCACCCAATGTTGCCTCATAATGTTTTGTTTGAAAAGGGGGGTGGGGATATGGCCTTGCACACCTTATTTCCCCACAAAGTTTGCTACTTGGAGAGGTGAAGAATGGAGAGAGAGGAAAGAAGTCAGAGAGACAGCAGTCATCTCTTCTCTTCTCTCCCCCCCCACCCCCCTTATTTGCTGGAGCACAAAAAAAGGGAAAAGGAGCAGCGGGGAGACATCAAGAAATAGAGGCGGGGTGGCAGCCCACTTCTAGGCAGGCAAGAAAGAAAAACAGCAGCACATATGTCAATGGCAGGAGTTCAGAAATGGAGGGGGAAGTGGGGGTAGCTGCTCTTCACTTTATCTGTAAGCCGCCTTGAGTCCCTGTCTGGGGAAAAGGTGGGGTAACAACAAAATAATAATAGCAGGTCCTTGTTTTTTTGGGGTGGTTGCTTGCACCTCACCATAATAATAGCAGGTCCTTGTATGGGGGGGTCGCTTGCCCCACACCAAATTAATAATAATAATAGCAAGTCATTGTTTGGGGGGGGTCGCTTGCCCCTCACCAAATAAATAACAATAACAGGTGCTTGTTTGGGGGGGTCGCTTGCCCCTCTCTGCAAAATAATAATAATAATAATAATAATAATAATAATAATAATAATAATAATATAAATTATATCAGGTCCTTGTTTGGGGGGTGTCGCTTGCCCCTCTCTCCACTAATAATAATAATAATAATAATAATAATAATAATAATAATAATAATTATATCAGGTCCTTGTTTGGGGGGGGTGTCGCTTGCCCCTCTCTCCACAAATAATAATAATAATAATAATAATAAGCCCTTGTTCAGGGGGTTGCTTGCCCCTCTCCACAAATAAAAATAAAAAATCAGGTCCTTGGTTGGTGGGGGGGTCGCTTGCCCCTCTCCACAGATAATAATAATAATAGGTCCTTGTTCAGGGGGTCGCTTGCCCCTCACCACAAAATAAAATAATAATAATAATAATAATAATAATAATAATAATAATAGTAGTAGTAGTAGGTCCTTGTTTGTGTGTGGGGGGGTCGCTTGCCCCTCACCCCCCCGACCCCCTCGTGGCGCCGCCTCTGGGGGCAGCCTGAGGTAACAAATCCCCCCCCTTTTTGCGAAGGGGCGCTTCTTCCTCCCCTTTTTCTTCCTCGGCTTCTCTTTTGGGGGGGGGGCTGAGGAGAGAAACAGGGCCGAGGCAGGCGCCCCCCCCAAACACAGCCCGGCCCCCCACAGCCCCCCCCCCCTCCTCACCGCCACACGGAGGCCCCGGCGGCCTCTCCTCCTCCTCCTGGCCTTTCTTCCCCTTCTTCTTCCCGCGCTCTGGGCCTGAGGCGGAGCCGGCGTGGGGCGTCAGAGTCGCGGCCTCCCTCTCCTCTCCGCCTCCCGCTCCTCCTCCTTCCCGGCCCGGCCGGATCCTCCGAGACCAGGAGGAGGCGCCTGAGGTGACCGGGCCGCCTGGCACCGAGCGAGGGAGGAGAAGGAGGAGGCGGCGGGGGAGAAGCGCCTCTGCGCGGCCGGGAGACGGACGAGGAGGGCGGGCAGCAGCTGGCCGGGCCTCTCGGCTGCTCCTCTTCCCTTCTCTCCACCCTGTGGTGTTAAAAGGACATCTCTGTGTGGAGCTTTATAGGATATATAGACACTTTCCTCTTTTTCAGCACTTTCTGCCTCACGGTTTCCTCTCTCCCCATTAATCTCTTTATTTCGGAGCTCCCACCTCCCTCTCTCTCTTCTATTTATTTTTTTAAACCCCCCCCCCGCGTTTATTTCTCATTTCTTCTCGTCTTTCCTTCCTCAAATAACCCCTTCCCCATTGGTATTTTTGTCAAATAACCCCCTTCCCCATTGGGGAGGAGGGGGGTTCCTTCCTTCCTTCTTTTCTTCCTAGGGGAGTAAGTTTTAGGACGGCGCCCCCCCCCAAAAAAAAAGTGCCTCCCTATTCCCGTGTATGACTTACTATATTCCCCCCCCCCAATTTTTTAAGTTTAAAAACTGGGGGTCGTCGTCTACATGGTTGCAATTCATCATTTCTTAATTTGGGGCTCCATAAAAGGGGTCGTCTTATGCATGGGGGGGGGCGTCTTATACATGGAAAAATACAGGAATTAAAATTCCCCTGCGCTCAGTTCTGCCCACCTTCCCTTTTCTGCTGCCTCCATCCTTCCCCCTTTCCCGATGCTTTTCCTCTCTCAACCTTCCCCATTCCCTTTTCCTTCCTCCTCTTTCCTTTTAAACTCTCCTTCCTTGCCCCCCCCCACTTTCTTTCCTTCCTCCCTCCCCATCTCCTGCTTCCTCAGCCCAGCCCACCTCCCCCCCCCCAGTTCCAGCTGTGCAGTTAATCCAGTCTGGCTTTGTGTCTGATGGGGAGCGGATGTGCCTGTCCTTGCTGGGGTGAAGCCCCTCTTGGACCCCTTCTTTTGGGTGCCAGACCTCCACCCCCCCCACCACCAACATGTCTCTTCTGGTAAGCAGCAGGTAAGCATGCTCAATGGGGGTGGGGGCACCATCCCCTTCATTATGGAAATTGCTTTTTTATCATTATTATTAACTGCTAAAGGCTTTCCGATTGCCATCTTCAAAGCATGTTTCTTAACATTCTGGGAAATTTAATGAGTCGTAATATTCTTCCTTAACATCAGTGCTTTTTTCTGGGGGGGACGCAGGGGTGCGCATACCCCTAAACATTTTGTGACTCTAAGTTTGGCCTCATCGAGGAGCAGTATTTCTATATGAGTAGGAAAATGAGAGTACCCCTAAACATTTTTTAAAATGAAAAAAAGCACTGCTTAACATTATGGGGAAAGTGTATCTGGGGGGTTATTGGAACTGGGGTTGGGGGTCTATTATTTGCATTGGCTGGGTATCTTTCTGGTGGGAAGAGAATTAGGCTGTATTCTGACAAAATCTGGCTCGCCGATGGTTTCATAACTGCTGTCGCAGAAATGTAGCTTCTTTTTTAGAAAACAGCTGAAGGCAAAACTTTTAAATGAGTCTGTGCCTTTAAGGTTGGAATTGGTGCTCGGTAATAAATTTTGATTCAAGACGTTCCCAGTTTTAACCCGCTCTAGGGATGTGTATTAAAAAATGGATGGGCAAATAAATATTTAGGATCCTTGACTGCATTGCTGAAGGTTTTTCTGGACGGCATCTACTAGTGAGTAACCAAGCATTTGACTGTGTTACGGGTCACTTCAGTATCTTATATCCACCCACGGCATAAAGTGATACTCGGCTGACATGCTGTCCTTATTTCAAAGGATTTCCCTTTATTCTTGAGTATTCCCATCTCAAAACCAAGCACTGCACTTATTTTTAAAAACGTTGATATGCCCACCACACTTTTCAAAAGTTAAAAAGCGAGGCTTTCTTCTCTTTCAGATGACATTTCCAAGTGTAGCTGCTTCTAGCTCTTCTTCATACATGGCACACATTTTACATCTCATGTCTTGAAACATGCATGGAAATGCCACTTAAGAATGACTGAAATTCAGGTCTGATTCACTGCCACCTTGTATTCTGGAAATATTCCGGAAGCGATTCGTTCAAAGCCAAACCTAGGTCTTAAGATGTGTCCTTTATTATAATGATAATTATAATAATAGATAATGATGATTATAATACTGTAGCAGCAACACTAGCTGTGTGTGTCTTATGGAGAAACCACAAGGAACTAAAATGCTTGTTCTTGCCTTTTAATGGTGGCTTGGTAGCTATTGAGATCTAGGCTGACAAAATACATGAAATAGCTCTGGATTGTTTGTTTGTCCCTGCTTACAATACATGCGTGAATATTTCTGGTCTCATATTGACACGTGTGCGTGTACTATTATTATTGTTACTATTCTTAATCTATATGCTACCCATCTGACTGGGTTACAACAGATTAAAACACAATACCATATCAAACATTAAAAACTTCCCCGAACAGTACTGCCTTCAGATGTCTTCTAAAAGTCAGATAGTTGTTTATTTCCTTGACATCTGACGGGAGGGTGCGACTACCAAGAAGGCCCTCTGCCTCACTAGATGTTTCAAGATACGGCAATATACTTTGTACACAAATAGGTGGCTTCTTCTGTTTCTAGAAGTACAACTATTAGACTGTCCTTAGCGAGAATATAATTTTTACGAGATGACATTTAAAAATAAGCAACTAAATATCCACTTTGTTGTATTTAAGGAAACATTTTAAATAGAATTGGTGTTTTCATTTTACTCTTTTATTTTTGGAGTGTTAACAGTACTTCTTTTTTAAAATGAAATTATGATAAATACCTATTGAGGATCTCAATTCTGGTTGAATTTCAGATCCATAATTAAGCTAAATATATTTCTGTGTAGGGGGAGAAACAAATTATGGATATTTAAATGGGAGCTGCACAAGAGTAATATTTTTTTCTTCAGTTTCCATTCATTTGAATGAGCCTTGCAAAGGAGAACCCAAGGCATTCTGTCCCCTTTCATGCCTGGAGATGACAATGGATTGAATAAACTGAGGCTTAACCCAGATAAGGTAGAGAGGCAGTAGGTGGATGGTTTGTCTGCCAAGTTGAGTGGGTGGTTTTTGTTTTTATTTTTATTATGTATTTTGTGGTTTTATCTTGTGAACCACCCTGACACCTGCGGGTATAGGGCAGTATACAAAATTAATAATAATAATAATAATAATAATAATAATAATAATAATAATAAACCTATTCTGGATGTGGTTGCACTCCCCTTAAATCATGGGTAGGCCCAGAGATGGTCCATGAATCAGCGTGTTTTTACATGAGTAGAATGTGTGCTTTTACTTAAAATGCGTCTCTGGGTTATTTGTGGGACATAGGAATTCGTTCATTCCCCCCCCCCCCAAAAAAAATACAGTCCGCCCCCCCAAGGTCTGAGGGACAGTGGACTGGCCCCCTGCTGCAAAAGTTTGCTGACCCCTGCCCTAAGTGATCCAATTTGCAGTTTGGAGGTAAAGTGGTACCTCGGGTTAAGAACTTAATTCGTTCCGGAGGTCTGTTCTTAACCTGAAACTGTTATTAACCTGAAGCACCACTTTAGCTAATGGGGCCTCTCACTGCCGCCGCACCGCTGCTGCACGATTTCTGTTCTCATCCTGAAGCAAAGTTCTTAACCTGAGGTACTATTTCTGGGTTAGCAGAGTCTGTAACCTGAAGCGTCTGTAACCCGAGATACCACTGTACTCAGCATGCAATATTGTCATGACTAGAGGCACAGGTGTCCTCGGGGGCTGAAAATGTCCTGCCTTTTATCGACTTCTGGTGAGAAATCGGCTACAATCTTACTTGGACAGAGATAGCTTGCCCACGGTACGGTCATCCATGCTCTGATAACCTCCCCTTAGATTATTGTGTTATGTATGTAGCTGCCTTTGAAAACAATTACCTTGTTAGTCCAAAATGGGGCAGTGAGGTTGTTGACCAGGACTAGGCAACTGAAACATATTATGCTAGTACATTATCAGCTATTCTGACTTCTTGTTTATTTCCAGGCAGTTTTGGGCCAGGTTACCTTTAGGATTGCGTCCTCCCACATATACCCAGACCTTGAGTCCATGATCTCTGAGTACTACCACCAGGTGTGATCCAACTAGTAGTGATAAGGCCTTCTCAGTAATATCACCCTGGTTGTGGAATGCCCTCCCCAGAGAGCCTCACCTGACCCCTGTTGTGTATTTTTTTCTGGTGCCAGATGAATACATTTTTATCCTTCCAGGATTCTGAGGGAGGTTTTGGCTTTTAAGATACCAATTTTATTGATTTTTCTCTGGCATTATGTGTTTTATAAGGGATTTGTACCAAGAAAGAAAAGAAAGGAAGGAAGGAAGGAATAAAAAAATAAGAGATTTGTACTTTGTATTGCTGAATTTTAGTAGTATTTATGTATTACACCTGAAAGTGAGGTTCTTCAGTTCACCACCCAGAGAATTGCCATAAATAAATAAGTAATATTGATTAACGTATGGAAGGATGCAGTTTGAATTTTCTGCCTCTGGCACCAAAACAAAGGTCTAGCACAGTTTAGTACACTTCACACTTCTTATACCTCACGTGCTGATGACTGAGAATCATTTGCCAAAAACAGCAACTGATAAAACAGAGTTTTTGCATGAAGTAATTTCCCCACCCCATGGCACTATCTCACGATCACAGTGCGATGCAGCAGCAAAAAAAGCTAATGTTATTCTAGGCTGCATCAACAGAAGTCTAGTGTCCAGATCAAGGGAAGTAATAGTACCACTCTATTCTGCCTTGGTCAGACCACACCTGGAATATTGTGTCCAGTTTTGGGCACCACAATTTTAAGAAGGATATTGACAAGCAGGAGGGTGTGCGGAGGAGGGCGACCAAGATGATCAGAGGTCTGGAAATGAAGCCTTATGAGGAGTTCTTGAAGGAGCTGGGTATGTTTATCCTGAAAAAGAGGAGACAGAGAGGAGATAGGAGAGCCATCTTCAAATATCTTAAGGGCTGTCGCATGGAAGAGGGAGCATGCTTGTTTTCTCCTGCTCTGGAGGGTAGGACTCGAAGCCATGGCTTCAAGTTGCAAGAAAGGAGATTCCGACTAAACATTCGAAAAAACTTTCTGACAGTAAGAACTGTTCAGCAGTTGAACAGACTCCCACTGGAGGTGGTGGACTCTCCTTCCTTGGAGATTTCTAAGCATCTGTCATGGATGCTTTAGCTGAGATTCTTGCATTGCGGGGCATTGGACTAGATGACCCTCGAGGTCGCTTCTAACTCTTAAGATTCTATGGTTCTCACAACTCATGTGACCAGGCACACAAATAATGGTACCTAATGCCTCTTTACTGAAACAATGGGTTGGATTTTGCTGGTCTTGCATTCTGGGAGTACTCAAATAGGGCTTGCTTTAACCAGACATATATAGGATTGCACTGTGAGTCTCCAAATGACAAAAAATACAACACTGCACAGTCCCCTCTTAAGTCTTCTGAAGAGCTGGCAGCCTGTTTTCTCAGCACTTTGTAGTTCAGGCCCAATATATTTACTACATTTTGAGTGCATGTTAACATCTGCAGAATTGGGGCTACTATAAGTACAATTGTAGTCAGTTGTGCTTCAATGAGTACCTGCATTAAAATACAACCAATCTTTGAAACAATATTTTATACATACTGTTTTTAAAGAGAAAATGTCTTCGGCACACAGGTTACAAAATACCTGAACTGAAAAGAGAATTTCCTCTTGCCATTTCTGCAGCTGAAGCTAGCTTTTAATTTCACTACTAGGCCAACAACAGTAATCACTCCCGGGCAGAAATCTTTTTAAAAACAAAACAAACTTGCAAGCAGTTTTCACAACATATTTGCTTATAGCGTATGGTAACTTTCATAGAAAGTGTGTCCTTGATATGCTTTATAGTCTAAATGGTGCTCTAGTAGGTTTTATTCTGATGCCTATTTTGAGTTAAGCTGAGAGAGCCATCTCTTGAGTGGTAGGAGGGAGGAACGAATTGCCCTTAAGAACAGAAGAGTGCTGATGGGCTGCAGCTTTTGGTATCTGCCTGGTTTCTTACCAACAGCACAACCTTAACCATGTCTACTCAAATGTAAATCCTGTTGAAGTGTAGGGACGCAGTGGCGCTGTGGTCTAAACTATGGGTAGGCAAACTAAGGCCCGTGAGCCGGAGCCGGCCCAATCGCCTTCTCAATCCGGCCCGCGGACAGTCCAGGAATCGGCATGTTTTTCATGAGTAGAATGTGTCCTTTTATTTAAAATGCATCTCTGGAGTTTGCTGAGCCCCGACTGAGTCTCTTGGGTTTGCCAACCGTTGCTGTGTCCTAGCTTCTACCAAACTAGCAGTTGGATTCAACCCTGAGCAAATGGAACTAAGATTGCAGTTTAAATTACTCTGGGATAGCAAATACTATTTGTTTGCAGCCTGCATGTATGCGGTTATAACACATTCATTGCTCCTATGGATTTATTACTGGAGATAGAATTTCTCTCTTTAGGGAAATGCAGGCTTATGGATTCCCTGGTCTTTATCAGCCACTTGGAGGTTATCCATACTTCACTTGCCCAGTGCCTAGAAAGCATGGGTCCGGGCAGTTTTCCACATGTCCCATACTTTCTAGGCAAGGGTCGTAAAATCATAGAAATGGTCAAAGGCCTGGAAATGATGCCTTATGAGGAACGGCTAAGGGAGCTGGGCATGTTTAGCCTGGAGAAGAGGAGGTTAAGGGGTGATATGATAGCCATGTTCAAATATATAAAAGGATGTCATATAGAGGAGGGAGAAAGGTTGTTTTCTGCTGCTCCAGAGAAGCGGACACGGAGCAATGGATCCAAACTACAGTGGTACCTCGCAAGACGAATGCCTCGCAAGACGAAAAATGCGCAAGACGAAAGAGTTTTCCGTTTTTTGAGTCGTTCTGCAAGACGAATTTCCCTATGGGCTTTCTTCGCAAGACGAAACGTCTTGTGAGTTCTTGCGAGTTTGTTTCCTTTTTCTTAAAGCCGTTAATAGCCGCTAAGCCGCTAATAGCCGTGCTTCGCAAGACGAAAAAGCCGCAAGACGAAGAGACTCGCGGAACGGATTAATTTCGTCTTGCGAGGCACCACTGTACAAGAAAGAAGATTCCACCTAAACATTAGGAAGAACTTCCTGACAGTAAGAGCTGTTCGACAGTGGAATTTGCTGCCAAAGGAGTGTGGTGGAGTCTCCTTCTTTGGAGGTCTTTAAGCAGAGGCTTGACAACCATATGTCAGGAGTGCTCTGATGGTGTTTCCTGCTTGGCAGGGGGTTGGACTCGATGGCCCTTGTGGTCTATTCCAACTCTATGATTCTATGAATTGTAGAGTTGGAAGGGACCCCGAGGATCATCTAGTCCAACTGTGCAGGAATCTCAGTGGTTTTGCCCTTGCCCTTCCACTTTCCCATGGAAAACCTGCTCTTTGGCAATAAATCAGCGCAAACGTCAATCTGGAGAGAACCCATTTGACATTTGTTCTGATTCAGCAGTAAATATTGGATTTTCCCAGGGGAAAGCAGTGGTGCAAGGGCAAGTCTGGATATGATCTTAGTCTCAGAAGAAGAGTGTTATTCTGGGCCTCGTATCTGTCCATACATGATGCAGGGTCCAAAGTAGCTGGTTTCAGACTTCTCCAATCTTCTGCTGTCCTTCCTGTTGTTGTGAAGATCAGTCAAATTTCTCCTAGTCCAGGGGTGTCCAAACTTTTTTCAAAGAGGGCCAGATTTGATGAAGTGAACATGCATGAGGGCCGACCAAAGTTGTTGACCTTTTTTTTTTTAGAACCACAGAGAGGAACTGTTTATGAGGGCCAGATTAGAACGGACTTTGGACATGTCACTACCTGAAAAGGAACAATGTTGGTTGGCTTCCATTCTCTCCCTGAGATAAGAGTCCATTGCTATTGCAACCAACAAAAGAGACAGTTCTGTGTCAAAGAACAACGAATCAAACTCCTCCGCAGTGTTTTTCATGCTCTGATTACTTCCCTGTGGCGGAATCATATGGTCCAAAAGGAAGCCTTTATTTTATTGTCTGTGTGTGGGAACTAGCTGCGTGCTTAAGTGTTTTGTCAAAGGCAGAAAGCTTTTAAAAGGCTTTCAGTGTGTGCCCACTAACAAGTAAATCGTACATGGAAGACGTGAGCATCCTTTCTGCTGAGACCCATGTCACATCCGCTCTGTTTCTTAGTGAAAATAAAGCCTACAAAGCAGATGCTCGTAATGTGGCTTATCAAATGGCCCGTTCCATCAGTGTTGCCCTCTGGGTGAAAATATACTTAATATCTACGTGGTCTTTTGTTCTTATCTGTGTTGCTGGCATCAGTGAACATAAAGCTATATGCATTTATTTGGTTCAGATATCCTTGGGTTATGAAGATGTCGTTGAAGCCTGATTTGTGGGGGGGTTGGGATGGAGACTTAGGGGAAGTAGAACAAGTTAAAGCAGGATATTAAGCAAGTCTGTACAGCTGGCATGTATCCCAATTTATCTGAGTGTTCCTCGTCTAAACCAAGGATGATTGGGAATTTTCTGTTGTCTTGCTGTGTTGTTAAAATGGGAATGTCCTTACATTAAGTTACTGAGGTTACGCTGGCGATCTTGTACATTTAGAATTTTGTATTTGCATAAGACCTTGTTCTGGTTTTTTTCGGACCTGCTTTTTGTGTTAATGTACTATTAGGTTCCTCTAGCCTTCAAAATGGTGCTGGCTAAGCATAACATTTAATAAATAGCCCCTTTCTCTTGCTCATTTGAAGAGGAGGAGACAATGTCTGAGAAATCAGTGGTATCTGCCCTCGGGGAATAGGACACAGACATTGGGTGTCTCTCAGTAGCAATATTGTGAGGGTAAATATAATGAAGGGAACAGATTAATTAAATGGAGAGAAGACCCGAGAGCTGCTTTTTTCAGTCATCTCAGTCCATTTCATAAGAAGAGGTGGAGAGCTGAGCTGGGAGAAATAGAAATGTAAGCAAGATGTAAAATGGTTGCTCCAAAGGTCCGGTGGAAAGCCCAGTTTCTGTGCGTACAGATGAGCTCCTTCCTCTTTATCTTCAGCTGGGATGGGGAAATATGCTTTGAGTTATAAACATGGAGAAGAATGTGTGTGTGTGTGTGCGCGCGCTTAGATTTCTCCAAAGGTTATGGCATGTGTAAGATAATATTTCTCTGCAGAAGAATGTTTATTGTTAAGAAAGAGGGTTTATTGCTTTTGATTTATAGTCCAACATATCCCAACCGCGCAAGGTGATAAACATTGTGTTTGTTTAAATAAATCTTTATCAGCAGTGGAAGGGACACTGTTATTCATACCATTTACAGATGAGGCACCAGATTTGTGTCACGGGCTGCAATGTGAACACTAGGGAGTAAGCCCCACTGAGCAGAGTGGGACTTACCTCAGAGTAAGCCTACATAGGATTGCTTAGTCCAGGCATCCCCAACCTTCAGCCCTCCAGATGTTTTGGACTACAATTCCCATCATCCCTGACCACTGGTCCTGTTAGCTAGGGATCATGGGAGTTGTAGGCCAAAACATCTGGAGGGCCGCAGGTTGGGGATGCCTGGTTAGTCTATCATCAGAGATCAACAAGGAAAACATTTCTCTGTTGAGGTTTTTCTACCCTTGACCTCTCAGTGGCTTTTGATATGACATAAAGGAAAAGATTAACGGGTTGTTGTTTTTTAAGTGCCCTGATTTTCTTCCAAAAATGGCATTCAAGTCTTGAAATAACCATAAGCATCATAACATAAAATACTGTATTATAATTAACAGCAGATTCAAGCAGTTTAAAACCAAGAGATCAAATTCTCAAAGACACAACCTCAAAGAGTTAACAAACAAAAGCACTCAAGCTAGCAGAAAAAACCCACTGGTCACCATTAGAACAGTGTTACCGGTCACCAAAGGCTCACATAAACAAAGACAGGCTTTGCCTGATGCCTAAAAGATAATAAGGACAGCTCCAAGTGAACATGCATCTAGAGCAGTGTTTCCCAACCGGTGTTCCGCGGCACACTACTGTGCCGTGAGACATTGGCTGGTGTGCCGTGGGAGGGAGGCGGGCGAGTCGGGCAGTGAGAGGCGGCGGCGGCGAGGATCCGCGTCGAGCCGGGGGCGGCTCCGCGGTGGTGGTGCCGAGCGGCGGGGCAGCGCGTGCAAAAGGGAGGAGCGCGAGACAGCAGAGGAGGAGGAGGCCGGCATGTCCAGGCAGCAGCAGCAACAACAGCAGCAGCAACTCCCGGCGACGGCTCCTCAAGCCCCGCCGCCGCCCCCTCCTCCACCCGCCACCACCACAACAGCCGCCGCCGCCTCAGTTGCCGCCGTCCCTCAGTCCCTCGCTCTGCTGCCTCCTCCCACCCCCAAAGCTTGGAGGTTCCCCGGCAAGGGGGAGGGAAAAAACTTTCACTTTCGTGCGTCCCTCCCGGCGTGACGCTGCGCGCTGACGTCACGGGGCGGGGCTTTAATGGTGGTGTGCCGCGAGATTTTTTTTCAGTAAACAGGTGTGCCGTTGCCCAAAAAAGTTTGGGAAACACTGATCTAGAGGGAATTCTATAATCAAAGCATTCTATCTCCAATGGTGGCATTTCCATTTCTGGGGGCCAGCTGCTTAACTTCAGGCTATGGGGTTGCCTGAAGAAGGCCTCCAGTCACTATCTCATTTGTCCAGGAGAAGAAAGCCCTTAAAGTACCTTGTTCCCAGGCCATGTAAATTTGTGGCTATGTATTAGCAAAACTAGGGATGCGGGTGGCGCTGTGGGTAAAAGTCTCAGTGCCTAGGACTTGCCGATTGAAAGGTCGGCGGTTCGAATCCCCACAGCGGGGTGCGCTCCCGTTGCTCGGTCCCAGCGCCTGCCAACCTAGCAGTTCGAAAGCACCCCCGGGTGCAAGTAGATAAATAGGGACCGCTTACTGGCGGGAAGGTAAACGGCATTTCCGTGTGCTGCGCTGGCTCGCCAGATGCAGCTTTGTCACGCTGGCCACGTGACCCGGAAGTGTCTCTGGACAGCGCTGGCCCCCGGCCTCTTAAAGTGAGATGGGCACACAACCCTAGAGTCAGACACGACTGGCCCGTACGGGCAGGGGTACCTTTACCTTTATTAGCAAAACTAGACCTTTGGCAACACTTGAAATAGGAGAGAACAACTTTTGAGTAAACAATGCATAGAAATCACTTGAAATTTCTGAAGACATTTCAGAAGAAGCTTGGTGTAGAACACATTATGTTAATTGTGACTTCTTTTGGACCTCCTGCTGGAGTCAATAGGAATAAGCAGGGCAGCTTTATGCTAGTTCTAATGCTCTCCAGGCAGTTGAGGGTTTACTCCTTTGTGGACACTTGTGAGCTGTTCTGTAAAGTTTCATAGCCCCTCTTCCTGTCTGTATAATATTTGTATAAAATCACCAAGTGAAATAATTTGGTGTGCGGATGATGCCTGACTCCATTTTTCCTTTAGAACAGACCCGAAGGCAGCAGCTCCAGCTGCAAACAAGCTTGTGGCGACCACAATTAGATGGATATACAAAATGCTGCCAATGCCAGCTAGTAGTCCCTTTTCTCCAGGGGTCAGTTTCCACTTTATGAATAATAGTCTTTCTCTTTTGGTGACCCAGGTTCACGGTCTTGCTGTGCTCCAGCATCTACTGCAGGTGTGGAGGATCCTTTGGGGCCCGTAGATGTTGTTGAACTACAACTCCCATCATCTCTGGCCACTGGCCAGGTTTGTTAGTGCTGGTGTGAACTGTAGTTCAGCAACAGCTGGAGGGCCAAAGGTTCCCCACTCCTGGTCTGCCATTAGAAGCAGAGCTGAAACAGAGCGGTGGCTAAGCGCAGGTTCCATCAACTGGTCATTTGGACGGCGGTTTCACTGTATCTCTCATCCATTCTTCTTCAGTAACTTCCAGGCTAGACTCTCTGATGCACTCTGAGAGGTGCAGAGTAGCCCCCACCCACCAAAAGTATTTGGAAACATTAGTTGGTGTGCAATGCAGGGGCCTGGCTTTTTGTGAAGGCCAGTCACCAAAATTGTGTGACACTGCACCTGTTCTAAACTACACTGGCTTCTTGTTGGTTTCCAGACCTCACGCAAAGTCCTGGTTTTGACCCTTAAAACCCCTCAGAGCCTGTTTTCCACTTGAGACCTGTGGAAGAAGCTGTCCTCTAGCACAGGGCTGTGGCCTTTTCAATTGTAGGCCCTCTAGGGAATCTAAGCATTGTAAAAAGGTAGAAGGTAAAGGACCCCTGGATAGTTAAGTCCAGTCAAAGGCAACTATGGAGTTGCGGTGCTCATCTCGCTTTTCAGGCCGAGGGAGCCGGCGTTTGTCCACAGACAGCTTTCCGGGTCATGTGGCCAGCAGGACTAAACTGCTTCTGGCACAACGGGACCGCTGTGATGAGTGCCAGAGTTCACAGAAACACTGTTTATCTTCCCACCACAGCGGTACCCATTTATTTACTAGCACTGGTGTGCTTTCGAACTGCTAGGTTGGCAGAAGCTGGGACAGAGCAAACGTGAGCTCACACCATCACAGCCACCCACTCCCCTAAGCATAGTGCTACCATCTTTTAAGAGAGGTTAAAACATATTGTAGTTTTGATACAGTACTTTTTTTTATTTGTGTGTAAACCACATTGAGTTAAAATATTTGCCTTAAAGGTAGCTTGTATGTGGCTTAATAATAAATAATATTAAAATACTCATTTTAAAATGCCTCAGAGGTTCAAGTACCCTTGCTCCACATTATAAATGTATTATGTTCCATTTTGCATGTTTCTTATTCCCTGGGGCCAGCAATGTGTTTAGATAAACATTAAACTGTAGGGGAGGCAAACAAAGGCATGTGTTGTGCATGAGTTGAATCTTGAAGGCGGCTTAATTTTGGTAGTGTCATTTCCCCCCCTCTTGCAATCCCTTAAAAAAACAAGCCATCCATCATGGTCTTTCAAAATTGCTTTCATGAAAGGAACTGGATTTTATATAATCCTCTTCAATATGTAAAGCCCTAGATACTTCAAGTGCCTCGGGGGTGTCCTTTAAAAAGAAAAAGAGAAAACCCTTCATCTTGAAAAGCAAGTGACAAGAGTACCAAGAGATTCCCAGTATGTAACTTATGTATTTTTAATTAATTTCTGTCTTGAGTGTGACCTGAAAGTGTCAGTATAGAATAACATCTCTTAACATCACACTTATGTGAACTAATATTGAACAAGCATAACGTGAATCTTTTGAGCATGTAATATTTCTTGGCCTACTTTGCCTTCTTCTGGGGGTTTTGCTCTTGAATGACTCACTGGCATGAATATATATAGCATTTGTCTAAAAAGGACAGGCGAAGCAAAATCCTCTCCAACAGCTCTCAGTTACCTGCTGCCCTCCAGATGTTTTTGACCACAATTCCCATCACCACCAGCCACCATGAAGGGGGCGGACATCTGGGGGGGAAAGCGTTTGGCAACCCCACCCGCCATTGAACCCAATGTGTTTTGACTTTAAAAATAAATAAATACATTTTTATCGATTTTAACATACAAATTATAAAACATACCACACAAATTATTACAAATACAATCTTGTTGGGCTTCCATCAGCACCTCGGATGATCTTCCGTCTTAAACCCTTCTTATGCATTACTTAATTTTGTATTGTC
The DNA here is from genome assembly GCF_965113315.1 of Podarcis vaucheri. NCBI lineage: Eukaryota > Metazoa > Chordata > Lepidosauria > Squamata > Lacertidae > Podarcis > Podarcis vaucheri. The sequence goes on from NC_138759.1 coordinate 6,266,976, forward strand.
TTTACCTTTCTTATCCCATCCTCACCCCTTCTTCATTTTTACAATACTTCCCATAATATTCCTCACAGAACTTCTTGCAAACCTACAAACATCGTCTGATCATCACAAATACTTTTCATATAACTCGTAAATTTACTCCAGGCTTCGGTAAATTTCTGGTCACATCAGTTTTGGATCCTTCCTGTTAGTTTGTCTAATTCTGCATAGTCCATTAACGTCATCCTCCATTCTTCAATCGTCGGCAACTTTTCTTGCTTCCATTTTTGGGCCATTAATATTCTAGCTGCTGTTACTGCATATAAAAAAAGCTTACATTCTTTTCTATTTATATCACTTCCCACCATTCCCAATAGAAATGCTTCTGGCTTCTTTATAAATGTATATCTCAACATTTTTTCAGCTCATTATATATCATCTCCCAGAAGCTTTCCACCTTTTTACATTCCCAAATGTGTTTTGACTTTATGTGATTTTGGCCCGTGTAAGTTGCACGGTTTACTGTACAGTGGTACCTCAGGTTAAGTACTTAATTCATTCCGGAGGTTCATACTTAACCTGAAACTATTCTTAACCTAAAGCACCACTTTAGCTAATGGGAACTCCTGCTGCTGCTGCGCCGCCAGAGCACGATTTCTGTTCTCATCCTGAAGCAAAGTTCTGAAGCACTATTTCTGGGTTAGCGGAGTCTGTACCCTGAAGCGTATGTAACCTGAAGCGTATGTAACCTGAGGTACCACTGTACAGCACTTGTCCCAACAGCGTGGTGGTGGTCCTGGAAGTATGCCCACTTCCAGCGATGACGTTAAGCCCTCTCTGCAGTTTATCTCTCATAACATGATCACAGAGGAAGTCCTTGAGAGCTAATTGAGTTAGAATTGTGCTTCAGGTGATACAGAGGTCCATCAGCCACAGTTCCATTTGTCTGGAAGCACTGGAAGTCACACCTATTTACCATGGCCTTTTTGCACTTGAGTTGTACATTTTTAGGACCCTTTGTTTCTCTATTATTTGTAGTTGTTTCCCTGGCTGTTGTTAGACTACAACTCCCATCATCCCTAGCTAGCAGGACCAGTGATCAGGGATGATGAGAGTTGTAGTCCAGCAGCAGCTGGGGACCTAAGTTTGAGAAACGCAGATTTAAAATAATAAAGAATTTGGAACTCTGGTAGTCTGTTCTTTTTTTAATTAAAAAAACCCCAAACATTAAGCAAGTAGCTATGGGTATTCCAGTGTGTAGCTGGCACAAATTCTAATATTTATAGCTCCACAGGTAAAAAGGATCTTGCATGAATATGATGTCCATGTGATCTAATCGCCTTGATCTGAATATCAGTGGAATAAGCTAGCAAGATATAACTTGGAGTTTAGCTTTGATTTGCATTTCCACCCACAAACGTTTCAAAATATCAAATAAAATGCGATTGTCCTGATTCTGGGGCAGATATAGATTATCTGATTCAACCTCTCCCTCCAATTAATTAGTAACGCTTTCCTAAGTGGATATCTGCCAGCCAAGGCTTGATTCTTGGAAACAAGTTAACTCCTTAATTCCCAAACCACACCACGTACAGGATTTTTAAAGCAGTAGAATGCCTCCACGCAATGTCTGCCACATTGAGCTCCTGAAGCAAGTATGGGATAACAAAAGAGGAAGAATATACGGTATTTAGTGCTTGTCTCAGTATGAACATAACGGATTAAGTGCAATTCTAATCACCCCACAGAAACCAGTGTAGCCCTTTCCTTTCCAATAGAGCTTCTGTTGTGCTGCTGGGCACACGAGCACTGTGGCTGGGCCCTTTATGTCAGTATGCTCTTCAAAACCCTAGGAACATGCAGCAGTGTTCACTATCCTTGCTCCTTGTTTTCAGCTCTACTGCTTTTCCTGGGAAAGGACAAGCCAACAGATATTCCTAGGGAGGGTGCAGAAAGGCTGTGAACAGCCGGGCTCTGACACTTTGTGTCTGGGTGATGGTAGCCTGAGTGTATACTTGGGTTTATCACACATGTACTCCTAACGTAAAGGGACGCAGGTGGCGCTGTGGTCTAAACCACAGAGCCTAGGACTTGCCGATCAGAAGGTCGGCGGTTCAAATCCCTGCGACAGGGTGAGCTCCCGTTGTTCGGTCCCTGCTCCTGCCAACCCAACAGTTCGAAAGTACGTCAAAGTGCAAGTAGATAAATAGGTACCGCTCCAGCGGGAAGGTAAACGGCGTTTCCATGCGCTGCTCTGGTTCGCCAGAAGCAGCTTAGTCATGCTGGCCACATGACCCGGAAGCTGTACACCGGCTCCCTTGGCCAATAAAGCAAGATGAGCACTGCAACCCCAGATGAGCACCGCAACCCCAGAGTCGTCTGCGACTAGACCTAATGGTCAGGGGTCCCTTTTCCCTTTACCTTTTTACTCATAACGTAAGCTGAGGACTGTCTTTTTTGTTTTCGTAGGTACATCCGAAAAGCACCTGATGGAAGCTTTCTGAGCTAGAAACTGGTTCCAGAGGATTTGGCAACGGTAGCCTTGGAACTTTTGTGAATCTGGTTGCATTTGTGGGGAAATGGCCGAAAATAAAGAAAGGAGTCCTAAAAATCCAGATGTGAGGCCTAAAACCAGCCGGAGTAGAAGCGCAGACAGAAAGGACGGCTATGTATGGAGCGGAAAGAAGCTTTCCTGGTCAAAAAGGAGTGAAGGCAGTGCTGACGCTGAAACAGCCAGCACCTCAGGGAAATCCATGTTTAGTTTAAGGAACCAGGAGAGGAAACACAGCTGTTCCTCTACTGAGCTGGACTTGGAACGTTCCTGCGGCCACAGACTCCTCGGCCGCTCCCTTAAGCAGAAACTGCAGGATGCTGTGGGTCAGTGCTTTCCCATAAAGAACTGCAGCAGTCGACATTCTTCGGTGCTTCCATCAAAGAGAAAGATCCATATCAGCGAGCTCATGCTGGACAAGTGTCCTTTCCCGCCACGATCCGAACTGGCCTTCCGGTGGCATTTAATCAAACGGCACACTGCCCCCGTAAGACAGGCGTCCGAAAGTTGGTTAAGTATGGAGTCGTCACAAGGTGAAGGGAGGAACGGGGAACTCAGGGGCGTTGAGAGTGCCGAAGGAGGAGAGTCAGTGGTTTTGCAGGCATGCATCATTCCTGACGTTGCAGCCTGCAGGTGCGACCCTCAAGGTGACCCTGCTGCAGGCAAGCAGCTAAGGAACAGCAGGGAGGAAAGTGACATGGACTCTGACGATGAGGTGGTGACACTCTGCACTAGCTCCAGGAAGAGAAACAAGCCACGGTGGGAAACGGATGACGAGTTGCTGCAGCTGGAAACCCCTCCTAAATATCACACCCAGATAGATTATGTTCATTGTCTTGTCCCTGACCTCCTTCAGATCAATAATAATCCCTGCTACTGGGGAGTGATGGATAAATACGCTGCGGAAGCACTTTTAGATGGGAAGCCAGAAGGGACTTTTTTGCTGCGAGACTCTGCCCAGGAAGATTACTTGTTCTCGGTCAGTTTTAGGCGTTACAGCCGGTCCCTTCATGCCAGGATCGAGCAGTGGAATCACAACTTCAGCTTCGATGCCCACGACCCATGCGTCTTCCATTCTCCCGACATCACTGGACTCCTGGAACATTACAAAGACCCAAGCTCTTGCATGTTCTTTGAGCCGCTTCTCTCGACTCCCTTAAACAGGACTTTCCCCTTTTCCCTCCAGCATATATGCAGGACAGTTATTTGCAACAACACAACTTACGATGGCATAGACGCCCTTCCCGTTCCGCCCTCTGTGAAGTTGTATCTGAAAGAATATCACTATAAGTCCAAAGTTAGAGTCCTCAGGATTGATGTACCAGACCAGCAACTCTAGAAGACTTTCAGAGAGACCTTTGGGAGTCTCTGTCCTTTTCCCTCTAAATAATTGTTTCCCCCTGAAAAAAATTATTTATAGTCTCGACTGAACTCTGCCTGAGCCTTATAGTCCAAATAGATTTTTATTCTGCAGCTCCAACAGGCAGATTTTTTTGGGGTGAAGACACAAAATCTGTGCTTTTATTGGTAATAATATTCTATAGGGTTTTATGGAATTTCAAGTAGATTTTTTTAAGTTTTCACGCAAGCCTAACCTTTTAGATTGAAGCTAAGTCAAAATGAATTTTGACTTGCCTTTTATATACTGTGATTTATATGCAGTACAGGCATGTTTGAAACACTGTATGCAATGTCTACTCAAGAGTGACTAATTTGTATTTTATACCTTTCTTTGAAAATTAGTACATGGTCCTCTCTATAAAAAGTAAAATTAATGTCTATTTATGATGCTGCTGCTGCTGTGTGTGGTTTCTTAATCTTGGTCATAACAAAAATATATTATCTGTCTTTTGAGTCCATGTGACCATAATCTGGTATAGGCCACAACATAATTTGGTCTTCTGATCATTTTTTACTTGTTTTAAAACTATGTACTGAGCTTAGATTGCCTCGTTTGGAAATACAGTGATGCCCCGCAAGACGAATGCCTCGCAAGACGAAAAACTCGCTAGACGAAAGGGTTTTTCGGTTTTTGCGTTGCTTCGCTAGACGAATTTCCCTATGGGCTTGCTTCGCAAGACGAAAACGTCTTGCGAGTTTGTTCGCTTTTTTCTTAAAGCCGCTTGAAGTGGCGCAGTTGCGACGGACCATGTTTCGCAAGACGAAAAACATCGCAAGACGAAAAGACTCGCGGAACGAATTAATTTCGTCTTGCGAGGCACCACTGTATCTACCAAGAACCCAGAACGATAATGCACCATATTAAGCGATGCCAGTGTAAAAAGTTAGTAAATATTTTACAAGGAATTAAATAATGGGCAGGGCATCCGATTGGGTGCAGACCTCACCAAGCTATTAACTATATGTGCTAAAACAAATATGATTAAAATGTGCTGAAGGGGGCACATCTAAGTTCACCAAATCCACTCCTTACTCTTCCCTGCTCATCCATTCCTTTTACCTTCCTTTCTTCCCAAATAAGACAACACTGGGATAGCTCAGTAGGTAGAACACGAGGTGCTTAACCTCAGGGTTGCAGGTTTGAGCCCCACATTGGGCAAAAGATTCAGGCATTGCAGAGGGCTGGACTAGATGACCCTCGTGGTTCCTTCCAACTCTTCAGTTCTAAGAAAGAGAGATGTGGACCTCCTGCCTCTCTCTCACACACACAACTCAGTCTTGCATAGCGTTGCCATCTTTCAAAAAGTGAAAATCTGGACACAAAAGTTGCTGAGCTTTTTTTGGCACAGTCGTTGAGCTTTTTTCTTGGTTTTTGACCTATTTTTAAGGACATTTGCCTAAAAAGTCAACACTTCCAACATGCGTTGCCATACTTCTGGGTTTCCCTGGACATTTTTGAAAATTTCACCCAAACGCAATTCACGGGTATGTCTGGGGAAACCAGGGCGTATGGCAGCCCTAGTCTTGCTTAGATTAGCGCTCTCTTGTCATTTTCCCACCCCCAAAACTGCCCAGCTGTAACCACTGTAGTTTTACATGGTTAAAACTACAGTAACCTTTCTCCAAAAGCGTGGACAGTACCTGGTTGGACAGATGTATTATATCTGCATTCTTCAGGCCCGTTGCATAGTTAATACAGGAGAGTATTTTCACTGCAGACATTGGGGGTTCTCTGTGAGCAGAGACAAGCAGGTAGCCTGAAGACCGAAGTTTATAGGAAAACACATCCTCTTTCAGGCATGCATCTCTCAAAGTATAAATTGAACTAGATACGCGCTTTGTCCTCCCATCTCAAGGACAGCACTGTGTCCCCTCAGGACTAAGAAGTAGATTATTAGGTTTTTTCCTCACTTGCTATTTTAAAATAGCTTTCAAACTCCAGAGGTCTCCCTGGAGAGTCAAGAGGGCATTGGGTCCTCGTACAGCAAGCGCCAGACACTCACTTAGAAATTTATGAATAGGTCTTGGTGAATTACCTATTCTCGAGGCACACTTTTTAGCATTGCTTCCCTGTCGATTAGTTCCTTCTATTTCAGTCATAAAAATACCTAGTTTTCAGCTTTAATAATATCAATGGGAAGGGTCTTTAAAAAAAAAAAATCAAACCCCAGGCAGTGGTGTAGCTTTCTCTTCTTCCTCCCACCCTGAATGTACCTTCCCCCCCACGGGATTAATATTTTTGAATTAATCTTGTTTCATTTAAAAAGAAGGAATCCCAATTTTCACTTTTAAAAGTTCTCAAGACGACCTATATCTGTCCCTGTAGTTGCTCCTTTTAGCTTTTATTTCATCTGCATTCTGATACTATTCCTCGTCTCCTAATTGCTTTGTATTTACATTTGCTTCTCCCTTGTAGCACTGTGAGTAAAGGTAAAGGGTAAAGGGACCCCTGACCATTAGGTCCAGTCGTGACCAACTCTGGAGTTGCGGCGCTCATCTCGCTTTACTGGCCGAGGGAGCCGGCGTACAGCTTCCGGGTCATGTGGCCAGCATGACTAAGCCGCTTCTGGCGAACCAGAGCAGCGCACGGAAACGCCATTTACCTTCCCGCCAGAGCGGTACCTATTTATCTACTTGCACTTTGACGTGCTTTCGAACTGCTAGGTTGGCAGGAGCAGGGACCGAGCAACGGGAGCTCACCCCGTCGCGCGGATTTGAACCACCGACCTTCTGATAGGGGAGGGCTAACTCCCACCCCACCCCATTTCATTGCAGTACAAAAGGAGAAACACGCTGTTTCACAAGGCTTTTAAGTGTGGAATCCAATTGGAATCCAATAAAGCTAGTGTTTTCCTAGAGGCAATGTAAGGACCACGTCTCAGACTATGTGCAGGGGTCAGCAAACTTTTTCAGCAGAGGGCAAGTCCACTGTCCCTCAGACCTTGTGGGGGGCCGGATTATATTTGGGGGGGGGAGAATGAATTCCTATGCCCCACAAATAACCCAGAGATGCATTTTAAATACAGTAGTGCCTCGCAAGGCGAAAATAATCCGTTCCGCGAGTCTCTTCGTCTTGCGGTTTTTTTGTCTTGCAAAGCAAGCCCATTAGCGGATTAGCGCTATTAGCAACTTAGCGGGCTTAGCGGATCAGCTGATAAGCGGCTTAGCGGATCAGCTGTTAAGCGGCTTAGCGGATCAGCTGATAAGCGGCTTAGCGGATCAGCTGATAAGCGGCTTAGCGGATCAGCTGATAAGCGGCTTAGCGGATCAGCTGATAAGCGGCTTAGCGGATCAGCTGATAAGCGGCTTAGCGGATCAGCTGATAAGCGGCTTAGCGGCTTAGGATCAGCTGATAAGCGGCTTAGCGGCTTGGGAAAAGGGGGGGAGGAAAAAACCCCCGCAGGAACTCGCAAGACATTTTCATCTTGCGAAGCAAGCCCATAGGAAATTCGTGTGCTGGTCCCGGGGGTAAGGTACCGTGAGTGTAGCAGAGTCCATACGAAGAGGGGCGAGGTCCGATGCAGAGAGCCGGGCGGGGAACAGGAACGCTGGAACAGGAGGCCGAGCAGGTAGCAGGAACACCGGATGGACGGGAACAGGAGGCCGAGCAGGGAACAGGAGTACTGGATAGTCAGGAACAGGAGGCCGAGCAGAGATCAAGAACACAGGAAGGTCCGAAGCCAACAACGACGTTGCTCCCGCAACCTGGGGCCGGCCTGACTGGGCTTTTATCCTCTACTAAGGTCAGGGGCGGTCCCGACCCCCAGGAGCCCCGCCTCCTCTGGCCTTAAGGCGAGCACTCCTCCTGGGGGCAACCAGTTCCCTTCGCCTGTCTGCCCTAAGCCTCTGCAGATCAGGAGAGGCCGAAGGGTTCCTGGGCCCTGGAGGAGGCTCACCTGTGGCCACTGAGTCATCCAGCACCTCTGGGGCCAGAATGGTTTCCCCTGGTGCCTGCTCTTGAGTTTCCTCAGCATCTAGGCCTTGCCCCAGTTCAGCCGGCCCTGGAGGCGGGGATTCCTGTGCCGGCTGGGATTCCTCCGGATCGCTCTCAGACTCGGAATCCCAGGCCATCACAATTCGTTTTGCGAAGCACCTCCAAAACGGAAAACCCTTTCGTCTAGCGGGTTTTAAGTCTTGCGAGGCATTCGTCTTGCGGGGCACCACTGTAAAAGCACACATTCTACTCATGTAAAAACACCAGGCAGGCCCCACAAATAACCCAGAGATGCATTTTAAATAAAAGGACACATTCTACTCATGTAAAAACACGCTGATTCCCGGACCATCCATGGGCTGGATTTAGAAGGTGACTGGGCCAGATCCAGCCCCTGGGTCTTAGTTTGCCTACCCATGGACATGGAAAACATGTTTGCAGCGGGTGATATCCAGGTAGGTGCTGCCACTAGCACAAGAACATTTGACTGTGCAACAGAAATTCCTCTCCCTCTTCTCTCCCTGCGTACCCCCTAAATCTGTTCTGGGGCTTCCCAAGATAATACTTTTTTATATTTTAAACTACAATGAAAGCAACTTATTTTTTAAAAAATGTTTTAGGAAAATCACATTGCACGTGTGCAAAGATAGAACCTGCACGTCTGGCGGGGTGTGTGTGTGCGGGAAATAATGGTACACAGGGTTTTGGTTTCTGGAACATGGCAGCTGCACTTACTAATGTTCATCGCTTGTTACTGTGTGTTGAGGAAGGGGAATATAGAAAACCTTTTGTCGGAGCCAGAACAAAGGAATGTTATTCCCACCTGCCTTCTCTATGTCTCTCTCTCACTGTCTCTTTCGCTCTCGCTGTGACCAGAGAGAGCCACAGAGCTTCCTTTCACCTTCTTTTATGAGTCTCTGCAGGAATGTGCTTTAAGTATACCCTGACGCATGAGCAAGCTTGAGAACGCACCTTTCATGTTGAGGGAACCAGCTGGCAAGAGAGCCGACAGTCTCTGCTGTACGTCTGCAGATTTCCCCAGAGAAGCCCTAATTCCCATTTTCATTTTTCTCAGAAAAGAAGCCTAGTCCGTGCACAGCCTGACACAAGAGGGGAAATGCACAGATTCCGTTCATTGGTTTTGTCAGAAACTAGCCTGCTCTTGCCTTTCCGTGTTTCTTGGCCAATGAACGAGGTCATGATAACAAATGACATTAATGAAAGCACATCTAGTCAAAGCGAAGGCTGAAGTCGCAACACCCACTGAAGGAGTTTCTGGGTTCATTTTCAAGCCTTCTGCTGGGCATATCCGCAGCATTTTTAGTCTACACTGGGGCTGGCCGGCACTGCGATTCCATTCAGAAAAACGGCTGAATAGCTAGCTCCTGAGAAAGTCTCGGGAGGACAAAGCCCAGAAAACACTTGGCTTGCAATGCTGCAACAGCAGCAACATCCTCTGTACTAACATGAATGAAAAATGACCCTAGCTGGGGGAAATGGCTAGCATGGAAGCCACCGTCGTTCTGAGCCAGAGAAAAGCAGGATCGTTTAGTTAAAAGCAGAAGGTCAAGGGATAATCTTACAACTTGCTGCAATATTTATGTTTTCTTCTTAGATGTAGCATTCCTTCCTGTGGTGTCTTGTTTCCACAACAGAAGCCCTTTTTCTCCGCCGAACTTTACTATCTCGGCCGGCAAAACAGCTCATCTCATTGGCCACTGCGTGAGCAAAAATAGGGACTGTCCACTCCGTCCGCCCTGCTAGTGACCGCAGCTCTTTTTGGTTGCAGCATGCGACATTTAGGGCCCTCAAGGGAAGAGAGATTCCGCATTAGCCAACCAAATGGCAAGCCAGGAATCAGGGTGAGTTGGTGGGGTTATCTTATAAAAACTGCACTCTCCTGTAAAGAAGAGACTTTACAGTTAAATTACCGTATTTTTTGCTCTATAAGACTCATTTTTTCCCTCCTAAAAAGTAAGGGGAAATGTGTGTGCGTCTTATGGAGCGAACGCAGGCTGCGCAGCTATCCCAGAAGCCAGAACAGCAAGAGGGATCGCTGCTTTCGCTGTGTTGCGATCTGTCTTGTTCTGGCTTCTGAGATTAAGAATATTTTTTGTCTTGTTTTCCTCCTCCAAAAATGAGGTGCGTCTTATGATCTGGTGCGTCTTATAGAGCGAAAAATACGGGAAGTGTCATCAACCAGGAAAGACAGGCTACACGAAGCCTATCACAATAAAAGCATCCAGTAGGAAAATAGTGCCCAAAAGTAGCTGGGAATGGGAGAAAGTGAAGTTATAACAATGACGACTTTTATTGTTGTATGCAGCACAGTGGTCAGGGATGGTAGGTGTCGTCCAAAACATCTGGCAACCTCCCCCACCTGCTGCCCTCCAGATGTTTAGGATACAAGATCCATCAGCCCCAGGTGCATGGCCAAAGGCCAGGGGCAATGAGAAGGGTAGTCCCAAACAGGTTGGGGGAGGCTGATTTATTGAATCGAATCACTGTGTGCGTTTATGTATCTGTGGTGAGTTGCGTGGGTTTTGAATCTGCCACTGTGGTTCCCTTAGTTCCCAGCAGAGTACAGTCATACCTCGGGTTGAATGTGCTTCAGGTTGAGCATTTTCAGGTTACGCTCCACGGCGACCTGGAAGTAACGGAAGGTGTTACTTCCGGGTTTCGCTGCTCGCGCATGCGCAGACGCTCAAAATGACATCACGCGCAGAAGCGGCAAATTGTGACCCACGGACGCGCAGACGCGGGTTGCGTTCGCTTCAGGATGCGAACAGGGCTCCGGAACGGATCCCATTCACATCCAGAGGTACCACTGTACCCTGTTTGGGTTGGTGGTGTAATCCTACAAGTATTAACCCTTGCAGAAGAAGAGGTCTAGCGATCCACTTAAGCCTCCAAAGTAGACTCCGGTTCTCCAGCTTTTTATAGTAGGGCAGATAATAATAATAATAATAATAATAATAATAATAATAATAATAATAATAATAATTATTATTATTATTATTATTATTATTATTTTTATTTATACCCCGCCCTCCCCAGCCAGAGCCGGGCTCAGAGCGGCTAACACCAGTAAAATTATAATAAAAATATAATGGGGGGAGTCCAATTTAAAATACAGGTTAAAATGCAATTTAAAAAGCAGCCTCATTTTAAAAGTAGCCCACAGATCAAAACCATAAGAGGAGGGAAACATAAAGGTCAGACTGAGTCCTAACCAAAGGCCTGGTGGAACCAAAGGCCCTGCGGAAAGACGTCAAGTCCCGCAGGGCCCTGGTCTCTTGTGACAGACCGTTCCACCAAGTCGGGGCCAGTACTGAAAAGGCCCCGACCCTAGTTGAGACCAATCTACTTTTAAAATGGGCTACTTTTAAAATGAGGCTGCATTTTAAATTGCATTTTAACCTGTATTTTAAATTGGTTTCCGCCCCCCCCCCCCATTATTATTCTACTGTAATTTTACTGGTGTTAGCCGCCCTGAGCCTGGCTCTGGCTGGGGAGGGCGGGGCATAAATAAGAATTATTATTGTTGTTATTATTATTACCCTATGGTTGGAGGCAGCAATGACAGGGGTCAGCAATCTTTTTCAGCAGGGGGCCGGTCCGATGTCCCTCAGACCTTGTGGGGGGCCGGACTCTATTTGGGGGGGGGGAATGAACGAATTCCTATGCCCTACAAATAACCCAGAGATGTATTTTCAATAAAAGGACACATTCTACTCATGTGAAAACACGCTGATTCCCAGACCGTCTGTGGGCCGGACTGAGAAGACGATTGGGCCGGATCCGGCCCCCAGACCTTCATTTGCCTGCCCATGGTCTGGGACTAGACTGCCCCTCGGACAGAAGGCAGTTTCAAGCAGGAATGTCCACTGTAAAGAAGGAGGAGGAGGAGGAGGAGGAGGAGGAGGAGGAGGAGGAGGAGGAGGAGAAGAAGAAGAAGAAGAAGAAGAAGAAGAAGAAGAAGAAGAAGAAGAAGAAGAAAAAGAAACAAATGTTGCACAGCACCTTAATGGACTGTCCTAGAGTTAACATCAAGTTTCTGGTTAAAAGCACACTCTAGCGAAGGTCACTGCCAACACACAACCTTTATCTACAATTAAGGACAGTGGTGAAAATGAAGAAAATTCAAGTGAGAAAGGAGGAAAGTGTGCAGACAATGGCTTAAGGGTTATATTCACACAGGCCCTTTGTAAGTGTGTGTGTGTGTGTGTGTGTGTGTGTGTGTGTGTGTGTATCTCCGTCTCCAAACCTTTACACTCAAAATGCTATTCTGTCCTAGGAGAGAAAGATAAGCTTAACTCTTGCTTCCAGAACATCCCCAGTTTGTGAAACATCCCAGTCTCCGCAAGAATCAACTTCAAGCCATAAAAAGATGGCTGTATCTCACTTTTTATAGAAAATTTGTTCCTTATAGAAGAAGAAGAAGAAGAGGAGGAGGAGGAGGAGGAGGAGGAGGAGGAGTTTGGATTTGATATCCTGCTTTATCACTCCCCTTCAGGAGTCTCAAAGTGGCTAACATTCTCCTTTTCCCTTCCTCCCCCACAACAAACACTCTGTGAGGTGAGTGGGGCTGAGAGACTTCAGAGAAGTGTGACTGGCCCAAGGTCACCCAGCAGCTGCATGTGGAGGAGTGGGAATCGAACCCCAGATTACGAGTTCACCGCTCTTAACCACTACGCCACACTGGCTCCACCACCCTATTTTCTCTCATTCTTTACTACCACTTTGGTAGTAACAAGCAGCTCAAGACATTTTGCTGCCTGAGGCAAAGGGCAAGATGGTGACTTTGCCCAAACCAACTGGACTGGTAGTTGAAATTTACTCCAATATTAGGGGTGTCCTCCATTGCACTCGAGGGCAGCAGGCTAGCATAGCAGTTAGAGGGCACTCACAGCTCTGTCCACTCTGCAGCTTGCATATAATAGGAACTGGTTTTTCCCCTTCTCTACTCTCCCACTTGGAAAACTGTAGTTGCTATGTGGGACAGTCGTGACTCATAATGACCATTAGGCATCACTGACCTGTTTCCCAGCTCGGCATGCTAATTAAAATGGAAAAAATGTCACTAGATGATGATGATGAGCCTCGGATGCAACAAACCACATGATGTTCTGCATGTTTGTAACACAGACTTTAGGCTTGCAAGACAGAGCTGTTCCGCCTGGCCTTTGGTTTGGACTCAGTCTGACCCTTATGTTTCCCTCCCCTTATGGTTTTGATCTATGGGCTACTTTTAAAATGAGGCTGCTTTTTAAATTGTATTTTAACCTGTATTTTAAATTGGATCCCCCCATTACGTATATTTTTATTATAATTTTACTGGTGTTAGCCACCCTGAGCCTGGCCAGGGTGGGTGGGGTATAAATAATAATTACTACTACTACTACTACTACTACTACTACTACTACTACTACTACTATTATTCCTCCGCCAGTGGTCGGAATTTCTTTTTTTGTCATTCGGATCCATTTATTCAGGCCCTACCCTCCAGAGCAGGAGAAAACAAGCTTTCTCCATATTCCATGTGACAGCCCCTCAGATATTTGTGGGGCATGGGTGGCGCTGTGGTCTAAACCACTGAGCCTAGGGCTTGCCGATCAGAAGGTCGGCGGTTCGAATCCCCGTGACGGGGTGAGCTCCCGTTGCTCGGTCCCTGCTCCTGCCAACCTAGCAGTTTGAAAGCACACCTGTGCAAGTAGATAAATAGGTACCGCTCTGGCGGGAAGGTCAACGGCGTTTCTGTGTGCTGCTCTGGTTCGCCAGAAGTGGCTTAGTCATGCTGGCCACATGACCCGGGAAAACTGACTGTGGACAAACGTCGGCTCCCTTGGCCAGTAAAGCGATGACTTGAGGGCCTCGATGACTTGAGGGCCTCGGACATAAGGCTACCAGGTTAATGGGCTAGTCTGATGAGAATAAGGACTGACAAAACCTGGAAGCAGGAGGAAGGGACGTTGGAAAAAATTGGATTTGTTTGTACCTTTCTTTTTTTTCTTATTACTAGAATGTTTTATAAAGTTGATGAATGATAGAAAAAATGTTGGAAGAAATTACCTGGCTTTAGCAAAGATGCTTAAAGAATTATGAAAGAATATTATGATTATAAGAAGCTGGTAAGTTTAAGACTTAAGTTTTAAATTTTAAGATTTATTCTATTATAGAAAGATAGGATCAAAATAGTCTAGGGTAATGTAATGACAGAATTTTATGAAACATGGAATGGAAAGGATTTGCTGGAATAATTAATAACTAGGATACAAAGGAAGGGAGGAGGAGGAAGTCTAAGAAAGAAGGCTATGACAGTTAAGGGTCTGAAAACAATGAATATGTTTTTAAAGGTTAGGGTTTTTTGTATTTTTGCCACTTTTTTGTTTTCTTTTTATTGATTTTTTTCTTTTTTCGTCTTTTTTACACGGTGGGAAGGGGTTTGCTTTTTTCTTTTTCTTTTTACTCTGTTAATTATTTTTATTCTTTGTATTCCCTTTTGATTCTACTTTGTTTTTCTTTTTGTAATATATTGAAAACTTTAATAAATATCTTATAATAAAAAAAATAATGTAAAGCGAGATGAGCGCCACAACCTCAGAGTCATTCGCTACTGGACTTAACTGTCAGAGGTCCTTTACCTTTTTTTATCCTGTCTCCTCTCAGTCTCCTCTTCCAGGCTAAGCATACACAGCTCCCTCAACCATTCCTCATAAGGCTTGGTTTCCAGACCCTTGATCATCATGGTCACCCTCCTCTGCTCATGTTCCAGCTTGTCAATACCCTTCTTAAACTGTGGTACCCAGACCACACGACTCCAGGCAGGGCCTGACCAAGGCAGAATAGAGGTACAGTCATACCTTGGGTTACAGACGCTTCAGGTTGTGTGTTTTCGGGTTACGGACACACCAGAACCTGGAAGTACCGGAACGGGTTACTTCCGGATTTCGGTGCTCGCACATGCGCAGAAGTGCCAAATCGCAACCCGTGCGGGCGCAGACACAGCGCTGCAGGTTGCGGACACTGCGGGTTGCAAATGTGCCTCCCGCACGGATCACGTTTGCAAACCGAGCGTCCACTGTACTCTTACTTTCTGTTAATGAATGTTAATGAATTGTTCTGTGGTTTCTTATTATTTTGGGCAGCTTTTAATAATAGGATAGCCTCTCAAGAGTGGTTAGCCTGTCCCCTGCCCATGCCTCCCTTTAACTGGACTCTTAAAACTGCTTTGTTCCAGCAAACAAAGCAGTACATGTGAAAAGGATCTAGGAGTCTTGGTTGACCACAAACTTGACATGAGCCAACAGTGTGACGCGGCAGCTAAAAAAGCCAATGCAATTCTGGGCTGCATCAATAGGAGTATAGCATCTAGATCAAGGGAAGTAATAGTGCCACTGTATTCTGCTCTGGTCAGACCTCACCTGGAGTACTGTGTCCAGTTCTGGGCACCACAATTCAAGAAGGACACTGACAAACTGGAACGTGTCCAGAGGAGGGCAACCAAAATGGTCAAAGGCCTGGAAACGATGCCTTATGAGGAACGTCTAAGGGAGCTGGGCATGTTTAGCCTGGAGAAGAGGAGGTTAAGGGGTGATATGATAGCCATGTTCAAATATATAAAAGGATGTCATATAGAGGAGGGAGAAAGGTTGTTTTCTGCTGCTCCAGAGAAGTGGACACGGAGCAATGGATCCAAACTACAAGAAAGAAGATTCCACCTAAACATTAGGAAGAACTTCCTGACAGTAAGAGCTGTTCGACCGTGGAATTTGCTGTCAAGGAGTGTGGTGGAGTCTCCTCCTTTGGAGGTCTTTAAGCAGAGGCTTGACAACCATATGTCAGGAGTGCTCTGATGGTGTTTCCTGCTTGGCAGGGGGTTGGACTCGATGGCCCTTGTGGTCTCTTCCAACTCTATGATTCTATGATTCTATGAAACATCTTTTAGTTAAATCCTGTTGACTATCCTTTTTTATCAGTTGCTCACACTGGCTTTTTTATTACTGTGTTTTGGCTACTGTTGGTTTTATTGTGAGATTTCTTGCTTTTCATTTTCTTGTACTTTTTAGATTTGTAAGTCACCTTGACTTTTATAGACAGGCTGGGTGTTGATGGCAAAAATAAATAACCAATCATTTTAGACACCTGGGAAGTGTGAGGTATAAATAAATAAAAGCACATCATTGTTTGATCGATGGTTTTATGTGTTTAGATACCACGTTCCTGCCAAGACATCTGTCTGCACAGGGCACTATGGGTCTTTGTACGGCGGGGGGCAGTGTTTGGTATTTATATACCTCCCAATTAACCATAGGCTCTTGGTAGAGGGGATGCTCAGAAGCGGCAGCTAAGAAATATGTAAGAAATGGTGTTCAGAATTCCCAGCAAGTACAAAAAAGAGCCTGTTGTCTTTGTCCATGGAGTTTTCTTGGCAGGGATACTGGAGTGGCTTGCCGGTTCCTCCTCCAGGTGCATCACGTTCGGTCAGAACTCTCCACTATGACCTGTCCATCTTGGGTGGCCGTGCACAGCATAGCTCATAGCTTCTCTGAGTTATTCAACCCCTTCGCCATGGCAAGGCAAAATATGGTTTGAAGCTCAACATCAAAAAAATGAAGATCATGGCCACTGGTCCCATCACCTCCTGCCAATTAGAAGGGGGGGGGGGAATGGAGGCAGTGAGAGATTTTACTTTCTTGGGCTCCATGATCACTGTGATGGTGACAGCAGCCACAAAATTAAAAGACGCTTGCTTCTTGGGAGAAAAGCAATGACAAACCTAGACAGCATCTTAAAAAGCAGAGACATCACCTTGCCAACAAAGGTCCGTATAGTTAAAGCTCTGGTTTTCCCAGTAGTGATGTATGGAAGTGAGAGCTGGACCATAAAGAAGGCTGATCGCCAAAGAATGGATGCTTTTGAATTCTGGTGCTGGAGGAGATTCTTGAGAGTCCCATGGACTGCAAGAAGATCAAACCTCTCCATTCTGAAGGAAATCAGCCCTGAGTGCTTACTCGAAGGACAGATCGTGAAGCTGAGGCTCCAGTACTTTGGCCACCTCATGAGAAGAGAAGACTCCCTGGAAAAGGCCCTGATGTGGGAAAGATGGAGGGCACGAGGAGAGGAGGACGACAGATGATGAGATGGTTGGATAGTGTTCTCGAAGCTATGAACATGAGTTTGACCAAACTGCGGGAGGCAGTGGAAGACAGGAGTGCCTGGCATGCTCTGGTCCATGAGGTCACGAAGAGTCGGACATGACTAAACGACTAAACAACAACAACAACAACAAAAAAAAACCTTATACAATCACACAATACAATTTATGCAACAATACAATAGTTTGTACAAGAAAATCCTCCCTTTAAAAAAATAATATGAAGTAACTTATTCATACGTACACTCAAACACACACGTTTCCCCTGTTCTCACCAAAATTGGTTCTGCTTTCTTTTTCGAAGGGGTAAAGGAAGCAATTATTAAGGCAAAGAATCTGGTAATCTTTTTATTAACCGCTGCTCTTTGCAGCGCTGTTCAAATAGAGAAAACTTTAGCTGATATCTGTTTTAAAAACCGGTGGAGCAATTTGTGGAATTTAGTCCTTCGAGAAACACTTACCGGGCACGTCAGATTTTTGAATAGGAAAGCGAAGTCAGACCCGCTTATTGTAGTCTGGTGGGAATTGACTGAATATATCAACAAGGAAAAGCTACATCTTCCTTTCTCCACCAGTTTCACAAGACATTCGGGACAAATGAATCTCTCCATGAATAATCCATCACCTTCTGTTTATTACAAGTTATACTTTACATCTCCTAATGTGCATTGCATTGTCAACTAGTGTGCAACTGTGTTGTAATGCTTCTCTCTCATGCTTGATATTTTGCTTCGCCTTAGTCACCATCAGAAGTCCATCTAAGTTCCTTCGGTTTTGATTTTATATTTGTTGTATCATTGAAAACCCCTAAATAATTTTTTTTTAATGACAAAACCCACAAACACCTTTCCCCATTCCTCATCTTTTCCATTCAGGGCTATGTTTTCTGAAACTTATTAATTTACTTAGAGCACAAAAGATAGTCATACCTCATGTTACGTTTGCTTCAGGTTGAGCGTTTTCAGGTTGCGTCCCGCGGCGACCCCAAAGTACTGGAACGGGTTACTTCTGGGTTTAGCCGCTTGCGCATGCGCAGACGCGCAAAATGATGTCGTGCGCATGCGCAGAAGTGGCGAATCGCGACCTGCACATGTTGCATTTTTTCAGGTTGCGAACGGGTCTCCGAAATGGATCCTGTTCGCAACCAGAGGTACCACTGTAGTCCACTCCAACATCCAATCATTGATGTATAATTTTTTATAGATTTGTTTACTGCATTTATGTATCCTGCCTTTTCCTCTAAGGACCTTGAGGTTGTGTACATGGCTCTTCCCCTCCTCACAACGACCCTGCGAAATAGGCTAGGCTGAGAGCCATTGCCTATCTCAGTAAGCTTCCTGTCCGAGTGGGGATTTGAACCCTGGTCCAGACCCTCCAAGTGTCCCTATTTTCCAGGGACAGTGCCGGATTTACAGAAGTCATCCCAGTTTTCTGATTTGATCCTGGCATGTCCACTTTTCCTTAGGACATCCCTATTTTCATCAGGGAAATGTTGGAGAGTATGGAGTTATGTGACCCCTGGGCCAAGGAGATAAGTAACTACACAACCTTTGGAAGACATCTGAAGGCAGCCCTGGATAGAGAAGGTTTTTTTAATGTTTAATATTTCATTACTAGTATGTTTCCGAGCACAATTCAAAGTGTTGGTGCTGACCTTTAAAGCCCTAAACGGTCTCGGTCCAGTATACCTGAAGGAGCGTCTTCACCCCCATCGTTCAGCCCGGACACTGAGGTCCCGCTCCGAGGGCCTTCTGGCGGTTCCCTCACTGTGAGAAGCCAAGTTACAGGGAACCAGGCAGAGGGCCTTCTCGGTAGTGGCACCTGCGCTGTGGAACGCCCTCCCACCAGATGTCAAAGAAAACAACAACTACTAGACTTTTAGAATTCATCCGAACACAGCCCTGTTTAGGGAAGCTTTTAATGTTTGATGCATTACTGTATTTTAATATTTTCTTGGAAGCCGCCCAGAGTGGCTGGGGAAGCCCAGTCAGATGGCCGGGGTATAAATAAATTATTATTATTATTATTATTAATTTATTATTATTAATGTTGGAAGCTGCCCAGAGTGGCTGGGGCAACCCAGTCAGATGCTCAGGTTACAAATAATAAAGTTGTTGTTGTTGTCCTTGAATAGGACTCCCCTATTTTCATCGGAAAAAATGTTGGAAGGGTTTGCTGGTCTCCCAGATTCTAGTCGTACGCTCTAATCACTATGCCACACTGTCAAACCTAGAAACAATGGCTATGTCTCAGCGGCGTAGCGTGGGTTGTCAGCACCCGGGGCAAGGCAAGTAATTTGCGCCCCCTAACCCCTAACCTGCCGCGTCAGGTGATCTGAGGCGAGTTGCCGCTGGCGCTGCCGCCCAAACGACGCCGCTTGCCCGGAGGAGGAGGAGGGCAGAGAGGCGAGGAAAATGCAACATGGCCCAGCAGCTGCGGCAGCGGCAGCGGCGTGGCTGTGAGGAGGGGCTGCCTGGCGCACCCTCCGTGGCCCTGACGCGCGGGGACCGCGGCAAGCGCTGAGAGCCGCTGCCAGCTCGTCGGTTCCGAGAGACATGGGGCTCTGCTACAGCCTGCACCCGAGGCTCTTCGGCGACTCCGGAGGCGGCGAGCGCACCCCCCCCCCAGATGTTGCGCCCGGTGCGGCCGGCCCCCCTTGCACCCCCCACACTACGCCACTGCTATGTCTTAAATAGAAAAATAGTGCCTTTTGCACTAGTAGGGAAGAGGGGAACTAAGTGAGTCCTTCTGAGTCTGCCGTTTCAAAGTCCCATATGATCTCCTCCATGGGTTTTTTTTTTTAATCTTTAAACCAGACAGCCCTGGAAGCAGAGGACGCCTTCAAAGAGAGCTGCCCTCCATAAAATGGGACACTCTGTGTACATCTCCCTCCTCAAATAAATTTGCCTGGCTTCCTCGAGTTTATTAAGGAGGGTGGCAAAGACTTATTCTGTCCTGCCCTGCCTTTAATCTGATTTAACCTCCTGCTGTGGTGATGCATTTTTAAACAGGCTCTGTTGCTTTATGCGCTTCCCATGCTGCCGTTTTAATTATTTAATTGATATATTGCATTTGCTGTCATTTTCGTTGGGTTCTGTATTTCCCCCCCTAATCGGATGCAGTGTGCTTGTTATACCAACCAGGTGCCTCTGGGAAGCCTGCGAGCGGGAGCTGAACACCAACGTGCTTTCCCCAGCTTGTGTTTCTGGACAACTGGTATTCTGAACATAGCTGTCAACTTACAGATTTGAAAATAAGGGACCAGCAGCCTTGAAAATAAGGGATTTTCAGAGCACAGGTATGTTCGACTTCTGAGCCCCTCCGAGCCAAAGGCAGAAAGCCCAGCCAGCAGCCAAACGAAGCCTCAAGCGGTGGTTCCCACAGCGCAGCAACCCGGCAAAGGGGATGCAGCAAGGAAAACCACCGTCACCTCTCCGCTGGGAAGCACTGAGCAAAGGCGAGTCCCCAGGCAACGTGGCCGATTTGATTGGCTCAAGGCATGCAAGCTCCACCCCCCAGTCGTTCTTAGACTCCTTACTGGGTGAGCAACGCAGCCAAGCAACACAGTTGGAGCCTCCCTCCTCCCTGGCCGGCAGGGAGGGAGGGAGAGGAGCTGCTTCCTTTGAAACCCGGGAAATTTAAGGGACATCATCAATAAGGGACAGCAGCGGGACACGGCGCTGGGATAAGGGAGTTTCCCGCCAAATAAGGGACGGTTGACAGCTATGATTCTGAAGCATCACTGGCGTGGAAGTACACCATTGCCAGCAGGGCCAGCAGCCACTGGTAGTCTTAACCTCCACGAATCAGTCTGATCCTCTTTCAAAGCTATCCAAGTTGGTTACCCTCGCCGCCTCCAGTGGGAGAGAGTTTCACAGTTTAACACTGCGCTGCATTCAGAATTTGCTTTCTTCTGCCTGTTCTGAATCAGACATTCAGCTTCGCTGGATGTTCCCAGGTTCCCTATCCACTTTCTCCTCTATGTATCACACACACATAAACAGAGCACACATTTATTATATAATATTGAGAGTCTTTTTTTAAAAAATCATTTTTATTGATTTTCCAATAAAAAACATCCAATTAAATATCCAATCATAATACTTCTATTAAAATAAAATTAAAATAAAATAAAAAATTAAGATGTTACACAGACTTGTTATGTGTTATAACGACTTTTGCATTTTTAAAACATTTTAAGTAAATACAGTGGCGCCCCGCAAGACGAATGCCTCGCAGGATGAAAAACCCGCTAGACGAAACGGGTTTTCCGTTTTTCGATGCACTTCGCAAGACGAATTTCCCTATGGGCTTCCTTCGCAAGATGAAAACGTCTTGCGAGTCTTGCGATTTTTTTCGCTCCCCCCCTTTTTCTAAGCCGCTAAGCCGCTAATAGCCTTTTAGCCGCTAAGCCGCTAAGCCTTTAATAGCCGCTAAACCGCTAAACCGCTAATAGTGCTAATCCGCTAAGCCGCTAATAGGGTTGCTTCGCAAGACGAAAAAATCGCTAGACGAAGAGACTCGTGGAACGGATTATTTTCGTCTTGCGAGGCACCACTGTACTAAAATAAATAAACGAGAACTCCCATTCTGTCCTCACATCAACCCTGCAAGCAAGGTTCTGTGAACCCTTCTCTTCCCCCCTACCCTTTTATGAAGATCACCCGCTCTGAGACCCCACAGCTAATTCTCCCCTGGGCTCCTCGCTGGCCCAAGTAGGACCAATTCAGCCAGCTAGCCCTGGGGATTATCTAATTGATTTTTGATTTTTATTCGAAATAAAAAAATTCCTTCCAGTAGCACCTTAAAGACCAACTAAGTTAGTTCTTGGTATGAGCTTTCATGTGCATGCACACTTCTTCAGATACTTCTGTGTATCTGAAGAAGTGTGCATGCACACGAAAGCTCATACCAAGAACTAACTTAGTTGGTCTTTAAGGTGCTACTGGAAGGAATTTTTTTATTTTGACTATGGCAGACCAACACGGCTACCTATCTGTAACTTGATTTTTATTGTTATTCATGTTTTTATTCTATATTTTATGCTGCTTTTATAATTGTTTTAAAGTGTTTTAAATTTGTTGCTAGCTGCCCTGAGCCCGGTTTTTGAACCAGGAAGGACAGGGTATGAATTATTATTATTATTATTATTATTATTATTATTATTATTATTACCCAGAGACAGCGACTGGTCCAAAGTAATCACGTCAGCTATGTATTAGCGTGAATTGTTTGAGAGTGAGAGAGAGAGTTAAGGTGGCTGTTTATAATTTAGTGAAAGTCAACAGGAACCTATTGACAATTCTCGGCCAAATTTTGCCCGTCTCCATCATATTGCAGCACGTTAAAACAGAACGCGAAAGCCTGCACTCACTGGTGTGTGCTGAAAACCTGAGGACATACATGTCTATTTTTGGACATTCCCGAAATGAATCATGTGAACATCATGCCTCGGCGTCCCAGCAGACAGGTAAATATATGTAGGCATGAGTATATTTGAGTGCTTCTGTTTCGAAAACCAAAGCTGCAGTGCGTTTCTTTAAATAAACTGCCCCCCGGGTTCCAGTGCAAAGAAGTCACCCTTGTATGATCCATTCATATATGACCTTACTGTAAAGCAGACACATGCTCTTAAATAATTAAAAATATGGGGGGGGGGCAGTTAACTCAGTTTTTTTGTTGGGGGGGAACATGCCCTGGGGTGGAGGGAGGGGGTTAGGAAAAAGGCTCAAGGAAGCTTTTAGCCAGATCTTCGGCCAGGTTTATTGATGACCCGGTGATCAATTTCATGTTCTTTCCTGGATGTTAAAGCTAATGGGAAGTGAATGGCTTTTAGTTAAACGTGCGTTTTTTTCCCCAGGACTCGGGGACCGAGACCACGATCTGCGAAATGATGAGAAATAAGCTATTCCCTTAACCTTTTTTAAACAGGGCAAACGTGGCCCCCAGTGTCATCCTGCCTGCCACTCATTAGAGAAATGGCTCTCGCTTTCGCCCCCCTCTCCCCCCTTTTTTTTCATTTTACGAGAGATAACATAACCCGCCCTATTATTTATTCATGAATCGTAGCCATTAAGACGATAAATCAAATTATCAGCTTCCTGTCTCGCTCCGGGTTTAATCATTTTTTATGGCTGGCGTAATACAAAGACAGCTTCCTTCCTATGAAACAGGAGACCTCTGATGACCTATTTATTAGAACCCTGCATTTCCTCCCCATTTTTAAGTCTATCCCGGTCATTTTCTCTGTCAATCGCAGCTGTAATAAAAATCCAATAAGGAACTTGAACATTCATTGAATGGAGCAAAATTACCCATGAAACCAGGGGGCTTTTTAACCTTTCTTGAACATACAGTACTAATAAGTGACTTCTAGTATATTCAAGCTTTTCTCAAAATTACTGTATTTTTTGCTTTATAAGACTCACTTTTTCCCTCCTAAAAAGTAAGGGGAAATGTGTGTGCGTCTTATGGAGCGAATGCAGGCTGCGCAGCTATCCCAGAAGCCAGAACAGCAAGAGGGATTGCTGCTTTCACTGCGCAGCAATCCCTCTTGTTGTTCTGGCTTCTGAGATTCAGAATCTTCTTTTTTCTTGTTTTCCTCCTCCAAAAACTAGGTGTGTCTTATGGTCTGGTGTGTTTTATAGAGCGAAAAATACAGTAGGGACAGGAAATATCAGCCAGTGGAGGTGTGTTTACATCTGAAGCGAAAACGTTATATATGTATGTGTGTTTTTTCAAATTGCTTCCTCTGTGAAACATCTTTAAGCGGTTTAACAATGAAAACAGCAGCAATAAACACAGAGAGCAACTGCAAACATAAACCCAGTTTCAAATATGATGAAGACTGGGGTAAAGCTGTCCGCTTAAAAGGTTTGTTGGGAAACCAAACCGGAGACGGTGACTGTCTGGCATGTAAGAGGAGGATGTTTCAAAGTTAGGGGCCAGCACATTCAAGGCCCTGCAGCCTAACATCTTACAAAATGGGACTTCCAGGTGAGCATCTCATCAGGTATCGGCAGGATACCTTCTCCTGCACAGCGCAGGAATAATGAGAAGAGCCAGCCAGCAGTAGATCACACCGAGCAAGTTGGAGTTAACATTTTATTAGCAAAACCAGGAGGGTCAGGCCTAATGAGCGCAGCATCTCATCTCCGGCAGGTCTGGCCTCCGTGAAGCCATTGCTGAGGCTGAAGGTTGGTTCTCCCCAAGCTATCTGAGACTGCGCCTGAATGAAGCAAGCTTCTCCTATGCCCTTTTCATACCTCTTCTGGTTCTGGAAGACAAGGGGGGGAGCTTCTTGCAGCAGGAGGGGGAGATATCCTTGCCTTCTCACCAGCCTGATTCATCTCTGACTCTTGGCCTTCCTCTTCTCCTGCTTCAGCTTCTGCCTCTGATTCTGGACTGCTTTCTGCCACAGACTCTCTCCGCTCACAAAGCCTTGTTGCCTCTTCAGCTTCCAATAACTCCTCTCCCCAGTCTCCTCCTTCTGACCACTTCTTGTTGTCCCACCACCAATCCCTGGACTTTGAGCCTTCTTCCCTTTGTGGTTCCCCAGCTGGTTCCCCCCACCATTCATTCCTCTGTGTCCAACTAAAGGTAAAGGACCCCTGGATGGTTAAGTCCAGTCAAAGGCGACTATGGGGTTGCGGCGGTCATCTCGCTTTCAGGCCGAAGGAGCCGGCGTTTGTCCACAGACAGCTTTCCGGGTCATGTGGCCAGCAGGACTAAAACTCTTCTGGTGCAACGGAACACTGTGTGACGGAAACCAGAGTGCATGGAAACACTGTTTACCTTCCTGCCACAGCGTTACCTATTTATCTACTTACACTGGTGTGCTTTTGAACTGCTAGGTTGGCAGGAGCTGGGACAGAGCAACGGGAGCTCACTCCTTTGCGGGGATTCGAACGGCCGACCTTTGATTGGCAAGCCCAGGAGGCTCAGTGGTTTACCTGTGTCCGACTAGTCCATGACAAATAACATAAATGCTGATACGGAAACAGGGATGGGGTGGGTTCAGCCTTATGCCTTCTATTTCCCTCTCCACTTTTAATTTATTTACTATACAGCGATACCTCGGGTTACAAACACTTCGGGTTACAGCCTCCGCTAACCCGGAAGTAGTACCTCAGGTTAAGAACTTTGTCTCAGGATGAGAGCAGAAATCGCACACCGGTGGCGCGGTGGCAGCGGGAGGCCCCATTAGCTAAAGTGGTACTGAGCCAAGGAAGAAGGGCTACCCCTATGCTATCCATATAATCAGTTATCAGTAATCAATATATTCAATATATATTCATATATGCTTACACATAATCAAGGCTTACAGTATTTTAGAATCCATTTTGAATCAAAGGGAAGCTGTGCCTTAGCTAACTGCAAACTGCTTGGAATAGCAAAGTTAGGAGCCGACCTTTCCCCTACAAACATCCGTGTACCCTGGACAAGGGGAAGACGTGAATCAGAGACACTGGTGCAAAATCCCCTCAGATAGAGGCTAAATTAATCCAGAGAACAGGAAGAGCAAAACCACAAAATCTCCAAACTCCCTGTCCTGTCATAACTAGGGGAGAGGTTAGACTGAGCATCACTGCAAGCATCCGAAAGCAGAACTTGAACCCTGTGCTTGACCAGTGCTTGACCAGGAGCTGGTAGCATGACAAGAGCTTGCTGATTGGCTGATTCTCGCTGACAGTATTGTGAGTCCCTCATGGTTGTCTCATGATCTATGATTTGCTGTGATTTGCTCAGGTATAAAGACCTCTGGATTTCTGTCAATCGGGGTCCCAGTTCCTTTTGGAAGAGATTCCAAACTGGGTCCTTATTGCCTGGCAATAAACCTTACCTTCTTATTCTCCATTACTGAGTCTGCCTGATCCTTATTTAGCACCAAGCGAGTACCCGCTTACGTTCAGGTGCTTCAGTACCTCAGGTCAAGAACAGTTTCAGGTTAAGAACGGACCTCCAGAACGAATTAAGTTTGTAACCAGAGGTAATCCCTGGGTTCCACTTCTGTGTCTTGAATTCACAAAGCTCAAGTGGAAACTCGGGATTTCTTCGGAGCAGAGCTGGGGGAGCCTGATGCCCTCCAGATGTTGTTGAACCCCCAACTCTCATCAGCCCCGGACAACATGGATCCAACTGTCAGGGGCAATAAGAACTGCAGTCCCTGAAAAGCAGCCTCTGCACAAAACCTTGATAAGGCAGCTGCGGTCAAAAAGCCACCTTTTTTGTTTTTGTTATGTATTTATAAAAGATGTAGATCAACAGAGCGACAGCTCAAAGCATCACATCCCCTGATTGACAATAACAACCTTCTCAGGTTTTTCCTCCTCCAGGCTTGTGAGGAAAACAAGGTTGCGCAGAAAGGGAAACAGCGGGGAAGTATTTTCACTTTGGGAAATAAGCAAGCAGTCCAGTCTGCTGCCGAAATGCCATGTGAGAGGACAAACAGGGTTTGTGTTATCATGTAGGACCGCATAGACCTGAGAGGTGAGGGTTTGTTATGTACTGAGCTGAATCCTAGAAGAGGATCCAGAATGCAGCAGTCTGATTGGTCCGTGGGAGCCACCCAATCCAGCTCCAGGTGGAGGTGAATCAGCAACCTGATTGGCCTCCAGGAGCAGCCAATCAGGCTCCTGGAGGAGGTGATTCCACAACCTGATTGGCCTACAGGAGCAGCCCAGAATTAGCTAATCACATGGGACCCATTGTGTAAATAATGTATATTTTGGGGGAAAGTTTCATTCATTGCTACTATGAGCTGAATAAAGAGCATGAAATTCACACTCGACACAAGAGTATATTTCAGGGTTCACTCAGGTGCACGTCAGTTACTTTAGGCGGGAAACCCTGGGTTGTTGTTGCTACAATGCTGAGAGCTGGCTGCCTATAAAAGCAGGCCGGCTGAGCTGTTTGCTGTTCAGTTCAGTTCTGTTCCAGCTTACAAATAAAAACCTGCTTTGGAGAAATCGCTGCGTCGTCTGATATGTTCACCCACAACTTAACTGTTTTGTTTTGTCTCACGGGATGCAACCCAGAGACACCCAAACCAACACTGTGTCTTACGAGAGGTGGGCAAGCGGCAAATCCTCATGAATGAGCCAATTTGTCAGGCGTACAGGAACGTGGTTCTTTGGCAACAGACTTCCGCCGCCGCTGCCGCCATCGCCTGTGGAGCCCAATTGATTCGCCCTCCCCACCCAGCTGCAGCTTGTTGCATCAATTTGTCAGGGTTTAAATATCAATTAAAAGGACGGCTCTCTCCTCGGCCTGCCTCTCCCCTGCTCATGTTTGCTCCCTTCGTTCGCCTCCCCTCCCTCGCAAAACACTAATGAACTGTTTAATGCCCAGGAGGCAATTTCAAATTATCTAGCGTAATGAGGGGGCTGCAGCAGAAGATTTATTACCCTTGTTTGATCATCTGCTAATGCATTATTATTCTTCTGATCAAGAAAACAACCTGGGGTGGCTGGAAGTCCTTTTGCGCCTCTCTGTGGGGTCTTTTCGTTTGGTGGGGTGGTGGTAGTTGTTAGCAATGGACCACAAATGGCGCAAAGCATCTCAGCCCACCAGCTAATTCAATTCTTGTCTGCCGCTAGGGACCAAATTGGATTAGGCCATTTCCTGGTTCCACTGCAACTATCACAGATGAAAGTATACTGTATAAGCAAACACACAACCCTTTTAACTTTAGAGAAAAGGTGAGGAAGAAGGGACCTGATGGATGTGTATAAAATTATTCCAGAAACGATCCTAGATTTACAGAAGCCATCCCAGCTTCTGATTTGATCCTGGAATATTCCACTTTCCCTTAGGACATTCATCGGAGAAATGTTGGAGGGCATGGAGTTATGCGACCCCCAAGCCAAGGAGATAAGTAACTACACAACCTTTAGAAGACATCTGGAAGGCAGCCCTGTACAGGGAAGTTTTTTAATGTTCAATGTTTTATTATGTTTTTATATATGTAGGGACACGGGTGAAACTGTGGGTAAAACCTCAGTGCCTAGGACTTGCTGATCGCATGGTCTGCGGTTCGAATCCCCGCAGCGGGGTGAGCTCCCGTCTTTCGGTCCCAGCTCCTGCCAACCTAGCAGTTCGAAAGCACCCCTAAGTGCAAGAAGATAAATAGGTACCGCTTTATAGCGGGAAGGTAAACGGCGTTTCCGTGTGCTGCGTTGGTGCTGGCTCGCCAGAGCAGCTTCGTCACGCTGGCCACGTGACCCGGAAGTGTCTCCTGACAGCACTGGCTCCCGGCCTCTTAAGTGAGATGAGCGCACAACCCTAGAGTCGGACACGACTGGCCCGTACGGGCAGGGGTACCTTTACCTTTATATATGTCGTAAGCTGCTCAGAGTGGCTGGGGCAACTCAGTTAGATGCACAGGGTATAAATAATAAAAGTATTATTATTATTATTATTATTATTATTATTATTATTATTATTATTTAAATAGGACACCCCTATTTTCATCGGAGAAATGCTGGAGGCTAGGCTTCCACAGGCAGGGATATTTTCCTCCAGGCATGGATGGAGCGCTTTTTCCTTGGGGTTTCAGGAGAGGCTCAAAAAGTGGGGTTTTGAGGACGGCCCGGCTAAGCAGGTTTCCAGAAAGATTTATTTTCCATTTTATTAAGCGTGCAGATGCGAGGAAGGAAGAGAGAGGGACGTGAAGCAGTGTCACGGCACAGCGGTGCTGCCATCCATCACGAAACGGGCAACGCAGCGGATACCGGATCATCCTGGAAATGGGTTTGGCGAGCAGCGATGGAAATGAACTTAGAAGCGCAGTCAGCTCCCTTACGGAGCTGAAGGAGAGATTGATTGCTTCCATTATACAGTCTGACTTCCCCTCAAATGACGCCCGAGGCTGCTGGAGTATTCCCACTTCTGTATCCTTGCAAACCTCCTCATGGGAGGGCAGCAAGTCTGAGACCAATGCCTTGGACAGGCAGGCCAGAGGCTACTGGGGGGGGGGACCTTGGTATTGCAATTTATGAAAGCTCAGAGGCCGCAGGACCAACCCACCCCCCTGCCCCACTTTCCCATCAAACAGCCCCTTTCGGAACAAATCTCTTCAGAATGCTCTGCACCCCCCTGCCTTGCAGCAAGTTTGCAGCAAGTCTAATTTATCACCGAAATGTCTATAAAACTCCCCGAGGAAGACCGGTTCTTGTTCCCCAAATGCCCCTCTGCAGCCTAATCTCTTCATTTGTTCATAAATGGAAAAAAAGGAACCGGTGGGTATTACATTAATAGCCCTGAGAGTCGGAAGAATTAGGCGATTTCCATGGAATTCGCTGGATTTGCTACTGCCGTCATAAATATCCCCAAGGGGTCGGGGAGGGGGCTGGGAGGCCAGGTTATTTATACTGCATTAGCAAAGCCATATTTGGAGAGCATATTAAGCTGACAGTATGTTAAGCAGAATCGAGTCAGTTCGATAGCAAAGGCGTTGCCCAGTGTGTTTTTTAATGGGGGTACGCATACCCCTAAACATTTTGTGAATCTAAGTTTGGCCTCGATGAGGGGCAGTGTTTCAATATGAGTAGGAAAATGAGAGTTTCCCTAAACATTTTTTTAAGAAAAAAAGCACTGGCGTTGCCTATTGGTTGGAATGACGGTATTAAGGTCACGGCAGAGGGATGGTGTAAGAATGATGATGATGATGTTAATAGGCAGTTTGCAAAGCATGAAAGAAACAAGATTCTGCCCAGTCTAAAATATGTATTCCATGCTTCTTGTCCCCTTCCCCATTTTTGCAAACTTGGTTAGGCTGAAAAAGTGAGAATATCCCACAGTAAACTTTGTCATGAACCAGGAATTCCAACCCTGGTACTCCGTAGCTCAGGTCCAAAGCTCTAGCCACTGTACAAAACGGCCCCTATTGCCAAGTGTACTTGTAATAATAATAATAATAATAATAATAATAATAATAATAATAATTTATTACTTATACCCCGCCCATCTGGCTGAGTTTCCCCAGCTACTCTGGGCGACTCCCAATCGAGTGTTAAAAACTGAAATATACTCGGATTCGAGAGTGGATTTCATGCTCTTTATTCAGCTCATAGTGGTGAGGAGGAATGGAAGTTCGCCCAGAATGTCTGCTTATATACATTATTTATACAATGGGCCCCACGTGATTGGCTAATTCCGGGATTCACCTGTAGGCCAATCAGGTTGTGGATTCACTTCCACCTGGAGCTGGATTGGGTGGCTCCTGTGGACCAATCAGACTGTTGCATTCTGGATCCTATTGTTCTAGGACCAATCTGACTGCTGGATCCTATTCCAATCAGACATTTTGGATCCTGTTCAACTCAGTACATAACAAAAACAATACAGCATTATATTCCATTCACTTTTGTTTCGTAGAAATGAGCAGCAGCCCCTTGAGGAATAAATCCCGCCCCCTCCATGACAAAAAGCTTTGAGCGCATCATTATTAATACACTTAATGCAACAGGGATTAATGCAATTATCAGCCTGAATTTCCTTTTCCTGCTGGCTGATGGCATGTTGAAACGAGAGTGCTTTGTGCCCGCGCCTGTGGAACGCCAGAAG
Source organism: Podarcis vaucheri (assembly GCF_965113315.1). Classification (NCBI taxonomy): domain Eukaryota; kingdom Metazoa; phylum Chordata; class Lepidosauria; order Squamata; family Lacertidae; genus Podarcis; species Podarcis vaucheri. The sequence continues at coordinate 6,297,561 of NC_138759.1, forward strand.
GGAAGGAGTCATACACTCCTCACTTTCAACAATTGTTAATTATTTCTAAATTTGCATCTCTCAATATAAATCAGCCTGTGGATCATGCAAACCTGTGTCGTTTTTTATCGCACGGCCCAGCAGAGGGCATTCCACAGCTCCAAGGAAGCAAGGAAGAATTCTGTGCTTCCTGCAAGGCGGAATGTAACTCTGGACTTTCTCAGATGATCTCAAGTCACAGGGAAGTTCATCTGGGAACAGGCACTGAGATATCCCAGAACAGCACTATATCTAGGTCAAAGAAGGCTTAAAGGGACCAGAAGCACACTGCTAATCATCAATAACACAATTTCAGTGAAATATGACCACACCAGCCCATGCACGTCAGGTGGTGGCATTCTGGACTGACTAGTGATTTAAATTTTGATTTAAATCAAATGCACCCTGACCAACATGGCAATTTTTTGTCTTCTCCAAAATAATAATAATAATAATAATAATAATAAGAATTATTATTATTATTATTATTATTATTAATACCCCACCTTTTTCCCTGATAGGACTGTAGGCCGCCAGGGCTTCTGCCATAATAAATGTAGTCTTTCTAATAAAAAGTTTTAATTTATTTAACATGATTGCTACAAAATATAAGCAAAATATTGCAAATACACACATATATATTTCAAATAAGCACATATATATGAAAAAAGGAACAAAAGGGGGAGGAGAAGAAAAGAAAAAAGAAGAAAAGAAGAAAAGAATAAAGAATAAAGAGAAAAGAAGAAGAAGAAGAAGAAAAGTTGGAATAAAATGTAGTCTTTCTGACAGGCTTCACTGATCTGGTGCCCTCTAGATGTTTTGGGCAACTCAGCCAGCTAGTAGCAAAAACTGTAGTTCAAACACTCCGCTTAAATCCACCAAAGCACTTTGGTGTGGTGGTTAAGAGTGGTGGACTCGTAATCTGGTGAACCGGGTTCGCTTCCCTGCTCCTCCACCTGCAGCTGCTGGGTGACCTTGGGCCAGTCACACTTCTCTGAAGTCTCTTAGCCTCACCCACCTCACAGAGTGTTTGTTGTGGGGGAGGAAGGGAAAGGAGAATGTTTGGCCGCTTTGAGACTCCTTAGGGTAGTGATAAAGCGGGATATCAAATCCAAACTCTTCCTCTTCTTCTTTGCAAACAGCCTCAAAGAACATAAAAACAGGCAATCAATTAATTAAAACACATCTTAAAATTTCTTGTTGTTGTTTAGTCATTTAGTCGTGTCCGACTCTTCGTGACCCCCTGGAGCAGAGCACGCCAGGCACTCCTGTCTTCCACTGCCTCCCGCAGTTTGGTCAGACTCATGCTGGTAGCTTCGAGAACACTGTCCCGCCATCTCGTCCTCTGTCATCCCCTTCTCCTTGTGCCCTCCATCTTTCCCAACATCGGGGTCTTTTCCAGGGAGTCTTCTCTTCTCATGAGGTGGCCAAAGTCTTGGAGCCTCAGCTTCACGATCGGTCCTTCCAGTGAGCACTCAGGGCTGATTTCCTTCAGAATGGAGAGGTTGCATCTTCTTGCAGTCCGTGGGACTCTCCAGAGTCTCCTCCAGCACCAGAATTCAAAAGCATCCATTCTTCGGCAATCAGCCTTCTTTATGGTCCAGCTCTCACTTCAATACATCACTAATTCTATAATAGTGTTGTGTGTGTCTATATAATATGTGTGTGTATATCATAGAATTATATATGTGTGTGTGTATATCATTCTATGACACACACACACACACGCACACACACATATTATATAGACACACACCACACTATTATATTTTAGATACAGAGCTGGATAGACACACACACATACACACACACACACACACACACACACACACAGACACACACACATGCAGCTCTTAAAAAGTACCACTCAAGGTACTGAGTTCGAAACCTCCCCGACCCACCCGAGATACGTGCACTTCCCTCCTCCGGCCAGCAGGGGGCACCACAGAGACTCCACCTCTTCTGGCGGCCGCGGCGCATGTGTGAGGGCGGAGCTGCCGTCACGTGTCCCCTGCGAGGGGCGGGGGAGAGACTCGGGGCGACTTCTCCGACGGAGGGGGCGGGGCCCAACTCCGCGCCTGCTCGGTGGCGAAGGCAGCGGGGCAGCATCACGTGATCAGGCCCCTCCCCCTTTCCCTCACTTGCGACGCGAGAGCGAGGCTCGTTTCCGCTTCCGGCTGGCTAAGGAGGGCGTAGCGGTGGCCCGGAGAAAGAGAGAGCCAGAGCGAGGCTCATTTCCGCTTCCGGCTGCTTCAGGAAGGGCATTGAGGGAAGAGGCGGAGGAGAAGGAGAAGCGGCGGCGTCTTCCTCGACGCGCGCGCCCAGGTAGGCCCCGCCATGGGGGGGGGGGGAAAGGGGCCCGGCTGAGGCGAGGGGGGGCTGTGGGGAGGGGAGGGGCGCGCCTCGTGAAGGGGAAGGGGCGGCCCTCGTGGGAACGGAGGAGAGCGGCCCCCGGCAGCTCCAGCCTCCCTTCGCCCCTCGGGCTCCCCGGTCCCTTTGTTTATTTGCTTCAGGAAATCTGCGCCCCGCCTGGTCTTAGGGCCGAAAGCAACCTCAAAGCGGTTCCCAAAAAATTGAGACCAGAACGGCGAAATGTTACTACAGTGGTACCTCAGGTTACATACGCTTCAGGTTACAGACTCCGCTAACCCAGAAATAGTGCTTCAGGTTAAGAACTTTGCTTCAGGATGAGAACAGAAACCGTGTGGCAGCAGCGGGAGGCCCCATTAGCTAAAGTGGTGCTTCAGGTTCAGAACAGTTTCAGGTTAAGGACGGACCTCCGGAACGAATTAAGTACTTAACCTGAGGTACCACTGTATCATCATCATCATCATCATCAATGTTTCTTACGGCAAACAGCCAGTATACTAAATCCAGAATTTCTGACAATAAAAACGATCAGCATGGGATTTAACAATCAATATGCTATTTAAGTGGAATAATAAATAATAAGAATAAGAATAATACGAACATCAATGTTTCTTACAGCCAACAGCCAGCATACTAAAACCAGAATTTCAGCATAGTTCTTTACACAGACAGTAAAAACGATCAACATGGGATTTAACAGTCAATATGCTATTTAAGTGGAATAATACTAATATTATCATCAATGTTTATTGTGGCAAACAGCATAATAAAACCAGAGTTTCTGCATAGTTCTTCACATAGACAATAAAAACGACCAGCATGGGATTTAACAATATACTAATTAAGTGGAATAAAAATAATAATATTTAGTATTTATATCCTGCCAGTGGTTCCTGCACATAGAAAAACATAAAAAAACTTCAGACATCAAAAACTTCCCAATACAGAAATTGTGAAAGCCCCACTTTGACACAGACCAAAAGTTAAAATGCAAAAGCAGGTTAAAGTTGCCTCTGCTTTCCGAGCACCTGGGCAGGCTTGCCTAAACAGGAATGTTTTCGGTAGGAAGCTTCCCTCTGAATTCCTGTTGGCAGGGAGTTCCACAGGACTGGGCCCATGGTACTGAAGGGTCTGCTTTTTGTTGCCGTCAGGTGAGCCTCAACAACTTGGGGGGGTCAACAACACTCCTGATCTCAGCGGTAGAGCTGGAGTACAAGGGTTCAGGTTACCCATGGTCAGTTTTGCTCCCCAGTCAGTTGTCTCTCTCGTTTATTATTAGTGTTACTGCTACAGCTACATACCGTCCTGGAAAAGGTTTTGAGAAGGGCAACCAAAATAATCAGGGGGACATATATATATGTAGTTCCTTTTATTTAGTCTTGTTGAAGCCATTACAAAAGACAGATCAAGGGGGTGGAGCAATGCAAACCCCCCCCCCCCATTGGAAAGGTTGCTGCATTCGGTGCTTTTTCAGTTTAGAAGAAAGGTTGGACAATGTGTGTGTGATAGGAGCATACAAGATTATGCATGGTGTGGGAAAAGCAGATAGTGTGAAGTTTCCATTTTCATGGTATCAAAACTCTTTAGGAAACCTGAGGCAGCTGATTATTGGAAGCGTCAGGATAAAGTACAAGTGCTCATTCCTGCAAGAGGCAGTAAGAGGCCCCTTCTCAATGGCCCCTAAGCTATAATGGCTATGTTCTCACCCCAGTGTTGGAGGCAGTATGCCACTGAATACCATTTGCTTGGAATTGCAAGTGGGGGGGAGGTGTTGTTCCGTAAGCACCTGTTTAGCCTCTGAGAGAACAACTAGATGGACAGCTGGCTTGATCCAACAAGATACAGTGGTACCTCAGGTTACAGACGCTTCAGGTTACAGACTCCGCTAACCCAGAAATAGTACCTCGGGTTAAGAACTTTGCTTCAGGATGAGATCAGAAATCGCACAGCAGCAGTGGAAGGCCCCATTAGCTAAAGTGGTACTTCAGGTTAAGAATGGCCCTCCAGAACGAATTAAGTTCTTAACCCAAGGTATGACTGTATTGGGTTGGCGACTGTGAGAACAGGCTTCCTCCAGCAGGGTGGTCTTTTGTTCTTAAGGCTCGTGTTCTTAAAGACACTAGGTTGGGAAGCCTTGATTCCAACACAGGTGCTGGGGAAATAGAGTCGATAGGGGAAGAATATGTTGTTATTTTAACGACATGCAGTGTGGGGTGGCGGCTGGGAGAGTCCTGAACTGAGGACCAGGTAGTCCCCATGTACATATGCCTCAGGTACATCACCTTAACCTGTAGTAAGGGTGGGGGGGAGTTGGGGAAAGCCATGATACTTCTTTACCTTGCAGCCTTATGTAAGGATTAAGGAGGAAATACCTTTGAGCAATCTAAGCTCTGCATCAGTGGTTTATCAATCCATGAGTGCAGGCTGAAGTAAGCCATGGAAACCTAAGTGACCCGGCTGGGTGCTTATTGGAGTAAGGAAGAAGCCCTGCATATCCTTGGTGATAAATCCTTGAGGACCTAAATATAGGTCAATGATCGCACCCCTGGGGAGGAAGTAAAGGTGCATGGAAATCACCTGAAGCATCCCAAGCTACAGCTGACTGGTGTGTGGAAATTCCTGAATATCACCATTTGCCAGAAACCACAGCCCTGTCCCTGTGCTTGGAATGCCTGGCAAAGTTGCAGTGAGGGTGCCTGTCCATTGTTATGAGAGCAGATTGAAGAAAATTTATTTCTGGCCTGACTGTGCTGGCTGCCAGTTAGTTTCCGGGCCCAATTAAAAGTGCTGTTTATGGCCTATAAATCCTTAAACAGCTCAGGACCGCAATACAGTAAGCCCACAACTTAATGCAGATATAACTTGTGCACATTCAGCTTCACACATTTGGCACAAAACAAAGCAAAAACAAATTCAAAGGGGACAAGCATTTGTGGGAAAAAGACTTTGGCAATCTCAAGGACCACCTTTCCCCATATGAACTGACCCAGACCCTGTGATCATCATCACCTGAGGCCCATATTCATGTGCCCCTTCCACAAGAGGTCTGGAGGGCGGCAACACAATAAACGGGCCTTTTCTATGGTGGCTCCCCACTTGTGGAATTCTCTCTCTGGTGAGGCTTGCCTCGCACCTTCATTACTTATCTTTAGGTGCCAAATATTAACATTCCTCTTTTCCCAGGCCTTTGGCCTTTTAAACTGCTTAGTTTGTTATTTTGTTATGCATTTTTGTGTTTTTATACTGTAAACCATCCTGTGATCCTTGGATGAAAGGCAGTATATAAATTTAATTAATTAGTAGTAGTAGTGGTAGTTTCTATCTAGGAAAAAACCCAAACCGCTCTCATGCATCAAGACACTGATACAAAGTGTTGCTGGCAATTGTAAATGAGATGCTGTAGTTGTGGGGCTTGGAATTTAGCCATGTTTACTAGAAAGTAAATGCTAGTGAGTTCTGCTGCCAGAGGAGTGCGCCTAGAATTACAGCTGTGATACCATCACAGGTCTCCATGTCACTCTTCTCTCTAATACCTAAAGAATAGCTGTATTTTATGTATGAACAAACACTTTCTCTGCTGGCACACCCTTTAGTGTTTGTGTGTATAAAGATCAGGTATACCCTCTTGCTTTGCTGTTTGTTAACACACAAGCTTTATAAACTTCATGGAGACCCACGATCAATATTTGCACTCCTGTGGCAATCTAGAAAGCAAGCTGTCGCCGTACGTGTTAACGTACACTGTATGGATTGTGAATCCCTACTGCAACATTCAGTAGATGTCTAAAGTACCTCTCTGTTTCTGTAATGCTTTTCGTACTACAGCATTCTGCATCTCTAGGACCAAATCGGATGGGAAATGCTCCCCCCCCCTTCCATATCAAATCATGTGGGGGCCTCAGGTGTCTTCTATCACTTACTGAAGGGTTTTTTTTCGGGCGTAGGGTGTTCTGGCACGTCCAGAAATGGCTTATTCAAAAACAGTTTCCAGTTAAATGATTGTTTTTCCCTCCCTCCCATTCCCTAGGGCTCAGTATGTTTAAGCAATAATGCAGTATGTTGGTGCATTTCCTTATTTTTTTATTTGGGTTTGTGACATAATAATAATAATTTATCATTTATACCCCGCCCATCTGGCTGGGGTTCCCCATCATCATGGTTCTTACGTAAATAACTGACCACAGTTTTCCATTCTGCTAGGATGATTCCTTCCACCTAAGATTATTTTGTAGGGCAAGGTTTAATGAGGCACTTAAAAGCTGAAACTGCACTACCTCTGGAGATACTCGTTGATCACCAGTGCTGTTTTGCGTCTAGTGAAGTGGTGCCAAATGGTTGCCAACAATGAAACAATTTAAGCTAAGCCATGAGGGAATTGAGACAATTTAGCTCTGTGTTGTCTGCTGAGATTTCAGCAGCTAGACAATTTGCAGACAAGAAGAATAACAGGATTCCAGATACGCTATCGTTTGTTCATAGGTAGGTATGATTAGCTGTTGTGAAGAGGTCGGCTAGTTGGTCCTTTGAATGCATCAGAATCACGTTTCTTTTCCTTGGAAGCTTTTACTGCTGTTTCTAACAAACCACGGTTTAGCATTTTGTTCTAACCCAAGCAAACTGTGGGTTGTCTTGCTGAAACAGACAAACTTCAATCCTTGCTTTATGAACCTTACTTGTTTCAGTAAACCATACTTAAAATGAACTTCAAGGTTGGACTTACCACTAAACTGTGGCCAATTGAAAACGGAGGCAAAGGCTTTTGATCCCCTTATGGTCAGGGGAGGAAGGTCGTGTGAGAGCCTGAGACTTGTCCAGGTTCAATCCCATAATGATAAACCATAGTTTATCTTGACACTCTATGGGCTGAAGGATATGAGACAGTGATTCACCCTGCTCTGACCAAAGGATCAGATCAGCAAAGAAGATTCTTGGAATAGCATTAAACCAGAGCAGGTCAAAACTTGGTTGGGGTTGCTTCCTGGTCTGATCAACAAGAGAGCTTAGCTTGCTGTCGTCACCCTGTTCTCTCAGATTTCATTTGCCCCTGCCTTATTTGAGCACTTCCTCCAACCCACAAACATGTCCCTACCACAAAAGTATCCAGAAGTGCTGGGGAAGTTGTACAGCCAGGCTGAATTAGTTTCAGTCGCTTGCGTGCACTTGTTTTATAATCCAGTTTCACTGTTGCAGAATTCCTGGCTTCCCTTGGTGGGTGCGGCTGTGTAGCTAGTACCAAGGACCTTTGCATCTCTGTCATTCTGGTCATAGCTGTGCCAATCCAAGGCTTAGTCAGCAGCTGGCTTAAAGGTCTTGCCTCTCTCCTCCATTCCCCTTCCTCATTCATGGCATGGGTGTGGCAGCACAGAGGTCATCAAAGCCGGCAATTAGTGCTGAGAAGCTGTTCTATTTTTAGGCTTTGCCTGAGTGTTGATCAGGATGGGGAGGGAGGAATAACTCTTGGATACACTCCTGCTAGAGTAATTCAGTATTTCTGTTACTTTCCTGCTTCTCTTCTTGGAAACTAAGGGTTGCTGTTGTCTGACTAGACCCATTGGGATTAATGGACCTAAGTTTGCCTTGTCCACTGGCTCCAGTGGCTCTGCTTTGAGTAAGACCAACATTGCGTACAAATCCAGAAGAAAGAAATGTTACACACACATAAGCAAGTGTGAATAAGAACGGAGCCTTCTGCCAAGAGATCTGTCCCAGCCAATATTTGTATCTTGCACAAGTGCCTCTACTGCACTTAAGATATTAAGTGCATCAGGGACATGGGTGGCGCTGTGGTCTTAACCACTGAGCCTCCTGGGCTTGCCGATCGGAAGGTCGGCAGTTCGAATCCCTGCAACGGAGTGAGCTCCTGCTGCTCTGTCCCAGCTCCTGCCAACCTAGCAGTTCGAAAGCACGGCAGCGCAAGTAGATAAATAGGTACCGCTGTGGCGGGAAGGTAAACTGCATTTCCATGCACTCTGGTTTCCGTCACGGTGTTCCTTTGCTCCAGAAGCGGTTTAGTCCTGCTGACCGCATGACCTGGAAAGCTGTCTGCGGACAAACGTCGGCTCCCTTGGCCTGAAAACGAGATGAGCGCCACAACCCCATAGTCACCTTTGACAGGACGTAACTGTTAGAATTTCAGCTCCAGTCGTCCGAGCTGATATGGCTCATCTTCCTTTGAGCCCAGCAGAGCATTAAAACAACGATGTCCACAACAGAAGGATGAGGCAGGTATGGGCTACATTGCTATACTTTATTACTAAGCTATACAGAGAGCAAAGAAAAACACATCTCCTCTGTATGAGAGCAGAGAGCAACTGAACAAAAGAAACGAAAGAACAAAGGGAACAGGAAACCAGTAACATCACATCCCGTCTCCGTTTCCCGTGAGAATCCAACAGTATCTGGACTTTCTGGAATGTAAACAGTCCTGTGACTGCAAGGATCTGCTCAGTGAGAGAAACAGAAACTAACAGTAACTGTCCAGGGGTCCTTTACCTTTTTACCTATTAAGAGCATAGGCAAACTCTGGCCCTCCAGATGTTTGGAACTATACCCATCATCCCTGACCACTGGTCCTGTTAGCTAGGGATGATGAGAATTGTAGTCCCAAACATCTGGAGGGCCAGAGTTTGCCTATGCCTGATCAAGAAGATTCCTGCTGCGCCAGACTTAAGGGCATCCTGTTCTCACAGCGGCCAGCTGTATGCCCATGGGAAGCCCACGAGCAGGACCCGGGCACAACCGCAGTCCCCCTTACCTACATTTCCCGTGCAAGTGGTATTCCCAGGTAGACTGCCTCTGATATTATGGGTACTTGATATTGGTCCGGATGGGTTGTAGGATGTCCTGTGCGTCAGGGGATTCAGCGGGGCTCCTCTGTGTTCCCCCATTGGGTGGGGTGGGGTGGTTTTGCCACTCCTCTCTGGATCCCTCATTACCCCAGTTATGTTAGGATGACCAGAATGTGTGGGTCACATGGAAAATAGGAATATGCTAAATTTGGGGGGAGCATCTGCTCGTGCTCTTAACTGTAATTAAGGGTTCCTGAAGAACAACTACCTCCCATATGTACCCTCCTGGATCTTCTGTTCAGCATAATATATAAGGCATTGTTTTCAGGTTTGGCAACTGGGCCCAAGGCCTTGGAGTGCCTTCCCCAGGGAGGGCCAAATGACCCCACTGCCAGATGAAGACCCAGATCTCTAGGGAGGCTTTTGAGGGAAGCGGAATGGATGTAGGGTTCTTGTCTGTTCTTGTTTTCCCTGCTGATCTGCTGAACTTTCTGGATGCCTGTTGTGATTACTGATTCTGCTGTTGAAACTTAACTGTTTAGCTCATGGTTTGATTGTGCTTGTTGTACGTTTTCAACACTTCCTCGGGGGAAGAAATATGGGATAGATTTTTCTCAAGTTATTGTGCAGCATTTAAAGGGGTAAATGGCAGCGGCAGGTGCTCAGGAAGGGGGGTGGCAAAGGTTCTGAGGGTGGGAATAGTTTGTTGCAAATTGCAAGCATTCAATTATGCATTGCTCAATGTTAAATGGAACGCTGGCCCAATTGCTGATGTGCCGTCAGCAGATTTACTGACACCGTTGCGCCACTTGCCTTTAAAGGCAAAACATCTTGCTAAACACGCGTAGCACCAGCTACCTTGACCTGGAGAGTTTGTTCTTCTGGCGTGTTTATGTGTGTGTATTGTGATGGTTCCATTATTTTTCTTCTGTGATGCTCTTCCTGACTGGGGACTCAGTCCTTGTTCAGGGGTCTTAGTCAGAATCTTTTATCCTAGTGAAAAGGGATGTCTCCTAAGACTCAAATGAGCAGCAAGCGCTCACTTCAACTCATCGCTTGCACTAACATGGGGCCCTTTTCATTCACAGTGATACAGGGACCTTTTTATCCAGCAGAAATAGGCAGCAGCAGCTTTTATCTAGTGCAGTGATGGCTAAACTTGGCCTGCCAGCTATTTGGGGACTACAATTCCCATAATCCCTGACCACTGGTCCTGTTAACAAGGGATGATGGGAGTTGTAGTCCCAAAACAGCTGGAGGGTCAAGTCTGGCCATCACTGCATCTAGCAGGTCCAACCAATAAGATGATTTGTGGTTTTACAAGATGCTACCAATGTTGGGTGGGGTTGTTTTGATTTATACAAACGTATGTGACTTATTTCTTTCCCTTTTATGATATTGTGTATTAATGTTTTTAAATGTACCTCTGCTAACAAGTGACTAATAAGTCCCATTAATAATAATACTGACAATAGAAGAAATCCTAAAGGAAATAGACCAATTTGGGGAAATAGCAGGCTTCAAATTAAATAAAAGGAAAACAAAGATGATGGTAAAGAATATGGACCAAAGTGCAATAGAAATAATCCAAAACCAGTCACAGATACAGGCGGTTAAGAAAGTGAAATATCTGGGGATTTGGCTTACGCCTAAAAATATAGATCTATTCAAAAACAACTACGAGCCAGTGTGGAAAGAAATAAGAAAAGATCTGGAAGTATGGGGAGGACTGAGATTGTCCCTTTGGGGAATGATTAATATTATTAAGATGAACGTGCTACCGAGGGTACTATTTCTATTCCAGACTATTCCCATAATTAAGGGGAGCCGAACGTTTAAAGAATGGCAAAGAGTGCTATCAAGATTTATCTGGCAGGGCAAAAAACCTCGAATAAAATTCAAACTGTTGACAGACAGAAGGGAAAGGGGAGGGTTTGCTCTGCCGGACCTGAGACTATACTATGAGGCATCATGCCTCTGTTGGATAAAAGACTGGGCCAAATTAGAGAATAAGGAGCTACTCGACTTAGAGGGCTTCGACAACAGGTTCGGTTGGCATGCCTATTTATGGTGTGGCAAGAGGAAAACACACAAGGGGTTTGAAAACCATATTTTTAGAGGCCCACTTATCAAAATATGGGAAAGGTATAAAAATATCTTAGAACCTAAAATCCTGCATTGGCTCTCACCTCTTGAAGTGATGAGTGTTAAGAAAATTAATATGAGAAGTGACTGGGCAACATATGGCCAACTGTTAATGAAAGAAGATGGGAAATGGAAAGTAAAACCATATGAGCAAGTTAAGGAGCATGTGTATGACTGGCTACATCACTTTCAAGTTAGTGAGATGTTCAGAAAAGAGGCCAAAGACAGAGGGTATGCAGACAAAGACTCAAAATTTCAGACGGAAATTATAAATAATGAGGTGAAAACAATATCTAAAATGTATAAGATGTTGTTGGATTGGAATTTGGCAGATGAAGAAGTTAAGACAGTAATGATTCGATGGGCTAGTGATATAGGACATACTATACAATTTGAGGACTGGGAGAACTTATGGAAAGAAGGTCTGGATTTTACTGCGTGTATGACGGTGAAAGAGAACGTCATGAAGATGTTTTACAGGTGGTACATAACACCTGCGAAACTATCGAAAATGTACAAAGTAGACAGCAAATGTTGGAAATGTGAAAAGAAGGAGGGCTCCTTTTACCACATGTGGTGGGAGTGTGGGAGAGTGAGAGAATTCTGGGAAGAAGTTTATATCGAACTAAAGAAGGTGCTAAAGTATACGTTTATTAAAAAACCTGAAATCTTTCTGTTAGGGAACGAAATAAAAAAGAAAGACCATAAATTTGTTTATTACGCAGTCACAGCAGCAAGGATAGTTCTTGCCCAGAAGTGGGAAAAAAAGGAAATGCCAACAACAGAGGAGTGGAGATTGAAGTTATTAGACTACGCGGATTTAGATAGACTAACAGGGAAGATTAGACACCTAAGAGACCAAAAGTTCATCAAGGATTGGGGGAAATATGTAGACTATCTGGAATATATTAGTAAAGGTCAAATAACGTTAAGGGGATTCAGAGAAGCACTGTGAAAGACCAAGAGGTATTGTTTAAGGAAAATAGAGGAAGAGGAATGCGTAATGACAATACAAACCAGGCAATGTGTAATTTTGATTTTGACTATGGAAGATTTACGGGCGAGCTGAAGGAAGTCCAGAAAGAGATGACAATGTTAATTTGATAGGTAAAATTTTTTTATTGTGTATACTGTATATTTGTTTTGTGTTTTGTTGCTATTTTTCTTTTTTCTTATGCTTGCTGTTGTGGTCTTTTTTTCTTTCTTTTTTTTCTTCTTTTTGGAAAATCAATAAATATCTATATGAAAAAATAATAATAATAATACTGACGCTGATGGCACTGATACGGTGGCTGCGGGCAGTGACTCTCAAATACAGTCGTACCTTGGATCTCAAACTGCTTAGTTGCCAAACGTTTCAGCTGCTGAGCGATCGAAAACCGGAAGTGAGTGTTCTGGTTTTCGAATGATTTTCAGAAGCCAAATGTCCGGCACGGCTTCTGCAGCTCCTGAAGACAATTGGAAGTCGCGCCTTGGTTTTTGAACGGTTCCGGAAGTCGAACAGACTCCTGGAACTCATTCTTTTTGGCAACCAAGGTTCGAATGTAGTGGTTTGTAGGAACCCAGTTGATGGTGAAGGTGGCTGAGCATGCAAAGGCTTAATGATGTGCAGTTCAAGAACTCTCATTTGTGCCCCAGAATGTGCTTCATCTAAATTACATGCCTGCTGTAGTCTGAAATTCTGTATTAAACCAATCTCATTTATTTCTTTTACAGGAAAATGTCAGCTGCTGACGACTTCTCGGTAAGTCTTCCAACTTGGCTACTTTCTAAGTTGCAACCAGAGTGGCGTTGATTTAAATCACTAGTCAGTAAGACTTGATTTAAATCATTTTTTTACAGAAATCCTCATTATTGCTGGTATAATCTTAATATTTACAACCATATGAAGGTTTCATTTTTTGGAATAATAAATTTTCAGAGTAGTTTTAACAGTTTTATCAAAAATTACTGATTTGGTTATACTATTAGAAATACATAGACAGATAATTATGAAATTATTGTGATGTTAACTATATTTGGACAACTTTTCTGCTGTATATTTAAATAACAATTTACTTAACTGAAACATTAACAGTATAGCATATGCATCCATGTTTGTTAACTGATGTGGTTAAACGGGGTTTTTTATATAAAAAAACTTAAACTGAGTTTTGGGCACACATGAAAAACTTAAAACAAATCCTTATTTCCTGATGAATAACCTTTGGACTATAATGTAACTTAGTTAGAAAACTATCTTTAGAAAGATTTCCTCCCCCAAAAAGCATTTTATTTTAAAAATCCAATTTAAATTTTAAAAAATCATATTTTTTATTTTATTTTTTAAAATCAATGATTTTTATCCACCCTGGTTGCAACCAATGTGCGATTGCATCGAGACCAATTCCGATGTTTGAACGGATGATGGTGTGTATTCCAATGCAAACCCAAGAGCTGAATTTTTTATGGGGAAAGAAGCACATTAAGTTGCCATAGCTTTTTACACTGACCCTTGAATGTTACTGTTGAACTGCTTCATTTTGTTAATGCAGTTAACCTCCCCCATCCCACATAATGTTAGTGGTTAATCTCTGCCCACTGGGACTATAACTGCGTTGTTGGGCAGGAGAGGTTGAGATTGTCCATCTGACAAGCGTGTGGTTGGAGCCCTGATAAGAGGAGGCAGAAGGTTTAAGAGAAAGCTTTTCCGAAGAAGGGAAGGCAGGGCCTAAACCATGAAGACATCTTGATAAATTGCAAGGCAGAGGCGACGTCAGCGTGGAACAAATGTGGAATGGAGGGAGGGAGAGAATAGGCAGGCAACCATGGACTGGAAATGGCCTGAACAATTGTGACCCACCAGTAAGCTATGTGGGTTTGCAGAAAAATTCCCAGTGCCCCAAATCAACAGAGACCGGACTAAGTGCAATTGTCTTACTTATAACAACACTTTTTAAGGTATAATGAAAAACCTCACCCTCCCACAATATATAAGGGTCTGGTGAGTTCTGTTTCAGTGTATCTGAAGAAGGGTACATGCACACAAAAGCTTATACCAAGAACAAACTGAGTTGGTCTCTTAGGTGCTACTGGACAATTTTTTTATATATTTCAACACTTTTAAAAAGTGGTTTGTTAAAATCTCCATGCTGTATAAATAGTTTTTTCCCCCTTAATATCGAACAGTGTTTGAGCTGATGTGCTTACCTGGGGGAAATTTGAGAAAGGCACACTTAACCCGGCAAGTTCACATGTTAACTTGGAAGTGGTTTTACTTGGGATACTTCAGAGTTGACCATTGATCGCCTTAACCTTCTTTAAAGAACAGTAAAGCGGAGGTGCTGAAATCTTGGTGGGTCACAGCGAGAAGCTGGCCGCCCCAGAGTCGGGTCAGGACTCACCGGTAGAGAATTTGCTGTGGAAAGGCACAGTGAGTTCCCCCATGTCTTGAATCTGGTGTCCTTCGATGGTGGGATGAGCAAAGAAGGTATCAAAGCAGTCTAGAGAGAGATGAGAGGTTGTTCGTATGTGACTGATGCCAGAGATGGTGGTGGTGGTGGTGATGATGATAAAGCGTAGGCTCCTCTGGTGGAGTAGCAACAGTGGTGGAGTCTCACCCCGTGTTTCGTTTTCCTAGCTGGCGGATGCTCTCCCAGACACGTCTCCTGCCAAGAACGCCTCCTTGGGCAACACGAAACCTGCTCAGCAGCCCGGCCAGCCTCCCCAAGCCTGGCCCACATCCAACCCCTGGAACAACCCGCCAAGTGCTCCCCCCGCGGCAATGTCGGGGCTGCCTCCCAGCACGTCCACCTCCAACGTCCCTTTTGGACCCCCTCCCACGGGAATGTACCCTTCCCTCCCCCCCGGAGCTCCTGCCCCCTTCCCGCCTCCTGGCTCAGCTTGCCCCCCTCCTGGCACCCCTTACCCGCCCCCAGGCCCTGCCCCACCCGGCCAGTACCCTCCTCCAAACATGTCCTTCCCAGAACTCCCCAGGCCCTACGGGGGCCCAGCAGAGCCGGCTGCGCCCCCTGCTGCCGCCGTTGGGCCGTGGGGGTCCATGTCTGCCGGAGGAGGATGGGGACCCGCCGTGGGGGGCCAGTACCCTGCGCCTAGTGTGCCGTACCCACCCCCGGGGCCGTATTCCACTCCCACCCAGGCACCGGGGGCCGCTCCTACAGTGCCGTGGGGCGCCGTCCCCCCCGGACCATGGGGGCCTTCGCCACCAGCCCCATTTCCCCCGCCCACAGGGTCCTATCCGGCTCCAGGACTGTACCCAACGCCGCCGAATCCTTACCAAGTGCCACCTGCGCCCGCTGGAGCTCCGTCCATGCCAGGGGGCCTTCATGTGAGTACAGCAAGCTGCTGCTTCTTCTCCTAACAGTCCCTTCATTTGCAGCTCAGCTTTAGAAATGTCCTCCCCCAATTGCTGTGCTTCTTCAGAGGCAGCTGCTGAATTGCAGCTTTTAATTTGATAAGTTTTATTTTTCCTTATTCTTTTTATTTGGGGTTTTTATTTATTTATTAGATTGATATACCATCCCTTCATCAAAAGATCTCGGGGGCGGTTCACAAGATAAAAATACAAGATAAAAGCTCAAATTGTTAGAACAGAAACATCCCCATTGTAGCCAGCAGTGGGCAGCAACCTGCTGTTGGGGGTGGGAAATAGCCAAGGATACATTGATAAGTGCAGATCATAGCCTCTTCTGCCCATTTCAGTGAGTCACGTTTAGGGCCCTCATGCTTCAGGGGGGGAAACCTATTGGTGAGTGACAATGGTCTAAAAAACAGGGAATCTCTAGGCATGGCTTCTGCTGGTCAGAGGGTGTGATTTCCGTATGCAACACTAATCCTATCCCCATAGCATGTTCTGTAGTCACTGCAAGAACAGCCCTGGTAGCATCATTTTTTAAAAAGAAAAGAATCTGCTGCCTGTCTAACACTGTCCTTTTCCCCATGCAGATAATAAACTGGCTTCAGTCGCACACAAAAGGCTCAGATATAGATTTATATCTGTTGAGAGAAACGCGCGTTTAATGGTGTTGCACATTTGTCAACCCCTCAACCCTTCGTCTGGCTCCTGGAGCAAACCCTCTGTAGTTTGATCTTGGATCTGCAGAATTTGACCTCTCTCTCTCTCTTTTTATTCTTTTCCCCAGCCTTACCGTTGAACTTGTGCCGGGCTGATGAAGTGCAGTCTCCTCACCTACAACTGCTATTTACAAGAGAAGTTAAAACATTCGTTTTCTGTAACCTTTTGGAGTCTCAAAAGAGCTCGCTCGCCTTCTGCCTGCTCATCTGAGGCACGGAGGAGGACTCTGCGTAAGCTGGACTCTGCTCAAATGCTGAAGTAACCTTTTTGTTTGTCAGTGAATTAGGATAAAACATGCCCCAGCTGCCCGATCCTTGCTTGGGAGGTGAGGACCCCACCTTGGAATATGCGGCTGTTTGCCCAGAGAGTTAGGACTGCTCCAGAATAGTCCAGGAATTTGATGGAAGGCCTGGACCCATTGCTGGACTTGTGTCTGTGTGTTCAGGTTATTCAAGTCAATTCAATAAACTCTGTGTATTCTGGAGAAATTCTTGGACAGATGGGCCAGACACATTACAAGTCACTCATCAAACTGAAAAGAAGCAAACCATGTTAATCTGGAGGCAGTTCTCCACATCACATTCAATTTATCTTAGCCATGTTCTGGGAGATAGTTGGCAGAGATTTAGATCTGACACTTGATGTCTAGCCTCCAGGCAACATCGTTGCACCGCCCAATTTAGGTGTTCAGGCAGTTCGGATAGATCATTCTGAGGGGCTAGTCTGCCAGCCGAATTAGACTTCACTGTTTTCATTAAGAGAATGGATTTTCCCTCTGAGATGGTCCATATATTAAATCTAAGACTAGAACTGCCATTGGGTTGACTGATGAGCCGTGATAACTTTTGGGTTGTTTTTGTCCTTCAGATGGAATTAAAATGTTTATTGTAGGGAGGAGGCAGGAATCCGAACAGAATAATCCTCTTCTTGCTTAGTGGCTCCAGAATCCATGGTCCTTGCATAACCGCTGCCCTCACTTGGGAACCGATGGTGTCTATTATCAGAACTCCACAAAGCGCAGTTGCACCTTCACTTGAGTGCTGTCGTCTTATTCCCAAATCAGATGGCAGAGTCTAATATCGGATTAAATAGGAAGGTCGTTCTGCCGTGGGGCGTGTCTCCTGAAGTCTGTTCTCAGGCCGTCTTGGTTCAACAAAGTAAATTGCGTATAGCCAACACCGGGCAGTACTTGCAGCAGCAGTTTTAACTTGCCTGTGTGTGTACTTTCCCCTTCCATTCTGGTTTCTCAGACTTCGTCTCTAGGCTCAAGTAAACCTCTCCTTCAGACAGCCCCTGTAGGGATGGCACCATGCGCTCATCTGGTTGCTGTTGGCGTCAGCAGTGTTGCAGGACAGGACAGCCTTGCCAGTAAACCCACAGTTTAGTTGCCTGCAAAACCAGCTGTGTTGTCTGTTTGACAAACCTCTGTCTGCTCATCCAAAGGATTCATAGGCAAGTGACCATTTAGAAGCCATCTGTGGGAAATGGCTCTGCAGGAGGGCACCCTGTTGCTCATCGGTGTCTCACCCCTGAGAATTGCAAGCCTGGGTAGAGTAGAGATGAGATGTTCTTCTCTAGCGGCTGCAAAAAAAAATACTGGTTAATCATGGCAGGACTAGGTTTCCCTTTGGGTTCCTTCCGACTCTACGATTCTGTGCTGTGGAGTGGACATGGAACAGGGAGTTTAAACAAACAAAATTTTAAAAATCTGCATGTGTGGAATGGAGGGGCCTTTCCAGTCTGTGCTTGTGTAAGTTTGTGGCAAGCGTTTATTTCCCCTTGGCTGCATGCCTTCCTTCCATCTTGCACTTCTCTGATGGGGATATTGCACCCTCCCAGAAATTCAGAGCCTAGTATTTTCTTGGTTGTGGGGAAGGGAGAATGCATTTCCCCCCTGGCTAGCACATTCATTGTTGTTGTGATTTGCTCGGTGGTATGTGACTTGGCAACACCCGCAACTATTGGATATTGTTCAGTGTGGTAATTGAGGTTAGTGACCGGGGACAATTCCCCTCTCCATCCCCAACTCCACCAGCTTTGTCAAGAACTCCAAGCCTAATAAACCCTGAAGTAAAAGTCCTGCTAACCTTTCAAAAAAAAAAAGAAAGAAGCAACCTTTGGTTTTATGTTCTAATATGGCTCTTTGAAGTCTGTGAGCTGTGCTGCTTCTGTGCTAGAAATCCCCTCCCTGCATGCACATTCAGCAAAGTTATTTGTTCTCCTGTTTGGGTGGGATGCATTATTGGCACTGAACAGGGACTTGCCAAAGTATGCAAAAGCTAAAATGAAGCGTGGGCATGCGTTGACCTGTGGAAAGGCCCCAGAATCACCGTTTAGCACTTGGGAGTCGTTTACCGTATTTGCCATTCCGTTTTGGACAGGGCAGGAGTGGTTTGTTCCAGGTCCGAAGCGTGCGATCTTCTGAGGTGTGCAGGAGAGAAATGCAAATGTACCTTCCATAGACCAGCTTAAGACGATCCACGTGTATGTCTTCTGTGTGCTTTTTTTTCTTAAAAAAAAAAAAAAAAAAAACTCTTGGAAATAACGAACGATAAAGGAGTTTTTCACAAGGCTGGAGCAGACCAGTGGTCGTGCCGAACCTCAAGCTCATAGGACAGACTTTTCCAAAGGTGCGTTCAGTGCCTCCACCCTGAGGCCGTCCTTCTGTAGAGACTGCAGGATTTGTAGTGCCCCTGGAGAGGATGAGGAGAGAGACCGTAGACCTGGCTAAGAGCACATCACATCGTCTGTGAATTCAGCTGTAACCCGCTTGGCTGAAGCTCCTGCAAAAGTAGGTGCTAAGATCCCACGAGAAACTGTAAGGGCCTTCAAGTCTCGTCCAGCCTCCCTTCTGTTCCTATTGATCATGCACATGCAAAAGTGTTGGGGAGGCAGTGGAGTCACAAAGTGTGCGTCCTGTCCCCGGCCAGCAGCCAGTGCAAACAAGCGGTGGTATCTCTCAGCCAGGACAAGGGGGCGGGTTTTGGCTATACACTGTTTTCACCTTGTGTGTTGGCTTTGGAACCTAAACCCCGCGTAAGATGCGGCTCTGCTGCACCATGCAGGTTTACTCAGAAGTAGGCCCCACTGAGCATGACGGGACTTACTCCCAGGTAAGTGGATATATGATTGCAGTCACTGGACTAAGCAGCTTGGACAGAAAGGCTGGCCGGCCGCTGCTTCATCTGTTCCAAATTAAGACGATGAAACCTGAATTCAGGGCTCTGCAGATTTATTAAACCTCTGCCCAGATGCCATGCCGAGAGAGAGCCTGGATTCTGTGCGGAAGTTTGTGCAGGGCACCACCCGTAACCATTCACTACTTTGGCACAATTCTGGGGTGCTAGGAAGCGGCAGGAGCAGAGGGCCAGGCAGGTTGCGGAAACCCCAGTCAGCGACAAACACACCCTTGGGAGATCTGCCGCAGTTTCTGATTCCTGTGTCCGGATTTCCACATTCTCTTCCTTTTTCACTTCCCTCAGAAACGCTGCCCAAACGCAGCAGCAACTAAATAGGAGTCAGTCGACAGATGCATTGCTCTGGTTCATCCTTCCCACAGCCAGGCGCCTGTCGGATGTTTTGAACTGCCAACTCCTGTCACCTGGGTGGGCCTTGATGGGAGCTGGCAGGCCTAAACATCTGGAAGGCTGTGGAGAAGGATGCTCTGGTGACACCGTTTGGATAAAAGGGATCATGCGTTGCTGATTGGCATCTGTCCGTCTCAGGAGACGATGGAAAAGTGCACCTTCAGAGACCGATATAGGAGAGAGATGTTTTGTTGCAGCTGGGGCAGATGAGGGTGTCCGGTTGTGCCACTGCAGGTGCACATGGCGTATCTTCTCTCTCTGCTCCCTCCCAGTGTGCATATGTGGAAAAATATATATATATATATATATATATATATATATATATATATATATAATTTGCTTTCGTAGATTTTCACGGGTACAGGAATGCAGGTTTTGGTGTCTTCGGGACTCTTACACGGGAAGACACCCGAAGACACCAAAACCTGCATATATATATATATATATATGCAGGTTTTGGTGTCTTCGGGTGTCTTCCCGTGTAAGAGTCGGGGTGTCTGTGCGACGTTTCGACGAGGTCTCACTCGTCATCTTCAGGCTGGTGCTTTCGGCTTCTTGTTACTGGAACAGAGCAGAGTCTGGTGTTTGAGTTCCTATAAATACTGTTGAGGGGTGTGGTGTATAGCCTCCAACGTTCTGGGTAGAGAGGAAGTTCCTAGATTAGTGTGCCTTTTCTTCTTTTGTTCCTTAATTACTTGAGGGATGTCTTGGGTGATTTCATGAGTGATATTCTGAATATCACTGGGTGGGTCATTAATTACTTGAGGGATATCTTGGGTGATTTCATGAGTGATATTCTGAATATCACTGGGTGGGTCATTAAGTGTAGATTAGTTGCTAAAGCTCTCGTGTCTTGACCTCTTGAGCTTGTGAAGAGTTTTTCTGAGAAGATGGCTGTGCTGCATTTAGTTGTGCTCTGGCTTGGCTTCGTGTATAGGGGCGAGCTATGGTTTTGTGCCTTGTGCCAGCCAGATCTGTGTAGGGATTGCAGGGGGGTGCAGCATCCGGAGGTGCCACTATAGTTTGGTTGCTGGATGGAGTCTGTAATATGTCTGTGGAGAGGGTCTGGGTTTGGGAACTTCTAATCTAGAACACTAATCTAGGAACTTCCTCTCTACCCAGAACGTTGGAGGCTATACACCACACCCCTCAACAGTATTTATAGGAACTCAAACACCAGACTCTGCTCTGTTCCAGTAACAAGAAGCCGAAAGCACCAGCCTGAAGATGACGAGTGAGACCTCGTCGAAACGTCGCACAGACACCCCGACTCTTACACGGGAAGACACCCGAAGACACCAAAACCTGCATTCCTATACCCGTGAAAATCTACGAAAGCAAATATATATATATATATATATATATATATATATATATATATATATATATATATATATATAAAAATCAAAGTTTCTCTTCTGGGTATATATGGAAAAAGTCACAGCAGTATATGCAAGGGAGATGGAAGTCCTGTGAATTAAAGTGCATTTTGCATCTTTGTGCTTGGCTCCTCCAGGAAACATTTTCCAAAAATAACAAATAAAAATCCAAAATGGGCCAGACTTGATTATGGACAAAGCACCCTTCCTGGGGATTCACGATCTCTGCTTATTATCCCTTGATGTTACTTGGACCGCTCCCACCCACCCCACCCCCGGTCATGAGACCACCCTTTCTCATCCCAGGCAATTGTTCGATGCTGTGTAGTAAAACTTTTTAATCATTCTGTCCAGAGTGTGAGCAATTTCTAGCCCAATTGATGCTTGTTATGCAATGGAATTTGTATTGATCTGTACTTTGTGAGTTGGGGTTTTGTTTTGTTTTTTGAGGGGGGGAAACTGCTGAGAAATTTGGGGTTGGGTTTTTTTTGGCTCGTGCTTCTGGGGTGGATATTTAACTGCATTTGTTTACAATATGGAATTATTAAGCAATCACACTTCTGAAGCATAGACCATATCACCTGCTGCTGTATTATTATTTTTCTTTCTAGATGATAAATTTGTTGTATGATGGTAGTGAAGAGGCTTTAAATACAGGATTTGATATTTTTTGAAAATGCTGTCATTTTTTGTATACAATTGGACATTAAACGTATTTTCAAGATGACGGTGTTCAGAGTGCTTAGAAAGGCTTTTGTCTTAGGTGATGAAAGCTTCCTCCCACCTCGCTATATGACAATAATCCAGTACCCTATCTTAAGAACATAAGAGCCTGCAGGATCATGCTAGTAGCCCATCCAGTCCAGAATTCTGCTCTCACAGCCGCCAGCAACTGGTACAGTCGTGCCTTGGAAGTCAAACGCCTTGCAAGACGAACGTTTTGGCTCCCAAATGCCGCAAACCTGGAAGTGAGTCTTCCGGTTTGCACACGTTCTTTGGAACCCAAACGCCCGTCACTGCTTCCGATTGGCTGCAGGAGCTTACTGCAGCCAATCGGGAGCCGCACCTTGGTTCCTGAACGGTTTGGAAGTCAAACGGACTTCCGGAACAGATTCTGTTAGTCTTCTGAGTTGCGACTGTATTCAGAAGCATTTATGCCTCCCAAGAGTTTTAAAGTGGTCCTTTATCTCTGGTCACTTCTGTGAACACACAACCTGACTGTCTGTCTCTGTTGCATCCCAAAAGCAAGGAAGGATTGGACTCTGATTAATAGAATACACACAAGACTTAACCAGCAAGACTCTGGGAGGAGATATCATAGAATCATAGAGTTGGAAGAGACCACAAGGGCCATCGAGTCCAACCCCCTGCCAAGCAGGAAACACCATCAGAGCACTCCTGACATATGGTTGTCAAGCCTCTGCTTAAAGACCTCCAAAGTAGGAGACTCCACCACACTCCTTGGCAGCAAATTCCACTGTCAAACAGCTCTTACTGTCAGGAAGTTCTTCCTAATGTTTAGGTGGAATCTTCTTTCTTGTAGTTTGGATCCATTGCTCCGTGTCCGCTTCTCTGGAGCAGCAGAAAACAACCTTTCTCCCTCCTCTATGTGACATCCTTTTATATATTTGAACATGGCTATCATATCACCCCTTAACCTCCTCTTCTCCAGGCTAAACATGCCCAGCTCCCTTAGCCGTTCCTCATAAGGCATCGTTTCCAGGCCTTTGACCATTTTGGTTGCCCTCCTCTGGACACGTTCCAGTTTGTCAGTGTCCTTTTTTGAGCTGTGGTGCCCAGACCTGGACACAGCACTCCAGGTGAGGTCTGACCAGAGCAGAATACAGTGGCACTATTACTTCCCTTGATCTAGATGCTATACTCCTATTGATGCAAGGCACCAATTCCTCCCGCACAGGCCAGTCCTTCGTATAATGCTGAGCACGGTCCCTACTATCCCACATGCACAGAAAACATGGGTACTTGGTGAAGCCAGACTGTTGTCCCAACAAAAAGTTCACCATCTTCAGGTCAACACAAATAAACCACTTCTGCTGATCATAACGAATTTTCTCCAGCACATACTTCACCCCTTCATAGTTCTCCTTCAGTGTAGTCGAGTGAGCCCGGGGTTTTGATCCCCCAACTTGTATGCTTTGCAGCACCAATTTATGGAAGATTTTGAGGTTTTATGACTTCAAACTGATCCCTTTTCGACATAATCACCCAGAACTATCGAACCTGAAGACTTCTTGTCATTAAAATAATCATTTCCAAACAAAACAATTATTCGACATGGCATTTTACGCCCACCAACTTCTTCTAAGATGCTCCACACAAACGTACATGTGAACAAAAATGTAAAAAAACGACATGTGGCCATAACTCAAAAACTTGACCTGATTGAGCAAAACCAATGTGATTTTTGGATTCAGCGCATCGGATTCGCCCTAAATCAGCTGAAAAAACGCAGACAACAAATTTGTTGTTGACCAGTGTTATTAACAAACTACATCAAAGCTACCTTCTGTCTTTATGACCCAGGTTGCCTGGGAGAAGCAACCAGTCTGTGTTTTCGAATGCTTATACGTGCCTGTCAGGTGTAGAGAAAGCAAATTGCAGAGGTGCAGAGGTTTGTGGGATTCGATCAGAAATGATTGTCAATGAATCAAACCCAGTCAACGCAACGCTTTCATCGCGGACACAATGGCTTGCTCCATATTTCATTAATTCCTCATAGCAACAACAAAAAAAGCTGCAAAAACAAAAATGCAAAATAAATAGCAAAAACAGACAGACCTCAGTGTAACACTCAAAATGGAAGTATGGCACTCAAAACAGGGCATATTCAGCTTCTGAAAAAAAAGTTAGCAAACTGGAACACTTCCGGGTTTGCAGTGTTTGGGTTCCAAGGTGTTTGAGTACCAAGGTGTTTGAGAACCAAGGTACCACTGTATCAATTTAAACTGTCGTTTCCTTCTTCAACCAGGAGAGGGCGCAAGGACCACTGTCTTTAAGCACAGACCTGCAACCCTGGCATTTTGGGAAACACTTCATTTTCTTGCAAGATGGTTACTCCTATCCTTAGGCTGGATTTGCACATGCAGCAGGAGGATAGGTAGAATAGCCTTTACATCTATCCCAGCCAACCCCCCTGCAGTGCAGAAATCTCAGCCAAAGCATCCATGACAGATGGCCACCCAACCTCTACTTAAAAACCCCCAAGGAAGGAGAGACCAGAACCTTCTGATGGAGTCCATTTCTGTGCCTCCACCTTCCCTGCCTGGACCTAAAGTGGAACATTGCACTCTGCTGCTTCATTTGGCTACAGACTTATCAATGATAATAATATAATAATTTATTATTTATACCCCGTCCATCTGGCTGGGTTTCCCCAGCAACTCTGGGCGGCTGCCAACAAAATATTAAAATACATTAGTCTGTTAAACATTAAAAGCTTCCCTAAATAGGGCTGCCTTTAGATGTCTTCTAAAAGTCTGCTAGTTGTTTATCTCTTTGACATCTGGTGGGAGGGCGTTCCACAGGGCGGGTGCCACCACCGAGAGGCCCTCTGCCTGGTTCCTTGTAACCTCACTTCTCGCAATGAGG
The DNA here is from genome assembly GCF_965113315.1 of Podarcis vaucheri. Taxonomy (NCBI): domain Eukaryota; kingdom Metazoa; phylum Chordata; class Lepidosauria; order Squamata; family Lacertidae; genus Podarcis; species Podarcis vaucheri. The sequence goes on from NC_138759.1 coordinate 6,322,531, forward strand.
GAACCGCCGGAAGGCTCTCAGCGCTGGACCTCAGTGTCCGGGCTGAATGATGGGGGTGGAGACGCTCCTTCAGGTATACTGGACTGAGACTGTTTAGGGCTTTAAAGGTCAGCACCAACTCTTTGAATTGTGCTTGGAAACATAAAGGTAAAGGTACCCCTGACCATTAGGTCCAGTCGCGGACGACTCGGGTTGCTTGCTCATCTCGCTCTATAGGCTGAGGCACCCGGCGTTTGTCTGCAGACAGCTTTTGGGTCATATGGCCAGCATGATTAAGTCGCTTCTGGCAAACCAGAGCAGCGCATGGAAACACCGTTTACCTTCCTGTCGGAGCAGTACCTATTTACTTGCACCTGACGTGCTTTCAAACTGCTATGTGGGCAGGAGCTGGGACCGAACAAGGGGAGCTCACCCCGTCGCGGGGATTTGAACTGCCGACCTTCTGATCGGCAAGCCCTAGGCTCTGTGGTTTAGCCCACAGCGCCACCCACGTCCCACTTGGAAATGTACTTGGAGCCAATGTAGATCTTTCAAGACCGGTGTTATGTGGTCTTGGCGACCGCTCCCGGTCACCAGTCTAGCTGCCACATTCTGGATTAGTTGTAGTTTCCGGGTCACCTTCAAAGGTAGTCCCACATAGAGCGCATTGCAGTAGTCCAAGCGAGAGATAACCAGAGCATGCACCACTCTGGCAAGACAGTCTGCGGGCAGGTAGGGTCTTAGCCTGCGTACCAGGTGGAGCTGGTAGACAGCCGCCCTAGATACAGAGTTGACCTGCGCCTCCATGGACAGCTGTGAGTCCAAAATGACTCCCAGGCTGCGCACCTAGTCCTTCAGGGGCACAGTTACCCCATTCAGGACCAGGGAGTCCTCCACACCTGCCCGCCTCCTGTCCCCCAAAAACAGATAAGAGCTGTGGTCAGGATCTGGGTGTTTTTATTCCTCCTGTGTTTTGGGGGACAGTGTAGGTATGATCGGTTCTTGCTTACAGGGCAAGAGAAGCAACATTGGCTCAAAGCGCAACCAAGAATATTAAGCTGCAAGCAGAGCTGCTTATTTCGTGCTGTTCCCAACGAGAGGCCCATGGAGTCACAAATGCACTTTAAACCACTTCCAGAGCTGTTTTGTGGGGCGCAGCTAAGGAACTCTGGCAAGGGATTCCTGCGGCTTGCCTTCTAAAACCTCATTTCCAAAAATGGGATCTCAGAAACATGTCTCTTGTTAACATGAACCCACGATTTGCATGCAACAAGGGGGGGGGGTGCCTTGGGTGAAAAACAGACCTCTGGTTCCTTGAGGGCTATTGGGACGCAGAAATAGTAAAAGCCAACACTTCTGCCTCAGGTGATATGCTTAACACACCTTGCACAATCTCCCAATTGCAACCTTTGCCAATCTTGGCTCTCTTGTCTAGATGATGTTGGGACAACAATTTTCATCATCCCTGACCATTGGCTAAGCTGCCTGCGGATAAAAACAGTTAAAAGCAGCTACATTAAAAAATTAAATTAAAATCAGCGATAAACTAAAAACACAACAACATGCAAGATTTCTGCATGGGCTTGTCTATGCAGAAATCTTCCTAGTAGGTGTTGCAAAAAATGCTGTGAAGGTTTCTTCCTGATAATAATAATAATAATAATAATAATAATAATAATAATAATAATTTATTATTTATACCCTGCCCATTTGGCTGGGTTTTCCCAGCCACTCTGGGCGGCTTCCACAGAGACCAAAATACACTAAAATGTCACACATTAAGAACTTCCCTGAACAGGGCTGCCTTAAGATGTCTTCTGAACGTCAGGTAGTTGTTTAGCGCTTTGACATCTGATGGGAGGGCATTCCACAGGGCGGGCGCCACCACCGAAAAGGCCCTCTGCCTGGTTCCCTGTAGCTTTGCTTCTCGCAATGAGGGAACCGCCAGAAGGCCCTCGGCGCTGGACCTCAGTGTCCGGGCAGAGCGATGGGGGTGGAGACGCTCCTTCAGATATACTGGACCAAGGCCGTTTAGGGCTTTAAAGGTCAGCACCAACACTTTGAATTGTGCTCGGAAACATACTGGGAGCCAATGTAGGTCTTTCAAGACCGGTGTTATGTGGTCTCGGCGGCTGCTCCCAGGCACCAGTCTAGCTGCCACATTCTGTATTAGTTGTAGTTTCCGGGTCACCTTCAAAGGTAGCCCCACATAGAGCACATTGCAGGAGTCCAGGCAGGAGATAACTAGAGTATGCACCACTCTGGCGAGACAGTCCGTGGGCAGGTAGGGTCTCAGCCTGTGTACCAGATGGAGCTGGCAGACAGCTGCCCTGGATATCAATAGGCAGCGAGTTCCACAGTTCCCGGGTTGTTGCGTGGATTACTGGAATAATATATGCGAACTGCTTCAAGGACTTGAAAAGGGCTGGAATAAATTGCTACGGGATGAGATACAGTGGTGCCCCGCAAGACAAATGCCTCGCAAGACAAAAAACTCGCTAGACGAAAGGGTTTTGCGTTTTTTGAGCTGCTTCGCAAGACGAATTTCCCTATGGGCTTACTTCGCAAGACGAAAAACGAAAACATCTTGCAAGTTTGTTTCCTTTTTCTTAACACCGTTAATACAGTTGCGACTTGACTTCGAGGAGCAACTCATAGAACGCGGTGTGGTAGCCTTTTTTGAGGTTTTTGAAGACTTTGGTGATTTTTGAAGCTTTTCCAAAACTTCTTTTGCAGCCATTTGGTAAGTTAAACTTTTAAAACTTTTTTGGGGGTTTTTGGATTTTGGGTTGGGGTGTTTGGAATTCAAGGACTTGGTGTTGGGGAGGGGTTTGCAAGAATCTGGAAGCTTGTGTGTTTTTTTCTGCATTTTTATGATTTTCTGTGACCATTGGGCCACTCTGCTGTTTTTTTAAAAAAATTCTGGATTTGAATTTCTGTGTGGTGGGTGGCTGGGGGAACAGTTGGGGAGGGGGTTCTTCAGCAAGAAGCAAAGAGTGGAAGAGGAACCTTCTTCGAGTTGTCCCCCAGAGTCTTAGAAAATGTACTGTACACTTTGTTGATTTTTAAATGTTTTTCTGTCATGTTTAGAAACTTAATTTATTGTTCCTTCACTTTTTGAAATGCTCTTTACAGTATGTGTGACTTTAAAGAGCACTTAATAAACTCTTGTTGTACCAAATTTGGCTTTGTTTGGACTTTTTTTGACCATAGGAACGCATTAATTGAATTTCAATGCATTCCTATGGGATTTCGTGCTTCGCAAGACGAAAAATTCTCTAGACCAAAAAACTCGCGGAACGAATTAATTTCGTCTTGCGAGGCAGCTGCTTTGTGACTCACAGCAGCTTTTGCAAGAGATAAATGTGTCACATCAGAGATTATACCCATGACTGTGACTGAGACATGGGTCCTTCCTGCTCATGAGGTGACCCTGCCGTTATTGAGCAGGACACACCTAGGAATGAAGAAAGCAGCTGATATGAATTCCAACTCTTGATTTTCTGTATGCTTTCAACAATATTTAATCATTGCACTTATATATCCCATTTCCCCTCCCCCCTCCTGTGAGGCAGATTAGACTGAGAGACAGTGACCAGCCCAAGGCCATTCATGACTGAGTGGGAATTTGAACCCAGATCCTAAACTGAAACTCCTAACAGCTGCACCAAGGGAGGGGAGACTGTGGCCCTTTTAGATGCTGTTGCACTACAACTCCCATCAGCCCCAGCTAGCATGGCCAGCGCTCAGGGATGATGGGAGCTGGAGTCATTACATTCATTGGGACTAAAAGAAACTCATTTTTGGAGCTCACACGTATCCCAGGCATATTTACTCAGAAGTAAGTCCTACTGTGCCCAATAGGGCTTTCTCCCAGGTAAGTGTACACAAGAGCGCAGCCTGAGCTTTGAGACGCAGACTTGCTCTAGGGCATGGGTAGGCAAACTATGGCCCAGGGGCTGGATCCGGCCCAATTGCCTTCTAAATCTGACCCGCGGACGGTCCAGGAATCAGCGTGTTTTTACATGAGTAGAATGTGTGCTTTTATTTAAAATGCATCTCTGGGTTATTTGTGGGGCACAGGAATTTGTTCATTCCCCCCAAAAAATATAGTCCGCCCCCCCCACAAGGTCTGAGGGACGGTGGACCGGCCCTCTGCTGAAAAGGTCTGCTGACCCCTGCTAGGGAGTTGATAGTGAATTGCCACCACCTGGCCTATGGAACTACTTGCTTCCCACCTGGGGCAGACCAACACTCGTTGTTTATAACGTTAAAAATGCGTTATTAAAATGCAACACCAGAGAGCGCTGTAGAGCAGCGAGCCACTGCCAATGGAAAATTGTTATTCAGCATTGTAGAAACATTTAGCAGATCATTGTAGATGCAGCCCTGGTCTACCTGCAATCCGGTAAATATTAGGAAAACATTGCAAGTTTCGGGTGTAAAAGGCTGCTCCTTGTACACAGTGGAGCAAATTCAGTGGATGAGATGAAAGGTTCAGACTGATTAAATTTCTGACCTGCCCTTCCATGGGAGCCCAGGGTGGCAAAGAATGTATTTAGACTAGCCATACTAGGTTAGGAACAACTTTCTCATGGTATGAGTTGATCAACAGTGGGAAAAAGGCTACTTTCTATGGAAGGTGATGGACTCTCCTTGGTTAGAAGATTTTAAGCTGAGTACCTATCAAGGATGGTGTAGCGATGGATTTAATAATAATAATAATAATAATAATAATAATAATAATAATAAATTAATTTGTATCCTGCCCTCCCCGGCCAAAGCTGGGCTCAGATCGGCTAACAACAGGTAAAAATAGCACAGTGTGCATAAAAATCGCATAGTCAATTAATTAAAATACATTCTAGAATATTCTAGAATGTAAAATGAATTTCCTGTATTGGTGTTGGGGGGGTTGGGCTAGATGACCACTGAGGTCCCCTCAGATTCTTTGAAAGCGGGGGAGGGCGGGATCAAGAGAAGGCCTCTGTCGCCCTCTTTTGAATTTTAAGAGATTTCGGAAACAGTTTATGAAAAAAAAAATCCACTGAAGTCAGCCGAATGCCTCCAGGTGATACCAGAATTACTCCCTCTCAGCTCGTGGGTCGCGATCTGGGTGTCCCATTCCTGAGTGGGGAGTGAAACTGGCGTGAATACATATTTCACACCCTTTCTTGAAATGTTTCTATGCATAACTGCGGCTGGGTGGTGGATGCCTCATGACTCATCGCTTGGCATTCAAAACTGTTTTGAGCTAAGCTTAACAAAACAACCATCATAATAAAACAGTGATTCCCCCCCCTCCAGCAGTCCTCCTGGTATTCTGGAATCCAAAGCAATCATTGAATCATAGAGTTGGAAGAGACCACAAGGGCCATCGAGTCCAACCCCCTGCCAAGCAGGAAACACCATCAGAGCACTCCTGACATATGGTTGTCAAGCCTCTGCTTAAAGACCTCCAAAGTAGGAGACTCCACCACACTCCTTGGCAGCAAATTCCACTGTCCAACAGCTCTTACTGTCAGGAAGTTCTTCCTAATGTTTAGGGGGAATCTTCTTTCTTGTAGTTTGGATCCATTGCTCCGTGTCCGCTTCTCTGGCGCAGGAAACCACTGGACCTCATTGCAGCACAGGCACGCAAGGCATAGAAAGGGCTAGTTGAGTCTGTACCGCATGAGGCTCTTCATCTGCCGGTTGTGGGTTCGAGTCCCACCTGCGGCAAAAGATTCCTGCATTGCAAGGGGTTGGGATGGATGACCCTTGGGGTCCCTTCCAGCTCTAAGATTCCATTCAATCAGGCTTCCTCAACCTCGGCCCTCCAGATGTTTTGAGACTACAATTCCCATCATCCCTGACCACTGGTCCTGCTAGCTAGGGATCATGGGAGTTGTAGGCCAAAAAATATCTGGAGGGCCGAGGTTGAGGAAGTCTGCGTTAAATGCTCTTCTAGCTAGGCTTGGGGTTACAGGGGGGAATGAGAAACTCAGCGAGGTTTAGCCATGTCCTACATCTGAAATGTGGAGGATTTCAGATGAATGGGTAAATCGTCTAATGAGTTCCACATGGTTCTTCTTCTAGGTGTGGCCAAGCACATGAGCTGTCTCCTTAGCCTTGGAACACGTTGAGCCAAAATCAAGCAAGTGTTTTCTGTGTCCAGGGCAGCTGTCTGCCAGCTCCACCTGGTACGCAGGTGTCAGGGAACTGACATCAGAGGAAAGGGAGTTGGTAGGGCTCCCAGAAACTGGGAGAGAGTCAGCAGCCAAAGCAGGGACCAGCAGGGGGAGCGAGGGGTCTCTGGAGGAGGATCTCAGTAATGCTGAGAGAGACGCAGCAGCCCAGGCAGGAAACAGCAGGGGAGAGAAAGGGGTGAGAGACACGTCCAGCGAAAATAGCGGGGAGGTGTCAGAAGCAACTGTAGGGAGACCCATACTTCGCCGGAAGCTGCCACGTCGTGAGTCCAGGAGACGCGTTTCCGTTAAGGAGCTTCTTTGCTGGAAATGCTTCCGCAGGCAGCCACTGTCAGACGCTCTCTCACGCAAACCTGAATATTTGGAGGGGGAGGGTGCACCCGAAGAGACCCATGTCATTCCAGAGGACCGCTGGGTGTGTGGGGCGGCATTGGTGGGGCAAAGGGAACTGGTAGAGGGAACGGTGCAGGATGAATACGCCCAGGACAAACTCAGGGGTCTCAGGAGGGAGGGAGACAAACCCGGGGGTTTTGAGGAGAGAAACGGGGCGTTGTACTACAAGGGAGCGTTATATATACTTGAAGGGGAATTGAGGGAAAAGGTACTCAAGCAACTGCACAATAGCCCCACAGCAGGGCATTTTGGGCAACACAAAACCATGTGGCTGGTTACCAGGGAATTCTGGTGGCCCAAGGTCAGGGAAGATGTGCGGGAGTATGTGAGAGGGTGTGACCAATGCCAACGAGCCAAGGGGGAGAGGCGGGCACCGGCAGGTTTATTAGAACCACTACCCACGCCGGAAAGGCCATGGGAGGCAGTGGCAATAGATTTCATGACTGATCTGCCAAGGTCCAGAGGGAAAACAGCCATCATGGTTGTGGTAGACCTGTTAACCAAGATGGCCCACTTTATAGCCTGCTCACATGCGGTCACAGCGGAAGAAACCGCTAAATTGTTTGTGGAAAATGTGTTTAGGCTGCATGGCGCCCCCTTGAGGGTGGTTTCTGACCGAGGGAAACAATTTACTTCCAGGTTCTGGAGGAAGCTCATGAGCTTATTGCATGTAGAGGTGAATTTCTCAACTGCCCGTCATCCAGAAACCAACAGGCAGGCGGAAAGAGCTAATGGTGTCCTCCAGCAATATTTGAGGTGTTATGTGAATGACAGAGAGAATGATTGGGTGGAGAAGCTGGCGTTGGCAGAATTTGCCTACAACAATGCAGAGAACGTGTCCACGGGGATGAGCCCCTTTTTGGCTAATCACGGGTGTCATCCCCGAGCCTTCCCAGGGGGGGAAGGGGAGAACTGGAGCGTTCCAGCTGCAGAACAGTTCGTTGAAGAAATGGAAGCGATCCATCGCCAGCTCCAACTTAACTTAAACAGGGCTAAGGAGGAATATAAGAGGCAGGCAGACAAAACCAGAAGGGAAGGGGAAAGCATTAGGGTGGGGGACCAGGTGTGGCTGTCCACCCAAGGGTTACCATTCAAAGGGGGTTGTAAGAAGTTAAGACCCAAAAGGCTGGGCCCATTTGAAGTCACGCAGCAGGTCAACCCAGTGGCTTTCAGACTCCGGTTACCGAACCACATGAAGCTGCACCCAGTGTTCCACAGGTCGTTGCTGTCACCGTATAAAGGGGACAGAGAAGGGAGGGTCAATAGGGGACCAGCTATGGAGGAAAAAGAACACAGCTACCATGTAGCGGAGATTCTCGATTCCAGGTGGAAGGGAGATCAAGTAGAGTATTTGGTAATGTGGGAAGGGGAGCCGGAGTCGGAAAACACCTGGGTCATGGCAGAGGATGTAGATGACGAGGTTTTGATAGAAACTTTTCATCAGAGATTCCCTCGTAAACCTCAGCCAGTGGCGAGGTTCCGGAGGGAATACTTCGCCACCACCGACGAAGAAGAAGAGTTGGAGGGGTTCTCTGATTCCGAGGCGGAGGAGGATTCAGCGAGCCGGAACGAAGACCGATGGAGGGAAATGTTTGAGACGTCTGAAGATGAAGAGGATTCTTTTCGGGGTTTCAGCTCCTCACCGCCCAGAGGAGAGAGTAGGGGCGGGGGGGAAGGGGGCCCTGGAGGGGAGGTGGATGTCAGGGAACTGACATCAGAGGAAAGGGAGTTGGTAGGGCTCCCAGAGACTGGGAGAGAGTCAGCAGCCAAAGCAGGGACCAGCAGGGGAAGCGAGGGGTCTCTGGAGGAGGATCTCAGTAATGCTGAGAGAGACGCAGCAGCCCAGGCAGGAAACAGCAGGGGAGAGAAAGGGGTGAGAGACACGTCCAGCGAAAATAGCGGGGAGGTGTCAGAAGCAACTGTAGGGAGACCCATACTTCGCCGGAAGCTGCCACGTCGTGAGTCCAGGAGACGCGTTTCCGTTAAGGAGCTTCTTTGCTGGAAACGCTTCCGCAGGCAGCCACTGTCAGACTCTACTAGTGACTAGAGCAGACATGTCTGAGGAGCTCTGTCACACACAGAGGTTTGTGGAGCCGCACAAACTCTGAGGGGGCACAATTTTAAGCACAAGCAGCTAATCATCCCCTGACAGCAGGCTAAGACACTACCTGCCCGCGGACTGTCTGGCCAGAGTGGTGCATGCTCTGGTTATCTCTCGCTTGGACTCCGGCAATGCGCTCTACATGGGGCTACCTTTGAAGGTGACTCAGAAACTACAACTAATCCAGAACGCGGCAGCTAGACTGGTGACTGGGAGCGGCCGCTGAGACCACATAACACCAGTCTTGAAAGACCCACATTGGCTCCCAGGACGTTTCCGAGCACAATTCAAAGTGTTGGCGCTGACCTTTAAAGCCCTAAATGGTCTCAGTCCAGTATACCTGAAGGAGCGCCTCCACCCCCATCGTTCTACCCGGACACTGAGGTCCAGCACCGAGGGCCTTCTGGCGGTTCCCTCACTGCGAGAAGTGAGGTTACAGGGAATGAGGCAGAGGGCCTTCTTGGTGGTGGCGCTCTCCCTGTGGAACGCCCTCCCATCAGAAGTCAAGGAAATAAACAACTATCTGACTTTTACAAGACATCTGAAGGCAGCCCTGTTTAGGGAAGTTTTTAATGTTTGATGTTTTATTCTGTTGGGAGCTGCCCAGAGTGGCTGGGGAAGCCCAACCGGATAGGCGGGGTATGAATAATAAATTATTATTATAAATTATTACAGTGGACCCTCTGCATACGAATATAATTCCTTCCATGGGTCCATACGTACCCCAAAAATTGGCAAGTAGAAGTGCCGCTTCTGCACATGTGCATGGCGTCATAGAGCGATTCTGCGCATGTGCGCGTGGCAAAATCTGGAAGAATAGACTTCTGGGTTTGCCACGTTCACACCTGAAAGTTACGTTACCTGAAAGTAACATTAACCCGAGGGTCCACTGTGTTATTATTTAATTCTGTTGAAAAGATTTACGCTCAACTCTTACCCATTGTGCCTGCTCGACTGCTTTGGTGGGATTGGCAATACTACCGCTGCCCCGTAACACCCATTCCACATTTGTAAGAACTTGACCATTTCGTGTAGCAGAACCTCCACTTTGGAACTCCCGGCCTCTTGATACCAAGCACTGTATTCTTTTTGGAGCCTGCTAAAACTATTCTTATGGAAGTGAGAGCTGGACCATAAAGAAGGCTGACCGCCAAAGAATGGATGCTTTTGAATTATGGTGCTGGAGGAGACTCTTGAGAGTCCCATGGACTGCAAGAAGATCAAACCTCTCCATTCTGAAGGAAATCAGCCCTGAGTGCTCACTGGAAGGACAGATCCTGAAGCTGAGGCTCCAAGACTTTGGCCACCTCATGAGAAGAGAAGACTCCCTGGAAAAGCCTCTGATGTTGGGAAAGATGGAGGGCACAAGGAGAAGGGGATGACAGAGGACGAGATGGTGAGACAGTGTTCTCGAAGCTACGAACATGAGTTTGACCAAACTGCGGGAGGCAGTGGAAGACAGGAGTGCCTGGCGTGCTCTGATCCAGGGGGTCACGAAGAGTCGGACATGACTAAGTGACTAAACAACAACAAAACTATTCTTGTTTAGACAGGCCTAGCCAGGTGCTTAGAAAGTTTGTGTGAAATCTAACCTGTTTTAAAACTTTCTGTAAGTTTTAAACTATCGTTGGAAATGTTTCTTGATTTTATTTTTATCTTATTGCAAACCACTTTGAGGTGGTTGGTTTCTTTTACAATCAAGTGGTGCAGAAACATTAACGGAAATGAATAAAACGAAACAAATGGAAAGCAATGGGCAGATGCTTGAACCTTAAATCTCAGTTTTTGGATGTTAAATGGGACCCACATTTTCCCCGCAAACTCATAAACTTCATGATATTACGCCTGCCCGTGAGGGACTGTGCCACTTCACATTTATCTCTGGGTGAATTTCAACCACTGCCCTCTGCTGCTCATGAACATTAGCAGAACCTCACGAAAAGGCAAATCCTTCTGACCCCTTAGGAAGCCGTCCACATTGCACATGCAGATCAAGCGTGGAAAACAAGTTCTGATGAATCATCCATGTGTTTGTTTCCATAGCAATAAGATCAGCTGTTCTAAGGCTCTTAACCAGTGCTTTTTTTCCCTTAAAAAAATATTTAGGGGTACTCTCATTTTCCTACCCATGTTGAAATACTGCCCCTCAATCAGGCCAAACTTAGATTCGCAAAATGTTTAGGGGTATGCGCACCCCAGAAAAAAGCACTGCTCTTAACTCCTACGAGGCAATGCTCTTCTCTTGCCTTCTGCTAACCTGGCACCACCCAGAGGTTTTAGGACTACGGTTCCCATCTGCTGGGGGTGTTGGGAGTTGTAGTGCAGAAACCTCTGGAGGCAAGCCTCTGGCATATGACTGCCTGGTCAGAGGCCTTGTGACCTTCACATTGCAATTTCACCTTTGTCCTCTTGAACTGCTCTCACCCCCAGCAATACAGGAATAGGCAGCTGTCCCGTACGGGATCAAACCTGCAACCGTGGCATTTTCAGCACCACGCTCTAACCAGATGACCCCAACCCCAGCAGAGATTTAAAACTGCAGAACATGCAGAGAAGTAGAACGTGAAAATATAGGCAGAGGGCCTTCTCGGTGGTGGCACCTGCCCTGTGGAACACCCTCCCGCCAGATGTCAAAGAGTGACTATCTGACTTTGGAAGACATCTGAAGGCAGACCTCTGCATAGGGAAGCTTTTAATGGTCGATGTTTTATTGTTTTTTAAATATTTTGTTGGGAGCAGCCCAGAGTGGCTGGGGCAACTCAGTCAGATGCGAGGCATATAAATAAAATTATTATCATTATTATTAGCTTTCAGGCCTTTATTATTACAATAGGTGGGTGTGGGGCCAAAATGTCACCTGATTAAGGCATCCGTGCCCTTGAAATAATTGTGGTCCCTTTTTAATGTTACAAAAGCATCCTACTGCTGGTCCATTTTCAGAACAAAAATACGAATAAAATACTATTTTTAAATCAGTGCTAGTTGTTGTTGTTTAGTCATTTAGTCGTATCCGACTCTTTGTGACCCCCTTGACCAGAGCACGCCAGGCACTCCTGTCTTCCCACAGTTTGGTCAAACTCATGCTGGTAGCTTCGAGAACACTGTCCAACCATCTTGTCCTCTGTCGTCCCCTTCTCCTTGTGCCCTCCATCTTTCCCAACATCAGGGTCTTTTCCAGGGAGTCTTCTCTTCTCATGAGGTGGCCAAAGTCTTGGAGCCTCAGCTTCAGGATCTGTCCTTCCAGTGAGCCCTCAGGGCTGATTTCCTTCAGAATGGAGAGGTGTGATCTTCTCGCAGTCCATGGAACTCTCAAGAGTGCTAGTACTTAGTACTAAAATTCTAAGTGTTAAAGTATCAATTCTTAATACTAAAATGCTAATAAAACAGTGTTTTTATTAGTGCTAGTACTTAGTACTAAAATACTTAGTACTAAAGTGTTAATAGTACTAAAAGACTAATAAACACGACACCGACCATCCGTCCATAATATACCTGGACACATTCTCTGACTATGTGCTACTCGAACAAGTGCCTTTTTTCCCTCGTCTTAAATCTCCCTGAATGTCTACAAGCTCAAGCCTTAGGACAGAAGGAGGGGAAAAACTTTCCCCCTGCCAGGCAGATATTTGCAACCTTCCCCCCCGGTCTCCTCTCTCTCCCCTTTTCTCTAGAGGGAAAAAGTCCCCCCCGCCGCCCCTTTTCCTCGCAGGGGAGTCGCGGGCATCCTGGACGGGGCGGGATGCCGAGGGGAACCCCGGCTGGGTGGGTGGGTGGGGGGCAGCCCTAGGGTGGGTGGCACCCATGAGGGCCAGGCTGTAGAAAAAGGCGGTGCAAGGTCGTGGGCGATGGGGAGGGGCATTTGGGGGGCGGGACACCCGACGGGGCGGTCCCGGGACGGGGATATGAGACGCCTGGCCGGCCCCGCCCGAGCCCGTCTCGGCTGCTGCTTTCCCCCTTCTCAGTCCGAGCCTCCGACGGGATCCTGCCAGGTAAGAAGGGCGTCGAGGATCGGGCCCAGGAGATTTTGGGGGGCGCTGGCGGGGGGGGGTTGGCCGACCTTCCGCACCCCACCCCGAGAATGGTGCCACTTTTGGGGTTTCCTTTCTCCAGCCCCCCACCCAGCTGTCGGTGTTGAGAGACGGTTCCAAAAAGGGGAACCGTCTGAATTTTGTTTTTGGAGGATGGGGGTCTCTCTGGTCCAGGAGGGCGGGATTTGCCAGCTCCAAACCCCCGCCGTCTGCGATGACCTCCCGGCGGCGGAGATTTGAGGGGTCCTCCTCCTGCCCCCGGTTTGGGCATCTGCGCCCTCGAGGGGCGTGGAGGAGTTGGCTAAAGAGACCCCCGCCAAGAGCGCATCTGGCTCAGAGCTGACTTCTCCGAAGCTTGCCGTCCAGGGTCAGCCCAGCCCAAACCAAAAAGGAGCCGTAGAGAAAAAGAGCCTTTGACGTCTCCTCTGCTCCCCCCCCCAGCCCCTGTCAACGTCTGAATATGTGGGTTTGTCAAACTGAATCCGTAGCCTATTTCACAGCATGGAGCTCTGCCACCCTGCGAGGGTGATTCATCCCCGTCAGATATTAAATCCACACGCATGGATCTTGCAAGTTACATAAGGAGAGGCTGCAGGATCAGGCCCATAGCCCATCCATGCTCTAACCCAACTCCCTAGAGACTGCGATCTACTCACAGAGTTTAAACTGGCAGTGATCTACCCAGTGGCGTAGCGTGGGTTGTCAGCACCCGGGGCAAGGCAAGTAATTTGCGCCCCCTAACCCGTGGATTTGCGCCCCCTAACCCTAACCCCCAGATGTTGCGCCCGGTGCGGCCGGCCCCGCCTGCACCCCCCACGCTACGCCACTGGATCTACCCCCTTTCTTTGGGAATTTGGGTCAAAGTTGTTGAGTTTTTTCAGGGAGGAAGTAAAATGTTGAGCTTTTTTTTAGGGGAGCTACAGTTGTTCAGCTTCTTTGGGGGGAGCCACTGATCTAACAGTGATCTACCACAGATGTCCAGTGATCTGCCGGTAGATCACAATCTACCTGTTGGACATGCCTGCTCTAACCAGCTGAGCTATCCATGGATTAGACAAAAGAGCAGGGGACAAAATGTTGGTTCTGCTCCGCCTGCGCATTTGCAGACAGCCATGCTTCGGAGGTGCTTCGGATTGGACCTGCGACCTTCTGTATGCCCAGCATGTGTTCTAGCCACTGGCACTGCGGCGCCAGTCCCCAAAGCTGTGGGGTGCAGCAGCACTTTGCCCTTTCACATCCTGCTACAGCTGGCCAGCAGCAGGTCGGACTCTGTGTCTCGTGCAGAGGCAGGGCAGGGCTGGGTGTTAGGCGCAGCAAGGAGAGTGGAAACCCAGAACGCAGAATTGTAAAGTAATGGTAGTTTTGTGCTCAAATCTAGGCGGAATGGGGTTGGTGTGTGGGAGAAAAAAAGGACAGATTTCGGAGTGGTGCAGAAATATTGAACTGTGACTCTGGATTTGGCTTTTTGCACAAGTTGGCAAGCAGCCAAGCAGTGAAAAGGCTTCTGCAATCATGCAGAATAGTTCTGCAATCCTGCATGCAACAGCCTCTTCTGTCTCTTTCAGAAGTTGCTGTTTAGGTAAGGTAAAAGGTAAAGGACTCCTGGACGGTTAAGTCCAGTCAAAGGCGACTATGGGGTTGTGGCGCTCATCTCGCTTTCAGGTCGAGGGAGACAGCGTTTATCCGCAGACATGTGGCCAGCATGACTAAGCCACTCCTGGCGCAATAGAACATGGTTACAGAAACCTAGTTGCTGTTTAGCTTCAGTTAGGTCACATCTGCACCGATCTCTTTCCACAGAGCTATAGGTAGCAAACGTTTGCTTTTTCTGCATCCAGTAGAAATCCATAGCACCGATACTAAGAACCAGCAGGGTGCGGTGACTGTGCTGTAATTGATAATCGCAGTTCATATCCTGTGTTTATGTCCAAGATCCAAAACGGCTTACAATCCAGATTCCTGTTTAGTAACACTTGCAGAGAGTCTTCCGTCTGTATGGGCGGAGGCAGTGATACTTCTGCAAGCCAGTTGCGTGAGACCACGGGAGGGCAGGGTTTCCCCCTCCCATTGAACCCTTGGCTTGGCCACTGGGGGAACTGGATGCTAGACTTGGTGGCCCACTGGCCTGATCCAGGAGGCTCCTCTTAGGGCGCAACTATCATAGAAGAAAAGGGACGTGGGTGGCGCTGTGGGTTAAACCACAGAGCCTAGGACTTGCTTATCAGAAGGTCGGCGGTTCAAATCCCCGCGACGGGGTGAGCTCCTGTTGCTTGGTCCCAGCTCCTGCCAACCTAGCAGTTTAAAAGCATGTCAAAAGTGCAAGTAGATAAATAGGTACCACTCTGGCGGGAAGGTAAATGGCGTTTCCGTGCGCTGCTCTGGTTCACCAGAAGTGGCTCAGCCATGCTGGCCACATGACCCGGAAGCTGTACGCCGGCTCCCTTGGCCAATAAAGCGAGATGAGCGCCGCAACCCCGGAGTCGGCCACGACTGGACCTAATGGTCAGGGGTCCCTTTACCTATACCTACAATAGAACAACAAAACAACACCACCACAAACTGGCTTATAAGTATAAAACCAAATTTACTAGAATAATAGAGGTAGACTTGTAAACATTTAAGCAACAAACATACTAAGGTGCCATGTGCAAAACAAAGCCTGGAGATACTGTAAACATGGAGTGGATAAATGTACAACTCTATCTTAACAAGTGACATATGCAGTAAATGTTATACAGACTGGATAAATGAACCGTTCATCAAGTAGCGTAAGTCCAGGCGCAGAACGGCAATCCCATGCCGCTACAAGGGAAGGGTAGTGCACTGGAGAATATGAAAAAGTTTTTCAAAGCTGTTTTCCAAAGATTGAACTGGATGAGATGTTCTTCAATGGGTCTTGAGTTGGAAACACAAAGCCGTATGCATGGATCAGTCACGGAAAGGCAAATCAAAGCCACCACCCTGATGAGAATAACGCAAGTGGGCAAAAGGAGACCTGTTCTCTGGATATATTACAGGTTTCGCTACAGGCTTCATCAGTCCGAAAAGCCAGTCATACAAAACGGTTTGCTCAGGATAAAGAAAGTATTCCAACTATTATAGAAACAACAGCAGCAAAGGGAGGAACTGCCTTTGGCCATTTCAAATCCCATTCATCAGCTCAGCCTACCTTTCAGGGTTGTTGTAATGATAAGGTGCCGTTTGCTACATCCAAGCATTGATGCTGACCACATCCAAATATGCCAACCTCAGCAAAATGGGAAGAAATGGTGCAATGTGCCTAGGACCCTCGTACCTACGGGACCGCCTCTCCTGGTATGTCCCATGGAGGACCCTAAGGTCCATGAATAAGCATAGTTTAGAGGTCCTGGGCCAGGGCCTTCTCAGTGATGGCTCCAACCTGGTGGAATGCTCTGTCCCACAAGACTAGGGCCCTGCAGGACTTGATCTCCTCCCGCAGGGCCTGTAATTTGAATTGCTGTTCCGCCTGGCCTTCAATTTGAATTAGCCTGATCCTCTATTCCCTTTTCCCTTTCCTCTTCTATGAAGAAACCCTTTCTGGGACCCCACATTTAAATTCTTCCCTGGTCTCCTTGCTGGCCCTAGTAGGGCCAAACTTGGCCAGTTAGTCATGGTGATCATTTGATGTCTACTGACTGGGTTCCCCTCCCAATGACCCCTGAATTTTTGAATTTTATTGATATTGATGCTGCATTTTATGTTGTGTTTTATGCTGTTTTTAAGTCACATTTTCATCAATGTTTTATATTTGCTGTTAGCCGCCCTGAGCCCAGTTTTTAAATGGGGATGGGCGGGGTATAAATAAAAAAATATTATTATTATTATTATTATTATTATTATTATTATTATGCATTTTTATGTTGCTAACTGCCCTGAGGTCTTCAGATGAAGGGCGGTAGACAAATCAAATCAAATAAAGGTTGGTAATAATGATATAGTAGTATTCATGCCTGACGCCAACTTGTGAGTGCATTTTATTTTGCAGATAAATGTAGTGCTTTTTTCCGGGGTGTGCATACCCCCTAAACATTTTGTGAATCTTAAGTTTGGCCTCATTTAGGGGCCTACTCAATATGAGTAGGAAAATGAGAGTACCCTAAACATTTTATTTAGGGTGGGGGAAGCACTGGATAAATGTATTGTATTGCATTGTATTTTGCAGAATGCTTAGACAGCTAAATGTGAAGATATCTAAGCAGTGTATCAGAGCAGAGGGTTAAAAAAAAAAGTTAACGGAAACTTTTGTGCGATTTGATTCTGGTGAGACTTCCTGGTTTACAGCTGCTCTGCCCCCCCCGCTGCCCCACCCCCTGTGACTCCCAGCTTTTTCTGCGGTGGCTTTTTCATTTGCCACAATGTCAACATCCCTCCTTTTGAAATGACAGCTGTGTGAGAATAGAAGGCCCCTTTTCTGTTCTCCCTTGCTTGGTAATGGGCGAGGCTCTGTAATCCCTTGGGCATTATTTCTGCATTGTAGATTTGAGCCCCGCCCAGCGCTGATGCTCAGCACAGCCTGTAGCCCTTGACCGTCCAGGGTGCTTCCGGCTGGGGAGGAGCCCATACCTATGGGGCAGGGTGGCTGCTTTGGGTGAAGAAGGACCCAGGTTCGGTCCCCGATGGCCTCTCTGTTTCTTTCTTCTTTGGCGATCACTCTTAGCCGAGTAAGATTGTCTTCCATAAACAATGAGTCCATAAGTGACTGTGGAGGCCAATTCTGGACCCACACGTCCTTCCACAGTGGGGACATTGGTGTCCGGGCGGGAGCTGATCACGGTGTGGATTTGCCAAGCGTGCCTTCCTCCTAGCACGTTTCTCCCTTGCGTCCTGAGTTCGAGTGTCTTCAAAGCCCATGACACCTTTGGCAAAGGCTGTTCTCCAACTGGAGCACTCGCAGGCCAGTGTTTCCCAATTGTCAGTGTCTATACTACATTTTTTTAGATTTGCCTTGAGAGTCTTTAAACCTCTTTTGTTGACCACCAGCATTACGCTTTCCATTTTTAAGTTCGGAATAGAGTACAGTGGTACCTCGGGTTACAGACGCTTCAGGTCCCAGACTCCACTAACCCAGAAATAGTACCTCAGGTTAAGAACTTTGCTTCAGGATGAGAACAGAAATTGCACGGTGGCAGTGGGAAGCCCCATTAGCTAAAGTGGTACTTCAGGTTAAGAACAGTTTCAGGTTAAGAACGGACCTCCGGAATGAATTAAGTTCTTAACCCGAGGTACCACTGTAGTTGCTTTGGAAGACGATCATCAGGCATCTGCACAACATGACCAGTCCAACGGAGTTGAAGAATCATCACTTCAACATGGGTGATCTTTGATTCTTCCAGTACACAGTAGTGGGTGACAGACGAGACCCTTGAGAGCTGCTGCAAGTCAGAGTAAGCAACACTGGGAGAGATGGGCCAATGAACGTGACTCAACAGAATATGGCTTCATCCATTCAGATCTGGTCTGAACTGACACACTCCTAATGTAGCAACTGCTTCTCCGGGTTAGAACAAAGATCTGTCTTGACACATCTTGTTCACAAGCACCTTGGCAAAGGGAGGGTATTTGCAATATAAAAGCAAAAAAATACATAACATAGTAACAAATGAAAACAGTTACAGACACACCCCAGTTTAATAGGCCTGTGAGGAAAGGAATGTTTTTGCCTGGCGCCTAAAGATATGTAACAAAGGCGACAGGTGAGCCACCCTGGGGAGATCATTCCACAAACGGGGAGCCACTGCAGGAAAGGCCCCGCTCTCATGTTGCCACCCTCTGGACCTCTCGAGGAGGACGGCACACAATGAAGGGCCTCAGATGATGATCTCTCTGGGGTCACTTCAGAGACGCAGTTCTTGAGGTTTTGCGGTCCTGAGCCATTTATAGGTCGGGTCAGATTCTGAGTCATATGAGCATATGTCCCAGTAAGTAACCTGGCCACTTAATTCCGTACCAGCTGAAGTTTCTGCACCATCTTCAGAGGCAGCCCCACGTATGATGTGTTGCAGTAATCTATCCTAGAGGTTACCAGAGCACAGAGGAAAGAAGTTAGGCTGTCCCTGTCCAGATGGGGGCACAGCTGGACCACCGGCCGAAGCTGATGGATGGCGCTCAGCGCTACCAAGGCTGCCTGAGCAGTGCCAGATTTACGCATAAGCAAAACAAGCTATAGCTTAGGGCCCCACCCTCTTGGGGGCCCCAGAAAAATCTGATGGGAAAAGATGTACATTTCCAAAATGTAAGATAAAAAACAAATAAAATAAAACCTACATACAGCAACAGTGTTTTGTGTTGTGTAGGCTCCTATGATGTAAGGCATGGGTAGGCAGACTCAGGCCAGGGGGCCGGATCCGGCCCAATCACCTTCTAAATCCGGCCTGCGAATCAGCGTGTTTTTACATGAGTAGAATGTGTGCTTTTATTGAAAATGCATCTCTGGGTTATTTGTGGGGCATAGGAATTCGTTCATTTTTTTTTTCTTTCCAAAATATAGTCCAGCCCCCCACAAGGTCTGAGGGACAGGGGACTGGCCCCCTGCTGAAAACGTTTGCTGATCCCTGATGTAAGGTAATGGGCCCCGCCTGCTAGCCTGCTCCCTAAGGAGAAAGGACAGCTGGACATATAAAGGGCCCCATTACCTTCAGTAGTTTAGGGTCTCATCCAACTTAAATCCAGCCCTGTGCATGAGCCTCAAGCGAAATGGAGGCTGAGTTTTATTTATTTAATTCTAGCATTCCTCTCCCAGTTTTCTAGCATGGGGCAGATTTTCAAAGCGGTGAATGACATAAGGAAAGCATTAAGAACAGGCAGCAATAACAGCGAGATAGTCATGCAGAAACAAAACTACGCAACCCTTTTGATCTCGGCTGCCTGCAATTGTGTTGAAGGCAAGGGAGTTAATTGCCTGTTTGGTGCTTCAGAGGCCCAAAGAGAATGGGATTCTGTTGTCTAAATAGTTGGTGTCCCAAGAGGGCTGCCATTATCAGAGATTTGTGTTTTGTAAAGGCATTCTCTGCTACCGGGAGAGTAGCCTGGGCTTGCCTGCACCAGTGTGGACTTGGTTCTTGAAAGGGCATTGTAATGGCAGGGAGGGATGGTGAGGACGGAAGGAGGAGCATATTCAGAAAGATGCAGTGTCCTTTCCATTGTTGACATTGCACACAGTCCTGCAATAAGGTGCTTTAAGGCAAGGGTAGGCAAACTAAGGCCCGGGGGCCGGATCTGGCCAGTTGCCTTCTCAGTCCAGCCCGCAGACAGTCCGGGAATCAGCATGTTTTTACATGAGTAGAATGTGTCCTTTTATTTAAAATGCATCTCTGGGTTATTTGTGGGGCCTGCCTGGTAATAATAATAATAATAATAATAATAATAATAATAATTTATTATTTATACCCCGCCCATCTGGCTGGGCCTCCCCAGCCACTCTGGGCGGCTTCCATAAAAACCAAAAATACAATAAAATATCACACGTTAAAAACTTCCCTGAACAGGGCTGCCTTAAGATGTCTCCTGAATGTCAGGTAGTTGTTTATTGCTTTGACATCTGCTGGAAGGGCGTTCCACAGGGCGGGCGCCACTACCGAGAAGGCCCTCTGCCTGGTTCCCTGTAGCTTTGCTTCTCGCAATGAGGGAACTGCCAGAAGGCCCTCGGCGCTGGACTTCAGCGTCCGGGCAGAATGATGGGGGTGGAGACGCTCCTTCAGGTATACTGGACCGAGGCCGTTTAGGGCTTTAAAGGTCAGCACCAACACTTTGAATTGTGCTCAGAAACGTACTGGGAGCCAATGCAGGTCTTTCAAGACCGGTGTTATGTGGTCTTGGCGACTGCTCCCAGTCACCAGTCTAGCTGCCACGTTCTGGATTAGTTGTAGTTTCCGAGTCACCTGCAAAGGTAGCCCCACGTAGAGTGCATTGCAGTAATCCAAGCGGGAGATAACCAGAGCATGCACCACTCTGGCGAGACAGTCCGCAGGCAGATAGGGTCTCAGCCTACGTACCAGATGGAGCTGGTAAACAGCTGCCCTGGACACAGATTTGACCTGTGCCTCCATGGAGAGCTGTGAGTCCAAAATGACTCCCAGGCTGCGCACCTGGTCCTTCAGGGGCACAGTTACCCCATTCAGGACCAGGGAATCCTCCACATCTGCCCGCCTCCTGTCCCCCAAAAACAGTACTTCTGTCTTGTCAGGATTCAACCTCAATCTGTTAGCCGCCATCCATCCTCCAACCGCCTCCAGACACTCACACAGGACCTTCACTGCCTTCACTGGTTCTGATTTAAAAGAGAGGTAGAGCTGGGTATCATCCGCATACTGATGAACACCCAGCCCAAACCTCCTGATGATCTCTCCCAGCGGCCGCATGTAGATGTTGAAAAGCATGGGGGAGAGGACAGAACCCTGAGGCACCCCACAAGTGAGAGCCCAGGGGTCTGAACACTCATCCCTCACCACCACTTTCTGAACACGGCCCAGGAGGAAGGAGCGGAACCACTGTATAACAGTGCCCCCAGCTCCCAGCCCCTCAAGACGGTCCAGAAGGATGCTATGGTCGATGGTATCAAACGCCGCTGAGAGATCCAGCAGAACTAGGAAACAGCTCTCACCTTTGTCCCTAGCCCGCCGGAGATCATCAACCAGTGCGACCAAGGCAGTTTCAGTCCCATGATGAGGCCTGAATCCCGACTGGAAGGGATCCAAATGGTCCGCTTCTTCCAGGCGTGCCTGGAGTTGTTCAGCAACCACTCGCTCAATCACCTTGCCCAAGAATGGAAGATTTGAGACTGGGCGATAGTTGGCCATCGTGGCCGCATCTAAAGATGGTTTTTAAAGAAGCGGTTTAATAACCGCCTCTTTCAGCGGGTCTGGGAAGGCTCCCTCACGGAGGGAGGCATTCACCACCCCACGAAGCCCATCGCCCAGTCCTTCCCGGCTAGCTTTTATAAGCCAGGATGGGCAAGGATCCAGGAGACAGGTGGTTGGTTTCACTCGTCCAAGCAGCCTGTCCACATCCTCGGAGGTAACAGATTGGAATTGATCCCACTCAACTTGACTAGACAGAACTCTAGCACTCTCCCGCCCCGGCCCTGCTCCCACGGTGGAGTCTACTTCTTCCCGAATCTGAGCAATTTTATCTGCAAAAAACTTTGCAAAATCATTGCAGGAGAACATGTGGCCCGTACTGGGCCCCGATGTTGCAGGTGGTTCCGCCAAATTGTGAACCACCTGAAAAAGTCTCCTGCTGCTGTTTTCTGCAGATGCAATAGAGGCAGTGAAGAAATTCTTCTGGGAATCAGCGTGTTTTTACAGGAGTAGAATGTGTGCTTTTATGTAAAATGCATCTCTGGGTTATTTGTGGGGCATAGGAATGCGTTCATTCCCACCCAAAAAAAATAGTCCGGCCCCCCACAAGGTCTGAGGGACAGTGGACCGGCCCCCTGCTGAAAAAGTTTACTGACCCCTGCTTTAAGGCATCCCCAACATCTGTCTGCAAATAATTTTATTGTATTCCTGGGCACAATTGCTCAGCTCTACAAATCTATGATTCTATGAACTTGTGCTTTAAATAGTCTTGTATTAAGTTTTCTTGATCACCTCTGGTGAGTCACAGTTGTCTCCAGGTGACCAAGTGGGAAAGTTTGTTGGTATTGTTGTTGTTGTTGTTGTTGTTGTTGTTGTTACTACTACTCAGTGGTGTAGCGTGGGGGGTGCAGGGGGGGCTGGCCGCACTGGGCGCAACATCTGGGGGTTAGGGTTAGGGGGCGCAAATCCACGGGTTAGGGGGCGCAAATTACTTGCCTTGCCCCGGGTGCTGACAACCCACGCTACGCCGCTGCTACTACTACAGGCCATCAATATGCTAGAAAATGCTCACGCAGGTATGAGTAGACAAGGGGCAAGTACCTTTCTCTCTGAGATAATCTTGCAAATAAGTACACAACTTTGTGAACTTGGAGGAAGAATAAAAGAATAGTGCCTTTGAGCATGGTCAGAGATCCTTACCTTCAGCACTGAGTAAACACAGTTAAATTCCTTGTGGTTAGGGCCAGGGTGATACATGCTAGATTTTCAGTAAGCGTACTTTGAGAAATGTTTTGCGTGGTTGGTACTAAACTGGCATTTGTTGCTAAACTTTGCAACAAAACTCAGGGAGAAAACAAAAGCAAAGTCGCCCAGTCCCGTTGGGCTGGTTTTGAGCTGGCTATTGAACAACCTCTACCTATCCTAATTTGATTGCCTAATTGGGCTGGAATGTTTGGCATGAAGGCTCTCTGTTTCGCTGTAGCAGTTAAACAGGGTGGTTGCTCAGCCTTGCAATCTTCAGGTCTGATTCCCTTTCTCAGTGACGCTTGCCTAAAACTCTGATCATCTTAAATCTCATTGCTGCAAAACCTAGATTCTGCAGCTGGAATAAATTGCACAGGAGTTTCTTCCTCAATTGATAGTTGGTTTGCAGGCAGATCTGAATCTTGAAGTCTGTTTCGTATTGCAGATGAAGGTCTTGATAAACTTCCTCTTTGCGTACCAAATACCGTAACTGGCATGTTTACTTCCAATGTGCCTGTAGTGTAAGTCCACCTTCAGGTATCAGGTAGAGGTGAGTCACTAAAGATAAGCAGGAATCCACATGCCTGGGATATAGTTTCTGGCTCTTGAAGGCTCCATTCTGTCTGATCCTCGCTATCCCGTCCAGGATGAAAGAAACTATACACACAAGATAGACTTGGGCCTGCCTGCCTGATGGGAAAATCAGACTGATTTAAGAGCTGCAGAAATTAAGTAATATGCAAATGGGGTAGAGAATAGGGATGTCAGGAGCATCCCAGATCATAAGATTTCAGGGTTCAAAGCTGAGAACTAAGGTAATGTCATTGGGGAGGGGGCAGACACTGATGATGTCACAGAGATGATGTCATGGGAATGCCACTAAGCACGACACATCAAGCATTAACCTGAAAGACCTACATTGGCTCCCAGGATGTTTCCGAGCACAATTCAAAGTGTTGCTGACCTTTAAAGCCCTAAACGGCTTCAGCCCAGTATACCTGAAGGAGTGTCTCCACCCCCATCGTTCTGCCCAGATACTGAGGTCCAGCGCCGAGGGCCTTCTGGCGGTTCCCTCATTGCGAGGGCCTTTTTGGTGGTGGCGCCCGCCCTGTGGAACGCCCCCCCCTTCAGATGTCAAGGAAATAAACAACTACCAGACTTTTAGAAGACATCTGAAGGCAGCCCTGTTCAGGGAAGCTTTTAATGTTTAACAGGCTATTGTATTTTAATATTTTGTTGGAAGCTGCCCAGAGTGGCTGGGGAAACCCAACCAGATGGATGGAGTATAAATATTGTTGTTGTTGTTGTTATTATTATTATTATTAATAACTGCAATCACTATGACCTTTTGCAGAGATGGAGTCACCGAGCTACGGTTTTTCAGAGATCCCCTTGAAAAGGGGTTGACTACTAAACCGCTTTAGGAATTGTATCTCTGCGAAGAGAATAGGGATCTCCTGAAAACGTTCAGCACCCCTTAACATATGACAGCTCACAGAATTATTTGGCGTTCGCCATGTCTCTTTAAAGTGGCCGTGGCTTCAGGTTTCCTGGCCCTACGAAGATGCCATTGGGGGATTGAACCCGGAACCTTTTGCATGTGTGGACAGGATCTCCCATAGCCGAAGAAGCTGAGCATGTGCAGAGACCTTGCCAGCTCCTAATAGGACAGAAACTGGGTAGTGCAATATCTTGGAATTGGATGGAGTGGGGAGTGACCTGAATTCTGATCCTCCTTCATCTTGCTAGGTGACCTTGAACTGACTCTTATCCTCACAACGACCCTGCGAGCTGTACCAGGCAAGCCCCAGGTACATGCCTCTGCTGAGGCCAATGATAATTATAATCTATTACCTATACCCCACCCATCTGACTAGGTTGCCAAAGCCATTCTTTTCTTTTTCTTTTTAAACAAAATGTTTATTACAAAAGGAAAGGTCCTCAGGCCACATATATGAACATAACCAGGTGTCCGGGGATTGGAAAATTCATCAGCCAGCTCTATGGATAGCAAGAAGCCTTGCACTTTCCTTCATCGGGGTACTGAATACTCGTGGCGCAAAAATGATTCGAAGAGCAGGCAGCTGCTAAGAAGATGCTATTGGCTAAAGCCATCAGCGGACCGTAACAGTCTCTTGGTGATTACCCTAAAGAAAAGTTCTTTGTTGGACTAGGCTCTCAAGCACCTACAGCCTGCTGACAGCCTGTTATTTGCCAGCGATTAGGGGGTTCCTCAAGGGACACAGGTGGTGCTGTGGGTTAAACCACAGAGTCTAGGGCTTGCCGATCAGAAGGTCGGCGGTTCGAATCCCCGCGACGGGGTGAGCTCCTGTTGCTCGGTCCCTGCTCCTACCAACCTAGCAGTTTGAAAGCACATCAAAGTGCAAGTAGATAAATAGGTACCACTCCAGCGGGAAGGTAAATGGCGTTTCCGTGCCAGAAGTGGCTTAGTCATGCCGGCCACATGACCCAGAAGCTGTACGCTGGCTCCCTCGGCCAGTAAAGCGAAATGAGCGCCACAATCCCAGAGTCAGTCACGACTGGACCTAATGGTCAGGGGTCCCTTTACCTTTAAGGTAGTCTCTGTGGGAGTATATTGTATTTAAAAATGTGGTATCAGAGTTTTTAGGGGGCTAAACAGGTTGGGATAGCTGGGATAGCAGGCATGTTGGTTTTTGAATGTCACATGTAGATTTTTTCAATTTTGTTGTTCTGTATGGGACACCGACAATAAAGATTATCGTATCATAATTGATATTCAGAAGCCTTACTGCCTCCAACTGTGAAGGCAGAGCTGAGCCATCGTGGCTAGTAGATATGAGAGTCATCT
This sequence comes from Podarcis vaucheri, assembly GCF_965113315.1. Classification (NCBI taxonomy): domain Eukaryota; kingdom Metazoa; phylum Chordata; class Lepidosauria; order Squamata; family Lacertidae; genus Podarcis; species Podarcis vaucheri. The sequence goes on from NC_138759.1 coordinate 6,348,111, forward strand.
TCAAATATCTCAAGGGCTGTCACATGGAAGAGGGAACCAGCTTGTTTTCTCCAGCTCTGGAGGGTAGGACTCGAACCCATGGCTTCAAGGAGATTCCGACTAAACGTCAGGAAGAACTTTCTGACAGGAAGAGCTGTTGGACAGTGGAATGGTCTCCCTCAAGAGGTTGTTGACTCTCCTTGAAGGTTTTTTTAGCAGAGGTTGGATGGACATCTGTCAGGGATACTTTAGCTGAGATCCCTGCATTGCAGGGGGTTGGACTAAATGACCCTTGGGGTCCCTTCCAACTCTACCATTCTATGATTCCATGGTGAAAAGGTAAAGGACCCATGGGTGGTTAAGTCCACTCAAAGGCAACTATGGGATTGTGGCACTCATCTTGCTTTCAGGCTGAGGGAGCTGGTGTTTGTCCGCAGACAGCTTTCTGGATCATGTGGCCAGCAGGACTAAACTGCTTCTGGCGCAACGGAACCCTGTGATGGAAACCAGAGTGCACAGAAACACCGTTTACCTTCCCGCCACAGTGGTACCTATTTATCTACTTGCACTGGTGTGCTTTCGAACTGCTAGGTTGGCAGGAGCAGGGACAGAGCAACGGGAGCTCACCCCGTCGCAGGGATTCTGTGATAGCCCTCTCCTCCACGAATCTATCCTTATCGTTAATGGCAGGGAAGGATAAACTGTAGAATGAGCATACTTTTAATCAAATCAATCATGGGTGGGGTGAAGTGATGAGTCACCGTTTCGCAACGTGAACTGTTGCCACAAACCTCGCAGGATTGTTGTGAGGAGGGCTTCAGCAGGGCAGTGCTTGTCGTGCCAATGCGCCGTGGGTGCATTGTAAGTAAACTGTGTAGGGCAAACACACTTTCTTAACATGAATGGGGAGCATTTGATTTGAGTCATGGGCGTGTCGAGGCCTGAGTGAGTCATATTTGCACAGAGCTTTTGCCTGAAGCCATGGACAACGGCTGTGTGTTTTCCCAAAGTGGATGCTATGGCAATTTCCCCGAATATCTCTTTGAAAGGGCGTGTTCGTGCGTGTTTTGTAGGCTTTCTATGAAGTTTGTGGGTCTCTCTCTTTTCTTATTTGGCCAGCTTTCAGGGGAGTGTACCCTCTCTGAAAGACAGCTCTGTTTGTGTTAAGAAGTGGGGGGGACGGGACCTGAAATATGTTCCTGGGCGGTCTTCGCTTCTTGTTCCAAGATGAGTCAACATCATGTGTATACTCAGAACACAGACGGAAATGAATTGGTAGCAGATCTGGATGGCTCACTTCTAGAAAGCAGGGAGAAATTCCATTCGGTTTGCATTTAAAGGCAAAGCTACCTAATTCTCACTGTTCGAAACAACGCAAGCGCTGAAAAACTAGAGAACTGAAAAACACCCGTCCTTTGAAACTGGTGCAGTTCTGGATTTCGCAATGCCCTTCTGCAGCCAAGTAATGTGCAGGTGCTGCAGTAAAGTCTTTATGAAGATGTACACAGTGAAAAGAAAACGCGAACATGCTTTATATTAGGCAAAATGGCAAGTAAACATTTAAAGAAGTTTGCACTCCAATGCTGGTGAATTTACATGAGCGCTTGAAAGCAACATCTGGATTCTGAGCTGTTTCTTTGCCCAAAAATAAGTAAATCCCAGCCTTTATCAAGCTGGTGCTTCTCCAGATGTTTGGGACTGCAACTTCCATCAGCCACAGCCAGCAAACATCTGGGAGGGGCACTGGGTTGGCAAAAGCTGCTCTATCCATTGCACCACAAAGCCTCCCTTGGCTCTGCCAAGATTTGCATTTGGCCAGTGGAATCTATGGCTGCTGCCTTGCACTCACCTGTTCTCTTTTTCTGTTTTGTTTCAGGAAGATGTCTGACGGCTTTTCAGTAAGTATCTGCTCGCCTGATGCAGTAGTGCTTTTGATTCCAGTTTTAAAAAGGACTACCGTGTTGTTGCTGTGACCTGAAACCTCACGTGGTCTTGGCCTGAGAAAGCAGGCCGCTTTCTGTATCAACCAGAAAGCACCAGCCATGGTTTCAGCTGAGACATTTAATTGCACATTTAGTCAAAACCCAGTTAAAACTATATATCAGTTTTTTTTTTCCATCTATAAGATGCCCCCATGTATAAGACGGCCCCTACAGTGGTGCCCTGCAAGACGAATGCCTTGCAAGATGAAAAACCCGCTAGACGAAAGGGTTTTCCGTTTTTCGATGCGCTTCGCAAGACGAATTTCCCTATGGGCTTGCTTCACAAGACGTTTTCGTCTTGCGAGTCTTGCGATTTTTTTCGCTCCCCCCCTTTTTCTAAGCCGCTAATAGCCTTTTAGCCGCTAAGCCGCTAAGCCTTTAATAGCCGCTAAACCGCTAATAGCGCTAATCCGCTAAGCTGCTAGTAGGGTTGCTTCGCAAGACAAAAAAACCGCTAGACGAAGAGACTCGCGGAACGGATTAATTTCGTCTTGCGAGGCACCACTGTATTTGGGGGGCAACAACCAATCGCCAGTCCACACTCGGCCCTATCCGTGTATAAGATGCCCATTGATTTTTGACATTACAGTGGTACCTCTAGTTACGGACCTGATCCATTCCGGGGTGTCATTCGCACCCCAAAAAGTCTGCAACTAGAGCGCTGCTTCTGTGCATGCACGCAGCATGACAGAGCGCTTCTGCGCTAGTAGCATCCATGCAGCTATTGTTGCAAAATTAAAAGTCTGCTACTTTGGAATATCTGCACCTATCTTTCCTAATAAAAAAGCCTCTGGGTTTTATTTTTACAAAAGTTAATTTGAATTTCCCCCCCATCTCATTATACAGTGGACGCTCGGGTTGCGAACATGATCCATGCAGGATGCAGGTTCGCAACCCACAGCGCCACGTCTGCGCACGCGCGGGTTGCAATTTGAGGCTTCTGCACATGCACAAAGTGCGATTTAGTACTGTTCCGGTACTTCCGGGATTCGACGGGTCTGTAACACGTAAAAACGCAAACTGAAGCGTCTGTAACCCGAGGTATGACTGTACAGTGGTGCCTCGCAAGACGAAAAGAATCCGTTCTGTGATTCTCTTCGTCTAGCGGTTTTTTCGTCTTGCGAAGCAAGCCCATTGACGGATTAGCGGATTAGCGCTATTAGTGCTATTAGCGGCTTTTAGCGGCTTATCTGCTGATTGGATCAGCTGATAAGCGGCTTAGCGGCTTAGAAAAAGGGGGGAGGGAAAAAAACCAGCAGGAACTCGCAAGACATTGTCGTCTTGCAAAGCATGCCCATAAGAAATTCGTTTTGCGAAACACCTCCAAAACGGAAAACTCTTTCGTCTAGCGAGTTTTTCGTCTTGTGAGGCATTCGTCTTGTGGGGCACCACTGTATATCATTTCCCAGAATGATTTTATTACCTTACAAGGCCACCGTATATGATTTTTCTTTACATTTCCAGCAAATATTTGACCTCTTATACATTTTTGCTAACTGTTGCTTTGTTCTCTACACAGTTGTCTGATGCCCTGTCCGGGGGCGCCAACAACCCGAACGCCAACCCAAATGCCCAGCCAAACCCGTGGGGAAATCAGCCCGGCACCTTCCCAGGATATCCCGGAGCGTTCCCCGGCCCATATCCTGGAGCACCCGGCGCATATCCAGGGGCCCCTGGCGCGTATCCTGGGGCCCCCGGCGCATATCCAGGGGCCCCTGGCGCGTATCCTGGGGCCCCACAAGCAGGTGGCGGATATCCTGGAGGCCCCCCCCAGCCTGGCGGATTTCCCAGCGCACCTGGAATGGTTCCACCAGGTGCCTCCGGCATGTATCCTGGCCCCGGACAGCCCCCAAGTGGCGGAGGAGCACAGCCGACCGCACCGCAGGGTGGAGCCGGATTCCCACCTTCCGTTCCGTCCGGAGGAGCACCTTCCGGCCCGTTGGTGAGAAACTTGCTTGTTTGCGTGTGCGTCTAGGCTAGGAAATCTCTCTCTCTGATCTGTCTTAATTTCAGGAAATGTATACACTGCATTGACGGTAAGCAATAACATCAAAAGCGGCTTGCAAGATTTAGGGTTCTGTCTCTTTTTAAAAAAGGAAGCGAATACCCTTTGTTCACAGAACGGAAAGTTACTCCTGGAGGAAGCTGTGAATAGGATCAGTTTGCAATATTCCCCATAGATAGGTTTTTCTGCTGGACACCAATTGCCCACTCAAAACTCCATTCCAGAGAATGATGTATTATTTTACTGTTGTTAGCCGCTCTGAGCCCAGCTTCGGCTGGGGAGGGCGGGATATAAATAATAATCATCATCCTCATCATCCTCATCATCCTCATCATCATTACATGAGTTCCGCAGCTTAAGGCAAAGATCTGAGGGTTGGCGGAATTAAATTAAACTAGCCAGAGTCATTTCGTTATTATTAATTTGTACTCCACTTTTATATACTGATTTGTATACCGCTTCTATGCCCAAATGTTTTCTATTCCTCTCTGGTACCACAGAACAGAGAAACATCTGACCAAAATTGCTGTGGAAATAATATTTTTTGATGATTGCACCAAGGTTTTCCCCCTCTCTAACTTATTAGTTGTGGCTTTAAACAGTTATTCTATTTTACCTATATTTTGGTGATTTGTTTATATTTTTAATAAATAATAATAATAATAATAATAATAATAATAATAATAATAATAATTTATTATTTATACCCCGCCCATCTGGCTGGGCCTCCCCAGCCACTCTGGGTAGCTTCCAAAAGAATATTAAAATACTATAATACATCAAACATTAAAAGCTTCCCGAAACAGGGCTGCCTTCAGATGTCTTCTAAAAGCCTGGTAGTTGTTGTTCTCTTTGACATCTGGTGGGAGGCTGTTCCACAGGGAAGGCGCCACTACCGAGAAGGCCCTCTGCCTGGTTCCCTGTAACTGTAACTTGGCTTCTCGCAGTGAGGGAACTGCCAGAAGGCCCTCAGTGCTGGACCTCATTGTCTGGGCAGAATGATGAGGATGGAGACGCTCCTTCAGATATACTGGACCAAGGCCGTTTAGGGCTTTAAAGGTCAGCACCAACACTTTGGATTGTGCTTCGAAATGTACTGGGAGCCAATGTAGGTCTTTCAAGACCAGTGTTATATGGTCTCTGTGGCCGCTCCCAGTCACCAGTCTAGCTGCCGCGTTCTGGATTAGTTGTAGTTTCCGAGTCACCTTCAAAGGTAGCCCCACATAGAGCGCATTGCAGTAGTCCAAGCGGGAGATAACCAGAGCATGCACCACTCTGGCGAGGCTGTCCGCAGGCAGATAGGGTCTCAGCCTGCGTACCAGGTGGAGTTGGTAAACAGCTGCCCTGGATACAGATTTGACCTGTGCCTCCATGGACAGCTGTGAGTCCAAAATGACCCCCAGGCTGCGCACCTGGTCCTTCAGGGGCACAGTTACCCCATTCAGGACCAGGGAATCCCCCACACCTGCCCGCCTCCTGTCCCCCAGAAACAGTACTTCTGTCTTGTCAGGATTCAATCTCAATCTGTTTGCCGCCATCCATCCTCCAACCGCCTCCAGACACTCACACAGGACCTTCACTGCCTTCACTGGTTCTGATTTGAAAGAGAGGTAGAGCTGGGTATCATCCGCATACTGATGAACACCCAGCCCAAACCTCCTGATGATCTCTCCCAGCGGCTTCCTGTAGATGTTGAAAAGCATGGGGGAGAGGACAGAACCCTGAGGCACCCCACAAGTGAGGGCCCAGGGGTCTGAACACTCATCCCCCACCACCACTTTCTGAACACGGCCCAGGAGGAAGGAGCGGAACCACTGTATAACAGTGCCCCCAGCTCCCAGCCCCTCAAGACGGTCCAGAAGGATGTTATGGTCAATGGTATCCAGCATTGAGAGATCCAGCAGAACTAGGAAACAGCTCTCACCTTTGTCCCTAGCCCGCCGGAGATCATCAACCAGTGCGACCAAGGCAGTTTCAGTCCCATGATGAGGCCTGAATCCTGACTGGAAGGGATCCAAATGGTCCGCTTCTTCCAGGCATGCCTGGAGTTGTTCAGCAACCACTCGCTCAATCACCTTGCCCAGGAATGGAAGATTTGAGACTGGGCGATAGTTGGCTATATCATGAGCTGCTTTGAGGTTGTCTCCCAGGTCCTAGACCAGTGTTTCTGAAGCTTTTTTCTTCTTTGGGCCACACTTTCAGAAGAAAAATTTGCTCACACCACACCAAATTTCCTCTTGATAAGGAATACATTGGGAGGGGACTATTCCTAAAGGTCAAGGTAAAGGGGGTGGCGGTGTGGGTTAAACCACAAAGCCTAGGACTTGCTGATCAGAAGGTCGGCGGTTCAAATCCCCGTGATGGGGTGAGCTCCCGTTGCTCGGTCCCTGCTCCTGCCAACCTAGCAGTTTGAAAGCACATCAAAGTGCAAGTAGATAAATAGGTACCACTCCGGCAGGAAGGTAAACGGCGTTTCCGTGCGCTGCTCTGGTTCGCCAGAAGCGGCTTAGTCATGCTGGCCACATGACCCGGAAGCTGTATGCCAGCTCCCTCCGCCAATAAAGCGAGATGAGTACCGCAACCCCAGAGTCGGCCATGACTGGACCTAATGGTCAGTAGCGGTGCTTAATTTATAACATGGAACACAACTATGATCATGAGATGTCCAGAAAGTACAAAACAATGCAGCTACATAAGAACATGTAATATTCCCAAAATAATTATAAATGAGCCCCTTACATATGTACCTTAAGTATGTATACAAACTCAGCAAGAGGTGTGTGCTTGCTTTTGCCGGGTACCGTATTTTTCGCACTATAGGACGCACTTTTCCCCCTCCAAAAATGAAGGGGAAATCTGGGTGCGTCCTATGGGGCGAATGCAGGCTTTCGCTGAAGCCTGGAGAGCGAGAGGCGTTGGTGCACACCGACCCATCTCACTCTCCAGGCTTCAGGAGAGCCCCACCTCCAGCCCCACAAGCTCGGGGGACAGCGGGAGAGGCGCAGCGCGCCCTTCCCGCTGTCCCCCGACTTGGTTAGAAGGCTGGCGGGGGGGGGAGCCTGCTCCTCCCCGTCGCCAGCCCCGCAAACTCGGGAGACAGCGGCAGGGGTGCAGCACACCCTTCCCGCTGTCCCCCGACTTGGTTTGGAGCGCGCCATCCCGCTGTCTCCCGACATGGTTTGGAGGCTGGCGGAGGGCTTCCTCCTCCCCCAGCCCCGCAAGTTCCCAGAGCGATGCCAAAGCTGCGCGCAGCTTCGGCATGGCTCTGGGTCCCGTTCTGGGGGAGGGGGAAGCTCGGGCTTCCCCCGCCCCAGCCCCGCGCCTGGTGGGGGGGGGGAATAATTTTTTTTTGCCTTTATTTCCCCCCCCCAAAATCTAGGTGCGTCCTATGGACCGGTGCGTCCAATAGTGCGAAAAATACGGTAATCTCACTTATATTAGGTCTACTTTGAGGCAAACAAACCAACACAAAGAAGCCTTTCTCTTTTCTGATCTTGAAAATCCCTGATCTCAACAATATGCTGCGCAGAAATATAGCCAATAGGTTGCTGATGCTCTTGCTCTGAGTTTGGAAAGATAACTAGCCGCTATTCTGCAAATAAATAAATAAATATTTTGATACTATACACTGAAATGTTCCCATGTTCCTGTGATTGTCCTTGAATCTTCCTGCCACACCCATTGAGACCCACTGCCCTCGACCAAAACTCTGAACATTATACCATCTTTTGCAGAAAGTTCCCTGTGACATCCCACTGCCGGCAGGACTCCAGCCTCGCACTTTATTGACCATTGTTGGGACGGTGAATCCAAGGGCAACCTGGTAAAGATGGAATATAATAATAATTTATTATTTATACCCTGCCCTTCTGGCTGAGTTTCCCCAGCCACTCTGGGCAGCTGGAAAAGGGTTTGGGGGGGCTGGGGTGTTCCAGTTTTCTGTAGGAGGGGATTGCATGTTTGGGGCCAAATTACGGCTGTGGTGTCTCCCTCTTACTCATGGGTAGGCAAACTAAGGCCCGGGGGCTGGATCCGGCCCAGTCGCCTTCTCAATCCGGCCCACGGACGGTCCGGGAATCTGCGTGTTTTTACATGAGTAGAATGTGTCCTTTTATTTAAAATATATCTCTGGATTATTTGTGGGGCCTGCCTGGTGTTTTTACATGAGTAGAATGTGTCCTTTTATTTAAAATATATCTCTGGGTTCTTTCTGCCTGGTGTTTTTACAGGAGTAGAATGTGTGCTTTTATTTAAAATGCATCTCTGGGTTATTTGTGGGGCATAGGAATTCATTCATTTCCTCCCCCCAAAAAAATATAGTCTGGCCTCCCACGAAGTCTGAGGACAGTGGACCAGCCCCCTGCTGAAAGAGTTTGCTGACCTCTGCTCTTCCCTGTCCCTTCTCCCTAGGCTCACAATTCAGAACTAGGAAGCCATAGATAAGGGTGGAGATGTGCTATTTTGAGTCAGCCAGGGGGAAGCGCATGAATGAGCTGGCTAACCATGCTTTAGACCGGGCTGCTATCCCACATATCCTCCAGGCAAATCGTCATCTCTGAGCGGCTTTTCACAAAGCTTACGCAGTCGTTAGGATCAGTGGTTCCCAAATCGTTTTGGGCCCCCGGCTGCTTGTTTCCATAAACCCATCCCTGGTGCCTCCCTAGCCGAGCCTATAAAGAGCATTATCCAGAATAGCAGTTTGCACAAACCGTTAAGATAGGTAAAGGTAAAGGGACCCCAGACCGCTAGGTCCAGTCCTGGCCGACTCAAGGGTTGCGGCGCTCATCTCACTTTATTGGCTAAGGGAGCCTGCGTACAGCTTCCGGGTGATGTGGCCAGCATGACTAAGCCACTTCTGGTGAACCAGAGCAGCACACAGAAACGCCGTTTACCTTCCTGCCGGAGCGGTACCTATTTATCTACTTGCACTTTGACCTGCTTTCGAACTGCAAGGTTGGCAGGAGCAGGGACCGAGCAACGGGAGCTCACCCTGTTGCGGGGATTCGAACTGCCGACCTTCTGATCGGCAAGCCCTAGGCTCTGTGGTTTAACCCACAGCGCCACCTGCGTCCCTAAGGAAGATAATAATACAGTAAAATTCAGAACAGCAACAATTAATGGTGCATTTATTCAAAATCCAGTTAAAAGGTTAAGTCAACAAAATTGACGAACTGGATCCCTGTGATACCAACTTTTCAGATAGTCATTTATATCTCTAGTGCCCCCTGCCCCTCCTTCTTGTTGCTCATCCCCCATGTAATCTGACCCCCCAGGGGGGCAGGACCACCCACTTAGTTAGATGTCACCCTGTCTTTATTGAGTTTTCGTCCTAATTTGCTTAGGGTGCATATAATTTCCCCCATCCTTCATCTCACACTTTTAAATGCATTTCCTCATCACATTCCTTACTGCAAAACTGTGTTTATTATTATTATTTGAAAAGCCATCCTGGAACTCTTGACAGTCAAACTCTTAGCTGAAAAAGAGCTACAAATTGCACACCCATCAGCCAAATTTGCTCTGGCAGCTAAGAAGTTCTGTTCCAGCTCTGTTAATGCTTTCTAATTTTAAATTTTTATGCTGTACATTTTTTATGCTGAAAATGTTTATAGGTTAGGTTGTGCAATTTCAGAGGAAAGCCTTGCTCTTGCCCTCTGCTGTACATTGTAAAGACCTTTGGCTTTATGCAATAAATTGATTATTCTTTAAGGGGATTTGTTGGACTCTGGGAGAACACTGTGACTCTGATAACAGCGGTCTTAATTCCTGGCTCCCACTGTGTGATTTATGATCAAATGTTGAGACATTCCTCAGGAGACGGTTACAGCTTGTGTCTCCCTGTTGCAGCATTAAAGTGGATTTGAAGAAGGGCAATGACATCGCCCTCCACTTCAACCCCCGCTTCAATGAAGATGGCAGGAAAGTTGTTGTTTGCAACACCATGCTTCATAACACCTGGGGGAAGGAAGACCGGACGGCCCCCAGGTTCCCTTTCGAGGCTGGCAAACCTTTCAAGGTAAAGGGGGGCACAGGGAAATGGGGTTCTCTCTCTTAACTGAAGCGAGATGAATGAGTTAAACGTTTATGCTGTACAGTGGACGCTCGAACGTGCGAACGTGATCCGTGCGGGATGCACATTCGCAACCTGCAGTGGCGCATCTGCACACGTGCGGGTTGCAATTCAGCACTTCTGAGCATGCACAAAGCGCAATTTAGCACTTCTGTGCATGTGTGACCGCCAAAACCTGGAAGTAACCCATTGCAGTACTTCCGAGTTTCGGCAGTCCATAACCTGAAAAAAGACAACATGAAGCACCTGTATGACTGTATAATAAAAGCACTGGCTGAAATTGATGTTTTAGCGATGGGCAGCTTATTTTACCATGAAAATTAATTGCCGCATTTGCACAAAGAGCTGTGCCTAAAGCAGTGAACGACAACTTCCATCAGCCCTAGAAAGCATGGCCACGGGAATTGCAGGTCCCCATCTAAATCCACAAAAATTACATCTGCTTCCGTATCACTGTTTCATTACACCGTAAGCCTGCCACCATATTTCTGCATCGCCTCTAGTAAACATCCATCATTCAGTCAGCAACATATGCATTTCAGCAGCAGTCTTGCTTAGGGGTTATAGCAGTAAGAATAGAAGATGACCACAACCTAGATTGGACGGTTTCAGCCTCCCGACCAGATGTTTTTGGCAAGACCACAAGCACCCAGTATTTAACATTTACACTTTTTTGTTTTAAGTGTTCAGAGAATGCAAGTGTGTGGCCTCTATCAACTCTAGTCTCGCTTTCCATTTGTTTATTTGCTGACATATCAATCATCAAATATTGAGGGTAAGGGGTTTGCAAACTCCTGCCGTGTGAGCTGTGTCATCTTCAAAACTACAGGTCTGGCTTCAAATTAGGGGTAGTGAGCTGTACATTTAGTAAAACCACCATTTACCACATCCTGTACCAGAACCAGGATTCCATGACTTGACTGTACAAAATTGCAGCAGCATCTAACCGTGTGATGACTCTTCCACACAGGAAAACAGCTTTTTTAGATATATAAAAAAGGCATTTATAGACTGCTTAATCGTCATTTCTAAGAGGGGTACATAAAACAAACCATACAAAGGATAGAGCAATTAAAAATCACCATAAAACTAAATAGCAGCATGTAATGCCTGCTGGAAGAAGAGTCTTTGCTGTGTGCAGCAAGGAGGTTGCCTACCTAATCCGAAGTGGGAGGGAGTTCCACAGGCTTAGACCTGCAGCAGTGGTTTACGGACTTGATTCAAGAGTAGAGCCACTGAAATTAATGCAAGTTAAGTTAGTCATGGCCGTTAATTTCAATGACCGTTAGTTTACTCTTAGTAAACTTCAGTTGAATATAGCCCTAAGCCTTGATTGCCAGAGTGCTAGGAAGCCACGCTCTGTTCAAAGAATTTGGAACTTAAGTTAATCTCTGCTCACAGCCTCTGCCAATCTGCTTTCCTGGTTCTTTCAATGTTTTGAACGCCTCTCCTTTTCCAGATCCAGATTCTGTGCGAAGCGGATCACCTGAAGATAGCAGTCAACGATGCCCATTTGATGCAGTATAACCACCGCATCAAGGAGCTAAACCAGATCAACAAGCTGTGCATCAATGGCGACATCACCCTCACCAGTGTCACACCAACAACCATCTAACCCAAGGCTGCAGCGACCCAATACGCCAACTCTGCGTGCATTAAAACAGCAGCTTTCGTTTTTCTAAAAAGATGTCCGGCTGGCTTCGCTTTGTAGGGCAAAGTTTAATAAAAATATATATACACAGGACCAGTCAAGGAGAGGCTGAGTGTCATATGTAAGTCCTCAGAAGCAGGTTTCTAGTCCTTATGGGCACCAGAGGGTTAGAAAGGGTGTTGGCAATGGAGGGAGGATGGAGTGGGGATGCAGCTGAGCAGGACTGCTAGGAGTGAGGGTTTCTGATTTTTATCAGTAACTTTTTAAAAGCTAAACATCCGTCAGATATTCAAGCAAATAATAATAATAATTTATTATTTGTACCCCGCCCATCTGGCTGGGTTTCCCCAGCCACTCTGGGCGGCTTCCAGAGACCAAAAATACACTAAAATGCCACACATTAAAAGCTTCCCGAAACAGGGCTGCCTTCAGATGTCTTCTAAAAGCCTGGTAGTTGTTGTTCTCTTTGACATCTGGTGGGAGGGCGTTCCACAGGGCGGGTGCCACTACCGAGAAGGCCCTCTGCCTGGTTCCCTGTAACTTGGCTTCTCGCAGTGAGGGAACCGCCAGAAGGCCCTCGGAGCTGGACCTCAGTGTCCGGGCAGAACGATGGGGGTGGAGACGCTCCTTCAGGTATAGTGGGCCGAGGCCATTTAGGGCTTTAAAGGTCAACACCAACACTTTGAATTGTGCTCGGAAACGTACTGGGAGCCAGTGTAGGTCTTTCAAGACTGGTGTTATGTGGGGAAGGGGGTGGGGGAAACATTTCAAAACTTATCAGTATAGGAGTACTGGCACCTTCAGAGGTCCTAAGATCCAACATTGATGAATAACAATGCCAATTCAATTTGGACTTGTGGGTGACCATACCAAAATGGTAGGGAACCGGGGTCCTTTAAGTGGTGCTCACCAAACTTAACATTATCATGCTTATTAAATTTGTGTTCAGCCTTTCATCTGTAGAATCCCAGGGCAGTTCATAACATAATCACCTCGCCCCAACAGCGTTCAGTCTTGCCGGCATACCGCGGGCAAAAATACCTCCCAAACAATACTGCTTTTATTTGGACTAGAGCAAACTCTGCTGTGTACCCTTTTGTGGACCCCAGGTGTATGTGTAGCAAACTTTGGAATACTGGCCCGGAGGATGGGCAGGGTTCGTTTTACAGCCTCTTGTGGTTCTGTAAGAGGAAGTTATCTTCCTCCCTAGAAGTGGAGGTGAAAGGCAAAGGAAGGCATAATCCTGTGAACAGAATGTCCTCCAATTGAATCTGCCAAATCACAGCATAAACTAGGTTAAAAAGCAACAGCCCACAGAGCTTTCTTATTCACATGAATGGTGCAGGTCACAGCACTCACATTTTCCTGGCCCAGATTAGCACAGAATATACTCCGCCCAGGTTGTTACAATACAGGACAGGTCTGAGCTGAAACAGAAATTGATCCAGAACTGTTTTGGGGGAAATCTTAGTTGATTTTGGGAGGGAAGAGGGATTATGGATGAGGAAAGATGTTAAAGTACCCACGTAGATGATATGATACTGAAAGGCAACTCAGAAGACACAGACCAAATTTTAATAAGCATTTAATAGGAGTACTTAAAAACAGAAAAAAACACAGTAAATTTCCTTTTACCCACTCCCCTCACCCACCCCGGTTTGTAAAAGCAATCTTATTCTGCCCCTTCTATTTAAGTAAGTGGAGAGAAAACAATGAGGTCGTTGCTTGGGTTGGCCACAAATTTCTCCGCCTGGTTCCTCGGAGTGACGAAAAGGCTTTCATCTAGGCTGGGCTGTGGGGAACAAATAAGGTTGGTTATATAATATAATATAGACAGGAAAGCAGTAAATAAATCATGTCCATGGAAATCAGGTGCATGTTGTACACTGCTGAAAAATTCAAACTTTTGGAAGGAGGCTAGAAATCTGCTCTCCTGCTTTAGGAAAAAACTTTATGGCAGCAAAAGCAGTTTGACAGCATAATGTGTCAGCATCGCCCTTGAGCCAGTGCCACTAACTGGACTCATCCACTTCAGCCCCGACTGGGCTAGGCGAGCTGGGTAGCACTTCCAGAGACCACCTTCTGCACAGGAACAGGTCAAAGTGCTGTGGACTCACAACTCAGAGCTGTGAGCACCGGATTCACTCCCACAAGAAGACAGTCGTCGCACAGCAGAGTATAGCAGAGCATAAATGACTCGGAGAGCAGCTCTGTAGAATATCTTCTTTATTCTATCTACAACTATACAAACTATATACAGAGCTTAATGAGGTCTAAGCATAAATGAATGCTGCACTGCACTGAGTGCCTGCAGCTGCTCTTAGCAGCAACCTTATCTCTACAGACGATCTCTAACACTCAGTCTCTCTCTCTCAGACACACTGACTGACTGATTTGGTGCTGGAGCAGAATAAGTAGAGAGCAGAACACGCCTCCTCCTCTCTGGAGAATCAGCAGACTCCTCAGGAGATTCTTGGATATGGGAGGGGTGAAATCTCCTCATAATGGACTCTCTCAGAAAGTGATGAGCTCTCCATCATTCAAAGTTTTTAAGCAGAGGCTGGATGGTCACCCGATTCTTTAACTGATTCCTACACTGCAAGGGGTTAACTCCTTTCGGTCCCTTTCCAACTCTACAATTCTATGACCTGCACTTCCCCTCTTATTTCAAGACAGAATATACATTCATCTGCCTCCTCTCAATAATAGCCAAGTGATAAAAGACTGACAAGTGCTTTCACAAACAGCATCCAAGCTGTTTTCATTGCGGCGTGCCTTACACCACTTCACACTTGCATGCATGCATGTATGCAGTGGTGCCCCGCAAGATGAATGCCTCGCAAGACGGAAAACTCGCTAGACGAAAGAGTTTTCCGTTTTGGAGGTGCTTCGCAAAACGAATTTCCTATGGGCTTGCTTCGCAAGACGACAATGCCTTGCGAGTTCCTGCTGGTCCCCCCCCCCTTTTCCAAGCCACTAAGCCGCTTATCAGCTGATCCGATCAGCAGATAAGCCGCTAAAAGCCGCTAATCCGTCAATGGGCTTGCTTCGCAAGACAAAAAAACCGCTAGACGAAGAGAATCACAGAACGGATTCTTTTCGTCTTGCGAGGCAGCACTGTATATGCATGCAATGAATGGCTTCCTTAGCAGAAGTGACTCAGAGGCTTCTTGCTTAACAGCAACTGCCTCCAGGGCTTTCAGAAAAGTGACCTAACCGGTTGGCGCAGCAAACAGCCTAAAAGGGAGATCAAGGATCCTCCCACCGAATTTAGAGATACCATCTGACAGATAGATAGTTATCATAAACGGTAGCGTTACAGTTGCTTGTCATAAGCAGAAGTAGTTCCCGTGTGGATTAGAACGTAATACCCTGAACTGCCTCATTGCCCAGCCTTAAGAGAAGTTAGTTACCCTAACTTTCCCCCTAGGCTTTTGATCTGCCAAAGTAATGAAGGTGAGAAATAAGGCTGAGCGATATATCATTGTATTGTTCAAAACTGGTTTGAAGTCCAGATTGTGATACCGGTTTCATAACTTTTGACCTGGCAATATATTGTGAATCGTGTGTGCATGCACGCGCTATGCAAAAATTACAATGCGGGGAAAACTGTGAAACTGCATTTCCTTAACATTCCGCACCCCACCCCTCATCCCCTATTGTTGAATTTAGATTGTAGGCTGCTTTGGGGCAGGGACCTGGCCATTTGTTCTAATGAAGCTGTCGAATGCTTTTCAAATAAAGAGTCAAGAAGCTGGATAGAATGCCATCCAGAGAAATTTTCACTCTGAGAAAAAGATCTGGTGAGGAGATGTGTTCATGCAAGTTGCTCTGACGAGCCCACGGCTGCACTTTCCTAATAATCTATGTCCATTTGTTACTGATTTCTAAGGAGTTGGGTTTTTTTTCGGGGGGGGGGGGAGGTGAAAGAGAAAGGGCTTCTTGACATAAGCCTGGCTTCATTGCACCAGACAGCTGGAGTCCTTTGCAACTCGATGCAGCCTCCTTATGGCACATCATAATCTGCATTATGCTTAATCTCCATGTATAAGACTAGGGTTTTTTTTACTCTAAAATAATGTTTAAAAATGGGGGTCGTCTTATACACGGGGGTCATCTTCCCCCATTTTCATAAATTTGAGTCCCCAAAAATAAGGGGTGTTATACACAGAAAAATATGGTATATATATTTAACAGGAAACCATGGCATCAGATTCGTCACAGTAATTGGAGAAATGTTACAGTTGCTAGTCTTTAGAAGTCCACCCAACCCAATTGGCTCCTTTTCAAACAAGCATACCTGGAGTTCAAGCACTGCAGCGTCGCTGGAGAAGTCACCGAGAAGAGAACCTGGAAAATAAGGATATATTTCCAGTGGGCTTTTTAACCTAACTTAGGTCTGGTTCAATAATATGTAGGGAGAGGGTTTCTAGTGGGCTGTGTCAATAAGGTTTGAGGATACACATCTTATTACCAAGTACCTATGGTTCATGAATGACAACAGGGACTCACCACTGTCCCATCTCAAAACCAGCACAGGCAGTGACTGTTGGGGACATGTCTGATGTGTGCGCAACTGCACATGCGCACACAGTGCTGAACCCAGAGGTGATGCGAAAGCGTCACCAAAGGGGGCAAAACACAGTGTTTTGAGGCTTTTTCAACGGGTGTTCTGATTCTATGCAATTTCACTCAAGCGCATAATGACTCGGATTGCAACCCCTGCACAAATGGGGAGTTGCCTGTACAAACAGGAAATATCTCAAGATATAGTAGTCAAACACAAGGAAGTGTCAGCAGGGTGAGAATATAGGAGCAACGAGACACCCACCCCCAATGCTTAACATGTGAACTTGGAAGTCTGCCACACTGTTCACAATGAGACTTCCTTTTCCTGAAAAACAAGCCTGGGGTGGCAGCCTAAAGGTTCTGGGCCAGATTGAACAAACCCTGTTAGCCCTTGCAAGGTCTAGAGCGACTGGGGTTCCCCCTCATCTCCCACGGGCCCCCATATTGGCTCAGTGGGGTTAAGAGAGCCCCCAAACAGCATTTGTTACAGGCCTGTGCTGAATTCCTCCTTCCATCTGCAGCTTAAAGCAGCTGATCACGCAGGCTGTAACCTCCATAGAAGATTATGCCACAATGCATTTGTTAGTCTTTAAAGTGCACCAAAAACACAATGTGGTGGGTGAGATACAAGCAGCTCCTTGAATTCAAATTCCGAACTGTTCACGTCATCACAGAATAATACATGGACCTCAGAATAATACATGGACTTCCCGCTGCCTAAAAAGCCCCATGGAAATCTACCTGTTTGACATTCTGGAGTGGGCAGCTCTTTAGCCTGGGAGCAGGTTCCCTCAGGCTGGGAATCCTCCTTGGGACTCCATGAAAGAACATCCCGTTCGTCCAGATCTGCAATCGTCTGTTTCACCTCTTCTGCAGCTTCTGGAACTTCTATTTTATCAATGGAACCTTCCAGGCCCTGAGAATCGGTAGAAATCAAGTCATCCATATCACACAAGGGTGATCCGCTGTCACAAGTGGTTGTTTGTACATCCTAAGAGTTCAAGAAGGAAGAGAGAGAGATTTCAAGGAGCAGAATGAGAAGGGGGCCATTCTGAACTTTCAGGACAGGCACACATTCAGCATAGACGATACAACTTACAGCAGCTTCTTTCGCCATGTCTTCTGCTGTAGCACAGGGTTCCTCCGCAGCTTGGATGTCACTGGGGGGAGACCACACGTGTTCATCATCAGTCAGAAACTTGCATGTTAGGTTTTTAAAACGTTCATCTTGGGGGAAGGTGTGCATGGGTGTGAATGACAGCTGACAAGGGCAGCCCAAATTCTCCCTCTCAGTTTACGTCCAAGATACTGGACGAACAATTACAAGGGCAAAGTTTACAGCGTGAATTAGCACAGAGAAGCACTTGTCTGAAATGAGCAGCTGCTTCTCCCAGGCAAATATGCCAGCAGCAGGATCCCACCCTCTGCCCCAATTGCATCTTTCCTACAGCTGGAACAAAATATTACAAAGCTGTGTTCAGCACTGGAAGAGACTGAGGTGACAGAGCTGTACCCGTGGCCAACAAAAATTGGGTTATGCATTTTTGCCGGAGGGAACTGAGATGGGAGAGGAAGGCAGCGAGTTTTTAAGTTGTGCTCTCCGCAAGGGCATTTTCAGCACGAGTTAAAATGAACAGCTTCCAATGACAATTCAACTCCAAGCCATACAACCAATCATCTGGCACAGGGAAAAGAAGGCAGAGGTCTTGAGCAGAGCGCTGTGGTGCAGGAAGAGAGCAGGTATTGGTTGTGCCCCAAGAGGTGGCAAAAGCAAATGAGGGTTTCAACTTTGGTGTTCCAATCCTCTAGCTCAGTGTGGATTGCACCCAGCAGCTGCAACTAACCTGCTCAACAGCACCAGCCTTCATAAACCTTGGGGGCTGAATGGAGCCTAAATTCACCAAGACAGAATAACTGTGGTGGGGACAAATGGAAAACGGACCTGTTTCATGCTTTGTGTGTGAACACCCATAATAATGTTTGCCATTTACTGTGCAAAACGCTGTGTTTTCCTTGTCCAGGGAAGGGGGAGGCTGTGGCCAGATGATGCTGGACTACAGCTCCCATCATCCCTGACTGTTGATCACATTGGTGGGAGCTGTAGGTCAGCCATATCCGGAGGTCCACAGATTCCTCACCCCGGAAAAGATCTGGAAATAGCCACTGACGAGGTGATTCATCTGGATCTCACTAACACAGACAGTCATTTCTGCACCAGCCGAAAAGGGCTCACATTCAGGGCAACTGCATACCATTGTTCAGAAATGCAGCAGAGGTCAGTTTTGGCAGGTTCCAGCACCGCACTCGGATCCGAAGGAGGAGGAATGGCGTTGGACGTGGTTGGCGTGCCTAGCCTTACAGCACAGGTATCTGCACAGCTCTGAAGCAGGGCCCTGTTGGCAGATCTTGGAGTCATCCGCCTGGAAGTCCTGCTTGTAGATTGAGGAGTCCTGCCTGTGCAGTGGAGAGAGGAGGAATAAATCAATGGATATTCTATTAGGATGTCATGCATGTCAATAGAAAATCTGAATTCTTCAGAATTGCCCTGTGTCCTGAAACATATAGAAACTGCTTAAATCTGACATAGGGGATGGCGGAAGATTGGCTCCAGTCTCCCTTCCTGTTTGGACTGGTGTGCCAGCTGTGTCCACTCAGAAAACTAGGAGATGGCTTCCACCATTCATACCCTGAAAACTTCTCAATGGGATTGCTGAAGAATATCCTTTGTATGTAAATGCCCTGGAAAATGAGCTAGGAACTTTAACAGGTACAGAGTACAGAGTGAAATCCTCACTGGCTACGGGGCCCAATTAAAGGAGAGGTCTGAGTCTTCTCACTTTTGGAGTTGTTTCAATAAACCTTTGTGCTTTGTGGTGGGTGTGTATGTCTATGGAGAACAGGAAGAACACACACTGCCTCTTAGCTCACAGTATGTATAACCAAAACATTTGGTCTGGGGTAGAGGCTGGGGAGATAAATTCATGGTTCCTCTACCTACTATTCCTTTTCTAAAGAGAGACCTGCTTCACCATCACCTCCATGCTCCTCATTCCCAGTAACTGAGCAAGGCACGCTCACTAGAAGCGCACTAGACTTCCAGAGGTGCCCCCTGCAGCAAAGAAGCTTCCCCTTCACGCCCAAATTCACTCACAGAAGGAACTGCTCCAACACTGACCTGGGAAGGGCCTGGGTGATTCAATTTTGAAAAACCCTCCATCGAACGTCACTTTCTCCACTTCCTTTGGGGTTTCTTGACCTGCAACTTCCACCATCAGCCCTTCTGCTTTCATCCTGTTCTTCACGGCTGCCTTTATCGCTGCAAGGCGCTTTCGGGCTGCTCTCCTTTCAACAGAGCCACCCCCTGCTTTGGTTGCCCTTTGAGGGGCTGCCTTCTTCTGAAAGACAAAAGGCAGGACAGCATTTTCTCCCCACCTTCTAAGAGCTCAGACAGAAAACTGGCACCGTGCAGGACCCTTCAGCCTTCCGGATGTAGATAAATTACCCGCATCCCTGCCGTGCTTGCTGGGGCTAGTGGGAGATGAATTTAAGCAACACGTGAAGAACTAAAGGTTCCCCATGCCTTCCACAGCAGCCAGGGAAGTGCCAATTCAAATCTCAGCTGAAACCAGACTGGCCTGAATCCAGGAATGTCTATAGCTGCTCCGCCACAACCCTCTCAATTATCTACCACAGAAAGGAAGCATTTGTGACCAGGCAACAGTTGCTACAAATCTGCTGCGTCCAGACCTGGCTTTTTCAGTAATGGTTGCAGCTTAAGTCCTGCTAACTTATGATTGCAAACTTTGGAACTAGCTGGCACAGTAACTTTAAAGGTAAAGGTAAAGGGACCCCTGACCATTAGGTCCAGTCATGGCCGACTCTAGGGTTGCGGCGCTCATCTCGCTTTATTGGCCAAGGGAGCTTCCAGGTCATGTGGCCAGCATGACTAAGCCTCTTCTGGCGAACCAGAGCAGCGCATGGAAATGCCGTTTACCTTCCCGCCAGAGTGGTACCTATTTATCTACTTGCACTTTGATGTGCTTTCAAACTGCTAGGTTGGCAGGAGCAGGGACCGTGCGACGGGAGCTCACCCCGTCACGGGGATTCAAACCGCTGACTTTCTGATCGGCTAGTCCTAGGCTCTGTGGTTTAACCCACAGTGCCACCCGTGTCCTACAGTAACTTTAGGGCTAGCCAAATACAGCTGGCCTATTATCCTGTGGGACCAACCTTCACCAACCTGAGGACCTCCAAATGTTTCAGACTACAACTCCCATTAGCCTGTGCCAGCCCAGCTGTGCTGACAGGGGCTGATGAGAGTTGTAGTTCCAAAATATTTGCAGGGCCCCCAGGATGACAAAAGTTCCACTGGGATATACAGCCCTCTAGTGGTGAACTATAGAATGACATGGACTCCACTCACTACGGAAACAGCAAAATCGCTGGTTAGATTAACAGAATTGTTGGAAGGGACCCCAAGTGTGATCTAGTCCACCCCCCTGCAATGCAGGAATTAAAGCTAAAAGTGTGTAGATGGAACCTGGACTTTTTCTCCTGAAGGCACTCTTTGATTTACTTCTCTAGAACACATTTCAAGCAGTCAGTGTACTTCACATTATCTCCGATGAAGAAGGAGAAGAGGAGTTTGGATTTGATATCCCGCCTTTCACTCCCTTTAAGGAGTCTCAAAGCGGCTAACATTCTCCTTTCCCTTCCTCCCCCACAACAAACACTCTGTGAGGTGAGTGGGGCTGAGAGACTTCAAAGTGTGACTAGCCCAAGGTCACCCAGCAGCTGCATGTGGAGGAGCGGAGACGCGAACCCGGTTCCCCAGATTACGAGACTACCGCTCTTAACCACTACACCACACTGACTCTCCTGAAGGATGACCAGTGTTATTACCACCACCGCATACTGAGAGCAGGGGGCTTGCCAAAGGCCATGACCTGGAGGTTGCAAGTCTTACAGATCACTCTTACTTAGCAAGCATCTCTCTCTGGCACCTTCTACTATTTGAACTGTGTGTGTGCACAAATTCAAAGAACCGCACAGGGCTCCCCCTCCCGACTCTGGTCAGAGTGCCCAGTCTCCCACCCTGCCCTGTTGGTCAGCAAGGGGATGATGGGTGTGAGGATGGGGGATGGCATGGGTCACTTTTTGGTTGGACGAAACAAAAACATGATCCCCAATGAGCTTACAAACCAAAATACAGCACAAAGGATACATGGGTCAGCGATGTGAGTGCAGTCTGTGATTGTTTCAGTCGCAGCTGCTGAGGCTACGTGACAGTTACCCTAGAGAGAAAAGGTTGGTTTCCTGCCTAGAGGCCTAGTGAAGATCTACTCCAAAAAATGAGAGAAGTATTTTTGGGGTTTTTTTAGCAACCTCCTGGAGTTGCTTTGGGAAAGTCTGTATTTTGGTAATCCTTTTAGACTGACAACCTAAGAGCAGAATTACAGAAGCCTCTCATACCTTGAGGGGTCTCTTGGCCTGGACTGACAACCTAAGAGCAGAATTACAGAAGCCTCTCATACCTTGAGGGGTCTCTTGGCCTGGACATCGTCTGCCATTTGCCATCCATTCTCCTGGAGTTTCCTCAAGTTCTCAAATTTTTTCTTTACATCTTCTACCTATATTCAGAAAACCAAAAGCAATGAGAAACAACAACGGTAGGACTAACCAGCTCAATTAGTCTTATTTATTAAACTGATTAATGTTGCTTGTTACTTAAAAGGTCCCCAAGTGACTTAAATTTAAAACTTCACTTGGCTGCATTCTTTGAAAAACAAGACAAAGAGCCCTAAATGCCCAAGAAACTTACAGGGTAAAAGACAAAGGGCTAAACGTGTAGAAATCATGAAACAGCTTCCCAAAGCTGATTTGCACACAATGCAAGTGGGAAGGATAAATGTACTGTATTGAAGTTGTGGGATGACAATGTGCTCTTGAAGAACCACCTGAATATGAGACAAGCTTTAAAAAACAGAGATCTTACTTGGAAGTTCACCATATCCCAGAATCCATCCAGATCATCACAGGTTGTTTCCTTTTCTCCGCGTCTGAACTCACAGTTATCCACCAGCCCTTCAAACTGCTTGAATCTCTCAGCTATCAGCAGCCTGGTTTGCCCAACAGTGGTACGGACAAGATCTTTGGCTGTGGAAATGAATATTTCATTATGTTTGATCAGACATTTAAGAAGCCTATTTCGTACAAATCTCGCTTGTGTAGCTTGAGAGTGTCAAGGCCAAAGCCACTCGGGCCAACAGACGCGAGCAAACTGTTCCATCCAGGACAGCAATTTTGCAACTCCTCCTTCAGCTTCTTCACTTACCATCCTCTGGAATATCTGCCTCAGCTGCTCCATCCCACTCAAGGCAATGTGATGCCAGTCTCTCTGCCTCGCACCGAAGGAGGTTTCTTTAAAAGAGAAGCACACAGACAGAATGAGTACAGTCATAAAAGGTAAAGGTAAAGGGACCCATGACCATTAGGTCCAGTTGTTACCGACTCTAGGGTTGAGCGCTCATCTCGCTCTATAGGCCAAGGGAGCCGGTGTTTGTCCGCATACAGTTTCCGGGTCATGTGGCCAGCATGACTAAGCCGCTTCTGGCGAACCAGAGCAGCACACAGAAATGCTGTTTACCTTCCCACCGGAGTGGTACCTATTTATCTACTTGCACTTTGATGTGCTTTCGAACTGCTAGGTTGGCAGGAGCAGGGAATGAGCAACGGGCGCTCGCTCCATCACTGGGATTCGAACCGCCGACCTTCTGATCGGCAAATCCTAGGCTCTGTGGTTTAACCCACAGAGCCACCCGCGTCCCTGAGTACAGTCATACCTCGCGTTAAATGTGCTTCAGCCTGAGCATTTTCAAGTTTCGCTCCGCAGCGACCTGGACGTAACGGAGCGCATTACGTCCGGGTTTCGCTGCTCCCACAGACGCTCAAAATGACATCACACGCATGCGGCAAAACTTGACCCACCCTCCAGAACGGATCCCATTTGCACCCAGAGGTACCACTGTACGTGGCAATACTGGAGACAGGGTGGGCTTCACACAAACTTTGCTCCAATTCCCAGCCCTTTAAAGTAATTTGCATTTGCATTCCACCCTTCAGCAGCAGAGCTTAAGGTGGCATCCCTAGGGGTTCCCCGCTTCTTCCTCACAATGTGCCCTGCGTTGGAGGTTTCACCGAAAGAGGGTGACTGCCTTGAAGTCATCCTATGTGATTAAACAAGAATCCCCTCCCCTAATGAGTCAGAAATGTCATTTCAAGGACTTAAGCTGTGGATTTAAGGCTGTGTGGAGATAAATTTTCGCACCAAAGCAATGTTCCAAGACGAAGCTGGAAAGTTAAGAGTTTTGGAATGACGCAGTTAAAAATGCCGTCGCCATTTTGGGAGGCACTGTCTTAACTCTTGAGTCTGGGAGGAGAAAGAGAGAAACAGAGTTGTTTACATATCGTGGATTAACTCCTCAGTGGGACTTAAGAGAGAGACAACTGCCTAATTTACGATGGAAAGAGCGATGTTATTTACGAAGGAGATGATATATGGAAACCATCTGGACTTAGATTGGAATAACGGGAAATTCACACAGGATTATTACATTTGCTTATCGGCTTAAGGAGACTAACAGAAGAGATCGTAAAGGAAAAAGAGAAATTATATGAATAAGATATTGTGGAACACCAAGATAAGATTGGACAGAACTATGAATTTTGTTTGGACTGATTGGGACTGATTTGGACATTAATGCAGTAATAAGATGATTTGAATCCCCCTTTCGATCTTGAAGTATGGGTTCCCCCAACAAAATTTAAAAATTTGGCTTTGTAATTTGGAATTTATGTGATGTGATTTAATTTGATGTGATTGGCCAGTTAATAAAAATTATTTAAAAAAATAAAAAATGAAGTCATCCCGGGAGTTGTGTGTCCAGGTAAGGATCTGAGCCCAGTCTTGCCAGGCCCTGGCCCCACAAACCATCCACAACATCACACATGACCTTGGTCTCTCAGCCTAACCAACCTTACACGGTTGTTGTGAGGATAAAATGGTCCTCCAAAGCTTATTTACCATTTGAGGCCCCGCTAGTATGACTGTGCATTTAATTCCGTTATAGATATTGCTGCATATATTGAGTATTGTACTAACGACGGGCAGCATAAAATGGTTTTAAGGAAATAATAATGAAACATCTGGGAGAGAGGTTATCTCCTTGGATGATTAGTAAGTTCTCATGCTGTTCTATTAAGTTGCAAAACATCTGTGGAGGGCTTTCCCAATGCCAACTGAGCCAACCCCTCCATTTAAGAGTTCAGATGTGTTTGAGGTGTCAATGGGCTCTGAGCTGAGTGAGAGGGGAAGTGTGCCAGATTAATGGGCTAAAAAGGAGCTTTAGAGACACTGCAGCTCAAAGGGAAGAGAGCAGCTAACTAAAGTGCCTTTTACTGGGTCAAGCATTTAGCTCTGCAGTTACTTTGATGGCAAAGTGAATCTCATACAAAGCAGAGGGACTACCCATCAAGAGAGTGTTCCATCAGCCAGTGTTCTCTTCAGTCACGCTCCCAAGTGTATCAGTCTGGACCCCTCTGCCCTTTTGTACAAACCTGAAATAGGGCACATTGTGTTGTGGCTCTCCAGCTGGGTCGGATGAATCGCTTGCTGGCAGATCCACTTTCTGTGGACTGATCTGCTTTTCAAAGGGAGTCGCATCCATTGTTTCTTTAGTTACACATTCTGAAAGACGAAGGATATTTTTACAGAGAAAACTGCAGAACACTGTAAAAAGTACAGGGAGAAAATCATGCCGCAATATAACTCTGTCAGTCCACCTGGTTGAACGAATTGCCTACCTTTTGACGACTTATCAAGTTTAAACTTATACTGTATATCCATAAAACCGTAATACAGTGGTACCTCGGGTTAAGAACTTAATTCATTCCAGAAGTCCGTTCTTAACCTGAAATTGTTCTTAACCTGAGGTACCACTTTAGCTAATGGGGCTTCCCGCTGCTGCCACGCAATTTCTGTTCTTATCCTGGGGCAAAGTTCTTAACCCGAGGTACTATTTCTCGGTTAGCGCATTCTGTAACCTGAAGTGTCTGTAACCTGAATAGGTGCTATTGGAGGATAGAGGAAGTTGCAACAACTTACAGCTCAAGACTGTATCACTCTCCAGTCTCAGCCGCAATGATAAATCAACTTGAGCTTCAGTCCACTAAATGGCACAATCTTAAAAGTAGGTTTAGCATTTTAATTGTGTTTTACAAAGTCTGAAGTATTTCGGGTGGACATCACATGAACAGCATGCAATTCCTGTTCCTAAATTTGAGACTTTCATTAGCTGCTTTGAAAGCCTTGTGGTGCTATGAAGCAGGATACATATTCCATATGAACAGATCGAAAGCTTAGGAAAGCCTTACAACAAACCTATAAGGGAGGTTGGCATTGCAGGTGGAGGGGAGAAGGGCAACTTGACTAGGACCAGTTGTGAGTTCAAAGTGGAATATGGGACTTTTGGCTGAAAGTTAGCAACTGTGCTACAAAAGCGCTCTCCCCTCACCCCACCAGACCCACCTGTGTTAGCATCTGGAAATTCAAGTACAGATGGATGTTCCTGAAGATCTGCCTTTGTCATTCCTGGGCTAGAGACCTTCTGTTTAAGCCCACAGTCCTGTGGCAAAGCTTCCAGAGCACCTTCTCCAGGGACATGGCTAGGAAAAATAATAATTTACTTGGCATTATGTTTTACATGTATGTTTTAATGCATTTTTAAGCTTTTGTTGGAAGCTACCTAGAGCGGCTGGGGAAACCCAGCCAGATGGGCAGGGTAAATATATTATTATTAATTATTATTATTAGGCAAGCATCTGAATTGACAGAACATTAAAGCATTTAGGCAGTTTAAGTTCCATTAATGACATAGCACAGAAACTCTCCTGCAAGGGAAGGAATTGGGGGGGGGGCTGCTTCTCTTACATGGCATTTTGACTTGGTCAAGGCAGTGCACTCATTTGCCACAGCTACTTCAAAATAAACAGCAGGCAGCTTTCCACTGATATTTTTAATGAAGTCAGGCTTGCAAATATTCAGATCACTCAGGAAATCTGAACACTGGATCTGAGCCTTCATAATACTGGCCTGAGTCAAGGTGTCAACTCTAAAGGACTTCCCAGATCTCATGGTTCTATCAAATGATGCACATCAAGAGTGGCTAAAGTCCACAGCAATTCATAGTAAAACCTTTGGAGCTGGAAGTACCAATTTTTAATTCCTAAAAAGGACAATTTTTGCCAAAGTCAGAGAGATGTTACAAAAACATTTGGGCAACTCCTTATCTCATCAGAGGACCCTATGGTAGCCCATTACCTGGTGGTCTCTGCAGGACTCCAGCAAAGATTGGGTGACAGGAATACATCTGCCTTCGAAGGGGACATTGGCTTGACTTTGTAGGCGGTCAAACCCTCCAGAGGCTTGAACACAAAATTCTGAGGGGCAAATGAGCGCTCTCTCCTTTGTGGTGCAGGAGCCAGGATGATAGGGGCTGGAAGGTTTTCTTTCTCCAGGTTTTCTTTCTTCAGCTTTGCGGCTGTAGCCATAGGGATTTGGGAGATCAGAGGCTCCACTGAATGATTCTCTTTCATGCCACTCAACACCTGTAACAGGACATAAAGGTTTATTTGTCTTTCTTGAATGATATGGACTTTTCTCAGCCAGTAAGGAGCAGACAACATGTCACCCTAAATGCGTTATAAGGGCGACACACACACTCACACTCTTTCCATCATCATAACACTTCTAGAAATATGCATGCAGATAGGAGAACTAGAAACGCAAATAACATTGGAAATGTTGGCTAATGGGAAGCGAAGTCCATTGACATATGGAGAGCCACCCAGTCCCCAAACCCTGTTCAAGATTCTTAATCTTTCCCCCCATTACATGTTGATAACAGCAATCTAACAAACAGGGCTGTAGAGATTATTGATATGAAGGTTGCAGTGTGTGAAACACTAGGAAAAGCCAAGACACTTACTGTTGCCTTTGCATTTCTGACCCCTCTCTGCTGCTGCTTGCTGTTACTTGCTTCCCTTTTCTGCGGCGGAAAACCTAAAACAAGAAAAGCTGCAAGGTTCTGAAAAGCTCACCAAAACAAGGAAGGACAAGTCAGAGAAGTTTCTCAAAAGCTTTCTCTGGGGACACATCCCAGATATTTGAGAAGGGCAGTTGTAGTGAAGAAGCAAAGCATTGTGGGGAGACCAAAAAGGCCAAAGGATTTATGGGGAATGCGTTCTTGTTGCTTTAAGTGGAGACTTGCTGTCTATGGGAGTGAGAATCCTTATCGTGGGCATCTGCAAAAAGAAACTCTCCAAGTGATTAGTGGTATTCTAGCACCTGGTACTTAACAAAGCTGTCTGGGTGTGAATGAGTTATCAACCCTAATCACTCTGAGAATGGGTATCTGGTGAGTCTCTGAAAATAAGGAGGAACCTTTTGATGCAAGTTCCTGAGAATTAACAAGCTCAGCTGTCCCAAGTTAAGTTATTAGTCAATTAGCTCACCACTGGTGAATTTAAACCATCAAGAATTTTGATTGGATGGGAGTTCTGTTTCCAAGTGAGTTTTAGAAATAAAGACTCTGAGAAAGTAGCCGGGGTGCACTCTGCAACCCGCCCCTCTGTCAGCTTACCACCTTGCTGATAGTCCTCCTGCCTGTGGGTCTTTGTAATGAAGATCTTTTCTGTCTTTGAGATGCAGATTCCATTGAGGACTTTGAAATTACACTAACTTTGCCTTTGTTCTCATTTGTAAGTATGTTAGCTAGCTATACTTTACCACGTTATTGTTTTCTGTTTGAACTGTATAAGAGAATGTGCCTACTTTTAAAAGTATGTTTAAACCTGTTTTTTAAAAAATAAATTTTAAAAAGAGAACTTTCCTTGTCCTGTGTGCCCTTCTGGGGGGAAGTCTGAGTCCAGAAGCCTGACCAATCAGTTTCGCACTACCTGTTGAATTTCTGCCTGTATTTTTGTGAAAGTAACTTGCAGGGCAGGGCAGCCGGTAACTAGGAAGCATAACTTTCTCCCTTGAGTTACATTTTCTGGTGCCCTGGTACAAGGGAGTGGTGGCAGCAACTACCCTTTTGATGCGTTTTGTCCTATAAAAAGTATATGCTGCCGGCCGCTGTTTCTCTGAACCTGACCCAGCTGGATGATAAGGACAGGTGAGGGAGGGGCACGTGGCCAGAGCATTACTACAGCAGTAATATTTAGAGCGCTGCTTCCAGTCAGTGTACAGACTATTGAGCTAGATGGACCAACGGCTGACTCAGTATGAGGCAGCCTCCTATGTTCCTGGAGGAAAAAAACATGTTGAAAGTTCAATTTGGGCCAAGAAGAAAATGCAGAGTTGTCGCTATATGCATTGCTTGACGTTTCACTCCCCAGTCCACAGCTATTTACTACCTCACTCACCTGCGCTCACAGCGGGCCGCGATATCTGTGGTATTTTGGTAAGAGCAGCAGCGGTGGCCCTTGTAGCTCTTCTAGCAGCAGTTGTGGAAGTTGAAGGCTGAACCCCTGAAGGTGGGGGAGAGAGAAAGAGATGATGTGTACTCCTTAATACATTTCACATTCTGGATGCAAGACGTCAACAGCACAACCTACTCAGAATCAAGTCCCACTGCGTTTTAGCAGAGGCTGTACGTGGCATTAATTCACAGAAGACCTGATAACTGGACAGGACCTGCCGTGGGAGCCAATAGATTTCTGTGCGTGGCTGTTGGGAGTCACACTCATACGATTAACAAATGCAACCAATTCCAACTGCAGCCACATTGCTTTGCATGTCCAGGAGTTCAATGGAAGACTTGAACTCAGAGCTCCAAGAGCAGTGCTTTCGCACTATGCTATCCAGAAATTCACACATATAGTAGCCCCAAAAGGTCTGGGGCAATCCTGCAGTGTTTGGATGATGATGCATACCTTTCCTCTCTTTGGAGGGTTTGTCTACGTAGATCTGCCTCTGGTTATGCTGAGCTGTTTGCGGAGTGGAGCCCTTGCTAGGTACCATCTATAGAGAGAAATGGAGTCAGGGTTTCATAAATGCATAACTTTGTTACTGTGAGAGACACACACACACACACAGAGAGAGAGAGAGAGAGAGAGAGAGAGAGAGAGAGAGAGAGTGTTTACCATCCATTTACTTCTACAGGGCCTTCCTTTAATTCCCAATAAGACAATTACCTCAGTTATATGAACCTTACATCTATTTTTGCAAATAAGCCCACTTGCAAATATTCTGGCCAAACATATATAGGTAGATTAGGATTTACTTTGCCATTATTAAATTTTTATAAGGGCTCAAATTAACATAAAACATTTGCAAAGCTACAAACTTTTTGAGTTGGCTATGACCCTTAATTTCAAGCTGCAAACACATAACACACAAACCTAACCCCATATGGAAAAATAAATAACAACACCAACAATAAAGACTACCTACCCCTGGTTTATTACCAAGCTGCCATAGTTCTAGCAGCTCATTTTTCTGTTCAAACCACATGTAAAAGAATAAAAATGTAAGACAAACCACTGATTGCGGTGGTCTAGCTGGTGGTCTGATTGATTCTTGCAGTTGGTTCTTCACCTTTGACCTTGTTAACCGCGTTTCCTAGGAATACCCAACAGATAGAGTAAGCACACATCACCCCCAGAAACACACATTTCCTACTAAATTTTAAACCAATAAACATTTTTTTTTAAAAAAACACACACAACCTGTATTTGCACCTCCTAACCAGAGTAGCCAACCATATGAAAGAATGGCCAGGCTGTCCAAAATCAGTGACCATAATCAGGTATCCTGACAGACACGAAAAAAGCAACTCTCTCAAATTTATGTGACAGATCACCACCTTCTATGATGTATGCATGATGCTTTTAGGGTGGTCTCTACTGAAGGGGTTGGACAATTTCAAAAGTCTTTAAAGGTTCCTGCACACTTTATTCTTGGTCTCTCTTACCTCCATACCAGGAGGGGAGGGAACTTTGTTGGAACAGAAAAATAAAGACTTGCCTTGCTTTCACTGCATCCTGCCTCCATCCATTTGTCTCTGATGGATTATGGACTTAGGGGACTCAGAACCTTGGGGAGTTGGGCGGCAAAAGCCACCCCCCCATTTTTCTATAACATACCTATCAGCATACCTCTGTGACCAGCAAACCCCAGGACAAACCCCATGCTCAAATTTGTTCTTACAAGGTACATTTATCTACTTTGAGGTGAAAACCTGTGTACACAGTACCGTTTACCCTACACCCAGTGTGCTCAAACTGCCAGTTTGGGAAGTGGTATACACACAATGTTAGCTACACTCCAGATCTATCCTGTCATTTCCTTTGAAATATTGTGCTTTGATGCACTCCCCCCCCTAAAAAAAACACCAGTTTTCAAACTGAAAGAATGGGCTAGTTGTGCTTAAAACCAGTAATGTGTGCACAGCCCAAGTCACATTAGAAGGTTGCATGCATATCTTATTTTTTCCCTGATGGAAGTGCTTGAAATGAGAACTTATGTACCGTATTTTTCGCCCTATAGGACGCACCTAGATTTTTGGGGGGGAAATAAAGGGAAAAAATTTATTCCCCCCCCTCCCCAGGCGCGGGGCTGGGGTGGGGGAAGCTCAGGCTTCCCCCACGCCAGCCCCCAGAACAGGACCCAGAGCGATGCCGAAGCTGCGTGCAGCTTTGGCATTGCTCTGGGAGCTTGCGGGGCTGGAGGAGGGGAAAGCGGGGCTCTGGGAGCTTGCGGGGCTGGAGGAGGGGAAAGCAGAGCTCTGGGAGCTTGCGGGGCTGGAGGAGGGGAAAGCCTGCATTCGCCCCATAGGACGCACACACATTTCCCCTTCATTTTTGGAGGGGGAAAAGTGCGTCCTATAGGGCGAAAAATACGGTACTTGCCTTATCCTGCTTCAGGGGACAATCTTATTCAAAACAGCCTACCCTGGCAAACCCCTGCTCTGAAGGCCCTTGACTTTAATAATGGGACACAAGTGACTGTCAGCACCACAATTACACATAACACACATCAATTATTAGAGTGCCCATTGTGAATCAGGCTGATTCCTTCCTTCCTTAACCACTACCCACCAATCCCTTTTTTTCTGGTCCACGTAAGGCATACCACCCCTCCAAAATCAGAACCTATTTCAAACTATAATATTCAACTCTGGTTTGGACAAACTAGGACAACCCAACAACATGGAAAAGAAACACAGGAGAGTTAAGTACACGTACCACACTTGCTGCTTTTGTTACAGTCTCCCTTGGCTTGCTGAGCACCGGTATATTTGATGGTTTTGAAAGGAAGCCTGGTGCCTCTGGTTTGAATTGCCCACATTTAAATACAGGCTTTCTCTGCTCTTTTAACTTCCGTAGTTCTTTCTCAGCTTTGTAACGCTGTAGCATTTCCAAACGCTCCTGTTCGCGAGACTTAGCTGAAACACTTGATTTCTGGCCTACATGGGAAGCAAAAATAACTTTAGATCCCATCAGAATAACTTCAGAGGAATTAACAGTCTAATCACATCTGTGTTTACATCAAAACATCTCATAGATTTCAATATGATTTACTTCCAAAAGGGACCTAAATTGGAGGCAGCCATATTCATCTACCTATCCACTATTACCCCAAGGTCTCATTCCTGGTCATTCATTGTCATTTCAGTCCAGAGGATCAAATATGCAAAATTAGTATTATCTGCCACTACATGAATCACTTTACACTTGTTTACATTGAATTGCACCTGCCATTTTATTGCCTGTTCGCCCACTTTCAAGAGATCTTTTTGGAGCTCTTCACAATCTTTTTGTTTTAACCACTCTGATAAATAATCTACTATCATCAGCAAATGAGCCTCTCCCACTGTTCACCTCTAACTTAACATCTTAACATTTGGGTGCCTTAGGAATTCTGGGGTGGGTGACGTCTGAACTTGGTCATTTATCAGTTTCTGTTTTGTTAATAAGGCCTCTGTAGCACATTAACTTTGTAGGTGTAGGAAATTCTACAATGACAGAGTCTAAAAATCAGTGCTTTGTCAAACACGAGTTGCAAGTCTTTACTTACTTGACTTTGTGCTGCTCCTTAGGAAGTATCCTTCACCTGACTCCTCCAGCAGTGAAGGCTCACCATTTCTTGATGCCTGTGCGTTGACATCAATGAGTCCAAACTGCCTGCCTTTGTTAAATTCCTTGTGTCTGCTCTCCTTTTGGGAAATGGACTTTCGGTGGGCAAGTTTTGTCTTCAAGGCCTCCGTACTTAGGTCCTTTCTGTACCGAGCAGCAAAAGTGGAAGCCATCCTGCTGTTTTCTACCTGTGAAGTGAGAAAGATTATAGGCTATGGATGCCTGCCCTTTTGCGGCACCCTACTTCACAACAGTAGTGATGTATGGAAGTGAGAGCTGGACCATGAAGAAGGCTGATCGCCGAAGAATTGATACTTTTGAATTATGGTGCTGGAGGAGTCTCTGGAGTCCCATGGACTGCAAGAAGATCAAACATATCCATTCTGAAGGAAATCAGCCCTGAGTGCTCACTGGAAGGATAGATCCTGAAGCTGAGGCTCCAAGACTTTGGCTACCTCATGAGAAGAGAAGACTCCCCGGAAAAGACCCTGACATTGGGAAAGATGGAGGGCACAAGGAGAAGGGGACGGCAGAGGACGAGATGGTTGGACAGTGTTCTCAAAGCTACCAGCATGAGTTTGACTAAACTGCGGGAGGCAGTGGAAGACAGGAGTGCCTGGCGTGCTCTGGTCCAGACACGACTAAACAACAACAACATATATAGGGTGCCTACATTCTGCATGGACTGGTTGCATAGCAATTACTTTGATAAAATACATATTTTGTTATGTGCAAATAGCTTGAGACACCTATTAGGTCCATAAGTTACCATATAGCCTATATTCAACACAAAAACAGGGACAATTTGTTGTTGACAAAGGACAGCTGGAGATATAAAGGGCCCCATTACCTTCAGTAGCTTAGGGCCCTAATCCAGCCCTGCCCCAGACATCCCATTAACAGTGGGGTTTTTAATTTTTACTAATTTAAAAGCTGATATCATCAAGTAAAGATTCCAAGCAATATCAGGAATAACTTGATGATAGTAGGAGCTGTTTGACTGGAAAAGAGGTGGTGGACTCCCCTTCCTTGGAGGTTTTTAAGCAGAGGTTGGGTGGCCACACTTGCACAACAGACTTCTGCCTATGCCAACAGGACCTCCCATGTGCAGATACACACTTCCCAGGTGCCTCCAAGATCTGCTTGGCAGGCAGAGTTGGAAGACCCTCTGGAGAAGTTTGGGGTGGGATGCTCATGGGGCTGGCAGGGAGAAGACAGGAAAGCAAAGTCTGTCACATCTGCTGCCAGGACAATGATCTTGCCCTAGAGGTTTTTTGGACTGCATTCCAGTTCACTTACATTGACAAGCTACTTGCTTTGATGCGAACATAGGTAAATGGTATTGCAACAAAACACTGTTTAAAAGTACTATAGGACCTACCCACATGATGCTGACCCAAACGTACACTAACACTATGCAGTAGAACCAAAGAACATTAGCCCATCTCTCTCCCCTCCCTTTTCCTCCAACTACATGATGTCTATGACAACAGTGCCTCATACTGAACGAACTGTGAAAAAGACCACAGATTGAAAATGAAGACACAAAGTGTACATGTTTGTTACTTTCCATTACAGATTTTCTTCTGTTACAAAGCAAACTTTAAAAAATGAAACTGAGTCAGACATTCCCCTCCACCCCCGTTAGTACAAGGTACTGCCTGCTTTAGGAAATCAGCCCTGAGTGCTCACTGGAAGGACAGATCCTGAAGCTGAGGCTCCAAGACTTTGGCCACCTCATGAGAAGAGAAGACTCCCTGGAAAAGACCCTGATGTTGGGAAAGATTGAGGGCACAAGGAGAAGGGGACTAAACAACAACAACTGCCTGCTTTGCCTGCAATAGGAGTCTTGTATAGCTCAATATACAAGAGCCTAGTCCAGCATCCACTTCTCACAGGGGACAATGAGGTGTCCCAATGGGGAACCCTTAAGCAGGATTTGAGCGCAACAGCACCTTTCCTTGTAAATTGACCAGACAGAGAAAACTACAATATCCCTGCACGCAGAGGAAGTGGCTACTTGAGGATGTGCAATCAGAAAGAATGTAATGCTATGAAACAGCGTCCTGATGCAGGGGTCAGCAAACTTTTTCAGCAGGGGGCCAGTCCACTGTCCCTCAGACCTTGTGGGGGGCCAGACTATAGTTTGAAAAAATTTCTATGCTCCACAAATAACCCAGAGGTGCATTTTAAATAAAAGGACACATTCTACTCATGGAAAAACATGGATTCCTGAACCGTCCGCGGGCCGGATTTAGAAGGCGACTGGGCCAGATCTGGCCCCTAGTTTGCCTACCCATCTCCTGAGATATTTGGATGGGGGTGGTTTGCAAATTTAACACATAGTAGTAAGTTCCCTATGTATGGAAGTGAGAGCTGGACCATCAAGAAAGCGGATAGCTGAAGAATGAATGCTTTTGAATTCTGGTGCTGGAGGAGACTCTTGAGAGTCCCATGGACTGCAAGAAGATCAAACCTCTCCATTCTTAGGGAAATCAGCCCTGAGTGCTCACTGGAAGGACAGATCCTGAAGCTGAGGCTCCAAGACTTTGGCCACCTCAGAAGAAGAGAAGACTCCCTGGGAAAGACCCCGATGTTGGGAAAGATGGAGGGCACAAGAAGAAGGGGACGACAGAGGACGAGATGGTTGGACAGTGTTCTCGAAGCTACCAGCATGAGTTTGACCAAACTGCGGGAGGCAGTGGAAGACAGGTGTGCCTGGCGTGCTCTGGTCCAGGGGGTCACGAAGAGTCGGACACGACTAAACAACAAGAACAAGTAAGTCCCCTGCTGCAGGATCAGGCCAAAGGGGGCCCAGCATCTAGATCTCACAGTGGCCGACCAGGTACCCCAGTTGGGAATCCCACTTGTGGTTCCCACCAACCGGCACCCACAAGCATTTGCTTCCTCCCAGCTGCGGAGGCAGAGCAGAGCCTTCGTGGCCATTGACTCCAATGGGTCTACTCCGAGAAGGACTGGCATCGCAGGCCACCTAATATCCCGGAATTATTCAGAGGACAGCGCGCTCGTTGGAGAGCAGCCGCGATAGCAGCCTCCGCGAGTCTACTTAACCCTCATTGTGAAAGCCGTCCAAGTGGGCGGCTATCTTGTGGCAGGGAGTTCCGCAGACACGCTCCGCGAAGGAGGACTAACGTTCGGCCGAAACTTCCGCACTCATAAGACGACGAACGAACCGCCGAGCGACCGGTCCTCCACCCCCTCAGTCCCTTCTCTCACCCGCCCCCCGCCCCCAATTTATGGGGCCTTCTCATTCCCCACGGCCGCCCGCTCAACTCACCAAGCGCGGCCTGCCGGCTCCAGCGTCGACCCCCGAACCGCCTCTCGGCTCTCCTCAGATTCAAATATTATAGTCCCCGCCGCTGATTGGTCTCCGGCGTCAGAATGCAGGCCGCCCATTGGCTGCCTTGCCCACCAATTGGAGCCTCGCTTGCTCAAGCGCGCCTTTGTTGGGGGTGGAAACAACAACGTCGGCCCCGCCTTCTTCTTTCGGGCCGCGTCTCTCTTTTCCACGCCCTCCGCCGCACTCCAGGGCCACTGATTGGCCCGAATGGAGAATTCCGTCACTCGCTCTTTCATTGGCTCCGAAGCGGATAACTCAGCCACTCGTTCTTTCATTGGCTGGCTTCTTCCTTTCAGAGAGCCGCTGGCATAGAGGTAGGTAGAATGCAGAGTCGCACGCCTATTAGGAACTGGCGGGACTCGATGCTCCTCCTGGAAACTCCAGGAATTCGATGTTGTTTTTTAAAACGTAGCTTCTACTGCAACCGGCAAGCAAGCAACAGAATTTCTGTTGTGTCCCCCCCCCCTAAATCAGGTCTTATTTATTTAATGTGAAAAGAGACAAACATTGATTCTATTTTTTTAAGAATTTTAAATCGTAGAATAATAGAACTGGAAGACGTACCAAGGGTCATCTAGTCCAACCCTGTGCAATAAGGATTCTTATTGCATGGATTCATGCAGGAATCATACATGACAAATGGCCACCCAACCTCTGCTTAAAAACCTCCCAAGGAAGGGGAGTCCACCACCTCTTTTCCAGTCAAACAGCTGTTACTATAATCAAGTTATTCCTGATATTACTTGGAATCTT
This sequence comes from Podarcis vaucheri, assembly GCF_965113315.1. NCBI lineage: Eukaryota > Metazoa > Chordata > Lepidosauria > Squamata > Lacertidae > Podarcis > Podarcis vaucheri. The sequence continues at coordinate 6,384,678 of NC_138759.1, forward strand.
TACTTGATGATATCAGCTTTTAAATTAATCAGTAAAAATTAAAAACCCCACTGTTAATGGGATGTCTGGGGCAGGGCCAGATTTAGGCCCTAAGCTACTAAATGTAATGGGGCCCTTTATATGTCCAGCTGTCCTTTGTCAACAACAAATTGTCGCTGTCTTTTTTGTTGAATATATGCTATATGGTATTTGATGGACCTAATAGGTATCTCAAGCCATTTGCACATAACAAAGTATGTTATCAAAGTAATTGCCATGCAACCAGTCCATGCAGAATGTAGGCACCCTATATATGTTGTTGTTGTTTAGTCGTTTAGTCGTGTCCGACTCTCCGTGACCCCCTGGACCAGAGCACGCCAGGCACTCCTGTCTTCCACTGCCTCCTGCAGTTTGGTCAAATTCATGCTGGTAGCTTCGAGAACACTGTCCAACCATCTCATCCTCTGCTGTGCCCTTTTCCTTGCGCCCTCCATCTTTCCCAACATCAAGGTCTTATCCAGGGAGTCTTCTCTTCTCATGAGGTGGCCAAAGTACTGGAGCCTCAGCTTCAGGATCTGTCCTTCCAGTGAGCACTCAGGGCTGATTTCCTTCAGAATGGATACGTTTGATCTTCTTGCAGTCCATGGGACTCTCAAGAGTCTCCTCCAGCACCAGAATTCAAAAGCATCCATTCTTCGGCGATCACCCTATATATAGAAATGAGCAAGTGATATTTTAGGGAGCAGGCTAGCAGGCAGGGCCCATGACTTCCATCATAGGAGCCTACACAACACAAAACACTCTTGCTGTATGTAGGTTTTATTTTATTGTTTTTTTATCTTATATTTTGGAAATATACATCCAGTTTTGTTTTCCTTTAAATTTGGGGGGGGGGGCAAGAGAGTGGGGCCCTAAGCCATAGCTTGTTTAGTAAAGGGACCCCTGACCATTCGGTCCAGTCATGACCGACTCTGTGGTTGCGGCGCTCATCTTGCTTTATTGGCCGAGGGAGCCGCCTACAGCTCATGTGGCCAGCATGACTAAGCCGCTTCTGGCAAACCAGAGCAGCGCACGAAAACGCCATTTACCTTCCCGCCAGAGCGGTACCTATTTATCTACTTGCACTTTGACGTGCTTTCGAACTGCTAGGTTGGCAGGAGCAGGATTGAATGTAAATCCGGCACTGGCCTGGGGGGGTTAGTGGAAGGCTGGTGCCTTTGGTGGGGGCACATCATGTTCCTGCTGGGGCAGTTGGTGCACCTTTGATCCCCTGCACCCCGAACTCAGCTCTCACCTAGTAGCTGTCCGCATGAAACAGCAGCTACAGCTCATTTGGACCTCCCTTTTGCAGCCCCTTCCCTGAGACTACACCCAACCCAACAAAATATGTTTAGGATATATTGCTTTCAAAAAGTTGCTGCTTTCACTGGGGGGGGGGGAACTATTCTCTATTTGTTACTGTTCCAAGGGAACCCGGAAGATGCGCAGTGCGCACCCATATCACGTTTATTATGTCTATGTTCAACAAGAAGAGGAAGTGGGTGGAGCTCAGAGACCGGAAAAGGAACTTCCGCTGCCCTTTCCCCACGTTGTTGATTCTGGGGCTGGTTTACCCCGAACTTTTGCAGAGCCTGGTTTTTGCTGTCTGTGAAGCCGCTGCAGGTCAGTTGGTGGTTGGGGTGTTTCTTTGGGGGGCAAATATTTCTTTCCTCTGGCTTTCCTGTCGCCTTTCTTTCTATTTGTTAGATCCAGCCCCCACTTTTTTTAAAAAAATAATTTTTATTGAGTTTTCCACTTAAATCATATTCACATTTTGTTACATAATTCTATGACTTAATATATTACTCTGTAAGATATTACTTCGTATGCTTCGTATTTCTACAAGCACTTATTTACCCTTTGTCAAATTATAATACTTCACCTTATTATCGGTAAATCAGTTCCTTATATCTACATTACAAAACATTTCAATTCAAGCCTACAAACGTTTTCAAATGTTTACAGTTTTCTTTCATAGAAAATATAAATTTGTTCCAGGCCTTTTGAAACAGTTTGTCACGCTGATTCCGAGATCCAGCCCCGACTTTTCGCATTGAAGAAATAAATGCACGTAGTTTTGTTGGAAGGCGGTCAGCCTGTGGAACTCGCTGCCACAAGGCGTAGTGACAACTGGCTTTGAAAGGGGATTGGGCAAATACATGGAGGAGGGGGCTGTCAATGGTTGCGAGGCACGAGGGCTATATATTAATTACAGGGAATCGCACGTGGGAATAATGTTGACATACCTCGTTCCTGCTTGTATACATCCCACAGGCCTTTGGCCAGCACATGTAAGACTAGGAAACTGGACTCGAGGTGTCTTTGCTTGATCCAGCTGGACTCTTCTTCCTTGATCACTTACCAAAGAGCTGTCTGTACTTTTCAGTGAAATCAAGATACTTCGCTGAGCCAGGTTAATAATAATAATAATAATAATAATAATTTATTTGTATCCCGCCCATCTGGCTGGGTTTCTCCAGCCACTCTGGGCGGCTTCCAACAGAGATTGAAAATACATTAAAACATCAGTCATGAAAAACTTCCCTAAACAGGACCGCCTTCAGATGTCTTCTAAAGTCAGATAGTTGTTTATCTCTTTGACATCTGGTGGGAGGGCGTTCCACAGGGCGGGCGCCACCACCGAGAAGGCCCTCTGCCTGGTTCCCTGTAACTTCGCTTCTCACAGTGAGGGAACCGCCAGAAGGCCCTCAGAGCTGGACCCCAGTGTCCAGGCTGAATGATGGGGGTGGAGACGCTTCTTCAGGTATAATGGTTATAATATTCGTAGTGGTAATAGCCCATGAAAACTTTTTCTTATCTTCCTTTGTGCATTTATATGTCAGGTATAGAGATAGGGATATATAGCAAGTGCTAAAGAGACACAGTAAACAGTTTTGTTGCATCATATGGTATTATTTTAAAAGCCAGGTTTATGCCAGGGCGGGGTGTATGACCTCAGTTAATACTGTCAATATTTTCTGTGCAGTAGATTTCCAGCAGATCTTTGTGTCCCCTTACCTAATCTTTCCAAGTAGAGATGGCAGCGATTGCAGCTGGGGTGTTTTCCATGGGCCCAGCCTTTACACTCCCATAAACTGACATAATGCTAATGATAATAATTTTATTATTTTTACCTCACCCGTGTGGGTTGCCGCAGCCACTCTGGGCAGTTGCCAACACTCATAAAAACATAATAAAACATTCAACATTTAAAAACTTCCCTGAAAAGGGCTGCCTTCAGATGTCTTCTGAAAGTTGTATAGTTACTTATCTCCTTGTCATCTGATGGGAGGGTGTTCCACAACGTGAATACCTTGGCAGAAAGTACGATATATATCCATTTAACTATTCTGTCCTGCCAATTAGCTACATAGGATTATCTTCTCGTCCGTTTTCCCCTTATTGCTAGTGATGTCGTCAAATATTTGGCAGGGCACAATGCATGGTTTTGCCAGGGCTGCATTTTCCTTCTTAGGTCACAAGTTGTCTGGACCACATATTCTGCAAAGTCACTGGCTGAACCGCTTACTCCTCCCCAACTTTCCCGCCCTGACCTGGCCACAGTGATCCATGTGATGGTCACCTGCAGGCTTGACTACTGTAATTCACTCTACGTGGGGCTGCCCTTGAAGCTGTCCCAGAAACTCCAATGGGTGCAGAATGCAGCAGTGAGGCTCCTCACGGGGTCTCTGCCATGGGAGCATATTCACCCAGTGCTTTTCCAGCTGCGCTGCACTGGCTCCCGGTGGAGTACAGGGTCAGGTTTAAGGTGCTGGTTTTGACCTTTAAAGCCCTTCACGGCCTAGGACCCTCGTACCTACGGGACTGCCTCTCCCGGTATGCCCCACGGAGAGCCTCAAGGTCCATAAATAGCAACACCCTAGAGGTCCTGGGCCCTAAGGAAGTTAGATTAGCTTCAACCAGAGCCAGGGCCTTTTCAACACTGGCCCCGGCCTGGTGGAACGCTCTGCCTCATGAGACCAGGGCCCTGCAGGATCTGATTTCTTTCCGCAGGGCCTGTAAGACAGAGTTGTTCCGCCTGGCCTTTGGCTTGGAGCCAATTTGATTCCCTCCCCCTCTTTCTTTTTCCTTTTTCCTTTCTCCTCCTGTGATGAGGCTACATTTTAATATTTTAATGTTTCAGTATTTTAATGTATTTTAATCTTGTTTTTAAGTTGTATTCATTCAACTTGTTTTTATTATTGCTTGTTAGCCGCCCTGAGCCCGGCCTTGGCTGGGGAGGGCGGGGTATAAATAAAAATTATTATTATTATTATTATTATTAACTGAAACGAAGACTGCAGTCTTGGGGTATATCTGCTGACATTACTCCTGCATTCAGCCAGCTTCTTCTCTTCCCCCTTCTTGCCTTCTCCGTGGTCTCTTTTTGCTTATAGGATTGCACTGCCTTATACTTAGTACTCAGGTAGATGGACAGCCTGTACCGGGAGTTGCTCTCCAAGCAGGAATCTGCTGCTGTCAGAGACTGAACCTAGGATGCTCTTCATGCCAGACAGATTCTCTACCACTGAACCACACCTCTTCAGAACTACCTTATATTTTTAGTATCTGCATTGTGCGTAGGAAGCTTCCTAAGCGTTTAAGGACAATCGTGATGCTGATTATTTATTAAATTGTATACAGTGGTGCCTCGCAAGACGAAAAGAATCCGTTCTGTGAGTCTCTTCGTCTAGCGGTTTTTTCGTCTTGCGAAGCAAGCCCATTGACGGATTAGCGGATTAGCGCTATTAGCGGGTTTTAGCGGGTTTTAGCGGCTTATCGGCTTATCGGATCAGCTGATAAGCGGCTTAGCGGCTTAGCAAAAGGGGGGGAAAGGGAAAAAACCCGCAGGAACTCGCAAGACATTGTCGTCTTGCGAAGCAAGCCCATAGGAGATTCGTTTTGCGAAGAACCTCCAAAACGGAAAACTCTTTCGTCTAGCGAGTTTTCCGTCTTGCGAGGCATTCGTCTTGCGGGGCACCACTGTACTGCACTTTACCCGCAGGTCTCAGGGGGGTTACGACCTGTAATCACAATACAGTGGTACCTCGGGTTACATACGCTTCAGGTTACAGACTCTGCTAACCCAGAAATAGTGCTTCAGGTTAAGAACTTTGTTTCAGTATAAGAACAGAAATCGTGCTCCAGCAGCGCGGCGGCAGCAGGAGGCCCCATTGGCTAAAGTGGTGCTTCAGGTTAAGAATAGTTTCAGGTTAAGTACGGACCTCTGGAACGAATTAAGTACTTAACCCGAGGTACCACTGTATAAAAACACAAGACACATAATAAAAATAAAAGCAAAAACAACCCAATAACCACCACCCCATCCCATTTTGAAAGGGAGGCCAGTGAAGAAATGGCCCGTTCTCATGTTGCTAACCTCCGGACCTCTCGTGGAGGAGGCACATGAAGAAGGGCCTCAGAAGATGATGCTAGGGTTCGGGGAGGTTCATTTGGGAAGAGGTATTGTGGTCCTGGATACGGGTGGCACTGTGGGTTAAACCACAAAGCCTAGGACTTGCCGATCAGAAGGTCGGTGGTTCGAATCCCCGCGACGGGGTGAGCTCCCGTTGCTCGGTCCCTGCTCCTGCCAACCTAGCAGTTCGAAAGCACGTCAAAGTGCAAGTAGATAAATAGGTACCACTCCAGCGGGAAGGTAAACAGCATTTCCGTGCCCTGCTCTGGTTCGCCAGAAGTGGCTTAGTCATGCCGGCCACATGACCCGGAAGCTGTACGTCGGCTCCCTCGGCCAAAAAAGCGAGATGAGCGCCGCAACCCCAGAGTCAGCCACGACTGGACCTAATGGTCAGGGATCCCTTTACCTTTACTATTGTGGTCCTGAGCCATGTAAGGTTTAATAGGTCTAAACCAGCACTTTGAATTGGGCCCCGAACATAACTGGTTTATAACTGATTATAATGTGTTTAGCTAAGCTTCTCTCTGACCTGTCAGGAGTAAGCATGGACCAATGGTACCAAATAGTATGGGAAACAGCCTTACTAGAAAAATTAACCAATAAACTGAAACTGACACGGGGACAAACAGAAGAAGACGCCTTCACCCCGGTGTGGCTCCCCTTTATCACATACACAGCCCAACAAGACAATGACAATAATCTACAAACAGCATACAAATCAATATGGCTAACCTGACCCAAAACACCCACCCACCCCACTCACACGTGAAAACAAAGATCACCACAGCCAACCACAAATGAATAACCTCACCCTAGCCCAATCCCAACCTCTCTCACCACCAAAGGAACACAAGTGAACAGCAGAGAACCTGCACAAGCAACATTGACACCAAACCCTACATATAGTAAGTAAAATAGAAACATCGTCACCCGACCCCACCCATCTTCCCCACCCCACCCCTTTCCCCCTTTTCTTCCTAATGTCTCAACAAATGAAACTGATTTGTAAAAATGTTACATGGGGAAAATAATAATAATAATAATAATAATTATTATTATTATTATTATTATTTTATTTATACCCCGCCCTCCCCAGCCAAGACCGGACTCAGGGCGGCTAACAAGCAATAATAAAAACAAGTTGATTAAAATACAATTTAAAAGATTAAGGTACAACATTAAAACATTAGGGTGCAGCCTCTTCATAGGAGGAGAAAGGAAAAAGAAAGAGGGGGAGGGAATCAAACTGATTCTAAGCCAAAGGCCAGGTGGAAGAACTCTGTCTTACAGGCCCTGCAGAAAGAGACCGGATCCCGCAGGGCCCTGATCTCATGAGACAGAGCACTCCACCAGGCCGGAGCCAGTGTTGAGAAGGCCCTGGCTCTAGTTGAGCCTAATCTAACTTCCTTAGGGCCCGGGACCTCTAGTGTGTTGTTATATAGCGACCTTAAGGTCCTCCGTGGGGCATACCGGGAGAGGTGGTCCTGTAGGTACGAGGGTCCTAGGCTTTAAAGGTCAAAACCAGCACCTAAAATCTGACCCTGTACTCCACCGGGAGCCAGTGCAGCTGGAAAAGCACTGGGTGAATATGCGCCCATGGCAGAGACCCCGTGAGGAGCCTCGCTGCAGCATTCTGCACCTGCTGGAGTTTCTGGGACAGCTTCAAGGGCAGCCCCGCGTAGAGCGAATCACAGTAGTCAAGCTGTACAAGAGAGAGACATTGCACACACTTTTGTAAATCAAGAAAATCTTTAATTAAAAATAAAATGAAGCTAAGCTTCTCTCTCTGGCCATTTGCGTCTAGGAGGAAAGATGGTGCGCAAGTTGAAGTTCCACGAGCAGAAGCTCCTCAAGAAGTTGGACTTGGTGAACTGGGAGGCTGCCTCCGGGAACCTTGCCGAGCTGCGAGTGCTCCGCCGCTTCCGCTTGCAGCGCAGAGAGGACTACACCCGCTACAACCAGCTGAGCCGCGCGGTTCGGGAGCTGGCCCGCCGCATCCGGGACCTCGGCGAAGCGCCGGAGTCGGCGGCTTTCCGGGCCCGGAGCACTGCCGCTCTCCTAGAGAAGCTGTATGCCATGGGGTTGGTGGCTTCCAAAAGCTCCCTGGAGCTGTGCGACCGCGTCTCGGCCTCCTCCTTCTGCCGCCGCCGCCTGCCTTGCCTGCTCCTGAAGCTCCGTATGGCCCAGAACTTGAAATCGGCCGTCACCTTTGTGGAGCAGGGGCACGTGAGGGTTGGGCCCGAGGTCATGACGGACCCAGCCTTCTTGGTGACTCGGGCGATGGAGGACTTCATCACCTGGACCGACTCCTCTCGCATCCGCCAGCATGTGCTCAACTACAATCAGGAACGGGATGATTTTGATTTGGCTTGCTAATTATCGTTTTTTTAAAAAGTGGGGGCACCTTTTCCCAATTTGTTAACCTGACTTATTTATTAAATTTGTACGCTGCCCTTCATCCGAAGATCACAACATAATAATGCCAAATTTATACAGAATAAACAAAAACATCTATCTCTTGTGTGATCCTTGTGGACCACCGGGATAGGTAGGCCTGGAATGCTTAGCCCAGATAATCTCCAAGGGCCCCAACATTTTCCCCACTTGGCAGTTAATGCCCTGATTAATGTGGATAGTGTTGATATTTTGGAAGGTAATTGTTTACCGCTGCTTGCAATAGTGACTCAGCTGTCTGGCTTGTGTGTGTAGATCCTAAAGATGCCTGTATCTTATATTCTTTTTTTTTTTTTAAATATCATTTTTGACCAACATTATTCTAAGTAAGATAAAAACATGACATAAACAAAAAAAAGAAAGGTAAGAAAAAAAAGAGATAGAAAAGAGTTTCAAGAGGAAATAGAAAAGATAGTGTTCAGAGATTAAAGAACTTACAATTCTTCATCTGTCTGCTATATATAAACAATGTGGCTGGGGAAGCCCAGCCAGATGGGCGGGGTATAAATAATAAATTATTCTTATTAATCACTTCATACATGCCAATGTAACACCTAACAAAACCACTTTCTTTTTTTTTAATATAAAATATTTATTAAGGTTTAACATAAAACATAAGTTTACACAAAACATAGGTTAGCACAATAGGATTTACAAAAATCATAAGTTTACAATATAAGAATTTTTTTTAAAAAAAACACAAAAAAACCTCAACAACCTAAAAAGAAAGAAAGAAGAAAAAAATCTCATAGAAAAGATATCCAGACAAGAGAAGATAGTAGCTAACAAAACCACTTTCTATAAACAAACATTATCTTCCATCCCCAAATCCAAATGTCATTATTTCATTTTCTCATCACTTCATTTTCTTATATCTTATATTCCGATGGCAAAGGTTGAACTGCAATGGCACCTCCTCTTTACTTTAGGGGAAAAAACAAAATGACAGGCTTGGGACTTGGATAACACACAGGGAGAGAGACAGTCTCCACCAGAGGGAGGTGGTGGACTAAAAGTTGTCGGCGCATGCTTGGAAAAGCCAAATGGACTGGCTGGCAAAACAACACTCCATACAAATACTCTATATCAAACATTCTCTGTGTCATAGACATCTTACAGGAGCACACCAGAAGTGAAATAACGGATTATATTTGACTGCTCCCTAGCAAACAACCCCAAATCTTGATCCATCTTTAATTAAAAAGCCAACAACCAGTATCATTCACTTCTGATCGCGGACTGGATGGCTGCCCACAAGTAATCCACACAGCTATTCTTTTCAAGAATCCCCCCCCCTCCCCTGGCACCTCAGCAAAATAATTTCCTCTCTGTCTCTATGGTAACACGTTCCTTGATGGTACAGCAGAAGTCATTCCGTTGCTGAATTTCTTGGCTGGTTCAAAGACCTCAGTCTTTGAATCAATGCTTAGTGTTTGTGCATTTCTGTCTCACTGCTCTGCTGTGCTGGCCCCAGTTGCGAGCAAGAAACCTTCCCCTCCCTCAATATTTCTCACTTTGACATTAGCTTTGCCACCATAATGCGTTTTGAGATGACTCTTTCGGTTGGGGGGGAGCGAGATTAGCGTTGTGTGTGTTTCACTGTCACTCAATATGTTCAAAACTTTTATCGTCTTTTTGTAAAATTGATATTGGCTTTTGCCAAGTTTAAAACAGAACAATGCACCTATCAATTGCTTCTGAAAACAACAACAACAACAACAATAATAATAATTTTATTTATACTACGCCCTTCCCGGTTCAGAAAACTGGGCTCAGGGCGGCTAACAAATTTAAAACACTTAACTGATGCAACGAAAAACAGCATAAAATACAGTATAAAACGTGAATAACAATAAATTCTGAATTCAAAAAACAATTTAGGGGGGAAATCCATCCAATAAACATTAGATGATCACCAGGGCTAGCTGGCTAAATTAGTCCTGTTTGGGCCAGCGAGGACAACGGGAGAATTAGCTGTGGGATCCCAGAGCGGGTAATCTTCATAAAAAGGGAAGGGGGAGGGAAGGAAGGGGAATAAAAGATCAGGCTAAGTTCAAATTGAAAGCCAGGCAGAATAGCTCTGTCTTACAGGCCCTGCGGAAGGAAGTTAAATCCTGCAGGGCCCTGGTCTCCTGGGACAGAGAATTCCACCAGGTCGGAGCCATCACTGAAAAGGCCCTGGCCCTGCATAACAACATGTAGCCTCGGAATATGATTCTTTGGCTACCCATTATTTCCTTACTGCATTTATATGCCACCACTCCTCCAGGGAGCACAAGGTGGTGTATTTAGTACTCCTTTTCCCCATTTTATCCTCGCTGCAACCCTGCAAGGTAAGTTAGGCTGAGAGTGGGTAACTGAACCAAGGTCACTTGGGGAGCTACGTGGCCGAGTGGGGAATCGAACCCTGGTCTCCCAGAGCCTAGTCAGATGCTAACAACTACGCCATACCAGGGAAGGCAATTTATGATCCATTCCGTGGCGTTCTAAAACGCTTGTTAAGTTAACTTTCAATGGGTTTTGAGCATGTTTGAATGCTTAGACTGAAATTCTGTATACAATTTAGGGTTGAATCCAGTACGGAATACACCCCTTGAAGTTAATATACATGGCTAACCTAAATTTCGGGATGCGGGTGGCGATGTGGGTTAAACCACATAGCCTAGGATCAGAAGGTCGGTGGTTCGAATCCCCGCGACGGGGTGAGCTCCTGTTGCTCAGTCCCTGCTCCTGCCAACCTAGCAGTTCAAAAGCATGTCAAAGTGCAAGTAGATAAATAGGTACCGCTCAGGTGGGAAGGTAAACGGCGTTTCCGTGCGCTGCTCTGGTTCACCAGAAGCGGCTTAGTCATGCTGGCCACATGACCCGGAAGCTGTACGCCGGCTCCCCATCAGCCTCTGCCACTATGGCCAGTGATCAGGGCTGATAAGAGCTGTAGTTCCAAAACATCTGGAGGGCCACGGCCTCTGCATTCCTGTCAAAATGAATTCCAAAAGGTTAAGTCAGCTGTAAATGAAAAACAAACAAATGTGGCACTTGTAGACAAAGAGATGTGTGTGACACAGGCATTGTTGATACTTCATCAGAATAATGAAGCAAGCTGTAATTTGTGACAGTAGGAACAGTCAAACTCCAATTCCCATCAGCCCCAGTTGGCATCGCTGATGGTCAGGGAGTTGGTAGTCCCCCAAAGCACTGTGCGGGCACAAAGTTGCCTCGCCTTGATTTATAGCCTAATGAACATGTCATTTTAGACCCTGCTGTGTCCCCAAGAAAATGGTCAGAATGTTTGTCCTTTCCTAGCCTGAAACATTTGCATCTGCAACCAACTTCACCCAACATGCACCCAAATCACAGCTTATACGTTTACGGGCAAGAGGCTGTGTTGTCTTTAATGACTGCCTACGAGACAGAAGCAGGACGCGGGTGGTGCTATGGGTTAAACCACAGAACCTAGGTCTTGCCGATCAGAAGGTCAGCGGTTCGAATCCCCACAACAGGGTGAGTTCCCGTTGCTCGGTCCCTGCTCCTGCCAACCTAGCAGTTCGAAAGCACGTCAAAGTGCAAGTAGATAAATAGGTCCCGCTCTGGCGGGAAGGTAAACGGCGTTTCCGTGCGCTGCTCTGGTTTGCCAGAAGCGGCTTAGTCATGCTGGCCACATGATCCAGAAGCTGTACACCGGCTCCCTTGGCCAATAAAGTGAGATGAAAGTAGCAACCCCAGAGTCGGCCACAACTGGACCTAATGGTCAGGGGTCCCTTTACCTTACAAGACAGAAACCAGTGGGTACAATGTTTTCCTGGCCTGCAGATACACAGAGGAAGAAAACAGCACCTACTGATACCTGCCTGTTGTGGAGCTCTGCAAGTCGTACCTGTTCAGTGCGCAGGTGCTTGGCAAGTCGCTGCTGCCCTTTTTGCAATCTCTTTCCAAGGCTTTGCGTTCACTGTATAATTGGCACTCTGAATCTGTGGCTGCGCATAGCTGCAACCGGTGCATAATTAAGGTGGCTTTCTCTGACACGACGCAGCAGCCGCCGCCCACATGAGGCAAGCCCTTTCTACAACGCTGCCTGGCAACTGAGAGCTCCTTCGGCTAGTCATTTGCTATCGTGTTTCCACTGCAGCTTTCTCCAACTCCACTATCTGATCACCTTTCACCTGTGTAAGCCTTTGCATATCAGTAATGGACTGTGTCAGGCAGAAGGTCTTTGGCAATCACTTCTAGCCAAGCAAGATTGTCTTCCATGAGCACGGTCTTAACAGTGAGTCCATAAGTGACTGTGGAGGCCAGTTCTGGATCCACACGTCCTTCCACAGTGGGGACAGAGGTTTCCAGGTGGGAGTTGATCACGGTGAGGTTTTGCCAACGTGCCTTCCTCTTAGCACGTTTCGCCTTTTCGTCCTGAGTTTGAATGTCTTCAAAGTCCATGTTACAGGTAGGTAGCCGTGTTGGTCTGTCGTAGTCGAAACAAAATAAATTCCTTCCAGTAGCACCTTGGAGACCAACTATGTTTGTTATTGGTATGAGCTTTCGTGTGCATACACATCTGAAGAAGTGTGCATGCACACGAAAGCTCATACCAATAACAAACTTACTTGGTCTCTAAGGTGCTACTGGAAGGATTTTTAAAATTTTGTTTCAAAGTCTATGACGCCTTTGGTAAAGGCTGTTCTCCAACTGGAGCTCTCGCAGGCCAGTTTACCAACTGTTGGTGTTTATACTTCGTTTTTTAAAAAAATATTTGCCTTGAGAGAGACTTATAAACGCCATCTCCAACTCCTCAAAAGATTCCATCAATGGTGTCTCCCAAAAAATTTATACACATCACTTGGGAAGACAGGCGAACTAATGCCAGTGTACTTGAAGAAGCAAAGGTCACCAGTGTGAAAGCGATGATTCTTCAACATCAACTTTTTTGGACTGGTCATGTTGTGCAGATACCTGATTATCGTCTTCCAAAGCAACTACTCTATTCCGAACATAAGAATGGAAAGCATAATGCTGGTGGTCAACAAAAGAGGCAGAAGTTAATAGTGTTTTCTTCAACCTTTTAAGGACAGTGCTAGATCTTGCTGTTCATTTTCAAGGTCCTTTAACAGTTATTATTGGGTGGCCAGGAAACGAGAATAAAGTTGGTGCATCTTGCATACCTTCTTTATCCGTTTTTCTTTGTCTTGTGGTTGTTACATTCTCACGGCTGCCTCCTGTTGCCGCTACCACACCTCCTTTGCTTCCTCCCAGCTCTTCCACCTCTTTTTCTCTAGTATGCAATCTGAATATACTTTGGCCTGCTAAAGTTGCCCATGTTCTTATATTAGAACCATGCCTTTGTTAAGCCTTCCCCCTCCCAAAAATGCATGCACGCTCTCACCCACGCAGAGTTCTTAGCATTATTATGATGGAAGATTGGGTTAAATTATGGAAAACTGACTTTAAAATTACAGATTGTTCCCTACTGAAGGAGAATTACATGGAGATGATGTACAGATGGTACACAACACCAGTGCAGTTAGGGAAAATGTACAAAACTAGTTCAAATATATGTTGGAAGTGTAAGGAAAAGGAGGGGACATTTTATATGTGGTGGGATTGTAAGGTAATCGTTTTGGGAAATGATATACAATGAATTGAAGAAAATGTTCCATTTAACATTTGTTAAAAAAACCCCAAGGCATTTTTGTTGGGGATCGTAGGGAAAGACCTGCCAAAAAAGTTGAAAAACATTTTCATGGTGTTCCACCAGGCCTTTTGTCAGGGTGCAGCCTGACCCCCTCCTCTGGCAATCTGCACAAAATTTTGCTTGATGGTTGCCATTAATTTGATTTTAATTTGATTTAATTAATTTTATAATGAATGTTTTAGAATGTTGGACTATTTTGATTGTTGTTAGCCGCCCTGAGCCCGGCTTCGGCTGGGGAGGGCGGGATATAAATAAAATTTATTATTAATTTATTATTATTCATGTATGCGACAACAGCCACGAGAGTTCTGGTAGCACAAGGATGGAAGACTGAAGAAACCCCAACTAAAGAATCATGGCAAGAAAAATTGATGGACTATGCAGAACTGGCAAAATTGACATATAAGCTACGGGACAAGGATAACTGTGACTTTAAGGATGAATGGGAACCTTTCACAAAGTATCTGAAGATGCAACAAAGCGAACTGGACTCCTTGGCAGGTTTTGAATAAACATTCACAATTTTTTTACTGATAATAATCAGCTAAACAGTTTGAGGATCTATACAACTTTGTAACATGCAGAAAATAGCATTATTGGAGAAACCAAAGACTGGAACTGAGGGAAGTCGGGGGTGGGGGGGTTCCGTGGGGGGGAAGGAAAAATGGGGGGGGGTTAAGGATATGTTTTTGGATAATATGTTTTGTTATAACTTTGAATAATAATAAAAAAGAGTTCTTAGCATTAGATCAGACCAAAAACATTCTGCAGGATGGCTCAGCTCTTCCGCAAGGCTTGAAAAAGGCACCAACATTTTGTCACATTCATTGCTGTAATGATTCTAACCTGACCTGGTAGAAAACTAACAGTCTTCATTCACAGAGGTTGAACTGCAAACATTCTGATAGCTTTTTGCTCCCTGAGTGGTTGGAATGTTGTTGAACGTTCTGTGCCATCCCATTAGCCCAGGTGATTGATATCATAGACTGTACCACCACAGGAACAATGCAATACGGACTAGGGTGCAAGACCCCTTTCCATTTCCAGAATGGTTCAGGTGTCACAGGTCCCCTGAATAGCCAACAATTTATTTTATCTACTTTTAAATTAAATTAATAAGCTTAATAATTTATCTGTGATCAAAATAATAATAATAATAATACATTTTATTTATATCCCGCCCTCCCCAGCCGAAGCCGGGCTCAGGGCGGCTAACAACAATAGAACAGTACAAAAGTACAGCACAAACAACACTCTAAAATCATTCATTATAAAATCAATTAATTCAAGCCACTGGCAACCATTGGGCCAGAGCTCCGCGAAGATTGCCGAGGGAGGGAGTCAGGCTGTGCCCTGGCCAAAGGCCTGGTGGAACAGCTCCGTCTTGCAGGCCCTGCAGAAAGATGTCAAGTCCCGCAGGGCCCTAGTCTCTTGTGACAGAGTGTTCCACCAGATCGGAGCCACAGCCAAAAAAGCCCTGACTCTAGTTGAGGCCAGCCTAACTTCTCTGTGGCCTGGGACCTTCAAGATGTTTTTATTTGAGGACCATAAGTTTCTCTGTGGGGCATACCAGGAGAGGCGGTCCTGTAGGTATGAGGGTCCTAGGCTGTATAGAGCTTTAAAGGTTAAAACCAGCACCTTAAACCTGATCCTGTACTCCACCGGGAGCCAGTGCAGCTGGTATAGCACCGGGTGAATGTGATCTCGCAGCGAAGACCCCGTAAGGAGTCTCGCTGCAGCATTCTGCACCCGCTGGAGTTTCTAGGTCAGTCTCAAGGGCAGCCCCACGTAGAGCGAGTTACAATACTCCAGTCTGGAGGTGACCGTCGCGTGGATCACAGTGGCTGTCAGGGTGAGAGAGGTAAGGAGACTCTTCTTCATGTGCTTCCTTCATGAGAGGTCCGGAGGGTGGCAACACGAGAAAGGGACTTTTCTGCAGTGGCTCTGTCTGTGGAATGATCTCCCCAGGGAGGCTTGCCTGGTACCTTCATCATACACCTTTAAAGATAAAGGGACCCCTGACCATTAGGTCTAGTTGTGACCGACTCTGGGGTTGCGGCGCTCATCTCGCTTTATTGGCCGAGGGAGCCGGCGTACAGCTTCCGGGTCATGTGGCCAGCATGACTAAGCCCCTTCTGGCGAACCAGAGCAGCGCACGGAAACGCCGTTTACCTTCCCACCTGAGCGGTACCTATTTATCTACTTGCACTTTGACATGCTTTCGAACTGCTAGGTGGGCAGGAGCAGGGACCGAGCAACGGGAGCTCACCCCGTCATTGCGGGGATTTGAACCACCGACCTTCTGATCAGCAAGTTCTAGGCTCTGTGGTTTAACCCACAGCGCCACCCACATCCCTTGGTACTAACTCTTAAACCCAGTTTAATATAAGGTTACCAGACATCCCCATTTCCTGGGGTCAGTCCCCAGATTTACAAATCAATCCCCTGATAAAATCCTATCATTCCTACTGAAGTTGAAAAGTGCCCCCGGATTCATTGAAAAAAAATCTGGTAACCTTACAGTGGTACCTCGGGTTACATACGCTTCAGGTTACAGAGTCCGCTAACCCAGAAATAGTGCTTCAGGTTAAGAACTTTGCTTCAGGATGAGTACAGAAATCGTGCTGGTGGTGCGGCAGCAGCGGGAGTCCCCATTAGCTAAAGTGGTGCTTCAGGTTAAGAACAGTTTCAGGTTAAGTATGGACCTCTGGAACGAATTAAGTACTTAACCCGAGGTACCACTGTAGTTTAATACCAATTTTTCTCTCTCCGCCCCACCCCCCCGGAAAGTGCTAACCTTAACTTGAGCCTGGTGCCAGTTTTTTAAAGTTTATTTGGTTTGGTGGGCTTTTTGTTTTTAACATGTGGTGCTAATCTTACAGGCAGCCTGATACCAGCCACCCCCACAATGCAAAGCTTTGACAATCTTCTGCTAAAGGATGGTCTGCATATTGTATAACTTTCCCTGAGACACTTAGCCTCTCGGCATTACAGCCTTTCCCAGGCACGAAGAAAACAAGAGATAAAATTACAGCCCTATCTTATCACGGTCCAAGGAAGAAGTCTGATTCTGTCAGAGTAATTAGGGGATCAGCCAAACCTCCGCAGCTCTGGTGTGTGGGCAGTGGATTATTTAATTATTGCGCTTATCAGGGCTTTTCATGGGCGTATACCACCTTATCACCGCGCTGTTTGCTTTAACCGTGAAAACAATTGCCTGCAGACACTGTGCACAGCTCCCCATTTTTGCTCAAGATAGGAGAAGAGCTGCGTGTCAGTGGAGACATTTTCCTCGAGGGGTGGAAAGGTGCTTAGAGATGCCTTTGCACATGGGTAGGCCCAGGGGCCGGATCCGGCCCAATCGCCGTCCAAATCCGGCCCATGGGCGGTCCAGGAATCAGCGTGTTTTTACATGAGTAGAATTTTATTTATGAGTAGAATTTATTTAAAATGCATCTCTGGGTTATTTGTGGGACATAGGAATTTGTTCATTTTTCTTTCTTCAAAATATAGTCCGGCCCACCACATAGTCTTGTAGCCTTTCTAGGCCTTTTTTCACGGGTAGGAAAAAGGTTGCACCTGGGGAGAGGGAAGAAGGAGTCAAACGACACCAAAGGGATAAATAAGAGAAAAAGCTTTATTCTGCCATCCGGGGTGGCAGAAGGCACCTGCGTGATAAATTCACAAAGCAAGTACAAGTTCACAGCCATTTGCACAGAGCAAATATTCCCCTCCAGTTTGAGCCTTTAACACATAGATTTTTGTGTTTTTATACTACAAAACGCTGTGTGATCCTCGGAGGGAGGTACAGTGGACGCTTGGGTTGCGAATGTGATCCATGCGGGATGGATGCACGTTTGCAACCCGCAGCTGCGCGTCTGTGCATGCGCGGGTTGCGATTTGGCACATCTGTGCATGCGCAAAGAGCAATTTAGCGCTTCTGTGCATGAGCTACTGCTGAAACCCAGAAGTAACCTGTTCCGGTGGTTTCGGTGGTCCGTAACCCAAAAAACACACAACCTGATGCGTCTGTAACCCAAAGTATGACTATATAGAAATAATAATAATAATAATAATAATAATAATAATAATAATAATAATAAAGCCGGACCCGCAGCCTGGCACTACTAAAGCGGCTGCCCTCTTCCCTTTTGTATATTTTTGTGTTCTTCCACCGCCCTGTGATCCTCGGAGGAAGGGCGGCATAGGAAATGAACCAATACAGGACTGGCAGAAATGACTGGCAGAATTCGAAACCAGGGAAGAGAGATGGCGGAAGAAGATTGGAAGAAATTTAAGGACTATCTTGGGAAATATTATAAAATTAGTGAATGCTAGATTTTAAGCGGTTATTAGCTGTAATGATTAATTGGGGGGGGGGGAGAAAGAAAGGTGTAAAATTAAGTGAAAATTAAGGGAGAGGATTTGCTGAAGGAATAATGTGAATTGGAATACAAAAAGGGTAGGTATGAGGAGGTCCGAGAAATAAGTTAAAAGAAAACAAGTGAGTGAGATTATATGTGTTTTTAATTTTTTGTATTTTGGTTTTTTGTCTAAACTTTGAAAAGTTAATATATTTTTTTAAAAAGGAAATGAACCAATACTAATAATAACCCCCCTAAGCGTGGCGCTGGGCCCCAGGGCCTTGGGTGGGTGTCCCGGGGGCTGAGCTTGGCCCTGGGCCCCAAATCCACTCAGCCCCGCGGGGGCGAAGGAGGCCTGCCCGCCCGTCCCTGCCTGCCCTGCTGAGGCGGCGGGGAGCCGGCGAGGCCCGCCGGTCGGAGCGGGCGCCTGGTCGGCCCAGCCCTGCCTGCCGGCCTGCCGCCTCCCCCGGCGGGCGGCGCCCCACTCGGCGCCGCTGCTCCGCCCCGGGCCTTGGATTGGCGGGAGGCCGCGGCTCCTCCTCCCCGCGCGGGTCGGGGGCCGAGCGAGGGAAGCGGGACGGAGGAGACGTCGGCGAAGGTAGCGCCGGAGGAGGAAGGAGGAGGAGGGAGGAGAAGAAGCGCCGCCGCCGCCAGCAGAAGGAGAAGGAGCGTCGGAGGCCCCAGAGCCGCCCCCTCGCCAGGTGAGGCGAGGCCGCTCGCGGGAGGGCCCGCGCCGGGGGCTCGCGTGGAACCCGCCGCGGGCCTCGGGAACCCCCTCACCGAAACAACCCTCGAGGGCGCCCTTGGGAGCCCCACACCCCCAATTCCCGCTTTCCAGCGCTATAATAGGACTTGCCCCCTATATGAGGGGTTTCCCCCCCCCTTGAAGGCTTGTAGGGGAATTATCCTTCCCTTTTATTGGGGGGGGGAATGATATTTGAGGCGGGGGTCGTTCGGGTTTCAGCCTCATTTTGGGAAGAGGAATCCCTCCCCCCCTGCACATATTTTGGGGTGTCTGTGGGGTCGAGGCGTGGACTCGAGGTGTCTCCATCCTTTTTTTGGGGGGGGGGTCTGGACCTCCTTCTCTTTAGCTTTGGGGGGTGTGGGGGCTTCTCCATATTCAGGGCTTAAAGAGGGGGCCCTGCAGGATTTGGGCTGCCTTTGCATTTCGGGGTTGTTGTTTTTTGTGGGGGGCGGAGGCTTCTTGTCCCCATTCCCCACCCCACCCCCTGCTTGAGTGTAGGAGGACCCCTATATTTAGGATTTTGTCGTGCTTGGGGAATATGGAGTTGGAGTCCCTGCTGCTTCCAGGGTTTGGGATGATGGAGAGATTTTCTCTTTCCAGGAGGCAGGGATTTGGGGTGAGGGCTCCTTTCTTCACACTCATATTCTTCCCCCCTTTTCCCCTACTCTTTGGGATTTGATTCTGTGCCTTTTGAAGGCTTCCCTTAAGCCAAAAGGTTCCCTTAAATTCAAGAAAGGAGGCTTGACCCTGCTGCTCGAATTGCAAAGACTTCCTTATTCCATCACCATCACATCTCAGCCCCTTTTTTTGCTTAGGGGATTAGGAAACTGGAGCAATTGCCAGCCCAGGTCCCAAAGGCTCCTTATGACACGATGAATTTGCAACACAGAAGGAGTGTGCAGCTTGCGGATCTTGGCCTCCCACACCTGGGAGCAAGCCCTGTTGAATTCAGCAGGATTTACTTCTGAGTAGACATGATTGCGATTATTTTGCTGTTGCATTTGTTAATCTCTTTTCTTACAAAGGTAGCTCTTTTGCACTGAAGCCAGTTACAAGGCAATAAAAACCTAAAACAGGCAATTTGGTGCTGTTAGCAAAAGGAAAAAAGGCAGGACTACAAGTCATGCTTGGTATTGTGCTGTCCGTTAATTTAAATGGGACTTTATTTGTTTCTGTCTGTGTATATAGTTAACTGGACATGGTTCCAAAGATTTTAGTGAGCTAGCATATATTTTGCCCTTCAGTTTACTCACTTATTTTTGTAATTTTAAATTTGTTTTAAACTGGATTTAATAATGTGTTTTAATTGTTGCTTCCCGCCCTGGGATCTTAGTGTGAAGGGCAGGCAATAAATTGTAATGGTAATAGTAAGGGAAACCCTGTATGCCTGCGTACACAATTTTTCTCTTACCTGCACAGGCAATTGGCTTGTGTGACGTGTCATGTGCTTCTTTCCAAAGGGAAGGTTTGAGAAGGGACTGTGGACTCTCAGTGCTGGAGTCCTCAGTTTTTACTCCTTGGCTGTAAAAATATAAGGTATGTTCGGGTAGCTCTGTTTGGTTTGAGCTATGAGGAATCCATGATGGGCCTGATTGTTGCCTTTTGAGTTGGTGGCAGAATAAGTGGTATTCCTGTGGTAGAATAAGTGACTTTTCACCAGTGCACACTTGTGGATATGAAGAATGAGTCCCATGGTGTTGACTCCTTAATGCATGTGTTTTGTGGGTGCTCCCAGAGAATAAAAATGAATGGTGTTTTTGCTAATGCTATACAAATACTAGCATTCTTCTAAGCTAGTTATGCAATATGTGATCTTGTAAAATGTACTGACTACTGTACCTTAGAAGAGCTAGTTCTTTGGGGAAAAAACTACATCTTCCCACTGCTACCCCTTTAACAGAGGTTCCCATGGCTGCTTCTGCAAGAGGAATTTCAGCCATTCATCCCTTTCCCTTTAAAGAACACCTGCCATTGCTATTGATGCTGCTGGGGGAAAGCAATTACCCCATAACTAGGGTTCCTGCCAGCCAGCTTAACTTAGGAGAGCATTACCTGCCCGCTCCTTTTCCCACAAGGGCTCTCACACCAGTGTAGCTGCTGCTCCGCGGAGGGAACAGATGAAAAAGAAGGTGATGCTGATAATAGGGTTGCCATATCTTGAAGAACAAAAAAGAGGACAGCCCGAGCTGGTGAAAGAGGGGCGCTGGTGTATGAGGCCGCCGCTGCACCAGTGTGCCTCTTCCCAACTTGGGCTTGAGCTGGCAGCGGCTACAGTGTACAGAGCCGCCTGAGCCAACCCCCAAATAAATAAATACCCCCCAAATCCCAGACATTTCCTTTAAAATGTAAAAATCCCCCTGGATGGGCCTGTTGGTCCCCCCAAAAGAGGACATGTCTGGTATTTCCCAGACATATGGCAACCCTAGCTGATAAGGAATTTGCTAATGGTGCCTCATTCCCTTGAATCTGTATGGGGTCCGGCTGTAGAGGGGATCTGTCAGTTTCGCCTTTTGCTGCTGCGTTAGAGCCAAGCTGTGCAGGCCTCATATTTTATCTTTAAAAATCTTAAGTTGGCAAGCTTTGTTCCCTTCCTCTCTGCTGTCCTACTACAGTTTTCAGTTAAAATGGTACAAAGTTGAGAGACCCCTTGGGAACTCCATAGGTACATGGATGAGGCTGCACACTGTCCCTGACTGACTCCAGCTACAAAAGCTGAGGCTGCTGAACAGGCTCTTGAGCTGCGGTGTTGTTTGCGGGGGTTTTTAGTTGGGTTGGGTTGTTGTCGCTGTTGGGTTTTTGTGATTTATGTGGAAATTCTTCAGTTTGCTTGTTTATATTTTGATGTTGTATTTGTTGCTTATGACTACTTCTGCTATGTTGCAGTTATGTATTTTTTCATGTTATAAGTCGCCTGGAGCATGATTCGAATTGTGGAAAGGTGGCAGACAAATAAATATACAGTGGTACCTCGGGTTACATACACTTCAGGTTACATACGCTTCAGCTTACACACTCCGCTAACCCAGAAATAGTGCTTCAGGTTAAGAACTTTGCTTCAGGATGAGAACAGAAATTGTGCTCCAATGGCGTGGCAGCAGCAGGAGGCCCCATTAGCTAAAGTGGTGCTTCAGGTTAAGAACAGTTTCAGGTTAAGAATGGACCTCCGGAACGAATTAAGTACTTAACCCGAGGTACCACTGTATATGCCTGTATGTATCCAGTGTTTGAAATTAGCGAGCCGCATTTTGCACCTGTCTTCTGACCACTTGCGACCAAGTGAAGATGCCCGGGCACCAGGATGGCGCATGACGTCTCCACCAGCTGGAGGGCATTCCTGGGGATCATTGGATCTGGACTGTTTTCACACACTAATACCCCATCCTGTAGAATTCTATCAGTTATATTTTATCTGCACAACAGAATGAATTTCTGGAACCAAAATGCTTCTTCTATGCAGCCTGAGCAGGAGCAGTCTCCATTAAGAAGAAGAAGTTGGGATAGTCCACTATATATGTGGACTGTCCCTGGATCCCTGTTCTTTAAGTTACCAAAGCTCTTAACCTAGCTCAGGGTTGTCATCTGAACTAGCCAGATGTTTAACTGATAATCAATCACAGTCAGACCATCATTTGGAAAATAAAACATTAGAGCCATCTTGCCCCCAAATGGCAAACTAGACATTCTGTTTTGGCGCCTGTAACCTTGGTTTCAGGAGCCATTTGGCTCCTGAGTTCCTAACACCATATGTATTATAAGCCATATATCTGAAGCAAGGGAGGCCAGAGTGCTACCTTGGACCACACTTGAAAATCATATAATTATGGCAGAAGCTCCAAAGATAATGACTGGGAGAAATCGAGTCTCAACCTTTCTCCCTAACATGCTAGATAACTTGCATAGCTGAGTGCTGAAATATTCCATTCCCACCTGCGGCAGCCTGAAGTGGATCAATCCAGGAGAAGCTTTACTATTTGATTTTACTGAGAGTATAAACTGGTTCTTGCCAGTTTCTGTGTCCACAGTACCACATTGCCCATCTAGAGTTGCCTGATGTTAGGAATGAAATCCATGCCATACAAACTGGCAGTACAGTGTCTTAGCGGAAGCTGTGTTTTTCTCGGTGAGCTCTGCAAATGCAGCCTATTAAAATGCAGTGGACATTTTTTAAAATAAAAAGTGATGCGTATCTTTTCATCCCTGTTTTCGTGCTTGTATGATCAGTTCTGTTCCCTTCCCTTTCTTGGTCTCATTGTTGTGTGGCAGTTACATAAAGTGCGTATTGTGGAACAGGATTGGACAGAGTGTCGTCAGATGCGCAGTGACACTTCAGGATTCACTGACGACACTCTGCAATAGGCTCAACACAGCGTGCGCCGAGTGAGCTGGCACCAGGCTTTACTTTAAATGCTCGGCACATTAGTGTCTCTTTAAAAATTCCTTTTCTTGAAGCCTCAGCATTGCGCTCATACTAATTGCATGGTTTTGGGTAGGTTAAATATGCTTATGCCATTTTTAAACAAAGGGCATAATGACAGTAGCTAGCGATTCTTGCTTTGGTGTTTGAGGCTTAAAGAATGTCTACGATGTGCGTTTTGAGCCGCGGTTCCGAATATGTTATTAGGATGCCAGCCCTAATCTTTTATTAACAAATGGAAGAATGTGACCCCAGGTTGCTGGGGTGGTGTGTGTGCGTGCGTGCGTGCGTGCGTCTGTGCGTAAGGATTTTTTTAAATTTTTAAGTACAGCCTTTCTCAAGTGGTTCTACCAATTAATAAGCCAACATGTTCCCATGAATAGAGTGATGGGAATTCACAGCGGATGCAAACCTGAGAGCCATATCAAAATGTGTTGCATCTTTTTTTCTATAGGAGGCATTTGCTCTTTATTTCCACCCTGCCTTGCTTCTCCACCCTCCCACCCAAATGCTCTTCTTTTAACAAATGGACCAAATGGACTTCAGGACTCTTCCCCAGATGACGCCTCTCACCAGCCCTGCTCCCCATCCTCCAAAGTGCCTTCACCTGGCTGGAATGTGTCCTTTACCTGTGATAATTACACCATATTTCCTGGATGGAGATTGTGTGTAGGTGTCGGGAACCTCTGACAAAAGCCAGAAGCCTTTGACTTCTGTGTCGCTGGAATACAAAAAGAAGGCTTGCATCTGTTTCTCTGCCTACTTTTGCCTTTGGTCCCACCCATGATTTGCATGTGGCCCCTGGAAGATTGGCCATGGCGGAATGTGGTCCTTGGGCTGAAAAGTTTCCCTGTCACGGCTTTGACCCATCACATGGTGGTTTGCAAGGTGGGCCCCTTCCTGCCTGCCTCCTAGTGAGCAGTCCTTCATTAAATACATTTTCATTCCCTCCTGTATACCCTGATAGGGGAATAATAGAGCTGCTCCCCACATGTCTGCTCAAAGAGCTTGGCTTCTCTACAAGCTGGAAAGGAAAACCGCTGTGTCTCTACAAGGAGAGCAGATGCAGACACACACACACTCCATTATGTAGGTGTTGGTTGATTGAGAACACAACTATTCAATGCATCCTCTCTGTCTTGAGAGCTCTGAGCTTTTGCTGTTGCTTTTGACCCAATAAATGTTCCTGGTGTTGTTGTTTTCTGGATGGCTGGGGTGATGGGCACTTCAGGGATCTCATTTCAAACCTCGGCTATGAGCATGCTTGTCGGTCTTATGAAATGTCTCAAAGATGGAAGTAATAATGGCTCAAGCCAATAATACAGTATTAGAAACTCAATTATACAAACTAGGTGCCAAATGGCTCCTTAAAGCAGGGTGGTGGTGGTGATTGTTGTTGTTTAGTCGTTTAGTTGTGTCCAACTCTTTGTGACCCCATGGACCAAAGCATGCCAGGCACTCCTGTCTTCCACTGCCTCCCGCAGTTTGGTCAAACTCATGTTAGTAGCTTCGAGAACACTGTCCAACCATCTTGCCCTCTGTCGTCCCCTTCTCCTTGTGCCCTCCATCTTTCCTAACATCTTTCCCTGGGTCTTTTCCAGGGAGTCTTCTCTTCTCATGAGGTGGCCAAAGTATTGGAGCCTCAGCTTCAGGACCTGTCTTTCCAGTGAGCACTCAGGGCTGATTTCCTTCAGAATGGAGAGGTTTGATCTCCTTGCAGTCCATGGGACTCTCAAGAGTCTCATCCAGCACCATAAGCAGGGTTACAGTCGCCAAAATGGAATGCCTAGTTGCTGTTTTTGGACCAGATGGTTCGAAAGTCATATTTTTCAGTATGATGTTTTGGTTCCTGAAATTCATTTTGATTGTGCAGATACAATAGAATCATAGAGTTGGAAGAGACCACAAGGGTCTCTTCCAACTCTATGATTCTATGATTCTATTGTATCTGCACAATAGAATGAATAGAATTCCACAGAATGTGTTGCCAGTGTGTGAAAACAGTCAAGATTCAAGGATCCTCAGGCATGCACCTCCAGATGGTGGAGACACCAGGTGCCATCCTGGTGCCCTGGCACTGATAGCCAGGTGCAAAATGCCCCTCGCGCCTGACAAATTTTGAACGCTGCAATAAGGATACTGTAAAGTCGAAATACAGTGGTGCCCTGCAAGACGAATGCCTCGCAAGACGGAAAACTCGCTAGATGAAAGAGTTTTCCGTTTTGGAGGTGCTTCGCAAAACGAATTTCCTATGGGCTTGCTTCGCAAGACGACAATGTCTTGCGAGTTCCTGCTGTTCCCCCCCTTTCTCCCCCCTTTTGCTAAGCCGCTAAGCCGCTTATCAGCTGATCCGATTAGCCAATAAGCCGCTAATAGCGCTAATCCGCTAATCCGTCAATGGGCTTGCTTCGCAAGACGAAAAAACCGCTAGACCAAGAGAATCACAGAACGGATTCTTTTCGTCTTGCGAGGCACCACTGTAAAAGACTGGTGCAAAGCGCCTTATAAGCTAAAAGCACATTTGAACTTTAGGGGCGGGGGCTGCCAGTAATTTGGTGCCTAACTAAGCTCCATAATGAATGAATGGTCTGGAGTGCATCGTTAGCCAAACCTGCATTTCCCACCTTCTCTTTTCCAGGGTTTGTTATGCTTACACAATTATGTGTGACTGTGCAGTGTTTTCTCTTTACGGAAGAGGGGAAAGCATGGTCTGGCTTACTTATACATAGAGGTGAGCTGTATTTTTTTGTCAATTAGCCTGGCTAGACATTTGAACTCATCAAATCAAGAGTAGCTGTGCCTCTGACTGTCTGAATCTGTTTGGAAACCAGCCGGGTGGCCTGGAGGGGATCTTGTAGGCAAGCACACAGAGAAGCCCAATACTCTGGCTGCCTTTCCTGATGCTCCTGCACCACAGATCCCTACTAAATGAGACTTAAGATAAGCGGGGAGAAGGCTTGGTCAGGCCCTGACCTCCTTAGCTGCAGAGACTATACCACCAGGTGCCTTCAGAGCATCTGATAGCAGCTTGCAAGCTAATGATGGGGGATAATAAAAACCCCTCTTCAGATGCTAATCCGAAGTGTTGGTCCCAAGGCCGACATAAACTGGGAGTGGAACATCTGGCGTAATTTGTGAGCAGCGCCTTCTTAAGAGAGTAGGCAATACACTGCAGCCTTTCTCTTACGGTTTATAGCTTCCTCAAGTCTACCATTGACTCTTCTCTCCCCAGTCATAACATGTAAATGCACTTGTTCCGATCATAAACGTCGCTTCCCCTCTGGACTTTCGCTTGTGATGAGTTTGGCCTTTGAAACCATAGCTGGCAAGTTCTCTGCTGTGCATTTCCTCTTTAATAAATGGATAATCTTTTGCTTCGGGGACTGGGTGTGTTTGGGATACTGAGTGCAAAGGAGGGAAGGAGTGTCCAGAAAGCTAGGGAGTGAAAGAGTCTCATTCACTAGCTGTGCTGGCACTGCATCCAGCTTGTGCCTGCTGTTGCATGGCACTGCCTATCAGCGGTTTTTATTGGGTTTTCAGTAAACGCATGGCAGCAGCTGAAATAAAAACTAGTGTGATGAACAGTCATTAAACAATCAACGCCACTCCCTTACGCTCACCCTGTTTCTTCCTAGCCTTGTGTGAGTCGCTCCCTTCTAGAAAATATGTATTAAAAAAAACCTGGGCTCAGATCTCTTTGCACACTCTTCATAGTATATCGGCCGTTGTTTTTGTTGGCATCCGTCTGACTCGATAGACAATGGAGCGCTCCTCCAGGGCTGAAGTCAAACCCCACTGCGTTCGCAGTACTGAAGTGACCCCCGGGGTGCAAGCCTGGCCAGTGTGCATGGAGGTCCTGGGCTGCCCAGAGAAAAGACCCCCCCTTGGACTCCAAAGGAAAGCAGAGCAATATATTTGGCTGGAAGAGTCTTCTGTCTAAAACCCTGTCACATGGAAGATGGAGTAAGCTTGTTTTTTCCTGCTCCAAAAGGTAGGGCTCAAAGCAATGGCTTCAAGTTACAAGAAGGGAGATTCTGACTAAACATCAAGAATAACTTTCTGATAAGAGCTGTTCAGCAGTGGAACAGACTCCCCCAGAATGTGGTGGACTCTCCTTCCTTGGAGGTTTCCAAGCAGAGTTTGGATGGTCACCTGTCATTGATGTTTTAGTTGAGGTTCCTGCATTGCGGGGGGTTGGCCAAGATGACCGTTGGGGTCCCAACTCTACAATTCCATGATCCTGGAGGGCTGCTGCCATGAGTGTAGACAATGCTGATCTTTGATGGACCAATGGCCTTGACCTCCATGTAAGGTAACTTCCTGTGTTCCTGTATCTGTTGCGATAGGACTTCATGCGTTTATAGAACAAGATACAGTGGTGCCCCGCAAGACTAATGCCTCGCAAGACGAGAAACCCGCTAGACAAAAGGGTTTTCCATTTTTCGATGCGCTTCGCAAGACGAATTTCCCTATGGGCTTGCTTCGCAAAATGAAAAAGTCTTGCGAGTCTTGCGATTTTTTTCGCTTCCCCCCCTTTTTCTAAGCCGCTAATAGCCTTTTAGCCGCTAAGCCTTTAATAGCCGCTAAACCGCTAATAGCGCTAAGCCGCTAATAGGGTTGCTTCGCAAGACGAAAAAACCGCTAGACGAAGAGACTCGCGGAACGGATTAATTTCATCTTGCGAGGCACGACTGTACTGGGCCATCATGAGAACCTACTGATCTAAACACTGTCTGTTTCCATTGTCAGGAGGGCTGGGGAGAGACCTGCTGTTTCAACATGGAAGCGGTTCAGACTGATAGCTGCTGATCCTTGCCATATCCACACTGGCTTCGGAATGTTGCATGCAGAATACCCTGTTAGCTGGGGGAAATCTTTTGTAGGAACAAGATTGGCCAAGTTTCTCCAGCTGTGCCAGTCTGCAGGTGGCTAAAGAAGTGTCTCGTAAAAATCTGATGGTTGATCTACAACTCACACTTGGGGACTTAGAGTTTTGTGTGGTGGAAGAGTAGATAGTGTATTTGACCCTGAAGGCATAGAGGGAGCGCACACAGGGGTAGCTGCAGATCATTTCCTGAAGTGAGGAGGGTAGGAGTGTAGTAAACTGCCTTACCCCGAGTCACACCACTGATCCATCCAGCCCCGTATTGTCCACATTGAGTTGGGGCAGCTCTCCATCCCTACCTGAAGATGCCAAGGACTGAAACTTGGAAAGCTGTGCTGTACCACTGAACTACAGTCCTTGAAAAGAAGGGGAGCTTCACACCTATTTGCCTTTTTTGTGTTTTAGAACAGCTCTACTGCCCTCCTGCCTGTTTCTGGATACAATTCAGAGTGCTGTTTTTAACTTTCAGGCACCTGTTATGGCTATGGCTCGGGGCACAGGTATCTAAAGGACTGCCCACTCCCATACAAATCAGCACAGGCATTTGGGGGGGTCCTCACTGGTGGCTGTTCTCTGGGTGTCTCCAACACCGGAGGGGCAGCGGGTGGCAAGTGTGTTGCGTGACACCCTTTCAGAGAGCAGCACCCAACTACAGCATATCCTCTCCACAGAGAACAGGTGCAGGGTTAAGTTTTAGGTGCTTGGGTGATGACTTCACTAGCCTGTGCTTTTAATGAATGGTGGTTTTGATCTCGTCTACTGAGAACTTCAGCGTGTTGTTATTTTTGGTGCTCGATGGCTGCTTTTCTAGCACACCATTTTGATCTGACTCTTTTGAACTTGAAAAACTCTTGTGTTGTTTCTATTCCACAACTGCTTTTGTTTTCAGTAATTCCCCACTCCCCAAATGATTTCCAAAGCACGGTTCAAAAAAGTTAAAAGTGAGAGAGACAGATATCTTTGAAATGGACTGGAAAAAAACTCAAAATGTCATGTTTGTGCCTAGGATCCTGAAGCATTTCTCCAGATGACGTAGACCTAGCGGTTGTGTGTAGTTTAGTCTTAAAACCTCATGGTGCTGTTTTCCTGTTTGGTGTATGTGCACAAGGGAAGGGTAGCCTGGGAGCCTGCATAGATGTAGCTTTTTGCCATCAAAATGCTATGTGTCTTTTGACCTTCTGATATATATATATTTAAACATAAGCTGGGGAGACATGGTTGATGATTCCCCCTCCCTGTTTCTTATTGGAGCTTAGTGGCCCATGAAAATCCAAATACGCTTTCAGTTTAGAGAAATGCACAATTGCAAACAATAAGTGACTTTTTCAAAATGCCCTCCAGCGGCGGCAATTTCTCCGTGCGCACAAAGCAGTCCTGTTTACAACTTGGGAGAGTTATGTTAAGTGGTTTTTCCAGCAGATATTTTGAATCCTTTGAAGCTGCCTCCTAGCCATACAAGCCTAGAACATAGGTGCGAAAACCACAGGGGTACCATTTGCTGCTCAAAAGACCTGTTCTTTCCTTCAGGGCAGTTTATTTTCCTAGTTGTTTTCCAGAAAACCCACATTATGCCCCCCCTCCCTTGTGAGCAGTTTGTGGGTTCAAAGGTCACAGTAACTTAAACGTGTGCTTTTCTGTGCATTTGGCTGTCTGGAGGACTGTAGGAACTGAGCTGCGTGATTGGGCTGAATTAACTGCGTCTGTTGTGTTTCTTGTACAGTGGTACCTCAGGTTACATATGCTTCAGGTTGCATACGCTTCAGGTTACAGACTCCGCTAACCAAGAAATAGTGCTTCAGGTTAAGAACTTTGCTTCAGGATGAGAACAGAAATTGTGCTCCGACGGCGTGGCCCCATTAGCTAAAGTGGTGCTTCAGGTTAAGAACAGTTTCAGGTTAAGAACGGACATCCGGAACGAATTAAGTACTTAACCCGAGGTACCACTGTGTTTTCTTTTTGGAAAATAATGCAGTACAGGGAGGGAACCACCAGAAGGCCCTCGGAGCTGGACCTCAGCGTCTGGGCTGAACGATGGGGTTGGAGACGCTCCTTCAGGTATACAGGACCGAGGCTGTTGGGTTGTACCCAACGGAGTTGTCTATTTAGTGCAAGGACTCCCCCCCTTCTCTCCCCCCCAGTCCCCTTTTCCAGCCCAGATCTGCTACAGAGGGTTGGTGGAAGGTCCAGAACAGACTGGGGCAGGGAGAGGACACATCCTTGGCTTCTTTTGATATAGATCCATGGACTTTCAGGGGTGATATGGCACTCAATAGCAATTGGTAGGTATGGCAAGTGGGGAGAGGGGCTGTTGCGCTCAGCTCCTTTGTTCTGGCTTCCCATTGAGGCATCTGGTTGACTACTCTGAGAGCAGGATGCCGGACTAGATGAACTATCCCTTTACCCAGAAGCCAGGCGCTTTTGATGTTCTTAACGGGTGGATTTCTGCCCTTCGCTGCCGCTTCCTATATAGGAATCTACCTTGTGCCGAGTCAGACGATTGGTCCATCTAGATCAGTCTTATCTACACAAATGTTTCTCAAACTTGGGTCCTCAGCTGTTGTGGGGCCACAACTCCCATCGCCCCTGGCTAGCAGGACTAGTGGTCAAGGTCAGGGATGATGGGAGTTGTAGTCCAATAACAGCTGAGGAACACTGGTCTACACTGATTAGCAGTGGTTCTCCAGGGTTTCAGACCAGGAGACTTTCCCGGTCCTACCTGGGATTTAACCAGGGACCTGTTGCATACGAAAGCAGATCCACAAGCAGCGCCAGGACTCTCCAGACTGCAGTTTGGAAACCACTGGTCTGGCGGGATGCTTAGTTTCATCTTACCTCCCCTTCTTTCCTTGCCTTTCTTTGTCTCCACAGCCAGGATTTTACCCTAGCAGTCTTGGTGCTTTGATATTGCTGATTTTTCCGTGTGTGTGTGTGTGTGTGTGTGTGTTTGCTTCTATCTGCTTGCAGTTCTCTCTTTAAGTTTGTGGTTTTGAGCAGTAACGTCAAATGACACTCTGCTGCAGGAGAAGGTCTTGCTGATTAGAACCAGCTAACTTGTGGGGGAAAGTGAGCGTAATGCTCCTGAAGTCATGAGGGTTTTCAAAACAGCAGAATGCGGTGAGTGTAACAGCTGCAAAAAGCATCGTGTTTAGATGATGCCTGGAGTTGGGCTCTTGCCAGTTTTTAAAAGATAATTGGTTGTAATTCGACAAGCAGTGCGCTGGTTTTGCGGTGCTTGGATGCAAACCTGCGTCTGTCCTGATGGGAGCCAGAGAGGACACTTGTGATTCAGAATTCAACAGATGACAGGGTTGGCTCACTCACATGCTTCGTTCATGTGCGTCTGTGGCTTGTTTCAGCTCTTTTACTGAATAAAGAGAGACTGATGAATGACCACGTAAGCTGCTGTTGTGATTGCTCATGCATTCCACTGGTGTCCACACACCGCTGCTCTTGGTCTTAGATCAGAAGGGCTGCTTTGCTATGTCAAAACAGTGTCAACCTATCCCGGCACCTTGTCTGCTACCGTGACCAGCCAGCGGCCTCCAGAAGCTTACTAGCAGAACTTGAAAAAGATGGTCACCCTCTTTATCAGCCTTCCCCAACCCTGGCACCCTCCAGCTGTTTGGGGCTGTGATTCCCATCAGCTGTGTTGGCTGGGGTTGATGGGTAGCGTAAATCCAAAATGGGTGGCACAGGACCTGTAAATTGTATCTCTACATAGCCAGACCTCCAGGGAGTGGCAGGCGCAACAGCGCTCATCCATGAGCAGTCCCTGCTTTCGTTTTTATTAAATTTGTTTTATTAAATTTATTAAATTTGTATACCGCCCTATACAAACAGGGCAGTTCACAACACAAAGTTACAGCAGCACAAAATACTTACCGTATTTTTTGCACCATAACACTCACTTTTTTCCTCCTAGAAAGTAAGGGGAAATGTCTGTGCGTGTTATGGAGGAAATGCCTACGGGTGGCATGCCTACGGATTTTCCTCCTCTAAAAACTATGTGCGTGTTATGGTCGGGTGCGTGCTATAGAGCGAAAAATACGGTAATAGAAATAATTACAACAATTAACAATGCTAATGTATATAAACTACAGCGGACGCGCAGGTTGCGAATGTGATCCGTGCGGGAGGCACGTTTGCAACCCTCAGCGTCGCGTCTGCGCACGTGTGGGTCGTGATTTGGTCTTCTGCGTATGCGCAAAGCGCTGAAACCCAGGAGTAACCCGTTCTGGTACTTCCGGGTTCGGCACAGTGCGCAACCCAAAAACGTGCAACCTGAAGTGTCTGTAACCCGAGGTATGACTGTAATAAAAAAATATGCTCCCCAACAAAAGCCTCTAAAACAATCCCCCAGCCCACCGATACCAATACAAAAATCCAAATTAGCACATAACATTTAAAAACAACCCCACCCTCCAGATAAAACAACACCCACCCAAGTCAAAACCCCATCCTTGGTTAAAATAACCTAGCAATTTCCTGCCGGTCTGCTCATTTGCCCTCCACCAGTGCCTGCCTTACTCTAGTAGTAAAAACGGGGGTGGGGAAGCTACACAAAAAAGCAGAGTTTCTCTGTCCCCCCCAAAAAAAACCCCCTTTTGTAGCTGAAGCTCTGTTTGAGCTTTATCCTGCCCATCCTTTCCTTTCCAAAGGCGGGAGTCTGCCTTGGTTACCCTTAAGGAAGAGTTTAGGCTTCACTTGCAGCAACGATGGCAGTGAAATCAAAAGCCATGCGTGCCGAACAGCCTTGTAGTGGCTCTGTTGCTTTTAGTGCATAGGTAAGTCCCTTGTGCTTTGCTCTGACATGCGATCCCTTAAGGTGCTGCCCATCTTGGCATATACTGAAAGAATGTCAGAAATGGCGCATGTATTCCAATGGAGTCTTGCATTTGCAGCTCCCATTATTTCCTCTGGCCGTTGTCTCTGGTGGGTCATCCTTGTCATTCGTTTTAGTCCATCCCATCAGTTTTTGCCTATTGCTTCTCAGAACCTTCGTTTCTGGCGATGGGCGGGGCCAGAGGCCAAAGTGGGTGGAGCAATGTATGTGGATTTTACCTTTTTTTTTCAGGCTACTTTCTGCACACACTTGAACATGCCTGTACCCTTCCCCCAAGCAAGGAGTATTATTGGAGTTCAACTCGAAAGAGGGTGCAAAGCAGTGCCAGGTAGGGGTGTGGTCTAGGGAAAGGGGGTGTGGCTTGG
Organism: Podarcis vaucheri; assembly: GCF_965113315.1. Lineage (NCBI taxonomy): Eukaryota > Metazoa > Chordata > Lepidosauria > Squamata > Lacertidae > Podarcis > Podarcis vaucheri. The sequence goes on from NC_138759.1 coordinate 6,417,865, forward strand.
GAGAGTCCCAGGGGCAGATGGAGGAGGACAGAAGGGCGGCCTTTGGCTTCTGAAAAGAGGCAATTGAAATTCAGCAAGTTCAGATCTCTCATATGTTTGAAGTTGCGTTGGGTTTAGCCACACTTTCAAGTTTCAGAGGAGAAAATAAGGATAAGGTTAATCAAATACAGATATTTATTTGCTTTTTTGAAGTTCTTGATGGTGGCAATCCCTACCTTTCCAGTTTACCTCTTTCTTTCAGAGACGTGTGGAGGCCAAGAAAAATAAACTGGTACTTGCTCATTAGCTTTGACATGAGGCACAAATAAGCTTGACAGCTTCGGAACAACTGATGCTATCAATAGTGGGGATTGTCGTCACTCTTGTGGTTTGTGGTGATCTCTTTATTATGATTTTGGAGATAATAAGGGCTTATTCGTACATGGTAAGGTATGAAAGGTTTTCTCTGTCGTACTGAAATTAACGCCATGGAATTCTTTTGATAGTCAGGCACACCTCGCTTTGGACCATTCTGGCTCAAACACACAGAGACAGCACTGTGGTGTAGTGGTTGGAGTGTTAGACTAGGACCTGGGAGAGCAAGGTTCAAATCCCTGCCCAGGAATGAAGCTCTCAGCTGGGTGAGTCTCTCAGCCGAACCCATCTGACTAGGTTGCTCTGTGAGCATAAAATGGGGAGAGGGAGAACCATGTATGCTCCCTTCAGCTCCTGTTTATAGGTCTGGAAACTCCGTATTTTGGAGATGATAACCTTGATATTTCTATATTCAGCAATCTGGTCCCTTCTCTGTGTTTTTGACAGGTCCAGCCAGTGCTGGGGAGGACTCCAGATTGCTGAAGGACTGGCTTACATGGTCAGGGATGGAAGAGCTACTTTTTCCCATTTTCTTTGACCAGATTCAGCCTTAGAACGATCTATGGGTAGGCTGTTCAGTCTCATGAGAGCCAGTGTGGTGTAGTGGTTCAGAGCGGTAGACTCGTAATCTGGGGAACTGGGCTCGCTTCCCTGCTCCTCCACCTGCAGCTGCTGGGTGACCTTGGGCCAGTCACACTTCTCTGAAGTCTCTCAGCCCCACTCACCTCACAGAGTGTTTGTTGTGGGGGAGGAAGGGAAAGGAGATTGTTAGCCGCTTTGAGACTCCTTTGGGTAGTGATAAAGCGGGATATCAAATCCAAACTCCTCCTCCTCCTCCTCCTCCTCCTCTTCTTCTTCTTCTTCTTCTTCTTCTTCTTCTTCTTCTTCTTCATGTGAAAGTGAATGCCAAGATGTTCATAACAATCGTACTCAAATGTAAGTTTCCATGTGTCCTGAGACTTGGGGTGTGTGTGCCGATGACAATGATAAGTGGGGTGACTGTTTCAGTTTCCCCATTCATATGGAGGATGATAGATCTACCCTCCAAAATTCCTAGAAGTTCACCTTATCAGTGCCTCTTAGTCATGATGGCCATATTCTAAGGTCAGTGTGCTCATTGAGGAACAGAAATGGGCTGTGGCCTCCTGGTGGGCTTCCAAGAGGTGTCTCAATGGCCACTGCAAGAAGCAGGATCCTGGACTAGGCAGACCTTTTTTCTCATCCTGCCAGGTTCTCTCATGTTTTTCTGATGACTCCAGAGTAATCTGAATTAATGCTTTTATTTCACCTTTAAATACCTGCAGAATCCACATCCGATGGCAGCATTTTCTGTTACCTCTTAAATGAACCAGGATGAAACATTTGCAGAGGATATTCAATACCCCCTTCATTGTTGGTATCATGTGTAGAGGGACGTTGTTCTTTCGTCTGTGCTTCTTAACATTTAACAACCTGGGGAATTTGTGTAACCTTTCCAGCAACATTAAATCTCTCTGACGGAGGGCTTCTCCGATTTGTCTTGTTGCTGCTGTTTCAGTGTTCCCAGCATTTCTGAACTATTTTTAGCTTGGCTTGTCATTTGGTACTAGGTGTTCTTGAGAACTATTAATTATTAAGTTCACTGGAATTCTTTTGTTGTGCCACTGCCGGTGTTGCTATACACACACACACAGATCAGTACATAGATTTTTCACTAGAAGCTTTATTGCTCTTGCTCTCCGTCCCCCCATCTTTAGCAGTCAAATTAACTTAAAACATGTGATGTGGCCTTAAATCAAGGCTTTCCCATAATTTTCATGAGAACATAGGAAGTTGACTTATACCTAGCCAGACCCTTGTTCCATCTAGCTCAGGACTGTCTATACCAGGCATGTCCAAAGTCCGTTTCGGGGCCCACTGGTCGATTTAATCTGGCCCCTGTGGCAGTATATATCCTGGGGTAATTCAATCCTAAGAAAAGCTCAACAACTTTGGGGTAAAATTGTAAAAAAAAGCTCAACAACATGTTCAGTCCATCAAATCTGACCCTCTTTGAAAAATGTTTGGGCGCCCCTGGTCTACACTGACTAGCTGCCAGGGTTTCAGATAGGGAATGTTTTTAACCTTACCTGCAGGCGCTGGGGATTGAATTGGAACCTTCTGCACACAGATCAGGTGCTGCTATTCCCCCTTCTTCACTAATACAGTGGTACCTCGGGTTAAGTACTTAATTCGTTCCGGAGGTCCGTACTTAACCTGAAACTGTTCTTAACCTGAAGCACCACTTTGGCTAATGGGGCCTCCTGCTGCTGCCGCACTGCCGGAGCACGATTTCTGTTCTCAATCTGAAGCAAAGTTCTTAACCTGAAGCACTATTTCTGGGTTAGCGGAGTCTGTAACCTGAAGCGTCTGTAACCTGAAGCGTATGTAACCCAAGGTACCACTGTACTAATATGTATAGCATTGCCTTTAAGTAGGTGTTTGCGCTCTCTCTCTCTCTCTCTCTCACACACACACACACACACACACCCCAACACACCTTTTGGTCCTTATTAGCATCTTGCATAAACTAAATTGGTTCCTTTCTGGAACGTGTACACTATTACCTTTACATACATTTAATACTCTGCTTTTTTTTTTGTTTGTTTCTGGTGTCTTTTCTCACCTTTTCAATAAGGAGAAAGTGGTGAAGCATGACTTTTTATTACATCAAATAATACTGAACATGCTGGCAATGGCAGCTCTCGACGCTCTAATAACTTCTTCAGGCATGTCCAAGGAATTTCTTTCTTTAAAAAAAATCAAAAATCGAATGTATTGCTTAACTTAAAGTCCCAGTTAAAGCATGGAGACAGTAATGGCTTGGTCCCTGTAGACAAAAGTTGATGCTGGATAAAATCGACCTGTGCCAATTTTATTTACTTACCTGACAGCAGGCAGTGTTTTTGCTTGCCTGAACTTTGATCTGATTTTACACTTTCTGCCAGGTTGGTTGTTCACAAATGCCACCAAAAGCCCAGTCTGAAAAAAAAACAGGGGTTAGTTTCTTTTGCAGAGCAAACCTCTAACCTTTCTGTTGCTCGACATCTTATTGGTTCCTTGCTGCTTCTGTTTTTTAAGCCCAGGGGTGGGGATCCTGCGTCCCTCCAGCTGTTTGCTTGACTCCGAATCCCATCTGCCCCAACCAGCATGACCAATGGTGAAGCAAGATGGGAGTTGCAGTGCAACTGCGTCTGCAGGGTCTACATCCCTCCACTACTCTAGTAAAACACTGAAGCCCGCTCTCTCTGGCTGATTATTATTAAACTTGGATGTTTAATAATTTTTTATTTACCGTATTTTTCGCTCTATAAGATGCACTAGACCATGAGATGCACCTAGTTTTTGGAGGAGGAAAACAAGAAAAAAATATTCTGAATTTCAGAAGCCAGAACAACAAGAGGGATCGCTACGCAGTGAAAGCAGCAATCCCTCTTGCTCTTCTGGCTTCTGGGATAGCTGCGCAGCCTGCATTCGCTCCATAAGACGCACACACATTTCCCCTTACTTTTTAGGAGGGAAAAAGTGAGTCTTATAGAGCAAAAAATACGGTAATTGGCCACTGGGAGCAGCCTTCCTGAGATCCAAGCTGCCTAGAGAGCTTGGGATAGGAAACACTGCACAGTAGCCCTGTGGATCTCTGTGGGAGAAGAGGATTTTGGGTTGGGGAATGAAATCTGGAGTACGAGGAGTAGTAGAGAAGGAATCTTGCTCTCTGGCTCTTGTGTTTTATGTAAAGCAAAACACAGAAAAGGACGCCAAGCCCAAGTAGGCCTCTGCTCCAAAGCAGCAGCCTCTGAGCCAAGTATCTGCTGAGGTTAGATGGGCTTTGAACCGGGGAAACTATTAGAGTCTTGATTAGGACTTCCCAGGCTTCCAAGATGTCCTTTCTTTGCTTGACATATTTATTGCAGCGCTGCGGTTTTAATAAGATGCTGAACGCCAGCATCCCAAGGATTTTCGTACGCCAGGAATTTTCCTCCCTTGCACGTCCAGCTGTCCTTCCCTTGCGGAGCCAGTAGTGCGGGAAGCCGTAATGCAGACCTGCAAGCTGCTGACCGTGTTTCGAGAGAGGCAACGAGGCCAATTTTATAATAAACGGCATGGGATTATCTGTCATTCTGTGCCTGCTGCAGAGCAATATTTAATTGCATTCTGCACGTCTAAGCAGACTTCAAAGGAAGGTTTCACTTTTTCAAAAATCATTCCACCACACCCACTGGTGCTGTAATAACTTGCACACAGCTCCCAGTGAACTTGGCCTATTAAACTTGCTGGATTTGTTATCCAACCCCGGGGTTAGAATAAATAGGCCTCCCGTGCTTCTTAGATGCTCTCCATTTCATAATCCACTTCCTACAAAAGCATGACGCTTAATGCAGTGGTAGACCCGTTGACAAATCCCTTTTCCCTTCGGCGGCTGTTGGTGCGTAGGGAGGTAATTTTCAAATTTTACACAGAATCGCAACTTTTCCTGCTTTATTTGCCCAGTCTTATTTTCATTGTGTTAGTGGGCGTTTGAATAACGTCTGTGATGTGGAATTAGTGGAGGCAAACAAGGAAACTCGGATTACAGCAGGTAGATCATTAACAAACTTGTGTTTTCCTTACGACTTAAAACTTCCTTGTTCCGAGGGAAGCTGTTCTGTGGCATTCATCCCCCATAGATGCTTAATTCTCTAATAAGGAAGTGGATTTGGTGGGCGCCAGCTGCTGGGAATTGGCAGATGGGGAGAATACCATTGGTCTCAGCTCCTCCTTGTGGGCTTCCCATCACGGTGACTGCATTGAGGATAGGATGATGGACTAGATGAGTGTTTCGCCTGATCAGTGGTTTTGGTAGTGGAACAATGAGATTCATAGCTGTTTTAAGACCAACATGGATGCTATCTTGTTCCGCCTGTCTTTGTTTATTTTTTTTTAAAAAATTGAGGCATGGGACATGTTATGTTTTGCAGCCCGCATAAAGGAGAAAATATCTGTTGCGCTCAGCTGGCTGTTTTAATCACTGTTTGCACAGTAATTTGAGCCTCTGAGAGGCTGGGAGCCAAATTTGCCGGTCTCTCCCTCTTTTATTCCGGCTGGGAATGCAGGTCACTGGGCAGCGGATGGAATTTTTTTCGGTTGGGTTTTTAATTTTTTTTTTATTTTTGAGCCAGCACTTTTTGCTTTTCAGCGAAACAACAAAGGAACCCTCTCACCCGTTTAACAGGGTGGCTTTTCCCGTGGTCTTGCCAATAATGCCCCTTTGGGTCTCGTTCCAATTCCTAACAGACTGTGAGACTCTCCAGGCAAGGACCAAACGGTTCCTGGGATCTGCAGACGGCTTTTGCATGCTTGAATGTTGCCCCTGTGGGAGGGGGAGAAATTTTTAAACACATGGAAGACAAGTGTTATTGGGGAGAAGAGCCTTCATTATACACCTTTAGGCACCAGGCAATAAGTTCCTTTTTAACCAGGCCTTTGGTTGATTTGATTGACGTTCTGTGCCCTTTTAAAATATGTTTTTTTTAGGGTGGGGTGGAGTTATTGGTTTGTTGTAGTTTGTATTTTGATTATGTATTTTGTGGTTTTGTATTTTGATTTTATGCTGTGAACCGAACTGAGACTTGCGGGTATAGGGCGGCAAATAAAGTAAAATAAAATAAAATTTCACAACATCTGCTTTTTGAACCAAGTGGTATACAATCAAACCTCAGTTCTCGAACGGCTCTGTTTTGGAACGTTTCGACTCCTGAACGCCGAAAAGCCAGAAGTAACTGCTCCAGTTTTTGAACAAATTTCGGCAGCCGAACATGCTACATGGCTTCCATTTTGAGTTCCCCTATTGTATTGAGGCTTTCGCTTTCGATTTTCGGTTGTCATACGTTTTGGAAGTTAAACGGTCTTGCGGAACGGATTACGTTCGACAACCGAGGTTTGACTGTAGTTGGTTATGTGATCTCCCCCCTCACCTGTAGTCTGAAGTGGTACAGTCCAGGAACATTTTACTCTATGATGAGCAGTCCCTCTGGCTCAGTATTGTCCACACTGACCGGCAGCATCTCTGCAGTGTTTCAGGAAGGAGTCTTTTTCCAGGCCAGCTAGGGATTGAGCTGGGGACATTTTTCATGCAAAGCAGGTGGTCGTCCACCGAGTATGACTGTTCCAGTATATATCTACATTTTTCTCTCTATACGTATGTGTGTACCCCACCAAGCATGTCACATGGAATCCTGAGTGATCCTAACACCACAATATAAAAACAGCATTAAGCAATAAACCATTTACCGTATTTTTCACTCCATAAGACACACTTTTTTCCTCCTAAAAAGTAAGGGGAAATGTGTGTGCGTCTTATGGAGCGAGTGGCACTGCACAGCATCCTTTCAGCGAAGCGGGAGGAGAAACGGAAGGGGCTCCATTTCTCCTCCCGCTTTGCTGAAGAGGCGCTGCGCAGAGAGGGCCACCTTGACCTCACTGGGATGTTGTGAAGTTGTTGTGTGATAGCCCTTGTTTAGCCCCCTGAGCAACTTAACAAACAGACAGGAGAACATGATTCTTGTTTTCCCTCTTCAGTCAGTCTTGGATTCCATCACTGCCCAAACCATGTGCCTCTGTCTTTCCAAACGGCCAGATGATCCCATTTTTTCCCCTGAGGCTTTCTGTGAGAGAATGATAATGCCTGTTAAAATGCTTTTACTGTTCACTCGCAAAATCAAGCTTTTGAAAAGAGGCTCTACAGAAATAAAAGATTCAGAATATATTTTTTCTTGTTTTCCTCCTCTAAAAACTAGCTGCGTCTTATGGTCGGGTGCGTCTTATAGAGCGAAAAATACGGTACATGCAATGGTACCTCGGGTTAAGTACTTAATTCATTCCGGAGGCCCGTTCTTAACCTGAAACTGTTCTTAACCTGAAGCACCACTTTAGCTTATGAGGCCTCCTGCTGCCGCCGTGCTGCCGGAGCACGATTTCTGTTCTCATCCTGAAGCAAAGTTCTTAACCTGAGGCACTATTTCTGGGTTAGCGGAGTCTGTAACCTGAAGTGTATGTAACCTGAAGCGTATGTAACCCGAGGTACCACTGTAGTCTTGAATCAAAAGCAGTACAGCAGTGAGTGGAACCAAATGGAAAAAACCTGCCTAGCAGATCTTAAAAGCACAAATGCCAGTGTCAGCTGATAGTATTCTGAGATGCCACTCACTTCCCTGTGCTGGCACCCAAGTATTGCATGCATGCGCAGCCTGATGGAAGCACAGCACACTCGTTCCCGTTGCAGAAATGAACTTTCCTGGGATCTACGGATGAAGGGCACTGTAGCCTTATGCTGGCCACGGGCTGCTTAGCTGGTTCCTCCTGGGGTGGAGGTGAGCTGTTACATTCAGGTCTCACTTACAGGCTCCCTATGGGCACCATGTGGGGCTTTGTGAGAGCAGAGTGCCCTTATTAAGAATTATATGTGCTTTTCAACTAGAAGGATCCAAAACGATTTTTCCTACAGGCATAAATGGCTCTGCAGAGGCCCACCGAGCCTCTGTGCCCTTCATACCAAAAACAAAACTGCCGTTAGATGATGAAAAGCCGTACGCCTAAGAGAAAATTATGTGAGCTCTGTACAGCTGTATATGTGAGCTTTCCCATGGCAGAAAGCACTAACCCCAGAAGCCTGGCAATTAATGGTACTGAGAGCGGCGTGGGCTTTTTCAGTGCAGTGGACTCAAAATCTTCAACAGGCAATGTGCAAAAAAGGGTGTTCTCCCTCTCAACCCCCTACATGCACACTTAATGAATTTTGGAAGCAAACCAGCCACGATCTGAATAAAGAGCAACAAAGCAGCATGCTGGTTTTTTAGCTGGCCACAGTTACGTTTCACTTCTGGTTTGCTGCCATCTGCTCTCTTGCTGTGGAGTTAGCACTTTCCTGCTGCTGGTGGAGTGTAAAAATCCAAATTAGTTTCCTCTGGGAGATCTAGCAAGTAGTTCTGAGGCTCTTTGGAAGTGGGAGGTGGGTGGGGGGGAATGACATTAGCGGTATAATGCAGGCAGGTCTAGTGATTTGGAGCCGGCTGCTTCTGTCGCTGTAGAAAGTGAATAACCTCATCTTGTTAGCTCTCAACTTCATAGAGGATTTCTATTTCCAGGATAAAGTGTGGGAAGGGAGAAACTGGTGCAAAATGAGATCAATTTTCTCAGAGTAACTGAAGCTGGAATAGAAGGCCAGTAGTTGCGGGAAGTGAGCCTGTAAAACGGCTCAGAGCTTGTTCAGTAGCTGGCAAGGGGCTAGAAACAGCTCTTCTCTTTCTAAAGGCATCTCGGTCCTGTATATCTGAAGGTCCTGTATATCTGAAGGAGCGCCTCCACCCCCATTGTTCAGCCCGGACACTGAGATCCAGCGCTGAGGGTCTTCTGCTGGTTCCCTCATTGCGAGAAGTGAGGCTACAGGGAACCAGGCAGAGGGCCTTCTCGGTGGTGGCACCCGCCCTGTGGAACACCCTCTCTTCAGATGTCAAGGAAACAAGCAGCTATCCTATTTTTAAAAGACATCTGAAGGCAGCCCTGTTTAGGGAAGTTTTTAATGTTTGATGTTTTATCGTGTTTTTAATATTCTGTTGAGAGCCGCCCAGAGTGGCTGGGGAGAAGCCAGGAGGAGGGAGGGAGGAGGCGCCGTCACGGTGTGTGTCGGGGGGGGGGAATGGCGCAGCCCGAATGATCAGAATTGTCACACCGATCCACATGGCGATTCCCAGGCCGTCTGCGGGCCAGATTCAAAAGGCATTTGGGCCGGATCTGGCCGCTGGGCCTTAGTTTGCCGACCCATGGGTTAGATCAGGGGTCAGCAAACTTTTCCAGCAGGGGGCTGGTCCACTGTTCCTCAGACCTTGTTGGGGGCCAAACTATATTTTTTTTTGGGAGGGGGGAATGAACGAATTCCTATGCCCCACAAATAACCCAGAGATGCATTTGAAATAAAAGGACACATTCTACTCATGTAAAAACCCGCTGATTCCTGGACCGTCCGCAGGCTGGATTGAGAAGGTGATTGGGCCGGATCCGGCCCCGGGGCCTTAGTTTGCCAACCCATGGGTTAGATCAGGGGTCAGCAACCTTTTTCAGCCATGGGCCGCCTTCCCCTGGGTTACATGATGCCCAGACTTTATTCAGCATTTGTTCCAATTTGTTTATGGGATGGTTAGATGACAATGACCATTAATTCTGATTTGCTTGGGCTTTGCTTACAAGTCCTCCTGTTAACAATTCAGTCATCCCACACTCTTTAGTGCCTTTCCTCACAACTTTCCTAACTGCAAAAAGTCTTCCTTTTTTTCAAAGAGTTATGCTACGGCAACAGCACGTTTAACCCATTTTAATGGTGCAAACCTAAATTTCTGGTATGCGTTTGAATCCCTTCTGGAAAAGAGTGACTGTCTGCGTGCCCCATAAAACTGTCTTGAACCTCCTGTTTTCTCATTTAATGCTCAAAGGAGCAAAGTAGGTCGTAGCTAGTATAAAAGCTTTTTAGAAATGGAATGAATAATACTACTAATAATAATAACAACAATAATAACAAAAAATCTCATTCATTGTTGTTTTTTAAAGTCACCTAGACATTCAGTTGTGGTGACTGTAACCTAGGTTTAAGGTGCTATTTGATGATTAGCTTAAATATCTGAGTTTCTAACACTGCTTGGAGGGTCTCTCTCTCGCTCTCTCCCTCCCTCTCTCTTTCTCTTGTAGCCCTAAGTTTATTTAAAAGGCTTGCAGTCGAATCATGTGCACATTTACCTGGAAGGAGGCCCCTCTGCGACACTTAGGAAGAGAAGCAGCTAATCAGCAGGGACACACTTCTGATTCAAAGATTCTTTGGGTGGTTAGTCTGCAGTAAGCAGTCTTGATTCAGTAAGGCTGGCATTTTCCCCTTTCCTGTTTTTGATGGTGTCTCCTTTTGCCAACCCTGGATTTTGTCGTTCCTCCCTAGATGAGCTTAAAAGAGAGGGAGGGAAGCATATTCCTGAGAATGTGAAATGCCAAACAAGGACCCCAGCTTCTTGAATGCGAAACGGTTTTTGTTTGGGTCGGGGAAGTGTCGTGTGGCGTTGCCTTCCTTACGGGCTCCTACATCTTGGTCTATTAATAAGCTGCAGGTCTATTAATAAGCTGCAGGTCTATACTTAGCCGAGCAGCAAGGGGTGGGTGTACCGCTGCTTCTGCCTGGCAGGGCCTGGCGTTCCTGGCCTACTTCTGTGCCGCAGAGTGTGTTTGATGGTATCGTGCCTGCAGCTTCACAGCCTGCCGTTGTGGGGAGGGAATGGAAAGGTGCATCGCATGCTTTGCTGCACCCAGGGCACTTGAGGTATTAGATCGGATCGCGCCGTCCGTTGTTCTCCTGGTATCGTTCTGTACAAACGTCACACATCAGACGCTTCAGCTGCCCAGGCAAGTTCAGAATCTGGAATAAAGGCTTCCGCACAAAATGTGTAGACATAACAGGATCGGGATGAGCTGTGCTCATGTAGAAGATGGAGGGCGGTTAGAATAAAGGACTTTTTCACACAGTGCATGGCTCAACTGTGGAATTCTCTCCCTCAAGAGGCAGTGATGGCCACCAACTTTGGATGGCTTCAAAAGACGAAATTCATGGAGGATAAAGCAATTGTTGGGTAGGAGCCACAATGGTCGTGCTCCTCTACACTGTTGCAGGCAGTAAATGCCTCTAGAATGCCAGTCGCTGTGAGTAATCCCAAGTGAGGAGGAGAGTGATCTTGTTCTTGGGTCGTGCTTGTGAGTTTCCCATTGGGGCACCTGGTTGTCCACTGTGAAAACAGGATGCTAGATGGGCCATTGGCCTGATCCAGAAGGACTCAATTTTCGTCATTACTTTTAGAAATATGTAAGTTTCTGGTCCTCAGCATGGCAAAAATGGGAGATCTATATCTATCCATCTAACTAACTAACTAACTAACTAACTAACTAACTAACTAACTGTCTATCTATCTGTCTATCTATCTGTCTATCTATCTGTCTATCTATCTGTCTATCTATCTGTCTGTCTATCTGTCATCTGTCTGTCTGCCTACAACAGTGGGAGGAGGTCTGTCTCTTTCTCTCTCTCTGCCTATCTATCTATCTATCTATCTATCTATCTATCTATCTATCTATCTATCTATCGCATTTTGTTGCCTTCATCAGAGGAGCTCAAAAGTGGCACATCAGCCTCACAACAGCTGTGTGCTTTAGGTCTGGTTGAGAGCCAGTGATTTGCCATAGGTCATAAGCTAAACTAAGGAGGAACATCAGTCTGGGTTCAAGACCTTTGGCGATAAAGCCCAAGGGAAATCTGTACTGCTGATACATTCTTTTCCAGTGCTTTGGATTTTTACATTTTTTAACGAGGGTTTTTATTTGGCTCCATTGTTTTCTAAGTTTCCTTTGGTTAAACGTCTTACGATGCATGTCGCTAGTTAAATTTAAAATAAACACAGACTTTGTTTCATTGTTGAACTGACTCCTGACCGTTGGGTAGGTCAGGACTTTAAATGATGAAATGAACAATGAATGTTAACCTTTTTGCTTACGGAGCTTCTGAATTTGCATAACAGGATCTTGTCTGAGAAAGTTTTTATCCCAGGTTCTGAAATACCCTGATGGGAGGGACTTGGTGGTGAGAGCTTGTAGAGCCATGGGGCAGGAATGGGAATGGAGAGCACGCTGCTACTGTGGCTCCAGTCCTCGCTATGGGACCGAGTCCAGAGGGTAGCATTGGGAGAGTGGTTTTTGGCCCCCTGGTGGTTATGCTATTTTATTTTATCCCCAGTGCTATTTAGTCATAGAACTGTAGAGTTAAAAAGGACCGCAAGGGTCGCCCAGTCCAACCCCCTGCAATGCAGGAATCTTTTGCCCAACGTAGGGCTTGAACCCACCACCTTGAAATTAAGAGTCTCACACTCTACCAGCTGAGATATCCCAGCTTCACAAGGTAGTATGTGTATGAAGTTGTTGGGAGAGGTCACAAGGATTTTGGGGGCAAGGTGCTTTAGGTGCACTGATATCTGCTGGCTGGATTTCTCCATAACGTCTCAATTGGGAGAGGCCATGTAAGCCCTGGGCTGGTACCCTTTGTGGTCTCCGACTTGCCCTACCGGCCACCACTGGCCAGGGTCCTTGAAAAATGGAAGTGCCCTGAGCAGCCTCTGAAAGCGGCTGGTGATGTCAGAACCTGGACTCTGTCCAGGCAAATCACACACTCAAGGTTTTGGGGTGAGGTTGTCATCATGCAGAGGGCCGGAAGGCCAGCTGGCTAGCCCTGGCTGGGCCGTCTCCTTCCAGCTGTCTCGCTGCGAAGACCTTCACCTCTGCTCCAACGTAAATTAGTGACCCGGGCTTCTGAGCCAGGGCACACTATCAGCAGATCAAACTGCGCACACAGAATAGGCGTGAGGCTTGTGGAAGCATACTACAACTACAGATTTATTAATCATAAATCAGGACAAAGAAACATGTTGTCTCTCTCTCGTTGTCTCAGAGAGAATGGGAAAAACAAAAGCTATACACAACTGAAGTTCCCAGCAAGCTGGTCTGGAATGTAAACCTGGAATGTAAACCTATGTGACACGCAACAATTCCACACGTCTGCTCCTTAAGGTGGAATGGAAATGTCAACAGAGCTTCTGCTGCTCTGTCCCAGCTCCTGCCAACCTAGCAGTCCGAAAGCATGCCAGTGCAAGTAGATAAATAGGTACCGCTCCGGCGGGAAGGTAAACGGCATTTCCGTGCATTCTGGTTTCCATCATGGTGTTCCATTGCACCAGAAGCGGTTTAGTCCTGCTGGCCACATGCCCCAGAAAGCTGTCTGTGGACAAATGCCGGCTCCCTTGGCCTGAAAGTGAGATGAGCGCCGCAACCCCATAGTCACCTTTGCCTGGACTTAACCATCCAGGTGTCCTTTACCATTACCTTTTTGGTTTGTTCTTGACTTTGCTGCTTGGTTTTTTTGTCTGGGGGAGACAATCTGTGTAAACGGCAAAGAGCCTCCCTCCCCTTTGAAACTTGAGGAAGGGGAAGAAAACCTCACGTTTCCCTGAATCACGGGAAGGCTATTGTTCTAGGGCTGCCCCTGTAGGGCCGTGGGATAAGCTGGCAGGACTGGGAAGGGCTATCTCTCCGTGGCAGTGTTTGCCATCCTTTGCATGTGGATTGTCCTGGGTACCATCTCAAGCATCTCCAGTCAGAAGGCTCTGATCACAGGTGACCAGGGAGAGGGGACCTCTGCCTGAGACCCTGAAGAGGTGTTTCTGGATGGACCGATCATGTGAGTTGCTTGAATAACACTGAATTAGCCGAAACAATGGCATTTGGGGCATTTCTGTTGTGTGCAGTGATTTTGCCCATACACTGGGTGTAGTATGATGATGATGATGATGATGATGAGTCCACCTGACTGGGTTGCCCCAGCCATACACTGCATATTTTGCAGTGGTGTTTTGTGGCTGCCCTTGAGCTTTCTGTGTTGAGGGGAGCTATAAATATCCAGGAGACGAGAGGTTGTGGCTGCTCTTGCCTACCGTAGCTTTTGGAAATTCATTGCCCTCTCTTTCCACTTTGAGTTGTCATTCCCAACACCCTCCAGAGGGAAGAGGCCTGTGATGTTCTGGGCGGCAGTGCTTTTAATACATCTGGTTGATTGTGTCCTCTGGTAATTTTTATGATGTGTCCTTTTTATAAAGATGGAATGTTTGCTGCCTGCTAATTGCTTGCTGCCCTCTAACCTCCCCTTCCTTTTCCTTTTCAGAAATGCCCTTCAAAGGATTGTGCCGAACACCGAGGGTGCTGTGATGTCTGAAACTGCGCAGAGGGGCTTCTCCCTGAAGGTACTGCTCTCAGTTTGCCCCAGCGAGGTGCCTATGTGCAGCTCTACGTATTTGTTTTGGGCATTTTGGGGGTGCTGTGCAGAAAATCTCTTCCTATTTATACAGTTTGGATGCTGATTTTTATTTTATTTTTAACGGGTGGGAAGGGATCTTTCATTGCAGCAAGAGACTGCTTGGGAGCTTCCTTCTGTTTTGAACTTTACATGTTCCAGTCAAGAGGTATACCCAGATCCGGTACTTTTTTATATTGATTGATTGATTGATTGATTGAATTTATAAACCGGCCTATACCTGGAGGTCTTAGGATGGTTCACAGAACAAAACCAACAACCCAATAACCTCCTCCCCCCCACCCCCACCCCCAGATTTTAAAAGGGCATAGGATGTCAATCAAATCAACCGAAGGCCTGGTTAAAAAGGAACATATTTGCATGGCGCCTAAAGATGTATAATGAAGGCGCCAGGCGAATTTCGCTTGGGAGAGCATTCCACAGTCAGGGAGCCACTTCAGAGAAGGCACCTTGTCTACATCCTCGAGCCTTACCAACTAAAACTCATCCAACACAACAGGACTAGACTTTGCTCTGGACAAAAGGCCCTGTACAACCTGGAAAAGCTCTGCTGGATGACATAAGGAGGATGCAGTGGAGACAGCAATATATGCCTTCTTTGCTGCCTTTATTACCACTAGGTAGGCTCGATAATGAGCCCTTACCAGTGTTTGGTTGCATTCATTCGGATCTCTCCACCACTTGTGTTCAAGCCGTCTTCCAGCTCGTTTCCTCGCCCTAAGCTCTGGAGTATACCATGGGGCCAAACAGGCTCCATGAAGTGAGAGAGGACACTCAAGGGGCGATTGTGTTAATAGCCTGAGCTGTTTGAGTGTTCCAGCGGTCAGCCAGGGCTTCAACAAGGGCTCCAGTCATATCAGCCGGAACACACACAACCCGAGCCGTTTGGAATCCCACTGGATCCACCAGCCTCTGAGGGCGGATCTTCCTAATAGGCCCCCTGCCTCTGCGGAGGGGAGGAGTTGTTGACGGCCTAAATCTCAACAGTGACTTGTTGGGCCAGTGACATGTTGGGCCAGCCCCATAGTTGTCATAGCGGCCATGAAGTCCTGGGCCACCCCAGAGCCAGCTACCTTGACATGGATGTTGAACTCTCCCAGAACCAGCAGTCTGGGAGTCCTCAACACCGCCTCCGAGACCAGCCCTGCCAGCTCAGGCAGGGAGACTGTTGGGCGGTGGGTGGTAAACCAGCAGAATCCCTAATCTGTCCCGATTGCCCAGTGCCAGGAACACACCCTCTAGATTACCCCCCAACTGGACAGAGAGCCTGGAGATAGAGAGAGAATCTCTATAGACTCCCCCTCCCCAACCCTCGAGTCTGGCCTGATGCTGCAGTGAGTACCCAGGTGGGCACAGCTGGGTGAGACCAACTCCACCCTGATCACCCATCCAGGTTTCAGTGAGACATGCCAGATCAGCCTCTTCACCCGTAATCAGATCATGGATGAGGGAGATTGTTTCCTGGGCTGACCTGGCATTCTACAGCAGCGGTTGCAGAGCCAAGGGCTGGATGAGATGACAGCCACAATTCCCCAGGTTGGGGGAGGGACTGGCACACGGCACAGTCACTAACTGCCTGTGCTGTGTGCCCCTTACCCGGCCTGCCCCTCCTCCCACGCCATACCTCCCCCTACCCAGAACCACTGAAATTGGGCCTCCCCCTGCTCTCCACCGCGCCTCTCCTTCCAGGAATATCCCCTTAAAACCCAGTTAAAAACAGTTAAAACACTAAAAAGACCAATTTAAAAGGATATAAAAATCAAATTAAAAGCAATTTAAAAGAAAAAGCCCTCTCTGCTCAGCAGCAGCAGCAGCAGCAGCAGCTCTTATGAAACCTTTGAGGCCCTGCCCTGGGCCTGGTGGAGAGAGGCAGGAGCAGGGCCCTCAGGATCTCATTTATTTATGACTTTTTACTTCCAAGGTGATGTATGTGGTTCTGAGGACTCCTCTCTTTCATCCTTACAACAACCCTGTGAGGTAAGTTAGACTAAGAGATGGTGACTGGCCCAAGGTCACCCAGTGATCTTCATGGCTAAGTGCAGATTCGAACCCTTCTCTCCCAGGTCCAACACTCTGAAACATTAGGCCACACTGGCTTTCATGCAGAAGGTAGCTGGACACAAGCAAATATTACAAGTTCAAAAAGGCAAATACTTTCTAGGACGGAACAGTAAGGTGCATGCCCCCAGTTTTAATTCAGGAGAAAATTGGACCTTGGGTGTCTGAAATCTGGGGAAACTGTTGTTGTTGTTATTGTTGTTGTTTAGTCGTTTAGTTGTGTCTGACTCTTTGTGACCCCCTGGACCAGAGCACACCAGGCACTCCTGTCTTCCACTGCCTCCCCCAGTTTGGTCAAACTGTACTCAGTGCAGTTGGGGAAACTGTACAGTGGTGCCTCGCAAGACGAAAAGAATCCGTTCTGTGATTCTCTTCGTCTAGCGGTTTTTTTCGTCTTGTGAAGCAAGCCCATTGAAGGATTAGCAGATTAGCGCTATTAGCGGCTTATCTGCTGATCGGATCAGCTGATAAGCGGCTTAGCGGCTTAGAAAAGGGGGGGGAGGGGAAAAAACAGCAGGAACTCGCAAGACATTGTCGTCTTGCGAAGCAAGCCCATAGGAAATTCGTTTTGCGAAGCACCTCCAAAACGGAAAACTCTTTCGTCTAGCGAGTTTTCCGTCTTGCGAGGCATTCGTCTTGCGGGGCACCACTGTACTTTCTAGGACGGAACAGTAAGGTGCATGTCCTCAGTTTTAATTCAGGAGAAAATTGGACCTTGGGTGTCTGAAATCTGGGGAAACTGTTGTTGTTGTTGTTGTTGTTATTGTTGTTGTTTAGTCGTTTAGTTGTGTCCGACTCTTTGTGACCCCCTGGACCAGAGCACACCAGGCACTCCTGTCTTCCACTGCCTCCCCCAGTTTGGTCAAACTGTACTCAGCGCAGTTGGGGAAACTGTACTCGGTTCTTACTGTCTGCATTGGGATCTTAATTAGTAGAACTTGGGAGAAGCTGATCTCCAAGAGACAAAGAAATTGCTGGTGAAACTCACACCCTCCCTCCTAAGTGTTGCACATCTGCTACCACTGCTAGGTGAGCAAAAAGAGACAGTCTTCAAGCCATCCATTCAAGCTGCTTCATTTGGAGAGGTCACATGAGAAGCTTGATGTGTAAGCTGTTGAATCTGCCTTACGTTGGTGGGGTGAGACCTGGGTAGACCTGAGAGCTGGCTGGCTGAGCTTTGTAGCTTGCAATCAGCTCAGACTTCTGTTAACCACTTCTGTAGTTGCCTGAGGTGAGCAAGACTCTCCTCCAGGTGACCAGATGGAGCTTTGTAAAACTGGAAGTGCATTGGGGTTTGTGGTGTTGGTGTCATGTTGTTGTTGGACCTTCGATGTGCTACAAAGTTTCGTTGGCAGCTGGGCAAGTAAGTTTTGTGGATCTGTTTGCAAGGCTAGCTCACTTTCTTAAGTCTTGGCTCAGCCCTACTCAGATCTGTGACTCAGAAGTCATGCCCTAAAATCCCAGGTGTGTAAGAGATGTCTACAGTTCCTCAGTCATGAGGAGAAGGCAGACTTGGTTCATACAGAATTCTAGGTCTTGTTTCTAAAGTTTTTGGGGTACAGTTCCCATCATCCCTTACCACTAGTCCTGCAAGCTAGAGATAATAGAAGTTGTAGTCCAAAAGCAGCTGGAGACCCAATTTTGGGAAACCCTGGTCTAGATTCACGCTCTGTGATTCTGTGAGCTGCTCCCAAAAGCAAGTGAGAGAGAGTATCTGGAAAGTAAGGTAAAGGTAAAGGATCCCTGGACGGTTAAGTTCAGTCAAAGGCAACTATGGGGTTGCGGTGCTCATCTTGCTTTAGGTCGAAGGAGCCGGCATTTGTCCACAGACAGCTTTCCAGGTCATGTGGCCAGCAGGACTAAACTGCTTTTGGCACAATGGAATACTGTGATGGAAACCAGACCGCACGGAAATGCTGTATACCTTCCTGCTGCAGCAGTACCTATTTATCTACTTGCACTAGTGTACTTTCAAACTGCTAGGTTGGCAGGAGCTGGGACAGAGCAGCGGGAGCTCACTCCATCACGGGGAGTCAAACTGCCGACCTTTCCGATCGGCAAGCCCAAGAGGCTCAGTGGCTTAGACCACAGCGCCACCTGTGTCCCTAAATCTAGAAAGTAATCCTGGATTTAAATGGCAGGTAGACCTTGGGTCAACCAATATTCTGGCCCCTCATCTTGGATCCATAAAGCTTTCTATGTTCTTGTCTTCTTGTCTACACGAATGACACCAGCAATTTTTATTTGCAGCTGTGCAGAATTACATAGTGCTCTCTCTCTTTCCCTGACTCTCCCTCTGACATCCCATGTCTTTCTCACCTATCTTCACTCACACATACACACATAGAGTCTGGAGGGTCTATAAAAGTAGACAGGACCCTACAAGTTCCCCAGTTGGGCTTTACCTGGAGATGTTGATGTTTGAACCTGCGGCCTTCTGTGTGCAAAGCTTGGGTGTTCTCTGCGACAGGAGGCATTTTAATTCCCCAGCCTGCCACCGTGCAACAGGTTGCTTTCTGTCTGGACAGGCCTTGCCCAA
The DNA here is from genome assembly GCF_965113315.1 of Podarcis vaucheri. NCBI lineage: Eukaryota > Metazoa > Chordata > Lepidosauria > Squamata > Lacertidae > Podarcis > Podarcis vaucheri. The sequence continues at coordinate 6,436,752 of NC_138759.1, forward strand.
GAAAAGGCCTGCAGTTGGGTATAAGGAGGGGGCTCTGAACCCATCTGTGCCTCGCTCAGGCAGGAGCCGGCTCTGCTGCCTGAAGCTGCTGTGGTTCCAGAACACGGGGTTCTCCGCAGCCCCCATCATTCCCATGGTAACAGGCTGATGTCACATCTGGTGAAGGACGTGGTTTCAATGGCTGGATGACGCAGGGCTCACGCGTGGCTCAGGTGGAGGAGCAGATGGACTTTTTGCCGGGCTGAGAGTCCCCTGAGAAGGGCGGGAGGCAAGCAGGGCCGTTTCCTGCACTGAGGACTGAAATTGGGCTTGCAAAGAGGAGACGGCAGCTGCGTTTGCTTTCCTGCCTGTTGCTGACCGACTTGGTAGAGAGGATGGCATGGTGCAGGTAAAACCTTTGAAAACAAGCCTTTATTCTGTGCTGGGCACGGGTGGAGAGGAGAGGACCTTTTCTTTCTCATCTCCCAAGTTTCTGTTTGCTTCGGGGGGGGGGGACACTTTCCAATGTCGTCTTGTTTTAATTCTGTTCCAATTGCCTCATTTGTTCTCTGAGCCACTCTCTTCCCCGCCCTGCCTCCTCCATTCTCTCCCCCCTCTCCTTTTATACTTACTAGGAAAGGGAACTCTCCCCTGCCCCCTTTGTGTGATGGTCACATTTTCCGATATCCTATGAGCAGATTCCAAGATTGCAGAGTGGGGTCCCCACCCATTTGATTTGGCTACAGCCTTTCGCTCCCATGAAAGCAGGGGCCGATTGTTCCGATTCCCTGTGTATATGTGCTTTGGCAAGGCTTGAAGGCACTTCCAATCACGGCTGCCCATTGTTGGCTTGCAGAAGTGGCCGCAAATGAAAAGGGTGCAGCCCCAGGGCAGTAAAGATTATGGGATTGTTCTCCTCCCTGCCCTGCCTCCCTTGTCTTACTACTACTACTTATTTCCATGACATACAACTTTCCCTTCAGCAACTTCCCTGCTGGGACTTCAGCCCAAAGACCACTTCTTGGTGGACAGGAATCTTTGCATCTCTCTGCCCCCCCACCCCAAAAAAATATTTTTTAGTTTGCTCTCTTCCTTTTGTGACCACGTTGGGGATTTCACAGGTGTTGCCCTTGGCCTCATTCCTACGTTTTGGAAGTTTTTAATGCCAATACTGCTTCTTGGTTTAAAAATAACAGCAGATATCAAGGAATTGAAATAGCGCACAGCTGGGTCCCATTTTCACACAGCACATTGTCTCGCTCCTACGGGAGATAGTGATGCAGCCACCAGCTTGGATGGCTTTAAAGAGGGATTAGACTAATTGTGGTTGTTGTTTAGTTGTTTAGTCGTGTCCGACTCTTCGTGACCCCATGGACCACAGCACACCAGACAAATTAACGGAGGATAAATTGGTAGAGCATAAGACTCTTAGTCACAGGGTTGTGGGTTCAAGTCCCAGGTTGGGCCAAAGGTTCCTTCATTTCAGGGGGTTGGACTAGATGATCCTCGTGGGCCCTTCCAACTCTACCGTTCTATAATTTCTCTGGTTCTAAGGGCTACTAGATGCCGTGGCTATGCACTGTCAGAGGCAGTAAATGCCTCCGAATACCAGTTGCTTGAAACTGGAGAATGGGAGATGTTCTGTTGTGCTCCGGTCCTGTTTGTGGGACAGGCCACTGTGAGAACAGGTTGCTGAAATAGACAGGCCTTTGGCCTGATCCTGCAAAGTGCTTATGTTAAATTCACTAGTCTGAGTTTAGAGCAGAGGTCAGCATCCTTTTTCAGCAGGGGGCCGGTCCACCGTCCCTCAGAGCATGTGGTGGGTGGGACTATTGGGGGGGGAATAAACGAATTCCTAGGCCCCACAAATAACCCAGAAATGCATTTTAAATAAAAAGACACATTCTATTCATGGAAAAACACGCTGATTCCCGGACCGTCTGCAGACTGGATTGAGAAGTCGAATGGGCCGCATCTGGCCCACGGACCTTAGGTTGCCAACCCCTGGTTTAGAGCGTGTACTCTTACCAGTGAGTATTTGGCCCTTAAGATTGGATTCTTATCTCATTATACATGACTAAGCCATTTTTCACCTTCTCACCCCTTGCCTTTTCCTGTAAGACCTATTGCAGTCGTTAAGAGTCGTCAACAGGCTCATCTCAGCTATCTGCCAATCTCCCATTCCCACCACCCTTCTAAGTAATACCCCTCCCCACCTTCTCACTATATAGAAGGACCTGGCAACTTCTGTTTCAGTGTATCTGAAGAAGTGTGCATGCACACGAAAGCTCATACCAAGAACTAACTTAGTTGGTCTTTAAGGTGCTACTGGAAGGAATTTTTTTATTTTGGCCCTTAAGAGTTTGCTAAAAAGCTCCAGAGCTGGATGGGCAGCTGAACAATATCCCTGGCATTTGGGCTTCCCTTTTTCGTGATTCAAAACCTCTATTTTAGAGCAAAGTCTAACCAGTCCTAGCTGGATCGAGCAGTCTGCTTGTTTTCTGGGATTCCTTTGAATGAAATGTACTTCATTTAAAAAGGAAAATAAAAGGAGAAGCTGAGTCATGATTTGTGAACATGATGAGTGATCTTTGCAGTCCTGTCAACAAAAACTATGTAATTACTAAGAAAAAGGGCTCCAGGTTCATCAGTAGATCACCTGTGAGATTGCAAAGAGTTTGCAGGATGTTTACCTTGAGGTTTGTGTGTTATTCCTCCTTTCTTCCTTGTTCCCTGAGAGCCAGTGTGGCGTAGTGGTTAAGAGCGGTAGACTCGTAATCTGGGGAACCGGGTTCGCGTCTCCGCTCCTCCACATGCAGCTGCTGGGTGACCTTGGGCCAGTCACACTTCTCTGAAGTCTCTCAGCCCCACTCACCTCACAGAGTGTTTGTTGTGGGGGAGGAAGGGAAAGGAGAATGTTAGCCGCTTTGAGACTCCTTAAAGGGAGTGAAAGGCGGGATATCAAATCCAAACTCCTCTTCTTCTTCTTCTGGTCTGGTGCCATTCTAGTGGTTTGATTCTCTGCGTTTTGGGATGGGACGGCGTGTTATAAGGAATCTTTTAAACCTCAGACTTTAAAGGCAGTTATTTCCAGACTTAACGAGAGGCTTTCATACTCTGAAACGCAGTTTGTGCTGTACTCTTGTGTGTATGTGTATGTGAGATTACTTCATTTCAGGGGGTTGGACTAGATGACTCTTGGGAGTCCGTACTCCTGTCCCTTGCTAATTCTGTGCCTCGGTGGCTAAACGTATTCTTGGGCAGAGTAAAGTCCACTTTGCTCCTTCCCCAGGTCCTGCAGATGCTGTACTACCTAGAGCTAAGCCATGGCGTGACATAGCACTGTGTCCAAAGCTGGGATCATGGTTCGTCTCCAGCTCCAGCTCGTGGTTTGTTTGGACTGGAGCAGGAGAAACCACAGCCCTGGGTTTGCACGCAATGCTAAGCCAAACCATGGCTTAGCTGAGGGTAGCCAAGCATCAGCAGAATCAAGAGAGGGTCAAAGCAGCCAGGATTTTTCCTGCTCAGTCATTCACACTTAGCCATGTGCTTCCATGTGAAGCAGGTCATTGTATGAAACTGATTTAGTGATTTTTACCGTGTTTTAAGAACCTTGCTTATACACCACTTTTGAACATGGGGAAGAAGTTTTAAATCAATGTCCAGTCTGGTGTTGGACTACAACTCCCATCAGTCCCAGTGAGTGTGGTCAATAATCAGGGATGATGGCAGTTGTAGTCTGGCAGCACATTGGCTACTGCACTATACTAGAGTAAGTCTGTGTCTACACACACAAACACACACTGAATCTTTCCTGGGATCCACAGCTGGTTCTTGGTTTCTCTGCAGTTAAAAGGAAACAATTCTTTAAAAAGTGGAGTGCGAGTGTCTTGCCTTTTAAAGACAACAATCCTGAATGGGGCAATTTTTTGTAGCCATTAGTTTCCCTGAGTGTGTGTGTGTGTGTGTTTGCAGCGCAACTCCTCTCACAGCCATGGGCTTTTTGCTGGTGGTCCAGCACATCATTTCATTCCTCTGTAGACTTTCCCCCCTCCATTCTTCAGGGTGTGAGGCTCTTGCAGCGACTTTCCAGATACTTGTCAGTGTGAGCTGGGAGGGTGTGTGTTTTAGTAGCGGTGATGAAAACAGCAGCCCCCAGCTGGAAAACTGTCAGCTCTCCAGTATCGGTGCTGTAAAACAATGCTGGGATCACCCAGAATGGAAAAAGCAAGCGGCTTGGATTTCCACACACACACACACACACACACACACACACTCCTTGGAAGAAGTGATTTGCACAAAGTCTTGCAGAATGTTTATTAGGGGCAGTGAAGACACTTGGAGGTTTCTCTGTGTCTCTTCCTCTCCAGCAAAGCAGCTTGGCCAGTCCCAGCTGGGAATCATAGAATTGTAGCATTGGGAGGGACCCTGAGGAATATGCAGCTGTCCCATACAGTGGTGCCCCGCAAGATGAACGCCTCGGAAGACGAAAAATGTGCTAGACGAAGGAGTTTTTCGTTTTCTTAGCCACTTCGCAAGACGCATTTCCCTATGGGCTTGCTTCGCAAAACAAAGCTTGCCCCGCAAGCTCCAGGGATAGCGGGGAAGCGCAGCGCGTCTTCCCCGCTGTCCCCGGACTTCTTTTGAAGCAAGGGGCGGCGGGGAGAAGATCGCTTCTCCCCGTTGCCAGCCCCGCAATCTCCGGGGACAGAGGGGAAGGCGCGCGCCTTCCCCTCTCTCCCCGGACCCCTTTTGAACCAAGGGGCGGCAACCGGGAGAAGCGATTCTCCCTGCTGCCCCTTCCCTTGCTTTAAAACAGGTCCGGGGACATTGCGGGGCAGGCAATGGGGAGAAGCAATCTTCTCCCCGCCGCCCCTTGCTTTAAACAGGTCCGGGAACAGAGGGGAAGGCGCGCGGCGCTTCCCCTCTGTCCCCGGACGGTCTCCATAGGAACACATTGATTGATTTTCAATGCATTCCTATGGGAAACCGTGCTTCGCAAGACGAAAAACTCGCAAGAAGAAAAAACTTGCGGAACGAATTAATTTTGTCTTGCGAGGCACCACTGTACAGGGATCAGACCTGCAGCCTTGATGTTAGTAGCACCATGCTACTAAAAACAGTTTCTATCCAAGAGCTGTGGCCTTTTTGAATGCTGTAAATCGATAGTGAGACCTGGGAGTTTGATGGGTGTGGGTGTGGGTGTGGTTGGAAGGTGGTTTGTTTGGTTGTTGCTGTTGTTTTGCTTTTGTTGTTTTTAAGGGATGGCATCCAATTTCGTTGCACTTGTGCAATGTTGCACTAGTGTAATGACAATAAAGAATCTATCTATCTATCTATCTATCTATCTATCTATCTATCTATCTATGCTCCAACCAACTGAGCTACCCAAAATCTTCCACAGCTGTGGGGAACATGCGATCCTCCGGATGCTGTCAGACTCCCACTACCCCAGCCAGTATGGCCAGTGGTCCTGGCGATGATGGGAGTTGTAGTCCAACAACCTCTGGAGGGTCCGTGGTTCCCCATGCCTGGTGCACGACAAAAGGAAGAGGCTGCATGTGTACAACATATGCACGCGACACTCAAATGGAAGTGGCCCCCTTGCTGCAGTGAGTGAGTGTGAGAGAAGGATGCCACAGTGATTTATTGCTTTCTCCTTTTTAGAGGTGGGGGTTAAACTAGGGTTACCAGACGTTCCTGGGGAACAGTCTCCGGATTTGCAAATCTGTCCCTGGACTAATTCTGTCTCCGGAATGCCCCCAGATTTGCAAATCTGTCCCGGGAAACGTGGCAGTGGCAGCCTGGTAGCGCAGTTGGCTCTGGCTGGCTTCAGGATCTGCTTGCTGCCGTGGCGCCCAACATTTTTCCATGCCGGAAGTCCCCATATGATGTGTTGCACACAAGACACATCATATGGGGGACTTCCAGGAGGCAAACTGGCAGGCGCCACGGCAGCGAGCAGCAAGCAGCTCCTGAAGCCAGCCAGAGCCAACTGCGCTACCAGGCTGGCTCTGGGCTGCTGACTGCCGCTGCCACTGCTGAAGGAGAACTGGGGATGTCTGGTGGTACAGATCTCCTGCCCCCTTCCCCCTTTGTTTTGAATGATCAGGGGAGGCTCGGGAGTTGTGGGCAGGCTGCCGTTGCCCAGTTTTTTTAAAACCTCTGCCCATTTATGTTTCACAGGGTGCAAAAGAAGGGCTTTGCACCTTTATGCAATATGCATGTGTGCTTGGGCCCAGGATCTTTTGCCTCACCATCCCCACTACTGACTCCCTGTTGCTACTCAGCAAAAAAAAGGGGGAGGGGTCCCCGGATTCATTGGAAAAAATCTGGTAACCATAGGTTAAACATTCACAAACAGCCACTCGTGATGTAGTTCTGAAACAACCGCAGGTAGCCAATAGTGTGTTGTTGTTGTTTAGTTGTTTAGTCGTGTCCGACTCTTCGTGACCCCCTGGACCAGAGCACGCCAGGCACTTCTGTCTTCCACTGCCTCCCGCAGTTTGGTCAAACTCATGCTAGTAGCTATCCAACACTATCCAACCATCTCGTCCTCTGTCGTCCCCTTCTCCTTGTGCCCTCCATTTTTCCCAACATCAGGGTCGTTTCCAGGGAGTCTTCTCTTCTCATGAGGTGGCCAAAGTATTGGAGCCTCAGCTTCAGGATCTGTCCTTCCAGTGATCACTCAGAATGGAGAGGTTTGATCTTCTTGCAGTCCATGGGCCTCTCAAGAGTCTCCTCCAGCACCATAATTCAAAAGAATCAATTCTTCGGCGATCAGCCTTCTTGATGGTCCAGCTCTCACTTCCATACATCACTACTGGGAAAACCATAGCTTTTACTATATGGACCTTTGTTGGCAAGGTGATGTCTCTGCTTTTTAAGATGCTGTCTAGGTTTGTCATTGCTTTTCTCCCAAGAAGCAGGCATCTTTTAATTTTGTGGCTGCTGTCACCATCTGCAGTGATCATGGAGCTCAAGAAAGTAAAATCTCTCACTGCCTGCATTTCTTCCCCTTCTATTTGCCAGGAGGTGATGGTGTAACTTGCCCATATTCTCCCTGTCGTTACCTGAAAGTTTGGTGGACGCAGAGTCTGGGGTTGGTGATGGGCATGGGCTGAGTGCTTCCTGGTCCTATTTTCCAGCTCTTTTGTATGCTCTTCCAGACATCAGGGGGAAACCAAGATCCCCCTGAACCTGCTAAGTTTCACGGCGGGGCGTAGGAAACACCTGGCGACGAGGCAAAGGAACAGATGAGGGATTCTTGCTTGTCCTTTGACTTCACTGAATTGTGACTGCACTGTTCACAAGGATCTGTTTCAAACGCAACCTTGGAGCATCAGTTTGCACAGCCCATCTGCAAGCCATCCTGTGTAAAGCAATTTACGTGGCAGTGCGTGGATGTGCAAACCAGCCATAAGGTTCTCAGAATTCATACAAGAGGCCATAGGAAGATGGTAAGCTGCCTCACATTGAGTCTAGCCATTGGTCCATCTAGCTCAGTACTGTCCACACTGACTGGCGGCAGTTATCACAAGGTTTCAGGCAGGGAATCTTTTCCAGCCCTACCCGAATATGCTGGAGACTGAACCCTGGACTCTTTTGCATGCAGCTCTGCCTCTGAGCTGCTTTTGACCTTCCTCATAGTGTTTCCTGGGCATATGCTGCCTCCCAAATATCTGAATGGTTCCCAGTTCCTTTTTCAGCTCTTAAATCTTCCTCCCTTCTTGCTGCATCAACAGCTTGGCTTCCAGAAGCAGCAGAATCCAAATCCTGCCAGACTGGAAATGTGTGTAGATTCAGTGTTTGCGGTGACAAGTGCTTTGCCAGCTCTTTGAATCAAGGCTTGAGGTGTTCCCCATTTTGCCTTAAAAACAGGTTATTCAGGAGGACACGAGAGAGCAAGTGGGAAATAAAACCTAAGTTATCAACATTCCTTAAGCTGTAAGTCACTTTCTGCTTTCGATGGAAAGTTAGCAATGTGGAAAGTGGCTGCTTATTTTTCTCCCAAAGCCCCTGATCTGCCTGGAGGTGGGCACTGCTGCTGTTCTTGTATAGTCCTCCTGGGCATCTCCTAAGCTTTGGCCCTAGTTAGATTTGAATCTCAAAAGAACCTAGTTGACTTTTTGAAAGGCCCATCAGGTTGAGATGCTTTGATTACCAGAACAGATAGAACATTGAATTGAATATCCTGGTTGAATGTCTTTCATCTACCACATCAGGCCACCCTGAAGCCTAATTGGGTGCATACAAATGGCACGCTCTATCAGCCATGAAGCGGCACTTTTGAAGATGTCAGGTATCAGAAGACTCCTTGTTTCTGCAGTCACAGATTACAAAGACCGACCGCCTAGAACAGGGACGTCCAAAGTCCGTTTCGGGGGCCTAATCCTGCCCGTCGGTTGGTTTAATCCAGCCCCTGTGGTGGTTTATTACCTGGGGTAAAATCCTAAAAAAAACCCTCATCAACTTCAACCCTAAAAAAAGTAAATAACTTTGGTCGGCCTTCACGTCATCAAACTGGCCCTCTTTGAAAAAAGTTTGGACACCACTGGCCTAGAAATTCTTCCTGAGACTGAGGGACCTTTACAAACGACCTGCAGCAGTGAAATGGTTGTAAGGAGCCTCCAAACTCTGTCACAGGTGATGGTTATACATGCTGGCATGCGTGGCTTCAGGCATGTGGGATTGGAGAGCCTTGGCCAAACCTTGCGGCCAGTTGCAGCTGTGTGTGTTTGTGCAGGTGCAATGTTTCTGCATGGCAGGGGTAGCTACTGTGGTGCCCTCCAGATTTTGTTGGACTGCAGCTCCCAGCATCCTTGATCATTGGTGTCCTGAACCCTGGTGTACCTGGCGACCAGTCCTGCTGGTATATACAGTCCCAAGGGCAAATGCTGGCAAGTGGTCCGGAAATACGGTCCGGGTTCAATGCAGCAAGCCAAGTCCAAAGTGCGACAGTCAGGGAACGCAGTCGAGGTTCAGTTCAGTGTCACAAACCGGCAGGACAATGGGGAAGAGGAAGGGAATCCCAGTGAAGGGTGCAGTCGTGATTGGTACATCCTGGGGCAAGCTGGGGGTGGAGAAGGAGAGGTTGGGGGCTTGGAAAGTACTCACAGGGCAACAGAGAAGGGCAAGGGGATCGGGGTCAGTGCACATGGACCAGGGGCCTCCGTCTCTGTGAACACGCAAGCAGGAACACAAAGGAGGAGGAAAACAACGTGTAGAAAGAAAACTCCCATAAGAACCTGTAATTAAAAATACCGATGCCTCCCCCTGAGCTTTTAATATTGGAGAACTTAAGCATGCTCGTAAATCCAAAGTTTTGTAAAAAAAAGTATACTTTTGTGTGTGTTCTGCTCTTTCCATTGCGTAGGGAGCAGTGGCAGGTCCGCTCTAGGACAGCGTTTCCCAAACTTGGGTCTCCACTGGTCCTGCTGGCTGGAGACCCAAGATTGGATAAACCCTGCTCAGGGAGGCTGAGGCAGACAAAGGCCCACAACCCAGCTCCCTAGCTGGCCAGGTGGGGCTCATTAGCTCTGGGAGGAGGGTTGTGATTCCTCAGCTGGATTAGGCTCTGGACAGGTGAGGTTCCCATGGCCTCGTCAAGCCCAGATCCTGCAGACCCAGCACCTCAGCTCTGCTCCCCTTTTAAGCCTTGACTCCGAGGCTGCTCCCTACGTCTCAGAACCTTCCGAGTTTGTGGAAATGGGGCTCCCTCTGGTTCATGTGCACTGACCCCCCCATTCCCTCACCATCCTCTGTCACCCCGTGAGTACCACCTACACCCCCAGCTGCTCTCATGGAGACCTGAAGGGGTCTTTTCTTTCCACCGAGTTGTATCCCATGCTGAATTCCCATTGCCTGCTGGGATGGAAGAGTTCAGGATGCAGAGCAAGCTTCTGCAAAATTGGGACCAGTTTGAGGATGGTCTTGCACTGCTTCTTATGGGAGTAACCATGATGGAACAATCAGACTGGGGACTCAAGCCCATCTCATCAGGTACACGAAGGTGGCATTGTAGTTGGCAGGTATAGAAACAAGAAAACTTTAAGGTGGGAGTTGAATGAGATGCAAAAATTACAGCCGGTGATAATTGGAACTTAATATATATGTTAAATAGGCACACCTTTAAGCCTTCATAGTGGCAGATTAGCGATTGCTACTGAGATGATTATATTAACACCTGCACATTTGCAAGACACAGTCCAAGATAATGCAGATATTGCTATCTGTGTAAGCAATTAACACATGTGGTGTGATTTAAAAAATGTTTGTCTCCAGTTAATCCACAAGTGATGGCATTAAACGTCTTGATGAATTCGGCAGTTTCATGTTGTCCTTCACTTGTTCCAGAGCAGCCACTTACAGAGTGTCCTGGGAGGTTGAGATGTTCTCCCTCTAGCTTTTATGGATATTGCCATTCCTGATGTCCGATTTGCGTCCACTCTTCAGCAGGCAAGATGCTAAACAAAGTAGTGGGTGAGGGGCAAGAGGATGAACATTGCACAAAAATTAGGCTGCCCTCATGGCTACAACATCAACCTAATTTTGGGCCCCCCCCTTATTTTTTATAAAGTCTCTCCTTTACTCCCCTGCTTTGAGTAACATATTTTTCTTGATGATGGGTCCTGGAGAATCCAAAAGCTTTGCCACTCTTTGGTGATAGCTTGGTTAGTCCCATAAAGTTATTGCTGAATTCTTGGTTTGCTTCTCCTTATGGACCTCCGTATGAACTCCTTATAGTACCTTTATTTTTTACCCCAAACCCCAATATATATATATAAATGGTAACACAGGGGTGTGGCTAATCAAAAAAATTAAAAATTGTATCTGAAGAAGTGTGCATGCACACGAAAGCTCATACCAAGAACTAACTTAGTTGGTCTTTAAGGTGCTACTGGAAGGAATTTTTTTATTCAGAAAAATTAAATAAGGGTGACTTTCCAGGAAGAAGAGAAGATGGCAGGGCTACATTCTGGTGCTGAGTTCAGTTGCTTTTCACAGGGTGAGATACGCTAACCACCTGCTCACATTTGATGGAAAACACACACACACACACACACACACACACACACACGGGCTGTGGCTTAAAAGAGTTTATTTCCAGAAAAGCACTGCAGATAAGAGGCAACACAAAGGACAAGATAGTACACTATTTTTTAGAACTGACCTTCCCCTGCACAAAGGAGGTGTGAGTGAATTTCTGTCGGCAAGAATGCCGTTCAGCATCTCATCTGTTCCACAAAGATAACGCACGTGAATTTGCCCCTTATCATCATCTCTCAAATGGAGAGTCATTTTCCACATAGCCAGACACGGTACAATAACAGAGTCTATCACTGCTGGTGGTATTCTGCAAACATCCCAGCGCCTCCTGTTGGGGTTTGCTTGTGCTTCTGCCTGCATGTTGGGGGAGGCAGCCACCTCTGATGCTGCGGCATTTGTCCTTTCCCACCGAATCTTAATAATAATAATAATAATAATAATAATAATAATAATAATAAATTTTACTTCTATCCCGCCCTCCCCAGCCGAAGCCGGGCTCAGGGCGGCTAACAACAATAAAATAGTACAACATCAGTATTCAGCTACGATCTCAGAGCCCTGTTGGTGCCCAGTACCGTATTTGTTGCCCTATAAGACTCACTTTTTCCCTTCTAAAAAGTAAGGGGAAATGTGTGTGCGTCTTATGGAGCGAATGCAGGCTGCGCAGCTCTTTCACTGCGCAGCGATCTCTCTTGCTGTTCTGGCTTCTGAGATTCAGAATTTTTTCTTCTTCTTGTTTTCCTCCTCCAAAAACTAGGTGCGTCTTGTGGTCTGGTGCGTCTTATAGAGCGATATAGAGCGAAAAATGCGGTGCTTCTCTCGTGCTTTTGTAAAGTGCCTTCTGGAGAACAGTATGATAGGGACAGCAGTGTTGGGTCTGGTAGGCATACAGTGCACAGATATTGAGCTGAGATGGGTAGTACAGGCAGTGGGAATAGGAGCAATGTGAGGAGGGCAAAGAGCGGAACAGGGCAGTGGTGACGCCCCCTCCCAACCATTGCAAGAATCCTTCTTGGGTTCTCCATCATCACGAGGCACCGTAAAAGCATTTCAGAGCTTTTCAGTTTGATCACGAAGACTAGGCACACTCTGTTTTCTTGCTAGATAATAAAACTGTAAGTCTGTCATCTCACTGCAGTTCCCATGGCCACCAGCAGGTGGCCATGGCAGTTCCAATGTGATGACAGACTAGCAGGAACACAAGCAGGCAGCATGGCTGGCAGGCACCCGAAAAGAGCTGTATAAAGGCATGTGGGAGGCACACCAGAGACCAGTTTGGCAAGCCGCTCTCTGAAGGAGGACAGACTGCGCTTGGACAGACAGCTCTCGGAAGCGCCTTCCACCCTCCTTTAAAAGATGCTGGGGGTTGGGACAAACTGTGAGGGGTGGTGGCTTCAGGCAAGCTGTGAGAGGGAAGAAGAGGGGTGGTTAAGGTATAAAGGGAGGGGCTTTGGTCGGGGGGGGAGGGCTTGGCAAAGCGGTGGCAGCCCCTTGTTTAAAAGGGATATCTTGTAGTAGTAGGGCTGCCTTCAGATATCTTTGGAAAGTCATGTAGTTACTCATCTCCTTGACATCTGGTGGGAGGGCGCCACCACCGAGAAGGCCCTCTGCCTGGTTCCCCGTAACCTCACTTCTTGCAAGGAGGGAACCGCCAGAAGGCCCTCAGCGCTGGACCTCACTGTCCAGGCTGAACGATGGGGGTGGAGACGCTCCTTCAGGTATACTGGACCGAGGCCGTTTAGGGCTTTATAGGTTAGCACCAACAGGAGCATTAGCTGTCAGAGTGTACTTTGGAATTTTTGCATTGAGGTGGGAGAGGGGAACGGGTCTTTGTATGCAACTTTTTGTAAGCCAATACCTCAAACCACTGAATACAGTGCAAAGTTTTATCTCTGCTTTCTGCTAGCAGTGGGGAAGAAAAGGAAATTTTGTATGAAAGATGGAAGATGTTTTGTTACATGACTTTTTGTTGTTGTTGTTTTCTTAAAGCAAAACTTAAAAACCTAAAACTAAATTTGCACTACATGTATAAAAATCAAGAGTTGGTTTTTAAAGAAAAATATGGCTTGTATATCCAAACTTCAGGGTATGTACTCAAATAAAATATTGTCAGAGCTAAGGGGGGGGGGAGGTTAGCACCCACCAACCCTTTGAATTGTGCTCGGAAATGTATTACAGTTTCCTAGTAGTAGTGTGGTGGCAGACCTACGCGTGTGTCTGCTTAGTCAGGGATTTTAGATCTGCAGAAATTTGGACTGAGTGCAGGAAGAGAGTCTAAACAAGGTTGTCGTTCTGAAGCACTTGACAAGATTCCGGATGTAGCGCTGCAGAGATGAAGGCTTACAAAGCCACGTGCTGCCACCTAATTGCCAGTACGGCCTGTTTAGCAACTCGGTGGCACGATTTCCTAGATACCAACCAGTATTTAACCAGATGACATTCCACTGCCTTGGCACTGACGAATCCATATATTTTTTCCAGCCCAGGGCTTGTTTTCCACCCTGGGCTCTGCCTGCAGGTCACGTGTTTGTGTCTGACGTTTTCCAGGCTTCCCTCCAGGTTCTCTCCAGTGGGGAGGCAAACGCTCTTGTGTGGAAAAACAACAATCCTACACTCAAGTGAATTGGGGGGCGGGGAGGTGCGTGGAAGGGGGAGAGGCACACATGCTGTAAGGAGCAGATTGGGAAAAAGTCCCCCAGCAGCTGTGCTTGTGCTCATTCTGCAGTCTCCTCAGCCCAAGGGGCTACCAAGGGCAGTCGCTCCTGTGGTGTGTCAGCCGGTACTCCTCTGAAATCCAATATGTTGCCTGGATTTTGAAAGTCAGCAGCATAAGCAGTTCTGCTGCTCCTACTTTCCACTTCCCTATAATGCGAGGGGTCTAAGGACCAGAAAAAGGGTGAAACATCGTATTATAGGACCAACCCATCCTTTGCCAAAAGACAATGGCAAGCTGTTTGATGCCACAGCATCCTTCTTCCCAAGGTGCAGTTGTTGAGAACGTGTGTGGCTTGGGGAGGGGGAGGATGGGACATTAGACTGCAGCTCAGGGGCAGAGTATATACACTGTGTGGGCAGGAGGTCCCAGGTTGTTGCCCTCCCTCTGTCCTGAGAGACAAAGAAGAGTGCCTCTGGGGGCAAAGTCAGTCTGCTGGAGAATCACAGCGCCTGCTGCGGCTGCAGAGACCAGCAACTCGTAACTGCTGCCTCCCGCGTTGTTTTTGCTGTGTTGGGAGCACCTAAGTGACATCCCTGGGTCTCAAGCCTGGATAGTGCATATGGAGGTCCTGGGCTGCCCAGATGACAAGACCCCGGTCTTGGCCTGGCTGATGTGGTCCAAAGGAAAGCAGAGCAATGTGTTTGGCTCCAGCTTGGCTGCAGGAGTTGCTGCAAGGAGGTGTGCAAGGCACCATCTAACAGGCTGTGTATCAGGTTTACTCCTTAGCCTTTTAACCCACCGAGGGTTTGACACCCATCAGCTCCCCTCATCTGGTTTAGCCGCTCAGTTGAAGCTGTTTCCTGGGGTGTGGCCACTGTGGCATGCTGACAGCTTCTAGGAGCCACAGGCGAGAGCTGAGTGCAGGGGACCGAAGGTGGACAAAGTGTCCCAGAAAGAGCACGATGTGTCTCCCAGCAGAGATACTACCCCCTCTCCTTAACACCCCATAAACCGCCATACATTACTAGGGAGACAAAACTCCTATCTGAAACCCTGGAGATTTGCTACCAGTTGTTGTAGACCAAGCGTGGCAATGGGATGATCTCCCATCATCCTTGACCACTGGCCATCCTGTCTGGGTGCAGTAACAACTGGAAGGCATCAGGGCAAGGCAGGCTGGTGGGTGTCAACTCTGTATGCTGCGCCCAAAGTCATCTGTGAGCAGGGGTGCCCTCTGGGTATTACTCGACTGCAGCTCCCATCATCCTTGACCACCGGGGAGTTGCAGTCCAACAACGGTGTGGTGCAGTGGTTAGAGTGTCAAGGCTAGGATTTGCAACACCAGGGTTCAAATCCCCACTTGGCCATGAAGCTCCTTGGGTGACCTTGGGCCAGTCACTGCCTCTCAGCCCAAGCTGCCTCACAGGTTTGTTGTGGTGGTTAAACGAGGAAGGGGAGAACCACCTTGTATTCAGTCTTCACTGGAGAGCCAGCGTGGTGTAGTGGTTAAGAGCGGTAGTCTCGTAATCTGGGGAACCGGGTTCGCGTCTCCGCTCCTCCGCATGCAGCTGCTGGGTGACCTTGGGCCAGTCACACTTCTCTGAAGTCTCTCAGCCCCACTCACCTCACAGAGTGTTTGTTGTGGGGGAGGAAGGGAAAGGAGAACGTTAGCCGCTTTTGAGACTCCTTCGGGTAGTGATAAAGCGGGATATCAAATGCAAACTCTTCTTCTTCTTCAGCTCCTTGGAGTAAAAAGTAAGGCATAAATGTGATAAATAATAATAAATAGACATGGCTGCATGAGGCGAGCCAGTTGCCTGACCCCTATAAGGCACCTTCCTGTATTTTTACGCTTAAAACATGCAGTTCCTTTAATAGCAGCCGCAATGCCGCTGGTGTGCATAACGCACAATGGTTTGTGTATCTTTGATGCGTTCTAACAACGCCTCTCTGTTTTCATTCCTCCCCCCCCCCAGCGTTTTTTAGGTGCCAAAGACCCAGTTGACCGCCGTGTGGAGCGAGATAAGTTCAGGCAGGAGCCCCGCCGGAGGACCGAGATGGATTGGCTGTGACAACCTGCCGCAGGTGGAGGTGGAGGGGAGAGTTATGATGAAGAGTTCCTGCCGAGCTGGCCTCCACCGGGAACTGCTGAATTCCACATCCTCCGCGTTGCACCCGGTCAAACGGTACGGTTAGATGCAGAGTCCCCATTTCTCTACCTCAGCTGCCTTCCGATAGGCTCTTGGTGGCTGAAAAACCCATTTTAAAGCAAGGATCCCAAGGAAACTGGGAGGGACACTGGATTCCTGGCAATTTATAGACTCGTTTTGGGTCCTAGGTGACTCTGATGTCTCCTACAAGGAAGGGGGTTTGTGTCAGAATTGCAAAGGGAAAGTATTTTATAGACTGGGTAGCTGACTAGAAAACAAGAAGCAGAGGATAGGAATAAGTCAGCTATTTTCCCAGTATGTACAGTCGTACATTGGAGGTCGAATGGAATCTGTTCTGGAAGTCCGTTCGACTTCCAAAACGTTTGAAAACCAAATCACTGCTTCTGATTGACTGCAGGAAGCTCCTGCAGCCAATCAGAAGCCATGGAAGCTCTGTCAGACGTTTGGGTTCCAAAATAACATTTGCAAACCGGAACAATCACTTCCAGGTTTGCAGCGTTCAGGAACCAAAACTTCCAGGGCGTTTAGGATCCAAGGTACCACTGTTCTTCATTATATATTTGTGTCCCTTGCCTGCCAAAGTAGGACCCTCGAAGCAGCTTATGACAACAATGATCGGTTAAAAAAACCCCAACACCCTAGGAAGGAAAAGCCACCCTCCTAAGATGTGTCTGGACCTTCATTTCTAACTCCCTTGTGCTAAGACAGAAGTTGCAGGACTCCTCCAAAACTTCATGGGTGCTTGAGAAATCATGCTAAGGTCATGGCTTAATTCTGGGTCAGCATTCTCTGTTCTGAAGTCCCGACAGGATGACGGGTCTTCCGCTCAGCCTTAGAAATAAAATCCAAACAAATAATCAATTTGAAAAATGAACTCAGTCTTGAGAGGCCGAAAATGAGTTTGTTCATTGTTACTGAAGTTCCTTCTTCCTGTAGTTTTAGGGTCCAATTTATGTCAGAGCCTTCCCCAAGCTAATACCTCCATCCCCCCAATATTTTGGACTAGAACTTCAATCCGCCCCAAGCAGCATGGACTGTAGCCAGGGGTGTCGTCCTCTCTCTGTTTCTCTCTCTCTCTCTCACACACGTGTTTATGTGTGTATGCACACATGTGCATGTATGAACACACAACTCCCTACCTACTCTATAAAAAAGCTATCCCATCTCCTCTTGATCTCTCAGCTCCTTGAGTACAAAAGCACACTTCAAAAATCATCAATGGTTTCAGTTTTTAATCCGTGCATTTCGCTCTCTTTTTCCTAGAATATCTGGCATGCACTTAAAGCCCTATCTCAAGTTACAGAAGAAAGAACGGCCTCTGGAAATAAGCCTGGACCCTCCCCGAAGCCCACCAATGAGCCAGCCGAGGTTGGCAAAAGAGGAGAAGCCCCGCAGCCCCGAGCCGAGCCTCTTTCCAGCCCCCTCTCTCCGGAAGCCATTGGGGACCCTCTCCCCCAACACCATCAGCAGCAGCAGCAGGAGCCACGCGGAAGGGCCCGGCGGGAAGGAGAGGAGAGCCGCTCTCCCGGCCACCATCCACCAGGGGGACGACGGAGAGGGGCCACTGGACATCTGGGCTATCGTGAAGCCGGGGAACACAAAGGAGAAGGTCGCCTTCTTTGCGGCCCAGCAATGTGGCGACCGCAGCCGGGTACTCTCTGTGAAGAACAAGAGCACCTGGGACATCGACGGGAGGTCCACTAAGCGCAGGAAAAAGTCGCTGGATATCAAGAAGGCCAAAGTCCACCTGGAAAGGATGAGGGAGGCCAGCGGGAGGTGCTACCAGCCTGAGCCATTTGCCTGCGGCATCGAGCACTGCTCTGTCCATAATGTGAATGACGGCCTGGAGGGGGGCTTCCCGGGACGGCCCCTGTCTGTCGTCGAGATGGTTGCTTTCTTGGAGCAAAGAGCCAGCGTCTTGCTGGCCGACTGCTCCAAAAACTGCCCCAGTGCCTCTGCTGTGACCAAGTTCCCTGGCCAGCCCAAAGCCGCTCCCCTAGCCTCTCCCGGACCTTTTCCCACCTCGGGAGTCTGTGAAGCTCCCTCTGAAAAGGCAGCCTGTGGGGCGAGCGGCAGCAGCAGCGATGGGGAGCAGCAGGCAGAGCCCCTTCGAGTGCTGGATATGGTGGCCAAGCTGGAGTCGGAGTGCCTCCGGCGCCAGAACGAACGCGAAGCAGGGTCACTCTCGAGGAACAACAGCTTCCGGCGGAACGTGGGGCGGATGCTGCTGGCAAGCGGGGCGCCCCCGGAGAACGACGCCGGCAAGGCGCCCCCAGAAGCTCCCAGCCAGGAAGAGCCCTGTCCGCCGCTGGAAGGCCAGCTATCTTCGATCGCAGACGCCCGTGCTGGGAATGGCCTTCTCGTGCTCGAGCAGGGAGGGTCGGTCTCCTCCAGCCCCGGCTGGCTCGGTTCTGAGAAGGCGAGCAAACCCACATATCCGGAAGCTGCCCAGGCGCCCCCACATTCCTTGCACAGCAGAAAAGCGACGGTTGATTGTACGCCGAAGGAGCCGGCCACTCTTCCCAGCCTGGCTCCCAACGCGCAAGTCAGAGAGTCCGTAAGCATTAGTATCTCTGTCACCAAGAGGGACGCCGGCTGCAGAGCCGCCCAGCCTTCCGACGCCGCCTTGGGCGAAGACCCTCTTCCGGGCAGACTCTTCTTGCTCCTGTCCAGGTGCGAGCCCCCCCAGGAGTGCCTGCGCTCAGGGGAGACCCTCCTCGAAGAGTGCCGAGGGGGCCCTCAAGGGAAGGAAACCTCCCTGGGCGATGAAGCCCTGCGCCTGCCCGCCCTCGCTCCCGGGGAGTCCCAGGAGGCGCCCTCGGAAAGCGCCCCGCAGGCCCTCGCCTCCTCGCGCCTGAAGCGGCAGAGATCTCACGACTTCCTGGAGACCAGGTTCAAAATCCAGCAGCTCCTGGAGCCGCAGCAGTACCTGCTTTTTCTGCCGCACCACATCATCGTCAAGATTTTTGGGCTGCTGCCCACCCGCAGCCTGGTGGCGCTCAAGTGCACCTGCGGGTACTTCAAGTTCCTCATCGGGTACTACAACATCCGGCCGGCCGACTCCCGCTGGGTCCGTGACCCCCGCTACCGGGAAGACCCCTGCAAGCAGTGCAAGAAGAAGTACACCAAGGGCGACGTCTCGCTGTGCCGCTGGCACCCCAAGCCCTATTGCCAGGCGCTGCCCTACGGACCCGGCTACTGGATGTGCTGCCACAGGTCCCAGAGGAGCGTCCCCGGCTGCAGGCTCGGCCTTCACGACAATCACTGGGTGCCTGCCTGCCACAGCTTTAACCGTGCTCTGCACAAGAAGCCCAGGGAGGCGGAAGAGGACTGTTAGCATGCCCTCCCTGGCGCAGTCTTTGTGGAGCCTCACATCCTGGGTGGGGAGGGAAAAAGATGTTTTATGCCTTGTGATGTTTACACTGTATATAATTTTGTGGGTGGTGTTTTTTTTTTGGTCCCCCTCCCCCTTTCTATTTCCCGCTTCCACAGGGCTATGAAGAAACTGCACATGACTTCTAAATCACAAGAGCCTTTTTTAACCTTTTAGAGAAAGAGAGAGAGAAATAGCCCTTCCGTGTACATAATATTCCCAGAATCTCCTTGTCCATCAGAGTGACTTGACAGCTGGTTGACCAACGTTGAAGATCACTACAACGCAGCTACGAGAGTGTTGCGGCTACAAGTCCCGTGTTGTCGTCGTTGTAAAAAGCAACAACTGTGTCTCATTTTCAAATCTGTATATCCTGTACAAAAATATACATATATAAATATATATAAATATAAATATATATTGAAAATGTTTCTGGAAGGAAACTCTAAATAGGTAAAAGAGGAATCTTCGAAAAGATGGTTTAACTGGACAACCTTAAAAAAATAGGCTAGAACAAATATTTGTTATATCTTAGGGTGGCAGCAAGCGAAAGAGGGGTGTTTTTCTTAGAGCAAAGAGTGTTGAGAAAAAGCTCTGGCTTCCTATGCCCACCTCACCTGACTTTTGTTTCATTTTTTTTTTTTACCTTAAAATAAAATGTGCATTCTGAATCTCGCTCTTGCTCACCTCTGTTTTCCTCTCAAGATTTTTCCTCGTTCATGCTCTCTCTCTTCAAAAGGGGTGGCATTGCAAGCATTCCGGCTATGTGAAAGTGTTGTGCGTTATGGTCAGAGAAACGGGGCCAGCCCAGGACACCTTGCTGCTTGGGGCAGGGTGGTGTGCCCTCCCTTTTCTGCATCCCCAAGCCCATGGACTGGTAGTTGGGTCTTGCCATACAGCCACCATAACGGAAGAATCTTCCACTACACCAGAAGGCAGCAGGTTAGTTTAGGGCATCCAGGACAAGGCCACACAGCCCTTGTGCATAGGAGGGCCATACAAGAGGATGTATCTACCACCTGGGGCAGTTGCCTTGTTTTGCCTAATGAAGACAGCTTATAGTTACAGATAGGTAGCCGTGTTGGTCTGCCATAGTCAAAATAAAAAAATTCCTTCCAGTAGCACCTTAAAGACGTGTGTATCTGAAGAAGTGTGCATGCACACGAAAGCTCATACCAAGAACTAACTTAGTTGGTCTCTAAGGTGCTACTGGAAGGAATTTTTTTATGAAGACAGCTTATGTAATTGAGGGATCTTGCACCTGATTTTGAATGACACTTCCCCTCTCCTGAGGTTATGTGTGACTCGGCCCACACAGTCCAGGGGGGATACAAGGAGCTTCAGGGAGAGGAGGGAAAGAACAAGATTGGTTGCATGACCTTCCACTCATGCAGCCATTGGACACAATCCCTCTGTATTTAGCCAGGGGATGTTGTATTTAGGACGGTGGGGGTGTTGAAAAACTAACTGGATTTTGAAATTTAAATGTGAATCTCAACCATTTCCGATTTAATTTTGCAAATGTCAAAAAACAGATGTGCACCTATGCTATGGAATGCACACTCAATTTTCAGACATTTACGAGGTTTTCCGGAATGCTCAAAATCAACATGGGCATGCTGATGTTTTCCAAATATTTAGGCATTCAGAGTTACATAACCTTCATAGAGTTTACTCCCAATTAATAGACGGTTGCGCACTTTGATCAGAGGCAGGTTGCAGCTGCTGCCTCGAGCGCAGTCGCTTCTCGCCACACACATGGATTTGACTGTTGGAACAACTTTTTGTTTTGAGAAGCAACTTCCCTCCAGCTCTGGAAGCTAACTTTGATTAATGGAAAAGTGTGTATTTTATTCGTAGAATCAAGTAGATGATTAAATTATGTAGTAGACAGTATATGGTTCAAGGTTGCAGAGGACACCAAATCAAGATGAGCAGCAAACATTTTAGAAAATGTTGGGAGTGTTTCATAGATAGCAATTACCGTCTTTTTTGCTCTATAAGACTCACTTTTTCCCTCCTAAAAAGTAAGGGGAAATGTGTGTGCGTCCTATGGAGCGAATGCAGGCTGCACAGCTATCACAGAAGCCAGAACAGCAAGAGGGATTGCTGCTTTCACTGCGCAGCCATCCCTCTTGCTGTTCTGGCTTCTGAGATTCAGAATATTTTTTCCTTGTTTTCCTCCTCTTGTGGTCTGGTGCGTCTTATAGAGCGAAAAATACGGTAATTTGAAAATTAACAAGAAGCATGGTTGGGTTTCAGGTAGGAGCAAAAGTGCCAACCATCTCTATAGCCAGGTTGAGGCAGTTTAACTGGTAGCAAAGTCTTCTGAGAAAATATCTTAGCATGAGTCACCATGACTCTATTATGCAAGGCCAGTGTTTTAGGTTCTCCTTGACGGGCCAGGTTCCTGAGATAGAGGAAGCACAATTGCTTTGTTCCCTGTGAGGAATACATTTTCACACTGGAAAAGAGGATGTTTAAGGGGGGGGGGGTTGAGAAGAGCTTCCAAGATGAAAAGAGGGGCAGAGCATCTGCTGTGCATGCAGAATGTCCCAGGTTGAACGCTCAGCATCTCCAGACACAGCTGGGAAAGGTTCTCTGCCTAAAATTCTGCAGAGCTGCTGCCAGCCTGTGTAGACAGCACTGAGGTAGATGGAACACTGGTATATGGCAGCTTCCTATGACATGACCAGTCACAAGTACAGTGGTACCTCGGGTTAAGTACTTAATTCGTTCTGGAGGTCTGTTCTTGACCTGAAACTGTTCTTAACCTGAAGCACCACTTTAGCTAATGGGGCCTCCTTCTGCCGCTGCGCCGCTGCTGCACAATTTCTGTTCTCATCCTGAAGCGAAGTTCTTAACCCGAGGTAGCACCGTGTTTTTCGCTCTATAAGACGCACTTTTCCCCTCCTAAAAAGTAAGGGGGAATGTGTGTGCGTCTTATGGAGCGAATGCAGGCAGGAGGCTCTGCTCAGCGCTCCCTTTAAAGAGCCGCATGGAGTGTGTGTGCGGCTCTTCGGGGCTTTTCTCCAAGGAGGGAGAAGGGCTTAGCCGCGCACAGCCTCTCCCGGGAAAAGGGGAGCCTTTATCCCGCTGTCCGGGAGAGGCTGTGCGCAGCTAACCCATAAACCAAGACAGCTAGCGGGATTGCTGCGCAGCGATCCTGCTGGCTGTTCTGGCTTCTGGGATTCAATTTTTTTTTTGTTTTCCTCTTCCAAAAACTAGGTGCGTCTTATGGTCTGGTGCATCTTATACAGCGAAAAAGACGATGTTTCTGGGTTAGCGGAGTTTGTAACCTGAAGCGTATGTAACCAGAGGTACCACTGTATTAGGAAGAGAAGGCAAACGTGTTTTTTTACATTACTAGGACTCTGAGAAGGAACAAAAGTTAACAATCTGCTTTGCAAGTTGAAAAGCACCTCTGGCAGCAGAGAGCCAATCTTGCGGTACCAATGACACATCTGATGTAGATTTGCCCCTTTCCTGGCAGGGGCTGATGGGAGTCATAGCTCAAAAATCTAGGCAGCCCCTGCAGGAGAGAACCTGTTTTCTTTGTACCCAGAGACCAGTACCATCATTCCATCTCTGAATTAGTGAATTTCATAGCTTAACCATGTGCCGTGTGAAGAAGTCCCTTTTTTCCCTGTCCTGAAACTTCCAGCATCTGGGGATGCTTCCCTGGAAAGAGATCCAGATGTGAAACAGCGGATTTGTTGCTGACTACCTCCAGGATCAGAGGCAACAGTTCTCTGGGACCTCAGCTGAAGATACATGGGATTAACCCCAGGACCTTCTGCTTGGAGAGCTACAGCTGGTCCGATTGGTGGAAGAACCACATACACCTGCCCTTGCAGGTGAGAGCAGAATAAAACCACGAGATAAATAAATGGGTGGGGCTGCTTGACAACAGTAGCGACAAGAAAATTTGCCCTCTACATTGCAGGCTTTAGGGAAAAGGTGCTATTAGCCATTGACTCAGGAGAGCAGTCAGAATTCCTCAGTGTGCATGAGAGGGGCACATTCCACAAGTAGGCAGATCTTTCCCCGTTTTGGTGCATTGCGTAAAGGTAAAGGGACCCCTGACCATTAGGTCCAGTCGTGACCAACTCTGGGGTTGCGGCGCTCATCTCGCTTTATTGGCCGAGGGAGCCGGCGTACAGCTTCTGGGTCATGTGGCTAGCATGACTAAGCTGCTTCTGGCGAACCAGAGCAGCGCACGGAAACGCCGTTTACCTTCCCGCCAGAGCAGTACCTATTTATCTACTTGCACTTTGACGTGCTTTTGAACTGCTAGGTTGGCAGGAGCAGGGACCGAGCAACGGGAGCTCACCCCGTCGCGGGGATTCAAACTGCCGACCTTCTGATCAGCAAGTCCTAGGCTTTGTGGTTTAACCCACAGCGCCACCGTTGTCCCATTGCATTGCATATGGTCTCCCAAATTAGCCACAGAGGCGTAAGGAGCTCTGATGGGACTTTACTTGGGTTATCAGAGCATAGATTTTCAACCTTTTTGAGGCCACAGCTCCCTTGATCAACTACATTCTTTCTGTGGCACCCCTGTGGGGCTCATGAGCCCAGTTACGTCACCACTTGCCGGCAGAGCTGGCAGCGTCTTACCCTTTTTCAGACACCCTTGTGGAGTGTCCCCTCTGCCTCTCCCCTCCAGGCAGCTGCTACTGCTGCCCCAAAGAGAGGTGCCTCCTCATACTGCCCCATAGCGGCCTGGGAAGAGAAGGCCCCCAGCCTTAAGTGGCCCAACAGAGACTGGCCAAAGGTGGGAGGCAGCAGTGACAGCAGCAGGGCTGCTGCAACAAACAGCTGTGCAAGCCTTAATCATTAAGAGGAGGGAGGGAAGAAAAGAGGGATGGTTAATAATAATAATAATTTATTATTTATACTCTGCCCATCTGGCTGGGTTTCCCCAGCCACTCTGGGCAGCTCCCAATCAAGTATTAAAAACAATACAGCGTTAAATATTAAAAGCTTCCCTAAACAGGGCTGCCTTCAGATGTCTTCTAAAAGTCTGGTAGTTGTTTTTCTCTTTGACATCTGATGGGAGGGCGTTCCACAGGACGGGTGGCATTGCTGAGAAGGCCCTCTGCCTGGTTCAATGTACCTTGGCTTCTCGCAATGAGGGAACCGCCAGAAGGCCCTCGGAGCTGGACCTCAGTGTCCGGGCAGAACAATGGGGGTGGAGATGCTCCTACTGGACTGAGGCCGTTTAGGGCTTTAAAGGTCAGCACCAACACTTTCAATTGTGCTCAGAAACGTACTGGGAGCCAGTGGAGGTCTTTCAAGACTGGTGCTATGTGGTCTTGGTGGCCGCTCCCAGTCACCAGTCTAGCTGCCGCATTCTGAATGAGTTGCAGTTTCCGGGTCACCTTCAAAGGTAGCCCCACATAGAGGCCAGTGTTGCCCGCAGCACCCCTGACCATCATTCAAGGCACCCCAGAGTGTCACGGCACACTGGCTGAAAACTACTGTATTGGGGGGTCACTTTTGTGTTCATAGCAGACACCCAGATGCATACAACACATTATACTGTCATCTTCATAGCGTTCCTTACAATTCTAGAAAACCCACAAGGATTCACAGAACTAGCCTCTCCCAAGTCAGAATGAATGGAATAACAACAATAATAAAAACCAATAATAAAAACCAAACCAGCCAACCTTAGGAAAACTCCTGTTAAAAGATTTATTGCAATAATACAATAAATTTTTAGAAAAACACACGCATCTGTTAGGTTACAACCCTACCTAGTGGGGCAAGAGGCGCAAGGTTTGCTGAAAAGGTTGGGGACCCTCAAACGTAAATCCCCTTTGGAGGGTGGAGCGCACTCATTTCAGAAGCTTCGCTCGTATCTTTTGAGGCCACTGACTCTAAATGCGCAGCCTTGCCTCTGTGGCGCCACAATTTTGACCCGCAAGATTCTCAGCCGGCTGTCTTCAGCCACAACAGTCCGCTAACGGGGAGCCTCTCTGCTCCTCGCCATTCAAGCAGAACACAATCACACCTCAATTGCACTAAAGTTTTGGGCACACACTCCCGGTTTCTCCACATAGCTATATATGTGTAAAAACATTTTTTATATATGTGTGTGTATATCTATTTATATATACATATAAAACAAAAACCAACCAGAAAAAAACCATTGTTACCCAAAAAAAAAGTGTTTCTGGAAAGGATTTGACACCCTAACATATTACAATCCTTGGGGCGCACCTTTGTGAATTCCGAGTGGATGCTACACTACGGCGCTAGAGAGGCATCGTTTTAAGACAAAGAAATCAGGACTGACAAAAGGTTTGTGGTTTACTGGCATTTCCTATTAAGAGGGTTTCCCCTCTCTTCTTTTTTAAACAAACCATAAATAAGCAGCAGAATGGATGATGGGGCAGGGAAGGGAACATACGAGTTATATTTACAAGGGGGAAAGGGCGCAGGGCCAGCTGGGAGAACCCAGCAGCTACGAGCCCAGCGTTGAGCAGCCTAACTCCTTTGCAACTAATAAAGTGCCTTCTTTCACAGGACCTCCTTCCACACATATCGTTTCGGACACAGGAGAGACTCGCAGGGCAGTGTCCCACGTTGAGCATCCTTTGAGGCAAAGACAAGTGAGCCCTGCACCACTCGGTTTCCCTCCGGTCTCTCGTAGCTGGACAAAACCTCACCGGGAGCCTGCGATGATGGAGCAGGCTGGATTACATTGCTGCTGTTCTTCTGCGTTAAGTCTTCGCGGGCTAGGAAATCCCACCCGACGGGTTTAAAACTGAAAACACTGAACCGGTGGGATCTTTGGTTTATTAACAGAAATGCGCAGAACCCCCCCTCCTGCGGGTACGTCTGCCAGGCAAGGTTCCCCACGCCACCAACTTACACTCAACTCCAGGCCAAAGTGGGACAGGCGGAGAAACAGAGCAGAAACACATCACAGAATCGAAACACCCAAGAGCCAAATATTCAGCACCAGCGGCTGGAACCCTCTCCTGAAGACTGCGTAAAAGTGCAGAAATGACCACCAGCCCAGGCCTGTTATCACAGAGGAGGAAGCCTTTTGCCTGGCACGATTTTGGTCTCGGCATGTGTGCTACTCCACAGAAGCTGATGCCCGTAGGACTGCACCACGTCCACTCTGAATCATGGCAGGAAGCATCCTTGGGCTCACACTGCTGGGAGTGGCATGGGCAGGGGGGCTGCCTGGCTGGCACCTCTTCCCCAAGGTGCACACTTGGCACTTTAGGCCGCGGTGGGGTTGCAAGAGAGCAAGGGCAGCAACAGAAACCCACAGCCAACTTCTCCCTTTATTGTTCTGTAACGCATTGGGGGTTGCTACATCGTGCCACTGGATGCTGAACTCAGGCCCAAATTTCCATGGGGGCGTGGGGACACGTGTCCCCTCCCCACCTGACTTGCACCTTTTGCTCACTCATTCCTTGCCGAGTCTTGGCCTCCATGCACACAGGGCCTACGCTGTCTCTTATACACGGAGAGATGGATTTGCATGCTCCGCATCTCCACCCACTAAGTGCCTGAACCAGGACTGGTTTTCTCTAGGGGGCTGAACAAGGAAAGGGTGCATTGTCAAAAGCCTAATTCGCGCCCCCACCCCAATTGCCAAAAGCCTGCCTAGTCAGAAACTCAACCCAGGCTGAGGTCCGAGGGGCACCGTGCTATATCCATCCAGAAGCCGAACTGGATGCAAGAACCAGGAGGGTTTCATGGGGTTTTTCACCAAGGAGGAACACAAGCCCCATTGCTCTCAAGCATGAGGAGCACAGGAAAAACAACCCACATGGGAACGTGGACCAAACGTCAAAACGAAAGTGCGGCTCCTTTGCACACAAAGAGGATTTGTGACGAGGCAAACCTTATTGTAGCAGTAGAATTGCTCTGTGTTGGCAAGTTATTACGGTCCAGGCTTTCTTTGGTGTCGGGCAGCCAGAGCAAGAAGCCAGGGAACTCTTGAGCGACTCAGCATAAAAAACGTTCTGCAACTGGATCCATAAGAGCGTGCGCGCACACACGCATACTCACACAAAGGCGGCATGACCTAACATCTATTTTCTCCCCTTTAAAAATAAATAACCTATTGATATTGAAGAAACATGATGGTTTTCTGTATTAAAATTATGGCAACGGAGATCAGAGAGCACAAAGAAATGCAGCAATCTGCACATCTTGCCAGAAGGCTCTACAAATGTGCATTTTGTGCTGCAAATTTTCTCCCCTGTGCACACTTTTAGAATAAGCACACACACACACACACAAACGTAACCCAAGAACCCTGCTGGGAACTAATCACAGGGGATGCGGTGGCCTCATGCACTGGGCAGAACTGCCACAATAGTTTTCTCTTTGAGTCTTCATGCTTCAAGATGATTTGCCAGGCCACATAACCCCAGATCTATCTCCTTTTTTTGTTTAAGGGACTAAACTAAAAAAGAAACTGAAGTTAACAGACAGGATCCTACTCCTTTCACCCTCAGCGGAACACGTGGGACTCGGAAGAGGCACAGAGTTCCGTTTTCAGGTGTCCAAAATGCGTGTCGAGAGAAAACAAGATGCAAAGTGACTGTCACGCAGTCAAGCTTGGGCAGACTGAAAGCATCTTCCAGAGGGGAGAGCGTGTTACTCAATCAGAAGTCTGACCCTTGGTGTTCCAGGCACTACTTAGCAGAATTGGGAAGGTTTACTACAGTGTTGGTGGGCGGGATGTGGGACAGGAACTCCCCCCCCCACCCCACAGAGGTCCGAG
Source organism: Podarcis vaucheri (assembly GCF_965113315.1). Classification (NCBI taxonomy): domain Eukaryota; kingdom Metazoa; phylum Chordata; class Lepidosauria; order Squamata; family Lacertidae; genus Podarcis; species Podarcis vaucheri. Next base: position 6,464,741 of record NC_138759.1, read on the forward strand.
TGTCACCCTAGCGATGTCCAGTGTACGCTTTGAACCAGGAGGTAACGGAGGCTGCGGCCGAGGAGATCATGCCTCCTGCGCTGCTGCTGGCGATGGGCTCCCGCGAGGCCAGCGTGCTCTGACTCTGAAGCATCTCCACCGTCTGCGAGGGGATGTCGCAGAACCGGGGGCTGGGCAGGTTCTCCCAGTCCGTCCCCAGGTCCGTCTCTTCATCGCTGACACGCTCGTCGCCGCTCTCGTCCGTTTCGCCGGCGCCGCTGGGGTCCACGAACTCCATCGAGTCCTCCAGGTCGGCGCTGATCTCGAACGGCCCAGACCTGCGGTCGGAAAAACGGACTCGGCTTACGGGGAAAACGACTCGCAAATCGGGACCGGCAAGAGGAACGAAGATACCTTTTGCAGGAGAATGGCAGAGCTTTGCTACACTTACAAGCTCTCCAGAAAAAGGTTTAAACCGGGCACCCCCAAACTCGGCCCTCCAATGGGACTACAATTCCCATCATCCCTGACCACTGGTCCTGTTAGCTAGGAATGATGGGAGTTGTAGTCCCAAAACAGCTGGAGGGCTGAGTTCAGGGGTGCCTGGTTTCAACTGACTGGTGGATAATAATGCTGTAAGCTGTGGTATAGGGACAGGAATCCAGGTTCTCATAATATTTGGGAAGGTCTCCAGCGAAATTTGAAGAACACAAGTAAGGGAAAGGGTGTCACAGTCTAACCCTTTGAGGCCAGGATTGGAGCTGAAGGGAAACCAAAGGAACTAAGTTTGCTGGGAAAGGCCCTAACCCCTCCCTACCATGGTGAACCACAGACACACTCTCCCATATTAAGGATACATTGCAGTCTGGCCAAAGGACCCAAGGGGGCTGGGGAGCAGGGCTGCAGAGGAGGCCTGGCCTGGGAAGAGCCCCAGGGTGAGAGATATAGACTTGGATGGCTACATTCAGCCCCCAAGCCTGAAATTCGTCTCCCCTTCAGGTAGAAGGTCCAGCTCAGCTTGTGGATGCAGATTTCCCTCCAAGCCACAGAGGGTTGCTGCCAGCCAGAGCGGATTCTCCTAGGCTATGTGGACAGCTGCTCCAGTTCAGTATAACACAGTTTTAGTTGCTGAATTCGGCACTCTGTTCAGTTGTCATGGTCCCATTTCATAGCTCAGGGAAAGCTGAATTAGGAAAGGAGGCCCTGAGGGAGCAGAGGGAGGGAGGAGGTATCCTGGTGGCAGAGGGATGGGGAATAATAATAATAATAATAATAATAATAATAATAATAATAATAATAATTTATTATTTATACCTTGCCCATCTGGCTGGGCCTCCCCAGCCACTCTGGGCGGCTTCCAAAAATATATATATTAAAATACTGTAATACATCAAACATTAAAAGAACGATGGGGGCGGAGACGCTCCTTCAGGTATCCTGGACCGAGGCTGTTTAGGGCTTTAAAGGTCAGCACCAACACTTTAAATTGTGCTCGGAAACATACTGGGAGCCAATGTAGGTCTTTCAAGACCAGTGTTATATGGTCTCGGCGACCGCTCCCAGTCACCAGTCTAGCTGCCACATTCTGGATTCGTTGTAGTTTCCGGGTCACCTTCAAAGGTAGCCCCAAGGAGAGTGCATTGCAGTAGTCCAAGTGGGAGATAACCAGAGCATGCACCACTCTGGCGAGACAGTCCGCAGGCAGATAGGGTCTCAGCCTACGTACCAGATGGAGCTGGTAAACAGCTGCCCTGGACACAGATTTGACCTGTGCCTCCATGGACAGCTGTGAGTCCAAAATGACTCCCAGGCTGCGCACCTGGTCCTTCGGGGGCAGAGTTACCCCATTCAGGACCAGGGAATCCTCCACACCTGCCCGCCTCCTGTCCCCCCAAAATAGTACTTCTGTCTTGTCAGGATTCAACCACAACGGGAAGGCTGCGCCAGGCTTAGAAGTGGCACAGAAAGGGGACAAGGAGGGCGAGGTGGTGATGGCAGGGCACAAAAAGAGGCTGGAAGCTGCCTCTTACCTTCCCAAATGTTCTGTCTTGGGGCTGACCAGGTACATCAGGTTCCTGAGTGTATGCAGAGGATGGAGGAGGTCTAAGTTTACGTGCTGGAAGAGGAAGAAAGCAGAACATCCATCAGGCAAAATGTGCTGAGACGAGGAAGGGAAAGAGTGAAGCCACCCGAGAGGTTAAAAAAGAAAAAGAAAAACCGCATTCACTGTACCTGAGAAAAGCAAAGGTAAAGGATATTGGCGTTCAGCTTTTTCACTGCCCACGTGAACTTCCTCCTGCTGAGGTTTTCCCCACAGAACTCACTGCAAGACACGTTAAAAACACATGCACAAACTGAAGAGAGAGCTCTCAAGAAAAGCATCCTCTCCTGTTAGCCTTCTGCAACGCTAGCAAATCAACCAAATCTTGGCAAAACGATGGCTTTTATTCGGCCAGTTGGCAGGAAAGGGAAAAGCGTGCATCTTGCCCATCTCCATTTCTGGAAGGAGGCAAAACTAACTGTTCGGGCACTTCTTCCATGCAGAAATAATAATAATAATAATAATAATAATAATAATAATAATAATAATAATAATAATAATTTATTATTTATACCCCGCCCATCTGGCTGGGCTTCTCCAGCCACTCTGCGAGGCTTCCAACAGAATATTAAAATACAATAGTCTATTAAACATTAAAAGTTTCCCTAAACAGGGCTGCCTTCAGATGTCTTCTAAAAGTCTGGTAGTTGTTGTTCTCTTTGACATCTGGTGGGAGGGTGTTCCACAGGGCGGGTGCCACTACCGAGAAGGCCCTTCGCCTGGTTCCCTGTAACCTCACTTCTTGCAGTGAGGGAACCTCCAGAAGGCCCTTGCAGCTGGACCTCAGTGTCCGGGCAGAACAATGGGGGTGGAGACGCTCCTTCAGATATACTGGACCGAGGCCGTTTAGGGCTTTAAAGGTCAGGACTAACACTTTGAATTGTGCTGGGAAGCATACTGGGAGCCAGTGTAGGTCTTTCAAGACTGGTGTTATGTGGTCTCGGCGGCCACTCCCAGTCACCAGTCTAGCTGCCGTGTTCTGGAAGGAATCCCTTTGAGAGGGGAAGGTTAACTCAAAGCTGCAGGCCATGCCACCCAACCCGTATGCATTCACCTCTCTCTCTCTCTCTCTCTCTCTCTCTCTCTCTCTCTCTCTAGGTCCTGTTCAATAAGCAGAGACCCATGACCAGGTTTCCCAAACCAGAGCGGCCAGCTGGTTTTTTTGGACTACAACTCCCATCATCCCTAGCTAACAGGAGCAGTGGTCAGGGATGATGGGAGTTGTAGTCCAAAAACAGCTGGAATCCCAAGTTTGGGAAATGTTGCACAAGAGGTCCCTCCCTATACCTAGAGAACACACCCAGGAGCAGCTGTTGGTGCTTTCTGTTTTCTGCGGGAGACAAATGCAAAAAGAAATGGTGAAATCCACACCGCTCTCAAATATCTCCATTTTTTGCTTCCTCTCCGGTGCTACCACACGGGCCTTGGGGAGCTAAACGTGCTTCACGTATAAAGGTAAAGGTACCCCTGGCCATTAGGTCCAGTCATGGCCGACTCTGGGGTTGCGGTGCTCATCTCGCTTTATTGGCCGAGGGAGCCGATGTACAGCTTCCGGGTCATGTGGCCAGCATGACGAAGCTGCTTCTGGCGAACCAGAGCAGCGCACGGAAACATCGTTTACCTTCCCGCTGGAGCAGTACCTATTTATCTACTTGCACTTTGACATGCTTTCAAACTGCTAGGTTGGCAGGAGCAGGGACTGAGCAACGGGAGCTCACCCTGTCACGGGGATTCAAACTGCTGACCTTCTGATTGACAAGTCCTAGGCTTTGTGGTTTAACCCACAGCGCCACCCACGTCCCTTGCTTCACATATAATCCCTTGCAATTGTTACAACGTGCAATTGTACAGTGAGTCCAGGTGTTCAGCTGCATTGCATCTACCCTGTGGAAAAGGGGGTCTTTCCGAAATGTTGCACGCGGAGAAATTCCCACAGTGTCAACTGGGGTTCATGCACTTATAGACCTGGTGCTCAAAACACACAATGCTCCCCTCGCGCCGCCCGCCAGGTTATTCCAAGACAACTTGCCTGTTGTACAGCTTCTTGGGAAGGTTAACGTCAAGTATATGCGACAAAATGTTGACAAGCTGAGTTGCATAGCACAGGGCAGCACTGATGGTGTAAGCAGGGTTGTTATGCTCCATGTCTGGAAGGGAAACAACAACAACAGGCCCTCCATCAAAAGGTTGTAAAAGGGCTCCCCCCCCCCAGGAGTATCAACTATATACGTCTCCCCAAGAAACAGCCCCATCAAGAAGGGATCCTTAGATCCCGGTGCAGCATAATAGTTAGGGTGCCGAACTAGGACCTGGGAGATCAGGGTTCAAATCACCGCTTGGCCATGAGCCCTCAGTTTTGGGCCAATAACTGCCTCTCAGCTCAGCCTGGCTCGCAGGGGTGTTGTGGGGATTAGAGAGGAGGGGGAGAACCACGTAGGCTGCCTTGAGCTCCTTGGGAGAAAAGGGTAGGGTAGGAATGCAATAAACGAATACAGTAGTACCTTGGTTCTCAAACACCTTGGAACCCAAACACTGCAAACCCAGAAGTAAGTGTTCTGGTTTGCGAACTTTTTTCGGAAGCCAAACATGCTCTGTTTTGAGTGCCACGCTTCTGTTTTGAGTGTTATGCTGAGATCTGTTTTGCTATTTATTTTGCATTTTTTGTGTGGAACCCAATTCAGCTACTGATTGGTTGTGTGACTGCAGTACATTGTTTACTGCTTTCATTTTATGGATCAATGGTCTCATCAGATAGTAAAATTCATGTTAAATTGCATTTTTAGGGGTTGCTTTTAAAAGTCTGAAACGGATTAATCCATTTTGCATTACTTTCTATGGGAAAGCGTGTCTTGGTTTTGGAACGCTTTGGTTTTGGAACGGACTTCCGGTACGGATTAAGTTTGAGAACCAAGGTACCACTGTATGGAGGGGTAGAGATGTCAGGGAAGCACATAGCCTGCACATAACTTCAACTCACTTTGTCCATGGCTGTGATGTGAACCCTGAATTCTGCCCAGCTCTATCTCAGGGCCCCTGGGACTTTTGCTTCCACCCACCCACGGACAGGACACAAACAAAAATTAAAACCGTGTTGCGAAACGGTGTATGAATTATACAAGTTATTTATCTTCTCTGAACCGTGAGTCACAAATCCCAAACCCTAGCTGACATTTTTGCTGCTGTTCCAGCTTCTGAGAGTTCTGCAGGAGAGGGATTTGCCGGCATGTTGCAACAACCATGCTGCTAAGAAATTTGCTCTGCCTTTTTTTTTCCAACCAGGAAAGAAAGGAAAAGGAAAGGAAGCCAAGATTCTTAGGGAGTTGAATTTTGTGCCTGGACCTGTGCTCCACAGCTTTGTGTGGCTGCAGAATCGCAACCGACGGGGGAGCCCTGCTGACGCACTCCCAGGCTTCCCTAAATTCAGTCTAAGCTACATGCTCTGCATTGATGTTAACCACATAATCTGAGTGAAGGAATGAGCAGAGGCTTACTCCCAATGAGCTTAACTTCAGCCCAGCCAGAGGCTCTGTGGAATTTTTTTTTACCTGGCCCTTGAGTGGTCTTCTTCTCTTCCACCCAGTTGTAGTAAGCAGAATAATCTCCGTTGTTGGGAAGAGTGATCCAAGGCCCCGCGATGCCTATGCTGGTGTCTCCGTTGTGGTCGTCACACACCCATCGCCCGGACAGGTAGGTGGTCCTCCTGGCTTCCGCAAGCTTGCTCACAGTGCTAGAAGTCATGGCGTTGTCGCTCTCGGACGACATGTCTGCGGGGTCCCTGGAATAAAGGCAAGATGCTGAATGGCGGTCTATAAAGAAGGATACAGGGACACGGGTGGCGCTGTGGGTTAAATCGCAGAGCCTAGGGCTTGCCAATCAGAAGGTTGGCTGTTCGAATCCCTGTGACAGGGTGAGCTCCCGTTGCTCAGTCCCTGCTCCTGCCAACCTAGCAGTTCAAAAGCGCATCAAAGTGCAAGTAGATAAATAGGTACCACTCCGGCAGGAAGGTAAATGGCATTTATGTGCGCTGCTCTGGTTCGCCAAAAGCGGCTTAGTCATGCTGGCCACATGACCTGGAAGCTGTACGCCGGCTCCCTTGGCCAATAAAGCGAGATGAGCGCCGCAACCCCAGAGTCGGCCACAACTGGACCTAATGGTCAGGGGTCCCTTTACCTTTTAGGGAAGGATACAGCCACCCCCACTAGCGGCTGCTACTGGTGTCCCCTCCGTGAACTGGGGCAAACTGTGCTCAAGGGACTCAGAAACTGGGCAGAACGTACCGAAATAAATGAACTCCTTGGGACATCGGCCCAGGAGTCCAGCTTTCCCTCTAAAAAGTGGGAAAAGAAAACATTGTGGCTAAAACGAAGCACATTGCTTTCAGTGGAAGAAATAAACCCATGCTAACATCATCTCCCTTAGGCAGAAAGTGCTTAAAATCGAACATTTAAGGAATTAGCTTCTGTCAAAGAAAAGGTGAAAACAGGCGTAAGACAAACAGGTGCTGAGGCTGCAACCCCAAGCAAACTAATTATCCCCACCCAACCAGCCACCTAGAAGCCACCCTTTAGACCACGCAGGGTAAAACGGTGGAAAATTAAGAACCGCACATGTCCCCTTGAGCAGGATAAGCCTATATGGGATAGCTGAGTCGGCAGAGCATGGGACTCAAGCCCATTCTTGCACTGCAGGGAGTTAGACTAGGAAGCCCTTGTGGTCCTTTCCAACGCTACAATTCTTTATTATTATAATACAATCGTAACTCGGAAGTCGAATGGAATCTGTTCCGGAAGCCCGTTTGACTTCTGAAACGTTTGGAAACCAAGGCGCAACTTCTGATTGGTTGCATGCCTGATTGTGCAGGCGTGCCGAAAACAATACCGGAAGCTGTACCGGACGTTCGGCTTCCAAAAAGACGTTCGAAAACCGGAACACTCACTTCCCGTTTTTGATCGTTTGGGAGCCAGAACGTTCTGTTGGGACATTGCCTACGTGCTTCTGTACAGCTTGGCAGACTGAGCAATTAGTAAGTTGGCTGAAGGCCAGGGAGACTGAGCAGGGGGAGTTTCTACCTGGAGACATGGGAGCCTTGGCTCCAGCTCTGCTATTGGATGAGGTCGCCCATTTAAGCAGAATGACCCATGACTTCTCTGTGTGTATGGGAGAGTCTTGGAGCGAGTTGAAGTTTTGTTGAGAGAGAGAGAGAGAGTTAAGATCCATATCTTTAACTTGTATATAGTAACTTGTGAGTCTGCTGTTGTACACAATAAATCTCTAAGAAACCAAGTTACTAGTAGGCAGCATTTTGTTCCTGATCATCCTGCCAGCTTGCAAACAAACGTTTCCAGAAAGTCTGCATACACTCTGAAGTTTTCAACACATTCAACTCCCAAGGCGCTCGGGAACCGGGGTACGACTGTAATAATGTTATTGTTTGTACGCAGCCCATTTGACTGGGTTGTCCTAGTCAGAATTCTTTGATCCTAAGATAGAAACGTAGTAACTTTTATAAAATGAAGCCCACTGCAGCTCAAAGGGACTTTCACCCAAGTAAACGTGATACCTTTGCACTGTGGAGAGTGTATTAACTTATGGTCTGTGTGTGTGGTTTGGGAGCTGCACGGCCAGGGAGAAAGAAATCCTGCCCAGGGTTGTAAAGACTGCAGAGAGAATAATTAGGCGCACTCTTCCCACCTTGGATCAAATCTATGCTGCCAGGTGCCATAAGAAAGCGGCAGAGATAGTGCAGAATAGTGCGCACCCCAGAAATGATCTCTTTCAGCTTCTGCCTTCTGGAAGAAGGTATAGGGTTATAAAGGCCAGGACTAGCCGCCTGAGAAACAGTTTCTACGCAAATGCAATTCTGGTTCTAAACACAGCATAAGGGGTCTTTACAGTATAGTGTATTTTAAAATGGGGTTTCAGAGTTTTTAGGGGGTTTTGAATGTTTTATGTAGTTTTTCAATTTCATTGTTCTGCATAGGACAATGACAATAAAGATACAGTGGTGCCTCGCAAGACGAAAAGAATCCGTTCTGTGATTCTCTTCGTCTAGCGGTTTTTTCGTCTTGCGAAGCAAGCCCATTGAAGGATTAGCGGATTAGCGCTATTAGCGCTATTTAGCGGCTTATCTGCTGATCGGATCAGCTGATAAGCAGTTTAGTGGCTTAGAAAAAGGGGGGGAGAAGGAAAAAAACCAGCAGGAACTCGCAAGACATTGTCGTCTTGCGAAGCAAGCCCATAGGAAATTCGTTTTGCGAAGCACCTCCAAAACGGAAAACTCTTTCGTCTAGCGAGTTTTCCGTCTTGCGAGGCATTCGTCTTGCGGGGCACCACTGTATCGTATCCTATCGTATTCTGGTTTGGGTACATACTGGGTGACGTCAAGAGGGAGAAGGACCATTTCAACACAACCCCTTGTCCCCACATTCCCATGGCCTTCCAGTTGCCACCAGGTTTCCTGCCCACAGCTTTGCAGCCAGATGAGGATGGATATAAATAACAAAATTATTATTGCTACTAAACCCCACAAAAGAGCACACGTATGCCTCTCGCCTGCTGCATCTTGCAGACCGAGGAAGGGAGCACCGTCTACCGAGCGAGCAGCTCACCGCACTGGTTCGGCAGCTGCCCCTTCCTTCCCTACCTCATGCCAATCTTCACCTCCTCGATAGGGAAGATGACGGAGGTGAGTTCCAGGACATGCAAGCGCCGGAGGCCTGCAAGGTGCTCGTGCTGGCTTCTCAGGTCGTAGTTCCTTTTCTCCACCAGCTCTCCCAGCTTGCGGTTGTGCCTCTGGATCTTCTCCTTCTTCTCCTGATGCCGCTGGGCCCTGCGGTACAGCTTCTGGTTCTCGTCCTTAATTCGGAGAAGCCACTCGGAGTCTGGGGCAGAGCAAAGGCAACGGTTAGCTTTCGGGGTGGAACTGTCGTTTCTTCAAACTGGCGCTGCAACCGGCTCATTCTTTCGATCAGAGATGGCCAGTCCTAGGCAATAGCTTTGATTTTTAGCTTCAACTTGATTTTTTTCCAGCTGTTAACTTGTGATTAATAAAAAAGGGTTAGTTACATGGCTCTAGCAGGAGGGACGCAGGTGGCGCTGTGGGTTAAACCACAGAGCCTAGGACTTTCTAATCATAAGGTCGGTGGTTTGAATCCCTGCGACGGGGTGAGCTCCCGTTTCTTGGTCCCTGCTCCTGCCAACCTAGCAGTTCAAAAGCATGTCAAAGTGCAAGTAGATAAATAGATACCGCTCCGGTGGGAAGGTAAACGGCGTTTCTGTGAGCTGCTCTGGTTCGCCAGAAGCGGCTTAGTCATGCTGGCCACATGACCTGCAAGCTGTACACTGGCTCCCTCGGCCAATAAAGCGAGATGAGCGTCGCAACCCCAGAGTCGGCCATGACTGGACCTAATGGTCAAGGGTCCCTTTACCCTCACATTGCTCTAGCAGTTGTTTCCCCAACTTGCTTCCCCAGCTGTTGTTGGACTACAACTCCCATCATCCCTGACCACTGGTCCTGCTAGCTAGGGATGATGGGAGTTGCAGTCCAACAACTGCTGGGGACCCACTGCTCTCATGGTTATAACTGGTTGCTTGAACCACTTTATGCCAACTGAAAGGGCCCCCTCAAACGTGCCCAATGCTATTCCGCTACTGAGGATTACAGTGGAAGACTTACAAACAAAGGCCAAACTTTCTTTTGGGGAAGTTGCCTGCCATTACTGATCTTATCATCAAAGAAGCCCAGATAAGCTTCTGGGGAATGCTAAGGTCGCATAGCATGCTTTGCAAAACTGTTCAGCTATGGGAACAGGAGTGCCCCAGAGTCTGCCAAAGCTTTTACTGAGGAAGAAGAGGAGGAGGGGAGGTGTTTGGACTTGATACCCCGCCAGTGTGGTGTAGTGGTTAAGAGCAGTGGACTCGTAATCTGGGGAACCGGGTTCGCATCTCCGCTCCTCCACATGCAGCTGCTGGGTGACCTTGGGCTAGTCACGCTTCTCTGAAGTCTCTCAGCCCCACTCCCCTCACAGAGTGTTTGTTGTGGGGGAGGAAGGGAAAGGAGAATGTCAGCCGCTTTGAGACTCCTTCGGGTAGTGATAAAGTGGGATATCACATCCAAACTCTCTCTTTCACTCCCCTTAAGGAGTCTCAAAGCAGCCAACAATTTCCTTTCCCTTCCTCCCCTACAACGAACACTCTGTGAGGTGAGTGGGGCTGAGAGACTTCAGAGACTAGCCCAAGGTCACCCAGCAGCTGCAGGTGGAGGACCGGGGAAGCAAACCCGGTTCACCAGATTACGAGTCCGCCGCTCCTAACATCTGCACCACGCTGGCTCCCAGCACAAGCATCACTTACTTCGTGCCATTTCTTCGTTCTCCTTGCAGATCGTTTGCTTCAGCTGCTCAACCCTCATTTTGCAGGACATTATTTTCCACCTCTGAAAGAAACAGAGCAAGCAGAGGAGTTGCCCCCAAACCCACCACCTCAACAGCCTTAATCAACCAATCAGATTTGTTTCAGGGCCCAAAGGAGCAGCACCTATGATGGGGCTATTTATTATCCCCTGAACTGCACACTGCAATGTTTTCAATCAAGAGGCTTCTTGAGCCCCTCACTAGGTATAAACATTAAATTACCGTGACCCAGAGTAATCCTGGGGCTGGCTGAGTGTGGTAATTCAGTGCGAGAACAGCACTTTTTGCTTTCCCCAAAGGCATTATTATTTTAGGGGCAAGTGAGACAACAGATACATCTATTCTCTCAACCAAATTCGCCTTCAGCAAAAAAGTTATAGGTCTTGCTTATCTGCCAGCTATTTGGGCATTGCCTTGGAAACAGAAAGACTGGATGGAGGCTAGAACAGACAGATATTTTTACACCTTCAGAAGAAAAAAGAAATTCCAGCCAAAGTAGCTGTAATTAAGTTCTGTCTTTCGTCCAATGAACTCAAACCATTGCACATGGTCCTTTTCCAGTTCCTGCTTTCTCCTTGAAACAGCCCTGAGAGGTAGGTTAAGCTGGGAGCAAGTTTGACTGGCCCAAGGTCACCCAATTGGGCTTCTTGGCTGAGTCGGGATTTGAACTCAGGTCTCTCAGGTCCTAGTCCTACACTTTAAACACTACATTGCACAGGTGGAAGCATAGGATGAAAGCAACTCTCCTTTGCTAAACTCAACAGGTACAAGACATCCAACAAATTTAAGGGTATCCGATCACCCCTTTTAAAATGTAGGTTTACTCTGGCAACTGGTAGAGCATGAGCCTCTTAATCTCAGGGCTATGGGTTCAAGCCCCAAGTTGGGCAGAAAGATTCCTGCACTGCAGGGGGTTGGACTAAATGACCCTCGAGGTCCCTTTCAACTCTACAATTCTATGATTACAGGGCACTGTGCTCTGTAATGCGTTTGTGTTTATCCTTCTCTGAAAGGATCATTAAATGCCCAAAAGGGAGCTGAGGTTTAGGGATCAACCTTACAGGGTTGTTGCATGGCTTACCAAGATAATGAGGATATTGTGCTTCGAAAACTTGGGGGGGGGGGAGAGGAAATGTTATATAAATGCAAAATATTACTACTGGACTGAAGCTGGTGCCCCACGGTACAGCCCCACACTCCCCTGGGTATGCATGCACAAGAGACCCACAAGGGCAGGGCTGATATGCGGTTCCTTCTCATGTGAAGAAAACTGCAAGGGTCTACACTGAAAAGTGGTCGCTGCGCTTCAATGTGAACTGGAAAACTTCCACAGGACTCACCAGCTGGTCAGTTATCCATTTCCCCTCCATAGCTTTTAACAACCTACAAGAAGAGGGGAGCGGAAGGAGCAGAAGATTAGCTGGCAACCAGAACCACACTTTCAGCAAACATCAGAGGTTCGAAAGACGACCTGCCTGTGCTTTAAGCCAACCAAAGTAGGTAAAAGAAACTGAACTGGGACTTACTGGGACTGGAATTCGTGCTGCTTGTTTCTAAGGTGCTTCAATCTCTCCTTCTTTTCAGAAAACCTGGAAAAGAAAGAAGTTCAAAGTTGTGGAAGGTGAAGGAGGTCTGCTGTTTGATGGCTCAGCCTATGTGTTTGTTTTTTAAATCTCCATACAGCACTTTGAAATTTAGGTGCTTTATATACCTTAGCTTTATATATCTAAGGGACGTGTGTGGCGCTGTGGGTTAAACCACAGAGCCTAGGGCTTGTTGATCAGAAGGTTGGTGGTTCAAATCCCTGCGACGGGGTGAGCTCCTGTTGCTCTGTCCCAGCTCCTGCCAACCTAGCAGTTCAAAAGCACGTCAAAGTGCAAGTAGATAAATAGGTACTGCTCCGGCGGGAAGGTAAACGGTGTTTCCGTGCGCTGCTCTGGTTCGCCAGAAGCGGCTTAGTCATGCTGGCCACATGACCCAGAAGCTGTACGCCGGCTCCCTCGCCCAATAAAGCGAGATGAGCACCGCAACCCTAGAGTTGGCCACAACTGGACCTAATGGTCAGGGGTCCCTTTACCTTTACCGTATACCTTAGCAACAGCAGAGCACCAACCTCATCAACTGAAGGAGTAAAAAGATTGATGCAACAATGTCAGACATTTTAATCAGTCAAAATAAAAAAATTCCTTCCAGTAGCACCTTAAAGACCAACTGTGTATCTGTGTATCTGAAGAAGTGTGCATGCACACGAAAGCTCATACCAAGAACTAACTTAGTTGGTCTTTAAGGTGCTACTGGAAGGAATTTTTTTATTTTGACTATGGCAGACCAACACGGCTACCTATCTGTAATTTTAACCAGTGTTAGGAAACCCCCAGGTGCCAGGCACATTTTGCAACTGACACGGGTCCACTTGCGACCACGCGGAGATCTCTGGATGGCACGTTCTGCGACTGACATCTCCACCTGGCTGAACACTCCAGCTTTCTTAAGCAGGTAAGCAAAAGAGCTTATTTGTTGTGCTGGTCTTCCACCTTTTTCTCCAAGGAGTACATAGTTCACCCTCCTCCTCAGTTAACCCCAACAGCGACCCTGCCAGGTAAGTTAGGAGGTTGCGACTAGCTCCAAGGTCACCCGGTGAGCTTCATGGCCGAGTGGGGATTTGAACCCTGATCTCCCAGGTCCTAGTCCAAGCACTATACCACCCTGGCTTCCTACAGTACTTCCACTATGCAACAGCTATACATATTAAGTAGGTAAATAAATATGAGGAAAGCAAAATGTCACTTAGAGAAGGATCTGAAATATTTCCCTTGATGCTTGAATTTGTTTTATTCTGAATTGTTTTATTAGATGTTTTAATGTGTTGTAAAGCGGTATAGAAACGAAAAGAATAGTAGTAGTAATAATAAAAAGGGCACCTAGATATTCTGTTGTGGCGACCATAGCCATGGTTTAAGGTGCCATTTTGTGATTAGCTTATATATCTGAGTTTCTAACACTGTTTATAGAGCGTTTTGGGCACAGCTGTTTGGCTTAACTTAGACCAGGAGTTTGATGAGGGGCAGCTTATGTTTCACTGGAAGACTGCCAGCCAACTTCTGATAGGTCACCTCAAGGCTGACCGTGGCCTGAACCTGCCAGATAGTCCTCATGTTCTTGAGCAGAATAAGAGATTGGGAATATGCAACCACGTGCTGTATCATTCAATGCACTACCCATGGGATTGTGGCAAAAATAGTAACAAGACTGCGGTCAGGCCACTTGTGACCTCCCACATATAATCATTTGGAAAGAGATGTGCACTCGAAGGTATACTGATGACAACTATTGGTTAAACGATTTTGAACCCTTCTTCCCTTCTGTTTCTTTATAACATTGGTATACTGTATTTAAATTTATTAGAATCATAGAATCATAGAGTTGGAATAGACCACAAGGGCCATCGAGTCCAACCCCCTGCCAAGCAGGAAACACCATCAGAGTACTCCTGACATATGGTTGTCAAGCCTCTGCTTAAAGACCTCCAAAGGAGGAGACTCCACCACACTCCTTGGCAGCAAATTCCACTGTCGAACAGCTCTTACTGTCAGGAAGTTCTTCCTAATGTTTAGGTGGAATCTTCTTTCTTGTAGTTTGGATCCATTGCTCCGTGTCCGCTTCTCTGGAGCAGCAGAAAACAACCTTTCTCCCTCCTCTATGTGACATCCTTTTATTAAGTGGTATTGTGTTTTCATCAACAGTAATTTCTGCTCATTCTTGGGAAGAAGGTCCCAAATTCCTACAATTTCCCTATCCCAATTTCTGTAACCTGAAGTATCTTTAACCCGAGGTACCAAAGTAAGAAACACAAAACACTTATTGAAATTCATTTCTTTTTTAAAAAAAGAAATCTTCCACTACTAACAGCCCATTCTACTGCTTCTCATGCCAGGCAGAAACAAGTCACAATCCCTGGCTTAAATTTAAATCTGAAATTGAAACAGGAAATGTGATTTGTTTCATCCTCAAGAAAACCACGGTCTGTAGCCAAATTCTGTTCTGAAGGGCACCAGATTGGCAAAGACTGCGTCAGCTATTATGTTACGCTATTTTTGCTAGCTCCTGGAAATAAGTATTTCCACCCCCCATGATGTACAGTGGTACCTCGGGTTACAGACGCTTCAGGTTACAGACTCCGCTAACCCAGAAATAGTACCTTGTTAAGAACTTTGCTTCAGGATGAGAACAGAAATTGCTTGGCAGTGGCAGCGGGAGGCCCCCTTAGCTAAAGTGGTACCTCAGATTAAGAACAGTTTCAGGTTAAGAATGGACCTCCAGAACGAATTAAGTTCTTAACCCGAGGTACCACTGTACTTCTCAAAACTATGACACAATACTCAAAACACCCTGCACAAAACAAGGGGAGCCGGCTGCCTTTGTTTTTACTAACGGCAGGACTTCCTGCCAAACCGTGACTCATCACCGACAATTAAATGTTAACCAAGCTCTAACTTCTTAACAAACAAAGTGTTGGAAGAACGTTTCCTGAAACAAACACTGCATTTCAGCATGAAGTATAATTCAGGAGCAGACTAACAATGAGGAAATATAAATCCTATTGAGATCCAAGTGACTCAAACTTCTGTGAAGTTAAGAGTTGAGAAGCGGGAGTTACGACAGCTATGCTATGTAATATTTCGCTCTTGTGACTTCTTCCTGTTTACAAAAACTGATTCACCCATGACATACCGTATTTTTTGCACCATAACACTCACTTTTTTCCTCCTAGACAGTAAGGGGAAATGTCTGTGCGTGTTATGGAGGGAATGCCTATGGGTGGCATGCCTACGGATTTTCCTCTTCTAAAAACTACATGCGTGTTATGGTCGGGTGCGTGTTATAGAGCGAAAAATACGGGTATGTGAAATCATAAATATGATTTATTTTAATCATACACACTCTCTCTCTCTCTCTCTCTCTCTCTCTAAAGGAACAGGTAGGCAATTTGGGGTGCTCCTGGAACCACTGCTGTTGCTTGAAACCCAGGTGGTCTCGGTGGCAGAGAGTGCTTTCTGTTACCCTTGGCCAGGGACGCGGACTTATAAAAAATATTGGGGGGGGGGGGGCGGGAAAGCTCATGAATAATAAATAAGCTCATGAATATGCAAATAAAGTGGCGCCGCCTCCTCGTGAGCGAATAGGGGAGAGCGTGCTGCGCCTATTAATCAGCTCCGAAGGAAATTGGGTGGAGCTTTTGCTCGGGAGGGAGGGCAGGAGGCATGCAGCCCGACCCTGTGCATTTGGGGCTGGGGGAGCGGCGGCGATGGCGCTCTGCTGGAGGGGCGCTGGAGATTATTGGGGGGACGGAGCCCCCCCAAACGAATTTTTGAGGGGGCTCGGGCCCCCTCAAGCCCCATGGAGTCGGCGCCTATGCCCTTGGCTGCTGGCCAAGCTGGTCCCCTATCTGGACACAGATAGCCTAACTTCTGTGGCCTATGCTCTGGTAACCTCTAGGTTAGATTACTGCAAGGTGTTAAATGTGGGGCTGCCTCTGAAGACAGCTCAGAAACTTCAGCTGGTGCAAAATTCAACAGCCAGGTTGCTCACCAAGAGGAGCTGAGCATATAACACCGATCCTGGCCTGACTGCAATGGCTGCCAATTAGTTTCTGAGTCCTAATCAAAGTGCTGGTGCTGACCTATAAAGCCTTAAATGGCTCAGGACCTCATCCAGGGCCCTTCTCTATGTCCCCCGCCCCCTTCTCAAGAGGTTCAGAGGGCAACAACATGAGAACAGGTCTTTTTCTGTGGTGTCCCTGTTTGTGGAATGCTCTCCCAGAGAAGCTCACCTGGTGCTATCATTACATGTCTTTAGGCGCGAGTCTTTCTCAGCCCTACCTGAAAATGCCAGGGACTGATCCTGGAACCTTCCGCATGCAAAGCAGATGCTCTTCCACTGATCTACTATGGCCTATCAAGGAGGGTGTTGGGACTACAAAGCTTACAAAAACCCCTCGAATTCTACGACACAGTGGTGCCTCACAAGACGAAAAGAATCCGTTCTGTGATTCTCTTCGTCTAGCGGTTTTTTCGTCTTGCAAAGCAAGCCCATTGACGGATTAGCGCTATTAGCGGCTTATCGGATCAGCTGATAAGCGGCTTAGCGGCTTAGAAAAGGGGGGGAAGGAAAAAAAACCCCGCAGGAACTCGCAAGACATTTTCGTCTTGCGAAGCAAGCCCATAGGAGATTCGTTTTGCAAAGCACCTCCAAAACGGAAAACTCTTTCGTCTAGCGAGTTTTCCGTCTTGTGAGGCATTTGTCTTGCGGGGCACCACTGTACAACATCTGCTCTTGCATCTTGCTTAAGATGCAAGGCAGAAAGTCAGCTACTGTTCCTACCATTTAGAACAGAAAGGTTCAATACTAAAACTCACAGCTTGCTTAAATTAGCAAATGTGTACGGTCACCCAGGGTCATGTAAAACGCTGTTTGTCCCTGTTACAGCACTGGCGGAATCCAACACCTGGGCAAGTACAGCCAAAAGAACTGGGAAACAATACCATCAGCCTGAAGACGACTTTATGCTGCCAGACCAGTCTGGGTTTCCTTCAGGTCTAGCAACGTAAGAACAGTACCGCTGGATCTGACTGAGTGCATCCTGTTTCACACTGGGGCAAGCCAGATCCCTTTCAGAAGCCCCTAAGCTGGCCATGAAGACCATGGACCACCCCCACAATGTTTGCCCCTGCTCCCACCAACAGATGCCCACAGGTACACTGACCCACCACAGGTAAACTGTAAGTTGTCCTGGGCACGAGAAAGCAACTAACAAAATTTAATACACAATGACAAGTTTACAAGACAGGAGTCTTGGACTCATAAATCACGGAACTGGAAGGGACCCTAAGGGTCGACAAGTCCAACCAACTGCAATGTCAGTATCCTGCCCACCAGTATCCCTGGGTGGGCTGGAACCACCAGCCTCCTGGTTAACAGCCAGACATGCCAACCCCTCGCGCCCTGAGTGGCTGGCAAGGTCTATTACCTTGACCTCAAGGGGCAGCGTCCACCTGTTGGCACCGAGCCGCAGGAGTGCCTTTGAACATGTGCAGAGAGCCGGAGCCACTTATATACAGTGGTACCTCGGGTTAAGTACTTAATTCGTTCCAGAGGTCTGTTCTTAACCTGAAGCACTTTAGCTAATGGGGCCTCCCGCTGCCGCCAGAGCACAATTTCTGTTCTCATCCTGAAGCAAAGTTCTTAACCCGAGGTACTATTTCTAGGTAGCTATGGTTTTCCCAGTAGTGATGTATGGAAGTGAGAGCTGGACCATAAAGAAGGCTGATTGCCGAAGAATTGATGCTTTTGAATTATGGTGTTGGAGGAGACACTTGAGAATCCCATGGACTGCAAGAAGATCAAACCTCTCCATTCTTCAGGAAATCAGCCCTGAGTGCTCACTGGAAGGACAGATCCTGAAGCTGAGGCTCCAAGACTTTGGCCACCTCATGAGAAGAGAAGACTCCCTGGAAAAGACCCTGATGTTGGGAAAGATGGAGGGCACAAGGAGAAGGGGACGGCAGAGGACGAGATGGTGGGACAGTGTTCTCGAAGCTACCAGCATGAGTTTGACCAAACTGCGGGAGGCAGTGGAAGACAGGAGTGCCTGGCGTGCTCTGCTCCAGGGGGTCACGAGTACCACTGTATACACTTTCTTTATCCTGGATAAAGCCTTAAGCGCAACCGGCCCCACCTGGGAAGCTGAGGTGAAAGGGGGGCTGCCGAATTTCCCGCTTGAGGAGCCCCCTCAGGAGAAGCGCAGCCAAGGGGCCCAGAGAGCCCGGGGAAGGGAAGGGGGAGAGGAGGGAGGGGAAGGGCCTGCCGCCCTCCTCCTCCGAGGCACCCACCGCTCCGAGTCCCGGCCGTCGAAGAAGACGAAGTCCCCCCCGCGGACGCACTTGGCGCAGGTGAGGCGGCGCCGCGTGGTGTTGCAGAGGGGGCAGCGCTCCACCGCCACGTACAGGCCCTCGGCCCGGGACTCCGCCTCGGCCCCGGCCTCCGCTCCCTCGGCGCCGGCGGCACTGGCGGGGGCCACAACCCCGGAGGGCGGCGGGCGCTGCTGTTGCCGCCGCGGGCGCTGCGCCGGGCCCGTCCAGCCGCCGCCCCTGGGAGACGCCATGTTTGCCGACGGGCTCGCGGCGCCCGGCGGTCACGTGGGACTTTGTTTTCAATCCGGGGCATGATGGGAAACAAAACAAGCAGCGGAGGGAGGGAGGGGACGCGCGCGGCGGGGCTTCGCGGGGGCGGGGCTTCAATGGGAAAGGAGCGGCGGTGACGCATTACGCAGAGGCGGGGTGCCATGAGGGAAGCGGCTCCCATTGGCTAATCCCAGACGGGCCTACGGGCGGAGTTTAAAGGGGAAGGAAAGGTGGTGACGCATTACGCAGAGGAGGGGTGTCACTGGAGAAGCGGCTCCCCTATTGGCTAATCCCAGAAGGGCCTACGGGCGGCGCTAAAGGAGAAGGAAAGGTGGTGACGCTCTGAGGAGGAGGCGGGGATTGATGCGGGAGAGAGGTTCCTATTGGCTGCCTCGCATCCCAATCCCAGGCAGGTGTGGGAGCGCGGCTGAAAGAGGAAGGAATAGAGGTGACGTATTTTAAGGGGCGGGGATGAATGGGGGCGGTGTTTAATGGGGAAGCGGTTTCTATTGGCTGCCTCCCTGACCAATCCAAGGCCGACTCCGTTTCCGCTGGATTTCATTCTTGCCCTCCTATGATGGATTGATTTGGGAGTATTTTCACTTTTACTTATTGAGTTGTTATTATTATTATTATTATTATTGATTATTATTACTATTTATTGTATTTTAGTGTTTTGTTGGAAGCCGCCCAGAGTTGCTGGGGAAACCCAGCCAGATGGCCGGGTTATAAATAATAATAATAGTAATAAATAATAAAAAAATATTATTATTTCTCTGCATATATATATTTTTTTTGCATAGGGTTTAAAGGTTGCCGGCTGCCGAAAGGAGAAGCTGCCTTTGGAACCACGTAAAATTAAATTTATGTGATTATGAAAGTTAAATATAAACTCAACTGCAGGCAGGGAGTTAAAAGGTTGGTTCGCGTTTGAAGCTGAATTTGTCAAATTTGCACTTGCAGGAACAACAGGAAAACCAAAAGGCAGACATTCCATAGACAAAGGAGATGGTGTTGGACTTTCGGAGGAAGAGAGGAGAACTAGCCCCGCTGTACAAAGGGGAGGGCTGTGTGGAGAGAGTCTCTTCCTTTAAATTCCTAGGAGTTTATCTCAGTGAAGACCTTACTTGGAAAATCACTACAACCCAGGTGGTTAAGAAAGCCCAGCAGAGACTCCATCTCTTCACAGTATTGCGGAAGAACGATGGCAATCAACATTTGATGATCTCCTTCTACCGGTCGCCAATAAAAAGTGTCCTTTCACGGTGCGGTACGCTGGTTTGACATCAACTGATAGGAAGTGCCTACAGAGGGTGGTGAATACAGCACAAGATATTATGGGCTGTCCCGTGAATCCGCTGGATGAAATAGCGGAAGAACGTTGCCTCAGGAGAGTGAGG
Organism: Podarcis vaucheri; assembly: GCF_965113315.1. Classification (NCBI taxonomy): domain Eukaryota; kingdom Metazoa; phylum Chordata; class Lepidosauria; order Squamata; family Lacertidae; genus Podarcis; species Podarcis vaucheri. Next base: position 6,484,812 of record NC_138759.1, read on the forward strand.
AAAATTCTCAGGTATGATTCACACCCTGGCCAGCACTTTCTTGCTCTCCTGCTCTCAGGCAGAAGATATAGAAGCATGATTAGTCACACCAACAGGGTAAAGAACAGCTTCTATCTGTGGGCTGTTAGGCTGCTGAAGGAAAAGATAACAACAGGGCAACTGACTTTCGGGTTTGGTGGGTGTGCGTCAGTAAACGAGGGGAATTAAGACTAAGAGAGCTGAGTGGGGGGTGCTTGTGTAATCACACTGTATACAAGTTGTACAAGTGACAATAAAGTATTTCAATTTCAATTCTCTGGCATCTGCACTCATCCGGATTTTACCATGTAGTTTCCCAACCAACATTGTCAGCAATATGCTAATGACACGCACCTCTGCTTCTCCTTTACAGGAGTAAATACTCCGTTTTCTCTTTCCCTGCCTCTTTCCCAGTGGTGTGGACAGACATATTTAAGACCATGTTCATGGAAGACAAACATACTCAGCTATGAGTGATCGCCAAAGAAAAAGACGACCTACTGAACTGCTGATGTGCTAGAACCAGGCCAGTTGAATGGGTCTCCTCTAAGACTAACATGCAACTTCAACCAATGTGGCTAGACTATATATTGTTTAATGAATAATTAAAAAAAAAAAAACAACCCAGTACTTTAATAGTGTGATTTATCTTTACTTTAGACAAAAATACATTTAAAAAACGGGGAACATTTCGATTTCAACAGTATTCCAAGATGCTAACCCGTTCCCTAAAGCATTCCTACAGAACTAGTTTTTGTGTTTCATATCTCTTTTATCACATTTCACAGTGGTCAAAATTCATAGCCTTTTTTCTGTACGGAATTCACAAGAAGAAGAATACGATGAAACAGACTGACGGCATCAAACTAACAGAGGATTAGAGGTATTGACTGTCAACAGTCATTTTGTGTGTTTGAGAATTTTGTACTTGATGCTAAAACTCGCCTAAACTATACAATTTATCAGAAAAAAATTAAGAAGCTTTCTTAAAGCCCTTCAGGATCGGATAGATGTTTTCAAATGCTTCATATATTTCAGAACGGTATTTGGCACCTAGGAAAAATGGTTTTGAAACGAGTATTAATAACATTCATAAGAAATGCTAGGGTGCATATGCATGCGAGTGGGAAAGAGAGACAGAAGTGACAGGACAGTGAGGAGCAATGCCCTAAAAATGTTCTCTGCCAGGAGAATAAAGGTGAAGGGGGAAATGGGGGAAAATTTTCCATAGCACAGCCCTTTTGAACTCCTTTATCAGAGTGGGATGGTTTTCGATCATCTCCACTAGACTGGTTGAAAAGCCTACCATAGTAGATGACACCTTCCTTCCTTGTCAGTTCCTGGCTTATAATGTTAATTACCATGTCAGTTTGGACAAACTGTTTTTCTAGCTCAGCTAGAAAAATTACAGGTAAAATTACGTAATTTTACATAATATACAATAAAATATTACATAATATAATAAACCACTGAGTCTTGGGCTTGCTGATCGGAAGGTCAGCGGTTTGAATCCCTGCGATGGGGTGAGCTCCCATTGCTCAGTCCCTGCTCCTGCCAACCTAGCAGTTCGAAAGCACATCAAAGTGCAAGCAGATAAATATGTACTGCTCCGGTGGGAAGGTAAATGGCGTTTCCATGCGCTGCTCTGGTTTCGCCAGAAGCGGCTTAGTGATGCTGGCCACATGACCCGGAAAAACTGTCTGCGGACAAACATCAGCTCCCTTGGGCAGTAAAGCGAGATGAGCACGCAACCAAAGAATTGTTCACAACTGGACTTAACTGTCAGGGGTCCTTTACCTTTACCTTTAATATTTTTGCAGGCTTCAGAAAAGGGCCTTAAATTCTTTTCTTCCTTATAGTTTTAGGGCAGAAGTGATGCTTAAAATGCTTTTCGCATTTCACACATCAGTAAACCGAGATGATCACACTACACTGATCTGGGTGTAAAGCTCAGCAGTTGGGCTCTCTCTCTCCTGTATAAACTTTTACAAGCAATGCATTCCAAGCATAAAAAAAAATAAAATGAAACTGTTCTTAGGCTGCAGTCCAATACCACTAACCTATGCATAAGCCCTGCTGAATTCAATGGGACTTCTGAATAGATAGGTATAGGATTGCACCGATTGTCACACGGTGCAATCTTAGTAGAACAAATGTAAGATGTCCGATTTTACAGCTCCCATACGTTTCAACAGGGCTTGCGCTGGAGATGTTTCCGATAGACTGTGCCTATAGCCTTCACATGCAAACTCCTAGGTCAATAGTTTGTGCTGTATACATCACTTACCAGTTAATACAACTTTTCCAGACACAAAGATAAGCAATACAATCCGTGGTTTGACCATTCGATAAATGAGGCCAGGAAACAGTTCCGGTTCATAGCTATTTAAGAAAGAATTAAAATGCATGAAGTTAGAAAGTCATTTGACATTGTATGTGACTAATGGGAGTGTTTTATGTGACTTTGGGGTTTAATGCATCAGAGGGGAGAGGGGAGATATCAAAAGAGCGTCTACCCTCTTTGGAAGGAAAAGGGAGGAAGCAGCTTCTGAAAAGGTCATGAGGGACACAGGTAGTCCAGGTTAGCAGAGCCAGCAAGCATCAGTGTGGAATTATGTGAGAGGATACAATATCAACACCAGGCTATGTTCATATGACCGCTTACTCAAAATCGATTGCACGCCACAATGATACAAGCCTCCATTCACAAGCAGTGTAAATGGGGCTACGTGGGGCTACCTTTGAAGGTGACCCAGAAACTACAACTAATCCAGAATGCGGCAGCTAGACTGGTGACTGGGAGCGGCCGCCGAGACCACATAACACCAGTCTTGAAAGACCTACATTGGCTCCCAGGACGTTTCCGAGCACAATTCAAAGTGTTGGTGCTGACCTTTAAAGCCCTAAATGGCCTCAGCCCAGTATACCTGAAGAAGCGTCTCCAACCCCATTGTTCAGCCCGGACACTGAGGTCCAGCGCCGAGGGCCTTCTGGCGGTTCCCTCATTGTGAGAAGCAAAGCTACAGGGAACCAGGCAGAGGGCCTTCTCGGTAGTGGCGCCCGCCCTGTGGAACGCCCTCCTATCAGATGTCAAAGAGATAAACAACTACCTGACATTCAGAAGATATATTAAGGCAGCCCTGTTCAGGGAAGTTTTTAATGTGTTACATCTTAGTGTATTTTTTAGTGTTTTGTTGGAAGCTGCCCAGAGTGGCTGGGGAAACCTAGCCAGATGGGTGGGGTACAAATAATAAATTATTATTATTATTATTATTATTATAAAGCAGCAGAGGACTAGAACGTGATCTTGCCTTGAGGGCAAAGTGCTCCCTGGTTTGCAACACCCACAAGCTATTTCAGGCATCTCCCTTGTTAAGTTGTGGGTGAACATATCAGATGACACAGCGATTCTTCAACAGCTCTTGTTTATTCAGAGGCCAGAACAGAACAGAACTGAAGGGTTCAGTCAGCCTACTTATATAGAGCTCCAGTACCATGTAATTGTAACAATTTTCTAGAACTATCCAATCACCGAACATCACTTTTGATCCCTTATTTGCATAACTATCTACAGTATCCCCCTGCTGGCCCAGGGTGAGAACTTCAGTACATAACATCCCCCAAAACAGGAAGAGCAGATGTTCTGTTTTCCTTTCCAACAGCGGCATGGATGGACGTACCTACTGAATTGCTGATGCGTGAGAACCAGGCCTTCGAGCCGGATGGGAAATCTCACATCGCAGCTGCCCACCATGTTCTGTATTTTGAAATCCAGGAATTTAGCAGGGAACCCAAGCTTCTGCACCACACGGGCGTACTTCCTGGCTGCCAGCCGAGACTGTTCTTCACTGCAGGTTCACACACACAAACACAAAAAGGGGGGTGGGGCAGAAATCCAGCCACCAAAGGTTTGAGGAGGGCGATAGGTTGGTCTGTGCTTGGCAATGGTTCCATCAGGTTAAAGCAGAAGGGAGAGATGGCAAGCAGGAACACCATCTGCTTGCCTGAGATGCCAGCTCTATCAGGCTTCCCCTCCAACAGCTGTCATTGGACAGTGCACCTTTCATCACGCTGCTGCAGAGGGAACCAAGGGAGCAGGGCCGCCCCATTGACTCTGCTGAGAGGCTGCAACTTTTGACTTCTCTCCTTGAGCCATTTCCCATCCCAGCTGGTCTAGTGGCCTGAGTTTGCTCCCCATTAAGTGGGGTTACCTGTGAAGGTGACCCGGAAACTGCAATTAATCCAGAATGTGGCACCTTGACTGGTGGCCGCCGGGATCACATAACACCGGTCCTGAGAGATCTGCATTGGCTCCCAGTACGTTTCCGATCACAGTTTAAAGTGTTGGTGCTGACCTTTAAAGCCCTAAACGGCCTCGGTCCTGTATACCTGAAGGAGTGTCTTCAAACCCATCGTTCAGCCCGGACACTGAGGTCCAGTGCCAAGGGCCTTCTGGCGGTTCCCTCACTGCGAGAAGCCAAGTTACACGGAACCAGACAGAGGGCCTTCTCGGTGGTGGCACGCGCCCTGTGGAACGCCCTCCCACCAGAAGTGAAGGAAATAAGCAGCTATCTTCTCTTTAAAAGACATCTGAAGGCAGCCCTGTTTAGGGAAGTTTTTAATACTTAATGCTGTATTGTTTTTAACACTCTATTGGGAGCCGCCCAGAGTGGCTGGGGAAACTCAGCCAGATGGGTGGGGTATAAATAATAAATTATTATTATTATTAAGTGGAATTATTTAATTGTACATCAAAATGAAAAATAACTCTGTATATGTATTGCTGCAGCTGCAACTTTGGAAAATTCCATTGAAGCTAAGCAAGAGGAACAGAGAGCCTAAGAGATTATAATTAACTTAGAATGTCTCTCTGCAAGCTCTCACGTGGAGTTTTAACTTAGATCACATGAGAAAGGTATTTGGTTGCAAATCTCCATTTTGTGTGAGTTGGTCTTTGCTCTCTCCCTGGAAGCAGCTGGAGAGAAAGGTGAAGTAATTTCATGTTTCTAAGATGTTTAACCTACGCGTGGACAAGCATATGATACTATGCAATAATTTGGGTGTAACATTACTGTTGCAAGTCTGTTTTGCAACAAGTTCTATTACTAAAGCTTTTGAACCGTATTTTTGGACTGGACAATTCTTATTTCAAGAAGGGTCCATTTTTATTCACCCTACTGCTTCCAAATGCACAATATGAATAACGCCCCCTCCCCCAATAAATCTCTTTTCCTTTTGGCTCATTTCCTTTATATTGTGGTCCTGAGGGCAGAGACAGGCTTGCTAGTGACATTTGCAAGGTACCCTGGGAGCCTTATTCAACCACACTGCGAGGTAAAATTGCTTACAAGCAAACAAAACGTTTCCCACATTATTCCAGTTGTTCCTATTTATTTGTCTGTCAGGACAGACCCTATTTCTTGGTACTTGTTCAGAGCTCTTGTAAAGTTATAACGGGGGCCTGAGAATTGGGGTGTTGCAAGCATGTCTCCATTTTCTTCTGTGAAATGTGCAATGTAAACGTTATTCAAATCAAACAAATATGTACGTGCTGACTTTCAACCATTTATTACAGGCTTTCTGCTATCCTTTGGGAGGGGCAGAGAACTATGTGAGCAGTGAAAAGCCCCCCCTCTAAACATTGTATATCCTACTAATCGCAACCCGGCCTCCAGTAGTTCACTTGCATCATCCACAACACTTCCAACCCTTATATTACAGGGTCAGATTTAAGGTGCTGGTTTTGACCTTTAAAGCCCTTCACGGCCTAGGACCCTCGTACCTACGGGACCGCCTCTCCCGGTATGCCCCACGGAGAGCGTCAAGGTCCATAAATAGCAACACCCTAGTGGTCCTGGGCCCTAAGGAAGTCAGATTAGCCTCAACCAGAACCAGGGCCTTTTCAACACTGGCCCCGGCCTGGTGGAACGCTCTGCCTCATGAGACCAGGGCCCTGCAGGATCTGATTTCTTTCCACAGGGCCTGTAAGACAGAGCTGTTCCGCCTGGCCTTTGGCTTGGAGCCAATTAGATTCCCTCCCCCTCTTTCTTTTTCCTTTTTCCTTTCTCCTCCTGTGATGAGGCTGCTTTTTAATACTTTAATGTTTCAATATTTTAATGTTGTATTTTAATCTTGTTTTTTTTAAGTTGTATTCATTCAACTTGTTTTTATTATTGCTTGTTAGCCTCCCTGAGCCCGGCCTTGGCTGGGGAGGGCAGGGTATAAATAAACATTATTATTATTATTATTATTATTATTATTATTATTATTATTATTTTCAGAGTCACATGGCTAGGCAAAATGTATTTTAAAAGGAAGGAGAGAAAGAAAGCTAAGATTTGTAGACAGCTCAGTCCTGCCCGCCATGTCGGTGCCCCGTTTATTCTGGGTTCATAGTAAAGTCCCACCTTTTCGCTCCTGTGCAGACCATTTTGCCGGAACTAAATATGAGGGCCGTTGTCCTTGGTTCTCGAATTCTCATGATCACAGCAGCAAACCTCTGAAGTTCAGAAAAAAAAACCAGATTACCACCTTGTGAATCTGTTTTAGACAAGTGCCTCTGGCAGTATCTTATGAAATACAGAGATTTGACCCGACAGGTGCACTCTGCGCATGCTCATCCTTCTCATTTCTGAGGCTCTTGCAATGGAGGAATCTACACGACCTGTTTTCCACAAGCCCTTTCTATTATTACATTTATATGGCACCTTTTCTAGCAAGGAGTTCAAGGCTGTGTACAAGGTTCTCCTCCACCCCAGTTCATCCTCACAACAAACCTGTGAGGTCGGCTAGGCTGAGAGATAGTGACTGGCTCAAGGTCACCCAATGAGCTTCATGGCTGGGTGGGGATTCGAACTGTGGTCTCTCAAAGTCATAGTTCAACATTGTAGAATTGGATGAGACCACGACGGTCATGTACTCCAACCTTCTGCAATGCAGCAATCTTTTGCCCAACGTGGGGTTCAAACTCATAACCCTGAGCTTAAGAGTCTCATGTTCTACCGACTGGGGTACCCCAGCACCTCCATCTCTAGAGTCCACCAAGTCTGAGCCCAACCAGAATCTCAAAGGGGCAGTGGCGTAGCGTGGGTTGTCAGCACCCGGGGCAAGGCAAGTAATTTGCGCCCCCTAACCCATGGATTTGCGCCCCCTAACCAGTGGATTTGCGCCCCCTAACCCTACCCCCCAGATGTTGCGGCCGGTGCGGCCGGCCCCCCCTGCACCCCCCACGCTACACCACTGCAAAGGGGAACAATTTCTCAGAGGCATGGCACCAAACAGCTTCCCTGGGGCTTACCTTTGGGTTGAATTCTGCATTCCTAGCTTGAAGGGCGATGTTCTTGAGGTCTAGCTTACAAGCCAAGTTTACAGTGGCCACTATATTCCTAGGAGAACAAGGGAGAAACATTGCACATTGAAGACTTCATTTACGAGGGGATGCAACAGATTGACAAAGGTGCCTTTAGTGCTTAGAAGTGGCATGGATAAGTTCATGGGATGCATAAAAAATAATTAGAAGTCACTTGAAAGTAATAAATAGGCTAAGTATTAGTATAAGAATGTGTTGTAAAACATTAAGGACTAGAATACTAATAAAAGAGAGGAGGATATTAAATGGAAGAAGTCAATTTCAATAGAAATATGATTTTAGAGAACTGTTACAAGGGGATACAATGAAATTCAGTTAGGGGGGACCTGAGGAAGTCAATTAACAATGTAAGGCAATTTGGGTTTCGGAAGAAATAATTCTTTTTATGTTTTTCTTTTGTTCTGTAATGTGTTTTCTTTTGCTGTTTTTTGTAATGTCTTTTTTTTCTTATAAATTTTGAAAAGTAATAAAAAAAATTTTTGGGGAAAAAGTTCATGAGATGCATCACAGCAAATCTGCCATTCCTTTCAGTACTGAGCCATAAATTGAATGTCCATCATACTCCTCCTCCTCCTCCTCCTCTTCTTCTTCTTATTTCTAGATGCAATTGGTTCAGGGAAATCAACCAACATCTGTTGGGATTGCATAAATTTGACCCTGCTAGTTTGGGAACATTCACACAACACAGTGGTACCTTGGTTTAAGAACAGTCTGGTTTAAGAACGATTCGGTTTACAAACTCTGCAAAACCGGAAATAGTGTCTTGGTTTGAGAATGTGTATCTGAAGAAGTGTGCATGCACACGAAAGCTCATACCAAGAACTAACTTAGTTGGTCTTTAAGGTGCTACTGTAAGGAATTTTTTTATTTTGGTTTGAGAACTTTACCTTGGTCTAAGAACAGAAGCCGAATGGTGGATGGGGAACTGGCGGCAGGAGGCCTCATTAGGGAAAGCGCGCCTTGGTTTAAGAATGGTTTTGGTTTAAGAACGGACTTCCAGAACGGATTAAGTTCGTAAACTGAGGTACCACCGTACATTCAAAGCACCCCCAATGCACATTTTAAACATAGAACCTTAAAGTTAAAGATAAGCAAACAAGAGTGAAGAGAATGGGTTGCCATTGCTTAGCAACCTGGAGGCAGGCTCCCACTTGCTTAGGGAGAAGGCCCTCAAGTGGCTAGCAGTAGTAGTAGTAGTAGTAGTAGTAGTAGTAATACCCTGCCTTTTTCCCTGATGGGGACAAAAGGTGGCTTCAGATAAAAATAAGAACAACCAAAAACATAGAAAAATAACAATTAAAAAAACAATTAATGATTTGCTGGATAAAAGCAACCATGGTAAAGGTAAAGGTAAAAGGACCCCTGACCATAAGGTCCAGTCGTGACCGACTCTGTGGTTGCAGTGCTCATCTCGCTTTATTGGCTGAGGGAGCTGGCATATAGCTTCCGGGTCATGTGGCCAACATGACTAAGCCGCTTTTGGCGAAGCAGAGCAACGCACGGAAACGCCGTTTACCTTCCCGCCGGAGCGGTACCTATTTATCTACTTGCACTTTGACATGCTTTCAAACTGCTAGGTTGGCAGGAGCAGGGACCGAGCAATGGGAGCTCACCCTGTCGTGGGGATTCGAACCGTCGACCTTCTGATCGGCAAGTCCTAGGCTCTGTGGTTTAACCCACAGTGCCACCCACATCCCAAAAGCAACCATATTTCAATCTATTGATTTTGTACTTAATACACATATAACTTTAACCCACCAGGGGGCACTATTTGTGTAGAAAGCTAACTAGAACTTGTTGAAACAAAAAATAAAATAAAAATCCTTCTAGTAGCACCTTAGAGACCCACTAAGTTTGTTATTGGTATGAGCTTTCCTGTGCTTGTTTGGTAAGCCTCTGTGTTTAAGTTAGCTCCACCCCTTAAAAGCTGAGCCATTTGTTGTTTGCTGTTCTCTCCAGACGAGATGTCTGCTATTTCTCTCCTATCTCCACTCATCCCGTAAACAGTTCCTGCATAAATAAAGCCTTTGAACTCTACAAAACTACAAGAGTGACTTTCAATCTAAGTCACCCAAGCTTCAAGGCGCTCTAACAGGAATGAACCTACTGCAACTGTGGGACGATGCCAGAAGAACTTTCTGAAGCAGAGGCCATAGGGGTCATCGGGTTCATGGGAAGGCAGGTCCCAGAGGAATCAGGCATCCTAGAAGCATCGGGCGATGGTTGAGTTGCGTTTTCATCCCTCTGCCGGGACAGGCCACTACCATTCAGGAAGATGCCACTGTCTTGCGATCCAGACTGAGAGCCGTGCTGCTCTCCCAATGACATTGCACGGCCCTCATGTTTGCTATCCGGGCTTAAATAGTCAGGCAGGAAGCTGAGGTCAATCGAGAAGTTGTGGGTCTGGTCGGGCGGAGAATGAAACGCTGCCCCCTGGTAGGAGGAAGGAGGCAAGTCTGCCGCAAAGGGGCTCATGGGAGCAGACACTTGCAGGCTTGACGGTGGAAAGTTATCCTATCACAACATGGGAGAGAGAAAAAACAGTCATCACACTTCTGCGTTAATAGGACATAAAAAGAGACGGCTGGACCCTTCTAGTCCAGCATCCTGTTCTGACAGTGGCTTGCCTGTGGGAAACCAGCAGGCAGGATTCGAACACAAGAGCAGCTCTCCCCTCCTGTGGGTTCCAGCAACTGGGATTCAGAAGCATTGCTGCATCCAACTGTGGAGGCAGAGCCGAGCCATTGTGACTAGCAGTTGCCAAAACCCCTTCGCTATAGGTGAAGGGTAAAGGGACCCCTGACCCTTAGATCCAGTTGTGACCGACTCTGGGGTTGTGTCGCTCATCTCGCTTTATTGGCCGAGGGAGCCGGCGTACAGCTTTTGGGTCACGTGGCCAGCCTGACTAAGCCGCTTCTGGTGAACCAGAGCAGTGCACAGAAACGCCATTTACCTTCCCGCCAGAGCGGTACCTATTTATCTACTTGCACTTTGAGGTGCTTTCGATCTGCTAGGTGGGCAGGAGCAGGGACTGAGCAACGGGAGCTCACCCTGTCACAGGGATTCAAACCACCAACCTTCTGATCGGCAAGCCCTAGGTTCTGTGGTTTAACCCACAGCGCCACCCACATCCCCTTGAGACTCCTTAGGTAAAGGTAAAGGGACCCCTGACCATTAGGTCCAGTCGTAGCCAACTCTGGGGTTGTGCTCATCTCGCTTTACTGGCCGAGGGAGCCGGCGTACAGCTTCCGGGTCATGTGGCCAGCATGACTAAGCCGCTTCTGGTGAACCAGAGCAGTGCGCAGAAACGCCGTTTACCTTCCCGCTGGAGTGGTACCTATTTATCTACTTGCACTTTGACGTGCTTTCGAACTGCTAGGTTGACAGGAGCAGGGACCGAGCAACGGGAGCTCACCCCATCGCGGGGATTCGAACCGCCGACCTTCTGATCAGCAAGCCCTAGGCTCTGTGGTGCAACCCACAGCGCCACCCACGTCCTGCCCTTCGCTATAAATTGGTTCAATTCTCTTTCAGGGCCATCTAGATTGGCATCCATCACTGCCTCTTGTGGCAATGAGTTCCATAGTTTAACTGTGCACTGCACGTTTTCTTTGATCTGTCCTGAATTTCCCCACCATTCAGCTTCACTTGAGGTCCATGGGTTCTAGTGTTAGGAGCAGGGGAAACCTTTCCTCTACGCCAGATCCCCCCAAAATAATACGTTCAAAATACTCTGCACCAACAGAGGACCACAATTCGAGCAAAGCCATGGCTTTTTCCTCACAGGGCCATGTTTACTGCATAGAACCCACTGTTGGTGGATCTCAACCAAACCTCTCTGCTACCGGCTGCTTAGTCCGTGTAGTCCAGGATGACAACTCAGTAACATAACTTGCTGAACAGTAACTTGATTTATATTTGCTTTTATTATATACAGAGTATAGCACAGCTTTTTACAAGTTACTATACACACAGACTCGATTCTTACTCTACGCACCAACCTCTGAACTCTGTGATAGGAATTTTGAGGTCTTAGATATATGGTAATGTTCATAAGTGTACCAACCAAGCATGTACATAGATCAGCACAGGAAGACTGACCTGGAACCATTTTGATTCCTAAACTGACCAAATGTTTTCTCTGCAAGGTCAAAGTGGGAGATCTATCTCCCCATTGTCTCTTTCCTCACAAATCCTGTCTTAAGCGCACATTTAAGATATGAATAGGGTGTGAGCCTGTGACTTGGCCCAGGAACTAAGTATTTATCATTACAAAAGAATGGCCAGGCTCCCCAGGAAATCCAATCAAGTAAGCAGGGTATCCAATCAAGTAACCTGCCAGACAGGAGAAAAACAACATTCAAATTTCTGTTTTAAGACCGCCTTTTCTGTGATGTAGGTATGATGTATCTGAGGGGTGGTCTTAGGTTACACCCTTTCTGTGGGGTGGTCTTGATCTACAGGGTGGCAATTTCAAAAGTCTTTATAAGCCCTTGCGCTGCATTTTTCTGGGTTCCTCCTCCTCTCCTGCGTGTGAGGGGAGCACCCTGTTGCAACAGATCAATAAAGATCAGGCTTACTAGCTGCTTTGCTTCTCAATATTCTCTGGTTGGCCTCTGTTATTCTCTCCTACCAATAGGGAACCTATGTAAGGACTCTATATGGGCTCTTGGATACCCCATAAGGGAAAGGGGCAATTTTTGTTTACAACAACACCAAACTACTGTGTCATGCTGCTTATAAGGGAAAACTTTTAGCCAAGCACTACCTGTTGCTAGCATAGCTGTCAACGTTTCCCTTTTTTTAAGGGAAATTCCCTTATTCCGAATAGGATTTCCCTTAAAAAAAGGGAAAAGTTGACAGCTATGGTTGCTAGGCTTCCCTGTCTCCAAGCAGACTTCCTCACTTACTCTGGTTTCACTTGGCTTCTTGCCAACTCACTAACTGTCCGCTTCAAAGCTGCCGTTTCTCACAAACCTCAACACCCACAGCTACTGGGCATTTATTCAGATTCTGGGCATTTATTCCGATTTGATTGCGGGGAGGTTAGATGGTGTTGTGTCAAAGCAAGTGCTATCCCACACATTCCAGCACACTTTCCCTTCTTAGAACGTCCACCAAGACTCAGACTCAGCTCGCTATCTGCAATTTGGGAATATGCTAATTAGATTTGCCCCCCTTACTTAGCCATGTTCATAGCTTAGTGGTGCAGCACATACTTTGGATGCCAAAGATCCCAGGTCCAATCCCTGATGGATGACTGGGGCAAACTATTAATTATGATTATTATTAATTGCAAAACATACAACACAAACAGAAAAAACAATACCACAATGACAATATTAATTGGCTACACATCACCTAACGTCACACATATTTTTGACTTCCGAATCACCTCATTGTGCTTTCTAAATATTCTTAACCTATACGCACTTCCTATTATATCTATTACATCTCAGGAACAATTTTTTACATCTATAATTCTCTTTAATATTCAAGATTCAATCTATACCTGTCAGGAGATTTGCATTTTCACAGTATTGTTTTAAATATTCTTTCAATATTGTCCATTCTTTGCTCACTTTCTGACTTTCTTATTCTCCCAGTCATTTTCGCAAGTTCCAGGTATTCTATCATCTTCACCAATCGGTCAAGCTTTATAGGAATTAAGTCGCCTTTCCATTTTTTTGCTACCAGAATTCTGGCCACTGTGGTTGCAAACATAAAGATGGTTCTAAAGCTGTTGTTGCTTTGTATTTCAGTGGACATAATGCCTAACAGAAAGCCTTCTGGGTTTTTTTTGAAAGGAGAAGTTAAAGATCTTTTTAAGTTCGTTGTATATTATGTCCCAAAATTCTCGTATCCTCACACATCCCACCTGGGATTGGGACAAACTCCTGCCTTAAACCCTGCTACCTTCTGGGCCACATGAACCAATAGGCCGAATCAATATAAGGTATATTCCTATGTTCCTAGATGCTAAGCAATAGGAGCAGTACAGAATTAATATGACCAGAATCAATCAAAATAAATGTGGAAACAACACACTTGCTCAACTTGTTCCAATGGCGTGACTGGGAGTTTTGCTAAAGCGGATAGCCACCTTTTACTAAGGCCTGCAGGTATTCTTTGACTCTGGCAATACTAGCAGGAAAAACAGTTGCCCTTTCAAAATAGATTAAACCCCAGCATCCTTCATTTTACCTGGCCTGTACACTGGTCCAGGTAGTTTTCCAAGGATAAATCCTCATCCATGCTTCGTTTCCCTATTCGACAGAAGAGCAGGTCAACGGTTTCCAGTTACAGTATCGATGGAGAAAGAAGGTGGAAACTGCTGTAGCAACCTGGAGATCATCTCTCCAGCTGGTGATGTTGGGAGTAAATGACTACAGGTGAGTTAAATTAAGAAACACCCTTAATTGGAGAAAAGGGAATCAGGTGGTCTAAGAAAGCCTGAGAAGCTATTCACTGGGAGATTTCTCCTGACTGCTCTCCATATCTGTTGGTATTTACAGGAGAATCTCACAGGCTTACCCAAGTAAAGCTGTGCTGGTCATACTATAACACCTGACTTCCATTTGACCGTGTGCAACCAGAATTTGAGTCATATAAAGGCTTCGAAATTACCGTATTTTTCGCTCCATAAGACACACCTGACCATAAGACGCACCTAGTTTTTAGAGGAGGGAAACAAGGGTGGGGGGGAAATATTCTGAACGAAACAGTTGATGTATGATTTTTGTAGTTCATGCTGTGGCCACAGACAAGTGATCTGATGGTGAATTTGGGGTGACCCAATGCAAAAATCCTGAGGATCCATGTGGATCCGTGCTTTGTAACCACGTTTTTGTGCCATTGTGGCCCCACACAACAGTGGGTGCGTGGTTTTTTTTGGTGCTGGCTGTAGCCATGGACATGCTATGTGATCTGATGGTGAATTTGGGGTGACCCAATGTAAAAATCCTGAGGATCCATGGGCTTTTACTTCCCCCCTCCCAGGCAGCCTCTGCTAGCATCCCTTATCTCTCTTCCGATCCCACTGTTTCCTTTCAACACTCTCTTCCCTTTTGTTTGCCTTAGTGTCTTTTCCTTAGCTGGAGCAGTTTTTTGCTCCTCCTTTTATTCTAATTTCTCTCCTTATTGCTTTAGTCTTCCTGTTTCCCCCCTTTGCAAGCTCTCTGTCTTTACCTCCCCGCTCCCAGGCAGCCTCCTTTATTGCTAGCGTCCCTTATCTCCCTCCCCGGGCAAACGATCAGAGGCTTTGTTTCAAACCCACTTCCCTCTTTCAAAAAAAGAAAAAAAAGAAAAAAAAAAGAAAAAAAAGAAAAGAAAAAAAGAAGCATGATCTGCTTTTTGCCCCTGGGCAATTCGGCTCCAGGGACCACCCATTTGCTCCACAAAACGCACAGACATTTCCCCTTCTTTTTTTAGGAAGAAAAAAGTGTGTCTTATGGAGCGAAAAATATGGTAAACTGGCTTCAAAAGGCGCAACTTTCCCCAGTGTAGCCTGGGAACTGTAGTTCAATGAGCCCCTTTACATCACTGCAACCATAGGCGCCGACTCCATGGGGCTTGAGGGGGCTTGAGCCCCCTCAAAAAATTTTTTTGGGGGGGCTCAGCCCCCCCAATAATCTCGGGCGCCGCCGCCGTCCCCCGCCTCCTCCCCACCTGCTCCCTCGCCAGCCAGCCAGCCGCGCGCCCTAGCCGGAGAGCCCCGGCCGTCCCCCGCGAGAACAGGGGAATCCCCGGGGGCGGGGGCTCCTGCCTCTAGCCCCAGGTTTCCCGCATATCAGCTGTTCCGGAGCTGATAAATAGGCAGCAGCACGCTCTCCCCTATTCGCTCACGAGGGGGCGGCGCCACTTTATTTGCATATTCATGAGCTTATTTGCATATTCATGAGCTTATTTACATTTCACGAGCTTTCCCGGGCCCCCCCAATATTTTTTATAAGTCCGCGTCCCTGACTGCAACAACCTCCAGCGTTTCTCCACAGGGAACCACATAGTTAAAACAGGCATGAAAAACGGTTGTTTGTGAAAAACCGTATCTACTCAGATGCTGGTTCATGGGCATTTGCTAATGCGGTTGTGTGTAAAAGCATGCATCTCAGCACATGTATGTTCATGTATGCTACTAAAGCAGCAAAAATGTTAATTGCCTCCAAAGTGGAAAGAAACAGAAGTCCCAGCAAAGGAAGAATGGATACAAAAATGTATGGAATATGGAGAAATGGCGAAATTTGCCGGAAGAGTAGGAAATCAAGATAACAAATTTTTAAATAAAAGAATGGAAATGGTTGGTTGAATATTTCCAGAGAAAATGATTGTAAAATTAGTGAAATGTATAAAATCAGTGAAATGTATGAAGTCAAAAAGTATAAATAAAATATATATATATATAAAAAGCATGCATCTCAGTGGCAGGATAATCTTGGACATGGCTTCCTGGAGAACGAGGAGAGGCTTTGTCTTGGGTTACATCCATACCAGAAACAGGCAGCCCTGTTTAGGGAAAGTTTTTTAGTATTTGATGAATTATTGTATTTTAATCTTTTGTTGGAAGCCGCCCAGAGTGGCTGGGGAAACCCAGCCAGATGGGCGGGGTATAAATAATACAAATATTATTAAAAATAAAAAAATTCCTTCCAGTAGCACCTTAAAGACCAACTAAGTTAGTTCTTGGTATG
Organism: Podarcis vaucheri; assembly: GCF_965113315.1. Taxonomy (NCBI): domain Eukaryota; kingdom Metazoa; phylum Chordata; class Lepidosauria; order Squamata; family Lacertidae; genus Podarcis; species Podarcis vaucheri. The sequence continues at coordinate 6,500,886 of NC_138759.1, forward strand.
AGCTTTCGTGTGCATGCACACTTCTTCAGATACACTAAAACAGAAGTTGCCAGATCCTTCTATATAGTGAGAAGGTGGGGAGGGGTATTACTCAGAAGGGTGGTGGGAATGGGAGATTGGCAGATAGCTGAGATGAGCCTGTTGACGACTCTTAACGACTGTAATAGGTCTTACAGGAAAAGGCAAGGGGTGAGAAGGTGAGAAATGGCTTAGTCATGTATAATGATTAGTCATGACTAGTGATTTCAGTGTATCTGAAGAAGTGTGCATGCACACGAAAGCTCATACCAAGAACTAACTTAGTTGGTCTTTAAGGTGCTACTGGAAGGAATTTTTTTATTTTGACTATGGCAGACCAACACGGCTACCTATCTGTAAGAAATATTATTATTATTATTATTATTATTATTATTATTATTATTATTATTATTATTATTATAACATGGCTCCCCCTCAAGTGCTGGGAGCTATAGTTCACACCCCTCACCGAGCTACAATTCCCAGCACCCTTCACAAACTACTTCCCAGCCATGTGCTTTGGGTGTATCGTATGGATGTGACCTTGATTTGCCTGGTTTTCCTGTTCCTCTAGAGATCTTTGAAGGCGATGAAGAGCAGATAGCCAGCTAAAGCTGCGGTACTGGTTGGAAGACTGATCGTCTCCCAGAGCACTTCAACAGAAGGAAAAGAGCGTAGGAAGACACCCACAAAGCATTAAACATGTGGCATGTCAGGTTAGCAGAACCCAAGCGCAGAGGTCGAGTCTCCTTTTCAGCACGGTGCAGGCTGAATAGAGACGTCTTGGGATTTGTTGGGATTAAATGTGTTCCAAAGTAACAGACCATCAAGCTGGGCTTCCATTTTAATCTGTGGCGGAGAACATAGGAACGTGCCTTCCACCGAATTGCACCATAGGCACATGGTCACCTTCTCACCAAACTGTTTGGTACTAGTCTTGTAGCCCATTCCAGCCTTGTGCAGGTCTACAATCTTGTCCCTGACATCCTTGGACAGCTCTTTGGTCTTGGTCATGGTGGCTACTTTGGAATCTGCTGGATTGATTGCTTCTGTCGACAGGTGTCTTTTGTACAGGTACTGACTGGTCAGACCTCACCTGGAGTACTGTGTCAAGTTCTGGGCACCACAGTTCAAGAAGGACACTGACAAACTGGAACATGTCCAGAGGAGGGCAACCAAAATGGTCAAAGGCCTGGAAATGATGCCTTATGAGGAACGGCTAAGGGAGCTGGGCATGTTTAGCCTGGAGAAGAGGAGGTTAAGGGGTGATATGATAGCCATGTTCAAATATATAAAAGGATGTCACATAGAGGAGGGAGAAAGGTTGTTTTCTGCTGCTCCAGAGAAGCAGACACAGAGCAATGGATCCAAACTACAAGAAAGAAGATCCCACCTAAACATTAGGAAGAACTTCCTGACAGTAAGAGCTGTTCGACAGTGGAATTTGCTGCCAAGGAGTGTGGTGGAGTCTCCTACTTTGGAGGTCTTTAAGCAGAGGCTTGACAACCATATGTCAGGAGTGCTCTGATGGTGTTTCCTGCTTGGCAGGGGGTTGGACTCGATGGCCCTTGTGGTCTCTTCCAACTCTATGATTCTATGTTAACGAGCTGGGATTACAGGTAAGACCTCTCCCTTACAGCAGGTGCTTCAAATCTCAGCTCCTTACATACAGTGAAGATACCAGGTAGCCTGACATCTGGATGGTCGATAGGGGATCAAATACTTATTTCACCCATTATAATGCACATCAGTCTCTGACTTTTGTCTTCTGGGTTTCTGGGGGTTTTCCTGTTATTATTCTGTCTCTTTTGTGTGCATGCACACTTCTTCAGAACAAACTTAGTTGGTCTCTAAGGTGCAACTGGACAATTTGCTAATTATTTTTATTTATTCAAACTCTTGGACTACACCAAAACGGCAAAACTGACCAGAAAGCTCAGGAACCAAGAAGACAGAAACTTCAAAAAAGAATGGGGAAAATTTATAATTTATCTTGGAGACCACTGTAAGCAGATGAAAACATTAGCAGAATTGCAGGAACACTTGTAATGTCGCAAGTACTATGGAGATAATGGAGTTACGTATATAAAATATGGACTACTGAAAAAATATGCAGTAGAAAAGGTTAAAAATAGGACCCATGGAGGGGAAGGTGAGAAGTCCAGAGATTCAGAGAAATCCTTAAATGTGGATGTACTGTATATGGTTGTATTGTTATAATTTTATACTTGTAAAATCAAATAAAAATAGTTTTTAAAGAAAATTTGCACATGCTAATTTATACATAGGTGCATATATGGAAATAAGTTATGATATACGCAGAAACACATCTCACCCTAGCCAGGAAGACGGTGATGTGCGATGTGTGTGTCTGCTCAATCTGTTGTCTAGGTGCTCACTGTTGATGGGCAGTTCCTGTCCTATTCCCTTATTCTTTATATTTAAACTATTCTTTCTCTTTGGACTTTGACCAGAGCATCCTTTGAGCAGAGGATGCCTTCAAATCAAGGATTTCCATCTGTAAAGTAGGGCACATGGCCACCCAACTTAGCAAGAAAAGGATGGTTACAAGGGCCCTAAGGAGGTCAGACTATCCTCCACCAGGGCCAGGGCCTTTTCAGTGATGGCTCCGACCTGGTGGAATGCTCTGTCCATGAGACCAGAGCCCTTCAGGATTTAATCTCCTCCCGCAGGGCCTGTAAGACAGAACTATTCCGCCTGGCCTTTAATTTGAATCCAGCCTGATTTTTTATTTCCCTTCCCTTCCCCTCCCCTTTTATGAAGATCACCCGCCCTGAGACCCCACAGCTAATTCTCCCCTGGTCTCCTCACTGGCCCAAGTAGGACCAATTCAGCCAGCTAGCCCTGGGGATTATCAAATTGATTTTTTATTTTTGAATTTTATTTGTTATTCATGTTTTTATACTGTAGTTTATGCTGTTTTTATAATTAAAGTGTTTTAGATTTGTTGTCAGCCGCCGTGAGCCTGGTTTTTGAACAGGGAAGGGCGGTGTATAAATAAATAAATTAATAATAATAATAATAATAATAATAATTATTATTATTATTATTATTATTATTATTATTATTATTATTATTATTATTATTATTATTACAACAATGGTTGCCTCAATCCAAAAGATCCCACCTCAGGTAACTCTGAGGCGACTGTCAGCAGGCAGAGATCACCATGAGGGACTTTGGTAGTGAGCGAGTGAAAAAAGACAGTACTGTTTGATATAAAGAGAGTGTTTTCTGGTACCTTAAAGACTAACAAATATACTATGGTGTAAGCTTTTGAGGACTCAAGGTCATTTAATCTGATAGAGGTGTAAGATTTCACTTCAAGCCTTTGGCAAAGCAGGCCTGAGAACACAAAAAAGACTCAAAAGGGGGGGAAACTTCCAGAGGGGTAGAAGTGTTAATCTGTGCAGGAAAAGCAAAGTCTTGTAGCATCTTTAACCAATTTATTATGGTGTAAGCTTTGGGACGCCTGCTTCTTGGGAGAAAAGCAATGATGAACCTAGACAGCATCTTTAAAAGTAGAGACATCACCTTGCCAACAAAGGTCCGTATAGTTAAAGCTATGGTTTTCCCAGTAGTGATGTAGGGAAGTGAGAGCTGGACCATAAAGAAGGCTGATTGCCGAAGAATTGATGCTTTTGAATTATTGTGCTGGAGGAGACTCTTGAAAGTCCCATGGACGCAAGAAGACCAAACCTCCTCATTCTGAAGGAAATCAGACCTGAGTGCCCACTGGAAGGACAGATTCTGAAGCTGAGGCTCCATTACTTTGGCCACCTCATGAGAAGAGAAGACTCCCTGGAAAAGACCCTGATGTTGAGAAAGATGGAGGGCACAAGGAGAAGGGGACGGCAGAGGATGAGATGGTTGGATAGTGTTCTCGAAGCTACCAGCATGAGTCTGACCAAACTGCGGGAGGCAGTGGAAGACAGAAGTGCCTGGCGTGCTCTGGTCCAGGGGGTCACGAAGAGTCGGACACGACTAAATGACAACAAAAACAAAGCTTTGGGAAACAAGGGTCAGCTGCATGAAAGCTTACTCTAGGAGGATGGGTGGAGAAAACACACACGCACAAATACTGATAAATTGCACATTTTAATGAACTACTGTGAAATAAAACGTTACATTGAGTTTGGCAGAGAACACTGGAAGTGCGGTTTCAGGTTCTGACAAGTTTTAGAATGCTTTAAATAACAGCAAAGGTTGAAAGCTCAGGCCCTTGTAATGACTGTACATATAAATAAACATTATCATTGGGGTATCATCTTAAGTTGGGGAAGCGGAAGTGGCTGATAGCTTGTCTCCTGCTCCAGAATTGGACCCTTGCTGGCTTGCTTGAATGTGTGCTTCCAGCTCCATCACAGTCCAATCTCAGGAGAAGGGAAGACGGGAGGAAGGAAGGAAGGAAGGAAGGGAGGAAGGAAGGAAGGAAGGGCAGCAATGCAAACAAGACCCGTGTCTCAGCCAGACTCCTACTTCTCTGTGGAAAAGGCCCTTTTCATCAGGGGCGGGGGCGTTTTCCCAACATCAAACATCATTTCCAACGGAGGATTATTGAGGCAGCACCAGTCGGGGATGCGACCTGTCTGGTTGTAGTATTCTTTCGACACAGAACGACTGCCCAGGATGTCTTGGAGGGCTCCAAAGATTGCTCCTGTAACACGGAACAGAAAGCAGGAATTAAAGACTCTTGGGACAAGAAGCATTTGTTTCATTGGGCTTCATTCGCACTTGGGCACCTCTGGATCGATCTTGGTATGGCATCAGGGCTAGAGTTGTTATTATTATTAATAATTATTATTATTTGTTAAATTTATATATCACCCTATACCCAGAGGTCTCAGGGGTCTCACATAAAAGATAACAATACATAAAATCAAAGTAAAAATAATAACCCAATAATACCCCCCTCCCCCAAAACAGAGCTGTATTTTAAAAGGGTACAGAAAGTCGATCAGGTCAGTCAAAGGCCTGGATATAAAGGAACGTTTTTGCCTGGCACCTAAAGGTGTATAACGGGGTCAGCAAACTTTTTCAGCAGGGGGCCGGTCCACTGTCCCTCAGACCTTGTTGGGGGCTGGACTAAATTTTGAAAAAAGAAAAAGAAAATGAATGAATTCCTATGCCCCACAAATAACCCAGGGATGTATTTTAAATAAAAGCACACATTCTACTTGTGTAAAAACACGCTGATTCCCAGACCGTCCATGGGCCGGAATTAGAAGGTGATTGGGCCAGATCCGGCCACCAGGCCTTAGTTTGCCTACCCATGGTGTATAATGAAGGCGCCAGGCAGACTTCCCTGGGGAGAGCATTCCACAGACGGGGAGCCACTGCAGAGGAGGCCCCGTTCTCGAGTTGTGAGCCCCTCAAAGAATCCCAAAGTTAACTCACAGGCGTCTCAGACTTACCTCCTAACCAGGCCACGCAGTTGGGCTTGGCTGGTGGCGTGTGCACTCGGAAGGTCTTGGATGCCAGCATCTCCTTATACTTGGGCTTCTCCACCAGGTGCCTTATCTCTGCCATCAATCTGTGCAGGAATCCTGGCAACATGGCGGTGCCGCCAATCACCAGCAAGTTCTCAGCCAGCTGCTTCCTGGTGTCTATCGGGCACTGGCAGAGAAAGGGAGGAGAGAGAATGATTCACTTGGGCCACAGGCTCAACAAGGGCTGGTGTGCAGCTTGCAGGTCTGCCACAATGTCCCTGTTTGTGTAGCTATATACTGATCTGCGGGGGGGGGGGAGGGGGAGGAAAGTGGGCAGCAGATGGCAGGGAGAGGGGCAGATCAACCAGAGGATTGGCAGACAACATGACTGAAACTGCGTGGCTGCCAAGAGGTTCATTGTAGCTTTGCTAAGAAAGCTTATCTTCTGAACTTCCGGCGGAGCCACGGCAATGAAAAGAAGTGTGAGATAACCCTCTGGGGGGTCTTGAGCGGTGTGGCGGTTATTTGAGAGGTTTTGCGAAGTCTACGCGGACCTCGGAACTTCAGGAATAGATCGTGAGGGACGTGGTACCCAGCGGTGCCCAGAAGTGCTATCTTGCTCCCCGGGTCTTAATAATAGACTCGGGGATGGGATTGAGCTGCAGGCACGAGGGGGGAGCAGCTTCAAACCCACACTGTGAAGTCTCAGGCTTCTTATGAAAGTGGCCAGCTTCCAAAATTAATAACGAATTCGGACTTATAACTTGCGGAGCTAATCCGAGCATTGCTTTAAAACTCTGAACTTTTTAAAATTCGGTGAATTATGGGGCGCAAAAAGGGAGTCCGTCCCGGCAACTGGGAGAAAATGGCGCACGGCGGAAGGTTGGAGGAAGCTTATCTTCTGCTCTTGGACAGAAGGGCCAGTTAGTTTGCAGAATGAGTGCGCTCTGTATGGTGGGGATGGGAGATTCATCACTGGCGGAGAGGGAGGAACCCAGAGAAGCAAAATGCCAACCATAGTACCTCAACCAGTGAATCCAGGATCAAAGTAGCCACCGATTTTTCTTCGTTGTCCTGCTCAAAAAGTATTTCGACGACAGAATCCCTGTTGGAAAGAAGCAAATGGAGGCTTTTGAGTAATCCAGACTTAGAACAAGGGATCAGAAGACGCCACCCAACTCCTCCCAGCTGCCGAACCGAAGGGGGGAAATCGACATGAGGACACCCCCACGGGACAAAGTTTGTTGCTCCTTCTGTTTGGCTATGTGGGTTTACAAGGCTGCCAGCTGAGCCGTCAGGGATGACAGTGTTTTGGATAGCGGCCTTCACATCTACACAGCAAGTCAAAAGAGAGCGGCGTTTTTCTATCTCTCTCTCTTACTACTAGAACACAGGATATAACTGAATATTGTAAGATGCAGAACACACAAAATAAAGTCCTGTGCATAGCTAGAATTATGGAATTTCCTTTCCCAAGAGGTAAGGTAAAGGACCCCTGACCATTAGGTCCAGTCGTGACCGACTCTGGGGTTGCGTGCTCATCTCGCTCTATAGGCTGAGGGAGCCGGTGTTTGTCCACAGACAGCTTCCATCCAAGTTTTTGGCCATCATTACCTCTTGGGAAAAAGGGACGCAGGTGGCGCTGTGGGTTAAACCACAGAGCCTAGGACTTGCCGATCAGAAGGTCGGCGGTTCGAATCCCCGCGATGGGGTGAGCCCCCGTCGCTCGTTCCTGCTCCTGCCAACCTAGCAGTTCGAAAACACCTCAAAGTGCAAGTAGATAAATAGGTACCGCTCCAGCGGGAAGGTAAACGGCGTTTCCGTGCGCTGCTCTGGTTCGCCAGAAGCGGCTTAGTCATGCCGGCCACATGACTCGGAAGCTGTACGCTGGCTCCCTCGGCCAATAAAGCGAGATGAGCGCCGCAACCCCAGAGTCGGCCACGACTGGACCTAATGGTCAGTGGTTCCTTTACCTTTACCTTCTTATCTTATACAATATTTTAGACTTCCATCAACACCTCTGATGATTTTTTGTTCTTTTTCACTTAATCTGCATTTCTTAATCTCTCTATTACACTCAATTATCATTAACTAACAATTCTTCTCATAGTCTTTCTTGCAGAGAAACAGAGTTGTTCCACCAGGCCTTTGGTCAGGGCCCAGCCTGACTCCCTCCTCTGGCAACCTGCACAGAACTTTGCTTAATGGCTGCCATTAATTTGATTTTAATTAATTGTTATAATGAAATGTTTTAGAATGTTAGATTATTTGATTGTTTGATTATTTGATTGTTGTTAGCCGCCCTGAGCCCGGCTTTGGCTGGGGAGGGCGGGATATAAATAAAATTTATTATTATTATTATTATTGCAATATTTCAAATAGTCCTCCCTACAAAACTTCTTGCAACCCTACTAGCGTGATCTGTTCATCACCATTTGAACCATGGTCTCTCAAAGTCATAGTCCAACACTCTAACCCCACACTGGCGCAATGGATGGGCAACTTATTCTATTATTTTAAAGATAAAATTATTTAATTTTCAGATTTTGAAATTTACAAGCATTCGTCAACCAACCAAAAAAAGGAGAGAATTCCATAAATTCCCATGTACTTCCTCCCCTTTTTGGGTCCTTATGTTAACTTTTTTTCCTCCTGCATCCTCTCTATTCATCCAATTCTATTAGATCACCATTACAACCACAGTCCAACATTCAACTAGAAGTATCATTCCAATCCTGCTAAAAATTTTAATTGTTCACAATGATTTTGAAGATAAATTATATATTTCCCCCATTCCTTATTAACATTTTGGTCTCTCCGATTCCTTATTCTTCTGGTCATTTTGGCCATTCCAGCATAGTCCATCAGCTTAATCTGCGACGGACGGGCAACTTCACTCCTGCTTTCACGCTGCAAAACCCCGCTGTGTTTCTAACCTGATTGCTCCGTTCACGTGCAAAATCTTCTCTCCGTCCAACGGATAGTCCACGTCTGGAGGTGGAGTGGGGCGCTGCAATACAAGAGCGGCTGTCAGAAGGCGAAAAGCAAAAGAGAAGGAAATCAAGTTCATTCTTACTGAAAGGGGAAATCCAGCTCCTTCCGCGCATACCTCAGCGCTGCCGTCGAGGTTGAATTTCGCCGCCTGGATTTTCAGCCCCCGCTGGAGGTCGCTCACGAAACAGGTGCGAACTTTGGAGATGAGCAGAAATGGTTTCAGAACTGTTCTCAGCCTAACAGTCTATACCAGTGGTTCTCAACCTGTGGTTCCCCAGTTGTTGGACTACAACTCCCATCATCCCTGAGCTCTGGCCTTGCTAGCTAGGGATGATGGGAGTTGTAGTCCAACAACATCTGGGGACCCACAGGTTGAGAACTGCTGGTCTATACAGTCCTTTTAATGGGTGTACGGATGGGAGGTTGCCTGCTCTTGACACAGTATACCTGAAGGAGCGTCTCCACCCACATCGTTCTGCCTGGACACTGAGGTCCAGCGCCGCGGGCCTTCTGGCGGTTCCCTCACTGCGAGAAGCAAAGCTACAGGGAACAAGGCAGAGGGCCTTCTCGGTGGTTTAACCCGCCCTGTGGAACGCCCTCCCTTCAGATGTCAAAGCGATCAACAATTACCTGACATTCAGAAGACATCTTAAGGCAGCCCTGTTCAGGGAAGTTTTTAATGTGTGATTTTAGTGTATTTTGGGTTTATATGGAAGCCGCCCAGAGTGGCTGGGGAAACCTAGCCAGATGGGCAGGGTACAAATAAATTAATAATAATAATAATAATAATAATAATTATAATTATAATTATATGTCGCCTGAGGCCCAGGTGGCCTCACTGTTGCAATGTGCCTTCCATCAGCTTCGACATGTGGCCCAGGTGCGCTCCTATCTGGAGAGGGATAGCTTAACTTCTGTTGTCTATGCTCTGTATCCTCTAGGCTGGATTACTGCAATTCATTATATGTGGGGCTGCCTCTGAAGACTGTTCAGAAACTTCAGCTAGTGCAGAATTCAGCAGTCAGGTTACTCACCGGAGCAGGCCGGTTTGAGCATATTACACTGATCAGGGTGGAAAAAGCCAATGATTAAAAAATATATATCAAAAAAATGGGATTTTTAAAATTTAAATTGGATTTTTTTAAAATTTAAATTGGATTTTTAAAATAAAATGCTTTTGGAGGAAAAATCTTTCTAAAGATAGTTTTCTATTTAAGTTACGTTATAGTGCAAAGGCTATTCATCAGGAAATAAGGATTTGTTTTAAGTTATTCATGTGTGCTAAAACTCATTTAAGGTTGTTGTGTTTTTTTATTCTTTAAACACATCAGTTAACAAACATAGATACATATGCTATAATGTTATTGTTTTAGTTAAATAAATTATTTAAACAGTTATTAAGGAAATGTTTATTTTTCCTCCTTCCAATAAAGTACAGCAGAAAAGTTGTCCAAATACAGCTAACTTATTAAACCTCACAATAATTTCATAATTATCTGTCAATGCATTTCTAATAGTATAAACAAATCAGTAATTTTTGATATAACTGTAGATACTACTCTGAAAAATTATTATTCCAAAAATGAAACCTTTATCTCGTTGTAAATATTAAGATTATACCAGCAAGAATGAGGCAATCAATTAAAATCAAGGCAATCCATTTTAGGAACGGTTTGCTCCCTCCAATGAAATGGGAGGTGGAAATTGCCTAGCAAAGTTTACAAATCTGTGCTCCCTTTCCTGGGAATAAGTCCCACTGAACTCTACCTTTCTTCAATCTATTTCATAGCTCTAAAGATGGCGATTTCTGGATGAAAGGAAAACGAAGATTTGTATGAAGGCAGTCATCTTACCTTTGATGTCTTCTACAATGTCTTCTGGAACAGAACCTAAAATACAGGATGATGATGATTATACCCCACCCTTTTCCCTTACAGGGACTCAAGGCGGCTTACAGATAAAATAGGTTTAGCTCAAACAGCATCAACAGAACTGTAAGCACCTAAAGACAGAATGCACTTAGAATTTAGTACAAATGAGCAGAAGAGTCCTTCAAAATAATCCAATTATTAAAAACACACATATTCTCTACAGTAACAAGACAACTGCAGTGTGTGGAACTTTGCGCCTCATCCTTCAGACACCTGATAACATCCCCCCCCCCCAATTACAGTGGTGCCCCGCAAGACGAATGCCTCGCAAGACGGAAAACTTGCTAGACGAAAGAGTTTTCCGTTTTGGAGGTGCTTCGCAAAACGAATCTCCTATGGGCTTGCTTCGCAAGACGACAATGTCTTGCGAGTTCCTGCTGTTTCCCCCCCTTCCCCCCTTTTCTTAGCCGCTAAGCCGCTCATCAGCTGATCCGATCAGCAGATAAGCCACTAAAAGCCTCTAAAAGCCTCTAAAAGCCTCTAATAGCGCTAATCCTTCAATGGGCTTGCTTCGCAAGACGAAAAAAACCGCTAGACGAAGAGAATCACAGAACGGATTCTTTTCGTCTTGCGAGGCACCACTGTATGCAGCAGAGCAGGGAATATTGTCTCTGAATATTGTCCTCAGGCCCAACTTGAGGCTTCCCAGAGGCAGCCATCGTGAGAAAAGGATGCAGATGAGTCTTTGGTCTGATCCAGCAGAAGGGCTCTCATGTTTTCAACCAACATGCTCATGGCTGGAAACCAACAGATTCAGTAATGCATGTGGATCACTGCTTCTTAGGGGCAATAAGAATTCATGAACCATTTCTGACACTCCCTTTTCTAACCTGAAAAGGTTTGCTTTCTACTTTTCTTTTAGTAACAATAATCGGATGGGAGGTGGAAAATGAGCGAGGTCCCGACTAAAGAAGAATGGCAACTTAAGCTGATGGAATATGCACAGATTGCAGACTTCAACATATACAGGTGAAACTTGAAAAATTAGAATATTGTGGAAAAGTTCATTTATTTCAGTAATTCAACTTAAAAGGTGAAACTAATATATGAGATAGACTCACGACATGCAAAGCGAGATATGCTTCTACTCCTCAGAGGTCCAATATTGCTCTATTTGCAATCCTTGTTTTGCTGATTTCATTTAATATTCTAATTTTCTGAGATAGTTAATTTGGGGTTTTCATCAGCTGTACGCCATGATCATCACAATTATAACAAATAAAGGCTTGACATATCTCACTTTGCATATCATGAGTCTATCTCATATATTAGTCTCACCTTTTAAGTTGAATTACTGAAATAAATGAACTTTTCCACAATATTCTAATTTTTTGAGTTTCACCTGTAGAATAATAAGAGAACAAGAAGAACACACATTAAAGAAGATTGGAAAACATTTACTGTATATATGTAAAATAATTATGTACAGATGAAAATGCTGGCAGCATTAAGATTAATTCAACAGTGAAAATAATTTTTGACGGACGTAATAATGGAAAATTGGTATAGTTTTTGTAAAATATGCAGGGATTTAAGATAAGGGATTTAAGAAAGAGAAAGGAAGTCATTGATATTTCAAGTATGTAAAATGTTTATCTGAAATTGTAAAACCGAAAATTTAATAAAAACTATATTTTTAAAAAATCGAATGGGAGGAGAGGGGATTTAGCCCATTCTCCTCTGAACAGTTCCAATAAGCAACACCCGCCTCTCATTAATTGTAATAATAGTTACCCATCACCGAGGGAAGGCTCTGTCCTTTGGTGGTTCCTGTATCCACAGTGCTTTGCTCCAGCAGCTGGTACTCCAGTTCTCTAAAGGATTGCAAAAAAGGTGATTTAGCAAAAAATAGCATTCAGGCAACACACAACAAGCCATTTCCAACATTCTGCTCCTAGTATTTATGAGACGGACAGTGGCTCACCGCCAGCCAATGTTAACTACTCCACAAAGGCCTGCAAGGCAACTGGAGGATGCTCTCACGTTTCAGATGTCATGCTTGGAGGACTGGTGGGAAATCTTTCTCCTTATGAGCAGCAAAAAAAAGCTAATGCTATTCCAGGCTGCATCAAAAGAAGTCTAGCGTCCAGATCAAGGGAAGGAATAGTACTACTCTGTTCTGCCTTGGTCAGACCACACCTGGAATACTGTGTCCAGTTCTGGGTGCCACAATTTAAGAAGGATGTTGACAAGCTGGAATGAGTGCAGAGGAGGGCGACCAAGATGCTAAAGGGTCTGGAAGCCAAGCCTTATGAGGAATGGGAGGAGGAGTTGGGTAAGAGGAGGCTGAGAGGAGATATGGGAGCCATCTACAAATATCTAAAGGGACGTCACATGGAAGATGGAGAAAGCTTGTTTTCTCCTGTTCCAGTGGATTCAAATTACAAGAAAGGAGATTCCAACTAAACATCGGGCAAAACTTTCTGACAGTAAGAGTGTTACCATAAAGCACCAATGCTGCAGCAAGCAAATGCTCCAGCAGCTCAGTCAGCTGCTTGTGGCTGGAAAGCCAGACAGGATGTTTGTGACTGTTGCCATGGAAACAAAGGGGCAGTCCATTCTGTACTGAGCACCGGATGTTAGCTCAGTGTGTGTGTCATATGACCTGTACTGGAAGTACATGGGAGGAGTTTCTTCTTGCTGTTGTCGAGTGCAGACATGTTTCTCTGTACTGATATGAGAGACAGAAATAAAAGATGTAAATAGTTTTCTGTCTGCTTCTTTCCCCTCCTTGGGGGACACCAAAGGGGAGAGACGATGATCGGTGTGTTCCTCTCACACATCTGAGATGAATCGCCGGGACCTCGCCTGCTTATCAGCAGAGTGGAGACGCGGGGAGGTCGACAGGAATATCTGCCGGTGCCTACGCTGTGGCACATTCCTCTGACCCAGGCAGAATTCCAACAAATGGAAGGTTGTGGACTTTCTTTGGAGGTTTTTAAGCAGAGGTTGGCTGACGATCTGTCATGGATGCTTTAGTTCAGATTTCTGCATTGCAGGGGGTCGGACTAGAATCATAGAATCATAGAGTTGGAAGAGACCACAAGGGCCATCGAGTCCAACCCCCTGCCAAGCAGGAAACACCATCAGAGCACTCCTGACATATGGTTGTCAAGCCTCTGCTTAAAGACCTCCAAAGTAGGAGACTCCACCACACTCCTTGGCAGCAAATTCCACTGTCGAACAGCTCTTACTGTCAGGAAGTTCTTCCTAATGTTTAGGTGGAATCTTCTTTCTTGTAGTTTGGATCCATTGCTCCGTGTCCGCTTCTCTGGAGCAGCAGAAAACAACCTTTCTCCCTCCCCTATGTGACATCCTTTTATATATGTATAGGTGTCCCACAGGGTCCCATTCAACTTTGCAAAAATATTTTCTGTCAACTTACTTGTGAATGGCTTTTCCTCCCAATGGTAGCGCCCCCCAGCAGTTCAGAACTGGAATTCCTTCATAGATCTGCAAGCAGCTAAGGATGTTTCATGAATAGTATTTACGATATACAGTGGTGCCTCGCAAGACGAAATTAATTCATTCCGCAAGTCTCTTCGTCTTGCGAGTTTTTCGTCTTGCGATGCACGGTTTCCCATAGGAATGCATTGAAAATCAATTAATGCGTTCCTAGGGAAACCACATTCAGACCAGGTCCGGGGACAGTCTGTCCCCGGACCTCTTCTGAAGGCTGGGGGGGGGGACAAGGGCTTTTCTTCCCACCCCCAGCATTTTAAAAAAACCCCGGGACAGCGGAGGACTTCTCCACTGTCCGGGCGATCTTAAAATACCAGCGAGCGGCATTTTAAAATCGCCCCGGACAGCGGAGGACTTCTCCGCTGTCCGGGGCGATTTAAAAGCCCCTGGGAAGGCAGGCAGGGGGGACAAAGACTTTCGCCCCCTGCCCGCCTTCAGAAGGTGTTCCCGCCCCCCCTCCCCGCTTCGGAACAGCGTTCCTAAGTGGGGCGGCTGGGGCAGGTGTTCCCGCCCCCCCCCTTCGGAACAGCGTTTTAAAATGCTGGGGGTCGGGAGCGAAGCGTTCGCTACCGAACCCCAACATTTTAAAATCTCCCCGGGACAGGGGGAGATTTTAAAATGATGGGGGTCGGCAGCGAACGCTTCGCTCCTGACCCAATCTCCCCGGGACACGGGGAGATTTTAAAATGCTGGGGGTCGGCAGCGAACGCTTCGCTCCCGCCCGCCAGCATTTTAAGATCGCCCGGGGCAGGCGGGGGGGAAGGCAGGCGGGGGGGGAGCAAAGACTTTTGCCCCCCGCCGGCCTTCAGAAGAGGTCCTCTTCTGAAGGCCGGCTGTGGGCGAAAGTCTTTGCTCCCGACTGCCAGCATTTCCCTATGGGCTTTCGTCTTGCGATGCAAGCCCATAGGGAAATTCGTCTTGCGAAGCGCCTCCAAAACAGAAAACCCTTTCGTCTTGCGGGTTTTCCGTCTTGCGAGGCATTCGTCTTGCGGGGTACCACTGTACCAGGTACAAGAATCACACAAGCACCATCTTTCTAACAGCTGCTTCCTTCTCCATACAACCAACTGGCAAGTCAAATGGGCCAAAGAGGAAAGAAGATAAACTTATATTGTTTGGCTCCAACTACCGCAGCCCTGAGCTCTCCAAAAGCTTGAGAAATGTCTTTTGGAGGGCTGGAAGCAGTCCAGTGACACACTATCTTTTTGTTTTAATTACAGGTAGGTAGCCGTGTTGGTCTGCCGTAGTCGAAACAAAATAAAAAAATTCCTTCCAGTAGCACCTTAGAGACCAACTAAGTTTGTTATTGGTATGAGCTTTCATGGTCTTACAGGAAAAAGCAAGGGGTGAGATGGCCGAGATGGCGTTATCATGTATAATGAGATAAGAATCCCATGTCTCTATTCAGACCAGGTCTCTCCATGGTTTTAAGTATGGTAATAAGTTGCAATTCAGCAACTTCTCTTTCCAGTCTATTTCTGAAATTATTTTGTAATAAGACAGCTACTTTGAGATCTTGTATAGAATGTTCTCCTATTTTTAGCCATCTCATTCCTTGCTTTTTCCTGTAAGACCAATTGCAGTCGTTAACAGTCGTCAACAGGTTTACCACACCTATCAGCCAATCACCCATTCCCACCACCCTTCTGAGTAATACCCCTCCCCACCCTCTCACTATATATAAGGGTCCCATGACTTCTGTTTCAGTGTATCTGAAGAAGTGTGCATGCACACGAAAGCTCATTCCAATAACAAACTTAGTTGGTCTCTAAGGTGCTACTGGAAGAATTTTTTTTATTTTGTTTCGACTATCTTTTTGTATTCATGATATGGAAAGAGGGAGAATGTGAGACAGAAAGGAATGGAATTGTGATGAAAGTATGTTGCAGAAGCAAGTGTGACCTCATAAGGCCAGCATGGGTAAGAATCAAGTGTCTTCCGAAAGTTTGGCAAAGACAGACATGAGACAAACAGGCCTCCCGTGCCAATGATGCCGTTGTGGTGGTTGACTGTGGGAGTTAAAAGCTGTCTTGATTAATGTTTTCCTCTTGAAGTAGTCACACCGGAGGGTAAAAAAAAAGATACAGGGAGCACCATACTTTCTGTGTAGCCACAATCCAAAACCATAGCAGAATTGATCCCAAGGGTCAGGAGAGACATCAGGTGGCCTGGGGCAAAGAGCACAGAAGGAACCTGGAAGGAACACAGAGGTGACAAGCTGAACACATTGCAAGAAAATTTAGAAGGTCTGGAAGCATCAAGGACCTGCTTTTCTGAGGCAACTGGTAGCTAAGGTTCAAAAGGATATGGGCCTATAAAACTCTATAAATTTCTATAGTACCATGCTTTACCATCTTGAGCCCTCATATTCAAATAATTATCATGCAGTGAGACAGGCTACTGCTCTTCCCTTTAGATGTATTTGAAAGAGGGAGCTAAGTCCCATCTGCATGATACATTTAAAGCAGCACCACTTTAGACAGCCATGGTTTCCCTCAAAGAATCCTGGGAGCTGTAGTTTTCTACGGGAGCTGGGAGTTGTTAGGAGACCCCCATTTCCCACACAGAGCTACAATTCCCAGAATTCCCTGAGAAGAGTGATTGTTAAATCACTATGGGAATTGCACCCACATAAAACTACATCTCCCAGGGTTCTTTGGGGGAAGCTGCCATCATGTTTAAAGTGGTAGGATACTGGGTTGGACATAATAGTGCAGATGGGACCTTAAGAGTGTTTGTAGCCTGGGACGCCTAGGACACTAGGTTGGAGAAAGCTGCCCTTGTGATAACAGAGCTGGGCTTTTGGACTGGTGGCGCCAGTGTTCTGGAATTCCTTCCCTGCTGAAATATGAGTGGCCCCCATCAGTACTGGCATTCCGCCGGCTCTTGGAAGACACAGCTGTTTAGACAAGCATTCTCCTGCTCTCTTGATCTGAAGATCCTGTTTTAACCACTGCACTGTTTTAATGAGCTTGCTGCATATTTTAACTATGGATATTCATTTTAATGTTTTGGTGAAACTGTGTCTTTTAATTACGTAGATGGGCTTTTTCAACACTGGCTCCGGCCTGGTGGAACGCTCTGCCTCATGAGACCAGGGACCTGCAGGATCTGATTTCTTTCCGCAGGGCCTGTAAGACAGAGCTGTTCCGCCTGGCCTTTGGTTTGGAGTCAAGCCTTTCTTTTTTCCTTTCTCCTCCTGTGATGAGGCTGCATGGTTTAATGTTTTAATGTTGTATTTTAATCCTGTTTTTAAGTTGTATTCATTCAACTTGTTTTTATTATTGCTTATTGCTTGTTAGCCGCCCTGAGCCTGGCCTTGGCTGGGGAGGGCGGGGTATAAATAAAATATATTATTATATTAATATTTATAAACAATCATAATAATTCAGCACTCTTCTGCAGGTGCAAGGGCTCTGATATACACACAAATCTCCCCCTTGCTCAATAGAGCTTCCTCTTGCCTTTGACTACCGTATTTTGCGCCCCATAGGACGCTCCGGCCCATAGGATGCACCTAGTTTTTTGGGGGGGAAATAAAGAAAAAAAAAATTATTCCCCCCCCCCCCAGGTGCGGGGCTGGAAGAACCAGGTCGGGGAACAGTGGGAAGGCACGCTCTGCCTCCCCGCTGTCCCCCGAGCTTGTGGGGCTGGCGATGGGCAGAGCTGTGCTGATCCCGGGACTGCATGCAGCTCTGCGCAGCCACTGGGAGCGGGGCAGACCTTAGCGCCCCGCTCCGGATGGCAGCGCAGAGCTGCGCTGGTCCCAGGACTGCAGGCAGTTCTGCGCGGCCACCGAGAGTGGGGCAGAGCTTAGCGCCCCGCTCCAGATGGCAGCGCAGAGCTGTGCTGGTCCCAGGACTGCAGGCAGCTCTGCGCGGCCACCAGGAGCGGGGCGGAGCTTCGCCCCCCGGCTCCTGGTGGCCGCGCAAAGCTGCGCTGATCCCGGGACTGCAGGCAGCTCTGCGCAACCCTCGGAGCCGGTCTCCCGAGGGTTGCGAATAGCTTCCTGAAGCCTGGAGAGCGAGAGGGGTCGGTGCGCACCGACCCCCTCGCTCTCCAGGCTTCAGCAAAAGCCTGCATTAGCCCCATAGGACGCAGGCACATTTCCCCTTCATTTTTGGAGGGGAAAAAGTGTGTCTTATGGGGCGAAAAATACGGTAGCTCTGTGAATACCTGTCTACCCTGCCTATGTGAGCCAGTGTGGTGTAGTGGTTAAGAGCGGTAGTCATGTAATCTGGGTAACCGGGTTCGCTTCCCTGCTCCTCCACATGCAGCTGCTGGGTGACCTTGGGCTAGTCACACTTCTCTGAAGTCTCTCAGCCCCACTCACCTCACAGAGTGTTTGTTGTGGGGGAGGAAGGGAAAGGAGAATGTTAGCCGCTTTGAGACTCCTGAAGGGGAGTGAAAGGCGGGATATCAAATCCAAACTCTTCTTCTTCTTCTTCTTCTATTCAGGTTGGTATGGAAAACTTTGCGAGTGAGGATGCTCCATAAGCACCATTGGGGCAGGTACGGGGTTCTAGGCTGGACCACCCAGCAGGTTCATGTTGGAACTGCAAAGGCAGGTCTCCAGCACCTGGCCATCTTATTAAGCTCCATTTTAAGGGGATTGCTTTGCAGGTGCTGTTGTGGAACTGAGCCGAGATCCAGGCTTTGGCCATTATTCAACCGTTAATACAGCAGCTACAGAAAAGGTGAGCTCAGCAGCTGCTTTCCCCACAAGCAAGCCAAGAAACCTAGAGAAGTAGACAGGTAGCTGCAGCAGACGTCTGGAATGTATTACCTCAAAATATTTGAACAAAACCCTTGTAAGCGTCTCTCTGAAATGGGAAGGGCACAGTACAGACTCCACAATCACAACACGGCGGTCTCGGGGGTTTACCAGCAAGTGCCTGAAAAGTGAATGGATGAGACCAGAAAGCAGAATCAACAGCTGGCACCTCTTCTTGTAAAATTAATCACCCCCGGTCAAGACTTTGGTGATTTCCACAGTCACTCAACATAGGCTGCAATCCATTGTATGGGATTCAATCCCTTCGAACACAGTGGTACTTACTTCATTGTAGACGGGACTGCATAGCTAATTAAGAAAACAACAAGAGCCAGAAATAATGTTGTATGGATGGGACTGGGATGGGAGAATGGGCAGAGCCACATGTTGGAACGCTGCCTCTTTGCACAGAAAAATATGAGGAAGGAGACCCTGCCTTCCCTTACTTACAGGCCGGAAAACAGATTATGTTGCTCTTTAAAGTTGCTATGACCTTTCTGAGACAGGACATTTTCTTCATTGTTTATGAAGAGCTTAATTCCAAAAGGGGCTTAAGTCAGTTTTGAGAAAAACCCCAATTTTGACAAAAACCCCAATTTTGACCTGGAGATGTTGCCATGAGCCCTACCAATACAAAATAAAAAATCTTGTATAAATTTTGGGCCTAAGTCATTGTTAGCAAGGCTTGAAAATTGTGTCTGCATTCAAAAAAGGCGCTAGCCAGAAATAATTTTCTTCCAAATGGAATGTTGGTCAAAACTGACTCAAGCCCCTTTTGGAATTAAACTCTTCGTACGGCATGGGCGGAGAAACTTTGGCTTGTGGGCCGAATAAGACCCAGCACTGGTCCCAATATGGCTTGCGAGGCAGTCGCCCCTACCCAAATCATGCCCACCTGCCCCACACCCGATATCACAAGCAGTAATTCAAGGATGTGGGCTTGAAGGAACAATCAGGACTTCCAAATGAGCTCCTGAATGAAAGGTTACTAGCAGGGCTTGTTGAGTGGTTGACTCTGACAGTGAGCCCCATTTAGATTAGCTGCACTAAGGAGTTTCCCACTAGAAACTCCCTAGCTAGTGCTGTCGAGGTGGTTTGCTGCCTGCAGACGCATTTTGGTTTCAAGCTGCAATTGCAGGTGGACATTTTTCTTCTAAAAACACTGTCATTCTGATGTCAGGTGACTGGCTTGCAGGGGAAGGGTGGATCCAATATTATCCAGTTCCCAATTCCCAATACAAGGTTCCAGCCCATCCTGGCTTAGCCTAACGTACAAGTCCAAGCACAGAATTCCCGTGTCTTAGGCTACGTATGATTCAAAGAGTGCTGCAGGTCAGAATGGTCTTTGAGGCAGCGAGGGTGCCCCTTACCTGTTTTACACAGACAATCTGAGCTCAACGCTAAGAGCAGCCACCTCCCGATTCTGGGAGCCTCTTCACAGACGCAACACCAAATTATGTACAATTCAAAAGCAGATGTAGACTTTATAATGCTTGATACAACCATTATGGTACTGTATTGCAACAGGATACCTAAGCAATCCATTTCCTAGTCAATCGCTTGTTAGAGGAAAAGTCATTACAGCGGCATGTCCTACCTGAAGTATAGCATGTGGATGAACTCCTTCAGGTACGAATATAACTCCTCTGTATTGATGTTGTATTGAACAACTTTGACAGGCTGTGAAAGAAGTCCATTTGAAACAGTTTTAACATCATCACCACACACACTGAATTGGCTTCAAAAATAACAACAGGTTTCTTTCTCGATAGTTTTAACCTAGTGGGAACCTAGTGAACTTTTTCCTGTGCAAGACCCCTATGCAAGCAGCCCAATACTGGTCTAGCTAACAAAGCTCCTCCTTCTCCTCAGTCTCTCTCATCTCCTAGTTCAGTCCGCCTTGCTTAGGGTAAGATGCCACCCAATGTCACTACTGCCACCCGACAACAGGTGTTTAGCTAGGAGGATTATTCGCAAGACCCCAGAGAGCTTAAGCACATCCTTCAACCCCTTGTATTTATGGCTACACCAGTTTAAAAGCACATGACTTGTCATCCTATCCTATGAGGAGGTCTCAGCAACTTACACAGAAATGCAGCATCACTTGTCCCAGTAATTATACAGATATTGATAGAGAAGGTATTACATCAGATAAATCTGTCGAACACAGGACTTATTTCAACTTATTTCAAAAATAAGGCCCAGCCATTTTTTATGTTTTATTTATTGTAGATGGATGATGGCGGGATGTTTTCGTTACTGAACTCAAGAAACCAAAACAACTAAATCTTGCTTCCCTGTCTTTCCTCCATTTCCTTCCCAGCATTGAACTCAGATTATAATCTTCTCAGGACACAATAACAATAGTGCTAAAGAAAAATTAACGTTAGCGTTATAGAGGTTAACACAGATAAAATACCTTAAATGGATTTGCATTCAATAAGCTTTTAATATACAGCAAAAGTCAGCCATTTAAACAAAAAAAAGGGGGCCTACCTTTGAAATTCCAGGTTTCTTTATTTCGCTAGGGATAACACATCTTGGCCCTGTTTCGCCTGCAAAGCCACACCTGGAATTTTAAGATTGAATAGTAAATGTGTGTATTTCTATAAATATACCAACCTATTCCAAAGAACTTTGTGTGGATTGGCAACAGAAGAAAATGCTTTTAGCCAGCAACCCACAGTGTCTTTGGTAAAGGCAGCAGCACTGGGGTTTTTTTAATTTTGGAGAAAAGGCGAGTGAGAGGCAGCGTGATAGAAGTTCGTAAAATCACATTATGGCGTTTTGGAGAGCGAGCATGCGAACATACATACATGCATTAATTTATTTGTTGCTGTTTTTTTAATAATAATAATTGAATTTATATACCGCCCTATACCTGGAGGTTTCAGAGCGGTTCACAGAATAGAATCAAAATATAAAACTACAAAATACATATCATCTCAGGGTGATACTAGATACTACTACTACTGCTAATAATAACAACAACAACAACAGGTATTAATATACCACCTTATACCCGGAGGTCTCAGGGCGGTTCACAGAATAAAATCAAAATATAAAACCACAAAATACATAATCCAAATAAAAGCAACAGCCCAATAACCCCCCTCCTTTACTTAGTGCCCTTTTTGATTCATTTGAATGAAAAGCGGCCTAGAAATAAACCAAAACCAAACCAAAACCAAATTTCCAGGTCTGCGACATCCCTCCTGGAAGTAAATAGGAGCGAAAGGCAAAAATATGACATCATCTTGCAAAAGGAGAGACGCCAACACATCACGTAGTTTTGTGTTTATATCTTGTATTTTTATGCTGTGATCTGCCCTGAGGTCTATGGATCAAGGGCGGTAGAAAATATTATTATTACAGTGATAGGTAAAGGTAAAGGTACCCCTGCCCGAACGGGCCAGTCTTGAGAGACTCTGGGGTTTGTGCGCCCATCTCACTCAAGAGGCCGGGGGCCAGCGCTGTCCGGAGACACTTCCGGGTCACGTGGCCAGCGTGACAAAGCTGCATCTGGCGAGCCAGCGCAGCACACGGAACGCCGTTTACCTTCCCGCTGGTAAGCGGTCCCTATTTATCTACTTGCACCCGGGGGTGCTTTCGAACTGCTAGGTTGGCAGGCGCTGGGACTGAGCAGCGGGAGCGCACCCCGCCGCGGGGATTCGAACCGCCGACCTTTCGATCGGCAAGCCCTAGGCGCTGAGGCTTTTACCCACAGCGCCACCCGCGTCCCATTACAGTGATACCTTGGGTTAAGTATTTAATTCATTCCGGAGGTACATTCTTAACCTGAAATTGTTCTTATCCTGAAGCACCACTTTAGCTAATGGGGCCTCCAACTGCCGCCGTGCGATTTCTGTTCTCATCCTGAAGCAAAGTTCTTAACCCGAGGTACTATTTCTGGTTTAGAGGAGTCTGTAACCTGAGGCGTCTGTAACCCGAGGTACCACTGTGTTGTTATTATTATTATTAACGAGAGGGGGCGGAGAGGGCAATAACAACAACAACAAATAAGCGAGAGGGGGGCGGGGAGGGTCGGCTACGCCCAGAGGAAGAAGGAGGCGGGGGGGGATAAATCGAGGGACGCCTCTCACTTAGTGAAGGCCGCGCCCAGGTCGATCACCACCGCGGTCTTCTCGCCGCCGCTCCCGAGGCCCTCGTAAAGCGGCATCGCGGCGGCTGCCCTCGGGACGACGACGAGGAGGAAGAAGAGGAGGTAAAACCCCAATAAATGCCAGTTTGGGAAAAGGGGAGGGGGCTTTCTTGACCTTGTGGCGCGCTGAGCTGAATGGCTGGCGGGGCGGGGGCCTTTCGCCTCAGCAGGCGCGTTTCAGGCTGCCCAACATGCCGCCTGATCCCGGGGGTTATTTATGACGCCCTCGTTTCTTTCCGCACGTCTTCTCCTTAACTCCACAGAGTTGTTGTTGTTTGTCTGAAGAGCCACAAGCGCCCCTCGTTTCTTCTCGCCGCCCCTAGGTTCGGCAGGCAATGCGGAAGACACCCCACCGCCGTCGCTGGGCGAAGAGTTGAGGCAGGCGGCGGAAAGGGGAGAGTAAAGGGGGCGCAGTCTAACGAAGTGGAAGCCACATTTCCGGGTGTCGTTGGGATGCTCTATAGGAAATCTCCCACTTGGGTGTCAAGGCTGGTGGTGCATTCACACGAGCTGGGGGGGGGGGGGCTGCCGTTTTGAAATCCCTTCCACAAGGATGAAGAGTGGTCATGAAATATACTTTTGATCATAAATGATTGAAACTGCAAAAGAATAACATTCCCTGGCGTGTTTTAGGGATGCTAACTACAACTGATTGGTTCAAAAATGGGAAAGGAGTACGACAAGGCTGTATATTGTCTCCCTGATTATTTAACATACTGTATATGCAGAATTCATCATGCGAAAGGCTGGGCTGGATGAATCCCAAGCCGGAACTAAGATTGCTGGAAGAAATATCAACAACCTCAGATATGCAGATGACACAACCTTGATGGCAAAAAGTGAGGAGGAATTAAAGAACCTTTTAATGAGGGTGAAAGAGGAGAGCGCAAAATATGGTCTGAAGCTCAACATCAAAAAAACGAAGATCATGGCCACTGGTCCCATCACCTCCTGGCAAATAGAAGGGGAAGAAATGGAGGCAGTGAGAGATTTTACTTTCTTGGGCTCCATGATCACTGCAGATGGTGACAGCAGTCACGAAATTAAAAGACGCCTGCTCCTTGGGAGAAAGGCGATGGCAAACCTAGACAGCATCTTAAAAAGCAGAGACATCACCTTGCCAAAAAAGGTCCGTATAGTTAAAGCCATGGTTTTCACAGTAGTGATGTATGGAAGTGAGAGCTGGACCATAAAGAAGGCTGATTGCCGAAGAATTGATGCTTTTGAATTATGGTGCTGGAGGAGACTCTTGAGAGTCCCATGGACTGCAAGAAGATCCAACCTCTCCATTCTTAAGAAATCAGCCCTGAGTGCTCACTGGAAGGACAGATCCTGAAGCTGAGGCTCCAATAGTTTGGCCACCTCATGAGAAAAGAAGACTTCCTGGAAAAGACCCTGATGCTAGGAAAGATGGAGGGCACAAGGAGAAGGGGACGATAGAGGACAAGATGGTTGGATAGTGTTCTCGAAGCAACGAACATGAGTTTGACCAAACTGCGGGAGGCAGTGGAAGACAGGAGTGCCTGGCGTGCTCTGGTCCATGGGGTCACGAAGAGTCGGACATGACTAAACGACTAAACAAACTTCATAAATCCTTTGTCAAGTCCTGCATCTTTTGCATTGAACCCCAGACTTCCCGCCCCTTCTTTACACACACACACACACACACACACACACACACACACTTTTAAAAAGGAAAAAGTTGCTTACAGGACAACTAGGCACGATCTCCCTTAATTCAGCGTCATCAAATTATCTCTTAAGTTCTAGTATTGGAGAGAGGGAGAAAAACGTCTCATCCACTCCCTCCAGAAAAACGCATTATTTTATATACCTCTGTCATGTCTCTTCTTTCTTGCCTTTTCTCTAAATCAGGGGTCTGCAAACTTTTTCAGCAGGGGGCCGGTCCACTGTCCCCCAGACCTTGTGGGGGCCCCAACTATATTTTTTTTGGGGGGGAAATGAACGAATTCCTATGCCCCCAAATAACCTAGAGATACATTTTAAATAAAAGGGCACATTCTACTCATGTAAAAACACACGGATTCCCGGACCGGCCACATGCTGGATTGAGAAGGCGATTGGGCCGGATCCGGCCCCTAGGCCTTACTTTGCCTACCCATGCTCTAAACCCAAATGATGTAAGTTTTCCTCATAGGGCAATTGTTCCATCCCTTTAGTCATCTTTTGTTCTGTGAACCGTCCTGAGACCTCCAGATATAGGGTGGTATATAAATTCAATTAATCATCATCAGTGAAGTATACTCGGAGTTGAGAGTGGATTTCATGCTCCTTATTCAGCTCATAGTGGTGAGGGGGAATGGGGGTTCCCCCAGAATGTCTGCTTTATATACCGTATTTTTCGCTCTATAACACGCACCTGACCATAACACGCACATCGTTTTTAGAGGAGGAAAACAAGGGAAAAAATATTCTGAATGAAACAGTGGACGTATCATTTTTGTGCTTCATGCTGTGGCCACAGACATGTGATCTGATGGTGAATTTGGGGTGACCCAATGCAAAAATCCTGAGAATCCCTGTGGATCCATGCTTTGTAACCACGTTTTTGCACCATTGCAGCCCCAGGCAACAGTGGGTGCGTGATTTTGGGGGGGGGCAGGCTGTAGCCATGGACATGCTATGTGCTCTGATGGTGAATTTGGGGTGACCCAGTGCAAAAATCCTGAGAATCCCTGTGGATCCATGCTTTGTAACCACGTTTTTGCACCATTGCAGCCCCAGGCAACAGTGGGTGCGTGATTTTTTTGGGGGGGGGACAGGCTGTAGCCATGGACATGCTATGTGCTCTGATGGTGAATTTTGGCTGACCCAATGCAAAGATCCTGAGGATCCATGTGGATCCATGCTTTGTAACCACGTTTTTGCACCATTGCAGCCCCAGGCAACAATGGGTGTGTGATTTTGGGGGGGCAGGCTGTAGCCATGGACATGCTGTGTGCTCTGATGGTGAATTTGGGGTGACCCAATGCAAAGATCCTGAGGATCCATGTGGATCCATGCTTTGTAACCACATTTTAAGTGGGGAGGGAAGGAAAAACACAGAAGGCTAAGAATGCAGGAGAGGGCTATAACGTGAGGAAAGGAAGGCAAAAGTTTTCCCCCACCCACCCACACAAGCCAGCCACTGTTTAAGGATTTCATCCTTTTAAATGGAAGAAAGCATATTTGAATGCTGTTTGTCTCCAAAAACAAAAAGCAGGAAGTCAAATCAGAATTTTAAGCCGAACCTGTAATCTCTCTTCCCTTCACAAACATTGTTCCCTCCGGAGCAGGGAGAGGATAGAGCGACGCTCTGCTTTCCTCTCTTCTTGCCTGGAGGGGAGGGGCTTTCCCTGCTCTTTGTTCCGTTTGAGCAAACACAGCAACGAAACAGAGAGGGTGGGCAGTAAGACCCTGAGGCAGAATGCAGGAAAGCAACAGCTTCCTGTCTCACGGAGCTCCCTTCTCCCTGAAGCGCGGTTTGATTTTTGCCTTATTTTTCGGCTCCAGGGACCACACATTCGCTGCATAACACGCACAGACATTTCCCCTTCCTTTTTAGGAGAAAAAATCTGCGTGTTATAGAGCGAAAAATACGGTACATTATTTACACAATGAGTCCCACATGATTGGCTAATTATGGGATTTTCCTGTAGGCCAATCAGGTCGCGGATTCACTTCCACTTGGAGCTGAATTGGGTGGCTCCTGTGGACCAATCAGACTGCTGCATTCTGGAGCCTATTGTTCTAGGACCAATCAGGCTGCTGCCTTTTGGATCCTATTCAACTCAGTACATAACTATCATCATCATCTTGGTAGCCCTTTTCTTACTATTTTCTAGCTCTAAAGATTTTTCCTTATTTGAGGTGACCAGAACTGTGCACACTATTTCAAGTGTGGTCTCACCAACATATTTGTACAATGGCATTACGATATTGGAAATTTTATTTTCAATCATTTCCCTAATGATCCCTAATGATTGAATTTGCCTTTTTCACAGCTGCTAACTTCTGGGTCTGCATCGCCATTGGGCTATCCACTAGAATCATAGAATCATAGAGTTGGAAGAGACCACAAGGGCCATCGAGTCCAACCCCCTGCCAAGCAGGAAACACCATCAGAGCACTCCTGACATATGGTTGTCAAGCCTCTGCTTAAAGACCTCCAAAGGAGGAGACTCCACCACACTCCTTGGCAGCAAATTCCACTGTCGAACAGCTCTTACTGTCAGGAAGTTCTTCCTAATGTTTAGGTGGAATCTTCTTTCTTGTAGTTTGGATCCATTGCTCCGTGTCCGCTTCTCCGGAGCAGCAGAAAACAACCTTTCTCCCTCCTCTATGTGACATCCTTTTATATATTTGAACATGGCTATCATATCACCCCTTAACCTCCTCTTCTCCAGGCTAAACATGCCCAGCTCCCTTAGCCGTTCCTCATAAGGCATTGTTTCCAGGCCTTTGACCATTTTGGTTGCCCTCCTCTGGACACGTTCCAGTTTGTCAGTGTCCTTCTTGAATTGTGGTGCCCAACGTACAACCCCAACGTCTTGTTCCTGGTCAGTCACTGCCAGCTCAGACCTCAGGAGTGTATATGTGAAATTAGGATTATTATTTTTTGCCCTGATGTGCACCCCTTTGCACTTGCTTATATTGAATTGCCTTTGCTATTTTACTGTCTATTCACTCAGTTTGGAGATATCATTTTGGAACTCCATGCACACAATGGAAGAGTGTGCTCTTGCGGGTTGAGGTCAAACTGAATGGTTAGGTACCATGAGCAAAACTGAAAGGTTTGAGAAATTTGTGCTTGGCAGATCGAGTATTTGAAGAATAGGGTGGGATAAGGAAGAAGAGAGTTAAGAATACGGCTGGAGGTTATTGAAGAAACTCTTAGGATTATTAGAATCTCTTTCCAATGGAAGAATGGGCAGATACAAAATTTCATATTTCATTTTTTCCCCATTTCACTTTTAATTTGTACACCACACTTCTGTATTGCTATACGCAAGGCGGTTTACAAGCTGAAGAAACAACAAAATAGACAGCAAAGATCACACACCTAATAACAATCTGATCCAACACAGAAAAGTAAGAATAGAAACATAACTTTAAAATAAACAACTTACATAAAACAAAGCAATATTCAGTCATCCATTAGAATATAATAGTAAACAGTATGATTAAATATCAGAAATTATAATTAAACAGTTTATACTTAACAGTTACAAGAAATAATTACTAAACACTAATCAATAAAAATAATGGCAAAATTTGTATAATGGCACTTCATGGGACTTATCCCATAAAGCTGAATAGTGGAAGATTCAAGGTGGTCAAAAGGAAACACAGTAAACTTGAGACTTAACACACATTTAACTTTGTGCATTCAGTTTTACGTGCTTGGGAAAAACACTTTAAAAAAATTAAAAGGGGGCAGAATATGGGTGGGCATCCGGGGGGAAATGACTTCGGCAACCACCTGCCAGGTGTTTTGACTATATGGCTTTTGGCACGATCCCTTGAACGTAATCCCTGCATACGTAAGTTACGGACTCCCTGTGCATTTTCACACAGCACATAGTTAAACTAGGCAATTTGCTCCCTCCAGGGGATTTGACAAATGCAGGGAAGAAAAGGCTATTGGTGGTTACTACTTGCCATTTTAAGGGACGCGAGTGGCGCTGTGGGTTAAACCACAGAGCCTAGGACTTGCTGATCAGGTTGGCGGTTCGAATCCCCGTGACGGGGTGAGCTCCCGTTGCTCGGTCCCAGCTCCTGCCAACCTAGCAGTTCGAAAGCACGTCAAAGTGCAAGATAAATAGGTACCACTCCGGTGGGAAGGTAAACGGCGTTTCCGTGCACTGCTCTGGTTCGCCAGAAGCGGCTTAGTCATGCTGGCCACATGACCTGGAAGCTGTACGCCGGCTCCCTCGGCCAATAAAGCGAGATGAGCGCCGCAACCCCAGAGTCGGTCACGACTGGACCTAATGGTCAGGGGTCCCTTTACCTTTACCTTTTACTTTCCATTTTGGCCATGTGCATCCTACATATAAGCTTCAGTATCAAGTGGAGGAAATAAATGTAGTAGTTGCTGCAAAACAATGTGTGAGAAATATTGCACTCGTGTCCCCCTTGTGAGCTTTCCGAGAGGGATCTGGCTGCCCCGCTCTGGGAAAGGAGATGCTCAACAAGATAGACCACTTCTGATCTCATCCCACGGCAGGGCTCTCCTTAGGCACAGTCTGATATTGTTTCCATTAGCATTAATTAATAGGCTGGCCTCTTGAGGTGCCCTTGAGAAAACATCTCCTTGGGTCGGCTTTCCTTCCTCCTCCTTTCTCCTTGCTTATTTCTTTCTTTGCTGTGCTTGTCTAATTTTGCAACTCGCTATGTAGGACAGGGAGAGGAAGGAAAAAGCTCAGTACTGCAGGGAACCGACAGATGGTGGTTTAAATTTAAGTTGAGATGCTACTGTGCGGTGTGACTTTTTCAGCGGGTTCCCTCCACCCCCGAAATTTATTCTCTTTACCTTGGAGCACTTATTTGCTCCATTGATTTATGTACACTCTTAACAGACTCTCTAACAAATCCTGGTTAGCCCTGGAAAGCGTAAGGGTATTTCTCTTCCGGGCTTCCTTCCCAGAATTGCAACTTCCTCGTGTGACCTTGGGTAGTTCAGCGAGAATATCTGGGTATTTCTTTTTACTCAGCAGTCCTGCCTCCCAGGTTGTAACTGCTGACTTGATTCACACCAAGTAAAATATTTTCTACTTCCATCAGCGCTGGAGAGATCAGGAGCGGAGCTGGACTCTGTTCTTTTGGGGTCAAACAAAAATGGGAATATCAAGAACGCCCAACTGCCGTGCCACAAGGGGGTGGCCTGGGCAGAGCAGGTATAAACTGGCTTGCAGGTTCTGCTTTGCTGCTAGTGATGTTCTTGCAGAAATCATTAAGAGAGAAAATCGAGGTGAGCTAAAGGAAAATTATATGCGTATTGTTATGGATGGAAGGGGAAGGTAGACACAAGGTGAGATGTTGGATGAGGGCTGTAGCTCACTGTAAGGTAAAGGTAAAGGGACCCCTGACCAGTCGTGGCTGACTCTGGGGTTGCGGCACTCATCTTGCTTTACTGGCCAAGGGAGCCGGCGTACAGCTTCCGGGTCGTGTGGCCAGCATGACTAAGCCGCTTCTGGCGAACCAGAGCAGCGCACGGAAATGCCGTTTACCTTCCCGCTGGAGCGGTACCTATTTATCTGCTTGCACTTTGACCTGCTTTCGAACTGCTAGGTTGGCAGGAGCAGGGACCGAGCAACGGGAGCTCACCCCGTCATGGGGATTCGAACCGCTGACCTGATCGGCAAGCCCTAGGCTCTGTGGTTTAACCCACAGCGCCACCCGTGTCCCTTGTAGCTCACTGTAAGGAGGCAGCAATTTCTGTTCTGACCTGTATTCATCACAATCAGTGCCGTTTTCCGTTCTGCTGCAGTTTGGTTTCCATCAAATACTGTGTTATGCATATTGCTATCCCCTACCTAAAGTTAAGTGATGCAGATTACATAACTATTTATGTAACCAATGTTACTTACATTCATTACAGTGTAATGGAAACTTCTAAACAATGTAAAAGAAAGTAATTGCACATATTCTGCACACTTAAATGGCTCAGGGCTGCAATACCTCAAGGACCAACTCTCCCCATATAAACTGACCCAGACCTTGCGATCATCATCTGAGGCCATTATTCTACAGCTTTTTAAATGTGTGTGTAGGGGGGAGTTATTGTTTCATTTTGCTTTTGTTTTAACTATTTATTTTGAGCTCCTGTCATGTATTTTTATCTTGTGAACCACTCTGAGATCTTTGGATGCAGGGCGGTATATAAATTTAATAAATAATAATAATAACAATTAGGTGAAACAGCAACGATCTGAGTGAAAACCAATTGCATTCGCTTATTGAATTCTGTTCCTGACCACAGACGAACATGCAAACTGCAGCCGTTTCTGCTTCCTTTCCTCCTGCTCACTGGTAGAGCCCATCCTTTGCATCGAGAAACTCTCAAGCTCGATCTCCTGGTAAGCGCACCTGGATGGTGGCTGCACACCTGTAATTCATCGTGGGATGCATCGAATCCAGGAGGAAGCCATTGTTTCTGTTATTATTGTGGTAGTTGATTTGTCCATCCGGCATCCTTCTAGGGCAGGGGTCAGCAAACCTTTTCAGCAGGGGGCCGGTCCACTGTCCCTCAGACCTTGTGGGGGGCCGGACTATATTTTGAGAAAAAAATAAATGAATGAATTCCTATGCCCCACAAATAACCCAGAGATGCATTTTAAATAAAAGGACACATTCTACTCATGTAAAAACACCAGGCAGGCCCCACAAATAACGCGGAGATGCATTTAAAATAAAAGCACACATTCTACTCATGTAAAAACACCAGGCAGACCTCACAAATAACCCAGAGATGCATTTAAAATAAAAGCACACATTCTACTCATGTAAAAACACGCTGATTCCCAGACCGTCCGTGGGCCGGATTTAGAAGGCGATGGGGCCAGATCCGGCCCCCCGGGCCTTCGTTTGCCTACCCATGTTCTAGGGTCTCAGGTAGGAGTCCTGTCCTTCACCTGCTCTCTGCTCCTTTAGATGCTGAACATTCTACATGCCAAACAGGTACCATACCTCTGAGCTATATGGACCCTCCCTTTTGCAACCCAAGCGTTTTCTGCTTTTTTTTAAGACTTGAAAGTGCTGCCCAAGCTCTTGCTATTTATGATTCCACTGGAGGAACCTGCTGGTGTGAGGAACACCCCCCCTCCAACTCCTATAAGCACAGCACAGGTCTGCGGGCTGGTGGGCGGGGCGAAGGAGGGCCCCCATGGGTAGGAGTCTTGCTACTGCCGCCTGGCCCAATCCTCGAGCCAGTGAGGAGGAGTGGCTGATGAACAGCAGCCTCTTTCTTCCCCTCCCTCTTCTCCTTTCCTCCTCCCAGTCTCTCCTGGCCATGAAGGCAGCAGCAGAGCAGCTGAGAGGAGGATGCTGAGGACCAGCCCAGATAGCCATCTTCCTGAAGATGCTGCCTAGCTGAAAGGATGGAGGGCGCTCAGGTAAGGCAGGGATGATGCAGAGGCTGCCCTGTATCCTGGCAACGAGGGAGAGAAGTCTAGGTCCAAGGGAGGCCGAGGGAGGGGGGGGGAAAACTTGTCTGCAGAGAGACTTCTCCCAAGTCACTTTGCCCAGTAACAGCTAAAAGGTCCCTAGACAAGGGATGCTCGCTGCCCTGGGCTTTTTGAGGGCTGGAGATGGAAGGAGGCCTCGGTGGGAGGATGCCCGGTCCTTCCCCTTTGCAAGCCTTGCATTCCACAAGAACAGCAGCAGAGCTTCTTTGTGTACTGTTTCAGCAAATGGAGTCTTGCTGCCTCTGCCTGCCTTTTGTTTGGGGATTTGCTTCCCCCATCCCTCCACCTCTCTTTCTCTCCACCTCTCTCTCTCTCTCCCCTTTCCTCCCAAGTTTCTTGGGCACAGATCGAATTTCCCCCTCCGATTCATGGCTTTGATTTCATTCATTTCTCTAGCTCTCCAGGCTTTGGAGCAAGAGCCTCGTTGTGGAATTCCCAAGGTTTAGACGATTGCAAGAAAGGGATAGAAAAAAAAAGAGATGAGAATTGCAAGCCTTTCTTTGAACTTTTTGTGCGTCGCAGAAATACCTCTGAAGGTTACTGTCTGTTGCTGTCCTTACAGCTCCTTTCCCTTAGAAAGGAAAATAATAATAATAATAAGTGTTTGGCATTTAATGTTCAGAACAGCCACAGGGAATTGGTTTATTCGGAGATGGAAGCAAGGTGGTGGGGGAGGAGCGAAACTTCAGACCATTTGCCATTTGTCTGCTGTGCAGAGATGCTTACAGCCCACTTTAAAAATACTGTAACAGAAGGCGGCATTCTGGTGCAATGATATATAACAAGAGACACATGCTGTGATCTTTGCAGATGGGGGTGTTTTGGAGGAAGGGACGGTCATTTTCGTGTGTGTTTTAATTCATAAAAATCAACAGCTCTGCATCCCGGAAATTTAAGGGGCCATCTGTTTCCCCACAGAGAAATAGCTAAGTGGATTAGTGCTGTTCGCATGTATCCCTGTAGCAAATGGACCGCCAGATTTTGGAGAAGGTTGGAGGAACACGGAGGTGAGCCTGCAAAGCTAGCCACAGATTCACGCTTAAAAAAAGCAAACAATTTTTTGGGGGGCGGGGGCACCTGTGCCCAACCCCAGATCTGATGCCA
Source organism: Podarcis vaucheri (assembly GCF_965113315.1). NCBI lineage: Eukaryota > Metazoa > Chordata > Lepidosauria > Squamata > Lacertidae > Podarcis > Podarcis vaucheri. Next base: position 6,533,966 of record NC_138759.1, read on the forward strand.
TCAGTGCTGATGTTCTGCTTGGGGCTATGACAGGTTCAGTGAACATAAGCTGCTAGTTATGTGTTGGTCCCAGGCCCATGCAGAAAAGGAAGGTTTTTTTAGCCCCTGGTTTGTGCTCTGTGTTTGGCTTAGCTGTGCAGCCCTGAGATATAGGATTGAGGTTGAATCCTGACAAGACAGAAGTACTGTTTTGGGGGGACAGGGGGCGGACTGGTGTGGAGGACTCCCTGGTCCTGAATGGGGCAACTGTGCCCCTGAAGGACCAGGTGCGCAGCCTGGGAGTCATTTTGGACTCACAGCTGTCCATGGAGGCGCAGGTCAATTCTGTATCCAGGGCAGCTGTTTACCAGCTCCACCTGGTACGCAGGCTGAGACCCTACCTGCCCGCGGACTGTCTCTCCAGAGTGGTGCATGTTCTGGTTATCTCCCGCTTGGACTACTGCAATGCGCTCTATGTGGGGCTACCTTTGAAAGTGACCCGGAAACTACAACTAATCCAGAATGCGGCAGCTAGACTGGTGGCTGGGAGCGGCCGCCGAGACCATATAACACCGGTCCTGAAAGACCTACACTGGCTCCCAGTACGTTTCCGAGCACAATTCAAAGTGTTGGTGCTGACCTTTAAAGCCCTAAACGGCCTCGGTCCAGTATACCTGAAGGAGCGTCTCCACCCCCATTATTCTGCCCAGACACTGAGGTCCAGCGCCGAGAGCCTTCTGGCGGTTCCCTCATTGTGAGAAGCAAAGCTACAGGGAACCAGGCAGAGGGCCTTTTCGGTAGTGGCGCCCACCCTGTGGAACGCCCTCCCATCAGATGTCAAAGAGATAAACAACTACCTGACATTCAGAAGACATCTTAAGGCAGCCCTGTTCAGGGAAGTTTTTAATGTATGACATCTTAGTGTATTTTTGGTCTTTGTGGAAGCCGCCCAGAGTGGCTGGGGAAACTCAGCCAGATGGGTGGGGTACAAATAATAATAATAAATAATAATAATAATAATTATTATTATTATTATTATTATTATTTTCTTCTCTCTCTCTCTCTCTCTCTCTCTCTCTCTCTCTCTCTCTCAAAAGCTTAAATTACATACCCTCCAACATCTTGAGTCCCAAAACTGGGGTGCCTATCTTCCCGCCCGAGTCACATGTGGCCCGCCCAAGATCATGGAGCCCCAATGATGCACTTTTTGGGGTTATGCTTTCAGGCGCTCTAAAACATAAGATTGCAGCCCTGAAAAACAGCTCTTTTTCCTGGGCGAGATCTAGGCACAAAATAACACAAAATCGCAGCACCCAGAATGGCCACCTTGTTTTCATGCAGGACGCCCTGGTTTTTTTGCACAGCACATGCGGGGTATGAAATTAGTTTCATACTGCATACTTCTTGATCACGCTAATTTCCTGCTTTTTCCTCAAGGTGTCCAAATTGTGGAGGTTGATGCCATATTATCTTCTCAGCAACCCTGCGAAGCGGACTAAGCTGAACAGTAAAGCTACCTAGCAAAGGAGGCCCCATCTTCTCCATACATTTAGAGCAGTGTAACACAACTTTAAACAGCCATGGCTCCCCCCCCAAAGAATCCTGGGAACTGTAGTTTGTTAAGGGTGCTGAGAGTTGTTAGGAAATCCCTTTGTTTCCCTCATGCTGAGAGTTGTTAGGAAATCCCTGTTTCCTTCACACAGCTATGATTCCCAGAGTGGCTTCCCAGGGAACTCGGGGAATTGGAGCTCTGAGAGGGCAATGAAGGGCTCTCCAAACAACCGCCGACACCCTTAATAAACTACAATTCCCAGGATTCTTTGGGGCAAGGGAAAGCCATGACTGTTTAAAGTTGCAGATAGGTAGCCGTGTTGGTCTGCCATAGTCAAAATAAAAAAATTCCTTCCAGTAGCACCTTAAAGACCAACTAAGTTAGTTCTTGGTATGAGCTTTCGTGTGCATGCACACTTCTTCAGATACACTGAAACAGAAGTTGCCAGATCCTTCTATATAGTGAGAAGGTGGGGAGGGGTATTACTCAGAAGGGTGGTGGGAATGGGAGATTGGCAGATAGCTGAGATGAGCCTGTTGACGACTCTTAACGACTGTAATAGGTCTTACAGGAAAAGGCAAGGGGTGAGAAGGTGAGAAATGACTAAGCCTTCTCACTATATAGAAGGATCTGGCAACTTCTGTTTCAGTGTATCTGAAGAAGTGTGCATGCACACGAAAGCTCATACCAAGAACTAACTTAGTTGGTCTTTAAGGTGCTACTGGAAGGAATTTTTTTATTTTGTTTAAAGTTGCTTTTAGATGCATAGAGCAGATGGGGCTTAATTCCCCCGATTTCACTCAGGGAAGGTTTGTGTCTGACTGGGGACCTGAGCTGGACTCTTTTTGTTCAAACAGAGCATTAATCTGAAGAGGTGAGGAACTTTTGTCAGTCTCAGGATATCACAAGTTGGTAAATACAATACAGTGCCGTGCAAGAAAAAAAATAGCCTGGTAAGACTGCTGTCTGGAACGATTAAAGAAAACTTGTAGTTTATTGCTCTTAGCAAAGAAAGACATTTTTATGCATAGTGAAATATACTCGGAGTCGAGAGTGGATTTCATGCTTTTTATTCAGCTCATAGTGGTGAGGAGGAATGAAAGTTCCCTGCTTTATATACATTATATATTATCTGCTTTATATACATTATTTACACAATGGGCTGCACGTGATTGGCTAATTCCGGTATTCTCCTGTAGGCCAATCGGGTTGTGGATTCACTTCCACCTGGAGCTGGATTGGGTGGCTCCTGCAGACCAATCAGACTGCTGCATTCTGGATCCTATTGTTCTAGGACCAATCAGACTGCTGCATTCTGAATCCTATTGTTCTAGGGCCAATCAGACTGCTGCATTCTGAATTATATTGTTCTAGGGCCAATCAGACTGCTGCATTCTGGATCCTATTGTTCTAGGAGCAATCAGACTGCTGCATTCTGAATCCTATTGTTCTAGGGCCAATCAGACTGCTGCATTCTGAATCCTATTGTTCTAGGGCCAATCAGACTGCTGCATTTTGGATCCTATTGTTCTAGGGCCAATCAGACTGCTGCATTCTGGATCCTATTGTTCTAGGGCCAATCAGACTGCTGCATTCTGAATCCGATTGTTCTAGGGCCAATCAGACTGCTGCATTCTGGATCCTATTGTTCTAGGGCCAATCAGACTGCTGCATTTTGGATCCTATTGTTCTAGGGCCAATCAGACTGCTGCATTTTGGATCCTATTGTTCTAGGGCCAATCAGACTGCTGCATTTTGGATCCTATTCAACTCAGTACATAGGTTTTCACATGTGGTCAAGACAGAGCAAAGAAGTTAACAAACACATGCTAGCTCAGTGGTGTCCAAACTTTTTTCAAAGAGGGCCAGACTTGATGAAGTGAAGGGCCATGAGGGCCAACCAAAGTTGTTTCCTTTTTTTAGGATTGAAGTTGTTGACCTTTTTTTTAATGATTTTACCCCAAAGTTGTTGAGGAATAAACTGACACACGGACCAGATTATACAGACCGGCGGGCCGGATTAGGCCCCCAAAACAAACTCTGGACATGCCTGTGACACCGACTGACATAGAGAAGAAGCAGGAGGAAGCGAAGTAAAGGAAGCGATTTGCTTCACCAACAATTAGTTATGAAGAAAGGAGGAATTGGTGAGGAGTAGCAGGTTTCCTTTCGATCCCTTGCCCCTCCACTGGTTCACGTAGCTTATTACAAGTGTTGTTGATTTACTCTCAAAGGAGGCAAAGTCCCCAAACGCTCAGTGTCTCCATGCCCTGAAAAAAACCATAGCATTGTTGTATTGCCTTGCTGTTGCGATGCATTGATTATCCGGGATTCAAAGAACCCCTCTTTTTTGTTGGTTTCTGCTCTCTTCACTGTGCAGCGAAGTGCTTGTCACAAGACAATGTTTACATTCCACAGTCAGAGTACTGTTGGGTTTTCCCACGGGAATGGGAAGCTGGATGTGACGTACACTGGTTTCCTGTTTTTCACTGTTCTCTCAGTGTTCTTCGTTCCGAGGAGAAGGACGGTTGCTTCTCTGCTCCAGCAGAGGCAAGATGCATGTTTGTAATTTCTCAATACTGAACTGAGAATAAAGCAACTTTAAGCATGTGGCACGTACTGTTCGTCATTCCGTTGTGCACAGGACTCTGCAATATCAACATTTTGGTTATCGGGCCCAGAAAGACGTAAATCAAACTGCGGAATGCCGGCAGAGGTACAGAGGAACGGATCGCGTTATCTGCTCTGCGCGTCAAGTTTGATTGATGAAGGTATGTGCTCATGCTGCCCGGAGCAGCCTGCCAGTTTCTAGTTTATGGCTTTATGGCTGGCCTTTGAACTTTTCAAAGCCGTTTTGCCGCGATACAGGCTATGAGGCACAAGCTCACAGGCTTGGATGGCTGGGGAAAGCGAAAGTACTTTTTAAAAGTGCTTTTGGAAGAAGCTGCAGTACTGTGACGCAGCTTGATTAAAGCAGCAATGATGGATAATGCAAAGCTGGTTGAAGCTTTTGGGATTCCTAAGCTCAATAAGAAAAATTACACGGAGTGGGTACTTTATGCAGAGGCAATTCTGCGGAAGGAAGGTCTGTTTAATGTTATTACAGACAACCCCCCAGCTCCAATTACAGCTCAATGGGCAGCTAAGGATTCCAAAGCAAGGGGAACGCTTACATTGATAGTATCCCCAGAAGAGCTCTGTCTGTTGCGTGGAAAGACCACAGCCAGAGAAATTTGGAACACTTTAAGACAGGCTCACTTGAGGACAGAAGCTGGTTCCTCAATGTACTACTATGCCAAGCTGCATGATATGGCTCTTGCTGAAGGTGGAGATGTGCGTAAACACCTGATGGAGATGCAGAATCTGAGACACGAGCTGCAACAGAGAGGACTCAACTTTCCAGAGGCTGTGTATTCCTTTATGATACTACATTCTTTGGGTCCAAGTTGGGAGTCCGTTGCCACTCAGATTGCTGTTCAACCAACTGCTCAGCTCACAGTAGCCTATGTTACTGCCGTGATCCAGAATGAAGCAGATCGCCGGGGTGCTAGCTGCATGGATAAGGGGGAGTCTTCACAGACGTCATCCCAGAATGCAGTGGAACCACCAGAGGGCGCCAAAGCTTTGAAGGCAGTGAAATGCTACTCGTGTGGACGTCTAGGCCATATGAAGAGGGAATGCAAATATCCCAAGACCAAAACAGAGCAGCGCAGCGGAAGTTCATCGCGTGGAAAAGGCCAAAGCAAAGGCAAAGGTCCGGTGTCCAGGACAACGCAGCACAAGGCAATGGTCTCACGCTTCACTCCAAACGTCACAAAGGTCCAGAAGACGTCTAGATCTTTCTTCGTTGTTGATTCAGCAGCTACCCACCATATGTGCAACGATAAGAGACTGTTCGTGTCTTTTACACCGCAGGAAGGTGCGATTCACGAGGCGGATGACCACACGATCCCCAGTCAAGGCTACGGAACTGTTGTTCTTCACAGTTTGGACTTAGAGATACATGATGTACTTTATGTTCCAGATGCCACACACAATCTTCTAAGTGTGATGCAGCTGAATGAACGGAACATTGACGTTTCCTTCAAGAACAAGAAATGCACCATCACAAAGAAAGACGATTATGTATTGCACGCTGAATGTGTTGATCGTTTGTTTGTTTTGTATTATGATGATGTTGTGCAGAATGATACTTGTTGCATTGCAGGTTCTAACAAAAGTTTGCATGCAGGATGTATTCATGATTTTCACAGGAAATTTGGTCATTTGCATTTTGAGGCAGTATCTAAAATGCCTGCCTTGGTTGAAGGTATGACTATTAAACCCTGCAGGTACCACATGAAGTGCAAAGCATGCGCAGCAAACAAGGTAAAAATGGCTGCGAAAGGTAAGGTGTCTAGTAGGCAAGCTACAGAACCATACCAAATTGTTCATGTTGATTTAGTTGGTCCACTATCGCCCTCTTTGGGTGGAAATAGGTTCTTCATGGTTCTCATTGATGCATTTTCCAGGTATATTTACGTGTACAATCTCAAGCAGAAATCAGAGGCTTTTCCAAGGTTCAAGGAATTCTGTGCTTGGTTGGAAAATGTGCATGGTAAGAAGATACAAATTCTTTTCATTGATCGCGGGGGAGAATTCACTTCTCAGCAGTTTGAAGCTTTTCTGACTGAGAAAGGAATTCAACACGATTTGTCCAGTCCTCGCTCGCCATGGCAGAATGGACTTTGCGAAAGGGCAAATCAGACATTGCTTCAAGGGTTAAAAACCTTGCTGCATGATGCCAATCTTCCAGAGAGTTATTGGGCCGAAGCTCTCTCGTGTTTTATTTACAGTTACAATCGCAGGTTATCTTCAGCGATTGGTTGTACCCCCTATGAGAAGATGTTTGGCAAGAAACCATACATCAAACACATGAAAATTTTTGGTTCTGACATGTGGATTCACTCACCACAAAGCTCCAAGTTAGACAAACGTGGATTGCATGGTATCTTTCTAGGTTATCAGAAAGGTTCTTACAGATTAATGATGACTTACTCTAAGACAATTAAGCTCACAAGAAGTGTTGAGTACAATGCCAAGTGGGGGGAGAACGTGGGAATTTTTCAATGTTATCCTGATGACAGTGATGAGACTGAGGATAAGCAACAGCAACCCACACCCACTGATGAAGGTTCTGATTCTGATTCTGAAACTGAATCGGATACTTCAGAGGATTTCAAGAGTGCGAAAGCCTCTATGCGACCCTCTGAAAGCTCTGATCAGGAATTGGAAGAACCATTGTTCACAATAGGTCACTTTTCTCCTAAGAAGGAAGAGGAGAGTGTTGAAGACCAAAGGCTAATTCGCAGGTCACAAAGAGCCACAAAAGGCAGACCTCCAAAGAGATTTGCTGATGAATTTGCTAAGACAGCAGTAGCAGCTGTTAAAAGCTCCAAGAAGGTATTTGAACCTTCAAGTTTCCAAGAAATCCAGGATTTGGATTCTAAGGAAGCTGAACCATGGTTAAATGCTATGAAGGCTGAGCTTGATTCCTTGGAAAGGAACAAAACTTGGGAGCTAGTTCCAGTAGTTCCAGGAATGAAACTGCTTGGAAGCAAATGGGTCTTCAAAGTGAAGACAGATCAAAATGGCAAGATAGTCAGACACAAAGCCAGATTGGTAGCCAGAGGTTTTGCACAGGTACCAGGTGAAGACTATCACGAGACCTACTCACCCACAGTGAGATATGAGAGTGTTAGGCTTATGCTCAAGCTAGCTGCAGAGGAGAATCTACACATTAGTCACCACGATGTAAATACAGCATTTTTATACGGATCTCTAGGTGAATCACTTTATATGCTTCCACCTGATGGCGTACAGGTAAAACAGGGATTTGTTTGTGCTCTGAAAAAGTCCCTTTATGGTCTCAAACAAAGTGCACGGTGTTGGCACACAAAACTCACTGAAGCATTGTTTTCTCTAGGTTTTCAGCAAGGGAAAGCTGATCCATGTGTGTTTGTCAAAGAGGAGGGGAAAAAGAAGCTGTACTGTTTGTTTTATGTTGATGATATTTTATTCTTTTGGAAAGATGTCACAATGTACAATAACGCCCTAGCTCAACTGAAAGAGCACTTTGACATGAAAGATCTTGGTGAGGTAAACAACTACCTATCTCTGGAAATAGAGAAAGATCAAAGTGGTAACATTCTAGTACACCAGTCAAGGAAAATTGCTGATGTGTTAAGCAAACTGAACCTGATGGATGCTAACCCTGTAGACACGCCAATGACAACAGGTTATCAGGTAGAAGACACTGAAGAAGCATTTTCTGACACTACACTGTACAGAAGTGTGCTAGGCAAGCTAAACTTCATTGCCAGATGTTCAAGACCTGACATCGCTGTTAGCTGTAATTTGCTAAGCAGACAAGTTAACAATCCTACTGTTAAGGATTGGAAAGCTCTGAAACGCATAGCACGCTATTTGAAAGGCACTATGCATTACAGACTGAGATTTAACAATCAGAAGTCTGGTGGTCTTGAGATTTTTGCAGATGCAAGTTTTGGAAGTGACACTACAGACAGGAAAAGTACGTCTGGAGTTTGCTACATGTACAATCAGGGTCTATTTGATTGGTCATGCAAGAAGCAAACAACAATTAGCTTAAGTACTTGTGAAGCTGAACTGAATGCACTGTCTTATTCACTTAAGGATTGTGAATGGTTGTTACAATTGTGCAAAGACATGAAAATTCCTGTCAAATGTCCAATCCAGGTTTACCAGGACAACAAAGCATGTTTGGCTTTGCTGAATTCGGAAGGTTGTAAGCAAAGCACGAAGCACTTGCAATTGAAGTTGCAACATGCTAGGGAACATATTCAGAAGGGACTCGTAACGGTGTCCTATATGCCAGGTAATGAAATTCCTGCTGATGTATTGTCCAAGATTGTATCAAGGGATCAACACTGTACCTATGTACAGAAGTTGGGTTTGTACTGATATTGTACGAACACGCTGCCCAGTGATATTCACAGAAAGGGGGAGGATGTTGGTTTCTGCTCTCTTCACTGTGCAGCGAAGTGCTTGTCACAAGACAATGTTTACATTCCACAGTCAGAGTACTGTTGGGTTTTCCCACGGGAATGGGAAGCTGGATGTGACGTACACTGGTTTCCTGTTTTTCACTGTTCTCTCAGTGTTCTTCGTTCCGAGGAGAAGGACGGTTGCTTCTCTGCTCCCGCAGAGGCAAGATGCATGTTTGTAATTTATCAATACTGAACTGAGAATAAAGCAACTTTAAGCATGTGGCACGTACTGTTCGTCATTCCGTTGTGTGACTCTGCAATATCAACATTTTGTGTGATAAACCTTTTGCTTCCTGTGAGGCCGGGAGCAAAACTTCAAATCGTGTAATGATTCCTTTAAAAAGAAATAAATAGAAAAGCAATCTGGGGAGGCTGCAGTTTTAAAGGGGGAAACAGCGTGTGTGTTTGTCTGTTTGTGTGCATGCGGAGCTGCTTAAATTTTCTCCCCGCCATTCATTTCTGGTCAAATAACTCCCCTCCCAATATCATTCCCTGCTGCTGGGAATAATAATAATAATAATAATAATAATAATAATAATAATAATAATTTATTATTTATTATTTATACCCTGCCCATCTGGCTGGGCTTCCTTAGCCACTCTGGGCAGCTTCCAACAAAATATTAAAATACCGTAATACATCAGAATACATTCTAGCTGCTTATTCAACTTGTAATTGTGCAGGGGGAGTGGATATGTCCCGGGGAGAGAGATTTTGTGTATCAAAATAGCTTACCAGTGTAATAAACGTAAACCTGCCCTTATTCCCTTATGGGGGACACAAGAGCCCTTATAGAGTTATTTGCAGGTTCTCCATCGGTCGGAGAAAATAACAGAGTTATTTGTTATAACAGAGGCCAACCAGAGAATATTGAGAAGCAAAGCAGCTAGTAAGCCTGATCTTTACTAACTGTTGCAACAGGGTGCTCCCCCCCACACGCAGGAGAAGGAGGAGAGACTCAGAACCAAGGTGTGTCCGCCCTTATATAGACTTTTAAATTGCCCGCGCTGGAGTCCAAGACCACCCTCCCGATACATCATACCAACATCACAGAAGGGGCGGTCTACAACAGAAACCTGAGTGCGTTGTTTGCCTCCTTTCTGGCAGGTTACCTGTTAATGCTTACTTGATTGGATCCCCTGGGGAGCCTGGCCAGTCTTTTGTAATGACAAATACTTAGTCCCTGAGCCAGGTCACGGGCTCACCATATTCATACACAGACATATCCTTAAGACAGGATTTGTGAGCAAAAAGACAATGGGGAGGCTCCCCCATCCCCTCCCTCCTTGCAGAGAAAACATTTGGTCAGTTTGGAAGTGAAAATGGTTTCAGGGCGCTCCTCCTGTGCTGCTCCAGACATGTGGTCCACACATCTACGTATGCGCTTGGTTGGTACATTTATGAATATTTATTATATATATATAAAAAAGACCTTAATTTTTTTATTTCACCAGAAAGGGGTTAAGCACACTCAGCTTCTGCTATCAGCTCAGAACGGCAGCTTTCCAAGGCTGCTTTGCAGACTGTCTCGCCAGAGTGGTGCATGCTCTGGTTATCTCTCGCTTGGACTACTGCAATGCGCTCTACGTGGGGCTACCTTTGAAGGTGACCCAGAAACTACAACTAATCCAAAATGTGGCAGCTAGACTGGTGACTGGGAGCGGCCGCCGAGACCATATAACACTGGTCTTGAAAGACCTACACTGGCTCCCAGTACATTTCCTAGCACAATTCAAAGTGTTGTGCTGACCTTTAAAGCCCTAAACGACCTCAAAGGCCCAGTATACCTGAAGGAGCGTCTCCACCCCCAATGTTCCGTCTGGACACTGAGGTCCAGTGCCAAGGGCCTTCTGGCGGTTCCCTCGCTGCAAGAAGCCAAGTTACAGGGAACTAGGCAGAGGGCCTTCTCGGTGGTGGCACCTGCCCTGTGGAGCGCCCTCCCACCAGATGTCAAGGGAAAAATAACTACCAAAATTTTAGAAGACATTGAAAGGCAGCCCTGTTTAGGGAAGCATTTAATGTTTAATAGATTATTGTATTTTAGTGTTTTGTTGGAAGCCGCCCAGAGTGGCTGGGGAAACCCAGCCAGATGGGTGGGGTATAAATAATAAATTATTATTATTATTATAACTGAGCTTTTCGTTCCATTTATGAAGACCTTTTGCCTCATCTGCGGTCTCCAAACACCCTTAACTGAGGAGCCCTGAGCAGGAGTGTGGAAATGATCAGCTTTCCTTGAGGGAAGACGGACTTGTGCCGTTGGGTATTATTGATCTGCTGGTTTATACAATATACTTGTCTCCATCCTTTTCTAATTAGAAATCACTAAGGAAGATGATTGCCAAACAAGCTGATCTTCTGCTTTTGGGTGCAGAGAGATGTCTTTGTTTTGTTTTAAATAGTTTCAGATCAATATGTTCTACCTCCATGGTTGGAGGCAGTGAAGGCAGAACAGATATAGTTTAAATTTCTATTAATGTTTGATTTGTTTTTTAAAATTATTATTATTATTTCCATGTTTTTAGCTGTTCTGATTTTATCTGTCAGCTGCCTTGAGATGGTGTCAGGGGAGAAGATGGGGTATAAATAAATGTATGATAATAACATAACATAACATAACATAATATGATAATAAACATTCAGGAAGTAATTTAAAGGGCTTGTTTGTGTGGTTCAGTCTAGAACAGAATGGTACAGTCCTCTTCAGTCTGTAGAAATCTGATATGCAGGAGAAATTATCATTATTAAGTTGCCTGTTTATAAGATTACTTACCTGCCATTCGCCATAAGGTACCAGTAAGGGTTGCGAGTTTATAATAATACAACAGAAAACCTTATAAAAGAGTTGATGGATTATTAAAAAAATAAAACAAAACAATTCCCAACAAAAGCAGTGCAGTATAGTTTCAATGAAACAGAAATTGCCGGTCTAAGGCCACAACTGAAGTGTCTTGTGAAGTAGAAAAGTCCCTTGCACATAGAAAGCTAGCCTCTCCAGGAGAAGTGTCTTGGCCTGACCATCTCCCTGATGTGCTAGTTTTCCACATGCAAGGAGATTTCCTATTTTTCTTTTTATGGAGGAGATGCACCTTCTTAGTATGTTTGCATTTAAATTTCTCCCACCTCTCACCCCTTTGCAAAGCAGCTGACCATGGATTAAGGGTGAAAGTATTGTAGCGAAGCACTATTGGGATGCTTTAATCGCTGCACCTACCAGTGTCCCTGACTGAGCCTGGCACCACAGGGTGGCGCGTTGAGAGATGACAGCTGCTTGCAGTTCTCTCCATCAAGCCTGCCAGCAGGCTGTCATGTTCCTTGAACTTCAGGGATGGAGGTGTTTGCGATGAGCAGAGCAAGCACCTCGATCATCATGGGTACCTAGTAGCTCCGCTCAGAGGGTGGCCGCATCTGGCTGTGCTCTGTTGTCCATCGATCCCACCTTTGTCGCCAGTGTTAAGTTGTGGGTGAACATATCAGACGAAACAGCGATTCTTCAAACAGCTCTTGTTTATTCACAGGCCAGAACAGAACTGAACTGAAGGGTTCAGCTAACCTGCTTATATAGAGCTCCACTACAACACTACAGTAACCATTTCCTGTAACTATCCAATCACTGAACGTCACTTTCGATCCCTTATTTGCATATGTGAACCTGAACTATCTACAGTATCCCCCTGCTGGCCCAGGGTGAGAACTTCAGTACATAACAGCGACCAAACCTTTATCCCAGCTTCCAAATCTGCATCCTTTTGGTGGCATATCTGAACTGTAGGTAAAAGTAAAGGGACCCCTGACCACTAGGTCCAGTTGTGACCGACTCTGGGGTTGCGGCGCTCATCTCACTTTATTGGCCAAGGGAGCCGGCGTACAGCTTCCGGGTCATGTAGACAGCATGACTAAGCTGCTTCTGGCGAACCAGAGCAGCGCACGGAAACGCCGTTTACCTTCCCGCTGGAGCAGTACCTATTTATCTATTTATCTAAACCACAGAGCCTAGGATTTGCCGATCAGAAGGTTGGTGGTTCGAATCCCCGCGACGGGGTGAGCTCCCGTTGCTCGGTCCCTGCTCCTGCCAACCTAGTCAAAGTGCAAGTAGACAAATAGGTACCGCTCCGGCGGGAAGCTAAACGGCGTTTCCGTGCGCTGCTCTGGTTCGCCAGAAGCGGCTTAGTCATGCTGGCCACATGACCCGGAAGCTATACGCTGGCTCCATCGGCCAATAAAGCAAGATGAGCGGCGCAACCCCAGAGTTAGTCACGAATGGACCTAATGGTCAGGGGTCCCTTTACCTTTACCTATTATATGTATAAGACCTTAAATTTTTTATTTCAAGAGCTTAACTGAACTGAGAGCTCTCTTTTGCTTCTCGCTTCCAGGTCTTGCTCCCCGGCATCGCTTGCTCTCCTCGTTCCCCCGCACGGCGCTCCGCCGGAATGGGCCCCCATCTGATGGGTTTCCCCATCTGCCTCTCCCTCTGCCTCATCCTGCTCAGCTCCTGCAGCCCGCAATGCCTCGCTTTCTGGGAGGCGGAGGGGCGGCCCACGAGACAACTACGCCAAGCCTTTCCGGAAGACCCCGGAAATGTGAGCGTCCCGGGTCCAGAAAGCCCCTTCAGCTCACCTGCGCAAGCAGCCGGCAGTGCGGCTTCTGGAAACCTCTACGAAGGCGCCACAGCCGAGCTGGCCGGGGAGCTGTTAAACACCGCCACCACCATCAAAGCCACGCTGCCAACCAGCCTGGATGCTCAAAGTCCTTCAGGACGCCAGGGTTTGGATGTTGACGCCACTGCCTCAACCCCAGAGGTGGGTGGCAGCGAGCAGCAGTTGGACCCCAGTGTGCCCAGTAAAGAACTGGGGAGCAACAGGCAAAGCGAAGTCCTGCTTGCCCCGGTTGTGACGACTCCAGACCCGAACGTGAGGGGTGATGGGTTCAGCACCACCGCAGGAGAGCTGGTGGAGGGTGGCAGGGCAGGAGATGGGCTTGGTTCAACGGCGGACGTTTTCGCACCAGGCGCCTTGGAAGGAGGCAAAAGCACCACATGGCGACCGGCCACAGAAGAAGTGCCCATTTCCAAAACGATAGCCAGCAGCCGCTCTGTGACTCCTTCCCCTCCAGCGGGTCAATACGTTGATTCTGGGCAAGGGCCGGACAGAGACGACCCCTCGGTTTTGAGCAGCACAGAGGGTCCTGTCTTGGCCCCGACTGACGCCGCCTCGGGTTTGCAAAAGGGGATCTCCACGGATTGGGAGCTCTTGAAAGGCGTTCCTAGTGCTGCGGCGACTGTCACACCACAAAGCGACGACTGGGATGATACAAAATTCGGGCCCGCCAGTCGGGTGGGTGCTCTGGGACCCGTGGCGGAGCTTTATCCCTCCGTGGGGGGAGAAGAAGAGGAAGACGATGTGAAGAAGGCTCTGCCGCCGAGATTATCGGCAGCTGCGGCGAAAGGAAGCGAGAATGTTCAGACCGGGTTGGGCCTCGCGTCCGCAGCAAGCGGGGAGCCCACCTCGCCCTCTGCCAGCATGGATCCTGCCCGTGTCGCTGACCCATCAGCGAAAGCCCTCTCTGGGAGTGCAGTGGAAAATGGAGACCCCTTTGCCACTTCCCTTTCCAGATCCGTCGCAGAGGCAACCGCTACGACGGACGTGACCAAATCAGATGTCTTCCAAACCCCGAGAGATTCGTCAAGAGGTAAATAAATTCCTCCTTTTGCTTTCAGTTTATTTGGTATGCGTCCCTATGACCCGGAAACGGTATGCCGGCTCCCTCGGCCAGTAAAGCGAGATGAGCACCGCAACCCCAGAGTCAGCCACGACTGGACCTAATGGTCAGGGGTCCCTTGATCTTTACCTTTACCCTATCCAGCCTTCCCTTTAAGCTGCTCAACAGGGCATACACAATCCTGCCCCCCTCCCCATTTTATCCTCACACCAGTCCATTGGGATGGGTTATGCTGAGCGGTGGTCTGAGGTTGCCCAGTGACATTCATGGCCAAGGGGGTGGGATTTGAATCCTGGCCTTCCAGGTCCTCATCTAGCACTCTAACCATTACACCACACTTCTCCTCCTTGGCAGTTCCTTTTTTCAAGAATGGCTTGGAATAAAGAGCCATTGGCGCGAGAGGACTTGGCCTACATTGCCATCAGGCAATGAGATCACCTCCTTGGGTGGCACTGTGGTCTAAATTACTGAGCCTCTTCGGCTTGCTGATCAGAAGGTCGGCAGTTCGAATCCCCGAGACAGGGTGAGCTCCCGTTGCTCTGCCCCAGCTCCTGCCAACCTAGCAGTTCGAAAGCACACCAGTGCAAGTAGATAAATAGGTACTGCTCCAGCAGGAAGGTAAACGGTGTTTCCGTGTACTCTGGTTTCCGTCACTGTGTCCCGTTGCACCAGAAGTGGTTTAGTCCTGCTGGCCACATGACTTGGAAAGCTGTCTGCGGACAAACGCCGGCTCCCTCGGCTTGAATAGCGAGATGAGCACTGCAACCCCATAGTCGCCTTTGGCTGGACTTAACCATCCAGGGGTCCTTTACCTTTTTTTTTACCTGCACTTTGGAATTCCCGGCCTGTTGATACCAAGGAGGTGTCTTCGGTGTGCCCTTTCCGATGCCTGTTAACAATGTTTTTGTTGAGGAAGCCTGCCTAGATTTTGCGAAAGCTGACACGTGTATTAATCTGTTTTTAGTCTATTGTAGTTTTTTTAAAAATATAAAATTCTGGTTGATTTTATTGTTCTATCTGTTTTGTAAGCCACTTTGAGGGTTTGTTTGATTTTTTTACAGTCAAGTGGCATATAAATTTTATGAAATGAAAAAATAAACCTTCCTTCCTCTGTGTCCCTTATCTGCCCAAAATGATCAGAAGAGATTTTATCTTCTTTGAGCCTCTTCCTTGATTCCATTCCCTGTTTGCTGGCTGAGGTCTGGCACCAGAGACAAGACGTTTGCTTTGGTGTCCCAGATATCCTGTGTATCTGGGCTCTTTGGTATTTGACCTGTATTATAACACTGTTGCTGGCAGCATTCACTCATTCATTGGCTCAGATTGCTCAATAGAGGGTGTGTTCGCATTACTGCCTTCAAGGGGTAAGTTGCTGGGCTCTTATTTTTTTTTTGTGTGTGTTTTTCACATCTCCTTTCTGCTCACATCAGCACAGCTTCATTAGTATCGGATTCATTTCTTTCTTTTTTCTTTTTGTATGGAATCTCCTGGCCCTTCAGGAATTTTATTTACAACATAACACAACCCCCCCCCCCAATACACAAACCCACCCTCATTAAACGTGAACATAACATGCAGGGAGCATAACATACAACAATACAAGCAACCAAATAGAAGACTTCCTTTATCCTGTACAGTTGTGCCCAGCAAGACGAATGCCTCGCAAGACGGAAAACCCGCTAGACGAAAGGGTTTTCTGTTTTGGAGGTGCTTCGCAAAACGAATTTCCTATGGGCTTGCTTCGCAAGACGAAAATGTCTTGCGAGTTCCTCTGGGTTTCCCCCCTTCCCCCCCTTTTCCCAAGCCGCTAAGCCGCTTATCAGCTGATTCTAAGCCGCTAAGCCGCTTAACAGCTGATCCGCTAAGCCGCTTATCAGCTGATCCGCTAAGCCGCTTATCAGCTGATCCGCTAAGCCGCTAAACCGCTTATCAGCTGATCCGCTAAGCCCGCTAAGCCGCTAATAGCGCTAATCCGCTAAGCCGCTAATGGGCTTGCTTTGCAAGACGAAAAAACCACAAGACGAAGAGACTCACGGAACAGATTCTTTTCGTCTTGCGAGGCACCACTGTATCTGGCTTCCTTATTTACTTCTTATAAGCTGTTTCCTTTATGCATAATCATTAAGTTTTTTATAATTATAGCTTAAATATCCACAAAGTCTCCTGCAGACATTAATCAAAACAACTCCAATTATGTATTTTAGGGCACTGTTTTGTGAAGTATTCTCTGCATTTTCCCCATGCTTTTTGAAACTCTTGTCTAGTGTGATCTCTAATTGCCTTGTTAATGTAGCCAGTTCAGTATACTCTTAACAGTTTGTCTTGCCTTTCCTTTTTTGTTGGTTGCTACTGGAAGGAATTTTTTTATTTTGACTATGGCAGACCAACACGGCTACCTATCTGTAACTGGTAAATAGGATTGCCAGGGCATATATTTTGCTTCCCCTAAAGTTTCATCCCCCTGATTCCCAAAGAAGAGGCAGGGGAGCTTTCAAAATTCTGGCAAGTTTGCACTTTTAGCCGGCTGCCACAATCAGATGCGTCTGGCAGAAGGAGGAGGAGGAGATTTTTTTGACCTTCAGGCTCTGCATTCTGGAGCAACTGCTGCCGCTGTGGAATTTTTCCTGCAGGCAGCACAGAACTTCTGCAGCCCTCGGTCCAGTGTTTTTTGGCTGTTTCTTTGCCACTGCAGTGAGCTAGTTTGGGCAGGCTCAGGTTCTGGCGGCAGCCGGCTGCTTTGACGGAAATGTCCCCAAATGAAAAATGGGAAAAAACCGGAGAAAGTGTCATTGCAGGAGGGGAGCCTTGGTCACGCTAGGCTCTGACGCAGCTGGAGAGATGGCAATCGCTGCCATCTGTCTAGCTCTCGCTTTCCGGAGGGGAGGCCGGGTGATCAATGGAGACCATGTGGGTGTGAGGATATTGGAACATATCCGGCTCGGCTCCTGCAATGAACGGCTGTTTCTGCAGCAGGAGAACTAGGTCAGCAAACACTTGCTGCAAGAAGAAAAAAGGGAGAAATTCCTGCCACCTTCTTGCACACGTTGTCTGCTGTACAATGTACATAGGGGATAAAATTGAACCCGGAAGAACCCCACATTGAAGGCTCCATGCGGCTGAAAAGCAGTCCCCAAGCTGCTGCTTCTTTGGCAATCACCAAGATTGTCTTCCATAAACACAGTTTTAGTAGTGAGTCCGTAAGTGACTGTGGAGGCCAATTCTGGACCCACACGTCCTTCCACAGTGGGGACATAGGTTTCCGGGCAGGAGTTGATCACCGTGAGGGTTTGTCAAGCGTGCCTTCCTCTTAGCACGTTTCTCTCTTGTGTCCTGAGTTCGAGTGTCTTCAAAGCCTGTGGCACCTTTGGTAAAGGCTGTTCTCCAACTGGAGCACTCGCAGGCCAGTGTTTCCCAGTTGTCAGTGTTTATACTATATTTTTAAAGATTTGCCTTGAGAGAGTGTTTAAGCCAGTGTGAGAGAGCCAGTGTGGTGTAGTGGTTAAGAGCGGTAGTCTCGTAATCTGGGGAACTGGGTTCGCTTCCCCGCTCCTCCACATGCAGCTGCTGGGTGACCTTGGGCCAGTCACACTTCTCTGAAGTCTCTCAGCCCCACTCACCTCACAGAGTGTTTGTTGTGGGAAAGGAAGGGAAAAGGAGAATGTTAGCCACTTTGAGACTCCTTAGGGGAGTGATAAAGCGGGATATCAAATCCAAACTCCTCTTCTCCTTCTTTTGTTGACCACCAGCACTACATATTCCATTTTTAAGTTCAGAATAGAGTAGTTGCACCCCAAGTATTACATTCTGGAAATGTCTATCCAAGTAGGACTGGAACCACTGCAAAATGGTGTCACCCACCCCTAGTTCGGACGGCTGTTCCATTAGGATACCGTGGTCGATGGTATCGAAAGCCACTGAGAGGTAGAGGAGAATTAACAGGGACACATCATACAGTTTCTGTGCCAAAACCGGGTCTAAACTCCGACCGGAATGGACCTAGGAAATCAGTTTCTTCCAAATACATTTTAAAAAGAATAAAAAATGAATGAATGAATGAATGAATGAATGAATAAATAAGGGTGCTCTCAATGCATTCGGCTTTCCCTAAATGGGTCGGTCCAGTAACAGATATTTTATCTTCTTCTGTGTTTCCCACCCCACACCCACCAGGCGTTACTCCTGGGGCAACAACATCCTTCCACGAGGCGGGTGCCGTGCTTCTTCCAGCTGTGACACAAGGCGACTTTAGCACCCAGCAAGCCGCAGGGCCAGAGAAGGTGATGGAGGGAGAAACACCAACAGCTTTCAGAATCTCCCAGCTGCCAGAAGACTCTGTGGCTGCTGCTTCCCTCCTTGCCACCAGTTTGCCTGTTCTTAAAACACCGGATGCAAAAGGTTGGTAGACTCTTCTTTCTTTCTTCTTGGCCGTGACTCCATAATAATAATATTACTTTTATTATTTATACGCCGCCCATCTGGCTGGGTTGCCCTAACCCAGTGGTCTGCAACCTTTAAGACAAAAAGAGCCACTTGGACCGAAGAAGAAAAAACTGGGAGCCGCAAAACCATTGCGGCATTTAAAACAGTGGGGAGTGTCGAGGCACACAATGCGCCTCCTCCCCTCACTAGTATCCGCCCCGGAGCCGCGGCAAAGGTGTAAAAGAGCCACATGCGGCTCCGGAGCCGCGGGTTGCTGACCCCTGCCCTAACCATTCTGGGCAGCTTCCAATACAGTCATACCTCGGGTTACAGCCACTTCAGGTGGTGTTTCTTCGGGTTGCGGACTGCCGAAACGGTACCGGAACGGGTTACTTCCAGGTTTCGGTGGCTGCGCATGCGCAGAAGTGCTAAATTGCGCTTTGCGCACGCGCTGAATCGCAACCTGTGCATGCACAGACGCGCCACTGCGGGTTGCGAAAGCTGCGGGTTGCGAACATGCATCCCGCATGGATCACGTTCGCAACCCGAGTGTCCACTGTATATGCAAAAACACGATAAACCAGCAAACATAAAAAACACACTTCTTGATACATGGTCCAGCCCACAGCCTGTTATTTCCTACCTCTGCCAATAATCAGTATTCCTCCCCCACCGAGCATGCTCAGTTCTTGTCGGGCTGTTTTGAGGGGGTTCCTCCCCTCACTCTTTTAGGGTGTTTCTCCTAAAGATTTTGTGGTACTTCTGCAAGTCTAGAGGTCCCTGCCACCTGCTGATAACTGGCTTCTACCCTGAAATCACAATGGGAAATGCACACAGATATCTGTAATCATCATGAGAGTGTGTCTGAAAAACCGAAACACCTGCAGCCTCACCTGTTCCAGGCACTCCAGTCTTCCTGTCCTCCTGCAGTCTGGTCAAACTCATGCTGGTAGCTTCGAGAACACTGTCCAACCAACTTTGTAACCAGAGGTTCAACTGACTAGAATCTGAATCACATGCACCACAAGGCCTATGCAGCCTCAACTTAAGATGGCTCCCCGGCCTGGCTTTGCACTGCAAAGTTTGCAGCAGCACGTGCAACAAAATAGCGTCCAGCATTCAAAAACCTCCTCAGCTTGCATTAACTAGCCACACACAAGGCATGCAAGCTCCACCCCCCAGTCGTTCTTAGACTTCTTATTGGGTGAGCAACACAGCCAAGCAACACAGTTGGAGCCTCCCTCCTCCCTGGCCGGCAGGGAGGAGGGGAGAGGAGCTGCTTCCTTTGAAATTTAAGGGACATCATTTAAGGGACATTTAAGGGACATCCATCAATAAGGGACAGCAGTGGGACATGGCGCTGGAATAAGGGACTGTCCCTTCAAATAAGGGACACTTGACAGCTATGGCCCAGCGCCTTCCTCGGAGGTTCGGTTCACTTTGCCTCGCGGTGCACGAAAACGGAACCCTTTGTGTTTTTTTAAAAACAATTTTTATTAAGTTTCTTACAGATATAACACATATCACAACAAAAGAAAAACAGAGAAAAAACAAAAGAAAAAAGACAAGATAAACAAAAAACAAGGTACCTAAATACCTAAACAACCTAATCACCTAAACAACACAAATTAATTATTATTTTGATTTCTAACCCCATAAACATATTTTGGGCTTCCTCTGAGCCCTCCCATCTGAATTTCCTTGTAATTAAAATGTAGCAGTTTTCTGGTATCATTTTTTTAAAAAAAACCACAGTATTCCAATTAAAATAAAATTTCTTAACTTTCCTTTAGGTTCTAAATCTTTTTACGAAAACACTTTGGAGAGGGAAAATTAAAAAACCAAGGGGAGCATCTTTCTTACCGCGCTGCTAAAATATTTAATAGGGATGCATTTATAATTAAGCTTGCTGGAAGCAAACTAATTGCGTGGGGACTCTGACGGTAATCTGTTAGCGATGGGCCCTTGGTGTGGCTCAGACCAGCTCCTTGGGATCACCACAGAGAAGACTTTGAATAATAATAATAATAATAAATAATAAATAATTTTTATTTATACCCCGCCCGTCCCCATTTAAAAACCGGGTTCTAGGCGGCTAACAGCAAATATAAAACATGGATTAAAATGAGACTTTAAAAAATCATAAAACAGCATAAAGTACAACATAAAATGCAGTATCGATATCAATAAAATTCAAAAATTCAGGGGTCATTTTGGGGGGAGGGGACTCCATCAGTAGACATCAAATGATCACCAGGGCCAAGTTGGTCCTACTAGGGCCAGCAAGGGCCAGGGAAGAATTTAAATGTGGGGTCCCAGAAAGGGTTTCTTCATAGAAGAGGAAAGGGGAAAAGGGAATAGAGGATCAGGCTTATTCAAATTGAAGGCCAGCGGAATAGCTCTGTCTTACAGGCCCTGCGGGAGGAGATCAAGTCCTGCAGGGCCCTAGTCTTGTGGGACAGAGCATTCCACCAGGTTGGAGCCATCACTGAAAAGGCCCTGGCCCTTGTAGAGGATAGTCTGACTTCCTTAGGGCCCGGGACCTTTACGCTATTATACAGTATTCATTTGAAGGCATTTACACACACAGACCCTGATGTTGGGAAAGATGGAGGGCATAAGGAGAAGGGGACGACAGAGGACGAGATGGTGGGACAGTGTTCTCGAAGCTACCAGCATGAGTTTGACCAAACTGTGGGAAGTAGTGGAAGACAGGAGTGCCTGGCGTGCTCTGGTCCAGGGGGTCACGAAGAGTCGGACACGACTAAATGACTAAACAACACACACACACACACACACACACACACACACACACACACACACACAGTGTTTACAAGTGAAAATCCCCACAGGGAGCTGGGTAATAGCCTCTACCAGAACTCATAGCTGGAGCGTGTGATTCCTGGTGCTTTGACCTCCCACTTTAGAGATAAACTTTTTGGCTCATTCCATGTTCTTCTGGCAGTTAAACATTGTGTTTCCTGCATATACAGTGGTGCCTCGCAAGACGAAAAGAATCCGTTCCGTGATTCTCTTCGTCTAGCGGTTTTTTCGTCTTGCGAAGCAAGCCCATTGACAGATTAGCGCTATTAGCAGCTTTTAGCGGCTTTTAGCGGCTTATCTGCTGATCGGATCAGCTGATAAGCGGCTTAGCGGCTTAGAAAAAGGGGGGGGGGGAGGAAAAAAACCAGCAGGAACTCGCAAGATATTGTCGTCTTGCGAAGCAAGCCCATAGGAAATTCGTTTTGCGAAGCACCTCCAAAACGGAAAACTCTTTCGTCTAGCGAGTTTTCCGTCTTGCGAGGCATTCATCTTGCGGGGCACCACTGTAAAAGCAGATCTGGTGTGTTTTAAAAACTGCGTCCTACCCTATCAACATGTTATCTTTTTGCTTGTCATAGAACAGGCATCCCCAAACTCAGCCCTCCAGATGTTTTGGGACTACAATTCCCATCATCCCTGACCACTGGTCCTGTTAGCTAGGGATGATGGGAGTTGTAGTCCCAAAACATCTGGTGATGGCTGTCATAGAAGCATAGAATGATAGAGTTGGAAGGGATCCTGAGTGTCATCTTGTCCAACTCCCTGCAATGCAGGGATCTCAACTAGATCATCCATGGCAGGTGGACATCCAACCTCTGCTTTAAAACCTTCAAGGAAGGAGACTCCACCTTCTCCTGAGGGAGACCTTCCCCTGTCGAACAGCTCATACTGTTAGAGATTTCTTAGAGAGATATATAGATACAGTGGTGCCTCGCAAGACGAAATTAATTCGTTCCGCAAGTTTTTTCTTCTTGCGAGTTTTTCGTCTTACGAAGCACGGTTTCCCATAGGAATGCATTGAAAATCAATCGATGCGTTCCTATGGAGACCGTCCGGGGACAGAGGGGAAGCGCCACACACCTTCCCCTCTGTCCCCGGACCTGTTTTAAAGCAAGGGAAGGGGCAGCGGGGAGAATCGCTTCTCCCCGTTGCCGCCCCTTGGTTCAAAAGGGGTCCGGGGACAGAGGGGAAGGCGCACGCGCGCCTTCCCCTCTGTCCCCGGAGATTGCGGGGCTGGCAACGGGGAGAAGTGATCTTCTCCCCGCCGCCCCTTGCTTCAAAAGAGGTCCGGGGTGCGGGGGCAAGCTTCGTTTTGCAAAGCAAGCCCATAGGGAAATTCGTCTTGCGAAGCAACTTGAAAACGAAAAAACCTTTCGTCTTGCGAGTTTTTCATCTTGCGAGGTGTTCATCTTGCAGGGCACCACTGTAATTTATTACGGTCAGAGACCAGCTTATAAAACACACTTGGGGGTACAATCCCAGAAAGAGAACAAACAGTTAAAACAATGTACAACAATGAATTAAAAATTTATAAATGCAATAAGCATGTTTAGTTGTTGTTGTTTAGTCATGTCCGACTCTTCGTGACCCCCTGGACCAGAGCACACCAGGCACTCCTGTCTTCCACCGCCTCCCACAGTTTGGTCAGACTCATGCTGGAAAAGCTCCCAAGAGCCGCACACACGCTCACACTCTTTAAAGGGAGTGCTGAGCAGAGCCTCCTGCCTGCATTCGCTCCATAAGACGCACACACATTTCCCCTTACTTTTTAGGAGGGGAAAAGTGCGTCTTATAGAGTGAAAAATACGGTATGTGTTTATGCCTTTATTTTTGGTGACTCACTGGTCCCAATTTTTTTTGCTCCCTGTTCCAGCCATTTTGGGATGGCAGCCACAGCACTTTTATCAAGATACGCATGCCGGCAGCTCATTCTTTATCCCCCCCCCCCGAAAAAAGCACCACTCAAATCACTAAAGGAAATTAAAAGAAGATAAATGCCGCAAACAAATAATCTGTCTGGCTGCTCCTCAGAAGAGAATGCCAGACTAGGCAGGACAGCTCAGCCTCAACCAGGACGACTGACTCATAATAATGACGACAAATCCTTTGGGAGAATACTTTGTTCCTAAACTCTAGTATGGCATAAAGTTGTTGCCTTAGTTAATAGCATCTGTGGGATGTAAGCCACTGGGAGCAGTCAAGTACAACATTCCTTGTAATGCTAGAGAAGACATGCGAGGGAATGTTTGGTCCAGCCAGTTGAAAACTTCCTGTTTCCTCCTGGCTGGAGCATCCTTCCTTTGCATGTGACTAGAGGTGGGCGTGACCTTACCTGTCCAGGTAACAAAAGGGACAAGTCACGCAGCACGCTCTCCCTCTTTTTCACTTCCTTCTTCATTTGGCCTGCTTCTTAGCTAGGAATGATCTGCTAGCTTCTCAAAAGCACTGGGATTATTCCTCCATATAGGGTAGATCCACATGTACATATTTGTAACTTAAGTCTGCCTTCAGGAATCCAACTGTGAACTGATGTGAGTAAACTTCTTTTATTGACTTTGAATAAGACTGCCGTGTCTTTATTCTTTTAAGAGCGATTAAAGGGAACTTACCAGGAACATACAATTCAATACTGAATTGTATAATAGTGAGAGGCTTACACAAGCCTGCAACCAGCTATCTGCTGTGCATGTATGAAAAGGGAATGTAAACTCTGCTACATAAAGAAACTTGCTAGTGCAAGTTAGAAAGGATATTAATAGACAACATAGCCTCTTCTGCCACCCTGGACGTTGCTTGTGATGCTCTTGGGCTAGTTTGTGCTCATTATCCTTTTTTTATTTATTTCCAAAACCGAAAGAAGAAAAATTACAAACATCAAAGTCAACATCCATATTCATTTCCTAACATAAACCTATTACATAATTAACTAAATTGAAATATACCTAATTACTCTAAACTTCCCTTTGCTGTATACAAATACAACACAGTTAGAAATTTTATACTAAAGCTTTTATATTATAAATAATATTTGAAATTCCCCTATACCCCCTGTTCCCCTTGTGCAGGGGTAAGCAAGGAAATAATAAAAGAATCCGCTGAACAAGGATTAAATTATAACAAACACAACAAGATGGAAGAAGTAAAAATAAAAATGAGATCACACATGGGTTTGTGCTCATTATCCATGTGGGTGTTGGGTATACACCAATCTCCTGTTTTCTCTTCCTCTTGCACAGGGCCCGTCACTGCCCTTAGCGGAGAGGAGGAGGAAGATGTTTCTGTTGCCAGCTCTCCTGCAACTCTGGGGGACCAGAGAACGCAGGACGAAGGGATTCTGGGAGCGACCGAAGCCATGACAGTTCCGCCGACCTTGGCGTCTTTGACGAAGAGGACCACTGACCCAGCCACGCACCGGATCACCACGGCTGCAACCTATGAGCTTGATAGGCTGGAATCAGAAGGTATCTATGTTAAGGCCTCGGATCTCAGCGCCAGACCATCTGCTCTATGTGCAGAAGGTCCCCGGTTGAGTCCCCATTAGCATCTGCAGGTAGGGCTGGGAGAAACCCTCCTGCCTGGAGACTCAGTGTTTTGCAAGCTTGGTTCCCCAGCTACGGTTGGACTACAACTCCCATGATCCCTGCTAGCTGGGGATGATGGGAGTTGTAGTCCAACCACAGCTGGGGACCTAAGTTTGAGAAACACTAGGTGGACAACACTCACGTCTGGTGGACCGCTGGTTTGACTTCGGAAATAATAATAATAATAATAATAATAATAATAATAATAATAATAATAATAATAATTTATTTATACCCCGCAAATACCCCAGCCACTCTGGGCGGCTTCCAACTGAATATTAAAAACAGTACAGCATCAGACATTAAAAACTTCCCTAAAGAGGGCTGCCTTCAGTTGCCTTTTAAAAGTAAAATAGTTGTTTATTGCTTTGACATCTGCTGGGAGGGCGTTCCACAGGGCAGGCGCCACTACTGAGAAGGCCCTCTGTCTGGTTCCCTGTAACCTTACTTCTCGCAATGAGGGAACCGCCAGAAGGCCCTTGGCGCTGGATCTCAGTGTCCGGGCTGAACGATGGGGGTGGAGACGCTCCTTCAGGTATACAGGACCTTATCACGTTCCCAGGTCCAGTACAATCTCAGTTAACTTGTGCGTTTTGACTTTGCACTGGTTGAAATTGTCCAGATTACATGCACACATTTAAGCTCTTTTTGTGCTGAGTTTTCCCGGCGTGGAGCCAGCTTTTGAACTCTCCTCCTTGCTTACTGCGCAAGTCCCGCTCAGCGCAGGGGCACTGGCATGCTCTCGCGAGATCTCACAGGAGCTCGGACAGCCCCCGTGAGATCTCGCGAGAGGAGCATCTCAGAGGTAAGGATGCAAGACCAGGACAGAACAGTAGGGCTTACATTTTGCACACAGAAGGTGCACACAGTCAGACCCTGGTACCTCCAGCCGAACGGATCAGGGAGAAGCTGATGGAAAACACCTCTGTTGGTTAATGTGTGGAGAAGTGATGGATAGTTGTCGAAGGACCCTGTGTGAGAGGCAGGGAAGAAGAGATCTCCCAGGATGGGAGGATGGGAGAAGAAAGGTGAGAGCTGGTGGGGTCTACCTTCCTCTGCATGGGACAAGTTAAGAAAGAAGATTCCACCTAAACATTAGGAAGAACTTCCTGACAGTAAGAGCTGTTTGACAGTGGAATTTGCTGCCAAGGAGTGTGGTGGAGTCTCCTCCTTTGGAGGTCTTTAAGCAGAGGCTTGACAACCATATGTCAGGAGTGCTCTGATGGTGTTTCCTGCTTGGCAGGGGGTTGGACTCGATGGCCCTTGTGGTCTCTTCCAACTCTATGATTCTATGATTCTATGATTCTAAGATTTATCAAGAGGTGTGGGACATAGCTATTAATGTTCATATTAATGATAAATCAACATGTGCCATTAAGGTAATACGGGGAATAAGCAGGAGAAATGATTTTGAGGAGAAATGGAGGGTGTTTGTAGAATTTGTACTGTTAAAACAGGAAGGGGTCAAACCATCGCAAGAGGTGTTGAAATTTTGGGAGGTTGCATAGTTCCAATGGAATGGACTCAGTGGTGGGGTGCGCATTTTTATTTTTATTTATACTTATTACTTTGTCAGAATAAAAGAGTAATAATAATAATAATAAATAAAATAAAAATAAAAGTTAAGATTTATCTGCGAAAGACAACCCCCCCTTTTATGTTTTTGTTTAGATTAGTTACTCTTTTACTGTAATATATTAGGAAAGGTCTTAATAAAAACTTATATTGATAAGGGGATTTAACAGGAAATAAAGTAGAAGAACCAGCTGAATCTTCTAGTCGCCCATCTAGTCCACCGTCCTGTTCTCACAGAGGCCAACTAGATGCCTGTGGGGAACCCAAGCACAAAAGAACCTCTTTTGCTTTCCAACTGTGGAGGCGTAGGATCGTCATCCTGGCTAGTAGCCATGGGCCGTTTGTCCTCTCTGATTTTGTCCAGCCCACTTTTAAACTATCCAGGTTGGTGGTCATCCCTGTGGCAGGGAGTTCCATAGTTTAACTATGCACAGCATTCCTAGTTTTACTGAACCACCATTCGTCTCTACCCAGTTGAGTCTTCTTCTCCCCCTCCTCCTTTGGCGATCACTTGTAGCCGAGTAAGATTGTCTTCCATAAACATGGGGTTTTTTTTAAATTTTTTATTGCAGATTTTTTAACAAACAAGAAATCACCAAACATATAAAATACCATCACCAAAAAAACCCCAAACAATCAAAAGAGAACAACAACAAACAGAAAAATAGACATAAAACAGAAAAAATACAACAAAAACCACTGTCCATAAATCATGTTTCCATAGCTTTTGGACTTCCTCACATCTCCCTTTCCAGCATTCTCAATAATAAAGTTGTAAACAGCAATTTATCACCTTATTTCAATTCTTATTTTGTAATTCTCAAATATTATATCTCAGACTTTAAATATTTTTATCATGTGCTTAACAGCTTAGTTTAAACATAATATTGTTTCCTAATTCGTCTTTTACTTAAAACATCACTTATTCTCATAGTTTCTTTCAACTAAAATTGCTGATGCCATGTTACTTTCTATCGTGCATCTTCTTAACATTCATGCAACTTATAGTATTTTTGTAAATAGTCCTTAAACTTTTTCCAGTCCTCTTCCACTGTTTCTTCTCCCAAGTCTCGGATTCTGCCAGTCATTTCAGCCAGCTCCATGTAGTCTATCAATTGCGTCTGCCATTCTTCCATGGTTTTAACAATGATGTCACGGTCCGGTTCATGGGCAGTCGAAGTCCCGGCAGGGGATGTCAGGATCGGGGGCAAGATGGCGGGGTAGGAGCAGGAACGGGGGGTCCAGAAGCCAGGAGTCAGGAAGCCAAGAGTCCGAGGGTCAGAGAGCAGGGAGACAAGAAACCAAGGGTCCAAGGGTCCGGAAGCAAGGAGTCACGAAGTCAAGGGTCTGAGGATCAAGAAGCAAGGAGCCAAACGCAGGAAGCGTGTTGCTGTGGCAAAGAGCCGAAGGGAAATGCTGACCTTATATCCCTTCCCAGTTCTTGCCACCAGGTGCTGTGAGTTACCAAGCGGCCTCACCTGTGGGGCCACGCCTTGCCTCTTCAGAACAAACTTAGGAAGGCTCCAGTCCTGCAGAGTCCTATTGGTCACAGGGCCTGGCTCCTGCATGCACTCCTGACAAATAAGTCTGTGACTCCACACGTTCTGGATCCACACATCCTTCCACAGTGGGGACAGTAGGTTTCCAGGCAGGAGTTGATCACGGTGTGGATTTGCCAAGCGTGCCTTCCTCTTAGCACGTCTCTCCCTTGCGTCCTGAGTTCGAGTGTCTTCAAAGTCCATGACACCTTTGGTCAAGGCTGTTCTCCAACTGGAGCGCTCGCAGGCTAGTGTTTCCCAGTTTCCTCTTTTGTTGACCACCAGCATTACGCTTTCCATTTTAAAGTTTGGAACAGAGTAGTTGCTTTGGAAGACAATAATCAGGCATCCGCACAACATGACCAGTCCAACGGAGTTGATGTTGAAGAATCGTTGCTTCAACACTGGTGATCTTTGCTTCTTCCAGTACAGTGGTGCCTCGCAAGACGAAATTAATTTGTTCCGCAAGTTTTTTCTTCTTGCGAGTTTTTCGTCTTTCGAAGCACGGTTTCCCATAGGAATGCATTGAAAATCAATCAATGCGTTCCTATGGAGACCATCCGGGAACAGAGGGGAAGCGCCGCGCACCTTCCCCTCTGTCCCCGGACCTGTTTTAAAGCAAGGGAAGGGGCAGTGGGGAGAATTGCTTCTCCCCGTTGCCACCCCTTGATTCAAAAGGGGTCAAGGGAGAGAGGGGAAGGTGCGCGCGCCTTCCCCTCTGTCCCCGGAGATTGCGGGGCTGGAAACGGGGAGAAGCAATCTTCTCCCTGCCGCCCCTTGCTTCAAAAGACGTCCGGGGACAGCGGGGAAGACGCGCTGCGCTTCCCCGCTATCCCCGGAGCTTGCGTCTTGCGAAGCGGCTAAGAAAACGAAAAACTCCTTCGTCTAGCGAGTTTTTCGTCTTCCGAGGCGTTCGTCTTGCGGGGTACCACTGTACACTGGCATTAGTTTGCCTGTTTTCCCAAGTGTTGTGTACATTTTTTTGGAGACACCATTGATGGAATCTTTTGAGGAGTTGGAGATGGCATTTATAAGTGGTCCATGTTTCGCAAGTATACAGTAAGGTTGGTGGTACAATAGCTTTGTAAACAAGCAGTTGAGTAGAACTGGGGTGGCCAGGGTGGAAACCTGTTGTGGTGCACGACTCCCCCCCCCAAATCCTGGCCATAGTGGCTGCAGTGGCAGCCTGAAACATCTGGAAGGCACTTCATTGGGGAAGGCTGAGCCCAGTTCCTGCTCTTCACAGCTGTGCTACATCAGCTCTTGTTTACAACATGATCACCAGAACAGTGTTATGAAAGCTGTTACCTGCCTGGGTCCTAGTGGGACAGATGGACTATGAATCATGGAAGGAGAGAGAGAAATAGGACATTCCAATTATGATTTTCTTTGCTTGAGGGTAAGACTGGACTTGTTTCCTGCTTGTTCTTCCAATTAGCAATCACTCTTTGGACTGGGCTGCAGGCTTGTTCCTTTGATATAATAACCAACATCCCATTTGGGCTCTTATAATTAATGTGCTAATGGGCTTCTGAGCAGGATTCGTTCCAAGGACTGGTTTCTCCCAAGCAACTTATTAAGAACCGCTGCAGCCTAATGGGTGGTTTGTGGCTGTGTGTGTGTGCTGGAAGCAGTAATGCTTCTGAAAACTGTTGCTGGAAACATTGGGAAGGGAGCGTGGCTGGGGAAACCCAGCCAGATGGGCGGGGTATAAATAAATAATAATTATTATTAGTGTGCGTCAAAAGGGACGTGGGTGGTGCTGTGGGTTAAACCACAGAGCCTAGGACTTGCCGATCAGAAGGTTGGCGGTTTGAATCCCCATGACGTGGTGAGCTCCTGTTGCTCGGTCCCAGCTCCTGCCAAGCTAGCAGTTCGAAAGCACGTCAAGGTGCAAGTAGAATCATAGAATTATAGAATCATAGAATCATAGAGTTGGAAGAGACCACAAGGGCCATCGAGTCCAACCCCCTGCCAAGCAGGAAACACCATCAGAGCACTCCTGACATATGGTTGTCAAGCCTCTGCTTAAAGACCTCCAAAGTAGGAGACTCCACCACACTCCTTGGCAGCAAATTCCACTGTCGAACAGCTCTTACTGTCAGGAAGTTCTTCCTAATGTTTAGGTGGAATCTTCTTTCTTGTAGTTTGGATCCATTGCTCCGTGTCCGCTTCTCTGGAGCAGCAGAAAACAACCTTTCTCCCTCCTCTATGTGACATCCTTTTATATATTTGAACATGGCTATCATATCACCCCTTAACCTCCTCTTCTCCAGGCTAAACATGCCCAGCTCCCTTAGCCGTTCCTCATAAGGCATCGTTTCCAGGCCTTTGACCATTTTGGTTGCCCTCTTCTGGACACGTTCCAGTTTGTCAGTGTCCTTCTTGAATTGTGGTGCCCAGAACTGGACACAGTACTCCAGGTGTGGTCTGACCAGAGCAGAATACAGTGGCACTATTACTTCCCTTGATCTAGATGCTATACTCCTATTGATACAGCCCAGAATTGCATTGGCTTTTTTAGCTGCCGCGTCACACTGTTGGCTCATGTCAAGTTTGTGGTCAACCAAGACTCCTAGATCCTTTTCACATGTACTGCTCTCAAGCCAGGTGTCACCCATCTTGTATTTGTGCCTCTCATTTTTTTTGCCCAAGTGCAATACTTTACATTTCTCCCTGTTAAAATTCATCTTGTTTGTTTTTGCCCAGTTCTCTAATCTGTCAAGGTCGTTTTGAAGTGTGATCCTGTCCTCTGGGGTGTTAGCCACCCCTCCCAGTTTGGTGTCATCTGCAAATTTGATCAGGATGCCCTTGAGTCCATCATCCAAGTCGTTGATAAAGATGTTGAATAAGACTGGGCCCAAGACAGAACCCTGTGGCACCCCACTAGTCACTCTTCTCCAGGATGAAGAGGAACCATTGATGAGCACCCTTTGGGTTCGGTCAGTCAGCCAGTTACAAATCCACTGAGTGGTAGCATAGTCAAGACCACATTTTACCAGCTTCTTTACAAGAATATCATGGGGCACCTTGTCAAATGCCTTGCTGAAATCAAGGTAGGCTACATCCACTGCGTTCCCTTCATCTACCAGGCTTGTAATTCTGTCAAAAAACGAGATCAGGTTAGTCTGACATGACTTATTTTTCAGAAATCCATGCTGACTATTGGTGATCACAGCATTCCTTTCTAGGTGCTCACAGACTGTTTGCTTAATGATCTGCTCCAGAATCTTCCCTGGTATTGATGTCAGACTGACTGGGCGGTAATTATTTGGGTCCTCTCTTTTCCCCTTTTTGAAAATAGGGACAACATTTGCCCTCCTCCAGTCTGCCGGGACTTCGCCTGTTCTCCAGGAATTCTCAAAGATGACTGCCAGTGGTTCTGAGATCACATCTGCCAGTTCTTTTAATACTCTTGGATGCAGTTCATCTGGCCCTGGAGACTTGAATACATCTAATCTAGCCAAATATTCTTGTACTATCTCCTTAGTTATTCTGGGCTGTGTTTCCTTTGCTGAATCATTTGCTCCAAATTCTTCAGGTCGGGCATTGTTTTCTTTATCGGAGAAGACTGAGGCAAAGAAGGCATTGAGGAGTTCAGCCCTTTCTGTGTCCCCTGTTTGCATTTCACCATCTTCTCCTCTGAGTGACCCCACTGTTTCTTTGTTCTTCCTTTTGCTACGAACATACCCATAAAAGCCTTTTTTGTTGCTTTTAACCTCTCTAGCAAGCCTGAGTTCATTCTGTGCTTTAGCTTTTCTGACTTTGTGTCTACACGTGCTGGCTATTTGTTTGAATTCCTCTTTGGTGGTTTCCCCCCTTTTCCATTTTTTGTACACATCCTTTTTTAATCTTAATTCAGTTAAAAGTTCTTTAGATAGCCACCCTGGCTTCTTTAGGCACCTTCCATGTTTCCGTCTCATTGGTATTGCCTGACGTTGTGCTTTTAGTATCTCCCTCTTAACAAACTCCCAGCCATCATGAACTCCCTTTCCTTTTAGTATTGCTGTCCATGGGATCTCACCCAGCACTTCCCTAAGTTTTATGAAGTCGGCTTTCTTAAAGTCAAGAAATTGAGTCCTAGTATGCTTGGCTGCTCCTTTCCGCTGTATAGTAAACTTCAGAAGAGCATGATCACTCGCGCCTAATGATCCTTCCACATCTACCCCACTAACCAGGTCATCAACATTGGTTAGGACCAGATCTAAAATGGCTGTTCCTCTTGTTGCTTCTCCCACTTTCTGGACAATGAAGTTGTCTGCAAGGCCAGTGAGGAATCTGTTTGACCTTATGCTCTTGGCTGAGTTTGACGTCCAACAAATATCCGGGTAATTGAAGTCCCCCATTACTACTATGTCCCTTCCTTTTGCATGCTTGGCCATCTGTTCCAGGAAGGCATCATCTATGTCCTCCGTTTGGCTTGGGGATCTATAGTAAACTCCCACAATGAGGTCTCTGTTATTCTTCTCTCCCTTAATTTTGACCCAAATGCTCTCACTTTGGCTTTGAGGTTCTAAATCTTGGATCTCTTCACAGGTATACACACCCCTGACATATAACGCCACTCCTCCTCCTTTCTTGTCTGGTCTGTTTCTCTGAAATAGATTGTATCCCCCCATTATTACATTCCAATCGTGGGACTTATCCCACCAGGTTTCAGTGATGCCTATTATGTCATATTTAGTTTGCTGTACCAAGAGCTCAAGCTCATCTTGTTTATTTCCCATGCTTTGCGCATTAGTGTACAGACATTGAAGTCCATTAATCGTTCCCCCGTGTCTCTTATTTAAGGATTTTTTCCTCCCTCCACTAGGTCCGCGTGCTGTTTGCTCCACTTGGTCTATGACATTTGGATGATCATCTTCATTAATTGGTAGACTCCTACCTTCAGGAGCACTGTCTCCCTCCCCCACATTAGTCAGTTTAAAGCCCTCCTGATGAGGTTTCTGAGATTTTTGGCGAAAACATTTCTCCCAACCGTTGTGAGGTGCAGCCCATCACTTGCCAGAAGTCCATCTTCAAGAAACTGCAGTCCATGATCTAAGAATCCAAACCGTTCCTGTTTACACCATTTGCGAAGCCAGCTGTTCACTTCCACTATTTTGCCCTCTCTCCCTGGGCCATGTCGTTCAACTGGGAGGACAGACGAGATGACAATTTGTGCATTTAGTTGCTTCAATTTCCTGCCGAGAGCCTCGTAGTCTCTTTTGATCTTCTGGAGGCTATTGCTTGCAGTGTCATTGGTTCCCACATGAACCAAGAGGAAGGGGTATTCGTCAGTGGGTTTTATGATTCCTTGCAGTCGTTCAGTTACATCTTGGATCTTAGCCCCGGGGAGACAGCACACTTCCCGAGACATCTTGTCAGGCCCACAGATCACTGCTTCTGTTCCCCTCAGTAGGGAATCCCCTATCACCACTACACGCCTCCTCTTGGGTTTGGTTGGGGTTCTTCCGTGAGCTGTCCGTTCCAAGGTCGCCTGCACATTCCCTGAGGACTGACTTTGCTGCTCGTCTTCATATACCTGATCGACTGTAATGAGGGAGAGATCCTCAAATGGAGTCTGCTCTTCGTCTTCCATGCTAGGGGAGAGGACCTCAAAGCGATTGTGTATTTCTAAACAATCAGAGTGAACCCTGGGCCTCCTACTTCTTTGAGTCACGTTTCTCCATATATCTGGCTCCTGTGTTGGTGAACTAGCCTCCTTCTCAGGGGAGTCCCCTGTCTCCTCCCTGGTGGAGACGGTGTGCTCTGTTGCTTCCAAGAAGAGCTCCAGCTCTCTAATTCTTTGGAGCGTAGCTACACGTTCCTCCAGTTGCTGGACTTTGTCTTTTAAAAGGGTAATCAACATGCAATTGCTGCAGGTAAAGCTGCCTGCAACCTTTGGCAAGATGGCAAACATTGCGCAGGAATTGCAGGCGACTGCAGCTGTTCCCTCCCCTTCCATCTTGAGATCGTGTCGTTGGGGGTGGCTACAGAGGTCCTCCATCATAAAAAGCTTGAGGACAGGACAAATAACTCCCCCCCCCACAAAAACCTAGGTCTCCCCCAACAAACGTTTGAGACTAGCTCTCCTAAATTTAAAAGATGGGTATAACTGCGCGCGCCGCTAGGCGCGCGCCGCTGCCCTTCAGACTCTGATAAGCTCCTCCCACAGCTAATCCCCTGCCTCAACAGAAACCCTGCCCCCTCTGACCTTTACACAGGGAAAACAGCTAACCAGCCACAAAGAAACACACACACACAAGAAAACCCTTTTTGCTCCTTCTTCAACTGCTGCCCTTCAGACTCTGATAAGCTCCTCCCACAGCTAATCCCCTGCCTCAACAGAAACCCTGCCCCCTCTGACCTTTACACAGGGAAAACAGCTAACCAGCCACAAAGAAACACACACACACAAGAAAACCCTTTTTGCTCCTTCTTCAACTGCTGCCCTTCAGACTCTGATAAGCTCCTCCCACAGCTAATCCCCTGCCTCAACAGAAACCCTGCCCCCTCTGACCTTTACACAGGGAAAACAGCTAACCAGCCACAAAGAAACACACACACACAAGAAAACCCTTTCTGCTCCTTCTTCAACTGCTGCCCTTCAGACTCTGATAAGCTCCTCCCACAGCTAATCCCCTGCCTCAACAGAAACCCTGCCCCCTCTGACCTTTACACAGGGAAAACAGCTAACCAGCCACAAAGAAACACACACACACAAGAAAACCCTTTCTGCTCCTTCTTCAACTGCTGCCCTTCAGACTCTGATAAGCTCCTCCCACAGCTAATCCCCTGCCTCAACAGAAACCCTGCCCCCTCTGACCTTTACACAGGGAAAACAGCTAACCAGCCACAAAGAAACACACACACACAAGAAAACCCTTTCTGCTCCTTCTTCAACTGCTGCCCTTCAGACTCTGATAAGCTCCTCCCACAGCTAATCCCCTGCCTCAACAGAAACCCTGCCCCCTCTGACCTTTACACAGGGAAAACAGCTAACCAGCCACAAAGAAACACACACACACAAGAAAACCCTTTTTGCTCCTTCTTCAACTGCTGCCCTTCAGACTCTCAGTAGGTAAACGGTGTTTCCGTGCGCTGCTCTGGTTCACCAGAAGCGCTTAGTCATATTGGCCACATGACCCGGAAGCTGTCTGCGGACAAACGCTGGCTCCCTCGGCCTATAGAGCGAGATGTGCGCGCAACCCCAGAGTTGGTCACAACTGGACCTAATGGTCAGGGGTTCCTTTACCTTTACCTATTATTCAAAAAGATAAGAACCCATAATAAACAAACAACAAACAAAAAGCATCTGGATATGATTGTCTAAAGAAAAATGTTTTCAGTAGGCACCAAAAAAGAGCACAATACAGGTAGGGATGTGGGTGGCGCTGTGGTTCGAGCGTATTTGGCTTGCCGATCAGAAGGTCGGCGGTTCGAATCCCCATGACAGGGTGAGCTCCCGTTGCTCTGCCTCAGCTCCTGCCAATCTAGCAGTTCGAAAGCACACCAGTGCAAGTAGATAAATAGGTACCACTGTGGCAGGAAGGTAAATGGCGTTTCTGTGTGCTCTGGTTTCCGTCACGGTGTTTTGTTGCATCAGAAGCGGTTTAGTCTATGGACAAACGTTGGCTCCCTCAGCCTGAAAATGCTCCCATTATCGCCAGCCAACACAGCCAGTGATCATGGATGATGGGTGTTGTAGTCCAACAACATATTGTGAACCACACTGAGATCTATGGATGAATGGTGGTATATACATTATATACATATGTGTCTCAACAGAGGCTTTCCCATGGGGCCTCCCGATTTTTCCTTTTTTTAAAAAAAAGATGCAAAAAGTAAGATCATTTTTGTTCTGAATGCAAATAATTGGGAGGGAGATGCATGTATATGAAGAGAAAAGAATTAGAAGGCCATCAGAGCCCTAATTACAAACTGTTTTCCAAAAAGCAAACATTCTGCTGATTCTCTGCAGTGCTGTTGAAAATGAAAATGAGTTTGCAAAGAAGGTCGTTTGGCTCAGCAAACTTCTACCTTCTCTCTCTCCCTGCATTTTCAAACAGCACCCAAAGAAACCCAAACTTGCATGAAAAGCAGGGTCTTGTGTGATATAGGAAAACTGCCTGGTACTGCATCAGACCATTGTCTAATCTTGCTCAGTACTGTCTGCACTCATTGGCAGCTGCTCTCCAGGGTGTCAGGCAGGGACTATTTCCCAGCCCTACCCAGAGATGCCATTGAATATTGACCTTCTGCAGTGAGCTTCATGGCCAAATAGGAATTTCAACCCTGGCCT
Organism: Podarcis vaucheri; assembly: GCF_965113315.1. Classification (NCBI taxonomy): domain Eukaryota; kingdom Metazoa; phylum Chordata; class Lepidosauria; order Squamata; family Lacertidae; genus Podarcis; species Podarcis vaucheri. Next base: position 6,570,505 of record NC_138759.1, read on the forward strand.
CCCAGATTCTCCTCTGGTGCTCTAACGGCAATACCACACAGCCCCTCCTCTGGCGAATAACCCCTGCATGCAAATCCGAATGAACACACAAGCTTTGTGGCGAGGAAATCAGGATGAATATTCAGTAAAGGAGGTTGTTTTAAGGAACCTTTGGCTCAGGCGGTAGAGCACAAGACTCTTGATCTCAGGGTTGCGGGTTTGAGACCTGCGCTGGGCCAAAGGTTTCCTGCGTTGGACTAGGAAACCCTAGTCCAGCTCCACAATGCTATGGTTCCGATTTTGTTGCATTTCTGCCTGCAGTAACCGTATTTTTCGCTCTATAAAATGCACTTTTTCCCTCCTAAAAAGTAAGGGGAAAGCCAGAAGCCAGAACAGCAAGAGGGATTGCTGCGCAGCGCTCCCTCTCGCTGTTTTAGCTTCTAACTTAACCCCTCAGTCCCTTCGCCCACCTCCCGGAAAAGCCCCCAAGAGCTGTGCTCCCTTTAAAGAGCCACGTGGAGCGTGTGCGCGGCTCTTGGGGGCTTTCCTCCCTCCTCAGGGAAAAGCCTGCAAGCGCTGCACACAAACTTCACGCGGCTCGTGAAAGGGAGCGCTGAGCAGAGTCTGGGATGCAGACAGGTTCTGCTCAGAGCTCCCTTTAAATAATATTTTTTTCTTGCATTCCCCCTCTAAAAACTAGGTGCGTCTTATGTTCAGGTGTGTCTTATGGAGTGAAAAAAAACGGTCGGTGATGACAACCTCTGCGCTGGGGGAACTTTATCTGGAAGACTGCACTTCTTCCCGGTGACCAAGAGATGGCAGTGTTTCCTATTGTTTCTGAGCAATTTAATCAGGAGCAGAGCATAAGGGCAAAATGTTTTAGGAGAAAACAGAGCCTTTCTACATAGAATCATAGGTTTGGAAGGGACCCTGAGGGTCATCTAAATCCAACCCCCTGCAATGTAGGAATATGCAGCTGCCTCATATGGAGAATCGAACCTGCAACCTTGGCGTTATCGGCACCAAGCTCTAACCAGCTGAGCTATCCCCTGGCCCCAAATGCCAGGCAGTATGGGGCTGCAGCAACCCACAACTTCCCGATGAGACTTCCCGATGATTGTGGTTCCTGCCCCTTTTTTGTTCCCTTGGGGGGTTGCCCCTCCAGAAGATATCATGCACATGCATCCCGCTACCATCACAATCGCTTTTGTTACAGATAGGTAGCTGTGTTGGTCTGCCATAGTCAAAATAAAAAAATTTCTTCCAGTAGCACCTTAAAGACCAACTAAGTTAGTTCTTGGTATGAGCTTTCGTGTGCATGCACACTTATTCAGATACACTGAACCAGAAGTTGCCAGATCCTTCTATATAGTGAGAAGGTGGGGAGGGGTATTACTCAGAAGGGTGGTGGGAATAGCTATCTGCCAATCTCCCATTCCCACCACCCTTCTGAGTAATACCCCTCCCCACCTTCTGTTTCAGTGTATCTGAAGAAGTGTGCATGCACACGAAAGCTCATACCAAGAACTAACTTAATCGCTTTTGTGACTTTTGTGATTTGTCCCCACAAAACACTTCATCACAGTTTCTTCTTCTATTCAAAGGGCCTTTGCTGCACGATACCAAATGTTAACAATTCACTGATAAATGTATCTCTGTACTGGCTCACTGGGAAAACTTCAGAAATTCATCTAGACATGTGAGCTCAGCTGCTCAGCAGCCCCTCTGCCTGAGTGATAATTCCTGGCATCCTGATACCTGAGTGCCAGACAGGTAGCCATTCCAGAAATAACAAACCCAGATGAAGACAAAAGGGTGGGAAATAGGGAAATGTAAAGATCTCTTTTGTTCCACTTGATGGGTGTTTGGTGGAGGGCAAGGGGAACCATGGGGCAGGGTCCAGGATGCTCAGATTACTGCCACCAGACCTCCCCTTTCATGATGTAACCGTGATGTATGAGTGATGTAGTTTTGGGGGGTGTAACATGGGGATTAGCAGCTAATAAAAGTTTGGGGGCTCTTTTGTTGGGGCTTCCATCTTGTTCCACCTGGTGGCAGGTGGGAGTCCTGTCGTGACAGTCTTCAATAAAGACCAAGCCTACTGGCTCCTGTTTTGCTCTGCTATTCCTGGCTGGTGTCCTTGTTTTTTGTCCAAGGGAGCCCTCAGATTTCACCATTAACAAAATACTACTACTACTACTACTACTACTACTACTACTACTAATTAATCTCTAGGCTGGGCTCCTCCATGGAGGAAATGGCTATTAGCTATTTCCGATGGCTTGGCTTGGCTTCCACAGTCGGAAGCCCCCAAGAGCAGAAATGGCCAGAAATACTGAAAAAACCATCTTTAGACCTGGCCAATTTGGCCAACTATCGCCCAGTCTCAAATCTTCCATTCTTGGGCAAGGTGATTGAGCGGGTGGTTGCCAGACAACTCCAGGCACGCCTGGAGGATGCGGACCATTTGGATCCCTTCCAATTGGGATTCAGGCCTCACCATGGGACTGAAACCGCCTTGGCCACACTGGTCGATGATCTCCGGTGGGCTAGGGACAAAGGTGAAAGCTGTTTCCTAGTTCTGCTGGATCTCTCAGCGGCCTTTGACACCATCGACCATAACATTCTTCTGGACCGTCTAGGGGAGCTGGGATATACTGTTTTACAGTGGTTCTGTTCTTTTCTCCTGGGCTGTGTCGAGAAAGTGGTGTTGGGGGATGAGTGTTCAGACCCCTGGGCTCTCACTTGTGGGGTGCCTCAGGGTTCCGTCCTCTCCCCCATGCTTTTTAACATCTACATGCAGCCGCTGGGAGAGATCATCAGGGGGTTTGGGCTGGGTGTCTACCAGTACGTGGATGATACCCGGCTCTACCTCTCTTTCAAATCGGAACCAGTGAAGACGGGGTATAAATAATATATTATTATTATTATTATTATTATTATTATTATTATTATTATTATCTGCCCTGGATGCTGTAACCGAGATTCCTGAATGGCCTCTAGCACAACAAAATGGTCATCACCCTTTTTGCATAGATGCTTCTTCCACTTTGCTGCGGCCATCCCTCTCGTGGACTCCGATTATATCAATGGACCGCTGTGTCTTTCTCAATATTGTGCTTGTTCTTCTCTCTCCTACCTTTCTAGAGGAAGAGGAAGAGGAGGAGGAGGAAGAAGAGGAGGAGGAGGAGGAAGAAGAAGAGGAGGAGCCGGAGGAGGAAGCAGATGAGGAAGACGATGGCAACGAAGAGGAGAGGGACCCAAATTCCATGGACGAAAGCTTGGACGAAGACGCCAACCTGTCCAGCTTCACTCTTCCTGGGGAGGCGTCTCAGGAACCCCTGGAAGGGCTTGATAACCCAGCCGGGGAGCTCTCTGGGGTCTCCTACCAAGTGCCGAGCGCCATCGAATGGGAACAACAGAACCAAGGGCTAGGTAAGCAACATGCGTTCTCTGCGGTGGCGGGCAAGTTTTGCGGCAGCGATCCCTCCCAGTACTTTTCTGAGCACAATTCAAAGTATTGGTGCTGACCTTTAAAGCCCTAAACGGCCTCGGTCCAGTATACCTGAAGGAGCGTCTCCACCCCCATAGTTCTGCCCGGACATTAAGGTCCAGCTCCGAGAGCCTTCTGGCAGATCCCTCACTGCGAGAAGCCAAGTTACAGGGAACCAGGCAGAGAGCCTTCTCAGTGGTGGCGCCCGCCCTATAGAACGCCCTCCCATCAGATGTCAAAGAGAAAAATAACTACCAGACTTTTAGAAGACATCGGAAGGCAGCCCTGTTTAGGGAAGCTTTTAATGTTTAATAGGTTATTGTATTTTAGTGTTTTGTTGGAAGCCGCCCAGAGTGGCTGGGGAAACCCAGCCAGATGGGCGGGGTATTATTATTATTATTATTATTATTATTATTATTATTATTATTATTGAAAGTTTGCTGGGGATGGGATTCATTCTCGCAAACTGAGCACCCGCACCCCAAAACCCCGTTGTAAATGTTTCAGGCAGCAGCTCAGAGTTAAGCCAGATATTTGGCTGTGTAGGCGACCGACACCCTGTTTTGCACCCTGACAGAAACGCCTTTCCAGTTTAGGGAATTTGACCTGCTGTGATGTTTGCTTTGCACTGGGGCTACATTACAGGTGTTTGGAGCCTGTTTTGGGGGGATTCGGATTTGGGAAGACATCTAAATATGGCTGGATAAACCTGTCCGTTCCAGCCAATGATTTCCCCCCGTTTTTTAAAATACTAAATCATGCTTCTAGCCCTCATGTTGGGTGTTTGTGCACAAGGCAGCAGCCAAGAAGGACTTCCAGTGTTTGGACCACTGTTCTGTTTGTTTTCTTTTTCTATTTACTATTTTTCTTGTTTTCTCTTGGCATTTTTAACGTTCATAAAAAGCTGGGGGGAGGGGCAGGGGCGGTGTGGAGAAAGAATTCCTTTTCATTGGACTGAGAGGGACACAAACAGGAAGGGGATAGTCAGAGGAGGGGAGTCACTGCCGGAAAGGCAGGGTAGAAAGGATCTCCCAGGTGGGAGATGAGAGGGTCTATATCTCTGTTTGTGGATAAATGACAGGATATATATGATATAAGGGATGCGGGTGGCGCTGTGGGTTAAACCACAGAGGACTTGCTGATCGGAAGGTTGGCGCTTCGAATTCCCACGACGGGATGAGCTCCCGTTGCGCGGTCCTTGCTCCTGCCAACCTAGCAGTTCGAAAGCACGTCAAAGTGCAAGTAGATAAATAGGTACCACTCCGGCGGGAAGGGAAACGGGGTTTCCGTGTGCTGCTCTGGTTCGCCAGAAGCGGCTTAGTCATGCTGGCCACATGACCCGGAAGCTGTATGTCGGCTCCCTTGGCCAATAAAGCGAGATGAGCGCCGCAACCCCAGAGTCGGTCACGACTGGACCCAATGGTCAGGGGTCCCTTTACCTTTACCTATATATGATATAAAGAGAATGAAGGGCCTTATAGGTATTTCCCCCCATCTTTTTTCTCTTGCTTTTATATCTTTTGGTTCTTTTTAATATTCTTGTTCTCCAAACTAGTTTGATTCTTACTGTATTTTACATCAAAAATTGCCAATATATATATCTTTAATGGAAAGAGTGAGGTGGGCTAATAATAATAATAATAATAATAATAATAATAATAATAATAATAATGGAGGGAGATGGTCCTTGAGTTATTGGGGTCCTGAACTTCACAAGGCTTTGCAGGTCGAAACCAACACTTTTAATTGGAAACTAACTGGTAGGCAGTGCAGTTCCGCCAGGAATGATATTTTAAAAACCAGAACAGAAAGAGGAGCATTATGTGTGATGTAGCTGTCTTGCGAAAAGTCTTCGTAGCAGCACAAACATCAACACACCACGTTCCTATCATCACGATACCTTCCTTCCGTTTATGATATTTTGCCCTTTTTGTGTGAAAAGCTTGGAAGGGGTGGGTGGGCTATCTTGAGAGGAGGGGATATGAAAACCTCCCGCAGAAGCCTTTCTTTTCAGTAAACAAATCAATCACATTTTGTTTGCCCTGAGACCCCGAGAGAGGGTTGCGCTGGAATCCATTAGGAAAAAAAATAATGTACGAAACCGTGTAGTTCTCGGTTTCCAATAACAGGATAATTGCCTCTGACCTCGAGCGGCCGTTGCCTTTCAAAACTTGGAGATCGGCATTAATCAGCAGGGGGAATCGATAGAGCGGGTCTTTCCAGAGAGGTTGTTCTGGCATTGGTACCTGTTTCCCATTAGTCTATTAGCAATTTGGAACCACCCGACATTTTGCTGTCAGCAGCGGCTGGGCAAGAAGGTTTATTGATCCGTGGGGATCGTGGCACAGTCTCCTCCAACCGGGTGCCCTCCATCTGCCAAGAAGGACATTGGAAAGCTGGAAGGCGACCAAGATGATCAAGGGTCTGTGAAATATACTCGGAGTCGAGAGTGGATTTCATGCTCTTTATTCGGCTCATAGCAGTGAGGAGGAATGGAAGTTCCCCCAGAATGTCTGCTTTATATACATTATTTACACAATGGGTCCCAAGTGATTGGCTAAATCTGGGATTCACCTGTAGGCCAATCAGGTTGCGGATTCACTTCCACCTGGAGCTGGATTGGGTGGCTCCTGTGGACCAATCATACTGCTGCATTATTCTAGGACCAATCAGACTGATGCATTCTGGATCCTATTGTTCTAGTACCCATCAGACTGATGCATTCTGGATTCTATTGTTCTAGGACCCATCAGACTGATGCATTCTGGATCCTATTGTTCTAGGACCAATCAGACTGATGCATTCTGAATCCTATTGTTCTAGGACCAATCAGACTGATGCATTCTGGATCCTATTGTTCTAGGACCAGTCAGACTGATGCATTCTGGATCCTATTGTTCTAGGACCAGTCAGACTGATGCATTCTGGATCCTATTGTTCTAGGACCAGTCAGACTGATGCATTCTGAATCCTATTGTTCTAGGACCAATCAGACTGATGCATTCTGGATCCTATTGTTCTAGGACCAGTCAGACTGCTGCATTCTAAATCCTATTGTTCTAGGACCAATCAGACTGATGCATTCTGGATCCTATTCAACTCAGTACATAACAGTCTAAAAGCCAAACCTGATGAGGAACGGTTGAAGGAGCTGGGGATGTTTAGTCTGGAGAAGAGAACACATAGTTGACATGATAGCCATCTTCAGGTATCTAAAGGAGGATGGAACAAGCTTGCTTTCCGCTGCTCCAGAGGGCAGTGGATTCAAATTACATGGAAGAAGAGTGCAACTAAATTCAGGGGGGAAATTTTAGCAGTAAGACCTGTTTAATAGTGGAATGGTCTCTCTCAGGAAATTGTGGATTCTTCTTCCTCGGAGGTTTTTAAGCAGAGACTGGAGGGCCACTAACTGCATATGATTCTATTACTGCAGTATTGCGAAAGAACGATGTCAACCAATATTTGATGATCTCCTTCTACTGGTCCACAATAGAAAGTGTCCTTTCCTACTGCATCACGGTGTGGGACGCTGGTTTGACATCAACAGATAGGAAGCGCCTACAGAGGGTGGTGAATACAGCACAAGATATTATGGGCTGGATGAAATAGCGGAAGATCGTTGCCTCAGGAGAGTGGGGGAAATTCTCAGGGATGATTCACACCCTGGCCGGCACTTTCTTGATCTCCTGCCCTCGGGCAGAAGATATAGAAGCCTGATTAGTCGCGCCAACAGGGTAAAGAACAGCTTCTATCCGTGGGCTGTTAGGCTGCTGAATGAAAAGAAAACAACAGGGCAACTGACTTTTGGGTTTGGTGGGTGTGCGTCAGTAAACGAGCGGAATTAAGACTAAGAGAGCTGAGTGGGGGGTGCTCATGTAATCTCACCGTATACAAGTTGTACAAGTGACAATAAAATATTTCAATATCTTCAATTTCCCATTAGCTCCAGCCCAGCTCAGCTTTGTCATGGACTCAGTTCTTCTCCTTCTTCTTCTTCTTCTTCTTCTTCTTCTTCTTCTTCTTCTTCTTCAGACTTTATTGAAGGAAATCAAACAGATCAATGCAATCAAAATAACAGGCACACAAAAAAGCAGTGCAGTATATCCAAGAGAGACTTAAGATTAGGTTAAAGACCATTAGGTGTGCTTAAAGACCATTAGGGAAACCAAATTTTACATCATCCCAGTGCCGGATTTACGTATAAGCTAAACAAGCTATAGCTTAGGGCCCCACTCTCTTGGGGGGGGGGCACCCAAAAAAATTAAAGGAAAGAAACCACTGGATGTACATTTCCAAAATATAAGATAAAAAACAAATAAATTAAAACCTACATACAGCAACAGTGTTTTGTGTTGTGTAGGCTCCTATGGTGTAAGTCATGGGCCCCGCCTGCCAGCCTGATCCCTCAAATATCACTGGTTTGCTCCTTTCTATATATAGGGTGCCTACATTCTGCATGCACTGGTTGCATAGCAACATGCAGCATGCGGCTGCAGACTGCAGTGCAGCACAGTTCCACACAGGTCAAGCTGATGCACCTGTTATCTAATACAGTGGTGCCCAGCAAGACGAATGCCTCGCAAGACGGAAGACCCACTAGACGAAAGGGTTTTCCGTTTTGGAGCTGCTTCGCAAAACGAATTTCCTATGGGCTTGCTTCGCAAGACGAAAATGACTTGCGAGTTCCTATGGGTTTTTTCTCCTCCCCCCCCTTTTCCCAAGCCGCTAAGCTGCTTATCAGCTGATCCACTAAGCCGCTTATCAGCTGATCCGCTAAGCCGCTTAACAGCTGATCCGCTAAGCCGCTAAGCCGCTGATCCGCTAAGCCGCTAAACCGGTTATCAGCTGATCCGCTAAACCCGCTAAGCCGCTAATAGCGCTAATCCGCTAAGCCGCTAATGGGCTTGCTTCGCAAGACGAAAAAACCGCAAGACGAAGAGACTCGCGGAACGGATTCTTTTCGTCTTGCGAGGCACCACTGTATTACAGAGTGCTTGCAGACTGGTGATCAGGCAGCATAAACTAAGGGTATGAGTCTTATGCCTGCTGGTTGATTTCATGTAATACATAATTTATTTATTTTGATCCCATTATAAAGATATTCATCTTTATTATTTTGTAGGCCTATACAGCGGTACCTCTAGTTGCAGACTTAATCCGTTTTGGGGTGCCATCCGGAACTAGGGCGCCTCTTCTATGTGTGTGTGCGTTGCGAATCCGGAAGTAAACACTTCTGGGTTTGCTGTGTTCGTAAGCTGAAAGTCCGTAACAAGCAGAATGCAACTAGAGGTACCACTGTATTATTATTTACTAGTACAGTTCCCTATTACCCCGACTTGCTACTATAATACTATATATAAATATTATAATTATATTAAATATTTTACTTCCTTATAAAGGCCCCCTTTACCTTCAGTAGCTTAGGGCCCCATCAAACCTAAATCCAGCCCTGTATAGTCCTGTGGAGACTAGCGTCCTGCGTGTCTGTATTTGTCATGTATAAGGTACAAAATGTAGTGAAATAGCGCTGAGCATGCAGATCTGAGCTTGTAGCGAGGGGGTTCAGGCATGCCCTATCTAGGTGAGTTCACATGGCGAAAGAGAACAGAAAAAGGAAACGTAACTTCCTTCCAGGTGAGGGGCGTGGCCTAATTGCGTCTAGGAATACACCTCTGTGGTCTTAACCCTTTCATGCATGAACTAGCTCTGTGCCCTCTGATTATATTTGACTACCAGTTTTCCACACGAGCTTCAGAGCTTCTGAATGACTCATGAGATCTTAGCGACACTTTCACCTTTTTTTTGAAAACCAAATTTTCATTTTCCTCCGCTCAGTTTGAATCTTAATGAATAGCTGCGGTTGTAATTGCAGCCTTGGTGGGAAATGTCACATTAACACCACTCTGTGTTTACAAAGCCCCGGCGTTTCTCTAAACGGGGAAAGGTGGAATAATTATTGCTTTCACTCGGCCCCGTGACGGATATGTTAAAAGCCGGCGCTCCTGAGAGAGGAGCTTCCCTGTGATTAAGGGAACAAGGAAGTGTCTGTCAAAAGTCTGACACAATGCGTTGATAAATTGTTTTGCATGGTGTGCGGCCAGCATCCGATTAGGACCTGGGAGACATGGGTTCGGCTCCCGCACTCAGCTGGGAAATTCATACGATGACCTTGAACTAGACACCATCTCTCGGTTGCGACAGTAAGAACAAGGAGGGAGGGAACCGGGTACGCTGCCTTGAGCTATCGGGAGGAAGAGTGGGATGTTAATGTAACAAGTAAATAAAAAGAATAATAAAATCATAGAATTGTGGAATGCAGGAATGTGCAGCTGTCCCATACAGGGATCAAACCTGCAACCTTGGTGTTATCAGGACTACGATCTAACCCAGTGAGCTATCCAGGCTTCATGTAAATGTAGGAAGGTTTTACTCAGTTGTCTTTGCTATTTAAAATGTGTGGTGTAAGTGGTCATTATTGTCTTGGAAGATGTTTAGTAAGGCCAATTCTGGGGTGCTTTCTAATACTTGCTTGGTTATTTTACTTATTTCTCGTATGGTTGTTGTCCAGAATAGTTGGATTTTGGGGCACTTATCTTTCCCTCCCTCTATCTCTTTCCCCCTTTTCTTCCTAATGTCTCAACAAATGAAACTGATCTGTAAAAATGTTACATGGGGAAAAAATATGAGAGAGGGACATTGCACACACTTTTGTAAATCAACAAAATCATTAATAATAATAAAAAATAAGTATACAGAATATTTTTATTTTTATTTTTAAAAGTACAATGAACCAATACAGTTACAGTTCTGGAAAGCAAGTGAAAGCAATTGTAATAAAAAGTTAAAATAAAAAAAAGTGTGGTGTTTCGCCCCCCTCCTTTCTCTCCTATCAGAAGGAGATTGCAAACCTAGATTGAAATCTCCGTTTTGCTATTAATCCAAAGCTGGGAGGTTAATATTCCCCCTAAACCCTGTTAATCTTTTTAAAAAGTAGTCATTGCAAGTTGCCACGGTTGATGCCGTAAGTTATGGGCTTACGCCGCAGGCATGTCCAAAGTCCGTTTGGGGGACCTAATTCGGCCCGCCGGTCGATTTAATTTGGCCCCCGTGGCAGGATATGTCTCTGGGGTAAAATCCCCCAAAAAGCTCAAGAACTTCAATCCTAAAAAAAGTTCAACAGCTTTTCGGTAAAATTGTAAAAAAAAAGCTCAAGAACTTCAATCCCAAAGAAAGCTCAACAACTCTGGTCGGCCCTCACGCATGTTCACTCCATCAAATCTGGCCCTCTTTGAAAAAAGTCTGGGCGTTTTATGTGAGAGAACAAATTGTCTCCCTACAGCCTCATCCCTGTTCCAGGTGTTATGATATAGAAGGACACGGAGCAATGGATCCAAACTACAAGAAAGAAGATTCCACCTAAACATTAGGAAGAGCTTCCTGACAGTAAGAGCTGTTCGACAGTGGAATTTGCTGCCAAGGAGTGTGGTGGAGTCTCCTACTTTGGAGGTCTTTAAGCAGAGGCTTGACAACCATATGTCAGGAGTGCTCTGATGGTGTTTCCTGCTTGGCAGGGGGTTGGACTCGATGGCCCTTGTGGTCTCTTCCAACTCTAGGATTCTATGATTCTATGAAGCAATGCGGCCGCGAGCTGCTGCTAGCTTGAAAGCAAAACATAATGGGAATGTTGGGACTGTTCCGTGGGAAACAGAGGGACAGTCTATTCACAGTGCGAAGCACCGGAATTAGCTCAGAGTGTAATATGAGCTGTACAGGAAGTACAGGAGGAGTTTGTCTCTCTCTGCTGTTGGAGTTTGAAGAGAGCAGCCGTGTTTTTCTGTAACGCTGCAAAGACAGAAATAAAGGCATGTAAATACGTTTCTGTCTATCTCTTTCCCCTGCCCAGGGGGACAGGAAAGAGGGGGTGTGTTCTTCTCACGCCGATAATGATCGCCTATCGCGACCTAGCCTGTATCCTGCCGGGGAATGCAGACAGGGAGGTCAACCGGAGATCAAGCCGGGTGCCTGGAGAGTGGCCAGTTTCTCCTGATAAAGGCTTGATTCCCAACGCCAGGCACCACATAATACCAGTTCTGCATTTGTAAGAAATCGACCCCCACTTCTTCTTCTTTTCCTCCAGAGATTTCCCTGCGAAAGCCTGCTCTTTAAAGGTCAATTGGAGCAAACAGCAATCCGCAGAAAACCTGGGCGCTAAATGAATGAATGCTTTTTATGGAGAAAACATGGGGCACTGAATAACTGAGAATACTGGTCTACCTTTTAAAAAAAAAGATTTAAGAAAGTTTGCTAACAGTAAACATCGAGGTAGCTTGTCATGTGGCTTTGCTTGTTCTGCCTCTAGCAAAATTCAGTTTTGTTCACGATCGTGTTGTAAATTAGGACTTTAGCATTCGGGTGTTTTTTAAATCAGCGACTGGCTGGTGCCTAGCCAAGATTTCACACTGCGCCGCATGTTGTTATGGCTAATGGCTCAAACAGTAGCACTGCACCGAACTGATCAAGGGGAAAGAATAAAAAAGCAGAGAGAAGAGAAAGTAATATTAATAAGGGATCTTTCTGTCTAACAGGGAATGATGGCTTTTGTTGATTAAATCTAAAGTTTTTTCACAATTCCTCTCTCAGAAAGGGCACCCGCTTGGGGTATTGAATAATAAGGAAACTGATTTCAATTAAATTGATTAATTGGAGAAAGGCAGTGACTAATACACTAAAAATGATTTTGTCAGTTGACTGCCCTATTGGAAAATGGATGTTCGAGAGCTGAGTCACACCTAATGAAAGCCGCCAGGGCTCATAGGTGTTTATAGGAATTGCAAATATTTTGTAGCCTGCCTTCTGTTCTTTCATTTGATTTTTTCCCCAAAAAAGAGAAAGCATTATTGTCAATTAATTAAGTTACACAAGATAAATTATGTGCCGAAGAGGGACTTCCAGTTGAAAAAGACAAAACTTGTTCCTATAGCTACACGTATAATTAAAGACACTTCGTCTTCATTGAAAAAAAACACCCTATTAATATTCCGTGTACACAATTCAACAAATTATTAGATTTTGACCTGTGCAATCTCTGGAGCTGGGAGGATAGCTTCATATTTCGTTTTCCTTACTTTCTCATGCTTAGAAATATAGAAAATCTATTCCCTGCCCTAGGTACTTTTATTTTGACTTGGCAAGACGGGTCCCTGCCAATTTTCATTTTAGCAGACAAGGAGACCGAAAGCAAGAAAATGAGTCTGAGTTAGAGGAGGGTTTTTAACCTCCGTTGTCAGAATGAGACTCTGTTGTGTTAGCCCTGTGTCCAGGGCAGCTGTTTATCAGCTCCATAGAATCATAGAATTGGAAGAGACCACAAGGGCCATCGAGTTCAACCCCCTGCCAAGCAGGAAACACCATCAGAGCACTCCTGACATATGGTTGTCAAGCCTCTGCTTAAAGACCTCCAAAGTAGGAGACTCCACCACACTCCTTGGCAGCAAATTCCACTGTCGAACAGCTCTTACTGTCAGGAAGTTCTTCCTAATGTTTAGGTGGAATCTTCTTTCTTGTAGTTTGGATCCATTGCTCCGTGTCCGCTTCTCTGGAGCAGCAGAAAACAACCTGGTACAATCTGGTACGCAGGCTGAGACCCTGCCTGCCTGCGGACTGTCTCGCCTGGGTGGTGGTGCATGCTCCGGTTATATCCCGCTTGGACTACTGCAACGCGCTCTACGTGGGGCTACCTTTGAAGGTGACCCGGAAACTGCAATTAATCCAGAATGCGGCAGCTAGACTGGTGACTGGGAGTGGCCGCTGAGACCACATAACTCTGGTCCGGAGAGATCTGCATTGGCTCCCAGTACGTTTCCGAGCACGATTCAAAGTGTTGGTGCTGACCTTTAAAGCCCTAAAGTGCCTCGGTCCTGTATACCTGAAGGAGCGTCTTCACCCCCATCGTTCAGCCCGGACACTGAGATCCAGCGCCGAGGGCCTTCTGGCTGTTCCCTCACTGTGAGAAGGCCCTTGGAGCTGGACCTCAGTGTCCGGGCTGGACGATAGGGGTAGAGACGCTCCTTCAGGGATACTGGGCCAAGGCCGTTTAGGACTTTAAAGATGATCCTCAGGGTCCCTTCCAACTACTTGAGTTGATGCCCAGCCACTCTGGGCAGCTTCCAGCAACGTCAAACACACTCAAACATCACTGTGTCAGCAGTGGGGTTTGTGTGTGAAGTTTCAGTAGCCAAGGTATATATAATGCCAAGGCCGACTGAGCCTCTTGGGCTTGCTGATTAGGAGGTCGGTGGTTCGAATCCCCGTGATGGGGTGAGTTCCCGTTCCTCTGTCCCAGCTCCTGCCAACCTAGCAGTTCGAAAGCATGCCAGTGCAAGTATATAAATAGTTACTGCTGTGGCAGGAAGGTGAACGGCATTTCCGTGCACTCTGGTTTCTGTCACGGTGTCCCGTTGCGCTAGAAGTGGTTTAGTCCTGCTGGCCACATGACCCAGAAAGCGAGATGAGTGCAGCAACCCCATAGTTGCTTTTGACTGGACTTAACATGGGACGCGGGTGGTGCTGTGGGTTAAACCACAGAGCCTAGGACTTGCCGATCAGAAGGTCAGCAGTTCAAATCCCCGCGACGGGGTGAGCTCCCGTTGCTCGCTCCCTGCTCCTGCCAACCTAGCAGTTCGAGAGCACAAAGTGCAAGTAGATAAATAGGTAACGCTCCGGCGGGAAGGTAAACGGCGTTTCCGTGCGCTGCTCTGGTTCGCCAGAAGTGGCTTACTCATGCTGGCCACATGACCCGGAAGCTGTATGCTGGCTCTCTCGGTCAATAAAGTGAGATGAGTGCCGCAACCCCAGAGTTGGCCATGACTAGACCTAATGGTCAGGGGTCCCTTTACCTTTAACTGTCCAGGGGTCCTTTACCTTTACCTTTACCTGTAATGTCACCTGACTTACCTGTAATGTCACCTGTGGGCATGAGATGCTTTTCATGCCCACATCTGTCAAATAAACTTCATAGTAGCACCCTGTGTGTGTGTGTGTGTGTGTGAGAGAGAGAGAGAGAGAGAGAGAGAGAGAGAGAGAGAGAGAATCATCTCTGATATCAACACCTGCCCCTTGATCAGAGCCTCTTGCCGGATAGAAGCTCATTGATTCTTCCCCGGAAAGGACAGCCTTTCATTTATGCGATCACAGCGTGCGTTCCTAAGGGGAGCCTCGCTTTATCTTCCGTGTAGGCTTAGTGAAAGGAACTCCCTCCGTTCCGTCGCTTTGCTCGCTCGGAAAGTAGCACAGATGGTTTGTAAGTGCCACCAGGAAAGATGTTGCTAAGCTGGCAGGTGAGACAAATTGTGGTTCAAAGCCCCCCACATCTGTAGCTGCTTGGGAGAGAAAATGGTTTTCTCCCTTTTGCACTGGTCTTTGCGATTCGGCGCTTCTGCGCATGCGTGTGACGTCATTTTGCACTTTTGAGCGGCGAAACCTGGAAGTAACCCTTTCCGGTACTTCCGGGTCGCTGTGGGACGCAACCTAAAAGAACGCAACCTGAAGCAAACGTAACATGAGGTATGACTGTAGAGAAGAAAGTTTCATGGAATAAATTAATGCAAGAAGGAACTCTGCGTGCATGCCTATGATGTGCAGGGAGCGTGGCTGCAGGGGGGCTTGGCGGTGAGGGCAGGGGACCCCTTGACCTCCTCTCCCTGCATTCCTTGAATCTAAATATGTGTAATTCCCCACTATGCAAACTGCAGTAACTTTTAACAAAGCTGCTTTTCGATCTCACACCCTGCTGCTGCTGCTACAGTGCTGTTCTAAGGTTTATGACTGCCATAAACGTTTATAATAAAAAAATTCCTTCCAGTAGCACCTTAAAGACCAACTAAGTTAGTTCTTGGTATGAGCTTTTGTGTGCATGCACACTTCTTCAGATACCTGAAGAAAGCTCATACCAAGAACTAACTTAGTTGGTCTTTAAGGTGCTACTGGAAGGATTTTTTTTATTTTGACTATGGCAGACCAACACGGCTACCTATCTGTAACATAAACGTTTATGTCCTTGTTTTTCTAGTGAGAAGCTGGATGGAAAAGCTGAAAGATAAGGTAGGGAGATCTTCCTTTGTCTCGCTTTGCGTTTGAAGGCAGGTGCTGTCTTTTGCTTTCAGAAACCAGGGTTCCCAAAGGGCGAAATTTGTGGTTTCTGGTTCAGGGGGTCCTTCTGGATGGGCAGCTGGAGAGCAGATCATGAAGAAAGCACACCAAGAACTCAGGCCAGTGTAAGTGTCAATAGTGGGAGTAGTCCCTACTTGCAAATCAATAGTCAATTGTCAAAAACTAATCCATTCAAAAGTATGTATTCTGCGGCAGCAAGAATATTATTGGCACAAAAATGGAAGCAAGAAGAATTACTGACGAAAGAAGAATGGAGGATGAAATTAATGGACTATGCAGAATTAGATAAACTAACAGGAAGGATTCGACATGTGCAGGACCAGAAATTCACAGAAGACTGGTGTAAATTTACAGACTATTTGAAAAGTAATTGTAATGATCAGACTACGTTTGTAGGTTTGCAAGACGTTTTGTGAGGTGAATTATTGGAACTATTACAAAAATGGATGAAGGGGAGGATGGTTAGTTAGGATAATTAAAGGCAATATGAATAAGAAATGCATAAGAAGTGGTTAAAATGGTGGATCATCAGAGGTGCTGATGGAAGTCCAAAAAAATTAAAAAATTGTATAATTGGTGAAATTTTGTGGTATTATAATTTATATGTTAAAATTAATAAATATATATATATATATATATAAAAACAAAAGTATGTATTCTGACAAGGATTACAAACTCAAATAGGGATTGCAAACTCTAACAGAGATTACAAACTCAAACTCATAAAGATATGTGTAACATCATAATTCATTACAGAATCAGAGAGAAGAGTTTATGAGTAGAGATACGTTCATGTTAGTCCATAGTAAGATTTGACATGGAGGTCTTAGTTTCAATCATTGAGCAGAAGTCAGAAGTCAATTATGGATCACAAACCAGGACAGGGCCCTGTTTCGATGTCTTCACCTTCATCAGCTATTGAAACTTACATTGGCCTGAATTCTTGGTGTGCTTTTTTCTTGGAGACCAGATCCTGACATAGGTTTGAAGGATGGCGGTGACAACCTTCTGCTGTTTGCAGAAAATTGGAAGCACTGAACGCTCAGCTCGTCACTGGACCTCCTAGGCCTGTTGACCTCCATCCTGTTGCATCCGGATTGGACCATTTTCGGTCTCCTTCCTGGTTCTCAACACATGCAGCTCACAACCATGCTTCCATAGCAGCCGCTTGCTGAGAGTCTCTGGATTTGATCCTGAGAACCAGAGAATTTTGACCGTGCCAGTCCTCAAGTCAGCTGCTCCCCACGCTGATCACAACTGATTGGGGTAATCCGAAAGACACCCATGCTAGCCAAAATGGAGAACGTTTGTGGTCCTTCTACTGCTGCTAAGACCCCAAATCCCATCAGCCACTGCCAACAGCTGGGAATTCTGGGATTTGGAGTCCATCAACACCTGGAGGACCACAGTTTCCCCATCCCAGGCCAAGGGCTGATTTGCACTTCATTTCGGCAACACTCCATCTGTTGTGATTGTGGGGTATTTATGGGAGGGCTTCAACATCGTGCTAAGGTCTTCAATATTGGTTGTCCCCCCCCGGACTTCCGGGGTTGGCGCGATCTGGGAATGGCGGATTCCCTCCGAGCTCCGGAGGGAATCGGCTCAGCGGGGGACGGGTCTTTGCCGTGCCGGCGACACGGGGACCCTTAAAACCGCAGGCACGAAAGCCTGCGGACTGAAGACTCGGTGGGTGCCTTAAGCGCCCCCCCTGATTCGCAAAGAGCCTTTTTAAAGGCTGCGGAGGGGATACGGGGGGTGGCGTGGCACCGAGAGTCCATCGCTACCTCTGCTGAGCGAAGCCGCGAGCCATGACCGGAGAGCGCTGACTTCCTTCCTTGAAATTCGGCTGAGAAAAAGAACCCGTGAGTTAATTGAATTTGGATTCTAAGAATTTCACCTATTGAATTTGAGACGATCGGGGGATGTGTTAAAAGGAAGTCCGCACCCCCCCCTTGCAGACGATCCAGAGCAACGATAAAAGAACTAAGCTGGAGTGCCTACCCTGTAAAGGGTGAGTTTAAAAAGACAGTAACTTCCAAGATTTGGAAAAGGAATTTTTTTTTGAGCAGGAGAGAGGAGTGTTGGAAGGGGTATATTTCTGTTGTAAGCAACCCCCCCTCCCGGGCCCGGGAGTGTCCTACTTTGGAGCTGGTATAAGAAGAGCAGAGTTTGACAGCTGTCAAAGCTGCCAAACGGACTGTTAATAGTAGAAAAATTGCTACTTAAGACCCCTCTGGATTAAAAGGAGTTACAATTGAACTAAAATTGTTGGAAACAAAGAATCAATAATAAGACAGAGGACTGTTGGAGAAAAGAACACTAAGTAACCAGATTCCCTCTAGGGGGAAATCTGTGGAATTACAATGGCTGTGGATGGAAAGATACTGGGAGAAATCGAAAGGATGTTTTATTTGGTTGGAATCTTACAGGAACAGACTACGGCTATGAGTGAACAATTGATGACCTTGAATCCTGAAACAAGTAGTTCTGTTCAATGTAATGAGAACCTGGCTGAGAAAGAATCCACAGCTGAGCCGGAAATGATAACCAAAGAAGAGGAGAAGACAAAACAAGAAAGAGAAGAACTGAAATGGGAAAATATTGTCCAGAAGTTGACATCTGTGGAATATAAACAAGGAGACTATTGGACTGAACCTACTACAAATCTACGAAAGATCCAGAAGATGAAAGTGGAGGCCCTGGGAATTTATGAAATCAAGGAATTTAAAATAAAGAAATATAATTGGGGCCTCCACATAGACTCTGACTTTGATTATGTTCAAAATTCATGCCTTGTGGAAATTCCTCAGCAGTTGCTTGCAAATATGGGAAGAGATTTTGGACTGACTGTGAAAGAACTCTTTCGAGACGTGAAGACCGACATAAAGGATTGCCAACTAGGCCGGCGGAGAGGGACTGAAAGAGATTTGAGAGCCTCGGACGTAAGGAATCCGGGCTAATAATTGCTATTTTGGACATGTTTTCGGAAGGGACACAAACCGGGGAAGGGAGGGAGGGAAGAATCTAGTTTCAACAACACCTAAGACTATGGGATTTAGCTAACAAGATTATTATTTAAGACAAAATGGGAAATCGTTGGAAGGGAACTGAGGTCCAACTTAGAATAAATTTAATTTTGCTTTTTTATATATATATAAAGGACTAATATTAAGATGGATAAGGAAATGCCAATTTGCTGATACAAATTTGGGAATAGGGATGCAAGGGAGGGGGTGGGGGGAAGTCAATGACCAGGGTTAGAAAATAAGTTTTTTTTGGAAACTATATATGTTTGTTGTTTTACTTTTCTGTTTGTTTGTTTTTATGTTTTTCGTGTTTTTGTCTTTGTCTATATAAAATGTGAAAACCCAATAAAAATTTTATATAAAAAAATAAAAAAACAATATTGGTTGTCCCTCAATTTTCATCCTCTTGGCGCGTTACTCATCTCCTGACTACTCCTGGTTTCACAACCACCACCACCAAAACAGCTATCTAGTCTGAGTAGCGTTCCCATGTGCTGACATCCCTTCCTAGACTTGCCATTTTTGTTCTTCATTCTTGCTTGAACATCCACGATCCCATTCATCACTTTCAGAGGCAGCAGCACCTCTGAATAGCGGTTGCTGGAAACAGCAGCAGGGGAGGGTGCTATTGAGCTCACGTTCTGTTTTAGGCCTTCCCAGGATCATCTCTCTGGTTGGCCACTCTGAGAACAGGGTTTTGGACTAGATTAGTAAGCCTGATCTTTATTAAACTGTTGCAACACGGCCCCCCATTCCCCCCACGCAGGGAGGGAGGAGAGGAACCTAGAACAGTGGTGTCCAAGCTTTTACATAGACATTTGAAACTGTCTCCCCTGTAGCTCAAGACCACCCCCCAAAACACCATACATAACATCACAGAAAGAGGTGGTCCCCAGCAGAAATTTGAGTGTGTTGCTTCTCTCCTGTCTGCCAGGATATCTGATTGCCTTTTCTGGGTAACCTGGCCATTCATTTGAGATGGTAAATACTTAGTTCCTGAATCTCTTACACATATTGATATTGTGCTCAGCTTAACACAGGAGTCGGCAAACTAAGGTCTGCGGGCCGGATCAGGCCCAATTGCCCTCTGGATCCGGCTCACGGACGGTCCTGGAATCGCCGCTTGGATCGTTGTGATCGTTCGGGCTGCGCCATTCTTTTGGCAATTTTTTTTGGGGGGGTGCCATTTCTATCTCCCCCCACCACGGTGACACCCCCTCCCTCCTCCTGGCTTCTCCCCGCCCTACAGAGGAAGGGAGCTGGGCTTGGATTGGGGCCAGCAGCCAGCCAATCCGAAGCCTCGCCGCCCGTGCCCCCGGACCCGCTCACAAGCCTCTCTGTCCATGGCCACCCTGTGGGCATCGTGACGGGCGCACAGTGATGGCAGCGTTGTGGGGCTTCAGCTGGAGCATGGAGCGCCTGCTGGCCTCACGCCTGGCGCCCAGGAAAGCTGGCCTGGAAAGGAGAGACGCCGCCACTGCCGCCAGCTCCCACCTGCAGGCAGAGTGGTGGAGGAGGTAGGAAAGGGAGGTGAGGTGAGGGGCTGGGGGAGAGAGGGGGGAGAGAGAGAAGCCCCCTCCGGCGCATGTGCACTCCCGCGCATGCATTCCTGCCCGCGACAAGGTCTGAGGTGCGGTGAACTGGCCCCCTCCTAAAAAGTTTGCTTACCCCTGGCTTAACAGACACTTGCCAGACTGTATTTACAGGGAGGTGTAAGCCCCTACAGTCTAAAGACAATTGGAAAGGTTTTCCCATTTCCTTCCTTCTTGCAGAGAAATATTTGAGGTCAATTTGGGAGAGTCAAAATGGCTTCAGGATTGCTCTCCTGTAGTATTTCAGACACGTGGTTTATGTACTTACAGTGGTGCCCCGCAAGACGAATGCCTCGCAAGACGAAAAACTGGCTAGATGAAAGGGTTTTTCGGTTTTACGTTGCTTCGCTAGACGAATTTCCCTATGGACTTGCTTCGCAAGACGAAAACGTCTTGCGCTTTTAAAAAAAAGTCACTTGAAGAGGCGCAGTTGCGGCGGACCGTGCTTCGCAAGACAAAAAACATTGCAAGACAAAAAGAATCGCGGAACGAATTATTTTCGTCTTGCGAGGCACCACTGTATGTCTGTGTTTGCCTTGTACATTTGTGAACATTTCTTTCATATATATATAAGACCTTAGAATTCCTATAACACTGAAGTGGCCTCTTTTCCCTACCCTCTTCTGCAGGCTGGTTACATGTCTGGGATGCTGGTGCCCGTCGGAGTTGGCATTGCGGGGGCCCTTTTCATCTTGGGCGCTCTCTACAGCATAAAGATCATGAACCGCCGGCGAAGGAACGGCTTCAAGAGGCATAAGCGAAAGGTAGGCTCCCAATGCCCTCCCTCCCCCAGCTTCTCAGCCTTTGTAATTTCTGTGCCAGGGCCATGCACGCTGCGTGGCACCCAAGACACGGGGCCAAGCTGGGACTTCTGCTTCAGGTTTCATCACAGATCTCCCCAAAGGACCAAAGTCCATCTTCTTTGGCTCCCTAGCAGTCCTGTCCGATCCTAATAACAATAACAATAACCATTTATTATTATTTATATCCCGCCCATCTGGCTGAGTTTCCCCAGCCACTCTGGGCGGCTCCCAATTGAGTGTTAAAAACAATACAGCATTAAATACTAAAAACTTCCCTAAACAGGGCTGCCTTCAGATGTCTTTTAAAGATAAGATAGCTGCTTATTTCCTTGACATCTGGTGGGAGGGCGTTCCACAGGGTAGGCGCCACCACCGAGAAGGCCCTCTGTCTGGTTCCCTGTAACCTCAGTTCTCGCAGTGAGGGAACCACCAGAAGGCCTTCGGAATTGGACCTCAGTGTCCGGGCTGAACAATGGGGGTGGAGATGCTCCTTCAGATATACTGGACCGAGGCCGTTTAGGGCTTTAAAGGTCAGCACCAACACTTTGAATTGTGCTCGGAAACTGTTTCTGACCTAAAAAAGGTAAAAGGGACCCCTGACTATTAGGTCCAGTCGTGACCGACTCTGGGGTTGCGGCGCTCATCTCGCTTTATTGGCCAAGGGAGCCGGTGTACAGCCTCCGGGTCATGTAGCCAGCATGACTAAGCTGCTTCTGGTGAACCAGAGCAGCGCATGGAAACTCTGTTTACCTTCCTGCCAGAGCAGTACCTATTTATCTACTTGCACTTTGGTGTGCTTTCGAACTGCTAGGTTGGCAGGAGCTGGGACCAAACAATGGGAGATTCGAACCGCCAACCTTCTGATCGGCAAGTCCTAGGCTCTGTGGTTTAACCCACGGCGCCACCTGCGTCCCTGTTTCTGACCTACCCACCCCTTTTAAATGTGCCAACGTACCAGGCAGGGAGTTTGGAGGAGGGGAGGGGAACAAGCAAACGAAAGAAGGTTTCATTCCTTGTCACTGATGTCTTCTTCTTCTCTCTCTCTCTCTCTCTCTCCACCACAGCAGAGAGAATTCAACAGCATGCAAGACCGAGTGATGCTTCTAGCAGACAGCTCTGAAGATGAATTCTGAACCAGACTGCGACGCCTGGTTTCCTGCCCTCCCGTGACTTTTATTTCCTTCTCCCCCCTCTGTTTCCCTTCTTTCTTGTCACCGAGGGAGGTGCGCAAGCGTTTCTGCTGCACCGCCACAGAGACCAGCCACCTTCCTCTCGCTCACGGGGCAGCGGTGCTTTTACACAACCTGCCCCTATAAGAGGAAAACACACACACACACCAATAACAGCATGCTGCAGCCCCAGTGTAACACACAAATATTGTTATTTTTAAAATATATGTATCTCTGTACGGTTGCGCACGTTCATTTTCCACACATGGCACGCCGTTCCGAATGCGCAGCAGGCAAAGGCGTGGACCCAAAGACAAAGGACGTTTGTTGGGTATTTGATTTTTATTCCATCTGCTGGCAGTTGTGCTGCCGTCCTTCTGGTGTGAGTCCCTGGAGAGGGCAAGCTTCAACCCAGATAACTCCTGTCTCTCTCTCTCTCTCTCGCTGGGGAGCAACTTCTGAATACGTTGCGTTACCTGAGCTGGAGTTCGCAGTTTCCAAAATTAGCTGCTCTGTTTAATTGATGAAGTGCCGCCCCAAAGCAGATCCCATCCCCATTGTTCAGGTAGGAACTAGGTAGAGTACGACACAGTGATATGTAGATTAAGATACACCGAAGGCCCATACTAGATGTTTATGTGGGAGACACATGGAGGGCCCCCCGCTTTTGTAAACTGCAAAGCAGTTTCGGAGGCTGCAGTTAGGAGATAGGGAAACAGCTGACTCTCCAGGGTTTCAGACGGGCGGCTTTCCCCATCCCAAAACTTGTGTTCTGGGATCTATTGCAGGCAAAGCAGGTTCTCGTCCACAGATCCCTTAAAAAATAACGCTAAGGTCCTAGTCCTCATGGATCTGAACAAAGGACTGATCAATGCTGCCTCCACCGGCTGGCAGCAGGTCTTGAACCTGGGACTTGCTGCGTACAAAGCAGATTTTCTGCCGCTGAGCTACGCTCCTTCCCCAAATCTGGCAAGCTGGGAACAGAGAATGGCAGGGGGAAATGCTTAACCCGTTTCCTTTCCGCTGGTTCCCCCCCCTTCCCTCCCTCCAGCTGCTTTTTCACCCGTGGAGGAAAAGATACAAGACCCCTGCATCTTTTTCCTTGACAAGGGAAAAACAGCAGGGTCTGTGTGTTATGATGATTTTGAGTGGACAAACAGGAGGAAGGGAGAGGGTCAAGTGTCCCCTCCGCTGCTTGTGCTCCTACTGACCTCTTGTGCTTCCAACGTATCATAAGGTTTAGCCTTCTAAGCATGTCAGTCTACATTGCAGAGCGGCTTATTTAAAGACACAGACAACCCATTGCTATGTGGGGTTTTTCTGGGGCTTTTCCCCCAGCTAGAACTCGCCTCTCCCGTGTCGCCATTGCCATTACAGTGGTGCCCCGCAAGACGAATGCCTCGCAAGACGGAAAACTCACTAGACGAAAGAGTTTTCTGTATTGGAGGTGCTTCGCAAAACGAATTTCCTATGGGCTTGCTTTGCAAGACGACAATGTCTTGCGAGTTCCTACTGGTTTTTTCCCCTCCCCCCATTTTCTAAGCCGCTAAACCGCTTATCAGCTGATCCGATCAGCAGATAAGCCGCTAATAGCGCTAATAGCACTAATCCGCTAATCCGTCAATGGGCTTGCTTCGCAAGATGAAAAAACCGCTAGACGAAGAGAATCACAGAACGGATTCTTTTCGTCTTGCGAGGCACCACTGTTTAATAGAACAAGGGAGGTATTCGCGGTGAGTTCCAGTGCCTCTTTCTCTAGAGAAATAGCGCTGAGATTTTCTTCCCGTTGTCAATAGCAAGACCACGGGGTGCTGATTATTTTTGGAACCACAGTGTGTGGGGTCCCTTTGCGCCCCCCACATGCTCCCAGTGCATAAAGGCCCTCCCCTTGCCAGCTGTTGAGTTTTCTTTCACCATGACAGCAGCGTGGTGTCAAAATGCACGACAAACGCCACGTCTCGCTTGGCCCTGAGGTCACAATCCTGATGATGACGGTGCTGGGATCAATGCTGTCATGGGACACACACCCCCTTTCCCCTGCGGCGGATGCTTCTGGCAAGGCAGCCCAACTCGTTACCGGTATGCCGCCCGTTGGCTTGGGAACTGCCGGCCAAAGGCTTCTGCGGCCCGTCACCTGCAGTCGTGTAGTGTCAAATTCGGAAGCGCAGAGTATCCCGTTGTGATAGTCGCAGCCACTCACCCCTTCTGAGATTATGCAACCTTCTAAGAATATACAATGATATTATAATGATAAAAGAATAAGAATAAATAGAGATGCATTGCAGCGATCAATGCAGATCACCATTGTTTTGCCTTTCAGCCAGATCTGCTATTTTCTGTGCATGTAAATATTTTGGATGGCTCCAATAATATCTTCCGTTGCGTTTTCTGTGAAGTTCAGTTCCACGTAGCAGAAATTCCAAGCACGCGGTGTTGTTTTCCTTAAGCTGGAGCACCTTATGTTTTCAGTGCTCCTAAATGCTTAGTTCTGCACCATGCAGAATCATTCTTTCCTGTTCCTTCTCCAGATTGACCCCCAGGAGCCCATCCTCGGTGGCCGGCTCACGTCCTTTCCCTTTGCTTGACTCCGGTCAGCACAGAGGGTGAGAAGATGTCTTCTCAGTGGATAAAAAGCTCTCCTTTTATGCTGACAGGGCAGCTCTAAGATGCTGGAAACAGGTTCTGCAGAAATAGTCTTTTCTTACACCTGGAGCTTAAATGCACGGTACTTTGCCTGGTGTAAATACACCCCACATGTGTTCACAATCACTTGGAACATTACCAAGACTATGCTCATCTCTGTCCTGTTGTTTCATGGGTCCTCCTTTATGGCTCCATCGAAGTGGACTGGAGGAGGATACCTGCAAATGGCTGATTCCTTCAGCCTTGTGAAAGGTTGCCCAGGGCCCCCAACCACCTGAGAAGCAGCAGTCAGAAGGCGGCTTTTTGGGTTGTAGGGAAAGGGGAACATGTGTTCTAGGTTGCTTTCTGGAGAGACGTAGGGTCAGCTGAACGAGCGTGAGCCAGGGAGAAATGTAAAGTATTGCACTTGGGCAAAAAAAATGAGAGGCACAAATACAAGATGGGTGACACCTGGCTTGAGAGCAGTACATGTGAAAAGGATCTAGGAGTCTTGGTTGACCACAAACTTGACATGAGCCAACAGTGTGACGCGGCAGCTAAAAAAGCCAATGCAATTCTGGGCTGCATCAATAGGAGTATAGCATCTAGATCAAGGGAAGTAATAGTGCCACTGTATTCTGCTCTGGTCAGACCTCACCTGGAGTACTGTGTCCAGTTCTGGGCACCACAGTTCAAGAAGGACACTGACAAACTGGAACGTGTCCAGAGGAGGGCAACCAAAATGGTCAAAGGCCTGGAAACGATGCCTTATGAGGAACGGCTAAGGGAGCTGGGCATGTTTAGCTTGGAGACGAGAAGGTTAAAGGGTGATATGATAGCCATGTTCAAATATATAAAAGGATGTCACATAGAGGAGGGAGAAAGGTTGTTTTCTGCTGCTCCAGAGAAGCGGACATGGAGCAATGGATCCAAACTACAAGAAATAAGATTCCACCTAAACATTAGGAAGAACTTCCTGACAGTAAGAGCTGTTTGACAGTGGAATTTGCTGCCAAGGAGTGTGGTGGAGTCTCCTCCTTTGGAGGTCTTTAAGCAGAGGCTTGACATCCATATGTCAGGAGTGCTCTGATGGTGTTTCCTGCTTGGCAGGGGGTTGGACTCGATGGCCCTTGTGGTCTCTTCCAACTCTATGATTCTATTCTATGATTCTATGAGCCCAAAGAAGGCCCCAGGAAAGCATAACGTAGCGGAGGGGAAGCAGTTTCAAAAGCAAGACTGAAGTGGACTGGAGCTGGCTTTCAGGCTTCTAGTCCATAGTGAGTAATTCGCAGTGCTGCGCTAAAAAAACGTACAAGGGAGGTGGACTACACATGCCGAGAGCCCCTTCCCAGCCAAGACGGCAGATGGCGAGGCCAGGGTGAAGCTAAGTGGCTACTTTGCAGGGGTGTGGCAGTGGTGCATCAGACGGGATTGTTGGGTGCTGTTGGACTACAACTCCCATCACTCCCAGCCAGCTTAGCTGAGGAGTTGTAGTCCAGCAACATCTCGGCAGGCCGAGGTAAGTGGGGCATTGCCCAGTTTGCCCTAATGGACCAACCTCTGCTGATAGGAAGCTTAGGACTGCGTTGTTTACCCCACACAGCTCAGCGTTGTCCATCCCAGGCTGGTGCTCCCTTCCGACTGTTTTGGACTACAACTCCCATCAACCCCAGTCAGCACAGCTGGAGGAGAGGTACTAGGTTGGGGAGCTCTCGTCTTCCTCAACTGGCAGCTGCTCTTCAGGGTCTCAGGTAGAAGGAGAAAGGTCTTTCCATCACCTGTTAACCGGTCATTTAGCTGAAGGTGGTTAGAGCAGAATCGGCAGGCTGGCATAGGAATGGCTTAGAAAGCTACTGTATTTTCCGCTGTATAGGACACACTTCCCCCCCTCCAAAAATGAAGGGGAAATGTGTGTGCGTCCTATGGAGCGAATGCAGGCTTTCGCTGAAGCCTGGAGAGCGAGAGGGGTCGGTGTGCACCTGGAGACCCCTCTCCAGGCTTCAGGCAGCTATCCGCAAGCCTTCTGAGCGCGGCGGGAGTTCCCGCCGGGCTCCGAAGGCTTGCGGATAGCAGCCTGTTCTGGGGGCTGGGGTCAGGGGAAGCTCGGGCTTCCCCCGCCCCAGCCCCGCGGCTGGGAAAATAAATAAATCCCCCCTTTATTTCCCCCCCTAAAAACTAGGTGCGCCCTATGGTCCGGTGTGCCCCTTGGAGCGAAAAATACGGTACCTTATGACCAGGATGGCCCATCCAGCTCTATAATGCCCACATAGACTGGCAGAGGCTCTTTGGGGTTTCCCTAGCCCTACCTGGGACCTCATGCACACAAATCAGAAGCGCTACTGCTGAGCAACGGCACTTCCTTTAAAATTAATAGTAAGAGTCTAGTCCTCAAGGTTCTGGGGCTGATGTAAATTGGAACGGAAGCTGCTTTATCCTGAACCAGATCATTGGCTTAGTATTGTCCACACTGACCTGTCAAAGGAGATGCTCTGCCGTTGAGCGACTGTTTCTCCTGCAGCCCAGACCATTTAGGGTTTCCCAAACTTGGGTCTCCAGCTGGTTTTGGACGACAGCTCCCATCATCCCTGACCACTGGTCCTGCTAGCTAGGGGTGATGGGATTTGTAGTCCGAAAACAGCTGGAGTTTCCCAAGTTTGAGAAACCCTGATCTAGGAAATCGCTAATGCCCACTGATATCTGAACCGTCCCCTGGTCTGGAATGGGATGCCTCTGAATATTTTTAATGTGGGGTTGGAAAGGCAAAAGAAAAAAGAAAGTTTGTGGCAAATGTATATCCCAACTAGTATAGACTTTACATTTGAATTATGCAATAGGTACTGCAGTGGAGGAAGGATTGGACCAGCACGAGGGGGGGGGGGAGACCCGAGACCCATCACCGTCATGGAACCGCCTCTGGGCCTTGGGACATGTCACTTCTGCCCGTTTCCCCACCTCTGCGGCGGGGATTTTAGTGACGTACCTCACAGGGTTGTTGTGAGGACAAACAATAAAGCCTGACAAGCACTTGGCAAATGGAAAGGGCTTTCTGAGAGACGCCACAATAAATGGATTTAGGTGGTGTTAACAGAAAAATCTGAGGGCTCCTGTAATAGGTATGAGTTACTCGTGCGTAAACTGGTGCCTTTCTCGGTTAATTTGCCTTGTTAAACCTTTCTGACTGCACAGCCCCTTCTCATGGTGGCTGCCTCAGTCATTGGCAGAATCCGTCAGTGGGCGTTTCTTGAACCTCTTCTAGCATAAAAGTTGTTTGACACCCAGTCTCCTCCTCCTCTCACTGCGCGGGAGTCTTCTGCGCAGGGAAGGCGTGGGTAGCGGAGGACCTGGGCTCTCCTCACTGACGTCCAGTGAAGAGTCCTGGAGCCCTCTCTCCAATTCCCCCGTCAGCCCCCCTTTATCCCTGGTGTTGCGCTGATTGGCTTCTCCCTCTACTGAGCTGTTTCTCCCCCTGCTGCTGGGTCCTTCGCCAGCATCATCTGGGAGCCTCCCCTTCGCCTCTCCCTCCGATGTCAGTTCCCTGACAGCTCCCTTGGACAAAAACAAAGACACCAACCAGGATTACTTGGAGCAAAACAGCAGCCTGTAGGCTTGGCCTTTATTGATCTGTTGCAACAGGGTGCTCCCCTCAGCCGCAGGAGAGAGGAGGGACCCAGAAAAATGGTGTGCAAGGGCTTATAAAGACTTTTGAAATTCCCATCCTCTAGATCAAGACCACCCCCAGAAACATCATACCTACATCACAGAAGGGGTGTAACCTAAGACCACCCCTCAGGTACATCATATCTACATCACAGAAAAGGCGGACTAAAACAGAAATTTTAATGTTGTTTTTCTCCTGTCTGGCAGGTTACTTGATTGGATTTCCTGGGGAGCCTGGCCATTCTTTTGTAGTGATAAATACTTAGTTCCCGGGCCATGTCACAGGCTCACACCATATTCAAACACAGACATACCCTTAAGACAGGATTTGTGTAGGAAAAGACAATGGGGAGGCTTTTCCATTTTGACCTTGCAGAGAAAACATTTGCTCAGTTTAGGAATCAAAATGGCTTCAGGTCGGTCTTCCTGTGCTGATCTATGTACGTGTGGTTATGAACATTACTGTATATCTAAGACCATAAAATTCCTATCACAATATCACGTGTGGAAATGGACACCGAGGTGAACGTCAATTTGGAAGGCGCAGTTTAAGGGGGCTACGTCAGCTGGTCTGGCTACAGCCAGTTATGTGAACACAAAACAACAAGCAACAATCCACTCCATTGAGCAGGAAGAGGGTGTGGAAGATTAACTAGGTGGTTTCTGTTCCTGGAGGTACTTCCATTCCTCTGACCAGGCCCTGGAAGCTGTCAAATGCAGGACTAGGGAACCTGAGACCCATAAGATCAGTGTTTCCCATACTTGGGTCTCCAACTGTTTTTGGACTACAACTCCCATCATCCCTAGCTAGCAAGACCAGTGGTCAAGGATGATGGGGACTGTGGTCCAAAAGCAGCTGGAGACTCACGTTTGGGAAACACTGCTCTAGAGATGTTGTTGGACTCAAAATGCCATCAGACTCAACTGGCACGGCCAAAAGGCAGCCAGGGATGATGGGAGTTGTAGTCCAACTAACACCTGAAGGGCAAAAATGAGATTTCCTCATTTCTGTTGTGAAGGAAACCACCTGCTCCTCCTGAGCGATGGGGAAATGGTGACTCTCCAGATGTTGATGGACTCATAAAAAGACACCAAGAGCCGGCTGGATCCGTCTAATTCAGCATCCTGTTCTCACAGTGACCAACCAGATTTCTGTGAGAGATCTGCAAGCAGAATCTGAGCAGAAGAGCAACTCTTCCCCCCTGTGGTTTCCATACTGAGTTTTCCATATTTAATTACATCTCATTACACAAATCTATAACATGAAGCATTGCTCAGACACAGCACCGACTTCCTTCCCTCCCTCTTTCTGACTTACAGACATCTTTTACTAAATTCTCACATTTCTGTAACCACTTTTTTTTACCTTAAATCTTCTTTTTTAAATAAAAATTACCTCCTTATATGTAAATCAGTTCCTTATTTTCACATTACAAAGCATTTCAATTCAAACCTACAAACGTTTTCAAATGTTTACAATTTTCTTTCATAGGGATTTTCCAAGATGGCGAACGGCACTTAGTCAGCGTGAGTGTGAGCTCCCTGTTTTATCTTTTAACATTGTTTTAATGAGTATAGAAACCTTTTAACTTTTAACTTTTTAGTTTTTAGTTTTAGTTTTAAATTAGTAAGTAGGAGGACGCCTTTTTCTATCGGGGAGACAACCATTAACCTTGAAACTGGGGCGGTTGCATGAAGAGAGAAATGACTAAGCAACTATACAGCTTTCATATAGAATATAAATTTGCTCCAGTCCTTTTGAAACAGTTTTGTCTCGCCGATTCTGGATCTTCCCCGTCACCTTTGCCATCTCCACATATTCTACCATCTTTATCTGCCAATCTTCCAATACAGGAAGTGCCTGTGAATTTGTCTAATCCTTTTAAAAAACCATCCAAGTTGGTGGCCGTCACTGCAAGTTTCATAGTGTGAAGAAGGACTTGCTTTTATCCATTCCTGAATCTTCCCAGACTCTGCTTCTCAGGGTGTCTAGGAGTTCTGGGGTTATGGAAGAGGGAATACCCCCCCCCCCCCGTACAGTTGTTGTTGTTTAGTCGTGTCCGACTCTTCATGACCCCCTGGACCAGAGCACACCAGGCACTCCTGTCTTCCACTGCCTCCCGCAGTTTGGTCAAACTCATGCTGGTAGCTTCGAGAACACTGTCCCACCATCTCGTCCTCTGTCGTCCCCTTCTCCTTGTGCCCTCCATCTTTCCCAGCATCAGGGTCTTTTCCAGGGAGTCTTCTCTTCTCAAGAGGTGGCCAAAGTATTGGAGCCTCAGCTTCAGGATCTGTCCTTCCAGTGAGCACTCAGGGCTGATTTCCTTCAGAATGGAGAGGTTTGATCTTCTTGCAGTCCATGGGACTCTCAAGAGTCTCCTCCAGCACCATAATTCAAAAGCAGCAATTCTTCGGCGATCAGCCTTCTTTATGGTCCAGCTCTCACTTCCATACATCGCTACTGGGAAGACCATGGCTTTCACTATACGGACCTTTGCTGGCAAGGTGATGTCTCTGCTTTTTAAGATGCTGTCTAGGTTTGTCATTGCTTTTCTCCCAAGAAGCAGGCGTCTTTTAATTTCGTGGCTGCTGTCACCATCTGATTTGGTATGGGGCACCCCAAAAGGCAGCGAGGCACAACCGCCAGGTTAGCAAAGGACTGGGAGCCCCTGGGAGCCCCTTTGCAATGGTGCGGAAGGTGGTTAAGGCAGGTTCCTAGGTTCTTGTTTGAATGGATCTTCGTTTTTTTGATGTTGAGCTTCAGACCATATTTTGCGCTCTTCTCTTTCACCTTCCTTAAAAGGTTCTTTAATTCCTCCTCACTTTCTGCCATCAGGGTTGTGTCATCTGCATATCTGAGGTGGTTGATATTTCTTCTGGCAATCTTAATTCTGGTTTGGGATTTATCCAGTCCAGCCTTTCGCATGATGAATTCTGCCCTGATTGCGACTATTTCTTCTTCCCTGTGTTTCTAGACCTCACCCAGGTTGGTTGGTAAAGGGAAGTCTTCTTTCTACACATAACTGTTAGTCTCTTTCTGCACAAAACTGCTCCATTTTGGGGAAGTTTTGCTCCTCTTTTCTCATGCTTTCTGAGAAGTTCTGCTTGTAGGCTTTTCCCTGCTTTTGCACACATTGTACGAACCTGCTCTTCACGCCTAGCTGACCACATTCACATAACTTGATTATTACATTGTCTCATGCTATGATCAATCATTAAGTAACAGACATCCCAAGCTCATGGAAAACAAACTGTACCTGCTCTCCATGCCTAGCTGACCGCATATACAGAACCCGATTGTTATATTGTTTGTGCCAATTAATCCCTAGTTACAATTCAATTAGGAGGCTTCACGCCTGTCCAGTTCTAGCTCAGATTCTCAGCCTCTCCCCATCAATGATAAATGATCACATGTAATCCCCACCTTTCAGATGTAATTCCCGCCTTAGTACTTATGTTAACCAATTACAAGTTTCTGTGTGTATGTATCAACCAATCAACCACAGGCCCACCTGGGGCAATGCTTGCAATATTCAATAAAATAGGCTCTCAGGGCCCGCCCTGACAGACGCCTAGCTACACCTGCCTCTCTCGTCTCCCATGATTTTTCATTCCTACATCTGGTGACCCACGACGTGCCAGATCCCTTGCGCAGCCGAAGCAGTCAGCCAGCCTCATACTTCACTCGACTGGAGAAGTCTTAGCCGGCTACACCGTGAGTATGGGGGGGGGAGCTTACAAAGTCCCAGAAAGTGCATGCTACTGAACTGCTTCATTTAGTCAGACAGAGAGGTGCAGGTGCTCATGTTTCTTTAAAGGAAATTGAACGTCTGCTATGTGAGATTGCATTCCAATGCCCCTGGTACCCTGAGGCAGGTTCCTTGGGGGTAGAGGCCTGGCAAAAGATTGGAAAAACCTTTTTTGAAGAACCCAGGGCTCCTATCCACTGTCTGCTAACTTGGCAGAGGTGCGCAGATGCCGTGGCAAAATTTGGACCTCAGGCGTCCCAGGCGTCTCCCTCGGCCCCTGCATCTCTGTCTGTTAGAGACAACCCCCCTCCTTATCCTAAGCTTTTGCCTCCTGCACAATCCTGCCAATCCCTCCCTCCTTTGCCTGCTTCCAACCCATCCACCCCCCCCTTCCCCCCCTCCTGCATCTGCTCATACAGGAGCTATGCCTCAGCCCACCCCCATCCCCCCTTCCCTCCCTCCTGTGTTTCCTTTGCCTGCATCCGCTTCTTCAGAAGCTGTGTCTCAGCCAATATCCACTTCCCCCCCTCTTTCTTCCCCCCCACTTTCTTCCCTCCCTCCTTCCACCCCTCCCTTGCCTGCCTCAGCTCCTGCCTGTTTCACGGGAGCTGTCCGTGTTGCACTTTCCCAGGCAAGGCAGAAAGGGCTCCTTTCCTTAGAGGAAGAATCTGAGTGGGCTGATGAAATGCCATCAGCTTTCCCTGTCTCCAGCTTAACCCCATCAGTTTTCCCTGTCTCCAGCTCAACCCCATCAGCTTTCCCCATTTCCTACACTAACCCAGGCACTGCGCAGCAACAGGTGTTGTACGAAACCCTTTCTTATTCTGTAATGCGAGAATTAAGAAGGGCCATTGTTGATTCTGGTCTCAAATCCACTTATGTGACAGGAATGCTGGATGGAATAGCAACTGCTTCAACTGCAATCGCCCAGGTCATTTTGCAAAAGAATGCAGAGCACCTGGCGGTGGGGCGCACAGGAATGGTGATGCCAATAAGGCTAAACCTTCCAAGAAATGCCCAAAGTGCGGTAAAGGCTATCATTGGGCAAATCAGTGCAGGAGTTTGGGAAACTCCTTAGGGGCCCCACTCCCGGGCCAGGACAAATAGGGAGCCCCCCCTCCGCCGTTAGTCTCCACTATTAAAACCATCTCAAAGGATACACACTCTGATTTTACCATCGACTTAATTAATCAAAAAACCAAAGACACTGTTTTACCTGGTGAAATTGTGCTTATGACCACCCAATTACCTCCTAAAGTCGCAGGCTTAATTTTACCAAAATTTTCTGCGACCAAAGAAGGAATCCAGGTTATTCCTGGTGTTCTGGATCCTTTATCCCACTCTTGATATCGCTGCTCTGTGAAACTGACTAACGATTGTGATGCTTTTGTCTCCTTTTTCAGTAGGTCTGAATATATCTCTTTAGTTGTTTCAATCTTAGGAGTCCCTGGATTGGCTGTACAGAATCGTGTGAACATTAATTCTTCAGCTTATTCTGCAGAAAAAGCCCTGAATTTTACTTCACAAGCTTCTCACCTTTTGAATAAAGAACAGAGTGAATTTCACTATGGACTTTTACAAAATCGTTCTGCTATCACTATTTGCTGATGCTTCATCATTATGGATGTGAACAAGTTGACAACATGTGTCGTTTTAATATTACTGATAATTCCAAAGCCATCCAAAAGCAGATCTCTCACTTGCAAAATCTCACACACCACATTAAACAAGACGTTGGCTTTTCTGGCCTCTGGGATTCTTTCACCCAGTGGCTTACTGCTTGGCTACCTAATCTTACCTGGCTTCGTAATCTCTTTCAATACGCCCTTGTCATTATATGCATCTTAATTTTGTTATGTTGCTTCCTTCAATGCGTTCCTGGCCTCATAAGCCTTTTCTCTCGGCTTCTCTCTCCCCCTCAACCACCTAAGAAACTTCTCGCCGCCTACTTTGCGAAATGGCAACACCAACAGTAAACCTAAGGTGAGATGTGGACGGGCTTACTTTGGGCATGCGTTGGCAAACCACGTATCCCGAAGTATTCTTGTCCCATCGATCCTGGACGGATTTATTTTGGGCATGCGTTGGCAAACCACGTATCCCGAAATATTTTTGTCCCATCGACCCTGGCGAACTTATTTTGGGCATTTGTTGGCACACCACTAATCCTGAAATATTTTTGCCTTATTTACCCAGAATGCCTCGCAAACAAGAAAAGAAAGGGGGAGATAAAGGGAAGTCTTCTTTCTACACATAACTGTTAGTCTCTTTCTGCACAAAACTGCTCCATTTTGGGGAAGTTTTGCTCCTCTTTTCTCATGCTTTCTGAGAAGTTCTGCTTGTAGGCTTTTCCCTGCTTTTGCACACATTGTACGAACCTGCTCTTCACGCCTAGCTGACTACATTCACATAACTTGATTATTACATTGTCTCATGCTATGATCAATCATTAAGTAACAGACATCCCAAGCTCATGGAAAACAAACTGTACCTGCTCTCCATGCCTAGCTGACCGCATATACAGAACCCGATTGTTATATTGTTTGTGCCAATTAATCCCTAGTTACAATTCAATTAGGAGGCTTCACGCCTGTCCAGTTCTAGCTCAGATTCTCAGCCTCTCCCCATCAATGATAAATGATCACATGTAATCCCCACCTTTCAGATGTAATTCCCGCCTTAGTACTTATGTTAACCAATTACAAGTTTCTGTGTGTATGTATCAACCAATCAACCACAGGCCCACCTGGGGCAATGCTTGCAATATTCAATAAAATAGGCTCTCAGGGCCCGCCCTGACAGACGCCTAGCTACACCTGCCTCTCTCGTCTCCCGTGATTTTTCATTTCTACAGGTTGGTTGACCTTTGAAGAAACAGCAGCCTTAAAATATAATACCTAGAGACAAAGCTCATGGCCACTGATTCCTTCTGCCCCTCCTCGCAGCTGCCTTTTGTTTTTTGTTCCCCTTGAGAATCTGGCAGAAAGCAAGTTGGGCTCTGGTGAAGTTCCCTCCCCAGAGACCTCCTTGCTCTTTCCATTTTGCAAGCCCTTGCCTCTGCCTGAGCAGCAGCTTCCAATCTGTCCGTCATCCTGTGGGAGAGAGACAAGGCAGGCATGAAAACCTACTGAGGTGGGGTGGGGAGGAAACAGCCAGGCGGAGGGGAACATCTTTCTCTCCAGGCACATTTTTTAAAAATATATTTTTTAAAGGGGCCTTTTCAGATGTCCCTCCCCTCAGTGAGGGAACAACACTGGAACCCACAAACCAAAGTGGAATACGTTTTCTAACAAGGATGAGAAAACTGTGCCCCTGTTCAAATCCAGCTCCCATCGTCCCACTGAGGATGGCCACTGGGCAGGAATCATAGAATCATAGAGTTGGAAGAGACCACAAGGGCCATCGAGTCCAACCCCCTGCCAAGCAGGAAACACCATCAGAGCACTCCTGACATATGGTTGTCAAGCCTCTGCTTAAAGACCTCCAAAGTAGGGGACTCCACCACACTCCTTGGCACCAAATTCCACTGTCAAACAGCTCTTACTGTCAGGAAGTTCTTCCTAATGTTTGGGTGGAATCTTCTTTCTTGTAGTTTGGATCCATTGCTCCGTGTCCGCTTCTCTGGAGCAGCAGAAAACAACCTTTCTCCCTCCTCTATGTGACATCCTTTTAAATATTTGAACATGGCTATCATATCACCCCTTAACCTCCTCTTCTCCAGGCTAAACATGCCCAGCTCCCTTAGCCGTTCCTCATAAGGCATCGTTTCCAGGCCTTTGACCATTTTGGTTGCCCTCCTCTGGACACGTTCCAGTTTGTCAGTGTCCTTCTTGAACTGTGGTGCCCAGAACTGGACACAGTACTCCAGGTGAGGTCTGACCAGAGCAGAATACAGTGGCACTATTACTTCCCTTGATCTAGATGCTATACTCCTATTGATGCAGCCCAGAATTGCATTGCATTGAATGATGGGAGCTGGACCAGAATGATCTAGCAGGATGGAACAGCTATCCATCCTTGATCTGGAATTGAAGCCTGATGAGGAACGGTTGAAGGAGCTGGGTATATTTAGCCTGGAAAAGAGGAGACTGAGAGGAGACAGGAGAGGCACCTTCGAATATTTCAAGGGCTGTCACACGGAAGATGGAGCAAGCTTGTTTTCTCCACTCCGGAGGGGAGGACTCGAACCCATGGCTTCAAGTTGCAAGAAAGGAGGTTCCGGTTGAACTTTCAGAAAAACTTTCGGGCATCAAGAGCTGTTTGGCAGTGGAACAGACTCCCACGAGAGGTTGTGGACTCTCTTTCTTTGAAGGTTTTAAAGCAGAGGTTGGCTGGCCATCTGTCAGGGATGCTTTAGCTGAGATTCCTGCATTGCAGGGGGCTGGACTAGAGCAGGGGTAGGCAACCTAAGGCCCGGGGGCCAGATGCGGCCCAGTCGCCTTCTCAACCCGGCCCCCGGACGGTCCAGGAATCACCATGTTTTTACATGAGTAGAATGTGTGCTTTTATTTAAAATGCATCTCTGGGTTATTTGTGGGGCATAGGAATTCATTCGTATTTTTTTTTCCAAAATATAGTCCGGCCCCCCCACAAGGTCTGAGGGACAGTGGACCGGCCCCCTGCTGAAAAAGGTTGCTGATCCCTGGACTAGAGGATCCGTGGGGTCCCTTCCAACTCTACAATTCTATATGATTCCAGCGAGGAAATGTTGCGGCCTTTTTAGTTTAGAGAAAAGGCGAGTGAGAGGCATCGTTATAGAAGTTTATAAAATTATACATGGCACGAAGAAAGCAGGTACACTAGTGGCCAGAACTGTGGAAACCTTGTGGGAAAAGTGTATTTGTGAGGTTTGATGGCTCATAACACCTGACTGGCTCTCTAAACACTCATGCTCATTGGCTACATTCAAATGAAGGAAAACTACTGCATATCAACCTAAGCAAGTTGTGCTTCCTTTTTCTGGTTATTTGGCTATAAAGTTTGACCCTTCAGGCTCCTGTCCCAGCCCCAGCTCAGCTGGTTCTGGAGGCGGGGAATCCTGTGCAGGTTCAGCCTCCGAGTCCGAATCCCAGGCCATCACAGCTGCAGGCTTTCAAGCAAGAAAGTAGTTCCTCTCTCTTACAGGGAATCAAGGCAGTCTCTCCCCCCCTTAAATACAACTGTTCACTGGCAAGACAGCCTTAATCAAATGAAGTGAGGCTGCTCATTTAGCTACTTAAATCCCTCTGGCTCTGAGGGAGGCAGAAGAGATAAAGGGTTTTGAGAATCCGATCGCGGGAGAGGATTGAATTCTTTGCAAAGGTGAAAAGGGCTGGCTGTTGGCCAAGGAAGGAGCGCAGAGGGAGAGAAAGAGACATGTGAAGAGACTGCAATGCAGGGAATCCAAAACTGAAGAAGTCCACTGATCGATAGAAGGCGGAGGCTTGCTTTTTTCAAGGTGGCACGCCAAGAGCGCTGACTCCCAGGGGCGTAGGCACACCCCTTATCACTCCCAAAGCTTGCCAAGCCTCATTTGAGCAGTGACTGTAGCGATGCATCCAAGGGAATGGGGGCAATTGGCAGGCCCCCAGCTGGCTCCAGCCCACCGGCTGGTCGAATTCCAGTCCTCAGTTCTGCATCAATCAGCGACTGCATCAATCAGAAGCCTTTCAGAAGCTGGGCACACAAGTCAGCAGAGATAACAAACTCTTCGCGATGGAAGGGCGGACAGAGGCATATGTAAAGCATATTTACAAGTGGTTTATTCAGCACAGATCAGGACAAAGAAAACATGTCTGCTCTCCTCCATGTCCAAGCAAGAAGGCATAAGGCAAAAGCTATACGCAAACGGAAGTTCCCAGCAAGCTGTGCTGGAATGTAAACAGACATGTGACATACAACAGCTCCACACATCTGTTTAGGTGGAACGGAACGTCAATATCCTAACAATGATGGCAGGAAGAGAGGAGAACTGGGCATCCTCTTGGTGCTGTGTTTCTTCACAAGAAAACACAGTTATACTATGGACTCCTCGCCACAAGAGGCAGTGACAGCCACCAACTTGGATGGCTTTGAAAAAGGATTTGACATATTCATGTAGGAGTACTTCAGTGCTGTTTGCTAGTTTGCCAGAGGCATCTAGATGGCCCCTATGAAAACAGAATGTTGGACCAGATGGCTTGATCCAGCAGACTCTACTTATGTTGTTACGTTCTCATCAGTTTGTGGATTTTTTTATTTTTTAAGTCCACATGAAAAAGTCCTCCTAATGTACATATCTCATTATGTACATTTGCATGGAAACCAAAATTCTTATTTACAAAGCTTTTGTACTACCAACCTTACTGTGTGCTTGTGAAACATGGACCACTTCTAAATGCCATCTCCAACTCCTCGAAAGATTCCATCAACGGTGTCTCTGAAAATTTTTATACATCACTTGGGAAGACAGGCGAACTAATGCCAGTGTACTGGAAGAAGCAAAGATCACCAGTGTTGAAGCAATGATTCTTCAACATCAACTTCGTTGGACTGGT
Organism: Podarcis vaucheri; assembly: GCF_965113315.1. Classification (NCBI taxonomy): domain Eukaryota; kingdom Metazoa; phylum Chordata; class Lepidosauria; order Squamata; family Lacertidae; genus Podarcis; species Podarcis vaucheri. Next base: position 6,609,278 of record NC_138759.1, read on the forward strand.
CATGTTGTGCGGATGTCTTCCAAAGCAACTACTCTATTCCAAACTTAAAAATGGAAAGCATAATGCTGGTGGTCAAGAAAAGAGGTTTAAAGACTCTCTCAAGGCAAATATAAAAAAACTTGGTATAAACACTGACATCTGGGAAACACTAGCCTGCGAGCGCTCCAATTGGAGAACAGCCTTCACCAAAGGTGTAATGGACTTTGAAGATGCTCGAACTCAGGAAGAGAGAGAGAAATGAACTAAAGAGGAGGCACGTTTAGCAAACCCTCACAATACTCAGAAGGGTGGTGGGAATGGGAGATTGGCAGATAGCTGAGATGAGCCTGTTGACGAGCCATTTCTCACCTTCTCACCCCTTGCCTTTTCCTGTAAGACCTATTACAGTCGTTAAGAGTCGTCAACAGGCTCATCTCAGCTATCTGTCAATCTCCCATTCCCACCACCCTTCTGAGTAATACCCCTCCCCACCTTCTCACTATATAGAAGGATCTGGCAACTTCTGTTTCAGTGTATCTGAAGAAGTGTGCATGCACACGAAAGCTCATACCAAGAACTAACTTAGTTGGTCTTTAAGGTGCTACTGGAAGGAATTTTTTTATTTTAACCTTTCTGATGAGAGTGTTGCTGCTGCTGCTGCTGCTGCTGCAGCAGCAGCAGCAATAATCTACTGACTCAGAAAAGGGCCGTCTGTTATTTGTTGACATCTCCACCTGGCATTTCCTTATCTTGTAGAGTCTCGGTTTTGTCTCAGGATGGAAAAAGGAAGCTTTGACACTTCACCTCCAAAGGGAGAAACAAGCCGACTTTATGTGTCAGGCATTTTGACAACGGATGCCCTTTGCTTCCGACCAGCTCCTGGCTTTCAGAGATATCCCAGATGCCCGATGCTCACCTGCGTGCAGATATTTCCTTGGACTGCGATGCTTCCTGCAAACGGCTGCCAGGATGCTTACAATAACAACATCCCCACTGAAGTACCAGGGTTGCACTCCAGAATGGCAAAATGCAGACTATCTGTGCTTTCAGATGCATCGCCAGACTTTTGCAATTAAAGTGGTGCAACCAATCCAATGCAGAAAGACATACAGTAACAGACTTTTTGAAAATAGGGAAGAGATGGGGAAATGAACTGAAAGGTGTGGGGTCAATGATCAGCAGGAAGACATGTAAACACCATGCAAGCAAATCTCGGCGGATGCTCTTTGTCGTATCAACTCCCCACAAACAAATTAGTAGGAATAATCCGTGTATAATCCATTCTCCATGTAAACTTTGCACAGGCAGTCCTCTGGGGAACTACACACAGAGACAATCTAATCTATAAAAGGTTATACCCCATAATTTATTGACTGTATTTATTTTAGGGATTTATGCTCTGCCTTTCAACAAGTTCCCAAGGTTGATTTCTTTGTGGGGAGGTTGTAAAACGTTGTGAAAAACAAGCGTCACCCCCACACATTTCCAGGACACTTTCCTTATTGCAAAAAGTCTGATTTTTTTTTGTTTGGAGGGGGGACATATTTGTTATGCAAAATCAATTTAACATAAGGAGAGTTCTGATGGACCAGGCCAAGCTAGCATGAACCTTCTGGCAGAAGGGGAGATCTTCCTTCTTTTAAAGTGTGTGTGTGTGTGTGTGTGTGTGTGTGTGGGAGTTTTTTAGCCTGGGGGCATTCTTCCCTAGTGGGCAGCTTTCTTAGGGTTACATGCCAATGGTGGGTGGGGCAGCTAATAATAATAATAATACAGTGGTACCTCAGGTTACATATGCTTCAGGTTACATACGCTTCAGGTTACAGACTCTGCTAACCCAGAAATATTACCTCGGGTTAAGAACTTTGCTTCAGGATGAGAACAGAAATCGTGCTCCGGCAGTGCGGCAGCAGCAGGAGGCCCCATTAGCTAAAGTGGTGCTTCAGGTTAAGAACAGTTTCAGGTTAAGGACGGACCTCCAGAACGAATTAAGTACTTAACCCGAGGTACCACTGTAACAACAACAACAACAACAACAACATACCACTTAAAATAAACTCTAAGCGGTGTAAAGGTGAAGGGACCCCTGACCATTAGGCCCAGTCGTGGCCGACTCTGGGGTTGTGGCGCTCATCTCGCTTTATTGGCCGAGGGAGCCGGCGTACAGCTTCTGGGTCATGTGGCCAGCATGACTAAGCCGCTTCTGGCGAACCAGAGCAGCGCACAGAAACGGCGTTTACCTTCCCACCGGAGCTGTACCTATTTATCTACTTGCACTTTGACGTGCTTTCGAACTGCTAGGCTGGCAGGAGCAGGGACTGAGGAACGGGAGCTCACCCCGTCGCGGGGATTCGAACCACCGACCTTCTGATTGGCAAGCCCTACGCTCTGCGGTTTAACCCACAGCGCCACCCGCGTCCCTCCTAAGCAGTGTATAAGTGACTTAATACATCAAAAATTCAAACCAGCAGTTAAAACTGTAAAATCAAAATTTGATTAAAATGCCTGCATGAATAATTGTTTCCTTTTTTTAAAATAGAATATTTATTGAGATTATGCAAAAAATTACACATAAAGAAAAAACAAACAAAAACTAACAAACACAAGCTAACGAGAAAGTTAACAATAAAGCAACCTAAAAAAAAGGGAAAAAAGAAAATGATACAAAATACAAAAAACAAATAACTAAGGAATAGGAAAAAGAAGAAGGAAAAAATATTTTAAAAAAGAATAAATCCATTTTTCAGCATCTTTGAGCTCATTTGCTTATTTCCTTGACCTCCTCACACCTCCCCTTTTGTATTCCCGTTTTCCAAGTCTTTTCAGCAAATCCTTACCCTCTTTCATTTATCTTTGCTCTATAACTTAACCTATTATAACTATATATTTTCATCCATGTAACTATCTATATTTATCTATTCTTATTAACCTTATTACCAAAACCACTTCTTTTCAGTCCAACATCATTTTAACATTCATTAATTTTACAGTATTTCTGCAAATAGTCTTTAAATTTCTTCCAATCTTCCTCCACCATTTCTTCTCCCTGGTATGAATTTTTGTTTCAAGTCTTTGGCAGCTGCCAGAAGTTCAACAGGTAGCGACTCTTACCTTTGCATAGTAGGCTACAGCCTAGTCATGCAAAAGTCAGGGGTTTCTATTCTACGCCTCTCTCCCTCCAAGCATTCAAGAGGCATCGTTCATAGAATCATGGAACTGTCCAGCTGGAAGGTACAATGCGGGAATCTCATCTAAAACTGAAGCATGCATGACAGATGACCATCCAACTTCTGCTTAAAAACCTCCAAGGAAATGAGAAATTCCAAAAAGAATGGTTCAAATTTATGGTATACTTAGAGAAAACCGTACATCAATAAAGACACTCACAGGACTGAAATAAAACTCACAGCATTTATTGTAAACATTTAGGTAGACCACAAGATGTAATGCTGTAGTATAATAAGGAATGTATGTCTAAAGTATAATGCAAAAATTTATTAAGGAATTATAGGCATTTATAGAATGTATATATAGTAATCACGCTTAAGCGAGAGCAATGTAGACAAGCCACTTAATTCGGATAAGATACTTTATAGATTTAAAGGAGAATAATATTGTTAAGCTGTATTGTGTTTGAGATATTTGAAAAAAAATTAATAAAATTTATTGGGGGGGGGGAACCCTTCAAGGAACGCAAGCAAAAAACCAGAGGGGTGTGTCCCCCCCCCGGCAGCCAGGTAAAAAGAGGTCTGGTGGGTTATCTTTGTCCTGTGAGACTGAGGCTCCCTGGACATTAAATGATGCCTGATTGACGGATGACTCTCCCAAAGCAAATAAATAACAAGGCATTTCTTTGGGGCAAAAATTACAAATTGCAGCCACAAAACCAGCCAGAGCAACGATGGGCTGTTCATCAACTCCCCCATTTCCCAAGGCAACCTGTCGCACGTTCGGATAGATAGACAGAAGACGACTGATGCTATCGGCCCATTTGCTGAAGCAGAGACACTGAGTTAGCTTCCTGTCAGCTTTGCCGTCTCTTTGTCCTGAGTTAGGAGGACATTGTCTCTAGTCAGCAGGTTTCTTCAGCGGGTACCAAGAGACCTGACAATTAGGGGATGTCCTTGGCTCTGTCAAACACGGGCGGACGCCTTAGGTTGAGTCAGAGCAAATCCAGCGCAGCATCTTCTGCAGATAGGGCTGGCGATATCCTCTGCCTGAAACTCTGGACAGCTGCTGCCAGTCAGTGTAGGGGATATTGAACCAGCTGGATTATCATTTGTAATAGCAATAATCATGCTTCAATTTATTATCCGCCATCAGGTCCCGGGGTGGGCTACAGCTGCTTAAATTTCAATATTAGAAACAGTTAAAGCGAATGGCAGTTGTGGGAATAGTGCCCTAGAAATTATAGGTACTCAAAATATGCACAAGAAGGCCTGAGCAAGGGAAGTTTGGAACGCAAAGGTTGAGTTTGCAAGAGAAGGACAGAACAACAAATGTGCAGGAACTATTGCCATAACTGCCGAGAACAAAGGAAGGAGGGAAAGATAAGAAAGTTGCTATGCCTTGTGATTAGACCAACAGAAACTAGGAGAAGAAAGTGCTGCCATTTTGGTACATAACTGTCAATAATAATAATAATAATAATAATAATAATAGTAATAATTTTTAATATATTTCCCGCCCATCTGCTGTGTTTTCCCAGCCACTCTGGGTGGCTTACGACGCAACAAAGCATCAAACATTACAAAACGATAACAAGCACAACAACAACAACAACAACAACAACATTAGCAATAATAAAGAGTTTACACTTTTACCCAAATTAAAATAATTGCCAACCCCAACTAAACATTTAAGCAACATCAACCTTACAAAAACAAAACAGGAACCAAATAAAACAGGAACTTCCTTTTGCTTGGAGGTATATATATACCGTATATATGTATATGTGTATATGTGTGTGTGTGTGTGTGTAGTAATAATAATAATAATAATAATAATAATAATAATAATAATATACCCCATCCATCTGATTGAGTTGCCCCAGCTACTCTGGGTGACTTCCAACATATATAAAAACATAATAAAACATTCAACTTTTAAAAAACTCCCTATCTGGGGCTACTTTCAGATGCATTCTAAAGGTGGTAGGGGCGTCGCATAACTCCATACCCTCCAACGTTTCTCCGATGAAAATAGGGACATCCTAAAGATAAGTGGGACATTCCAGGATCAAATCAGAACCTGGGACGGCTTGGGGTGTGTGTGTGTGTCTGTATTTGGTGTGTCCCTTCTCACCTCCTTGCTGGTTAAGATGGTGTTGCTCTGGCAACATCCTGTTTGACCAGGGCCAGCCCAAGACATTTTGGCGCCTGAAGCGAACCACAAAATGGCGTCCCTCCCCTTCCAGCCAGGGAAGAAGGGGAGAGTGAAGATCTACATTGGGAACAAGACAGGGAATAACAATCTACACCGGGATCAGCTGTCCTTGTGGATCCTTCCGCCTGAGGTGGTCTTCTCACCTTGCCTAATGGGTGGGCCGGCCCTGCGTTTGACTGACAATTGCTGTCTGGTTTCTTTCGGCATCTAAACTGAATCCAGAGGGTATTGGGCATTGAACCCCAATATTTCCCCAACAATAGGGTCTGCCTTGATATGTGGCAACTGTGGGATGTAAACACAGGAGCAGTCAATGACAACATTCCTAGAGTGTACATGTTAGAACATGGGGAGGGATGTCAGTCCAGCAAGCAGGTAAACTTCCTGGGGACGGACTTCCTCCGCATGTGACCAGAGGTGGGTGTGAACTCACCTGTGCAGGTAATGACAAAAGCACAGGGCAGGCAGCCACTCTCTCTCCCTCTGCCATTTTCTTTCGATGAGGAAGCATCTAAAGATGCTCTCTTGGCTCTCAGCCAAGAGAGGAGGAAAGGACTATTGAAGGAGTGAGGACCAGGGGTCCACCTGGGTCCACTTTGGAGAGCCGGGCTGGAGCCATGTTATAAGCTGAAAGCTAAAAAAGACATTTCTCTCTCCCCTGCTTGCCCCTGCTTGCATAAACAATATTTTTGCAACACAGCGAGTTTGCAAGAGGATGCGGTCAGGGGATTTTGGAGCTGTTCTGAGAAACTGTTCGTTTGCCCAGGATGTCTAGCCCACCACAAGGTTCTAAGCCGAGCAACCTGTTAAAACCACAAAAGAGGAGGGGGTCAAGGAGCATTTACTGGAACCAGTAAAAGGGGTCAGAAAGATTTTAAACTCGCAGCGCCACCTAGTGTATAATGCAGTTTGGAACCGAAAGACCAACATCAATTATTTAATTGGTTGAGCTTCAATGAATATGCATAAAGGGGAATGTTTGAGGGCTGGGTCAAGGGTTGAACCATTGTTTTGCCTAAGGGGATAAAAACTGTTTGCCCCTGGTGTTCGGGGGCATTTTCTCTCATTTTGGCAGCTGAATGCACCCCTTTGCTTTGCTTGTCTGACAAATAAACCAAAGTCAATAAAACTTTTGTAATTAAAATATTGCTGCCTGGATTTTTCCATTCTGGTCTGTATTCTGAAGTCTCTAACACTATCTTGCTATAAGATAGATTCTAAATGTATGTAACCTTTTTAAGCTGTCTGCCTTCTGGGATCATATTGTGAACAGAACGTGAGTAAAATCTTTTATACTTTTATAAAGACTGTGTTGTGTCTTGTATTTTAAGAGGGAACAAAGGGGAAATTACCAGAGTAATTATTATAGAGGTTCTAGCGAACCTGTGCACACGTTACCGTTGCGAACTTAAAGGGGAATGTCTAAACTCTGCTGATATTTTGGGAACTTGTTAGCACAAGTTGGATAAGGATATAATTAGTCAATATATCCTCTCCTGCACCCCAGAACATTCCCACAGCAACTGCCTATATTCCTAGGACCAGCACTGTGTCAATTATTCTTGTTCAAACTGCTGTTATTCTTTTAGTTATGCTGTACTGCCACATTTTTATCACGTCGTCCTGGCTTTAATGGATTTCCTTTTATGCCCTTATGCAGCCAACTTAAGTTCTCACATCTATTTTGTCCGTTTTTCTTTGTGCCTCAATAAACCGTTTAATCGGTTCAAGGTACAGCGGCGAGTCCGTCTGTGGTCCTTGCCCCTGGGTTCAAGCCTTATCCGCTGGGATGCACCCGTGAGTCTAGATTTGCGAAAGAGAGAACACCCCACTCGCTTTTCCCTTTGTGGCGGGCACATTCAAAGCGCTTGCTTCTTGGCCTGATTAACAATTACCTCCACCTTTTCACAATCATGCGCAGAGGCCTGGAGAGCTTTTGGCAAAAAGACATCTGAAGCCTTATCCCTTCCTTCTCAACCAAAGCTCAAAAGGGAAACGGTGACCGCAGGGCACGTCCCCTGTGTTGGACCCCTGTGGTATCTACAAGAGAAAAATAGCCAAGAAAATTATGGCATAATATTGAGCGTAACATCGCCGACACTTCGTTTGATCAAACTTACCTTTGTTGATTTCTACAGGAGCCTGGCTAAAGGAACTTTAAAGACTTTAAAGTCTTGGACACAATCTGAATGAGTTTTCTGTTTGTGGCTTCTGTAGTAGATCTTTACCTTGTTCTCTCAATTTTTGGATTTTTAATATAAGATTTAATATAATAATAATAATAATAATAATAATAATAATAATAATAATAATAATAATTTATTATTTATACCCCGCCCATCTGGCTGGGCCTCCCCAGCCACTCTGGGCGGCTTCCATAAAAACCAAAAATACAATAAAATATCACACGTTAAAAACTTCCCTGAACAGGGCTGCCTTAAGATGTCTCCTGAATGTCAGGTAGTTGTTTATCGCCTTGACATCTGCTGGAAGGGTGTTCCACAGGGCGGGCGCCACTACCGAGAAGGCCCTCTGCCTGGTTCCCTGTAGCTTTGCTTCTCGCAATGAGGGAACCGCCAGAAGGCCCTCGGCGCTGGACCTCAGCGTCCGGGCAGAATGATGGGGGTGGTGACGCTCCTTCAGGTATAGTGGACCGAGGCCGTTTAGGGCTTTCAAGGTCAGCACCAACACTTTGAATTGTGCTCGGAAACGTACTGGGAGCCAATGCAGGTCTTTCAAGACCGGTGTTATATGGTCTCGGTGGCCGCCCCCAGTCACCAGTCTAGCTGCCGCATTCTGGATTAGTTGTAGTTTCCGAGTCACCTTCAAAGGTAGCCCCACGTAGAGCGCATTGCAGTAGTCCAAGCGGGAGATAACCAGAGCATGCACCACTCTGGCGAGACAGTCCGCAGGCAGATAGGGTCTCAGCCTACGTACCAGATGGAGCTGGTAAACAGCTGCCCTGGATACAGATTTGACCTGTGCCTCCATGGACAGCTGTGAGTCCAAAATGACTCCCAGGCTGCGCACCTGGTCCTTCAGGGGCAGAGTTACCCCATTCAAGACCAGGGAATCCTCCACACCTGCCCGCCTCCTGTCCCCCAAAAACAGTACTTCTGTCTTGTCAGGATTCAACCTCAATCTGTTAGCCGCCATCCATCCTCCAACCACCTCCAGACACTCACGCAGGACCTTCACCGCCTTCACTGGTTCTGATTTAAAAGAGAGGTAGAGCTGGGTATCATCCGCATACTGATGAACACCCAGCCCAAACCTCCTGATGATCTCTCCCAGCGGCTGCATGTAAATGTTGAAAAGCATGGGGGAGAGGACAGAACCCTGAGGCACCCCACAGGTGAGAGCCCAGGGGTCTGAACACTCATCCCCCCCCACCACTTTCTGAACACGGCCCAGGAGGAAGGAGCGGAACCACTGTATAACAGTGCCCCCAGCTCCCAGCCCCTCAAGACGGTCCAGAAGGATGCTATGGTCGATGGTATCAAACGCCGCTGAGAGATCCAGCAGAACTAGGAAACAGCTCTCACCTTTGTCCCTAGCCCGCCGGAGATCATCAACCAGTGCGACCAAGGCAGTTTCAGTCCCATGATGAGGCCTGAATCCCGACTGGAAGGGATCCAAATGGTCCGCTTCTTCCAGGCGTGCCTGGAGTTGTTCGGCAACCGCTCGCTCAATCACCTTGCCCAGGAATGGAAGATTTGAGACTGGGCGATAGTTGGCCATCGTGGCCGCATCTAAAGATGGTTTTTTAAGAAGCGGTTTAATAACCGCCTCTTTCAGCGGGTCTGGGAAGGCTCCCTCACGGAGGGAGGCATTCACCACCCCACGAAGCCCATCGCCCAGTCCTTCCCGGCTAGCTTTTATAAGCCAGGATGGGCAAGGATCCAGGAGACAGGTGGTTGGTTTCACTCGTCCAAGTAGCCTGTCCACATTCTCGGAGGTAACAGATTGGAATTGATCCCACTCAACTTGACTAGACAGAACTCTAGCACTCTTCCGCCCCGGTCCTGCTCCCACGGTGGAGTCTACTTCTTCCCGAATCTGAGCGATTTTATCTGCAAAAAACTTTGCAAAATCATTGCAGGAGAACATGTGGTCCGTACTGGGCCCCGATGTTGCAGGTGGTTCCGCTAAATGTGAACCACCTGAAAAAGTCTCCTGCTGCTGTTTTCTGCAGATGCAATAGAGGCGGTGAAGAAATTCTTCTTTGTCGTTGCTATCGCCACTTGGTAGGCTCAACGTTGAGCTCTAACCTGTGTCCGGTCAGATTCGGAATGAGTTATCCGCCCTCATTGCCCTCAGATCCGTGGAAAACCACGGGGCTGTCCGGGCTCCATGCAATCGGAGAGGGCGCTTCGGAGCCAAACAGTCAATAGCCCTGGTTAACTCCACATTCCAGCGGGCCACCAGGGAATCAGCTGAAAGAACGTAGAATGGTTTGGTAGTGATTTGTGTGCCGCTTATGTGCTGCTTACTTCATACTATTAGTCTATTAAGAAAATTACAGTGGCAAGTTAGAGATCTTATTTTAAAAGAGGAGATCAGAGAGCCGGTGGTTGCAGTGTCAGACCAAGACCTGCGAGACCTGGCCTGAAATCCCCACTCAGCTCAGTGTTGCCGAAATCAGGCAGACCAAAATTTTTAATAAGGAATGGGGGAATTTTATAATTTACCTTAAAAACCATTGAAAACAGTTAAAACTGTTAGTAGGATTTGAATAACACATGTACTTTAATGGTGAGTTTTGGACTATAAAGGAGATGCAAAAGATTTGGATTATTGTAAAAGATGCAGGAGGAAATGATTAATAATAGGACCCACAAAGGGGAGGAAGGAAGTCCAGGAGATTCTTAGAATCTTGTTTTTATGTTGTATGTTTGTGATTGTAAAATAAATATTTTTTTTTTAAAATGAAGCTCATTGTTACCCAGGGAGGACTCAAAATATACACAGTATTATTATTTTTTTTAAAAATATATTTATTAACTTTTCAAAGTTTATACAAAAAAGACAAAAAACAAAAATACAAAAACTTAAAACATATATAATTTCATTCACTTGTTTTCTTTTAACTTATTTCTCGGACCTCCTCATACCTCCCCTTTTTGTATTCCAATTCAAATTATTCATTCAGCAAATCCTCACCCTTAATTTTCACTTAATTTTACACCTTTCTTTCTTCTTTTCCCCCCAATTATCTTAATCATTACAGCTGATAACCCCTTATTCAGTCCAACATCAATCTAACATTCACTAATTTTATAATATTTCCCAAGATAGTCCTTAAATTTCTTCCAATCTTCTTCCGCCGTCTCTCTTCCCTGGTTTCGGATTCTGCCAGTCATTTCTGCCCAAAATATACACAGTATTAAATGCCAATCAGGTTGCGGATTCACTTCCACCTGGAGCTGGATTGGGTGGCTCCTGCGGACCTATCAGACTGCTGCATTCTGTATCCTATTGTTCTAGGACCAATCAGACTGCTGCATTCTGTATCCTATTGTTCTAGGACCAATCAGACTGCAGCATTTTGAATCCTATTCTAGGACCAATCAGACTGCTGCATTTTGGATCCTATTCAACTCGGTACATAACATCCTCAATGAGAGGTCCAGAGGGTGGCAACACAAGGTCGGGCCTTTTCTGTGGTGGCTCCCGGTTTGCAGAATGCTCTCCCTGGGGAGGCTCACCTGGTGCCTTCCTTACATATATTCAGGCAAAAACGTTCCTCTAGAACCAGGTCTTGAGCTATTTAAGCCATCTTTTAATTTAAATTTGCTTGGGGGGGGGAGTTGTTTGTTTGTTTTCTTTTTTTCATTCTGTGTTTTCATGCCTTGAGCCCTGATCACTATAGGGTCACAAGAGAAAGAGAAATAATAAATTGTTGCTGCTGTTAGGCCTCTTTCTCCAGTGAAACTAACCATAGGTCAGATTTCAGCACATCAATTACTCTTCGTAGGACATGCCAAAGTGCCTGCAATTTATTAGCAATCTAATATCGTCGGCAAGTTGATTCTATTTCCCTCTGAGAGCTCCAGAAGCTTGCTGGGCCCTGCCGGGCCTGATCCTGTCAACGCTGGCATGATGCTCCTGCTAAGTGGTCTTACAGCTGGCAGCCAGCAATCTCCCCCAGCACAATGGCCTCTGCGCCGTCACCGGTCGATTAAACGTCAGCAACGTTGACGGAGAAGAAATCTGAAGCGGAAACCTGTGCACAAATCAGAACTGCTTCCTCTGGCCCTTTCTCTGGAGGCTGTGTCTTAGAATCACAGAGGTGCAGAGCTGGCAGGTGTGGGATGTGATACAGAAGGAGCAGTCAAATGCAACATTCCTTGTTTTCCTAGAGTGGACATGCAGGGGGATGTTTGGTCCAGCCCATCGGAACTTCCTGCTTCCTCCTGGACTGGGACATATTTCCTCTTGCGTTTGACCAGAGGTGGGCGTGACCTTACCTGTGCAGGTAAAAAAAGCACAAGTCACGCAGCCCTCCTCCCCTTCTTTTCCATCTTCCTTTCGTCGTGTGAACTGCAGTGACTGGGATTATTCCCCCATATGGGGTAGATCTACATGTACATATTGGTCACTAAGTGTGCTTTCAGGGATCCAACTGTGAACTGAATGTGTGAGTAAACTCCTTTTATACACTTTACATAAGACTGTGGCGTGTTTATTCTTTTAAGAGGGATATAAGGGAACTCACTGGGGCATTACAGTGATGCGGGTGGCGCTGCGGTCTAAACCACAGAGCCTAGGGCTTGCGGATCAGAAGGTCGGCGGTTTGAATCCCTGCGACGGGGTGAGCTCCCGTTGCTCGGTCCCTGCTCCTGCCCACCTAGCAGTTCGAAAGCACGTCAAAAGTGCAAGTAGATAAATAGGTACCACTGCGGTGGGAAGCAGCTTAGTCCTGCTGGCCACATGACCCAGAAGCTGTACGCCAGCTCCCTCGGCCAATAAAGCAAGATGAGCGCTGCAACCCCAGAGTCGGTCACGACTGGACCTAATGGTCAGGGGTCCCTTTACCCTTTACCTTTACCGGGTCATGTGGCCAGCATGACTAAACTGCTTCTGGCGCAATGGGACACGGTGGCAGAAACCAGAGCACACGGAAACACTGTTTACCTTCCCGCCGGAAGTTTTGATGGATGTAATAATGGAATACTGAATGGTATAGTTTATGTAAAATATGCAGGGATTTATGTTATCCAAAATGAACCATGGAAAGTGAAAGAAAGGAAGTCATTTATTATTATTATTATTATTATTAATAATAATAGATTTATACCCCGCACATCTGGCTGGGTTTCCCCAGCTGCTCTGGGCGGCTTCCAACAAAATATTAAAAATACAATAAAACATCAGACATAAAAAACCATGACCCCAGTCAAGCTTGCAAAATACAGTGGTGCCTCGCAAGACGAAATTAATTCGTTCCGCAAGTTTTTTCTTCTTGCGCGTTTTTCGTCTTGCGAAGCACGGTTTCCCATAGGAATGCATTGAAAATCTATTAATGCGTTCCTATGGAAACCGCTTGCCAGGCTGGCAGTGCGGAGAAGGGCTTTTCTCCCCACCGCAAGCCTTCAGGACAGGTACGGGAACAGAGGGGAAGGGGCGCAGCGCTTCTGAATGTTGGCGGTGGGAAGGAAAACCCTCCTCCCACCACAAGTCTTCAGGACAGCCATCCAAAGGCTGGCGCGGGGAGAAGGGCTTTCCGCCCCACCGCCAGCCTTCGGAGGAGCCTTCCAAAGGCTGGCGCGGGGAGAAGGGCTTTTCTCCCCACCGCCAGCCTTCGGAGCAGCCTTCCGAAGGCTGGCGCGGGGAGAAGGGCTTTTCTCCCCACCGCCAGCCTTCGGAGGAGGTCCGAGGACAGTGGGGAAGACGCGCTGCGCTTCCCCGCTGTCCCGGAGATTTCCCTATGGGCTTTCGTCTTGCGAAGGAAGCCCATAGGGAAATTCGTTTTGCGAAGCGCCTCCAAAACGGAAAACCCTTTCGTCTAGCGGGTTTTCCGTCTTGCGAGGCGTTCGTCTTGCGGGGTACCACTGTATATCATTTGCCCAATAACAAATGTTGGAAATGTAAAGAGATTGAAGGTACATTCTTTCACCTTTGGTGGACGTGCCCAAGGATCAAGGTCTTCTGGGAAATGATATATAATGAACTGAAAAAGGTATTTAAATATACTTTCCCGAAGAAACCAGAGGCCTTCCTCCTGGGCATAGTGGACCAATCGGTGTTAAAGAAGGATAGAACTTTTTTTATGTATGCTACAGCAGCAGCAAGAATTCTCATCGCAAAGCATTGGAAAACACAAGATCTACCCACCTTGGAAGATTGGCAGATGCAACTAATGGACTACATGGAGATGGCGGAAATGACTGGCAGAATCCGAGACCAGGGAGAGGAGTCGGTGGAGGAAGATTGGAAGAAATTTAAAATTTATTTGCAGAAATACTGTAAAATTTATGAATGTTAAGGACATTGAAATGAATTGCAAGGGCTCTAGCAACAAAGTAAAATGTAAGATTGGATTAACAACAGATAAATTAATACGTTATGAATTTGCTGAATTAATTTTTTTAAAAAGGGATATAAGAACGGGAGATGTGAGGAAGTCCGGAAAATAAGCTAATTGAAGATGAGAAATTAAGAAAGAGGGAATTTTTGTTTTTTGTTATTATATGTGTTTTTTCTTTTTCCTTTGATGTGTTTAATGTTTGTATTTTTGTATTGTATTGTTTTTTGTGATTTTTGTATTTTCTTTGTCTTTTATTGTGGAAACTTAATAAAATATTTATAAAAAAATAAAATAAAACATCAGACATAAAAAACTTCCCTAAACTGGGCTACCTTCAGATGTCTTGGAAAAGTCAGGTAGTTCATTATTTCCTTGACATCTGACATTTTAAGGTTGTTTAAATGAATACTCTAAATTGTAAAACAGAAAATTTAAGGTTTTTTTTATTAAAGAGTCATAATGGCTCCGTGGAGCACTGGGATAAGGGCAAACGGACCATAGCTCAGTCAATCTCTCTCCTGGCCTAACCTACCTTGCAGGGTTGGTGTGAGGCTGAAAGGATGCGCTCATGTACTTCACTGTGTTTGATATATGGCCAAAGCCCAGCTGCAGCTCAGAAACAAGAGCTTTTAATATTGGGCATTGTTGCTATCCAGAGACTCTTTTCATTAGACTATAGACAATCTATTGTTTGACAGCCTGGGTTACTCTTGTCATATTATTTACTACCTAAATGAAATATTTCTATTGATTGCTCTCCGAGTGGTGGAGTACAGGCACTTCTCCACGCAGATCCAATGCGCTGGAAGAATTCCCGGAACGGTTGCTGTTTTAAGTCTGTTGTAGCAGGAAGCAAAACGCAGAGACTCTTGTGGCGCCTTAAAGACGAACAAATTTAGGATGTTGTAAGCCAGGCTTACAGGGACGCAGGTGGCACTGTGGGTTAAACCACAGAGCCTAGGACTTGCTGATCAGAAGGTCGGCGGTTCGAATCCCCGCGACAGGGTGAGCTCCCGTTGCTCAGTCCCTGCTCCTGCCAACCTAGCAGTTTGAAAGCACATCAAAGTGCAAGTAGATAAATAGGTACCGCTCTGGCGGGAAGGTAAACGGCGTTTCTGTGCGCTGTTCTGGTTCGCCAGAAGCGGCTTAGTCCTGCTGGCCACATGACCCGGAAGCTGTACGCCGGCTCCCTTGGCCAATTAAAGTGAGATGAGTGCCGCAACCCAAGAGTCGGTCACAACTAGACCTAATGGTCGGGGTCCCTTTACCTTTACCTTTACCTTAAGCCAGGCTTTCTCAACCTGGTACCCACCAGAGGTTTTGCAGGACTAACCTCACGACTGGACTACTGTAATGTTCTTTGTGTGAAGCTTCCCTTAGAGTTGATCTAGAACAGGGGTCAGCAAACTTACCACGCCTTGGGCCGGTGTCTCCAGTGCTGATTGCGCGGCGGGCTGGAGGGCGGAGGAGCGTGTGCCCATACTTGTGCGCAAACGCTATTTCCGGCGCACTTCCGGCACAGAGGAGCACCGGAAATAGCTTGTGTGCATGTGCACGGGCCTCCTCCGACCCGGATGTGCACTGGAAATAATGCTTGCGCATGCACACAAGCTACAGTATTTTTTGCTCTACAAGACGCACCCGGCCATAAGACGCACCTAGTTTTTAGAGGAGGAAAACAAGGAAAAACATATTCTGAATCAAATGTTTTTGAAGAGGCTTTGTGCAGCTATCGCTGAAGCCAGAACAGCAAGAGGGATTGCTGCGCAGCCTGCATTCGCTCCATAAGACGCATACACATTTCCTCTTACTTTTTAGCAGGGGAAAAGCGCATCTTATAGAGCGAAAAATATGGTATTTCCGGTGCTCCTCTGACGCGGAAGTGGGCAGCCATGCAGTGCAGCCCCAGTAAGAGTGGGCGGCGGCAGCAGGCAGTGGGGGTCGCCATAGGCCAGATAAATGAGTCCCTCAGGCCCTATCCGGCCCGCGGGCCTAGGTTTGGGGACCCCTGATCTAGAAGGTGCAGTTGGTGCAGGCTAGATTCCTAAGGGGATCACATGGCTTTAGGATAGGACTGCCATACATCCAGAATTTCCCGGGCATAGCCGGGATTCGTCCGTCGAAAATGGCATCTGGGCAGAATTTTCATAAAACATCTAAAATGTCCGGGGAAGCCCAGGCATATCAACAACTTTTGCGTCCGGGTTTTTGAAATATGGCAATCCCACTTTAGGATGGGAGAAAGGTCCTCTCTGGGAAGGAGTGGTGAGTGAAAGAAGAGATGGAGAAGGGGAGAACTTGCCCAGGGGAAGATGTAGGTGGGAATTTGTCAGGGATTTATTTTTTTTAGTTAGGTTTCCTGCATTGGCCTGGATAACCCTGCCTAGACTTTGTAAGATCACGTAGATCAGTGGTTCCCAATGGACAGTCGCACCCCCAGGAGGAATGCTAAGAAGCAAGGGACTGGCAGGGGGTGGCAATAATACATTACTATCAGACTTTGCAAAGCTGGATCAAGTTCATCAGTTCAGAATAATAATAATAATAATAATAATAATAATAATAATAATAATAATAATTTATTTATACCCCGCCCATCTGGCTGGGCTTCCCAGCCACTCTAGGTGGCTTCCAACAAAATATTAAAATACAGTAATGCATCAAACATTAAAAGCTTCCCTAAACATTAATTAAGCGAAATGGAGTCAGTCAGGGCTCTGCCCTTCCAGGCCAGGTAGAAAAAGGCCTGCTTCTTTCTTTCTTTCTTTCTTTCTTTCTTTCTTTCTTTCTTTCTTTCTTTCTTTCTCTCTCTCTCTCTCTCTCTTTCTTTGGCGATCACTCGTAACTGAGTAAGAATGTGTTCCATTGTCAGGGGTTCAGGAGCAGAGACACGGGACAGGGAGGAAACAGAGAGCGAAGGGGAGGAATCCGAAGGGAAGATGAGTGATGATGACGACCCGAGATCTCCGAGCCTGTCCAGTGAGTCAGAGGATTCTCAGAAAGGAGCACCAGTGGTCAGAGCTAGGGGGGGACCCAGGGGGACACCCCAGGAAGAAGGGACCAGAGAGGGTTCAGAGAGCAGCAGCTGGAAGTCGGGACCAACATTCCCAGCTGAGAGCAGCGGGGAGAAAGGGAAACAGGCATCGGGTTCCGGAGGCTTTCAGCAGGAGGGAGGGCATGAGTCAGGAGTGGTCACGCCCTCATCAGGGAGCGAGGAAACGGTCAAGAGGAAGGTAGAGGGTTGGGCGCGCGCGCCAAGTTCAAATGCAGCGGAAGCTGGCGCAGTAAGCAGCCCGGAAAGGGAGCCAGGTCCCAAAGCCCGCCGCAAGGAGGCAGAAGGGTCAGGGGGGTCTGTGTCAGAAGAGTCCAGAAAGGAAGAGATCCAGGGGGGCAGAGGGACCCAGCGAAGAAGGGAGAGGCGTAGGAGGTGGAGCAAGGCTAGGGTATTAAGTTGGTGTGCAGGAGGCGGAGACTCAGACGGGACTTCGTCGGTCTAGAGTAAAAGACGTAGAGCTGCACACTGCAGTTCGAAAATGAAACCTGTAAATCAATAAAGACTCTTATAAAGTGAATGCTGGCCAGCGTGGTCCTAAGTGAGCTAGGATCTGGTTGCAGCTCTGACAGTAAGTCCCGTCTCCTTTTTTCCATGGACACCTGAAACCTCGCAGCGGGAGCAGAAGCTGCGAGGGGAAAGAATCAGTGTCTGTTGGCAAGCTCACAAAAGTTGGCAAAATGACGGAAGAACAGAGATTTACAGCTTTGCAACAGGCAGTAACGCGCTTGAACGCAGAAATACTCGCATCCAAGAAAAGGGAGGAGGAGGCAGCGGCTGCCTACAGAGATCTCCAAGCCAGGTTTGATGCGTTCGTTAAGCAAGGGCAACCCGGACCCAAACCGGAGGGAGTTGGGTTGGCACGGAGAACAGGCGGTCTTGTAACTCATTTTGATGGGAATTTGCAACAGTACCCCAATTTCAGAGCAGATGTCCTGTGCGCACTGCAACTGCTGGCTAAGGACTTTAGAGATGAGGAAGAGAAGGTGGGATTTATCCTATCCCATTTGCAAGGAGATGCCAAAGCGTGGCTGCACAATTTGTGGAGAGATAAGGACCCAGCGCTTCGGAGCGCAGATGCCTTTATCAAAGCGATGGATGCGTGCTTTTTATCCAGCATAGACGTGGATATTGCTCGGAGGGAAATACACAGACTGAAACAGGGAAGGGCCAGTGTACGGCAGTATCACGCCCGCTTTTTCGCACTGGTCAGTGCCCTAGAATGGGACAGGGATTCACCTCCAGTCAGAGACCTGTTCTGGGAAGGTCTGAGCAGCGCAGTTAAAGATGAAATTGCGAGAGGGGAGAGGCCCCGGAGCACGCAGGAGGTGGTACAGAGGGCGCTGGCTGTTGGAGTGAGGCTGGAAGAACGTCCGTGGGGCAGGGACGAGGGGCGCAGTGGGCGCGAAGCAGCGAGAAGTTTCTCCTTCGTTCCCAGAGAAGCAGCGCGTGCGCAATCCATGCCTCCGCCAGGAGGGGGAGCGGAACCTATGGAGGTGGGAGGTGCCAGGGCTCAGTCAGCAACCAGAGCCCTAGCACCGGGAGCAGTCAAGGCTAAGCCTCCTAGAGGGAACCGGAAGTGCTACATCTGCGACAGCCCTCAACACATGGCGAAAGAGTGTCCCCAGAGGAACAACAAGCACACTGCAGCCTCTGCAACGGTGACTGCAGCTCCACAGCAGGGAAACGACGAAGTCTGGCTGGAGACAGTGGCGCTGGGGCCCAGCCAGACGAGTCAGTGAAGCAGTCCCCAGAGATTTTGCAGCCCACAGATCCCCTCCCGCCCAAACCAGTGGTGCAACTTACAGCATCGCTCCAGCTACCCAATGGACTCACAATTGACGTGCCAATCACCATTGACTCGGGAAGCAATGCGGACTTTGTA
The DNA here is from genome assembly GCF_965113315.1 of Podarcis vaucheri. Taxonomy (NCBI): domain Eukaryota; kingdom Metazoa; phylum Chordata; class Lepidosauria; order Squamata; family Lacertidae; genus Podarcis; species Podarcis vaucheri. Next base: position 6,628,106 of record NC_138759.1, read on the forward strand.
GGGCAAGATTTCATCGATAAGCACGCTATACAGTTGCTACCTGCCAGGCTACCCCTGCAAGTCGTCACGGTGGATGGCAGGGAGTTGCTAGGAGGGCAAGTGGTAAAGCAAACGCCACCGATGGTGATGCGACTTGGGAATCACAGGGAAATCATCAGTTTTAATGTCACCCAACTGTCGGACACACCCATTGTCCTGGGCATGAGTTGGCTGGACAGACACAGTCCGACGCTGGCTTGGTACCAGCGACAGCTGATCTTCGGCTCTTCTTATTGTGCAGAACACTGCATCCTGCCCAGGCAGGAGGGACAAGAGGAGGAATCACAGCTGCAGTTGGGAACGATGCAAGCGGTCCCCCACAAGTATGCTGACTTTCTGGAGGTCTTCTGCGAGAAGGAGGCGGACAAGCTACCCCCTCACCGACCGTATGATTGCAAGATTGACCTCCTGCCTGGGGCGACGCTGCCAAAAGGGAAGCTGTATTCCATGTCTGAGGACGAACTACAAGAACTCAAGCAGTTCATAGAGCACAATTTGGAACGCGGTTTCATCCGAGAGTCCACGGCAGTAGGGGGCAGTCCTGTTTTCTTCGTGAAGAAGAAAGACACGCCCCAAAAAAGACTTGTAGTTGATTTTCGCATCTTAAACAAGATGACCAAGCCCTCTGATTTCCCCATGCCCAGGATCGACGACCTCCTAGCGACGGTGCGAAAGGGGCGCGTGTTCACCAAGTTGGACCTGCGAGGGGCGTACAACCTCATACGCATGCGGGAAGGCGATGAGTGGAAAACAGCCATGTTTACGCCACTGGGCACCTACGAATACAGAGTTATGCCATTTGGATTACAAAATGGTTCCCACTGTTTTCAAGCTTTCATGCATCACGTGTTAGCAGGGCTCCTCTACAAGAAGTGCGTCTGCTTCCTGGATGACATCCTGATATTTTCTGAATCGCAGCAAGCACACGACCAAGATGTACGAGAGGTGCTGAGCAGGCTGCAGCAGCATAGACTGTACGCCAAGCTGGAAAAGTGCCAGTTCGACACGACTGAGGTGGATTTCCTGGGCTACAAGTTGTCGGACAAGGGGCTAGCCATGGACAGCGCCAAGGTTCGCGCGGTGTTGGATTGGAAGAGTCCGCGCAACCGGAAGGAGGTCCAACGGTTTGTCGGCTTTGCCAACTTCTATCGCAAGTTTATCAGGGGGTTTGAGATGCAGACGGTGGCCATTACTGACACGCTCAGCTCCAAGAAAAAGAAGTTCATCTGGACAGAGCAGGCGGAGCAGTCCTTTCAAGCACTCAAGCATCTCTTCGCGTCAGAAGAGCAACTGCTGCATATCGACCCCAGCAGGCCGATGCGGGTAGAGACAGACGCATCAGACAGAGCCGTGGGAGCCGTCCTGCTGCAGCGAGACCCGCAGGGGGTTTGGAGGCCGGGGGCGTTCTACTCCAGGAAGCTCAGCAAATCGGAACAGAACTACACCATCTGGGACAGGGAGCTGCTTGCCATTCATGCAGCGTTCAAGGCGTGGAGGCACTTCCTGATCGGTGCCAAGCACACAGTGCAAGTCTGCACGGATCACAAGAATCTGGAGCACTGGCGCACAGCGAAGTTCCTGAACCAGAGGCAAATTCGTTGGGCAGAGTTCTTTGCGGACTTTGACTTCCGAATAGAGTACGTCCCAGGCGACACCAACGTCATGGCGGATGCACTGTCCTGAAAACCGCAATACCTCGAGGAGGCGACGCCAGTGGCGGCTATGCACATCTTCGCACCAACGGCGTGGGCGTGCGCCTCAGCTACAGTGGACCTGGATGCGGTGCGGAGTGCGTTACAGAACGACTCATTTGCGCAAGCAAAGATGGCAGAGGTGCACAGAGGCACGGCGCAGAGCGACGACTTCCAGGTACGGGACGGCTTACTCATGCGCAAAGGGGCCATCTACCTGCCGGGAGACGAACTTCGCGCCAAGGTACTGCAGCAGTTGCACGACGCGCCCACGGCCGGACACTTTGGCACGGAGAAAACGGTGGAGCTAGTCGCAAGAGACTTCTGGTGGCCCAGGATGCGTGGGGAAGTCGCGGACTACGTCGCGAGGTGTGACACCTGCCAGAGGGCCAAGCTGGTGCACAAACCACCGGCGGGACTGCTGGAACCGCTGCAAACGCCGTTTGAACCATGGGAGAGAGTGGCCATGGACTTCGTCACGGATCTGCCCAGCTCCAGAGGCAAGACAGCGGTACTAGTAGTGGTGGACTTGTTTACCAAGATGGCACATTTCATTCCGTGTACGAAGGTAGCCACGGCGGAACAAACCGCCAAACTGTTCATAGACCACGTGTTCAGAGTGCACGGTCTGCCACGATCTATAGTGTCCGATCGGGGGCGCCAGTTCATCTCGAACTTCTGGCAGCGGCTGATGGGTTTCCTGAACGTCAAAATCAACCTGGCGTCAGCGAGACACCCGCAGACCAACGGGCAGGCGGAGCGGGTCAATGCCATCATGCAGCAGTACCTGAGATGCTATGCCAATCAACAGCCTGCAACGTGGGTGGATTACCTGCCGCTCGCCGAGTTTGCCTACAACAACACGAAGCACGTGTCCACAGGGGTAACGCCGTTCTTCGCCAACAACGGGAGACACCCCAGGACCTTCCCGGGCCTGGAGAGGGTGGAGGAAGGGGAGCCTCAGACGGCAGACGCCTTCGCGTCAGAGTTGCAGGAGGTCCACGATCAGCTCCGAAGGCAGCTGGAGCTAGCGAAGCACGCATACAAGGTGCAAGCTGACAGGCACAGGCGGGTTGGCGAAGAGATCCAAGTGGGAGACTGGGTCTGGTTGGCAGCACAAGCAGTGCCAGCCAGATCGTTAGCTAAGAAGAAACTGGGGCACAAACAACTAGGGCCCTACCAAGTCGAAGCACAGGTCAACCCGGTGGCTTTCCGATTGACACTTCCGGAGGGTTCCAGAATGCATCCGGTGTTCCACAGATCGGTGCTCACTCCCTACAGGGCACCTCACAGATTCCAGGAGCCAGGAACGGCACCGAGTCCACTCCGGGAGAGTACCGAGCAGGGGGGGTCAACACAGGAGGATCCCATCAACGAGGTCACAGAGATTTTGGACTCCAGATGGGGGGAAGAAGGAGTAGAATACCTCCTGGCCAGAGAGGGCACCCGGGCCAGTGCCAACAGCTGGGTGCACGACTACGCGTTGGAGGAACCCCTGCTCAAAGACGAATTTCATGCCCTTTTCCCTCACAGACCCATGCCAGCCGGCTTCTTCGACGACTGGCTTTTCACTCCCACGCTTTCATCAAGCACGTTCCACGGGTTCGACTCGGACGGGGAACCAGCACCGGGCCCAAGTTCCCCGGAAGGGTTGCCCGCGGGATCGGCGTCGGACACCTCGTATTGGTGGGAAGATCGACCGGAAGAGCAGTGGCGCAAGAAGTGGTTGAGCATGACAGGTAGAGAGACGAGCCCAAGAGAGACCGACGCAGAGACTGACATGGACGTGTTCGGGGAGGATCCTGGGTTCGAGCACGGCGGCACAGAGATGGAAGCGGAGCTGTTCAGCGCCGACAAACACGAGGAGGAAGAACAGGAAGTTTCCAGTTGGAGCCCAGCCACGGGGAGCGAACTGTATCCGGCATTCACACCCGTGACGATGGAGCACCCAGCACCCACACCTGAGGGAGGGGAGGGGGAAGGGGGGGCTTCGAGGGGGGGATGGATGTCAGGGGTTCAGGAGCAGAGACACGGGACAGGGAGGAAACAGAGAGCGAAGGGGAGGAATCCGAAGGGAGGATGAGTGATGATGACGACCCGAGATCTCCGAGCCTGTCCAGTGAGTCAGAGGATTCTCAGAAAGGAGCACCAGTGGTCAGAGCTAGGGGGGGACCCAGGGGGACACCCCAGGAAGAAGGGACCAGAGAGGGTTCAGAGAGCAGCAGCTGGAAGTCGGGACCAACATTCCCAGCTGAGAGCAGCGGGGAGAAAGGGAAACAGGCATCGGGTTCCGGAGGCTTTCAGCAGGAGGGAGAGCATGAGTCAGGAGTGGTCACGCCCTCATCAGGGAGCGAGGAAACGGTCAAGAGGAAGGTAGAGGGTTGGGCGCGCGCGCCAAGTTCAAATGCAGCGGAAGCTGGCGCAGTAAGCAGCCCGGAAAGGGAGCCAGGTCCCAAAGCCCGCCGCAAGGAGGCAGAAGGGTCCGGGGGGTCTGCGTCAGAAGAGTCCAGAAAGGAAGAGACCCAGGGGGGCAGAGGGACCCAGCGAAGAAGGGAGAGGCGTAGGAGGTGGAGCAAGGCTAGGGTATTAAGTTGGTGTGCAGGAGGCGGAGACTCAGACGGGACTTCGTCGGTCTAGAGTAAAAGATGTAGAGCTGCACGCTGCAGTTCGAAAATGAAACCTGTAAATCAATAAAGACTCTTATAAAGTGAATGCTGGCCAGCGTGGTCCTAAGTGAGCTGGGATCTGGTTGCAGCTCTGACATCCATAAACACGGTTTTAACAGTGAGTCTGTAAGTGATTGTGGAGGCCAATTCTGGATCCACGCGTCCTTCCACAGTGGGGACATTGGTTTCCAGGCGGGATTTGATCACAGTGTGGATTTGCCAAGCGTGCCTTCCTCTTTGCACATTTCTTCCTTGCGTCCTGAGTTGGAACGTCTTCAAAGCCCATGACACCTTTGGTCAAGGCTGTTCTCCAACTGGAGCGCTCGCAGGCCAGTGTTTCCCAGTTGTCGGTGTTTATACTACTTTTTTAAAAGATTTGCCTTGAGAGAGTCTTTAAACCTCTTTTGTTGACCACCAGCATGACGCTTTCCACTTTAAAGTTCGGAATACAGTAGTTGCTTTGGAAGACGATCATCAGGCATCCACACAACATGACCAGTCCAACGAAGTTGAGCAGGTCTTCCAGGAATCAGAGCCAACTTAGATTAGCAGAATCACTTTCTAGGCAAAGCCAAATAATATTCGGTAGGCCATATAAGTTTGGGAGCCTCTGCTCTAATGGCTTTCTTCCCACTTCTGTCTCATCTCTCCCACTTTAGTTGCACACATTTTAAGCCTGCCTTTTGAAAAAGAAGATTTGAAAATCATTGCACAATCAACAACACAAGTCCTTCCTCCACTGTCAGAAGCTGTATACTGGGCACCGTAAGGCGAGGAAGAGTCCTGTTGCACTGTGGTCTTGCTTGCATGATATACCCATCTGGTTGGCCACTGTGAGAACAGGATATTGGAAGAGATGGTTCTTTGGTCTGATCCAGCCCCAACAACCTCAGATATGCAGATGACACAACTTTGATGGCAGAAAGTGAGGAGGAATTAAAGAACCTTTTAATGAGGGTGAAAGAGGAGAGCGCAAAATATGGTCTGAAGCTCAACATCAAAACAACGAAGATCAAGGCCACTGGACCCATCACCTCCCATGGACTGCAAGAAGATCAAACCTATCCATTCTGAAGGAAATCAGCCCTGAGTGCTCACTGGAAGGACAGATCCTGAAGCTGAGGCTCCAAGACTTTGGCCACCTCATGAGAAGAGAAGACTCCCTGGAAAAGACCCTGATGTTGGGAAAGATGGAGGGCACAAGGAGAAGGGGATGACAGAGGACGAGATGGTTGGACAGTGTTCTCGAAGCTACCAGCATGAGTTTGACCAAACTGTGGGAGGCAGTGGAAGACAGGAGTTCCTGGCATGCTCTGGTCCATGGGGTCACAAAGAGTCGGACACGACTAAACGAGTAAACAGCAACAATTCCCCATTCATTGTGTGTGCTTGTGCACAAGCTTGGAGTCAGTTCTCCCTTGTGAAACTGGGCTGCTGGTGATTTATGCTATAATTAAATCCCCGGCAAGGCAGCAATTTATTACTGGCCCGACAACGTCGGCACTGATATAATTGAGTTATTGCCCGGTGATTTACAATAACGAAGCCGTCCCCTCCAAGATCAGGGGAACACATTTTGCGGAGAGATTATGGTAACAGGAACCTTGATTAAAATGTCTCCAAGGGGGGAAGAAGGCCCGTGGCCATGGAAAGCTTTAAATCATCGCCAGAGATTCCCTCTTGGCCTGGCGGGGAAGGAATCCCAATGAATTTTATTTAATTCCTGTAACGCAGCTGCCTTTTCCGTGAGATGGAGAGAGGTGGGACCTGATAAGGAGCAAGGACCCGCAGGAGACCAGGCTGAAGATTGGTTGGATTAAGAAACGTAAGACACTCCCTTATATCAAGTCCATATCTGTCCATATAAACCTAGCCTTTGCCAACCTAATGCTGGATGCATTGGATTATAACTCCTAACAGCCCTTACTGGCATGTCATAGAATTACAGAGTTTTAGAGTTGGAAGGGGCCCTGAGGGTCATCTAGTCCAACCCCCTGCCAAGCAGGAATCTCAGCTAAAGCCTCCATGTCAGATAAACATCCAACCTCTGCTTAAAAGGAAGGAGAGTCCACCACCTCCCAGGGGAGGCCATTCCATTGTCAAACAGCTCTTACTCTCAGAAAGTTCTTCCTGATCTTTAGTTGGAATCTCCTTCCCTGCAACTTGAAGCCATGGGTTCGAGTCCTTCCCTCCAGAGCAGGAGAAAACAAGCTTGCTCCATCCCCTTCAGATATTTGAAGATATCTCCTCTCAGTCTCCTCTTTTCCAGGCTAAGCATGCCCAACTCCCTCAACCGTTCCTCATAAGGCTTGGTTTTGTTGCAGGAATTTATGTATAGGGGGTTTTTTTGGGAGGGAGCTTGCCCCCCCAGCAGATATCAGTCACATGCAGCCCACTACCAAAATCAGCACAATCACTTTTGTGACTTGTGTGATTTGTTCCCACAAAACACTTCATCACAGTTTCTTCCTGTCTATTCAGAGGGCCTTTGCTGCATGATACCAAATGTAAGTATTCACTGATAAATGTATCTATGTACTGGCTCACTGGGAAAAGTTCAGACGTGAGCTCAGCTACTCAGCAGCCCCTCTGCCTGAGTGATAATTCCTGGCATCCTGATACCTGAGTGCCATTCCAGAAATAACAAACCCAGATGAAGACAAAAGGGTGTGATTCACTTGGCTGGGAAACAGGGAAATGTAAAGATCTCTTTTGTTCCACTTGATGGGTGTTTGGTGGAGGGCGAGGGGAACCATGGGGCAGAGTCCAGGATGCTCAGATTACTGCCACCAGACCTCCCCTTTCATGATGTAACCATGATGTAGTTTGGGGTGTGTGTGTAACATGGGGATTAGCAGCTAATAAAAGTTTGGGGCTCTTTTGTTGGGGGCTTCCATCTTGTTCCACCTGGTGGCAGGTGGGAGTCCTGTCGTGACAGTCTTCAATCAAGACCAAGCCTACTGGCTGCTGTTTTGCTCTGCTATTCCTGGCTGGTGTCCTTGTTTTTTTGTCCAAGGGAGCCCTCAGATTTCTCTGTTAACAGTTTCCAGACCCTTGATTATCTTGGTCACCCTCCTCTGCACACCTTCCAGCTTGTCAACATCCTTCTTAAATCGGGGTGCCCAGAGTTGGACGCAGGACTTCAGTTATAGTCTGACTGAGGCCACAGTTGTAGTCTTGGACTCTTCAGAAAATAAGGACTCACTCTTCCTCCATTCTGCTCTCAGCTTGCTGCTGCTTCTCTCCTGTAAATGCAGGGTCAGTCCCCAGCATCTCCACACAGAGTGTGATGGCCTGGGATTCAGACTCGGAGGCTGAACCTGAGGAATCCCAGCCTGCACAGGAGTCTCCTCCTCCAGAACCAGCTGAGCCGGGGCTGGGGCTTGAGCCTGAAGGGTCCTCACCTGTGCTGGGTCCTCAGGTGCAGGCACCAGCTGAGTCTGTTCTGGCTCCTGAGGGGATGGAGGACCCATTGCCTGCAGGTGCTCCACTCTCAGCCCCGTCAGGGGAAGAGGAGGTTGCCTCTGGGTCCGGTAACCCTCCAGCCTCTCCTGAGCTGCAGAGGCTCAGGGCAGAGAGGAGGAGGGAACTAAGTTCCTGCAGGAGGAGTGCTCGCCTCCAGGCCAGGAGAGGCGAGTCACCTGAGGATCGGGGCCGCCCTATGCCTCGGGGCAGATAAAAGCCGGCCAGCCCCAGTCCCAGGTTGCGGGAGCAACATTGTTGGTAGCCTGTTCCTGCCTGTGCCCTCCTCTTCTGCCAGAGTTCCTGACCTCACCTGACTCCTTCCTTGGACCCCGCTTCAGCCTTGACGGACAGCCTCCATACCGCACCCTTGACCTCGGACTGAACCTTGCCTCACGGTTAACCCTCGGGACCAGCGCACAGAGCTTGAAACTGCTGCCAGTCAGTGTAAGCAAGGCTGGGCAAGATGGGCCAATGGTCAGACTCAGTCTAATGCAGCCAGCAGCGTAGCGTGAGTTTTCAGCACCCGGGGCAATGCAAGTAATTTGCGCCCCCTAACCCGGGGCAAGGCAAGTAATTTGTGCCCCCCCTAACCCCTAACCTGCGAGTTGCCGCTGGTGCTGCCGCCCAAACAACGCCGCTTGCCCGGAGGAGGAGGGGGGCAGAGAGGCGAGGAAAATGCAACGGCCCAGCAGCTGCAGCAGCACCGGCGGAGGCGGGGCTGTGAGGAGGGGCTGCCTGGTGCGTCCTCCGCGGCGAGCGCTGAGAGCCGCTGCCTGCCGGGCGCCTTCAGCCCGGACGCGCGCACAGCTCGTCGGTTCCGCGAGACATGCGGCTCCGCTACAGCCTGCGCCCGAGGCTCTTCGGCGACTCCGGAGGCAGCGAGCGCGCCCCCCCAGATGTTGCGCCCGGTGCGGCCGGCACCCCTGGCACCCCCCACGCTACGCCACTGAATGCAGCCACCTGTTTTCCTACATGACCCCCGATGTTGGTTTGTTGTGGTGCCAGGCATGCATCCTGCCTGCTCCCAGTTAGCGTCTCCTGTAATTTGGTGCAGGGATCTGAAGCCAAGTGCAGGGCAGGTGAACGTTTCGCCACCAGGAGGAGCAGGATCCCAGTTTTTCTGCTGAGATACAGAGCAGACCAGGGAACCAACAGATCTTGCTCTGTTAAGCTGGCTGCTACTGCTTCACTCATTGCAAGTTTGCACAATTGCATGGATGGCAATTTTGCAACGACAGCAATTCGGAATCAAGGTATCTGCTTTGTCTCTAAGAAAAGAACCTTAGAACCCTGTTGGATCAGGACCATCAAGTCCAGTACCCTGTTCTCAAAGCGGCCAACCAGATGCCTGTGGGAAACCCGAAAGCAGGATTCGAATACAAGAGCAACTCTCCCCTTCTGTGCTTTCCAGCTGGTGTTCCAGCAGCATTGCTGCTTCTAATTGTGGAGGCAGAGCACAGCATCCAACATAGCTTGCAGTACAGTCTGTTCAGACTGTTAAGCCTGAGTGCAGGGACTGTCTGACTGCTGTGCTTGTAAGTTGCTCCTTCTTGACTAAAGAGCACGGTAAACATGCTCTAAATAAATGAACAGGTCTCCTATGGGCCCCACCACCCAGGGGAGCAGCTCATGTTCTCTGTTCTCTTGGTTTCCATTGCACACATCGTTAGAGCTGTTCAGCAGAATCCCTGATCTGGACCTTACCCAAAAAGGTTGCACTCTGGCAAAAGCGTCAGAGAAGGCTGGCATATTCCCATTAAATTTACAACAAACACACATGTCCTTGGGAGACCCTAGGATCTCTCATTCCTGAAAATTTCACCTGGTTGCCCAAGGCCTCAGGATGCTGGACTGCCCTCAGCTAAAGCGTCCATGACAGGTGGCCATCCAACCTCTGGAGGTGAAAGTCCACGTCTTTCTTTCTCCATTGCTAAAACTGCCCGTTTACACTGGTCTTGTGCTTCAATGAGAGCCTTTGCTCTTGGAACATCCAGGCCCAAATATGTGGCCTTACAGGACTCCTCCAGTTTGGGGGACACCATATAACTCATCCTTTACTGGCCTTCTACTGTAAGAGCCAGATACAGAACAGGGCAGTTGTCCTTTAAAAGAGCAAGCAGCTCCTCAAAGGGGCCAGCTAGCCCTCCTAAGGCCTGAGAAAACTTGCCTGGCCACAACTGGTACATATCTCCACATGTGGTGGGAATGCACAAAAACCCAGCCTTTCTAGAATTCAATATTCCAAGAATTAATAAAACAACAGAACAGCTCATAGGAAGAGCTTTGTGGGATCAGGCCAGAGGCCTCTCTAGTTCAGCACCTGGTTTTCACCGTGGTTATTCAGATGCCCAATGGCAATAGGACAGAGCCTGCTTGATGTGTAACCAGAGACAGCTCCAAGGCAGGGGTAGGTGCCACCACACCAAAGGCCCTGCAGAGGGTATCTGCTGGAGGCCCTCACCTGCAAAGGGCAGTGATTGATTGAGTATATAAATGGTCCAGAGGTGTATGCTAGAGCCAGGATCTTAAGTTTAGCTTGGTAGCTAATCTGGAGCCGGTGCAATTCTTTCAGCAGTGGCGTAACAGGGAGGTGACAGTCTGTCCTGGTGAGGAGTCGAGCTGGTTACAGCTGCCAGGCCAACTTCAAGGGCAGCCCCACATAGATCACATTGCAGTAATCCAGCCTGGAGGTTACCAGCCCATGGAAGAGAAAGCTAAACTGGTACGACCTGGGATAAGGAGCTACCGTATTTTTCGTTCTATAGGACGCACATTTCCCCCTCCAAAAATTTCCCCCTCCGTCTCGCTGCTCTAGCTTGGGGACGGTGCCTTCACCCCGCTGTCCTGCAGAAGCTAGCAAGGCTGTTCCCAAGCCAGAACAGCGAGACGGAGGGCTCCATCTCGCTGCTCTAGCTTGGGGACGGCTGCGTGCAAACCTCTGTAGGGCAGCGGGGTGCTGCGCTCCAAAGGCTTCAGGGATCTTTGAGGCTGGCGGTGGGGGAAAGCAGCCCCACAAGCTCTGGTGAATGTACCTTGAACGCACCTTGTTTTAGAGGGGGAGAACAAGAAAAAAAAATTCCCTGTTCTCCCCCAGCTATGGTCCGGTGCGTCCTATGGTCCGGTGCGTCCGATGGAGCGAAAAATACGGTATATCCCAGGCAGGCTGATGGGGAGATGTTTTATCGGTGGCTGAGAAATGTCATAGCGGCCATTGCTGCAGCTGGTGTTCAGGCATCTTGGCTCTCCTCCTTGTCATCCACATGCGCAAAGCAATCTGTTTCACGAAAGCACAGATCCAGGCCAGACAGGGTATAAAATGTTACAGGCACAGCAGAGAGGATTCAACCACAACAAATGTCTGTGGCGCTCCTTTTGCTGGAAGAGTTACCAGCAGCCCTCGATTAATGGCCTTTGCAAAACACACGCAGGGCTTGCAAGGACAACTGCGCGCAAATCATTCCTTACGAGCAAAGCCAGCGAGAAAAGTTTATTAAAAGCTCTCTCGTTTCTCAGAATGGCAGCAAGGAGGCCTGCTTCCAAACCCCTCTGGATCCATGCATATTTGGGGGACTTTTCAGATTTTGTAGGCTGCTGGATCCAATAGGCTCTGTCTACACATGCACAGAGTAGACTGGATAGGAGCTGGTGCACCTCTCAAGTACTTAAATCCAGCAAGGCAAATCTTCTCCTTTTTTGGAATAACTTATTGTTGGGTTTTAGAAACAAGGATCATAAGAGTAGTAGATGATACAAACAAATGGACCAGGTCTTCCCATGTCATTTGTCTATCAAAAAAAAATAGCACAATACATTTGCAGTACAGTGGTACCTCGGGTTATGAACGCTTCAACTTACTTTTTTTGGGTTACGAATGATTGTAACCCGGAAGTAAGTTGTCCAAGCTTTCGGAGGCCTCGCCACTGCCTGGAGGCAAACCTGGACATCGGCGGGGCCTATGGAGCTCTCGGAGGCCTCCGCGAATGCCAGGAACCAAGCTCTGACATTCGCAGTGCCTAGAGCGGCTCTGTGAATGCCGGGAGCCTAGCCCCAACATCTGCGGTGCCTGCAGGGCTCCGCAAATGCCGGGAGCCAAGCCCTGGCATCCAAGGTACCTGAAGAGGCTCTGCGACTGGGCTTCAGCCTCAGGAGTGCTCTGAGGCCTCCACGAATGCAGGGAGCCAAGCCGATTGTGATTGTGGAAGAGGACCCTGAGCCCCCTCCAAACAGTGAGATTGGAAATAAATTTTAATTTTTTTCATCTAAAATACTGTCTTCTTTATTTTATAGTACAGTACTTTGATTATTGCCTTCATTTTATGGATCAGTGGTCTCGTGAAACAGTGAAATTCGTGTTAAATTGCTGTTTTAGGGGTGTTTTTTCATCGTCTGGAACGGATCAATCCACTTTCCATTACTTTCAATGGGAAAGTCCGCTTCAGGTTAAGAATGCTTCAGGTTAAGTACAGACTTCCGGAACCAATTAAATTAAGTACTTAACCTGAGGTACCACTGTAATGTCCATGACATATAGCTCCTTATGGATGGTCAATGTGTAAGTTTTTGGTTCGTGAACTGATTTAAACAAAAACAAAGGGAAGCATAGTTTATTTGTTAATCTCTCAAGGAAGGTTGTCTCCCAAACTCCTTTGTACCAGTTGTCTACCATTATGCTGGAAAGGTCTTTCTAGTGTCTGGTTATGTTGCATCTCAACACTTGCAATAAATGGTTTATTAATTCTTTATTATGTAAATCCTGCTTCTTGTCGTGAAATATATTTAGTAAAGCGAATTCTGGTTCAACTTGTTGTTCTGTTGTTTTATTAATTCTTGGAAGATCGAATTCTAGAAAGGCTGGGATTTTGTGCATTTCCACCACATGTGGAGATATGTACCAGGTGTGGCCAGGCAAGTCTTCTCAGGCCTTAGGAGGGCTAGCTGGCCCCTTTGAGGAGCTGCTTGATCTTTTAAAGGACAATTGCCCTGTTCTGTATCTGGCTCTTACAGTAGAAGGCCAGTAAAGGATGAGTTAGGGGGTGTCCTCCAAACTGGAGGAGTCCTGTAAGGCCACATATTTGGGCCTGGATGTTCCAAGAGCAAAGGCTCTCATTGAAGCAGAGGACCAGTGTAAATGGGCAGTTTTTGCAATGGAGAAAGACATGGACTTTCACCTCCAGAAGTTGGATGGCCACCTGTCATGGATGCTTTAGGTGAGATTCCTGCATTGCTGGACATTGGACTAGATGACCCTCTGCAATTCTAGGGTTCCTTGTCCCTAAAAGACCCTGATGTTGGGAAAGATTGATGGCACAAGGAGAAGGGGACGACAGAGGACGAGATGGTTGGACAGTGTTCTCGAAGCTACGAACATGAGTTTGACCAAACTGCGGGAGGCAGTGGAAGACAGAAGTGCCTGGCGTGCTCTGGTCCAAGGGATCATGAAGAGTCAGACACGACTAAACGACTAAACAACAACAAATGACCTGGAGTCAACAGTGGGCAGTTAGGTGGCCATGTTTGAGGGTGACACCAAGGCAGTGAGCACTGAATCAGGTTGCTGTGAGCTCCAGAAGACCTTGGAGCCTTTGCTCTTGGAGAGCCAGTGTGGTGTAGTGGTTAAGAGCGGTGGACTCATAATCTGGTGAACCGGGTTCGCTTCCCTGCTCCTCCACCTGCAGCTGCTGGGTGACCTTGGGCCAGTCACACTTCTTTGAAGTCTCTCAGCCCCTCTCACCTCACAAGAGTGTTTGTTGTGGGGGAGGAAGGGAAAGGAGAATGTTAGCCGCTTTGAGATTCCTTAAAGGGAGTGAAAAGCAGGATATCAAATCCAAACTCTTCTTCTTCTTCTTCTCCAACGTGAAGGAATGGCCAACCTTCTCCACATGAAGCAGATGTTGAGCCGCTGGGACACAGCCCTTTCCATGCCTTGCCAAACCTTACGACGTGCGTTAAAAAAAGAGAGCAGGCAATGATTTGTTCACAGAATGAGGTTGCATTCATTAGCTCATGGGGAAATGCTCGTGTATCTGGTAATGCGATAACCACGTTGAGGTCCTTGTAGCATTTCGCTTGGTTATCAATTGCACCCCGCGCATATTCTTCGGCCACTGCGTCCTGTTAAAAGGCAATGATATCATTCACCTGGGTTGCATGCTGCAGGCAGAATTCGCTGGCCATGCTACTGCGGATATTTCTGCTCCCCTTTGCATCAGAAGGTAGCAGAAGAGTCCCTCCCTTCCCTGCGCTTGGCCCCTTGCCCACCCGCGGCATGAAAACTGCTTCTGCTAACATTTCTGACTCTCCTGCTTAGTGGAGATGTCAGTCACTTGGATTGGTTCCATTTGCACAAGTCCCTCGTTCTGCTTACGCAGAGCTTCTTCGAGGGGAGCAGCCCCGAATATGTTCCTCAATTCGGTTCTTTCAGAGACAAGAGAAAGTTCACAGCCCCATTGGTTCACGAACGTAGGAGTCTTCCATCTACTACAGCATTGTCCCCACTGAAGGGCAGTAGCTCTCAGTGGCGTAGCGTGGGTTGTCAGCACCCGGGGCAAGGCAAGTAATTTGCGCCCCCTAACCTGTGGATTTGTGCCCCCTAACCCATGGATTTGCGCCCCCTAACCCTAACCCCCAGATGTTGCGCCCGGTGCGGCCGGCCCCCCCTGCACCCCCCACGCTACGCCACTGGTAGCTCTACAAAGGTTCAGGTAGGGAACCCTCCTAGTCCCCTACGGATATGCCAGGATTTGAACCCGGGACCTTCTACATGCAAGGCTCTACATGTTAGCTCTGTCTTACAGGCCCTGCGGAAGGAAGTTAAATCCTCCAGGGCCGTGGTCTCATGGGACAGAGCATTCCACCAGGTCGTAGCTGGAATTAACAACACCACCTGGAGACCCAGGGTTTTGTGACTCCTGATGTACAGGAAAAATGGTTTTGTTAAACTAAATCCTTACACAGTGTTTCAATACAAACAGATAACAATCCTAAAAGGAACACTAGGTTGACGTCCCCCAAAAGCAGACAGAATGGCAACAACTAAGAGGCTGTTGACATTATTAAGGAGTCTCCGAATGTCGCCTCTAAATGGACTGCCATGTCCTGGCTGCGCTTCCTTGTGGCTTGGACAAGAGCCACAGAAGCAATTCTGCAGGATGAGTTTCCTCTACCTTATTATGACCGCCAATATTTAGATATGCCCAGCATGTCTACGGAAGGAAAAGAAGAGATTCCCCGAACAGGAGGGCTTGGAAATGACTTGGAACTTTGTTCCTCATCCCGTATCGTTATAACCTTCAGGTGCATCTCCTTCCCCTTTGTGCTCCAAAGGGTAGGACTCGAACTCGTGGCTTCAAGGTACAAGAACAGCGATTCCAGCTAAACACCAGGAAAAACTTTCTGACAGTAAGAGCTGTTTGACAAGGGAACGGTCTCCCTCAGAAGGCGGTGGACTCTCCTTCCTTGGGGGTTTTCAAGCAGAGGTTGGATGGACATCTGTCATGGATGTGCCAGCTGAGATTCCTGCCTTGCAGGGGGTTGGACTAGATGACCCTCGGGGTCCCTTCCAACTTTCCAATTCTACGATTCTATTGTCTACACAGACTGGCAGCAGTGTTCCCGGGTTTCATACAGGGGGTATCTCTAAGCCATGGGTAGGCAAACTAAGGCCTGGGGGCTGGATCCGGCCCAATCACCTTCTCAATCCGGTTCACGGATGGTCCAGGAATCAGAGTGTTTTTACATGAGTGAAATGTGTCCTTTTATTTAAAATGCATCTCTGGGTTATTTGTGGGGCATAGGAATTTGTTTATTCACCCCCCCTTCAAAATATAATCCGGCCCCCCACAAGGTGTGAGGGACAGTGGACCGGCCCCCTGCTGAAAAAGTTTGCTGACCCCTGCTCTGAGCCTTACCTTCCGCACAAACCGCACCCAGCCTTCTGCTTAACTTAAAGTGAAGCAGAATTAAAACTTTCAGCTGCATATTAAAAGCCATTAAAAGCCACATGGAAAAGAGACGTCTTTACTGCCTGCCTAAAATCAATCTGGGATGGGGCCTGATGGATGCTGCGGCTGATTGTTTTTAGGGATGCTAAATTGTCCCAAACGGGGCAGTGCGAGAAATCAATTAAACCCTCTCACCTATCTCAGCATAAAACCGAGAGGTCAGCAGAATCCTTGGGAGGCTCCTGGGCCAATGACCAGCTCGTTCAAAGCCCAGCTCAGGGAAAATGAGTTTTGGCATTTCATTAGCCTGCTAATGCCTGCGCCGTCCTTTGATGCTGTTTTGAGATGTTAAGCCGGCAACAGTCAGTGGGGACGTAATGATTGCACCTTGGGCCGCTAATTAGCATTTTGATCATAATTGCTTTTCTTTCCTTCTGCTGAGACGGAGGATCTGATTGCCGGACCGTCCAGGGATTCTTTACCTTTAAAATAAAATAAAAAATCTGCCTTGCACCCCGAATAAGAAAATGCAGAAGTATTGGGAAGCCGGTTTCTATCGATTTCATGGGCCAAAAAGCTGGGGTCACACAGCTTAAAATCTGCCCCCCACCTCAGTAAAGGCTGTGTGGATGGATGAGAGTTGAAAAAGATCCTGAGGGTTATCCACCCCCCATCATCCAGCCCGGACACTGAGGTCCAACTCCAAGGGCCTTCTGGCGGTTCCCTCCCTGCGAGAAGTGAGGTTATAGGGAACCAGGCAGAGGGCCTTTTCGGTAGTGGCGCCCACCCTGTGGAACGCCCTCCCATCAGACGTCAAGGAAACAAACAACTATTTTACTTTTAAAAGGCAACTGATTTAGGGAAGTTTTTAATGTCTGATGCTGGATTGTTTTTAATATTCGGTTGGAAGCCACTCAGAGTGGCTGGGGAAACCCAGCCAGATGGACGGGGTATAAATAAATCATCATCATCATCATCATCTAGTCCAGCACCCTGCTATGCAGGAATCCCTACACGTGGTCCCCAACCCAATTTGCAACCAGGAATGTGCCCTGTCTAAAACCCAGGAGAGCCACTGCCAGTCCATATGGCCTATTGGTCCAGCATCTCATTCCAACACCGGAAGGAGGTGGGTGGCGCTGTGGTCTAAACCACTGAGCCTCTTGGGCTTGCCGATCAGAAGGTTGGTGGTTCGAATCCGCGCAGCGGGATGAGCTCCCGTTGCTCTGTCCCAGCTCCTGCCAACCTAGCAGTTTGAAAGCACACCAGTGCAAGTAGATAAATAGGTACCGCTCCGGCGGGAAGGTAACCAGTGTTTCCGTGCAATCTTGTTTCCGTCACGGTGTCCTGTTACACCAGAAGCGGTTTATTCATGCTGGCCACATGACCCGGAAAGCTGTCTGCGGACAAATGCCAGATCCCTCAACCTGAAAATGGAGAGGGGTGTTGCACCCCATGGCCAAATTCGACTGGATTTAGCTTTCCAGGAGTCCTTTACCTTTACCTACAGTGGAAGGTCACAAACAGGACCCTGAGTACAGCAGCTCCCTCCGCAAAATGACGGTGCCAATTGTTATGTAGTGTAGTTTCACCCTGGGCCAACAGGGGGATATTGTATATAGTTTTCACTCAGGTCTGTAGATAGTCTTCACTCAGGTCCGCGGCAGTTATTTTAGGCGGGAACTCTGGGCTGTTGTGGTTACAATGTTGACAGCCGGCTGCCTATAAATACAGGCCGGCTGAGCTGTTCGCAGTCAGTTCTGTTCCAGCTTACCTTAATAAAGAGCTACTTGAAGGAATCGCTGTGCCGGCTGCCATGTCAACCCACAACTTAATACCAATGATTCTCTGTGTGAGTCTACGGAATGGCCTAGTATTGCTCAGAGGGGCATTATGGGGGGAAGGAATGGTGCCCCCCGCATGCCATATATTTTTGTTGTTGTTGTTTAGTCGTTTAGTCGTGTCTGACTCTTCGTGACCCCATGGACCAGAGCACGCCAGGCACTCCTGTCTTCCACTGCCTCCCGCAGTTTGGTCAGACTCATGTTAGTAGCTTCGAGAACACTGTCCCACCATCTCGTCCTCTGTCGTCCCCTTCTCCTTGTGCCCTCCATCTTTCCCAACATCAGGGTCTTTTCCAGGGAGTCTTCTCTTCTCATGAGGTGGCCAAAGTATTGGAGTCTCAGCTTCAGGATCTGTCCTTCCAGTGAGCACTCAGGGCTGATTTCCTTCAGAATGGAGAGGTTGGATCTTCTTGCAGTCCATGGGACTCTCAAGAGTCTCCTCCAGCACCATAATTCAAAAGCATCGATTCTTCGGTGATCAGCCTTCTTTATGCTCCAGCTCTCACTTCCATACATCACTACTGGGAAAACCAATTTGACCATCCCCAAATGGGCTACAAAATACCACCCTGAAAATTCTGAGGATGCCAAATTTGTCACCTGGCAGCCTGAGCGCCCATCCTTTGCTTCTTCCCACTACAAATACCCCGTTCATTTTGCCCACAAGATATAATGTTGTAACTTTCGGAAGATAACCTCTGAACAAAGAGAGGCTTGTCCAAACGCCCTTGGCAATTTTTACTCAAGTGACAGAATTGAGATATTATTGGATGGACTATGCATTGCCCTGAAGGACTTGGCATCTCTCTTTACCGCTAGATTTTTCTCAGGTATTTGACAGGTGCTTGTGTGCTTCAAAATGTAGGGAGGACCCAGCCTTTTAAAGACAATTCATGATGTTAATTACACGCCTTGTGGGCTGCTGTAGGTTAGTCCAGGGTTAGACTCTGGTAACGTGGCGCTCCCTTAAATATTTCTGATTTTGCATGCCCTCTTCCTTTCCATTCTGTGCATGCTCTCAAGTGTGCTACGCCATAGCTGCAGCAACTCAGTCGCCCATACAAACTGGGCCTGGGTAGGTACTTGTATAACTATGTTGTTGTTTAGTCGTTTAATCGTGTCCGACTCTTCGTGGCCCCCTGGACCAGAGCACGCCAGGCCCTCCTGTCTTCCACTGCCTCCCGCAGTTTGGTCAAACTTATGCTGGTAGCTTCAAGAACTGTCCCACCATCTCTTCCTCTGTCGTCCCCTTCTCCTTGCGCCCTCCACCTTTCCCAACATCAGGGTCTTTTCCAGGGAGTCTTCTCTTCTCATGAGATGGCCAAAGTCTTGGAGCCTCAGCTTCAGGATCTGTCCTTCCAGTGAGCACTCAGGGCTGATTTCCTTCAGAATGGAGAGGTTGGATCTTCTTGCAGTCCATGGGACTCTCAAGAGTCTCCTCCAGCACCATAATTCAAAAGCATCAATTCTTCGGCGATCAGCCTTCTTTATGGTCCAGCTCTCACTTCCATACATCACTACTGGGAAAACCATAGCTTTTACTATGCAGACCTTTGTTGGCAAGGTGATGTCTCCTCTTTTTAAGATGCTGTCTATGTATAAATATAGGGTTTTAAATTATTATTATTATTATTATTATTATTATTATTATTATTATTATTAGGAGCTTCCTTAGCTCGGCACCCTGTGCGGCATAACTGCCCGCACCTCCTTAAATCAGGCACTGTCTAGCCTTTCCACTTACAACAATGGTGAGTTTTTTTTTCTAACCCGAGGGCCACATTTTCTACTGTGCAACCTCGCAAGGGCCACATGCAGTTGATGGGTGGTGCAATGAAAATGTGTTTTACCTCTGCACAGTAGACCAGTATTTTGTGCACAGTTGTCTATATCTTCCATCCAGCCAAACAAGAGCGGCTGGGGAAACACAACCAGATGGGCGGGGTATAAAAGAATTATTATTATTATTATTATTATTATTATTATTATTAGAGGCAATACCAGAGTTCAAGGCATGGGTACCAGCTCCATATGGCTGAGCCCTTTTGGTCCCCCTTATATTTTGGGGGCTGGTGCTGGGACCCCCCAAAAGTCCAAAAAGCACTGAGACTACATTTCCTCCTCCTGCTGCTACAGCAGAGGTTTGAAGCAGCCTCCTGTCCAGTGGTGGCACCAAGGGGAGGAGACGTCAGCTATTGACACTGCACGGCCGCCGCGTTTGGCCCCTCCAGATGTCCCGACATCACATGCGCGACATGCCCCCCCCATCACCCTCGCAAGCTGGCACCTCTGGTTCAAGGGCACATTCCAGTTAGGTATTATCATGGATTGGTTGGACGCAGAGGAATGGTGGGGAAGAACCAGCTGGCGAACCCCCAGGGGAAGAAGGCTCAGAGCTCAGGCAGTGGTGGTGGGATAAAGAAGAGAGGTCAGAGGGAGAAGAGGGAGAAGATGGGGAGGAGGAGGTGTCAGTAGCTGGAGAGCTAACAGGCCTTAGTGAGCTGGAGGAGTCTGTGGCAGAGAGCAGTGCAGAATCAGAGGTAGAAGCTGAAGCAGGAGAGGAAGGTGGCCAAAAGGCAGAGATGAGTCAGGTTGGGGAAGAAGCCAAGGGCGTCCCCCTCTTGCTCCTATAAGTTATGGTTACCAGATTTTTTTTCAGTGAATCAGGGACACTTTTTTTTTGAAGCTGAGTAGCAACAGGGAGCCAGTAGCGGGGATGGTGAGGCAAAAGACCCTGGGCCCAAGCACACATGCATATTGCCTAAAGGTGCAACACGCTTCTTTCTGTTGGGATACTGCCAGGGAGACGGAGCCATCAGGCAGGCCCCAATCCTTTCCAGGCGATCACCGGTCTCCCGTGGAACAGCGCCAGTCAATTAGCGACACGAGCCTCAGAGACATTCCAAGACTTGTGCACACCCTTTTCAGCAGTCTCCACAATGGAAGATTCAGACAGGAGAGCATATTTACAGCTTTATTCAATGTAGATCAGAACAAAGGAAAAACATGACTGCTTGCCTCTGTGTCCAGGAAAACAGCTGGAACAAAAACTATATACAAAATGGAAGTTCCCAGGCATGTGATACACAACAATCATGCCTGACCATTTAAGGTGGAACGGAAATATCCTAACATCCTCCCCCTTTCCTGTGAAACATAAATGCGCAGAGTTTTTTAAAAAACTGGGCAACAGCGCTGTGCGCCCATGACTCCTGAGTGCAAGTAGATAAATAGGTACCGTTCCGTTGGGAAGGTAAACAGTGTTTCCGTGCGCTGCTCTGGTTCACCAGAAGCGGCTTAGTCATGCTGGCCACATGACCCGGAAGCTGTATGCCGGCTCCCTCGGCCAATAAAGCGAGATGAGCGCCACAACCCCAGAGTCGGTCACGACTGGACCTAATGGTCAGGGGTACCTTTACCTTTACCTTACACTCCTGTCAGGTAAGAACACTCAAGGACGGGTGGCAGAGGCAGCGAGAGGCGTGGCCTGGGGAAAGCGGGTGTGGCTAGGCAGGGGGGGTGTTCTGGGGATAGTCAGGAGAGCCAGAGAAAGAGGACTGGAGAACCCCCACCCCCAACCAGCTTACAAAAATGTTGGTGCCTCAGAGGGCTGAGTGCCTATGAGTTCAAGCAGAGTTCCTTAGTGGAGGGAATTTTCCTCACCAGTCCAGCTATGAGGTGGAATCTTGTGTGCTGACTCTCCATCCGCCAGCCCCACAAAGGAAGCGCAGACAATTGGGGAAGGAATTGAAAATAGAACTGTCAACATCACAATGCCATTGTACCAATCCATTACCTGACCACAGATGGAACACCGTGCGCCGTTCTGGTCGCCTCACCTCAAAAAGGATATTGCAGAGTTGGAAAAGGTTCAGAAAAGGACAACCAAAATGATCAAGGAGACGGAACAACTCTCCGGTGAAGGAAGGTTGCAGTGTTTGGGACTTTTGTCGCTTAGAGAAAGTGAGAGGAGGAAGAGACATGAAATTTATGAAATTATGCCTGGCACAGAGGAAGTGAATAGAGAAAAGGTATGTTCTCCCTCTCTTGTACCACTGGAACTCATAGGCAATGAAGATGAATTTTAGAAGATTCAAAGGAGATTAAAGAAAGAACTTCTTCACAAAGCACATAGTTAAAACTATGGAACTCACTGCCACAGTAACGGCCATCAACTTGGATGCCGTTAATGATTGGACAAATTCGTGGAGGGGAAAAGGCTATCAAGCTTTGCTAGCCAGGATGACAATGTTCTATCAGAGCCATGCTCAAAATTCCCCAGGTGTCAGGCTTGTTTTGCTACTGGCGTGGGTCCGGTTGTAACTGTGTGGAGATTTCTGGGCACCAGGTTGGCAACCACAGTTTAAAAACCTCTGCCTTAGTCCATTTCCGCTGTGTGTGTTCCTCTTTCTTGCATACTGGGATGAGTGAACTGTTGTAAGAGCAAGCTACAGTAAAGCAATGCAGTTCAGATCATAGAAGTCCTTTGTGGCTTACGGCCCTCGTATTTACGGGACTGCCTCTCCTGGTCTGCCCCGCAGAAGGTCCATGAAGAACCATAGTTTAGAGGTTTCTCCCTTGCATCCTGAGTTCGAGTGTCTTCAAAGCCCATGACACCTTTGGTCAAGGCTGTTCTCCAACTGGAGCGCTCACAGGCCAGTGTTTCCCAGTTGTCGGTGTTTATACTACATTTTTTTAGCTTTGCCTTGAGAGAGTCTTTAAACCTCTTTTGTTGACCACCAGCATTACGCTTTCCATTTTTAAGTTCAGAATAGAGTAGTTGCTTTGGAAGATGATAATCGGGCATCCACACAACATGACCAGTCCAATGAAGTTGATGTTGAAGAACCAGTGGCGTAGCGTGGGTTGTCAGCACCTGGGGCAAGGCAAGAAATTTGCGCCCCCTAACCCGTGGATTTGCGCCCCCTAACCCTAACCCCCAGATGTTGCGCCCGGTGCGGCCGGCCCCCCCTGCACCCCCCAAGCTACGCCACTGTGAAGAACCATTGCTTTGACACTGGTACATATGTGAACATTTAGAGGGTAGCTACAATCAGACATACATATACGGAGTATCTACCTCAGGGGTCAGCAAAGTTTTTGTGGCTTGGGCCAGTTTATGGTCTTGCAGACACTGCAGTTGGCTGGGGTGTGTGTGTGCGTGCGCATGCATGTGCAAACGCTATTTCCGGTGCTCCTTCTGGCTTGGAGGAGGCGTGCTCAGCTTCCCATTGGCTGCAGGAGCTTCCTGCAGCCAATGGGAAGCCGGCCAGCATTGTGGAAGGCAATCCCCTCTCTGCTCCACACCAGTTTAGCGTGGCACATGGGAGCCGACCAAATGGGTGGCAAGGGTCCATGGGCCGGTTAAATGACCCCCATGGGCTGCTTGTGGCCCATGGGCCTTAGGCTGCCGACCCCTGATCTACCTGTTCATATTTTCTATCAATGAAACCCTGAGTGCCTGGTCAAATTCTAAGCCATACAAAATGTTTATTGCATATTTACAAAAGCAATGCACACAAGTTAATACATTAGCAGGATTTTTTAAAAAACCACTTGTAATATTATAGAGAATGTACAAAAAATGGAAGTGATCAGAGATAAAGACTTTATTGACGTGAATGAATGAAAATAATATAAAGTAACCAGGGGAAGGGATGGAGGGAACTCACGGGATTCAAGTACGTACAGTGGTGCCCCGCAAGACGAAATTAATTCGTTCCGCAAGTTTTGTCGTCTAGCGAATTTTTCGTCTTGCGAATCACGAAATCCCATAGGAATGCATTGAAAATCAATTAATGCGTTCCTATGGTCAAAAAAAGTCCAAACAAAGCCAAATTTGGTACAACAACAGTTTATTAACTGCTCTTTAAAGTCACACATACTGTAAAGAGCAGTTCAAAAATTGAAGGGAAAATAAATTAACTTTATTTTTTTTTTTATAATATTTTTTATTAGTTTTACAAAAGTTTTTATAACAGACAAACACAAAAAAGAAAACAAACAAACAAACAAGTATAATTTCATAATGTCATTTCATAAACTTCTTTCCTCGGACTTCCCCATACCTCCCCTTTCTGCATCCTCATGTCCAAATTTTATAGCAACTTATAAATGTTTTTTCCAACTCTAATTCGTCATAGTCCTTTCTTATTCTAATTTTATATTACTGCAACCCTTTCTCTCTATAGAATCTCGACATTCTAAACTTCATCAAGTTTATAGTAGTCCTTAAGATAAATCTTGAATTTCTTCCAATCTTCTTCCGCAGTCTCCTTTCCCTGGTCTCGAATTCTGCTCGTCATTTCCGCCAATGTCATATAGTCAATCACTTTCATCTGCCATTCTTCCACGGTGGGTAGATCTTGTGTCTTCCAATACTTTGCGATCAGTATTCTTGCTGCTGTTGTTGCGTACATAAAGAAAGTTCTATCCTTTTTTTGCACCAATTGGCCGACAATGCCCAAGAGAAAGGCCTCTGGTTTCTTAAGAAAGGTATATTTAAATACCTTTTTCATTTCATTATATATCATCTCCCAGAAGACCTTAATCTTCGGGCATGTCCACCAAAGATGATAAAAAGTACCTTCAGTTTCCTTACATTTCCAACATTTATTGTCAGGCAAATGGTAAATTTTTGCTAGCTTAACTGGGGTCATGTACCACCTGTATACCATTTTCATCACATTTTCCTTTAAGGCACTACATGCCGTAAATTTAATTCCGGTGTTCCACAACCTTTCCCAGTCAGCAGACATAATATTATGACCAATGTCCTGTGCCCACTTAATCATAGCTGATTTAACTATTTCATCTTGTGTGTTCCATTTCAACAGCAAGTTATACATTCTTGACAAATTCTTAGTATTGGGTTCTAGCAGTTCTGTCTCGAGTTTTGATTTTTCCACCTGGAAGCCAATTTTCCTGTCTTGTTTAAAAACCTCCGTTATTTGATAATAGTGGAGCCAATCTTGTACTTTGGGTTTTAGTTTTTCATGGCTCTTTAATTTCAGTTTCTCTCCATCCTGTTCTAAAATCTCACAATACTTTGGCCATCCGACCTCCATATTAACTTTCTTATGGGCCTTCGCCTCTAAGGGTGACAACCATCTAGGGGTTTTGTTTTCCAACAGGTCTTTATATCTCATCCAAACATTGAACAACGCTTTCCTTACAATGTGATTTTTAAAGGCACTATGCACTTTGATTTTGTCATACCATAAATATGCATGCCAACCGAATGCATTATTGAAACCTTCTAAGTCCAAGATATCTGTATTCTCGAGGAGCATCCACTCTTTCAGCCAGCAGAATGCTGCTGCCTCATAGTACAATTTTAAGTCCGGCAGGGCAAATCCCCCTCTTTCTCTTGCATCTGTTAATATTTTATATTTTATTCTGGGCTTTTTGCCCTGCCAGACAAATTTCGCAATATCTTTCTGCCACCTCTTGAAACAGTCCATCTTGTCAATAATCTGCAAAGTTTGAAACAAAAATAACATTCTAGGCAATACATTCATCTTAATTACTGCAATTCGGCCTAACATTGATAATCTCAAATTTGACCATATTTCTAAGTCTTTTTTAATTTCTAACCAACATTTTTCATAATTGTCCTTATATAAATTCAAATTTTTAGATGTTAAATTAACCCCTAGGTATTTCACCTTCTTAACCACCATCAAACCCGTCTCTTCTTGAAACTTATTCTTCTCCATATCTGTCAGGTTTTTCCCTAAGACTTTAGTTTTTTGTTTATTCAATTTAAATCCAGCTACCTGGCCAAATTGTTGAATTATCTCCAACACCTTTTTCGTGCTAGTGTATGGCTCTTGTAAAGTCAGAACTAAGTCATCTGCGAAAGCCCTTAACTTGTAATGTTTTGCTCCGACCTGTACACCTTTAACTTGCTGGTCCTCTCTAATCATGTTCAGCAACACCTCCAGGACCGAAATAAAAAGCAATGGGGAAATTGGGCACCCCTGTCGTGTTCCTTTTTCTATCTTAAGTTCCTCAGTTATTACATTGTTTACAATCAACTTAGCTTTTTGTTCGGAATATATTGCACCCATACCATTCTCAAAACCTTGTCCTACCCCCATCCCATGAAGGTTCTTTTTCATAAAACTCCAAGAAATGTTGTCAAAGGCTTTCTCCGCATCCACAAATATCAAAACTGCTTTAGTATTTATGTTCACCTCTAACTTTTCCAAAATGTCTATTATATTCCTAACATTGTCTGAGAGGTGTCTCTTTGGGAGAAAGCCTGCTTGGTCTCTATGAATCTTTTCCATCAATACTCTTTTGAATCTTTTTGCTAAAATGTCTGCAAAAATTTTGTAATCCACATTGAGTAACGAGATTGGGCGGTAGTTCTTCAATTGAGTCTTTTCAGTCTCTGTCTTTGGTATGAGTGAAATATATGCTTCTTTCCACGATTCAGGTGCCTTTTTTCCCTCTAAGATCTCATTACAGACATCCTTTAACGGTTGTATCAACCATTCCTTTAACGATTTGTAATATCTGGAAGTCAGTCCATCTGGCCCTGGAGATTTGCCCAATTGCATGTCCTGAATGGCACCCTCTATCTCTTGTTCTGTTATTCTCTGGTTTAGATCCACCTTACTTTGAGGAGAGATTTTTTGTAATCCATGTTTATTAAGGAATTTATCTATGTCTTCTTCATTTTGTAATCCTTGGGAATAAATTCTAATAAATTCTTGGGAATAAATCCTGGTCAAATTCTAAGCCATACAAAATGTTTATTGCATATTTACAAAAGCAATGCACACAAGTTAATACATTAGCAGGATTTTTTAAAAAACCACTTGTAATATTATAGAGAATGTACAAAAAATGGAAGTGATCAGAGATAAAGACTTTATTGACGTGAATGAATGAAAATAATATAAAGTAACCAGGGGAAGGGATGGAGGGAACTCACGGGATTCAAGTACGTACAGTGGTGCCCCGCAAGACGAAATTAATTCGTTCCGCAAGTTTTGTCGTCTAGCGAATTTTTCGTCTTGCGAATCACGAAATCCCATAGGAATGCATTGAAAATCAATTAATGCGTTCCTATGGTCAAAAAAAGTCCAAACAAAGCCAAATTTGGTACAACAACAGTTTATTAACTGCTCTTTAAAGTCACACATACTGTAAAGAGCAGTTCAAAAATTGAAGGGAAAATAAATTAACTTTATAAACAAAACATGTCTTTGTTTTGAGACAAAGGAAACAAAGTCGCGAGACGTTTTCGTCTTGCGAAGCAAGCCCATAGGTGAAATTCGTCTTGTGAGGCAAATCGAAAACGGAAAAACCTTTCGTCTAGCGAGTTTTTTGTCTTGCGAGGCATTCGTCTTGCGAGGTACCACTGTGGATTCAATACTGATTGTGTATATAGTTGCTTTAAATGTTTTATTTCATGCTTTTTTTAATGCAATGTTTTTGTGAAAATTAATAATAATACAAGGAATTCTAAGCCATGGTGTCCGCAGTTTCAAATAATGTGTATATATTTGTTTTAAAAATGTGATCCTGCAAGAAGCAAAGACCAGAAGGAAGTCTCCTTAAAATAAATCATAAAAGTAGGCAGTGCATTGTAGGAATATAATGCCCAGTGTTGCTATTTTTACCGCACCTGCTTAAAGCTGAGATGGGTTAAAATAGAGGGTTTTAATGACCATTTGGCAACAGTGACCCGCTTTCCAATGGAGTAATTATACTCACGGTTGTACCTGGCTGGCCCGCTGGGACTGTGAATGCTTGGGCTGACAGCTGTTTAGAGTCAGTGGGGCTGATCAGGGATGCCAACTTGAACGAAATATAGTGGGGGCCCAGATAAGCCACGCCCCACACAATTGATCACATGATGCGGATGGCGCTGTGGTCTAAACCACTGAGCCTAGGGCTTGCTGATCAGAAGGTCGGCGGTTCAAATCCCAGCGACAGAGTGAGCTCCCCTTGTTTGGTCCCAGCTCCTGCCCACCTAGCAGTTCGAAAGCAAGTAGATAAATAGGTACCGCTCAGGTGGGAAGGTAAACGGCGTTTCCGTGCACTGCTCTGGTTCACCAGAAGCGGCTTAGTCATGCTGGCCACATGACCTGGAAGCTGTACGCCGGCTCCCTCGGCCAATAAAGCGAGATGAGCGCTGCAACCTCAGAGGCATCCGTGACTGGACCTAATGGTCAGGGGTCCCTTTACCTTCATCTATAACACTTCAGAGTGTTCAGTGTGCTTCTTGCTGATCGGAAGTACAGCAGTTCGAATCCCCGCAATGGGGTGAGCTCCCGTTGCTCGGTCCCTGCTCCTGCCCACCTAGCAGTTCGAAAGCACACCAGTGCAAGTAGATAATAGGTACCACTCCAGCGGGAAGGTAAACGGAGTTTCCGTGCGCTGCTCTGGTTCGCCAGAAGCGGCTTAGTCATGCTGGCCACATGACCCGGAAGCTGTATGCCAGCTGCCTTCGCTTACAGAGAGAGATGAACCCCAGAGTCGTCAGCGACTGGACCTAATGGTCAGGGGTACCTTTACCTTTAGGTAAGCCCAGCCCCACACAACTGATCACATGATGCAGTGCACACACACACACACACCATTTGAGTGGGAGCGCCCATCAACTTTGTGGCTCCCCCAAATATTTTATTGTGGGGGCCAAAGCCCCCATACCCCCTTGTAGTTGCCTCCTTTGGTACTGATAATGTCAGAGGCTGCAGGTTTGTTCCCCGTATGGGACAGCTGCATATTCTCTGCATTGCAGGAGTTTGGACTGGATTATCGTTAAAATCCCCCCCCCAACCTCTTGAGCTCACGTCTATCCTCTCCTGTCTTTCCAAACTTTTGCTCCTCTCATGCTCTGGGCTTCAGTGAGGAGGCAGGATACCAACGTCCCGTCCCCCCCCCCCACAAAAGACGACACAGCCGCCCGGTCCATTTGGCCCCCCCAATCCCCACCTCTGGAACCCACGTTTCTCTTCCCGCCCCCCTTACCATAAACTTGGCTCTCCTGATGCTTTTAACGGGTCTTCAACGAGGAGGCAAAACACGACCCACAACACGCCTGGTCCACCCCCCCCCAATCCCTCTCCCCCCCCCCATCCTACCAAACTTTTGCTCGCTGCCGGTGCTTTGCAGTTGCGTTGTGGCTGTGTCCCCCCGCCCCAAAAAAGGAGCAGGAATAGGGAGGGGGATTGGATAGCCCTGGGGGAAAGTGCGCAAAAACTTCTAGGTGGCCGGCGTGGGTGCGTATTGGGGGGGGGCGCATTTGGACGGAGGAGGAGGTTGGCTCAGCTGGCGAGAGGGAGGGAGGGAGGGGAGGGAGAAGTGGAAGGGGGGGGGAGAAGAGAGAGAGGCTGCAGCCTCTGCGATCATGCGGAGGAGCCGCTCTTTGCACGGTGGAGAAGCAGCGATCGCAGCAGCAGCAGCAGCAGCAGCGCAGGCATCCCCGAGCGCAGACGGATCGCGGCGCCCCCGGGTCGTGTCCGCCTCCGCCGCCCCCCCGGCTCCCCCCTGCGCCGTCCCGGGCTGGCTCCGCCGCCGCTGTCCCCGGCCGAGCTGCCCCCGCAGCCGCTCTGCATGGACGTCAAGGCGGCGCCCAACGGGGTGGCCACCATCGAGGACCGGATCCTGCGCATCACCGGCTACTATGGATACTACCCGGGCTATTCCAGCCAGAAAAGTGAGCGCGAGCGCCGCGATCCGGGGAGGGGGGGGCAAAGGATCTTGGAAGGGGGGGTATTTCGAATTATTATTTTTTTGACGGGTCTGTTTCTCCGGGGGGGGGGGGAACTGCAGAGAAGTAAGTAAGTGACTCCTTGTGGGGGGGGTGCGGGGGGGGAGAGAACAAGCCAGGATTCCTCCATCTCTTACGTTTACATGCTCCCCCCCTCACTCCTTTTGCAGCTGGAAAGTGGGAGGGGTGGAAGAGAAAGTGCGATGGAGGGGGCGGTGGAGAGGGGAAACGGGGGGGGGGCGGCTGGTCTGTGTCTTCCTTGCTGGGGGGGGTGCCCTCTCCAGACCCCTTTTGCATTTTAAGCTGCTTTGTGATGCGCTGTGGAGGGTGGTTGTTGCAAAATTGTGCACAGGTTTTGTTTTTTTTAAAGGTTGTATTTGGGGTGTATGTGTGCGTAAAAGCACGAAGGAGCCTGCAGTGTGTGTGTGTGTGTGTGTGTGTGCACGTGTGAAAGAGAGGTTTGCTGCTGCTGCTGCTGGCTAGCAGCTCTTGAGGACTTGCCGCATCAAGTGTCGAGGGGCACGTGGGAACGGGCTGCCCGCGGGATGGGGCTGCAGTAATCGTGCGGGGAGGTCGACCCTGTGAAGCAGGAGGCACAGATTGCGGCTGTGGAGGGACTCCTGAGGGGTGGCGGACAGGACAGAGGTGCTTGAAGTGTGGACAAACGGGGGGGGCACTTCTTTGCACATAATGAGCTTGTGGGACTCACTGCCACATGATCCGCCGACAGGTTATCAGCCTAGAGGGATTTTGAAAAGGTTTTTGCCCCAGCCATGGCTGGTGTTTGGGATGGTGAAATTCAGAGGTAGAAAGTGCTCTGAAAGCCCCGTCCTTTGCACTGATTTTAGCATATTTAAGCCTGCAGTCTTTTGTCTGCTTACCTGGGAGTAAGCCCCATTGCAGCTAAGCAGATATGTGCAGAATTGCATTGTGAAGACGGTCTTGGATTACGGCCAAGCTATTTGGAAAAAACACACCGCGATTCCACATTCTGCAGCGGTGCAACTTTCCTGGAAAAGTTTCAAGATTTTTATTTGTTTTAACATGTATAAACCTCCTTAGTAGAAAGCCAAAAGTGCCTAAGCTGGTGTATTAATAACAGGCCCTGTGATTATTATTATTGTTTGGTGGAATAACAGCAATAATAATTTGCCACCTACAAATAAACATTAGCAGCATTATCTTTTATCATCTGAATCTACTGGAGATCTGTCACCGCTTTGATTAGCAGTCCAGAAAGGGACCACTGGCATTTATTAGAGCTCAACATGATCCTGAGAGGAGGCCAATATTCAAGTTTTTACGGGCAACTTTTATAACCTTTCATCTACCTGCAGTGAGGAGTGCGGCTTGTTTTGTGCAGAATGGAAAGGATTTTGTCTCTGCTAAGAAAACCACATGCCAGCGCTTTGCCATTGGAACGATAAGATGAACGTTCATTTGTCTAATTTGTCTTGGCTTCTCTGTCTTAATTCACTGTAGTGGAAATTCAGATGTAGTTCTTTGGCTTTTCGCTGCTTCTTCTTTTTTGCAATTCTGGCAGAAAGCATGAAATGGCACATTATGGGGGTTTAAAAGGCATTTTAAGGGTGGCTGTGCAACCTGAAGTTCTTAAATCACACGTGCAACCATGGCAGTGGTGAAAGTGAGCAGAAAGACTGCTACGGTTTGTGGTGTCCTGGGAATAGCATCGTAAAATATTGGATGTTTCCATTACAGTGGTACCTTGGGTTAAGTACTTAATTCATTCCGGAGGTCCGTACTTAACCTGAAACTGTTCTTAACCTGAAGCACCACTTTAGCTAATGGGGCCTCCTGCTGCTGCCGCGCCGACGGAGACCAATTTCTGTTCTCTTCCTAAAGCAAAGTTCTTAACCCAAGGTACTATTTCTGGGTTAGCAGAGTCTGTAACCTGAAGCGTATGTAACCTGAAGACTATGTAACCTGAAGAGTATGTAACCTGAAGCGTATATAACCCGAGGAACTACTAGTTTTGGACCAGGCTTCCCAAAACACTTGGGCAGTGATTCATTTTTTAAAAAGGAGGGGGGTGCTGGAATTTTTCACAACTGGAGTCCTTAATTGTGCAATCATAGAATCATAGATTCTATGATTAGGGACCCTGAGGGTCATCTAGTTCAACCTCTTGCAGTACATGAATCTCAAGCATTCAGTGGTAGAGCATCTACAATCACAGGTTCAATCCCCAGTGTCTCCTTGTAGGCCTCAAGGAGATGCCTGCCTGAAATGGCAGAGAGCTGCTGCCAGCCCGTGTAGACAATATGGAGCTAGATGGACCAGTGGTCTGACTCAGGAAGTATAAGCCGGTGCCCTCTGTTCCTAAGGAGTGCAGAAGGTAAAGGTAAAGGGACCCCTGACCATTAGGTCCAGTCGTGGCCGACTCGGGTTGTGGCGCTCATCTCGCTTTACTGGCCGAGGGAGCTGGCATACAGCTTCCGGGTCATGTGGCCAGCAGGACTAAGCCGCTTCTGGCGAACCAGAGCAGTGCACGGAAACGCCGTTTACCTTCCTGCCGGAGCGGTACCTAGTTATCTACTTGCACTTTGACGTACTTTTGAACTGCTAGGTTGGCAGGAGCAGGGACTGAGCAATGGGAGCTCACCCCAAAGCGGGGATTTGAACCGCTGACATTCTGATCGGCAAGTCCTAGGCTCTGTGGTTTAACCCACAGTGCCATCCGTGTCCCAAGGAGCGCAGAAGAGGAACGGTTAAATAATCCAATCTGGGGGGACTGGATTTCTTCAGCCAAGCTCTTCCTGCCGATGATATCGTTGCAGCTAGGAAGTAATGCAAAACATGCTCCTTCTTCCTGATTTGGTATTGTTATTGTTGTTGTTTAGTCGTTTAGTTGTGTCCGACTCTTCATGATCCCCTGGACCAGAGCACGCCAGGCACTCCTGTCTTCCACTGCATCCCGCAGTTTGGTCAGACTCATGCTAGTAGCTTCGAGAACACTGTCCAACCATCTCGTCCTCTGTCATCCCTTTCTCCTTGTGCCCTCCATCTTTCCCAGCATCAGGGTCTTTTCCAGGGAGTCTTCTCTTCTCATGAGGTGGCCAAAATATTGGAGCCTCAGCTTCAGGATCCGTCCTTCCAGTGAGCACTCAGGGCTGATTTCCTTCAGAATGGAGAGGTTTGATCTTCTTGCAGTCCATGGGACTCTCAAGAGTCTCCTCCAGCACCATAATTCAAAAGCATCAATTCTTCGGTGATCAGCCTTCTTGATGGTCCAGCTCTCACTTCCATACATCACTACTGGGAAAACCTTGGCTTTAACTATAACGGACCTTTGTTGGCAAGGTGATGTCTTTGCTTTTAAAGATATTAAAATGTTGGTTTCCCTGATTTCTGATTCTTCCGGTAATTTTTACCATTTCGGCATAATCCACCAACTTAAACCTGCCATTCGTCTCTGGTGGCCAAGAGGTCTGCAGATGGCTTTGAGTCCTGGCGACTCATCTCTCCCTCCTCAGTTGGAGACAGTGATGCTTTTGGGTACCAGTTGCTGGAAACCGCAGGAGGAGAGAGTTGCTCTTGGGCTTGGATCCTGCATCTGGTTGGCCACTGTGAGAAGAGGATCCTAGACTCGGTGGGCCTGATCCTGCAGCTGCTTCCAGGTAGCCGGGCACTGCATTACCTTGGAGTTATCTGTGTTGTCTTCTTTTGGCTTAGGGCCCTCGTATTTACGGGACCACCTCTCCTGGTCTGCCCCACAGAGGACCTTAAGGTCCATGGTTTAGAGGTCCCGGGCCCTGAGGAACTCAGACTATTCTCCACCAGGGCCAGGGCCTTCTCAGTGATGGCTCCAACCTGGTGGAATGCTCTGTCCCAGGAGACCAGGGCCCTGCAGGATTTAACTTCCTTCCGCCTGTAAGACAGAGCTATTCCACCTGGCTTTCAATTTGAACTTAGCCTGATCTTTTATTCCCCTTCCTTTCCTCCCCCTCCCATTTTTATGAAGATTACCCGCTCTGGGATCCCACAGCTAATTCTCTCCTGGTCTCCACGCTGGCTCAAATAGGACTAATTTAGCCAACTAGCCCGGGTGATCATCTAATGTTTATTGGATGGATTTCCCCCCTAAATTGATTTTTGATTTTATTGTTATTCATGTTTTATACCGTATTTTATGTTGGTTTTTTTTGTAGCATTTATTAAGTGTTTAAAATTTGTTGTTAGCTGCCCTGAACCTGGTTTTCTGAACCGGGAAGGGCGGGGTATTATTATTATTATTATTATTATTATTATTATTATTATTATTTTGCATGGGGTCTGGGGGAAGTCTTGGGGAAGTGACTTCTCATTATTGCAAGAAGAAGAAGAAGAGTTTGGATTTGATATCCCGCCTTTCACTCCCTTTAAGGAGTCTCAAAGCGGCTAACATTCTCCTTTCCCTTCCTCCCCCACAACAAACACTCTGTGAGGTGAGAGGGGCTGAGAGACTTCAGAGAAGTGTGACTGGCCCAAGGTCACCCAGCAGCTGCATGTGGAGGAGCGGGGAAGCGAACCCAGTTCACCAGATTACAAGTCCACTGCTCTTAACCACTACACCACACTGGCTCTCGCAAGCTCTGAGCAGGGTGTGGGCGTGAGTGTTATCCATCTGGGGATAGACTATATGGGATTGGCAGAAATGACTGGCAGAATCCGAGACCAGGGAAAAGAGACGGCGGAAGAAGATTGGAAGAAATTTAAGAACTATCTTAATAAACATTGTAAAATTAATGAGTGTTAAAATGATGCGGCTTTAGAAAGTAAGTGGATTACAGCTGTAAAGATTAAGTTAAAAAAAAGGTTAACAATTAGATAAAATTAAGGGTGAGGATTTGCTGAACTAAATATTTGAAATTGGAATGCAGAAAGGGGAGGTATGAGGAGGTCGGTGAAGTAAGTTTTAAGAAAATAAGGATTTGAAATTATACTTGTTTTTTCTTGTTTGTGTTTGTTTGTATTGTTGTGTTTGATTATATAATTTGTGAAACTTTAATAAATATCTTTTAAAAAAAGAAAAAAAGGGGCCCATATATTGCATTGTGGCGACCACAACCTAGGTTCAAGGTGCCATTAGGCAATTATAGCTTAAATATCTGAGTTTCTGTCACTGCTCAGAGGCATTTGTTTTCTTCGTAGGCTTTTGTGAGAAGGTTTTTGGAGGCCCAGACACCCCCTTGAACCTGCACCTTTCTGTAACGCTGTCAAGATTTACAGACCTGCCAGAGTGCTTTATCCAAAGATCCAGCATTTGAGACCTGGCACGTTTGAGCAGAGCTGAGCCCCCCCCCCCCAATATATGTGGGTGGGAGTTGGATATGGCTCCTGAACAGGTCTCGTATCACCTTTACAGCCCATGGTTTCCCCTGAATCATCCTGGGAACCTTAGTTCAATTGGATGCTGCCAATTGTACCTCTGCCGGGCATGGCGAACTACAATTCCCAGGATTCCTCGGAGAGGGGGAAGCTTAAAACGTCTTGCAATTGTATCGCGTGGATGTGGGCAGCTGTCTCTTCACATGTTCTTAACTACCCTTTATTCGTCACTGTGTTATAATGTCAAAAGGTTGCGCGTATTTGTGGGGGTTGGACTAAATGTCCTCCCGGGGTCCCGTTCCAAGTTGGTGGCTCTCTGGATTCCGGAAGAGAGAAAGAGAAAGATTCTGGAAAAGAGAAAGAGAATCTTCCTCAACGGATCTGGCCTGGCATATTCCCTTGCTTGGTAAATTAGAGGTGATGGGTTGCCATGGGAACCAAATAATAGGCCGATGGCCCTTAATGGCTGGCCTTATAAATGGTGGGCAGATGGGCGACTGGGATGCTTCTACCCCTTGCTAAGGAATGTGGTAACCCAACTGTCTGTGAGGAAAGGGCAGCCACCAGCTGGTAACAGGCTGAGGGCAGAGGCGTCGCAGGCTTAAGCTAGATGTGCCCTCGAATGTATAGCAACTTGGGACGGATCCTGTTTCTCCTCCTGATTCTCACTGCCAGATGTCAGCCTGCTTGCACTGTGACATCATAGGAAAGCCCCTTACGCAGACCCTTGGTCCATCTAGTTCAGTATTGTCTGCTCTGACTGGCAGAAGCTCTCCAGGGTTTCAGATGGGGAGCGTTTCCAGCCCTAACTGCTGACATTTGAACCCAGGACCCGCTGCATGCAAAGCTGACAGCTCATTTCCTTAACCAAGAGCCTTGAGGGGCAGCCATGGGATCTCTCCCTTGAATCTCTTCTCTCTATGGGGCGGGCAGGGTATCCATATTGTAGCCTTATTGGAGTTCACCGATTGGGTCTGCGTTGCTCCTGGACAGGAGGAAGGAAGTCAAATGACACCGAGGGTTGGTTCAGAGAAAGAGCTTTTTATTTCTGCTCTCCAGAACAGCAGAAAGGCACCTGTGTGGTCAGTCCACAGCAAGCCCAAAGAAATGAGAAGTTTCATGCAGTATATATATCCTCCAGGCACCCTCTCCCTCCTTCCCCAGGAATCCAGCCACATCAGCCTATACACGCAGGTTGACATCACAGATGTTCCTGCTCCGGCACTCTTAACCATAAAAGGGTATTCCTTCCTGTACTTCTGACCATAAAAGGGTATTCCTGTTCCTACTCTTATCTTGGAGCAAGAGGTCACCAACTCCAAGAACACACTCTGGCGCTGTTCCCGGACTAGGTCTGTGCGTCAGGACGTAAGATAAGACCTAGACATGTCATCCCTACTCCACTGAAACAGCCAAGGTCATCCTTGCCGTCACGAACTGATAAAGGAGAGGGCTCTGAGCACTTGTTTATGCAGCCGGGTTTTTGTTTATACATTGACTCAGAGCTCAAGTTAATGGATTTTAGCTAAGGAAAAATAGGGATTTTGGTGCCTGTTTCAAACTGCCTGCACAGTCAGTTTTGGGTTTGGGAAACCCATTCCTTCAATATGGCTCAGTAAGCACTGCATCTCTGGCAGAGTCATGGGGTGTGTGTTTGTGTGTGTGTGTGTGTGTGTGTGTGTGTGTGGACAGTGTATGAACTTAACACAGCTTCATTCATTTTTGGCTGCTGTTTTGTTAATGTTGTTTATTTTGTTTTATAGATTTCAGGTGTTCTATTGATTCGTTAATCATATAAAGGGACGCGGATGGCGCTGTGGGTAAAAGCCTCAGCGCCTAGGGCTTGCCGATCGAAAGGTCGGCGGTTCGAATCCCCGTGGCGGGGTGCGCTCCCGCTGCTCGGTCCCAGCGCCTGCCAACCTAGCAGTTCGAAAGCACCCCCGAGTGCAAGTAGATAAATAGGTACCGCTTACCAGCGGGAAGGTAAACAGCGTTCCGTGTGCTGCGCTGGCTCGCCAGATGCAGCTTTGTCACGCTGGCCACGTGACCCGGAAGTGTCTCCGGACAGCGCTGGCCCCCGGCCTCTTGAGTGAGATGGGCGCACAAACCCCAGAGTCTGTCAAGACTGGCCCGTTTGGGCAGGGGTACCTTTACCTTTACCTTTTAATCATATAAAACGACTCTTGCTTCAATTGTGACGTTTCGCCTATTTTGTAGTTGTCTCTTTGCAAACTGTGTTCTCTAACTGTTTCACTGACGGCCTGTTGATTCTTCACTGTGATTTATGCTGTATCTCTGATGTTCTGTTATTGTGCCACCAAGTTGCTATTATTTATTGTTTGTCGGCCGCTTTGGGAATCATTTGAATCACAGCATAGAAATATAAGCAATCAGTCAAATCGATTAATCGCCGGGGCAGGTCTAACAATAGTGTGACGATGCAGCGGCTCAGGGGTATAGAAGAAAAACACACTGTGCATGCTCAGAGGCCTATTGAGTCTAGGACTTGGTTGCCAGCCATGTCCAGCCAGACTCCTGTAGGGTGTTAAGGCAAAAGACCCTTTACTGTACCTTGTCTAGAGGAGAGTTGGAAAGTCACTGGCCTTGCAGGTGTTTTTGGACTCCAACGCCCATCAGCTCCAGCCAGCATGTCCAATAGTGAAGGATGATGGTGTAGCCTTCTTAGACTTTACTGATTGGGTCTGCGTTGCTCCCGGGAGGGAGGAAGGAAGTCAAATGACACCGAGGTTGATTCAGAGAAAGAGTTTATTCTGCTGTCCGGATAGCAGAAGGCACTTGTGTGGTCAGTCCACAGCAAGTCCAAAGAAATGAGAGATACATGCAGTATATATATCCTCCAGACACCCTCTCCCCCCTTCCCCAGGAATCCAGCCACGTCAGCTTATACACGCAGGTTGACATCACAGATGTTCCTGCTCTGGCACTCTTAACCATAAAAGGGTATTCCTCTTCCTGTTCCTAAACTCTTATCTTGGAGCAAGAGGTCACCAACTCTAAGAGCACTCCTGGCGCCGTTCCTGGGTCTCTTGTCAGACCTGACAAGGTCTGTGGTCTTTGTGGTCAGGATGTAAGACCCAGCTGTGCCATCCCTGCTCTACTTTGGAATGGACAAGGCCATTCATTGCCGTCACGGACGGATAAGGGAGAGAGCTTTGAGCACTTGTTTATACAGCTGGGTTTTGGCTCAAGAGCTCAAGTTAAAACATTTTAGAAATGCTCCCTTGGAGCAGGAAAAATGCCGATTTTGGGTCCCATTTCAAACTGACTGCCCAGTCAGGTTTTGGAGTTTGGGAAACCCATTCCTTCAATGGGAGTTGTAGTCTAGCATCGTCTGGCCTGAGGAATAACAACACATATTCTCTGTTCCGGAAAAGCTGTAGCTGTAAAGAAGATTCTTTGTTTCTTTGCATTTATATCCTACCTTTTTCTCCAAGGAGCTCAAATTATCACCTGTGGTTCTCCACCTCCCACACAACAACCCTGTGAGGCAAGTTTGGCTGAGAGGCAGTGACTGCCTTAACGGAGCACTTCTCCGGCGAAAGAAATTTCGCTTTAAAAAGCCGAGCCACAAGCGAGCCACCCTTGCTGGAATAGAACATTTCTGCGTTGGACGGTTTCAATTAGAAACTCTTTGTTTCTTTAAGCTGTAAGACAACCTTCTCGCCCTAAGCAGAAGTGATTCATGTTTATACATGGATGGGAAATGACCCATCACGGTTTTTATTGTTTTTGGTATAATTTCTCTATTTGGCATGGCCTGAGGTGGCTGTGGACAAGACACTTTTAAAAGGCAGTGATTTAAGGAATGTCCGAGGCGAAAATTCAGACACTGGGGAATGCAAAAGATAATCCATAGGTTTTTGGGGACAGGGAAGCTGTGTATCTATAGGTCGGGAGACGGGGGAACGGTGGCTTCCCTGTTGCTTGGGGACTGGGGAACTGCAAAAAGACCAGTTCCCGCGTCCCTAATTTTCAGAAAGCGGGTGTCTAGAAAGAAGGGGAGAGAGAGGGGGATGCTGAAATCCACTTTCCAAATGAGCAATGCAGCTAGCAGTAAATTAAAAGAAGGACGAAGCACGATACTCCCTCCTAAGCCTTTTGCTCGTGATGAAAGTAAAGAGAATCTGGCATCAAACAACTGTGCTCTTATTGCAGCAAACTGGCAAAGACGATTATGTAAGACAATTGTTTGTAGGGCGCGTCTGACGGCCTTCGCTGATTTGTCTCCTGCCAGCTGTGAGCTTTTGAAGAGGATACTTGAGGCAAAGAGAGAGGATAATTCTTCAGAACGGATGTGCACAAAAGGAGCACAATGCTTCTGTCGTGCAATGAGCAGCGTTCAGAAATGGGCAGAACCTCCCTCTCTCTGTGGCCCTCCCCTCCGGTTACCTGCCCACCACCAGGATTTTTGTTTGTCTGTCGCTAAACTTCTTTTAAAAGGTAAAGGGACCCCTGACCATTAGGTCCAGTCGTGGCCGACTCTGGGGTTGCGGCGCTCATCTCGCTTTATTGGCCGAGGGAGCCGGCGTACAGCTTCCGGGTCATGTGGCCAGGATGACTAAGCCGCTTCTGGCAAACTGGAGCAGTGCACAGAAACGCTGTTTACCTTCCTGCCAGAGTGGTACCTATTTATCTACTTGCACTTTGACGTGCTTTCGAACTGCTAGGTGGGCAGGAGCAGGGACCGAGCAACGGGAGCTCACCCCGTCGCGGGGATTCGAACCGCTGACCTTCTGATCGGCAAGTCCTAGGCTCTGTGGTTTAACCCACAGCGCCACCCGCGTCCTAAAACCTAAAACCTAAACTTCTTTAGGTTCCTAGAAACATCTCTCAACAGCGTTAGAAATTAGCCAGGTGCGTTTTGTGACTGGCATGGGTCCAATGGCGACCACCTGGAGATCTCTGGATGCTAGGATGGTGACTGACGTCTCCACCTAGCTGGCCCCTCCAGCTTTCTTAAGCAGGTCAGCAGATTAGCTGATTCATGGCACCTTTTCCTCCAAGGAGTGCATGGTTCACCCCCGCTTCTCCGTTAGTCCCTGCAACGACCCTGCGAGGTAGGTTACGAGGCTGCGACTTGACTCCGAGGTCACCCAGCGAGCTTCATGACTAAGTGGGGTTTTGAACACTCATCTTCCAAATCCTAGTTTGGCGCTCTGACCACTACACCACACTGTCTTCCTAGAGTACTTCTGCTATGGGACGGCTCTATAAATTAAGCAGGTAAATAAATATAGGGAGAGCCAAATGTCACTTAGAGAAAGATCTGAACTATTTCCCTAGAAGCTGGAATCTGTTTAATGTATAATGTGTTGCAAACCGTTTTGAAGCCCCCCTCTTTAAAACATAAAGCAGTATAGAAATGAAATGGATAAGAATAAGAATAAATTATAATAATAATAAATTCCATTGCAAGAAAAGGGGCCCAGAACTTGTCAAGAATGTATAACTTGCTGTTGAAATGGAATACACAAGATGAAACAGTTAAATCAGCTATGATTAAGTGGGCACAGGACATTGGTCATAACATTATGTTTGCTGACTGGGAACAGTTGTGGACCACCGGTATAAAATTTACGGCATGTAATGCCTTAAAGGAAAATATTATTGTCAGAGCTGCTTCCAGATCCCAGCTCACAGAGGACCACGCTAGCCGGCAACTCTGTATAAAAGTCTTTATTGAGTTACAGTTTCCATTTTCAAGCCGCAGCGTGCAGCTCTACGTCTTAGAAGCTAGACCGGCGAAGCTCCGTCTGAGTCTCCGCCTCCTGTACACCAACTTAATACCCTAGCCTTACTCCACCTCTTCCGCCTTTCCTTCCTTCTCTGGGTCCCTCTGCCCCCCGTGGTCTCTTCCTTCCTGGACTCTTCTGACGCTGACCCCCCGGACCCTTCTCCCTCCTTGCGGCGAGCTTTAGGACCTGGCTCCCTATCCGGGCTGCTTACTGTGCCGCCTTCCGGTGCATTTGAACTTGGCGCGCGCGCCCAACCTTCCACCTTCCTCTTGACCGTTTCCTCGCTCCCCGATGGAGGTGTGGCCAATCCTGACTCATGCCCTCCCTCCTGCGGCGAGCTGCCGGATCCCGATACCTGGGACCCTTCCTCCCTACTGCGCTCTGTTGGGGAAGCTGGCCCCGATTTCCAACTGCTGCTCTCTGAGCCCCCTCTGGTCCCTTCTTCCTGGGGTGTCCCCCTAGGCCCCCCCTTGCTCTGACCACTGGCGCTCCTTTCTGAGAATCTTCCGATTCACTGGAAAGACTCGGAGATCTCGGGTCGTTGTCATCGCTCATATTTCCTTCGGATTCCTCCCCCTCGCTCTCTGTTTCCTCCCTTTCCTGTGCCTCTGCTCCTGAACCCCTGACAATTATGAAAATGATCTATAGGTGGTACATTACCCCAGTCAAGCTTGCAAAAATTTACCACTTGTCTGATAATAAATGTTGGAAATGTAAAGAAACTGAAGTTACTTTTTTCACCTTTGGTGGACATGCCCAAAGATTAAGGCTTTCTGGGAAATGATATATAATGAAATGAAAAAGGTATTTAAATATACCTTCCTTAAGAAACCAGAGGACTTTCTCCTGGGCATGGTCGGCCAATTGGTGCCGAAGAAAGACAGAACATTCTTTATGTATGCTACAACAGCAGCAAGAATACTCATCGCAAAGTATTGGAAGACACAAGATCTACCCACCTTGGAAGAGTGGCAGATGAAGGTGATAGACTATATGGGATTGGCAGAAATGACTGGCAGAATCCGAGACCAGGGAGAAGAGACGGCGGAAGAAGATTGGAAGAAATTTAAGAACTATCTTAATAAACATTGTAAAATTAATGAGTGTTAAAATGATGCGGCTTTAGAAAGTAAGTGGATTACAGCTGTAAAGATTAAGTTAAAAAAAAGAAAGGTTAACAATTAGATAAAATTAAGGGTGAGGATTTGCTGAACTAAATATTTGAAATTGGAATGCAGAAAGGGGAGGTATGAGGAGGTCGGTGAAGTAAGTTTTAAGAAAATAAGGATTTGAAATTATACTTGTTTTTTCTTGTTTGTGTTTGTTTGTATTGTTGTGTTTGATTATATAATTTGTGAAACTTTAATAAATAAATAAATAATAAATAATAAATAATAAATATCTTTTAAAAAAAGAAAAAAAGGGGCCCATATATTGCATTGTGGCGACCACAACGTAGGTTCAAGGTGCCATTAGGCAATTATAGCTTAAATATCTGAGTTTCTGTCCCTGCTCAGAGGCATTTGTTTTCTTCGTAGGCTTTTGTGAGAAGGTTTTTGGAGGCCTAGACACCCCCTTGAACCTGCACCTTTCTGTAATGCTGTCAAGATTTACAGACCTGCCAGAGTGCTTTATCCAAAGATCCATCACGGAGAAATGAGCAATGAATAATCTGAAAGGTCTTTTGGCACCAGCTAGCATCCTGTTTTTAGATACCGCAAGTCCGATTTCAGGTTACATATTGAAATGGCAGAGAAGAGGTCGCAAGGAGCAAACAATAATCTCGCAGAACAAACACAAATAAAAAGCGTCTGCTTTGAGCCGGGAGATCTGGGAAGTCTACGTCCCAATTTGTCGCATTGAAAATGTCAGCTTCTCCATTCCTGTGTGACACGCTAATCTTTTCTCTCAGCCTGTCATTCTGGGAGGTAGGGGAAATCTGTCAGTTCTAGAGCATGGACCAATGGTTTGACTTGGTGTGAATCAATTTCTGATGTTCTTCTGCTAAGCAGTTTCCTGTGCTCAAAAGCTTCACAATCCTTGAATAAGAGGAAGGGGTCTTCTTATGGATCCGGAATTGGTTAATTAATAATAATAATAATAATAATAATAATAATAATTTATTACAGTGGTACCTCGGGTTAAGTACTTAATTCGTTCCGGAGGTCCGTTCTTAACCTGAAACTGTTCTTAACCTGAAGCACCACTTTAGCTAATGGGGCCTCCTGCTGCCGCCACACCGCCGGAGCACGATTTCTGTTCTCATCCTGAAGCAAAGTTCTTAACCCGAGGTACTATTTCTGGGTTTAGCGGAGTCTGTAACCTGAAGCATATGTAACCTGAAGTGTAGGTAACCCGAGGTACCACTGTGTTTATACCCTGTCCATCTGGCTGGGTTTCCCCAGCCACTCTGGGCG
Organism: Podarcis vaucheri; assembly: GCF_965113315.1. Lineage (NCBI taxonomy): Eukaryota > Metazoa > Chordata > Lepidosauria > Squamata > Lacertidae > Podarcis > Podarcis vaucheri. The sequence continues at coordinate 6,670,983 of NC_138759.1, forward strand.
GCTTCCAACAAAATATTAAAATACAGTCAAACATCAAACATTAAAAGCTTCCCTAAATAGGGCTGCCTTTAGATGTCTTCTAAAAGTCTGGTAGTTGTTTTTCTCTTTGACATCTGGTGGGAGGGCGTTCCACAGGGAGGGTGCCACTACTGAGAAGGCCCTCTGCCTGGTTCCCTGTAGCCTCACTTCTTGCAATGAGGGAACCGCCAGAAGGCCCTCGGTGCTGGACCTCAGTGTCCGGGTAGAACGATGGGGATGGAGACACTCCTTCAGGTATACTGGACCAAGGCCGTTAGCAGAGAGTAGGAAAAAACCAGATAGTTCTCCAAATGGAGGGATGCAGAAGGTGGAGATTCCCTAAGGATCAGTATTGGGACCTGTACTTCATAGCTCTTTCACAAAGTATCTAGAGTCTGAGTCAAGGAGTGAGATAGCCAAGTTTGCTGATGCTACTAAATGGTCCAGGGTCATTAAAACAAAAGGATGGCAAAGAGGTTCAAAAGGAACTCTCATAGAATCATAGAATCATAGAGTTGGAAGAGACCACAAGGGCCATCAAGTCCAACCCCCTGCCAAATAGGAAACACCATCAGAGCACTCCTGACATATGGTTGTCAAGCCTCTGCTTAAAGACCTCCAAAGTAGGAGACTCCACCACACTCCTTGGCAGCAAATTCCACTGTCAAACAGCTCTTACTGTCAGGAAGTTCTTCCTAATGTTTAGGTGGAATCTTCTTTCTTGTAGTTTGGATCCATTGCTCCGTGTCCGCTTCTCTGGAGCAGCAGAAAACCACCTTTCTCCCTCCTCTATGTGACATCCTTTTATATATTTGAACATGGCTATCATATCACCCCTTAACCTCCTCTTCTCCAGGCTAAACATGCCCAGCTCCCTTAGCCGTTCCTCATAAGGCATTGTTTCCAGGCCTTTGACCATTTTGGTTGCCCTCCTCTGGACACGTTCCAGTTTGTCAGTGTCCTTCTTGAATTGTGGTGCCCAGAACTGGACACAGTACTCCAGGTGAGGTCTGACCAGAGCAGAATACAGTGGCACTATTACTTCCCTCTCCAAATTGAGTGGATTGGCAGGGAAGTGCCGAATGCGAGTCAATGTAAATGGGTCTGTAGGGATAGAGGTTGGAGCAAGCTGCTCCGGAAGGTAGGACCCGAATCAACGGCCTCAAGTTACAAGAAAGGAGATTCCGATGAAACACCAGGACAAACCTTCTGATGGTAAGAGCTGTTTGACTGTGGGACGGAAGGCTATGGGTTCTCCTTCCTTGGAGATGTTTAAGCAGAGTTTAGATGGCCACCTGTCATGGATGCTTTAGTTGAGATTCCTACATTGAAGGGGGTTGGACTAGATGACCCATGGGGTCCCTTCCAGCTCTGTGGTTCTATGCTTTTGGGCTTCCCTGAAGAGGCATCTGTGTGCTGGGCCCGGGGGTAACCCATGAAACGCTGTCCAGGTCTGGTCCTGAATTCAAGGATTTCGCGAGGAGTCAGTCCGACAGGGTCAAGGCAGGACACGAGGCAGGAAACCAGGCAAGGACAGGTACAGGATCTCAGGCAGGATCTGGCATACAGCAATGTTGCTCCCGCAACCTGGGGCGGGGTCTAGCAGCCTTTTCTCTCTGTCAGGGTAATGGCCAGTCCTGATCCTCAGCGACTCACCTCCCTGTCTCGCCCGAAGGCAAGCACTCCTCCTGCGACTACTCAGGTCTCTCCTTCTCTCAGACCTGAGTCTCTGCAGCTCGGGAGACGTCGGTGGGTTACTAGACCCAGAGGCCGCCTCAGCCTCTCCTGACCCAGCTGGTAGTGGAACAGTTGCAAGTGATGGCCCAGCTGGAGGCAACGAGGTCATCCCTGCATCTGGAGCCAGGGCAGAATCAGGCCCCTGACTCGGCCCAGCTGGTGCTTGTCGGAGGGGCACCTGTGCAGACTGGGACTCTTCAGGATCAGGCCCCAGACTTGGTTCAGGTGATGCCTGAGGCAAAGGATCCGGTGCAGACCGAGACTCCTCTGGTTCCGAGTCCCAGGCCATCACAAACTGGTTGGCCACCACGAAAGCAGGAAACCACCTCAGATGGCCCCTTTGCCAGATCTAGCAGGGCTTTGCTTACCTTCTCAGTGGGATGTTGTCTTTTCGGCATGGACGGAAAACGTTTATGTTTCTTCGGGTTGTGGACAGCATTTTAATGTGGTGATTTTATCCTGTTTTTCTCCTCTGCGACATCTACTCTCCGTCAGGGGGGAAAAAACCCCCAAATGCATCAGAAAGGCTGTTTGGTTAGAAAAAGAAACTAGCAAATTATTTCATCAGGAAGTGAGGACTTTCTTATTCCAACAGACTGATTGCTTTTGATTTTGGGGCTGGGGCTGTGTTGTTTTTATTGTTAATTAGGTGTGTGTTGTGGGTTAAACCACAGAGCCTAGGACTTGCCGATTAGAAGGTTGGCAGTTCGAATACCCGCGATGGGGTGAGTTCCCATTGCTCGGTCCCTGCTCCTGCCAACCTAGCAGTTTGAAAGCACACCAAAAAGTGCAAGTAGATAAATAGGTACCACTCCGGCGGGAAGGTAAACGGTGTTTCCATGTGCTGCTCTGGTTCGCCAGAAGCAGCTAAGTCATGCTGGCCACATGACCCGGAAGCTGTACGCCGGCTCCCTCGGCCAATAAAGCGAGATGAGCACCACAACCCCAGAGTCGGCCACGACTGGACCTAATGGTCAGGGGTCCCTTTACCTTCACCTTTTAATAGAACTTACAGTTTTTAGTTCTATTGATGTTTCACTGTTTTTGATTGATTAAAAAACCACCAAGTTTCTAACTCTTCTCATTTTATCTGTAAGCCGCCTGGAGTCCTTGCCAGGAAAAAATGGCAGAATATAAATAAAGACATGAAGAAGAAATCTAGTTTCAAGGTCCTGCAAACTGCACATTAGCTGTGAGCAGGAACACACAAGTCTTTCCGTTACACCCAATGGTACAAAGGGACTTTGCCCTCTTCTCGCCCCTCTGCCCCCCCCTGCTCCCGAGGGTCCATCAGTCCTCAGAAGCAGATTTCAGGGTGCACACACGGGGGTGGATGGGTGGGGGCTGCGTAGAAGAGGAGACAGGAAGAGGGGCAGTTTTACTGTGCAGGCAAAAGGCTTTGGTGGAAGCTGTTACGGAAAAATCTAGGTGCGAGGCTGCTCAGTCACCCAGCTCTTTGGGCAGAGCCCGCGGGTGCCTGCGGAGTAAAGGAAGGTGTCCAGCCACCAAATAGCTGTAGACCAAAGTTTATTGTGCAACAGGTTCAAAGAGGAATTTTGCACCCTGAGGATGGGGTGACAAGGACTTTTAAAACTTCCCCACCATATCGCAGAATACAGTTTGTATTGCTACATCATTGCTTCATCATTGCTACATCAATGACATGGCACAAAACGGGAGGGGTAGACAGGGATTACACTAGTTTAACCTTGGCAAACATGTCCAGATAATAATAATAATAATAATTATTATTATTATTATTATTATTATTATTATTATTATTATTATTTATACCCCACCCATCTGGCTGAGTTTCCCCAGCCACTCTGGGCGGCTCCCAATCAAATGTTAAAAACAATACAGCATTAAATATTAAAAACTTCCCTGAACAGGGCTGCTTTCAGATGTCTTTTAAAGATAGGATAGCTGCTTATTTCCTTCACATGTGAAGGGAGGGCGTTCCACAGGGCAGGCGCCACTACCGAGAAGGCCCTCTGTCTGGTTCCCTGTAACCTCAATTCTCGCAGTGAGGGAACCGCCAGAAGGCCCTCGGAGTTGGATCTCAGTGTCCGGGCTGAACGATGGAACATATGAATTAGCATATGCAAATCCTATGCTAATTGTGCCCTTGTCTTTCCCCACCTCCAATCTATGGGTGATTTGTAAGTGGCTTCCCTGTGGAGTGTAGCCAGTCTTTAGCCTAGGGATCAGAAAGTTTTATCTTGCCTGGGCTGGATCGGACCCGTGGAGATCCCTCTGTGGGCAGGATCATTTGTGCCCACGATTTCCGGTGTCTGTGTCTGTGCAGACGCAATTTCCAGCGCCGCGGAAGCGGGTCCCTGCGCCAAGCTGTGCCTCTTTAATGCAGTGCACGAGCGGGCGACTCGGTTCGGGGGCGGCTTGTGGGCCGGTCAAACGACCTCCACGGGCTGCTTCTGGTCCATGGGCCTTAGGTTGCTGACCCCTGCTTTAGCCCAAAAGCTGGGGAAACTATGGTTAAATAAATAACCACTAAAATATTCCAATAAAAGGGATGCGGGTGGCGCTGTGGGTTAAACCACAGAGTCTAGGGCTTGCCGATCAGAAGGTCAGTGGTTCGAATCCCTGTGATGGGGTGAGCTCCCATTGCTCAGTCCCTGCTCCTGCCAACCTAGCAGTTCGAAAGCACATCAAAGTGCAAGTAAACAAATAGGTACCACTCTGGCGAGAAGGTAAACGGTGTTTCTGTTCACCAGCTGCTCTGGTTCACCAGAAGTGGCTCAGTCATGCTGGCCACATGACCCGGAAGCTGTACGCTGGCTCCCTCGGCCAGTAAAGCGAGATGAGCGCCGCAACCCCAGAGTCGGCCATGACTGGACCTAATGGTCAGGGGTCCTTTTACCTTACTACAATCTTCCAATACAGTCATACCTCGGGTTACAGACGCTTCAGGTTGTGCGTTTTCGGGTTACGGACATGCCGAAACCCAGAAGTACCGGAACGGATTACTTCTGGGTTTCGGCGCTCGTGCATGCGTAGAACTGCCAAATCGCGCTTTGCGCATGCAGAAGACCAAATGTGGAAGACCAAAGACAGACGTGGAGCTGTGGGTTGTGGACGCTGGAGGTTGCGAATGTGCCTCCTGCACGGATCATGTTCGCAACCCGAACATCCACTGTATTTGTTAATTGCTGAAGCTAGACATTTCGAATGGGGAGGGAAAATAGTTCATTTACGCAGTCCTCATTTCTCATTGTGCATTATGCATACTGTTCAAGCTCCTTTGAGTCAGAGGAGGGAAGATTGAGAGAAGGCAAGAGAGAGAGAGAGAGAGAGAGAGAGAGAGAGAGAGGGAGAAAGGGTATGTAGGCTTTTAAGTCATTTGGGTAATTTAGAAAATGTTATACTTAATCTTTTGTAAAAAGTACAGGCCTCTGGTTCTCTTAGCGACACTCCTGCTGTTTCTCTCTCCACCCCCTGTAAGGAAAAAAGAACAAGCTGCTGTTTCAGGAGGTTTCTAAAGCAAACACCCACATATCGTACTCAGGACTAAAAGTGTGTGGGACCCTCAAAGACCCTTTGCTTTCAATAACACTTGCACAAGTTGTTTTTTTGGGGGGCAGGGGCGGGTAAGAGGGTGAAAATCCTGCTTCATTTCCAGTTCATGCACTGTAAGTTGCTGCTGAAATAATGCATTTTTTAAAACACCACAAACTGGTGTTATAAGAAAAATACTGCTTCCTTTTCCTTATGGGGTATCTAAGAGCCCGTATAGAGTCCTTATGTAGGTTCTCTGTCGGTAGGAGAAAATAACAGAGGCCAACCAGAGAATATTGAGGAGCAAAGCAGCTAGTAAGCCTGATCTTTATTAAACTGTTGCAACCGCCCATGTGTGGCTTCCCACATATTAATAATAATAATTTTTTTTAAAAAAACTTCCCTATACAGGGCTGCCTTCAGATGGCTCTGGAGTCGGATAACTCCATACTCTCCAGCATTTCTCTGATGAAAATAGGAATGTCCCAAGGAAAGCGGGACATTCTGGGATCAAATCAGAAACGGTAAAGCCAGGACTGTCCCTGGAAAATAGGGACATTTGGAGGGTCTGGGAGTTCCATAGGTTTGATGATGCAAAGCATGGAGATAGACTTTCTTCTCTCTCTCTTAAATCTTCCCACATTTGGCTTCATTTGGAGGTCTGCAAATTCTAGTGATGTGAGAGAGGGAGAAAAGCTAACCAAGCTATAGCTTATCGGCCCCCATCTCTTGGGCCCCCCCAAAAAATGTAAAGGAAAAAACAACAACTGGATGTACATTTCCAAAATCTAAGATAAAAAACAAATAAATTAAAACCTACTGTCAGGGAACTGACATCGGAGCAGAGGGGAGAGGCTAGGCTCCCAGATTCTGCAGGAGAGGGAATGAGTAAGGGAAGAGAAAGAACGTCCTCTGGGGAAAGAAGTCCAGGTGACACCAGGAAGAAGGGAGAGGCAGAGAGCATCTCGGAGGTGAGGCTCCGAGACTCTTCCAGTGAAGTCAGTGAGGAGGGTGGAGGACCACCACTCGGCACGCCCACTCTGCGCAGAAGGCTTCCGCGCAGAGAGGCGAGGCGAAGGTTGTCCGTTAAGGAATTCTTATGCTGGAGGAAATTTAGGAGACACCCACTGACGGATTCTGCCAGCGATTGAGCAGCAGCGCATAAGGGCTGCTCAGCCGGGGAAAGACGCAACCACCCCAAGCAGTTGGGAACGGCTGGAGGTTTACACACAAGCAACCCCAATTCCCATGATACCTCCATACAGCAACAGTGTTTGGTGTTGTGTGGGCTCCTATGATGTAAGTCATGGGCCCCGCCTGCTAGCCTGCTCCCTCAAATATCACTGGTTTGCTCATTTCTATATATAGGATGCCTACATTCTGCATGGACTGGTTGCAGGCCAACATGTACAAATGACTTGAGATACCTATCAGGTCCATAAATTACCATCTAGCATATATTTAACACAAAACACAGCGGTGAAAAGGTCCTGAATGCTGCAACCTTTCCTTGAGGGGGAGTCATTCCATCCCTTTGATCACTGGGGTGGCCGTTTTCTGAACCAGGGTGACACTGTGGTCTAAACCAGTGTTCCCCAACCTTGGGCCTCCAGCTGTTTTTGGACTAGAATTCCCATCATCCTTGACCACTGGTCTTGCTAGCGAGGGATGATGGGAGTTGTAGTCCAAAAACAGGTGGAGGCCCAAGGTTGGGGAACACTGGCTAAACCACTGAGCCTCTTGGACTTGCCGATCAGAAGGTTGGGGGCTTGAGTCGCCTTGATGGGGTGAGCTCCCATTGCTTGGTCCCTGCTCCTGCCAACCTAGCAGTTCCAAAGCACGCCAGTGCATGTAGATAAATAGGTACCACTGTGGTGGGAAGGTAAACAGCGTTTCTGTGTGCTCTGGCACTTGCCACAGTCCTCTGTGCGCCAGTAGCAGTTTAGTCCTGCTGGCCACATGACCCGGAAAGCTGTCTGTGAACAAACGCAGGCTCCCTTGGCCTGAAAGCGAGATGAGCGCTGTAACCCCATGCAGTGGTACCTCGGGTTACAGAAGCTTCGGGTTACGCATTTTCAGGTGATGGACGTGCCAAAACCCGGAAGTACCGGAATGGGTTACTTCCGGGTTTTGGTGCTTGCGCATGCGCAGGAATGCTGAATCGCACTTTACGCATGCGCAGAAATTTTGAATTTTGAAATACTTTATTGTCACTTGTACAACTTGTATACGGTGAGATTACGCGAGCACCCCCACTCAGCTCTCTTAGTCTTAATTCCCCTCGTTTACTGACGCACACCCACCAAACCCAAAAGTCAGTTGCCCTGTTGTTATCTTTTCATTCAGCAGCCTAACAGCCCAAGGATGGAAGCTGTTCTTTACCCTGTTGGTGCAACGAATCAGGTTTCTATATCTTCTGCCCGAGGGCAGGAGATCAAGAAAGTGCTGGCCAGGGTGTGAATCATCCCTGAGAATTTCCCCCACTCTCCTGAGGCAACGATCTTCTGCTATTTCATCCAGCCCATAATATCTTGTGCTGTGTTCACCACCCTCTGTAGGCGCTTCCTATCTGTTGATGTCAAACCAGCGTCCCACACCATGATGCAGTATGAAAGGACACTTTCTATTGCGGACCGGTAGAAGGAGACAATCAAATGTTGATTGACAATGTTCTTTCGCAATACTCTGAGGAGATGGAGTCTCTGTTGGGCTTTCTTAGCCACCTGGGTTGTATTTATTTTCCATGTAAGGTCGTCACTGAGATAAACTCCTAGGAATCGTGTCACACATGTGTGCAGACGTGGCACTGCGGGTTGCGAACGTGCTTCCCGCACGGATCACGTTCGTGACCCGAGGTTCCACTGTACAGTGGTGCCTCGGGTTAAGTACTTAATTCGTTCCGGAGGTCCATTCTTAACCTGAAACTGTTCTTAACCTGAAGCACCACTTTAGCTAATGGGGCCTCCTGCTGCTGCTGCGCCGCCGGAGCATGATTTCTGTTCTCATCCTGAAGCAAAGTTCTTAACCCGAGGTAAAATTTCTGGGTTAGCGGAGTCTGTAACCTGAAGCGTATGTAACCCGAGGGACCACTGTACTCGCCTTTGACTGGACTTAACCGTCCAGGGGCCCTTAACCTTACAGCTTTCTGAACCTTTTTCCAACTCTGCAATACCCTTTTTGGATTGTGCACAGGACTCCAAATGCGGTCGCACTGTAGGTTTGTGCAATGGCATTATAATATTGTCCGTTTCATTTCCAGTTCCTTTACTCATGATCCCTAGAAAGGGATTTGCCTTTTTCCACGGCTGCCACTCACAGGGCTGACCCTCGTTTGTCCTCTGCCATGGATGGCTCAGTTAGTCCTACTCGCTATATAAGTTTCCCCTCTTGTAAAATTCCCTTGCAGCTTTTAGCCCAAGGTGCCTTCCCTCGCAAGGAACAAGCAAACAAATTTGCAAGCTGTTAAGAGTTTGCCTCTGTTTAGCCCAACTTGCCTCTCTTTGAGCGTCTGCAGAAGCCGGAGGCTCAAATGGACCCCATCTTTTATTTATACAAATCCTTTGTTCTTAAAGATGTATGAATTACTTCAGTTTGCTAAGCTGCTGTTATTGCTTTGAGAAAAAGCCCGTTAATACGCTGTCTTTTCCATCTCCCCTTTCCACCTCCTCCCCTTTCTTCTGAGTTCTGCAATATGAATGCTGGAGGAAGCCTGCCCATAAATTTCAATTTGTCATGTCATGTCATATATATATATATATATGCGCTTGCTATATGGAAGTGGATTTTGGAAGTTTAAAATTAGGGTGCCCTTTAAGGGATCATAGAACCGTAGTGCTGGGAGGGACTCCAAGGGTCATCTAGTCCAACCCCCTGCAATGCAGGAATCTCAGCTAAAGCATCTATGACAGATGGCCTTCCAACCTCTGCTTAAAAACCTCCAAGGAAGGAGAGCCCAAAATTTCCTGTGAGAGGCGGTTCCACTGTCAAACAGCTCTTACTGTCAGAAAGTTATTCCTGGTGTTTAGTAAGAATCTCCTTTCTTGCAACTTGTTTTTTTTAATTTTTATTAAATGATATTTATTAAGGTTTCAAAGAAAAGAATTACATGAATTAAAAAAAGGAAAAAAGACAAAAATAAAAATAAAAGAAAAAATACAAAATACAGAAAAAGATAAAAAACACTTAAAAAAAATACATCAATCTTTCCATACCTTACATTCATTTCCTTGTTTCCCTGACCTCCTCACACCTCCCATTTTGTATTCCAATTCAGTTAGTTAATTCAGCAATTCTTTCCCTCTTTGTTTTTATCTTAATCCTTTAACATAATATATTATAACTTTGGATTCTCACCTGTTAACAATCCATTTTTACATACACCTTTATAACATTGCTGCTTAAACCACTTAACTTCATTCTGACATCATTCTAACATTCATTAATTTTGCAATATTTCTGTAAATAGTCTTTAAATTTCTTCCAGTCTTCTTCCACGACTCTTCTCCCTGGTCTCGGATTCTGCCAGTCATTTCCGCCAATTCCATGTAGTCCATCACCTTCATCTCCTTTCTTGCAACTTGAAGCCATGGGTTCGAGTCCTCCCCTCCAGAGCAGGAGAAAACAAGCATGCTCCCTCCTCCATGGGACAGCCCTTGAGATAGTTCGCTAGCAGAAGGGGAATCCGGCAACAACAACAACTTCTTCTTCTTCTTCTTCTTCTTCTTCTTCTTCTTCTTCTTCTTCTTCTTCTCATTTCTATACCACTTTTTCTCCTTTTCCATGATCCTCTTTCTGCAAGCAGGTAGAGTTATTGTTGTGTTCAGAGGCTTCTCATAGGCATCTGTGAGAAAAGGATGCACGGGACTTTGGTCTGACCCTGCAGGCTGGCTCTTACGTTCAGAGGTAAAATAAAATAAAAAAATTCCTTCCAGTAGCACCTTAAAGACCAACTAAGTTAGTTCTTGGTATGAGCTTTCGTGTGCATGCACACTTCTTCAGATACACTGAAACAGAAAAGGAGAAAAGGCAGCTGCTGAATTGCAACTCATTACCAAACTTAAAACCATGGAGAGACCTGGTCTGAACAAAGACATTGGATTCTTATCTCATTATACATGACTAAGCCATTTCTCACCTTCTCACCCCTTGCCTTTTCCTGTAAGACCTATTGCAGTCGTTAAGAGTCGTCAACAGGCTCATCTCAGCTATCTGCCAATCTCCCATTCCCACCACCCTTCTGAGTAATACCCCTCCCCGCCTTCTCATTATATAGAAGGGTCTGGCAACTTCTGTTTCAGTGTATCTGAAGAAGTGTGCATGCACACGAAAGCTCATACCAAGAACTAACTTAGTTGGTCTTTAAGGTGCTACTGGAAGGAATTTTTTTATTTTATTTTGACTATGGAAGACCAACACGGCTACCTATCTGTTCAGAGGTAAATTACTTAGGTATCTGGTGAAACGTAGTGTGTTTCAGATGGCAGCCTTAGTGCGATCCGTTTCCAGTTCTGGCAGGAAGAGATATGTAAAGATCAGGCACCGACTCGCTCAGAACAAACCAAAATCAGGAACTGTGCACTGGATTTGAGCGGAAAGATGTCAAAAGAGAGAGAAAGAAAGAGCAGGGCTCCAGTACTTCTGTGTAGAAAAGCAAATTTCAACAGGTGCTGTTTGTGATGCAAGCTGCACCTACTGAAACGCCCTCTCCTGCACAGGTGGGATCTATAGTTCAAAACATTGGAGGGCACTAGGTTGCAGAAGTCTGTCATGTTTCTTGGTTCTGACTCCCTTGCTTTGGCTGGCTGGAGAGATGTGCTCCATTACAGAGGAGACACGTGGACTTCTGCATTTGTACGCAGAGCAAAGCCAGATCGGGAGGAACATGCTATTCTAACCAGAAGCTGCTGTTTGGAGAGTCAGAAGGATGGCTCTTTGTAGTGTGACTTCAAACCCAGGTGCAAAGCTTTCGGATCGACTCTCCTTGAGATCCTGAACCGAAGTGAGTGATGCATTTGGTCAGGAATGCAAGAATCAGACCGTAGGTGGATTTAGTCCAGCAATGCGCCTAGCAAACCCACAAATGGGGAAGGGAAGCTACAGTCCTCTCCTTTGTGGTTGTCCCACAAGCAACTAGCATCTGGAGATCTGCATCCTCCAGACAACTGCTTTCTTGAGGATTCATCCTGGTTTGCTTGCACTAAGTTCACAGGGAGGTTAGGCTCATGTCAGGGGAACACCATATGTTTAAAGCACCTTTGGTGCTGTGGTCTAAACCACTGAGCCTCTTGGGCTTGCTGATCAGAAGGTTGGCGGTTTGAATCCCCGTGATGGGGTGAGCTCCCGTTGCTCTGTCTCAGCTCCTGCCAACCTAGCAGTTTGAAAGCACACCAGCGCAAGTAGATAAATAGGTACTACTGTGGCAGGAAGGTAAATGGTGTTTCTGTGTGCTCTGGTTTCCGTTACGGTGTCCCGTTGTGCCAGAAGCGGTTAAGTGTTGTTGGCCACATGACCTGGAAAGCTGTCTGTGGACAAACGCCGGCTCTCTCGGCCTGAAAGCGGAGATGAGTGCCGCAACCCCATAGTTGCCTTTGACTGGACATAACTGTCCAGGGGTCCTTTACCTTTACCTAAAGCGCCTTTATACCACTTTAACAGTCATGGTTCCCCCCAAAGAATGCTGGGATGTCTACCCACTCACAGAAGTACGGTTGAAAGCAGCCTTAACAAACTACAATTCCCAGGATTCTCTGGGGGATAAGTCATGTGTGCTAAACATGTGTTCATTCTACATGTTCCTGAGGATATTCAAGCCCAGTTCGTTGCAATGCAGGAAATTGCAGTTGTCCTATACGGGGATCAAACCTGCAACCTTGGCGTTATCAGCTCCACGCTCTAGCCAACTGAGCTATCCAGATGTTTAACTGGTAATCAGTCACAGCCAGTCCATCGTTTGAAAAATAAGACTTTAGAGCCGCCTCAATCTCAAATGGCAACTAGATATTTTGTTTTGTTGACTGTAACCTTGGTTTAAGGAGCCATCTGGTGCCCAGCTTATATATCTGAGTTTCCAACACTGCTTGTTTAACCATCTCCCATCGAAAACTGGGGGGCTGAAATCTGATTAACTGTAGCCAGATTTGGCTCCCTATATATGAACTCGCTTTCTAAAGAGATGGGACTTGTTGCAACCGCTTCATTCCTCTGATCATATGGAGACAAATGCTGGAGTCGGCTGTGCGCACATTAGATGAGATTTATGTCGAACCGTCTTGGGGCGGCTGCTGATCGATGGAAAGCACAGAAATGGCTTTATTGCGACCTGAGAAGCTACTTTTTCTTGAGCTTGAGCATATTTGTGCGGTTATAGGTCTTGACAGTCAAAGTGCTTGCGCTTATCGCGACATTTTGTAAGTGCTCCTTTGCTTCGGCTGCGAGTGGCCCCCTGAGAAAAGTTTGGTGTGCGCGAATAAAAATATAGAGAGGAAAAACATCTGGGTCACGCCAACCCAGCACAAACAACAAAAGTGTCTTGCAGCTCCTTAAAGACTAAAAACTAGTTTATTGTGGTAGAACCTGTGTGTCAACCAGATCCCACTTCACAGGAAGCGTGAAACTGTGTCTTCCCTTGGCAGACATATTTGTACATTGGCTTGGGAGTAGATGGGAGGGGAAAGTGGTAATCTCTCCAAGATGAAAGGCCATAAGATTATAAGAAGAGATTGCTGGATCAGGCCCATGTGTGGTCCAGCATCTTGTTCTAACAGTGGCCTGAGGGACGGGTGGCGCTGGGGTCTAAACCACTGAGCCTCTTGGGCTTGCCGATCAGAAGGTTGGCAGTTCGAATCCCTGTGATGGGGTGAGCTCCCGTTGCTCTGTCCCAGCTCCTGCCAACTTAGCAGTTCGAAAGCACACCAGTGCTAGAAGATAAATAGGTACCCCTGTGGCGGGAATGTAAACGGCATTTCCGTGCGCTCTGGTTTCCGTCACGGTGTCCCGTTGCGCCAGAAGCAGTTTAGTCATGCTGGCCACATGACCCGGAAAGCTGTCTGTGGACAAATGCTGGCTCCTTTGACCTGAAAGTGAGATAAGCTCCGCAACCCCATACAGTGGTACCTCGGGTTACAGATCCTTCAGGTTACAGACTCTGCTAACCCAGAAATAGTACCTTGGGTTAAGAACTTTGCTCCAGGATGAGAACAGAAATTGCTTGGCAGCAGCGGGAGGCCCCATTAGCTAAAGTGGTAATTCAGGTTAAGAACAGTTTCAGGTTAAGAACGGACCTCCAGAACGAATTAAGTTCTTAACCCGAGTTACCACTGTAGTCACCTTTGACATAAGAAGAAGAAGAGTTTGGATTTGATATCCCACTTTTTCACTACCCTAAGGAGTCTCAAAGCGGCTAGCATTCTCCTTTCCCTTCCTCCCCCACAAGAAACACTCTGTGAGGTGAGTGAGGCTGAGAGACTTCAGAAGAGTGTGACTAGCCCAAGGTCACCCAGCCATAGCTGTCAACCTTCCCTTTTTTTGCGGGAAATCCCCTTATTCCAGTGCCATTTCCCGCTGCTTCCGACTGCTATCCCGGATTGTTAGATATCCCATAGACTGTCCCTGGGACAGGTGAGGCTGCTGATTCCTTATTTTCAAATCTGAAAGTTGACAGCTATGCACCCAGCAGCTGCATGTGGAGGAGCGGGGAAGCGAACCCGGTTCACCAGATTACGAGTCCACTGCTCTTAACCACTACACCACACTGGCTCTGTACCTTCACCCTTACCTTCTAACAGAGGCCAACCAGTTGCCTGTGGGAATCTCACAAGCAAGATCCAACCACAAGAACCCTCTCCCTTCCTGTGGTTGCTGGCAACTAGTATTTAGAAACATTACTGCCTCTACAGCAGGGGTCTGCAACCTTTAAGACAAAAAGAGCCACTTGGACCCGTTTCTGAAGAAAAAACAACAACTGGGAGCCGCAAAACCATTGCGACATTTAAAACAAATATATCTCCGGAGCCATGATCTGACAGCGGGTGGGAAGGTGACGTCGGGACGGTGCGTGACTAACGCACGCACCGTCCCCATGCGACGTCACAGCCAGTACAGTGAGGAGACAATGCGCCTCCTCCCCTCGCTAGTATCCGCCCCGGAGCCACAGCAAAGATGTAAAAGAGCCACGTGCGGCTCCGGAGCCGCAGGTTGCAGACCCCTGCTCTACAGCGTTAAAAATTAGCCAGGCGCGTTTTTCGTTCTGCCACCTATTTCTCCAAGAAGTCCATGGTTCACCCTCTTCCTCCATTGATCCCTACAATGACCTTGCCAGGTAGATTGTGAGGCAGGGACTGACTCCAAGCTCACCCGGTGAGCTTCATGGCTGAGTGGGGATTTGAACCCTGGTCTCCCGGGTTCCAGTCTGATACTCTAACCACTCCACCACACTGCTGGTGTGCAGCACTAGTGGGGAGAGTGCTGTTGTACTTGGGTTTAACATCTGGGCTTCCGTTGTTGCAGACGGGCCGCTGCCTTGATCCTGTTTTGGAGTCTCGCCTTCAACAATCAATAATAAGTGCATTTTCTGTGTTTCCGTCCTGCATTTACGGAGCTCATCATCAGAACTGGTTGGAGACCTTGATACTTTGAGATGCATGTGTTAAGGTCTTTTATTCTTCTGTTTTTAGAAGCAGGCATTTAACCTCTGAGTTGACCTTCGTTTCCTTTTTCTTCCTCTTGAGATAATGCTGCTGATTTCATTTAGATTTCACCATCTCCTCCCCCTTTTGTGTTTAATGCTGTTCTGTGCTTTGATAACTCATTTGAGTTGGAGATCCGATTATAAATCCCCAGAGAAATAAATAACTGTACACTGACGGGGCTTATAAAAGCGCTACTAATAACTTAGATCCCCAAACTTTTGCTTGGGTTTACTGCTGTGCCTCTTGATTTTCCCCCAAGCCTCTGAGCATGTGCTGTGTGCTATTCCTCTGCCCAGGACCCTCCAGTGGGCTATGTTCCTTGTAGAGGAAGCGGGGCAGGTTGCCTGCGGTCAGACGGATCAGCTTCAGATAAGCCGGAAGCCTCAGAAAATCTCCTTTTGCAAACAAATCCCCATTCCACTCCCTCTGCCTACATGGGAGTGTGTGGCTTCAATCTCTCCGGAAACATATTTTGAGCCTTGAGATTCCTTCATAGGCGCCGACTCCATGGGGCTTGAGGGGGCTTGAGCCCCCTCAAAAAAATTTTTTGGGGGGCTCAGCCCCCCCAATAATCTTGGGCGCCGCCGCCGTCCCCCGCCTCCTCCCCACCTGCTCCCTCACCAGCCAGCCAGCCGCGCGCCCTAGCCGGAGAGCCCCGGCCGTCCCCCGGGAGAACAGGGGAATCCCCGGGGGCGGGGGCTCCTGCCTCTAGCCCCAGGTTTCCCGCATATCAGCTGTTCCGGAGCTGATAAATAGGCAGCAGCACGCTCTCCCCTATTCGCTCACGAGGGGGCGGCCCACTTTATTTGCATATTCATGAGCTTATTTGCATATTCATGAGCTTATTTACATTTCACGAGCTTTCCCGGGCCCCCCCAATATTTTTTATAAGTCCGCGTCCCTGGATTCCTTGGGGACTTTCTCCCTCCCCACTATTCTGTTGCAGACTGCAAAGCAAAAGATGTTTCTGCACGTTCAGTGGAAAAAGCCACGGCACCCCGTCTTGCAGCTTCTGAACATCACACACTTTCCCAATGACACTTTGATGCAAGGTGCTTCTGGGTACCGGTTGCTGGAGGCTGCAGGACTTGTGTTCGAATCCTGCTTGTGGGATTTCAAGCGGGGCATCTGGCTGATGGGAAGCTGGACTAGAAGGGCCACTGGCTTGACCCAACAGAGTCTCTTCTGATGTTCTTCTGCCCTTAGGCAAAGGTCAAGAGTTGCAGACTTCATTTCAGAGCTCTGTATGTCTGCATTTTAAATTGCATTTTAACCTGTGCTTTAAATTGGTCCCCCCCCCCCAAATTATGTTTTTACTGTAATTATACTGATGTTAGCTGCCCTGAGCCCGGCTCTGGCCAGGGAGGGTGGGGTTTAAATATTATTATTATTATTATTATTATTATTATTATTATTATTATTACTACTACTACTACTACTACTACTACTACAGTGGTACCTCAGGTTACATACACTTCAGGTTACAGACGCTTCAGGTTACAGACTCCGCTAACCCAGAAATAGTGCTTCAGGTTAAGAACTTTGCTTCAGGATGACAACAGAAATTGTGCTCCGGCGGCGCGGCAGCAGCAGGAGTCCCCATTAGCTAAAGTGGTGCTTCAGGTTAAGAACAGTTTCAGGTTAAGAACGGACCTCCGGAACGAATTAAGTACTTAACCCGAGGCACCACTGTATTATTATAGCAGGGGTCAGCAAACTTTTTCAGCAGGGGGCCAGTCCACTGTCCCTCAGACCTTGTGGGGGGCCAGACTATATTTTGAAAAGAAAAGAAAAATGAACGAATTCCTATGGCCCACAAATAACCCAGAGATGCGTTTTAAATAAAAGCACACATTCTACTCCTGTAAAAACACCAGGCAGCCCCACAAATAACCCAGAGTTGCGTTTTAAATAAAAGCACACATTCTTCTCATGTAAAAACACGCTGATTCCCGGACCGTCCATGGGCCGGATTGAGAAGGCGATTGGGCCGGATCTGGCCCCCGGGCCTTAGTTTGCCTACCCATGTTGTATAGGATGGCATCAGCTCTCCTGAGTTTTTAAGGGTGTATAAAAGAGACGAAGTTCCTTGAGCCTTGGCGTGAAGAGCACTGGAGCGCCATGATCAAATATTCATGATGAACATTGGTGCTTATTTGAAACTATAAATCCCACAACAGTTTCTTGCACATTCAACAGTTTGCTGATTAGCATTCTTCTGTCTGGGCTTTACGAAGACAATAATAGCGAATGCTTATGAGCTCTGCAGAGTCGTCGTTAGATACACAAAAATGTTGGCGCCACTTGAGAATGAAAAGGAAATTTTCAAGCGTTCCTAAAATGAGAATAAGTGAGAATTTGGTAGCCCTGCGTACTTCCAGTGCAAGATTATTGTGGCTTCCTCTTTATATGAATGGAACTTTTTTTTTATTATGGTCACAGACCAAAAACATGGAACGTACAATTAGAAACATGCAACTAGTTGAATACAACTGAAGATAAACATGTTTTTCTCAAAGAGCCAACAAGACAATTCTCCTGGAAAAGAATGTTTCAGCTGCCTTGGTAATATGGGAAGGAATGTCCCTTTAAGTGAAACTGTACAAAATCTACTTAAAGTCTTCCCAGGAGGGTTCTTAATGGAGGGAGAGAATTGTCCTCTCTGAACAACTTACAGTGCAGAATAACATCTTCAGCAGCTCTGTTACTCCAGCTCTACACAGGCAGAAACGTTTGTTAACCAGGACCTTGTTTAAATCTTGATACCTTTTTAAAAAAAATACATTTGTAATTAATATTTACATATGTATTAAGGTAAAGGGACCCCTGACCATTAGGTCCAGTCCTGACCGACTCTGGGGTTGCGGCGCTCATCTCACTTTATTGGCCAAGGGAGCCGGCGTACAGCTTCCGGGTCATGTGGCCAGCATGACTAAGCCGCTTCTGGCGAACCAGAGCAGCGCACGGAAACGCCGTTTACCATCCTACCGGAGTGGTACCTATTTATTTACTTGCATTTTGACATGCTAGGTTGGCAGGAGCAGGGACTGAGCAACGGGAGCTCACCCAGTCGCGGGGATTTGAACCGCCAACCTTCCGATCGGCAAGTCCTAGACTCAATGGTTTACACCACAGCACCACCCACATCTTTATATCATGTATATCATTGCATTTTTTGTACGTTTTCCAATTCTAATTACGCTCACTACAAAATGGCTCAAAATTTAAATAAATGTACAAAGGTAGAAAATTTCTCATTACAAGTCTTCAGACAACCCTGCTAGGGATGTTAATTGCTTACAATAATCTTTCAAATATCATATACATTTACTGCAGTCCTTTGGGAATACAGTGGTACCTCGGGTTAAGTACTTAATTCATTCTGGAGGTCCGTTCTTAACCTGAAACTGTTCTTAACCTGAAGCACCACTTTAGCTAATGGGGCCTCCCACTGCTGCCGCGCCGCCGGAGCACAATTTCTGTTCTCATCCTGAAGCAAAGTTCTTAACCTGAAGCACTATTTCTGGGTTAGCGGAGTCTGTAACCTGAAGCGTACTTAAAGGTAAAGGTAAAGGTACCCCTGCCCGAACGGGCCAGTCTTGACAGACTCTGGGGTTTGTGCGCCCATCTCACATCTATTGGCCGGGGGCCAGCGCTGTCCGCAGACACTTCCGGGTCACGTGGCCAGCGTGACAACGCTGCTCTGGCGAGCCAGAGCCGCACACGGAACGCCGTTTACCTTCCCGCTGGTAAGCGGTACCTATTTATCTACTTGCCCCCGGGGGTGCTTTCGAACTGCTAGGTGGGCAGGCGCTGGGACCGAGCAGCGGGAGCGCACCCCGCCGCGGGGATTCGAACCGCCGACCTTTCGATCGGCAAGCCCTAGGCGCTGAGGCTTTAGCCCACAGCGCCACCCGCGTCCCTAGCTAAGCGTACTTAGCTATCCCAAAATTAGAGCGTCTCTGCAAATGCAGAAAACAGGAACCCGATACTCTAGAGCATATATTCTTTTCCTGTGATTTTGGCAGTTATGCCAGAAAACAATTATTTGAGGCCCTAAAATTTAATAGACAGATTTTTACACAACCAACTGTTCAGGACCTGCTGGCGGACAGCGATGATCAAATTATGTACTTTAATAGCAGCTGAATTTTTAAGTGCTGTCCATGAAGAAAGAATGGACCATGATAAAGAGACTTAGTGGTTTTAATGGTAGGTGATGTTGCTGTGTTGTATTATATTATCTTTGTACATCGATTCATTTCTTGGAGTTAAGAATAGGACTAGGATATATTGTGTTCGCTGAGCCCGTATTTTATACAGTCTGTATATGATGTTTGTGTGTTAATGTGTGGTGTGTTATGCCTAATAAAGGATTTTGATTTTGAATTTGAAATTCTGAAGCGTATGTAACCCGAGGTACCACTGTACTTGATCGTGCTGGTTTCAGATTTTTCCTGTCAGCTTCTCCAGTTCTGCAAAGCCCATCATCTTCATCTGCTACTCTTCCCCTCCGCTAATACCCTCACTGGGTTGGACCACGACCAAGCAGCATCACAGAGATGGATGAGCCATTGATGCAGACCCAACACGAGGAAATGCAAAACAAAAATGCTGCTCAGCATTGCGGCCGCCTTCAACCCTACACGGTGGGGCGGTGTCTCATTTCTGCGCAATCGTTAAAGAAATTGGAGTTCTTGTTGAAACTGCACTGAAAAGGATATATCAAGAACTCTGGCCAAAAGTTTCAATATAAGGAATAATTCCTACTCAAGAGTTGAAATGAAAAACGTGTATATTCTGCTAAGAATAACAGTTTGAAGCTAGTAGTAAATTTAAACACAATGTGTAAGTACGATAGTTTTAAAGTAATGGTAAGTTTGGATACAACGTTTAAGTACAACAATTGTATTGAGACTTGTATAAAACAATTGTTGTGCACTGGTATTTCATGTACCTTTGTACTATATCACTGTATATTTGAAACTACATTATTTCTGTACTTAAACGTTGTATCCAAACTTACCATTACTATCGTACTTACACGTTGTGTTTAAATTTACTACTAGCTTCAAACTGTTATTCTTAGCAGAATATACACGTTTTTCATTTCAACTCTTGAGTAGGAATTATTCCTTATATTGAAACTTTTGGCCAGAGTTCTTGATATATCCTTTTCAGTTCATTTCTGCGCAAAGCAGTGTTAGAAGCTCAGATATCTAAGCTAGGTGCCAAATCCTTAAAACAGGGTCACAGTCGCCCAAACGGAACACTTGGTTGCCATTCTGGGGCTGGACGGCTCAAAAGTCATATTTTTCAATACAGGCTTTTGTCACAGTGAATCCAGAGAAACTATAATGGATAGCATTCTAGAGGATGTGTTACGCGGGTGTGAAAACAGTCCAGATTCATGGATCCCCAGACATGCACCTCCAGATGGTGGAGGCGTCGGGTCCCATCCTGGCACCTGGGCGTCTTCACTTGGTCACACGTGGCTGATTTTGTTGTTGTTTAGTTGTTTAGTCGCGTCCGACTCTTCGTGACCCCCTGGACCAGAGCACGCCAGGCACTCCTGTCTTCCACTGCCTCCTGCAGTTTGGTCAAACTCATGCTGGTAGCTTCGAGAACACTGTCCAACCATCTCGTCCTCTGGCGTCCCCTTCTCCTTGTGTCCTCAATCGTTCCCAGCATCAGGGTCTTTTAACAACAACAACAACAACAACAACAACAACAACAACAATTTATTTATACCCCACCCATCTGGCTGGGTTTCCCCAGCCACTCTTTAATATTCCCACAGAATATTAAAACACAATAGTCTATTAAACATTAAAAGCTTCCCTAAACAGGGCTGCCTTCAGATGTCTTTTAAAAGTCTGGTAGTTGTTTTTCTCTTTGACATCTGGTGGGAGGGCGTTCCACAGGGCGGGTGCCACTACTGACAAGGCCCTCTGCCTGATTCCCTGTAACTTGGCTTCTTGCAGTGAGGGAACCACCACAAGGCCCTCGGAGCTGGACCTCAGTTTCTGGGCAGAACGCTGGGGGTGGAGATGCTCCCTTTCCAGGGAGTCTTCTCTTCTCATGAGGTGGCCAAAGTATCGGAGCCTCAGCTTCAGGATCTGTCCTTCCAGTGAGGAATCAGGGCTGATTTCCTTCAGAATAGATAGGTTGGATCTTCTTGCAGTCTATGGGACTCTCAGGTGGCCTATAGCCAGGTGCAATATGCGCCTGGCGAATTTCAATCACAAAGGATCCTGCCACCCCCTTGGAAGTTTTGGGGTGGTAGTTTTTTTATGGTGTTACTCTTCGTGTCTCTTCCTCTTCTCTCAAACAAAGGCACCCACCGCCACCCCTCCCACCCCCACGATGATTTCTGCACTGCCACAAAACAGCGGGATGCCTTTCTAGTTGTAGACATCATGTAAAATCTGACATCTCTTTGAAGAACGCTGCTATTTTGGTTTGAGAGGGCTTTGTTCCCCTGTCTCCCCCCGCCTGGGTTTGTTTTTCCGCTTTACTTTGTCCTTGCCAAGCTGCTATTTTGCCGAAATGCTTTTCAGATCAGATTACGGCAAATCAATTGAGCTCTTTGCTGAAGACTTTGCTGTCGGTGGGCGCTGCGTACAAACGGTCCCGAACTTTGTTGGTATACCATTTGCAAAATGGGTGGTACCACCCTCCCCAGGGGGTGAGCGGGATTATTTTGGGGTGATGCCAAGAGGCAAGGGGGCGGCAGAGTGGCCGTAGCCAGAGGGTAAAGGACTGCAGACTTTGAATAGCTTCTCTCGCTGGATCGTCAATTTTGTTGAGTTAATTAATGAAACTAATAGCTCAGTTGGTAGAGTGTAAGATGTTTAGGGTCATGGGTTCAAATCCCATGTTGGTGGAAAGACTTCTGCTTTGGGCCAGATGACCGTCAGGGTACCTTCCAACTCGTTCCAGGATTTTATGAATGGTGCAATTAAGGGTTACTGCTTTGAATTTTATTGTGCTATCATCTTCCTTAGTGGTTTATGCAAACATCTGTTCAGAATAATGCTTTTTTATAGGGCAAGGTAGGTGTCCCTGAGGGCTAGTTTATGGAACCGGGGGGGGGGGGGTGACCCCCCAAAATTTGGGAACCACTGGGGCATAGTTCTAGATGTGGTCATTACTGGGCCATGTTTGGTGCTGAGTTGAGTTCACTCGAATGCACGAAGCATTTAGGGAACGCCATCATACCTGACAGCTGTAACTCCATTAATTGTCTGTATGATGTCCCCCTCTGAATCACTTTCTTAAAAAAAAGAATCCCCCCCCCAGATATATACATTTCACAGATTTCACAATCATTTTGACATTTTAAAACTTGTCTTCCTTCCCACTCTTTCTTTGGTTCCTTAAATTTATTTTTATTATCTTCTGCATATCCAAATTAACTTATTTATCTATCTTCTATAAATATATACTGTTAAGTAGCTGCAGGTTATTACAATAACCCTGCCAGGTTGTTTTTATCTGTTTACAATTTATTTGTAAATATTCAAGAAACCATTTCCATTTCTTATTCTTCTGGGAAACTTTTTTTTGCCGTTTCTGCGTATTCCATAAGTTCCATACATTGCTGGGGCTTCTTCTTCTTTCCATTTTTGGGCAAGTCACATTCTTGCCTCCTCTGAATCACTTGCTTCCCACATTTCTGGCTCCCTCGATATGGTTTTTCCTCCTCCTTTTTCCTTTTTGGAGTATCCCTTTCATGAGAAAATCTGGATTCAGGGGAGGGGGGAAGTGTCGGAAGGCGACGACTCAGAGGAGACCTTCATGGGACAACGCAGAATTAATGGAGGTACAGGGAGTTTCCTCTCTGCAAAACAAGACGGCATGGAAGAGGCTTTCAAAGGGTGCGTGGAGACACAGCTGCCATTGCTACAATTCCCAGAGTTCCCTGAGAAGAGGGATCAATTGTTAAGCCACTCTGGGAACTTTGTGAAGGGAACGGGGGCCTCCTAACAATTCTCAGCACCCTTCACAAACTACAGTTCCCAGGTTCCTTTGGAGAAGCTGTGGCTGTTTAAAGTGGTATCAGATGTGGCCTTCAGTATTCCTGAAGGAGCGTCTCCACCACCATTGTTCTGCCTGGACACTGAGGTCCACCTCCGAGGACCTTCTGGCAGTTCCCTCACTTCGAGAAGGGAGGTTATAGGAAGCCAGGCAGAGGTCCTTCTCGGTGGTGGCACCTGCCCTGTGGAACGCCCTCTCATCAGATGTCAAGGAAATAAATGGCCTCGGCCCAGTATACCTGAAGGAGTGTCTCCACCCCCATCGTTCTGCCTGGACACTGAGGTCCACCTCTGAGGACCTTCTGGTGGTTCCCTCCCTGCGAGATATGAGGTTACAGGGAACCAGGCAGAGGGCCTTCTTGGTGGTGGCACCCTCCCATCAGATGTCAATGAAATAAACAACTACAGTGGTACCTTGAGTTACAAACTTAATTCGTTCCTGAAGTCCGTTCTTAACCTGAAACCGTTCTTAACCTGACGTACCACTTTAGCTAATGGGCCTCCCGCTGTCGCCACACCGCCAGCACTCGATTTCATCCTGGGGCAAAGTTCTCAACCTGAGGTACTACTTCCGGGTTAGCGGAGTTTGAAATCCGAAGTGTTTGTAACCCAAAGTTCCACTGTATCTGGCTTTTAGGAGACATTGGAAGGCAGCCCCGTATCGAGAACATTTTAATTTCTGGTGTTTTACAATGTTTTATATGTGCTGTAAACTGCCCAGAGTGCCTGAGCAAACCCATTTCTCTCAGAACCACATCAGTCCAGTGGAAGAATTGACCCAGTATGGCTTTCGAGAGAGTTAGTGACACAGGCCAAAAAGGTAGAGGTACAATCCAAAACAATTTCGGATCATAATTCAATTTTATTAGAATAAAAAGGAGAGAAAAAAAATATCCTGACTAGATGGAGATTAAATGAGGAGCTTTTAGACGATCAGAATGTTTTACAAAAAGCAGAAGAAGCCCCACAGGATTATTTTGAATTCAATTTAAACCAGGAAATATCCAAAAAGGTGGTTTGGGATGCCGGCAAAGCGGTAATGAGAGGGTTTTTTCATCCAACAGAATGCTTATCAGAAGAAAATTAGGGAAGGAAAAAAGAAGTAGAGTGGTTCCTTGGGATAAGAACCTACCGTCTTTTTCGCTCTATTGGACGCACTGGACCACAGGACGCAGCTAGTTTTTAGAGGGGGAAATCAAGGGGAAAATATTATCCCCCCCCCCAGCCCCAAAGATCAAGGGACAGGCTGCGCGCAGCCTGTCCGCTTCTCCCAGAGCTTCTCAGGGCTGCAGGGGAAGCCTGGGTCCCCCCCCCCAGCCCCAAAGAGCAAAGAAGCCAAGACAGCGAGCGGGATCCGTAGCCGTGCAACCTCTCCAGCCAGGAGCTAAACCTCTCCTGCGTAGCTAAAGAAGAAGACAGAGCAGCAAGCGCGATCCATCCCACTCACTGCCTTGGCTTCCTCTTTAGCCTTGAGCAGCATCTTTAGCCTTGCGCAATGCGATGGATCGTGCCCGCTGTCCACCGGGGCTGGACTAGATGACTCCTGGGGTTCCCTTCCAACCCTGCAATTCTATGACCTTGGAAGGTGTTGGGGGTCTCCACCACTGGAGGCTTTTAAGCAGCAGTTGGGGGACCATCTGCCTGGCGTTCTTTAGCTGTAATTCCTACATTGTGAGGGGGCTGGGCTAGATGACCCTCGGGTGGCCCTCCCAACTCTATACAGTCCTACACTTCTGTGGCAGGAGATCCACAGCCACTTCACACAATGCCCACTCCCAATTTTCATTGGAGAGACATGTGGCTTCAGTGTTTAGGTAGGTACCCCCCCTACCTGCCACTCTCCCCCCACCCCACTTAAGCCGAAGGAATTCCTGCCCAGAGAAGCTCCCAGGTGAGGCAAGGGTTAAGATCTACCTCTGGTAAATGGTTTCCCTTTTCTCTTCTTCTTCTGTCCTTCTTTTGTGTTTTGTTTAATCTGTTTTTATTGTATACTAAAATAAAAGCTGCAAAGTTTCCTTTTTAATAATATCCCCCCCTCCAAACGAAAACGTTAATCTAGATAAAAACACTGATCCAGAGGAAAAGAAGGAGGTGGAGAAAGGACGGAAAAAGAAAAAGAGGTAGAGATAGAGAGATTTTTTAAAAGTTGGCTTCTTTAGTCTTGCGCAGCCTCCCCCCCCCCCCCCGGCTGGAGAAATTGCGCAAGGCTTTTCTAGAGGAGGGAGAAGGGACTGACTGACCGTGTCAGTCCCTTCTCCCTCCTGGGGAAAAGCCTGCAAGGGCCGCACGAAGCTTGTGTGTGGCTCTTGGGGGCTTTTACTGCCTGCCTCCCCCCCTGCATTCGCTCCATAGGAAGCGCAGACTTTCCCCCTTAGTTTTTAAGACGGAAAAACTGCGTCCTATGGTGCGAAAAATATGGTAATTCGTTCTGGAGGTCTGTTCTTAACCTGAAACTGTTCCTAACTGGAGGTACCACTTTAGCTAATGGGGCCTCCCACCGCTGCGATTTCTGTTCTCATTCTGAAGCAAAGTTCTTAACCCGAGGTATTATTTCTGGGTTAGCGGAGTCTGTAACCTGAAGTGTCTGTAACCTGAGGTACCACTGTATTGAATGAATTGATTGAAAAAGAAAAGGACCTGGTCATAAAACCAGGGAACGAGGTAATAAAACAAACAAACAAAAAAATGCTGGAGAGCTGAGTTCAAATCCTGGGGCTCTCCTTCCCCCCTCTGGCACAGAAGGAGGCAGACCTATAGAGCAGGGCAGCTGGGGCACAGTACCTTTTGCCTGGCATACTGTGCTAACACCGAGCGAATCTAAAAATAATTCTAAATGGGACTAAACATGGAACATGAAAGAAAAAAGGCAGTGGCGGTGCAATGTTAATTGCTGAGCAAACTACCTCTCCGCAAACTGTTTGTTCAGCTCCAATTAAACTTTCAAATTTCCATCCTGGCACCAGCAAAACCGAAATCGATGGAAACCATCGCCTGACTCAGGGCTTGCTGGGCTGGATTGCAAGATTCTTACTCTGCTGCAGTTGTTTGATTTGAGGCTGCTTCCAAACAGACCGTCCCCGTTGGTGCATAAAGAGAGTTAATTTCGAACTTGGCTGGGCGCTTGTTTGCAGGTATCTGTCTATCAGTATTCTGGGTAGAATTGATTTTCCTTCCCTGGTTCGGTAATTACTTCTGCAAAGCCTAATTTGCAAAATTGAAAGCAGCAGAGGGGAACTAGGTCGTTCATAATGTGTTTAGGCATTGTTTAGCTTCAGTCTCCTGCTTTTTCTATCTTACTTTCCCCCATGGAAGATGGAAAAATTATAACCAGAAGTTCATGGGTCTTTGCTGCAAAAGCAGTATAGGGGCCTCCTGAGTTAAACCACAGGGTTAAACAGATCAGAAGGTCGGTGGTTCGAATCCCCGCGATGGGGTGAGCTCCTGTTGCTCAGTCCCTGCTCCTGCCAACCTAGCAGTTTGAAAGCACGTCAAAGTACAAGTAGATAAATAGGTACTGCTCCGGTGGGAAGGTAAATGGCGTTTCCGTGCGCTGTCAGTTTCCAGAAGCTGTCTGTGGACAAACACCGGCTCCCTTGGCCAATAAAGCGAGATGAGCGCCACAACCCCAGAGTCGGCCACGACTGGACCTAATGGTCAGGGGACCCTTTATCTTACACAGAAGCAGGAACTCAGAGGGCAAGTCATCAAGAGGGCAACCCTAAAAGAAGCACATAGATCACTGAAAACATTTATATTCTGCCTTTCCTGACAGTTCATGGTGTGTATAATAGTGAAATGGAATAAAGCGTAGTTATGAATTGGGAGTGGGGTCAGTCTGGATGATTCCCCGAGTCCCTTTCAATTTTGAGGATCCTGTATTTGTGGGGTAAAATGCCAAACCATTTCTTTTATTGAGGTAATTATTTTGGGTAGCTAATAAAGCACCCCAATTAGCGTAAGCAAGGGATAGCTCAGGCAATAGTACATGAGACTCTTTTTTGTAATAATAATATTTTATTGAAAGGTTTTCGATTATAAAGAAATAAAGTGATACACAGAAAAAAGATGAAAATAAAAATAAAAAGGTACAAAATGTGTAGAGAATGTTTCCCCAAAATACCCTAACCCATTCTTTATATAAGTTTGATATTGTTACCCTAATATTGTTATCCTAAGGGACACGGGTGGCGCTGTGGGTTAAACCACAGAGCCTAGGACTTGCCCATCAGAAGGTTGGCGGTTTGAATCCCCGCGACGGGGTGAGCTCCTGTTGTTCGGTCCCTGCTCCTGCCAACCTAGCAGTTCGAAAGCACGTCAAAGTGTAAGTAGATAAATAGGTACCACTCCGGCGGGAAGGGAAACGGCGTTTCCGTGCGCTGCTCTGGTTTGCCAGAAGCGGCTTAGTCATGCTGGCCACATGACCCGGAAGCTGTACGCCGGCTCCCTCGGCCAATAATATGAGCACCGCAACCCCGGAGTCAGTCACGACTGGACCTAATGGTCAGGGCTCCCTTTACCTTGATACATATGTAAATATTAATAGCCTAATACATTTTATATAAACTCATTCCAAATATTGTCATATTTGTCCAAACAAAGTCTACGTCTGTAAACAACCTGTTCATAAGTTGCGAGTGTTATCTTATTATTGATCCATTTGTTAACGGTGACCATATCTTTATTCATCACACATTTATTCAAAATCCAGTTAAAACTACTTCAGCTTAATTAAATCAACAGAACTTATGACCTTGATCCAGTGATACCAGCTTTTCAAAGACTGATGGTACAGCTCCATTGCCTCCCTGACACCCGCATGCCTCTTTGCACCCCCTAAACAATCCCACAGCCCCCCCCCGGGGATGGCATCCTATGTTTTGGGGACCCCAGATGTGGACAATCTCAAGGCATTTGGCCCAGTGATGTGACTCTGTATGAGGCAGAGGCTTCTTTAAGCCTCACCGAAACCTCAAACGGGACGGGACATGGGTGGCGCTGTGAGATTTCTGCATTAACACCCTCTTCTTTCAGTAATTGAGAAGACCACGCATTTCACAAATTAAAAATTGTTTACTTACAAACTCCCCAAAGGTCAAATTCATGTGATTCAGAAAAATTGCACAGGCAGAAAGACTTGGCTTAGTTACAAAATGGTGAGAGTTCCTCAAGTATGGCTTGTGAAAGCCATGCAGTCTGAGCTGGAACAACCAGCTCAAATCTCTTTACACATTGAGTGGACTCCTTTTAGATCTATTTTTCCTTGCAAACCACACACTGAGGTTCACAGGTTGACTGGAGGAGAACAAATTCCTAGTAAGGTGAATTCCTAAGCTGGCAGGACAGCTTACTCTATGGCATTAACCCATTCGTGTGTTAATCACGTTGGTTTTATGAGACTGGCTATCCCACAAATTCAAGTCAGAAACATCACCAGGGAGAGGACACCATAGTTATTTCCAATCTCTGGTGATTCCAGCCCTTGGGAATTCTTCCTTGGTAAGCCTCAATCCTGGTTTCTGTTCCTTGGCTGCCCTAAATAAGCCCTCCCTAAAGTATTTGACGGGATGCGGGTGGCACTGTGGGTTAAACCACAGAGCCTAGGACTTGCCGATCAGAAGGTTGGCGGTTCGAATCCCTGCGACGGGGTGAGCTCCTGTTGCTTGGTCCCTGCTCCTGCCAACCTAGCAATTCGAAAGCACATCAAAGTGCAAGTAGATAAATAGGTACCACTCTGGTGGGAAGGTAAACGGCGTTTCCGTGCGCTGCTCTGGTTCGCCAGAAGCGGCTTAGTCCTGCTGGCCACATGACCCGGAAGCTGTACCCGGGTCCCTCAGCCGATAAAGCGAGATGAGTGCCGCAACCCAAGAGTCGGCCATGACTGGACCTAATGGTCAGGGGTCCCTTTACCTTTACCTTTAAACCTCAAACAGGTGATGGTGGGGATTTATGCAAAGATGCCAGAGGAAGACCAGGCAGCCTTCGATGAAGCTGACCGAGACCCAAAGGCTTCCTAATGAGGTTGCAGCAGAACACCATCAGGGGCTGAAGGAGTTCTGGCTCCTTTTAATTGCAGCCCAGAGATCTGAAGCTCATTCTTTGCAGAGTGACTCAGGGGTAAGGCAACCGTTTGCAAAGACACAGAGGGGGAAAAGAAGAAGAGAACAATGATTTGCACAGGGTGGTTGGAATACGGGCATGGACATTCAGTGGCATAGCACGTACTGCTGGTGCCTGGGGCGAGGGCACATGCCGCCCCTTGCGGTGGTGTGTGCTCTGGGGGAGGGGGATGCAGAGAGTGAATGGAGGCTCACCGCTGATGCTGCTGGAACGACCACCCGCCAGAGCCAAGCAGGGTTGCATTGTGGGTGCAGCAGGCATGCGCGCAAACAGCACGCTCATGCTCCCCTGCCAGCGCTGCGCCGTTCTGTGATGCTGCAGGGCTGCATGAGGAGGATGCAACAGGCATGCGCCCCTCCTGCTCAGCCTGCAACATCGCTCAACATGCTTGTTGCAGCCGCCAAGGGCCGTGGGCAGGCAGGGCGGCAAGGAGCCAAATACCACCTGCCCCAAATGCGCCCGGGGCCACAATCCCTCTGGTCCTCCCCTTGATCAGCATTGGCTAGCTCAGTGTCAGGAGTCCAGGTTCCCAGCTTGATAAGACAGTAAGCATAGGTAAATAAATATTAAAATTAAACATTAAAAGCTTCCCTAACAGGGCTGCCTTCAGATGTATTCTAAAAGTCTGGTAGTTGTTGTTCTCTTTGACTTCTGGTGGGAGGGCAGGTGCCGCTACCGAGAAGGCCCTCTGCCTGGTTCCCTGTAACTTGGCTTCTCACAGCGGGGGAACCACCAGAAGGCCCTCGGCACTGGACCTCAGTGTCCAGGCAGAACGATGGGGATGGAGACGCTTCTTCAGCTATACTGGACCGAGGATTTATTGCAAAAACAAATAGATAGCTCCGGATGGCTCTAACAAAGCCTCTGGCATCATCACTCAAGATGACCTTTCTGAAGATTCCTTCCGCTGTCAGCAGCTCTTCCGGCTCTTATTTTGCTTCCTGTCTGGTAGCCCTCCCATTCACCGACTCCTAGGACTTACTGGATTAGCTCCAACCTCTTCCTTTTCTAACATGCTATCTGTGTGTTTGTTCGCGCCTGTTTGACCTTCCGGTGAGCTTTGACTGTGTTCTGGTCTGCTCTCAGCTACTGCCTTATCAGCCTGCCCTTCAAGGTCAGAAATAGCCGAAGTCTCCAGCTGCCGGCTCTCCCCTGCCTGACTAACATCTAAGCTTCTCTGTTTTTGGCTGCTTTCTACAGTTGGCTGCAAACCTTCGCTAGGAGCTGGCTCATTCCTGACACTCAGTTGCTTAGAGCTTGGTGCTTAGAGCTTGATAATGCCAAGGTTGCAGGTTCAATCCCCGTATGGGACAGCTGCATATGTCTGCATTGCAGGGGGTTGGGCCAGATGACCCTAAGGGTCCCAACCCTGCAATTCTGTGATTCTATGCGACGCCACTGTGCACATCCAGAAACATTGCAGGCTCAACAGAAACGCAATGCATCTCTCCAGAGTAGGAGAGACAGTGACCAGATGGCTGGATGTCTGCTCTGTCTGCTGTCCGGGTGCTCACAGTTGACTGGAAACTTCAAGGCCTCTCCTGCTCTATCTGAGGAGATTTCACCCCTCCCATACCCAAGAATCTCCTGATCATCTCCTGATGGTCTCTGCTGACTCTCCACAGAGGAGGAGGCATGTCCTGCCTATCTACTTATTCTGCCCAGCAACATATCTGTGTATGTGTGAGAGAGAGTCAGTCAGTCAGTGTATCGGTGAAAGTGAGAGTGTTAGAGATCCTAGAGATAAGATTGCTGCTAAGAGCAGCTGCAGACTCTCAGTGTAGCATTGATTTATGCTTAGAATATTCAGCTCTGTATATAGTTTTGTATCATAGTTGTAGTTACAGAATAAAAGGAAGATATTCTACAGAGCTGCTCTCCGAGTGGTTTATACTCTGCAAGACTCTGCAAAACTCTGCTGCGCAACGACTGTATTATTGAGACAGTGAATCCGGTGCTCTCAGCTCTGAGGTGTGAGTCCACAGCACTGTGACCTGTTCCTGTGAGAAAGGAGGTCTCTGGCGGTGCTTCCCAGCTCGCCTAGCCCAGTCGGGGTTGAGGTACATGAGTCCAGTTGGTGCACTGGCTCTCCAGGGCGATGCTGACACTACCTTCTTTTGGGTCGTCTTCTTCTTTTCTATATACAGTGGTACCTTGGCTCTCAAACTTAATCCGTTCTGGAAGTCCGTTCCAAAACCAAAGCGTTCCAAAACCAAGGCACGCTTTCCCATAGAAAGTAATGCAAAATGGATGAATCCATTCCAGACTTTTAAAAACAACCCCTGAAGCAGCAATTTAACATGAATTTTACTATCTAACGAGACCATTGATCCAATATACAATGCACTGTAGTCACACAATCAGTCAATCAATCAGTAGCTGATTTGGGTCCATACAGCCACAAAAACAAAACAAAAAAGCCGCAAAAACAGAAACGCAAAATAAATAGCAAAAGCAGACAGACATCTGTGTTAACACTCAAATCGGAAGCGTAGCACTCAAAACGGAGCACGTTCAGCTTCCGAAAAAGGTTTGCAAACTGAAACACTTACTCCTGGGTTTGCAGTGTTTGGGTTCCAAGTTGTTTGAGTAGCAAGGCGTTTGAGAACCAAGGTACCACTGTATTTTTTTTTTGCTAATTGCCCCCCCCAAACATTGTGTGTCTTGTGCTCATGTCCCGCTTGCGGGTTCCCCACAGGCAACTGTTATCAAGGACTGGGCAGCCTGGCCCTTCCAGAGAAGATGAAGACAGTTCAGAATTACCACAGGGGTTTGAGGGAGGTCACAGCTCAGAGGCAGGTGAGAGGAAAAGCTGGGAAACAATGGGAGAGGGAAAGGAGGAATAAGAATGAATTGTGGTGCCCAGAACTGTGTCCAGTTCTGGGCACCACAATTCAAGAAGGACACTGACAAACTGGAACGTGTCCAGAGGAGGGCAACCAAAATGGTCAAAGGCCTGGAAACGATGCCTTATGAGGAACGGCTAAGGGAGCTGGGCATGTTTAGCCTGGAGAAGAGGAGGTTAAGGGGTGATATGATAGCCATGTTCAAATATATAAAAGGATGTCACATAGAGGAGGGAGAAAGGTTGTTTTCTGCTGCTCCAGACAAGCGGACACGGAGCAATGGATCCAAACTACAAGAAAGAAGATTCCACCTAAACATTAGGAAGAACTTCCTGACAGTAAGAGCTGTTCGACAGTGGAATTTGCTGCCAAGGAGTGTGGTGGAGTCTCCTACTTTGGAGGTCTTTAAGCAGAGGCTTGACAACCATATGTCAGGAGTGCTCTGATGGTGTTTCCTGCTTGGCAGGGGGTTGGACTCGATGGCCCTTGTGGTCTCTTCCAACTCTGATTCTATGATTCTATGATTCTATGAAGAAGCACTAGGGAAGTGACAGCCGACAGACTCAGTGTCTTTAGAAAGCATTCCAGACCCCCACTCCATTTCCCAGAACCCAGCAGGGCTTGAAAGTAGGAGAGCAAAGACCTCTAAGGCAGAGGGCACTTTCCAGCACCCGTAACGATGGCTCATGAGGAAGTGGCTCCCAGTACATTTCCGAGCACAATTCAAAGTGTTGGTGCTGACCTTTAAAGCCCTAAACGGCCTCAGTCCTGTATACCTGAAGGAGCGTTTCCACCCCCATCGTTCTGCCCGGACACTGAGGTCCAGCGCCGAGGGCCTTCTGGCAGTTCCCTCACTATAAGAAGCCAAGTTACAGGGAACCAGGCAGAGGGCCTTTTCGGTAGTGGCACCCACCCTGTGGAACGCCCTCCCATCAGATGTCAAAGAGAAAAACAACTACCAGACTTTTAGAAGACATCTTAAGGCGGCCCTGTTTAGGGAAGCATTTAATGTTTAATAGGTACAGTGGTGCCCTGCAAGACGAATGCCTCGCAAGACGGAAAACTCGCTAGACGAAAGTGTTTTCCGTTTTGGAGGTGCTTCGCAAAACGAATTTCCTATGGGCTTGCTTTGCAAGACGACAATGTCTTGCGAGTTCCTGCTGGTTTTTCCCCATCCCCCCTTTTCTAAGCCGCTAAGCCGCTTATCAGCTGATCTGATCAGCAGATAAGCTGCTAAAAGCCTCTAATAGCGCTAATCCGCTAATCCTTCAATGGGCTTGCTTCGCAAGACGAAAAAACCGCTAGACGAAGAGAATCACAGAACTGTATTTTAGTGTTTTGTTGGAAACCGCCTAGAGTGGCTGGGGAAACCCAGCCAGATGGGCGGGGTATAAGTAATAAATTATTATTATTATTATTATTATTATTATTATTATTATTATTATTATCATTGAGAGAGACAGCGCGTGTGAAGATTCACTTGGGACAACGCTGTTATTCAGAGAGGCTGCATTCCCGAGCCTCTGTCTGTGAATACTGAATAAAAGCAAATGGTAAGGACTTTTTCCTGGTCTTGTCCATTCTTGGCAGCTTGGTTTCTTTGCCGCTTGACCTCTGGCTGGCCAGTGCGAGAACAGGATCCTGGACTAGATGGGCCCCTGGCCTGATCATGCAAGCTCTTGTCAGGTTCTTATGCATGGTGTGCAGTACAGTGGATCAAGCGGTCCCAGAGGACTGTGGCCAGAGCTCCGCCTCTCAGACCCTGCTTGTCCCTGGGAGAGAACAGAAGTTCCCTGACCGCGTCTGCGGCTTTGCTCAGCTGCGGCCGGTTCCTGATTAAAAGCATCCGGGAAGCCTTGCATCCTTCCAGCCTTGCCTGCTTTGCCAGGCGCTCCTATTGCTTCAATCAATTTTAAATTTGTGATACTGATGATCGCAACAGAAGCCGCTGCCTGGTCACGTGGCCACGGGGAGCTAAAAATACCACTCTCCGCGGAGCTTTACTTATTTCATGCTCCGAAGCCCCAGAAGTGTTTGTTTGAGGGGAAAAACATATTATGAAGATAGCACTTAATGCTATTCAGACACACTTCACAAATAATTTACCAGGGGAGGGGAGGGGAAATAATATCCACTGGAAATCGTGAGCTCCTGGAGTGCCTGGCAATATTTATCCTAATTACGGCGCTAGTAAGCTTTGCTTGCCCTCTTCAGATTTGCGTCTTCTCTTTATCGTTTCTTTACTTTCCCTCTTTATACCACCCTTCACCAAAAATGGACATAGAATCCTAGGGTTGTAGTGTTGGGTTGTTGTTGTTGTTTAGTCATTTAGTCGTGTCCGACTCTTCGTGACCCCCTGGACCAGAGCACGCCAGGCCTCCCGCAGTTTGGTCAAACTCATGCTGGTAGCTTCGAGAACACTGTCCAACCATCTTGTCCTCTGTCGTCCCCTTTTCCTTGTGCCCTCCATCTTTCCCAGCATCAGGGTCTTTTCCAGGGAGTCTTCTCTTCTCATGAGGTGGCCAAAGTATTGGAGCCTCAGCTTCAGGATCTGTCCTTCCAGTGAGCACTCAGGGCTGATTTCCTTCAGAATGGAGAGGTTGGATCTTCTTGCAGTCCATGGGACTCTCAAGAGTCTCCTCCAGCACCATACTTCAAAAGCATCAATTCTTCGGCGATCAGCCTTCTTTATGGTCCAGCTCTCACTTCCATACATCACTACTGGGAAAACCATAGCTTTTACTATACGGACCTTTGTTGGCAAGATGTTGTCTCTGCTTTTTAAGATGCTGTCTAGGTTTGTCATTGCTTTTCTCCCAAGAAGCAGGCGTCTTTTAATTTCGTGGCTGCTGTCACCATCTGCAGTGATCACCCAATCTCTGTTTAAGAACCATCAAGGAGGGAGAGACCACTACTTTCCAAGGGAGTTCACTGGCAAATGGCTCTCAGAAAGTTCTTCCTGCTCTTTAGTTGGAATTTCCTTTTTTTGTCATTTGAATCTGTTGGTTGGCGTCGTACCCTCCTGAGCAGGAGAAAGCAAGCTGTTTTCCATCACAGGGATGCGCAAAAATAGGACAACCATTCCCATATGTTACACAGTTAACACAAGACTGGCTTTACTCCATCAACCTGACAAAAAAGATGGGGTTTTAACTTGCATCTAAAAGGATATAAATTTGGAAGGAGAGTCACTTCAATGGGTGGGTCATTCCAAAGATGTGGAGCCACCACAAAAAAGGCTCTTCCACGAGTCCCTACTCTCACTGCTCACTGAACACCAGGACCACCAGCAGCTATGGACAAAAACATACCTGTAGATTCCAACTAAACATCAGGAAGAACTTTCTGACAGTTAGAGCTGCTCGCCAGCGGAACGGATTCCCTCAGGAGGTTGTGGACTCTCCTTCTTTGAAAGTTTCTAAGCAGAGGTTGGATGGCTGTCTGTCATGGATGCTTTTAGTTGAGATTTCTGCATTAACACGCTCTTCTTTCAGTAATTGAGAAGACCACGCATTTCACAAATTAAAAATTGTTTACTTGCAAACTCCCCGAAGGTCAAATTCATGTGCATAGGCGCCGACTCCATGGGGCTTGAGGGGGCCCGAGCCCCCTCAAAATTTTTATTGGGGGGGCAGAGCCCCCCCAATAATCTCGGGCGCCCCTCCAGCAGAGCGCCGCAGCCGCGCTGGCTCTGCCTGTCGACGCTTGGCGCGTCCGCGGCTTTTATAGGGCGCCCGGCGCGCACCAGCTCGATAACGGGCACCGGCGCGGCGGGGGGCGCCGGGCCGGGGGCGGGGGGCGGCCGGCCTGTCTCCTTGGCAACCCCATTGAGCAGCGCCGGCTCCCCCGGGAGGGCCATCCCCCCGCGCCGCCGATCGCCAACACCGCCGACGCTGTGGCTGCCCGAGCCCGAGCCGGAGCCCGAGCCGGAGCCCAAGCCAAAGCCCGAGCCCGTCAGTCAGTCAGTCAGGAAGGAAGGAAGGAGAGAGAAATGGGGAGGGAGACGAGGGAGGAAAATTGCGCGCAGGGTGAAGAAAGGAGAAGGGCGAACGAGACAGCTTCCAACCCAAAAAAGGGCTGGAAGACTCGGAGGATGAAGGATCGGGAAAGAAAGCGACGCCTTCCCCGCCCGCGACGTCGCCCACTTGTCATTGGCAGCGCAGCGGGCGCCCAGAGGGGCTGGGCACCGACGCAGGGCCGCTCCGCAGCCGCGGAGGACAGCTGCGCGGCTAGCAAGGTGCGCCGCGTAGAGCGTGGCCCTTGTGTGGCCCGGTGGCCACGCAAGCTCGGGCGGGGACCCCCATGCGAATCTAAGACGGGAGAAGAGGGCAGAGCAAAGGGGGTCCCTTCCCCAACCTCCGGCTCTGAGACTTCCCTGCACCCCAGAAAAGCGAAAGGATTTTCTCTCTCTCTTTTTTTTTAATAAATATTTTATTAAGTTTTCAAATACAAAGTTAGAAACATACACTGAAGAAAAAAGTAAAAGAACAAGAAAAAGAAAAAAAGAAAAAGAAGAAAAGAAAACCAACCATTCAACACATTTTTTATATAACTAACTGGACTTCCTCGCATCTCCCTTACCCTGCATTCTTTATAATAAAGATATCAGCAAATTATTACCTTGTTTCGTACCTTATTTTGTACTTTTCAAATACTATACCTCTAAATTTAACATACTTTTCATCAGTTACTTATATCTTAAATTAAACATAGTATTACCTTAGATTTTGACCTTTTCTTACTTAAAATATAATTTCCTGTTTCCCAAATCTAATTGCTGAAGCTATAGTTTCCGAATCGTGTAAATTTTTAACATTCATACAACTTATATTGTTTTTGTAAATAGTCCTTAATTTTTTTCCAGTCCTCTTCCATTGTTTCTTCTCCCAAATCTCGGATTCTGCCAGTCATTTCAGCCAGTTCCATGTAGTCCATCAATTGCGTCTGCCACTCTTCCAGTGTGGGCAAATCTTGTGTCTTCCAATATTTTGCGATAAGTATTCTTGCTGCTGTAGTTGCATACATAAAGAAAGTTCTATCCTTCTTTAACCCTTTCTGGCCAACAATGCCCAAGAGGAAGGCCTCTGGTTTCTTGGGAAAGGTATACTTAAATACATTTTTTAACTCATTATAGATCATTTCCCAGAAGGCCTTCACTTTTGGACAAGTCCACCGGAGGTGAAAGAATGTCCCTTCAGCCTCCTTACATTTCCAACATTTATTATCAGACAGGTGATATATTTTTGCAAGCTTGACTGGGGTCATGTACCACCTATAAATCATTTTCATAATATTTTCCTTCAAGGCATTACATGCCGTGAATTTCATTCCGGTGGTCCATAACCTTTCCCAGTCCTCAAACATGATGTTATACCCAATATCCTGAGCCCATTTTATCATGGCTGATTTGACTGTCTCATCCTGAGTGATTTTCTCTTCAACCTGCCCTCCATCCTCTTGCGGAAAACTCTTTGCCTGCCCTGCCCGTATCTCGTTTTTGCTTTTTAATTCCACACACGCACCCTTCGGACTTCGTGGCAATCGGGCGCGCGGGTGCGTTTCCTAAGAGAGTGAGGACCCCCGCCTCCTCCCCACCTGCTCCCTCGCCAGCCAGCCAGCCAGCCAGCCGCGTGCCCTAGCCGGAGAGCCCCGGCCGTCCCCGTCGCGCAATCGGCTGGATCTCCCTTCAGCAGGCCGGGCTCACAACTCGGCCCAGGCTCACAACCCCCCAGCAGCGGATCTCCGGCCCAGCTGAAGAATCCGGCAACAAGCCCCCTCCTCCCCAATCGCTCCGGCTCCGCCGAAATACGCTCCAAAACCCCCCAGATAGGCCGCCGGCCACCAAGTCTCGTGTCGCCCTGAGCGAGGGTCTCTCCCCAACACCGCCACCTCGAACTGCGTTCTCCCGGCTACCCGAGCGAAGCAGCAGCAGGACCCCGGTATGGGCCCCCCCAATATTTTGTATAAGTCGGCGCCCCTGTTCATGTGATTCAGAAAAATTGCACAGGCAGGAAAACTTGGCTTAGTTACAAAATGGTGAGAGTTCCTCAAGTATGGCTTGTGAAAGCCATGCAGTCTGAGCTGGAACAACCAGCTCAAATCTCTTTACACATTGAGTGGACTCCTTTTAGATCTATTTTTCCTTGCAAACCGCACACTGAGGTTCACAGGTTGACTGGAGGAGAACAAATTCCTAGTAAGGTGAATTCCTAAGCTGGCAGGACAGCTTACTCTATGGTATTAACCCATTCGTGTGTTAATCACGTTGGTTTTATGAGACTGGTTATCCCACAAATTCAAGTCAGAAACATCACCAGGGAGAGGACACCATAGTTATTTCCAATCTCTGGTGATTCCAGCCCTTGTGAATTCTTCCTTGGTAAGCCTCATTCCTGGTTTCTGTTCCTTGGCTGCCCTAAATAAGCCTTCCCTAAAGTATTTGACGGGACGCGGGTGGCACTGTGGGTTAAACCACAGAGCCTAGGACTTGCCGATCAGAAGGTCAGCGGTTCGAATCCCCGTGACGGGGTGAGCTCCCGTTGCTCGGTCCCTGCTCCTGCCAACCTAGCAATTCGAAAGCACATCGAAGTGCAAGTAGATAAATAGGTACCACTCTGGTGGGAAGGTAAACAGCGTTTCCGTGCGCTGCTCTGGTTCGCCAGAAGCGGCTTAGTCCTGCTGGCCACATGACCCGGAAGCTGTACGCCGGCTCCCTCGGCCAATAAAGCGAGATGAACGCCGCAACCCCAGAGTCGGTCACAACTGGACCTAATGGTCAGGGGTCCCTTTACCTTTTTTTTAAAGCATTTGAAACCATGATTTTCACCTCTTATCATTTGCCACTGGACGTTCATGGTTCAGGACAGCCTTCCCCAACTTGGTTCCTCCATATTTTTTGGGACTATGCTTCCCATGAGCTTGGCAGGAGTTGTAGCACAAAGTACCTGGCGGACATACAGCTGGGGAACGGTGTTCCGAACTCTGAACACAGGCGACAAATGGTGGGGAATCAAGATAAGGTTTCCAGCCATTAGAGGGAGGGAAAATATCCATGACTTCAAAACATTTCGGATGGGAGCGAGTCAAAGCCAGTTGACTGGAGAAAGACGCTTCTTTGCTGCTGCTTGGCTACTTACCCTTCAACTCACACAAAGCTGCTTCCATCTGGCTGTTGACACAATAAATACATGAATCAAAGAAGCCAGCAAGCTGTTGCAAGGTGCCCTCCTTTATTTGTTCTTTCTTTTCCTCCCCTCTCTCTCCTTTTTTCCTCTTTAGCCTTGTTTTGTTTTGACAACAAAGAAGCTCAGGAATCCCTTGATAACAATTATTTAGATAATCATTCCATCTGAGTAATAAAGAGGCATTTCCAGCTCGCTACAAAGAGCTATCATTATTGTTAATTGTTCACGCAGCCCTTTTTCGCAGGCAAAACGCTTCCTCATTGGCTGCACACGGGCTATTATTTCTGCGGCGCAAAGGAGGAGATGCCACAAGCGAAATTGCGCAAGTAAAACATCGGTGGATCGGGCAGCTGACAGAATTAAAGGGAAGGCGGCAGGATTGGGACCTAGCTTGCGTTTTAAACTAATGACTCAAATCCATCCTGCAGGGTTTGTGTACGTAGACTAAAATGTGCATATTAGATAGATTGAAAATGGTTGTGTGTGTTTTTTAAGCCATAAAATTGCAGAGTTGGCAGGGACCCCCAAGAGGTCATCTAGTTCAACCCCCTGCAAGGCAGGGATCACACCATAAGAATCCCTGGCAGATGGCCATCCAACTTCTAATTAAAAACCTCCAGCAAAGGAGAGCTCACCACTTCCCGAGGGAGTCTGTTCCACTGTCAAATGGCTCCTGCCATCAGAAAGTTATTTCTATTGTTTAGCTGGAATTTGTCCTTTTTGCCACTTGAATCCATCAGTCCTGTCCTATTTTCCAGAGTCCTATCCTCCAGAGCATCAGGAAACAAGCTGTTTTCTGTCACGGGGAGGCACAATTAAAAATAGGACAATAATTCCCATAAGTCACACAATTAACATAAGTACAGTCGTACCTTGTTTCTCGAATTTAATCTGTTCTGGGAGCCCATTCGACTCCTGAAATGGTTCAAAAAACTAAGGTGTAGCTGGTAGACATGGTAGACGTGGTAGACATTCGACTTCCAAAAAACGTTTGCAAACTGGGGGACACACACTTCCAGCTTCCAGACATTTGTTCATTGTGTCTGGGGCTGACTCAGGATGGCCGCCCATCAACAGACAGAGTTTGAGTCAATCAACCTAGCAGTTTGAAAGCACACCAGTGCAAGTAGATGAATAGGTACCGCTGCGGTGGGAAGGTAAACAGCGTTTCCATGCGCTCTGGCTTCCATCACGGTATCCCCTTGTGCCAGAAGCAGTTTAGTCCTGCTGTCCACATGACATGGAAAGCTGTCTGCGGACAAACGCCGGCTCCCTTGGCCTGAAAGCGAGATGAGCGCCACAAACCCATAGTCGCCTTTGACAGGAATTAATCATCCAGGGGTCCTTTACCTTTTACCTTTTTTACCTGAGCTGCCCAAATGGCAAGACCACACCCTCCCGCAGCCTCGCTGATGTGGTCCAAAGGAAAGCAGAGCAAGAAGTTTGGCAGCAGCTGGGCTGCAGGAGTTGCCGGAAGGAGATGTAGAAAGCCCCATCCAACCGTCTTAGGGACTCCACTCTGGATTTGTGTAGAGTTTACTCCTTAGGTCTTTCTTGTCCCAAAGATGTCCTGCAAGGCAGTGGCGGTTTAGGACCAGAGTCTTCCTTCTCCGAGTTGGGCTGCCTTCCCAGGTTGATGAGCCCCATCTGTCAGGAAAAAGCAGCAATGCAAGAGCGAGCTGCAAGTTGCTGGAATGCAAAACAGGATGTTGATGTTTGGGACTGTACTATTGGAACAAAGGGGCAGTCTATTCACTGTACTGAGCACCGGATGTTAGCTCAGAGTGTCATCTGACCTGTACTGGAAGTACAGGGGTGGAGTTATCTCTCTCTACTGTTGGAGACTGGACAGTGCAGACGTGTTTCTCTGTACTGCTGCAATGACAGAAATAAAGTGATGTAAATAGATTTCTGTCTGACTCTTTCCCCTCCCTGGGGAGGCAGGGAGGAGAGGGGAGAGTGGTGTGTCCCTCTCACTCTGAGTGGGATCGCCGATAGTGACCTTGCCTGTATCCTGCCGGGAGACGCAGACAGGAAGGTCAACAAGGATCTCAAGCCGAATGCCTGGAGAATGGCCAGTTACCTCTGACTGCGTCCTGAGAATCCGACACCATCTACCTCTCACTCCCATCTACAGCACGTGCAGAAACTGCAATCTTGACTGTTCAACCCACTCTTGGTCTCGTCTGTTCCATCTGCCAGAGCCTGTCTTCACATACAAAGGAAGTCCCTAACTCAATGAAGGTTTGAGACCCATCAGCAGCTCTCACCTGGTTTAGCTGCCCAGTCGAAGCCATTGTTGGGGTGTGGCTGCTGTTGCCTGTTGACAGCTTCTAGGAGCCACAAATAAGAACCACCTCCATCTTGAAGCAGAGCAGTTTCTAGTCTGCAAGCCAACCTTCCTTGCTGGTGGTGGCAGCTGCTGGGAGTTGTTCTCCAAAGCCCTCGTAGGGGATGAAGGCAGCAGATATTTCTCCTCCTCTGGGTTTGCTCCCAAAGCCTTCCTCACGAATGTGTAAAGATACAAGGCAACGGTGAATCTATCAGGAGTTCAGCCTACACTTGAGTAGGACCCTGGCAGAGACACATGCCCGACTAGCATGTTCCGTTCCCTGCTGGTCGATCGTTCGGGA
This sequence comes from Podarcis vaucheri, assembly GCF_965113315.1. NCBI lineage: Eukaryota > Metazoa > Chordata > Lepidosauria > Squamata > Lacertidae > Podarcis > Podarcis vaucheri. Next base: position 6,712,759 of record NC_138759.1, read on the forward strand.
GCTTCATAAGCTTTCTTCAGCCTGGACATCACAGCGACCGATGCCAACAGACACCGGCACACTTAGGGATCTGCAGAGTTTGCGCAGTTGCAACTCAGCATTTTGGCTAATCTACTTTATTTACATATAAACACACACGGAGCACTGCAGCACTGCTCCCCCTCTCTCTAGCATCAGACAGCAAAGAGAGAAAAGAACAAAGAACAATAGTCCCACTTCATGGAACACAGTGACACAAACATCCTGTCTCCGTCACTTCCCACTCTGTGGAGTCAAAACATACACTGTCATGTGATAGACAACAATCCCATGACTGCAATCATGGAGCAGGAATTCTAACAGAATCAGCTATTCTTCAAGGTGCCATGGGTCTCTGTGTTGTCCTTCACCAACTTGGGGCTACAACTTCTGTCAGCTCCAGACGGCACAGAGGGCACCAGGTTGACGAAGAATGGCCTCAGTTGTTTCCGCGGCAACATGCTAAAACAGCCTCACCCCAACCAGGTACTTCAAACTACAGTCCCCACCACCTCTGACCAATAGTGGGGCTGGCAGGGGCTGATGGGACTTGTAGTCCGGAAGATCTGAAAAGCCCCCAGCTGGGGAGAGCTAGGCTAAGCCCATTTCCACGGAGCCGACTGCTCCATTTTTAGCACAAAACCCATCCCATGCAAAGAGGCAAACCTGGGCCCAGGAAACGTATCTACTGCTCTAGAAAGATGACATTTAATATTATTGAAATATGCCAGCTTTGCAGGCGTTTGTTTACATGCAATATAGGTCACTAAGCTAAATTTAAACGGTACCTTTCCTTAGGGACGCGGCAGGGTTCGTTCCCTCGGGGAATACTCCCAGGAAGGCACGGCTGGCGATCCGAGGGGCAGATGGATGACCTGCTTTCTAATTGCGCTGCGCACAATGTTTGCATAATGGGCAGAATTTGCAGCTGGAGTCAAAAGAGGGCAAGCCTGTGGCGCTGCCCTTAAATTGGTGGCAATGGGAGGCCGTAAATTATATGCTGCTACTGCTGAGCCCTTGCGTTGAGGCTCTTCCCCCAGTGTTGCTGAAGGAAGGCAGGTGAACGTTATGAGACCCACTGTGGTGTAGCGGTTAGAGTGCTGGACTAGGAGCCGGGAGACCAGGGTTCGAATCCCTGCTTGACCATGAAGCTCGCAGAATGGCCTTCACTTTCGAAGAAGACGAGACAGATTCATGGAGGAGTAGGCTATCGATGGTTACTAGCCACAGTGGTTGTACCCAGTGCTTTTTTCCTAAAAATTGTTTAGGGGTACTCTCATTTTGACTCAAGAAAATCACCATTTTATAGTTCAAATCGGGGGAAATAACTAACAGTAAATGGAGAGAGCTCTTGCGGTCAAATCCTGCTCCCTGGTTTCCCATAGGCATCCGGTTTGCCACTTTGGGAACACAATGCTATGCCTTCCAACATTTCTCCGATGAAAATAGGGATGTCCTATTCCATCAACAACAACATTATTAATAATAATAATAAAACATTAAACCATTAAAAACCCTTCCCTATACAGGGCTGCCCTCAGATGTCTTCTAAAAGTTATATACTGTAGTTCATGGGTAGGCAAACTAAGGCCCGGGGGCCGGATCCAGCCCAATCACCTTCTAAATCCGGCCCGCGGATGGTCCAGGAATCAGCGGGTTTTTACATGAGTAGAATGTGTGCTTTTATTTAAAATGCATCTCTGGGTTATTTGTGGGGCATAGGAATTCATTCATCCCCCCCAAAATAATATAGTCCAGCCCCCCACAAGGTCTGAGGGACAGTGGACTGGCCCGCTGCTGAAAAAGTTTGCTGACCCCTAGTGTAGTTACTTATCTCCTTGGCTCGGGGGTCGCATAACTCCATACCCTCCAACATTTCTCCAATGAAAATAGGGGTGTCCGAAGGAAAAGTGGGACATTCTGGGATCAAATCAGAAACCAGTCTCTGTAAATCCAGGGCTGTCTTTGGAAAATAGGGACACTTGGAGGGTCTGGGAAGCTGGACTAGATGCGCCATGGGCTGGATCCAGCAAACCCTTCTTATGTTTGTAGGGGTTTATACACCAGTACCTTGATCACAGCCTGGGAGCTAATTGCCAGCCAGTGCAAACCTCTTTCTTTTTCTTCTTCCTTTTGGCTGCTGCTGCTGGAGCCCAGTGGCCTCTCAGCCCAGAAGACTGCTGCATCTCTCCATCCTTGAGGCCTGGGGTCAGCGGCAGATTTGGGTACTGTGGCAGCCTATGGAAGGCTGACATCTAGCACCCTCCCAGGCCTCCCTCTGCCTTCCCAAAGGTGGGTAAGGAGGTGTCCGGCTTTGGGAGGGAGGCACAGGGCTCTGGCATGGTCCTAGAGCCCTCCAGTCTCCTTCCCAAAGCTGGGAAAGTGCTAGGATTTGCGAAGGAGGCTTTGTGAGTGTCTGGAGGCGGTTGGAGGATGGATGGCGGCTAACAGATTGAGGCTGAATCCTGACAAAACAGAAGTACTGTTTTTGGGGGACAGGAGGCGGGTGGGTGTGGAGGACTCCCTGGTCCTGAATGGGGTAACTGTGCCCCTGAAGGACCAAGTGCACAGCCTGGGAGTCATTTTGGACTCACAGCTGTTCATGGAGGTGCGGGTCAATTCTGTGTCCAGGGCAGCTGTCTACCAGCTCCATCTGGTACGCAGGCTGAGACCCTATCTGCCTCGCCAGAGTGGTGCATGTTCTGGTTATCTCCCACTTGGACTACTGCAATGCGCTCTACGTGGGGCTACCTTTGAAGGTGACCCGGAAACTACAACTAATCCAGAATGCGGCAGCTAGACTGGTGACTGGGAGCGGCAGCCGAGACCACATAACACCGGTCTTGAAAGACCTACATTGGCTCCCAGTACGTTTCCGAGCACAATGCAAAGTGTTGGTGCTGACCTTTAAAGCCCTAAATAGCCTCGGTCCAGTATATTTGAAGGAGCGTCTCCACCCCCATCGTTCTACCCGGATACTGAGGTCCAGCACCGAGGGGCTTCTAGCGGCTCCCTCACTGCGAGAAGCCAAGTTACAGGGAACCAGGCAGAGGGCCTTCTCGGTAGTGGCGCCTTCCCTGTGGAACGCCCTCCCACCAGATGTCAAAGAGAACAACAACTACCAGACTTTCAGAAGACATCTGAAGGCAGCCCTGTTTAGGGAAGCTTTTAATGTTTGATGTATTACAGTATTTTAATGTTTTTTGGGAAGCCACCCAGAGTGGCTGGGGTATAAATAAATTATTATTATTATTATTATTATTATTATTATTATTATTATTATTATTATTATAGCAGGACCCTGCCAGAGCCTCACGCCTCCTTGTGAAAGCCCAACACCTTACTTATCAGGCTTTGAGATGGTACCCCCTTTGCTCAGCAGCCGATGCCACTCATACAGCCCTAAATTGGACCCTGCTGGGGTGCTGACTCTTGCAGGGGACCTCTCCAGTCCAAATGTTCTCAAATGTTTTTTCCTTCCCCCATGTCACAACCCCAACCCCAGCTCTCACAAGGCACCCAGTGCTCCACTTCAAAGAAGCTTCAAATCAAAACATACTGATCAAATTTGCAGATGACACCAAACTGGGAGGGGTGGCTAACACCCCAGAGGACAGGATCACACTTCAAAACGACCTTGACAGATTAGAGAACTGGGCAAAAACAAACAAGATGAATTTTAACAGGGAGAAATGTAAAGTATTACACTTGGGCACTTGGGCAAAAAAAATGAGAGGCACAAATACAAGATGGGTGACACCTGGCTTGAGAGCAGTACATGTGAAAAGGATCTAGGAGTCTTGGTTGACCACAAACTTGACATGAGCCAACAGTGTGACGCCGCAGCCAAAAAAGCCAATGCAATTCTGGGCTGCATCAATAGGAGTATAGCATCTAGATCAAGGGAAGTAATAGTGCCACTGTATTCTGCTCTGGTCAGACCTCACCTGAAGTACTGTGTCCAGTTCTGGGCACCACAGTTCAAGAAGGACACTGACAAACTGGAACGTGTCCAGAGGAGGGCAACCAAAATGGTCAAAGGCCTGGAAACGATGCCTTATGAGGAACGGCTAAGGGAGCTGGGCATGTTTAGCCTGGAGAAGAGGAGGTTAAGGGGTGATATGATAGCCATGTTCAAATATATAAAAGGATGTCACATAGAGGAGGGAGAAAGGTTGTTTTCTGCTGCTCCGGAGAAGCGGACACGGAGCAATGGATCCAAACTACAAGAAAGAAGATTCCACCTAAACATTAGGAAGAACTTCCTGACAGTAAGAGCTGTTTGACAGTGGAATTTGCTGCCAAGGAGTGTGGTGGAGTCTCCTACTTTGGAGGTCTTTAAGCAGAGGCTTGACAACCATATGTCAGGAGTGCTCTGATGGTGTTTCCTGCTTGGCAAGGGGTTGGACTCGATGGCCCTTGTGGTCTCTTCCAACTCTATGATTCTATGATTCAAAACGATGCATTTTGCTGGGTTTTGGCGTTTCCTGCCTCTCTCGTCCAGTACATTTCTAAAGCAAAGCAAGAAGGTTAAGATTTGGTCTCTGGAGTATTCCCTGTAATGGTCTGAAAAAACTGACAGAAGAGTTGTCTACAGAAGCAAAAGATGAATGTGTGTTGGAAGGAATAAGCTTTTATGCCTTGTTTTGATAATCAAGGCATTCAAATGCTTTTCTTTTTTTAAAGAAAAGTCTGTCTGGGTCAGCTCAGGCTGATGGGAGTTGTAGTTCACAACATCTGGAGGCCACCAGATAGGGAAAGCCCGGTGAGGAGTACAACTCCTTAGAAATCTCGAATGGAGGAGAGCTCACCATTTTCTGGGGGAGTCCATTCCCCTGTCAAACAGCTCCCACTTTTGCATGATATACAGATTCTTAGCAAACAGAAGATGCCCATTTAGGTTAGAGCCAATTCCATATCAGGGCAGGAGTGAATGAAGAGATCTTGAACCTGTTTGGTTGTTGGCATCCATCTGTCTTGGGAGACAAGAGAGCAGTGCCCCTTTGGGAGTGAAGTCAAACCATTGGAGAGTTACAGCTGTGACTGTAGAGACCGATACAGGACCACAGCTTATTTATTTATTTTTTTAAAAGATTTTTATTGAAGTTTCACAAATTATATAATAACAAAACAAAACATTAATACAAACAAACAAAAAACAAACACACACAAAAAACAAGTATAATTTCAATCCCTTATTTTCTTGTAACTTACTTCCTCGTACGTCCCCTTTCTGTGTTCCAATTCCCAAATTTTAATTCAGCAAATCCTCTACCTTATTATCCATTTAAATTTTTTAACCTTTCTTTTCTTTTTACTTAATCGTTACAGCTAGAAACCACATAATTTCTAAACCAACGTCATTCTAACATTCAATAATTTTACATTGTTTCCTGAGATAGTCCTTAAATTTCTTCCAGTCTTCTTCCGCTGTCTCTCTTCCCTGGTCTCGGATTCTGCCAGTCATCTCTGCCAGTCCCATGTAGTCTATCACCTTCATCTGCCACAGGACCACAGCTTAAGGCGGGCAGTAGGAGACCAGGGAGACATGATGATCTCTCCCACCAAGGAAGGCAGCTCATCCCTTACGCCAATCAAGCTGAGCTAATAATAATAATAATAATAATAATAATAATAATAATAATAATAATAATAAATTTTATTTATATCCCGCCCTCCCCAGCTGAAGCCGGGCTCAAGGCAGCTAACAACAATAAAACAGTACAACAGTAACTGCTGCCTTCCATGTTGTTTTTTTTGCTGTGCATGGAGGTCTTGGGCTGCCCAGACGACAAGACCTCTCAACCTTGCTGATGTGATCCAAAGGAAAGGACTGTGTAGGAATAACGGAGGACAACCGGAGGTTGGATGCAGGTGAGCTGTGCAGAAGCACACTGGCAAGCATGCTCCAAGACAAGCTGCCGGCTAGCTCTGTAGAGGCTCCTTTTATTAGCACACTATGCAAAACCAGTCAGATACATTTGGACTGTGACCTTGACACATCTTCCAATCCCGAGATCATGGGGTTGTACAAAGTTATTTTGGCACCTGTTTCCACTGCATCATTTCCCCCTTGAACAATGTATGATGAAGGAGACAAAGGTCACAGACAGGGCACGGCAGACCACTAAGAGAGCAAAGGTTAGAGAGAGGGCATGATGTTCAGACAGCTGTGGCTTTGTCTGCAGATGGAAGTGTGCTCCACACCTGAAGGTCACGCGGTGAGACAGCTGAGGCCTGACTGCGGGTGGAAGTGTGCTCCACACCCGGCGATCATTCCTTCAGCAGAGCAAGACACCAGCTTTGGCACCAGCTTGGCTGCAGGAGTTGCTGGAAGGAGGTGCCTGTCAGGAAATTCAAGCCTTATCAGGAGAAACTGGCCACTCTGCAGGCACCCGGCTTGATCTCCTTGTTGACCTCCCTGTCTGCATTCCCCGGCAGGATACAGGCTAGGTCGCGATCGGTGATCCTCCTCAAGCGTGAGAGGAACACACCACTCTTCCCTGCTCCCTGCTTTCCCCAGGGAGGGGAAAGAGATAGACAGAAATGTATTTACATGCCTTTATTTCTGTCTTTGCAGCATTACAGAGAATCGCGTCTGCTCTCTTCAAACACCACCAGCAGAGAGACAAACTCCACCTCCTGTACTTCCTGTACAGGTCAAATTACACTCTGAGCTAATTCTGGTGCTCAGCACAGTGAATAGACTGTCCCTTTGTTCCCACGGTACAGTCCCCATCATTCCCATCATGTTTTGCTTTCCAGCCAGCTGCAGCTCGCTGCCGCATTGCTCCTTTTCCGTAACAGTGCCATCCAACCATATTAGCAACTCCCCTCTGGATTTGTGTAGGGTTTACTCCAGGGGCCGTCGAGGTTTTACCAGCCTGGGCCGGTCAAGTCCCATGGAGATCTCTCCACGGGCTGGATCGCATGCACACAATTTCCGGCGTCTGGGCATGTGCAGACGTGATTCCAGACACCGCAGAAGCAAGTCCCTGCACCGTGCTGTGCCTGTTTAGCGCAGCGTGCGAGGACTCGCTGAGTGGGCGGCTCGGTTCGGGGGTGGCTCGTGGGCCACTGTGGGCTGCTTGCGGCCCATGGGCCACACTTTGCCAACCCCTGGTTTACTCTTTAGCTTTTTCTTTTGTTGGAGATGTCCTGCAAGGCAGCGAGTATGGATTACTCCTCAGGGTTTCAAAGCCTTCGTCGTGAATGAGTATGTGCAGAAACTGCTTTCTTGACCGTCAGATCCCCTCTTGGTCTTGTCCACTCAATTCTCCGGGCTTAGTGCCGGGTGGGGACCAAAGCTGGAGGACAAACTACTGCAGAAGGAGCATGATGCGTCCCCCACCAGAGGTACTTCCCCAATCTTGAAGCAGAGCAGTTTTTATTCTACAAGCCTTCCTTCCTCACTGGCTTCTGGAAGCTGTAGTCCAAAGCCTCTTGAGAGAACCAACCAGGCTGGGAAGAGGCTGTTGTATAAACTGCTAGTATAAAAGCCTTTCTTCCTTCCCGTTTACTGCAAGATAAGAAGAAATCATGTTTCCAAGATGCCTTGGCCAGACACGCTCACGGGAGCTTGACAGCCGGGGTGTGTGTGTTGTTATTGTGAGAAACGGAGTCTTAGAGCCGTTCTGCTTCAGGTCCCCGGACCACCAGAGCCGGAATTCTTCTAGTTATCTTCCATTTATCCTCACTTCTCTGTGCAGTTTACCCGGCTGGCATGGGCAAGGCTTGCAATGTGGTGTGAAACGGCCGTCCTTCCAAGAGGCGGCGGCTGCTCAAATCGTTTATCTCTTGCTTTCTAACTGCCCCAAGGGGGATTGCAAGAAGAGTCTGGCTGGATCAGGCCAATGGACCTTCCTGCCAGTACTGTGCTGCTAACACTAGCCGGCAAAATGTTTCTGGAAAGAGAAACGTCGCAGAATTTAGTTTCGGCTCGCATCTTTTTGGAAACCCGCTTAGTTCACACTTGATGGACTGATATGCAGCTGTGTACCGGCACATTCGGGATGCAGGTGGCACTGTGGGTTAAACCACAGAGCCTAGGACTTGCCGATCAGAAGGTTGGCGGTTCGAATCCCCGTGACGGGGTGAGCTCCCGTTGCTCGGTCCCTGCTTCTGCCAACCTAGCAGTTCGAAAGCATGTCAAAGTGCAAGTAGATAAAGAGGTACTGCTCCGGTGGGAAGGTAAACGGCGTTTCTGTGTGCTGCTCTGGTTCGCCAGAAGCGGCTTAGTCATGCTGGCCACATGACCCGGAAGCTGTACGCTGGCTCCCTCAGCCAGTAAACCCCAGAGTCGGTCACGACTGAACCTAATGGTCAGGGGTCCCTTTACCTTTTACCTTACCAGCACATTCAGTTGTGCAGGGTCTCTTCACCATAGTCAAAGCCATGTCCCTTTCTAAGATGGTGCACTAATATTATAATTATGCAATGGTAATAATTAGGGATGTCTTGCGACAATCAGTGCAAGTTGCGTTTGTTGCTTTTCAGCCAGATCTACTATTTTTTGTGCACGGGCTATGGATTTGGAATGCTCCAACATCTTTTGGAATGATTTAAGTCGTGTTTTCCTCAAACTTGTATGTAACAGCATCCACACACCTTTTTCTTGAAACTGAAACACCCTGAGTTTCCAGTTCCTCTTCTGGGAATGAACTCCATGCACCGTGTGAAGAATAGGGAGGGTGAATACGCCAATTTTGCCTCCTTTCCACTTCTCGTTTTTCCAGTCCTCAGTTTAGAGCTTCACATTTCCACATCAGCCGGCTTTTAAAATAAATCCACATGAAAATTTGTTGACGTTTTAGTGGAAATTTATCTCAACATATACAATCTTACCCTAGTGTGCACTCTTTCATACATGTTAACTGCTTGGAGAACTCACTGCAAAATTCAGGGAAGTGCAGATTTTGAAAAGTGGGCCTGAACCAAGTTAAGAAGTCCTTTCTCCTGTCTCTCCTGAATCTTCCAGCTTTGTTAAAGGTAAAGGTAATGACTCTGGGGTTGCGGCCGACTCTGGGGTTGTGGCACTCATCTCGCTTTACTGGCTGAGGGAGCCGGTGTACAGCTTCCAGGTCATGTGGCCAGCATGACTAAGCCGCTTCTGGCAAACCAGAGCAGCGCATGGAAACGCCGTTTACCTTCCTGCTGGAGCGGTACCTATTTATCTACTTGCACTTTGACGTGCTTTCGAACTGCTAGGTAGGCAGGAGCAGGGACTGAGCCATAGCTGTCAACCGTCCCTTATTTAGCGGGAAAGTCCCTTATCCCAGCGCCGTGTCCTGCTGCTGTCCCTTATTGATGATGTCCCTTAAATTTCCCGGGTTTCAAAGGAAGCATCTCCTCTCCCTCCCTCCCTGCCGGCCAGGGAGGAGGGAGGCTCCAACTGTGTTGCTTGGCTGCGTTGCTCACCCAATAAGGAGTCTAAGAATGACTGGGGGTGGAGCTTGCATGCCTTGTGCTGATCAAATTGGCCGCATTGCCTGGGAACTCGCCTTTGCTCAGCGCTTCCCAGCGGAGAGGTGACAGTGGTTTTCCTTGCAGCATCCCCTTTGCCGGGTTGCTGCGCTGTGGGAACCACCGCTTGAGGCTTTGTTTGGCTGCTGGCTGGGCTTTCTGCCTTTGGCTTGGAGGGGCTCAGAAGTTGAACATGCCTGTGCTTGGAAAATCCCTTATTTTGGCTGCTGATCCCTTATTTTCGAGGCTGCTGGTCCCTTATATTCAAATCTGTAAGTTGACAGCTATGGACTGAGCAACAAGAGCTCACCCCATTGCGGGGATTCGAACCACTGACCTTCTGATTGGCAAGCCCTAGGCTCAGTGGTTTAGACCACAGCACCACCCGCGTCCCCTTCCAACTTAGTTTGAAGGTCCCAAATTCTAATATTGCAAGAGAACAAAGTGTTGTGATGAGCAACGGGCACTCTGCCAGTGCTCAGCCATGGCAAAGACATCGAGGAGCGGTTCTGCAATTCTGCAATTGCAAGGAAAGCAATTAGTGCCGGGTGCACTTTCCCCAACTTTTGAGACGTGTCAGCATTCAGCGTCCAACTTCACCAGCAGAATTCTCCTGAGGCCAACGGACCTCCCTGGGGAGGCCAAAATAACACTGGAGGTGGGGGGTGGGGAAAGTGGACTTTCTGAGAAGCTGTAATAATAGTTTTTAAGATGAGCGAGCCGGCAAAAAGTTAATGGCATTGCAGTCCCTTCTGCTATTCAACGGGGTCTCCCCCCCCCCGTTCCACCTTTCATTCCTCAGCCATTTGGGACTTAAATAGGGAACAGCTCACAGACCTCACAAATGAGCGCATTAGAATTCCAAGCAGTTTCATAATTCAGATTTTCAGAAATCTTGGGTGAGCTGCTGGCACAAAGGACCTGCTTTATTGAGGTGAAATGGTTCACAGCCGCTCACTGGGGGAATTGTAATTTGAAAGGCATGGATATTTTCTCTGTGTTTGGATCCTGCATTGAGTTCCTGGGGGGAAATGAAGATCTCCTTCCTCTTGTACTTACGTTAAGCTGTATTATATCATTGCAGGAGAGCTTAGAGCCGTCTTTCCCAACCAGCTGCTGCCAGATGTTTTGGCCCATGGCCCATGGGAGTTGTAGTACAAAACATCTGGTAGGTGCCAGGATCCCCAAGTGGCCCGTACCAAGTGCCCTGTGGGGGAGGGATTACTAAGAGGCAAGGGGACAGCAGGGGGCGCTGAGGCAAATGGCGGTAAGACTTTGAAAAGCTGATTTCACTGGATCAACTTCGTCAGTTTTCCTGAATTAATTAAACGAAATAATTTTAATTGGATCCTGAATACGTGCACCAATAATTGTTACTGTTTTGAATGTTACTGTGTTATTATCTTCCTTAGTAGGCCACGGAAACTGCTATTGTGAATACAGTGGTGCCCCGCAAGACGAATGCCTCGCAAGACGGAAAACTCGCTAGACGAAAGAGTTTTCCATTTTGGAGGTGCTTCGCAAAACGAATCTCCTATGGGCTTGCTTCACAAGATGAAAATGTCTTGTGAGTTCCTGCGGGTTTTTTCCCCTCCCCCCTTTTTCTAAGCCGCTAAGCCGCTTATCAGCTGATCCGATAAGCCACTAAAAGCCACTAAAAGCCGCTAATAGCGCTAATCCGCTAATCCGTCAATGGGCTTGCTTCGCAAGACGAAAAAACCGCTAGACGAAGAGAATCACAGAACGGATTCTTTTCGTCTTGCGAGGCACCACTGTAATCCTTTTTCTAGAATAAGGGGCACTGGGGATGAGTTTTTGGAAGCAAGGGAGATGTCGCCCCCAAAAGTTTGGAAACTACTGCTTTGGAGTTATGATAGAGCCTGAGAGTTCATCCTAAAATATAGGTCACTTGCTTTAAACTCTGCAAACTCATCACAGCCAAAGCCTGCTGTTTCCTAGAAATTCTCACAGCGCGATTAGCCTTGTTGCCACCTGCCCTCGGCTTGACTGCATGGAATTCTTCCCACCTGCTAGAGTTGCCATATTTTGAAGAGCAAAAAAGAGGACACATTTGCCAACTTCTGCTTTTAACTATAGATCTCTATGGCGACTCTCATCGTGAAATAGAGGACGTGTCCTGGAAAAAGAGGACATATGGCAACTCTTCCTGGACATCTTGTGGACCCGCTGGACGTATTTTCACACTTGGGAGAGAAAATGCTCACTGGAGCGAGTGTGTGTTTGTGTAAAATTTCCCTTGGGAGTTCAAGTGCTTTCACCAAATCCCCAATCTGACAGACTTTATTCAGTAATGCGTTATAGCACAGAGCAAAGGTAAAGGGACGTGAGTGGTGCTGTGGTCTAAACCACAGAGCCTCTTGGGCTTGCTGATCGGAAGGTCAGCGGTTCGAATCCCCACGATGGGGTGAGCTCCCGTTGCTCGGTCCCAGCTCCTGCCAACCTAGCAGTTGAAAAGCACACCAGTGCAAGTAGATAAGTAGGTACTGCTGCGGTGGGAAGGTAAATGGCATTTCCGTGCGCTCTGGTTTCCGTCATGGTGTCCCGTTGTGCCAGAAGCGGTTTAGTCCTGCTGGCCACATGACCCGGAAAGCTGTCTGTGGACAAACGCCGGCTCCCTTGGCCTGAAAGCGAGATGAGTGCCGCAACCCCATAGATGCCTTTGACTGGACTTAACCAACCAGGAGTCCCTTACCTTTGCTTTTTACCTTTAGAGCACAAAATGCAATAATCTGCGCGAGCTCTCCATGAGGACACACACAATGTAGGCAAAATCTATGACGTCTTAGCTGTTTATCCTTTACCCAACAACTTTCCCCCACTCCAGGACCTGATCATCTCTCAAACAACCACAGTCCTTGAAATGTAACTTACTGGTATTCAACCTCCCCCCTTTTACTGTACATATCAGAACCCTCCTTGCACCTTATAAGTTACTCTCACCTGCAGTCAAAAACAATCTGAACCACAGACCGGCAAGTCAACATAAGGAACAGGAATTAAACAGCAGCAGAGGTAGAGTGAGGACTGTTTATTGAGAGCAGAGATTCTGATTTGCTTGCACAATGCTTACAGGCAGGTTAGACGATGTTCATCTTTATTGAGTCTTTCTGATTTATCTGTGGGGCAGTTACAAGGCAAAAAGGCATCCCAACACTTCAAGCTTCTTCTTTGGCAATCACTTGTAGCCAAGTATGATTGTCTTCCATGAAAATGGTCTTAACAGTGAGTCCCTAAGTTACCGTGGAGGCCAATTCTGGATCCACACGTCCTTCCACAGTGGGGACATTGGTTTCCGGGCGGGATTTGATCAGGGTGAGGGTTTGCCAAGCGTGCCTTCCTCTTAGCACGTTTCTCCCTTGCATCCTGAGTTCTGTTGAGATTCCTGCTCCGTGATTGCAGTCATGGGATTGTTGTCTTTCACACGACGGTGTATGTTTTGACTCCACAGAGTGGGAAGTGACGGAGACAGGATGTTTGTGTTACTGTGTTCCGTGAAGTGGGACTATTGTCCTTTGTTCTTTTCTCTCTTTACTGTCTGATGCTAGAGAGAGAGGGAGCCATGTTGCAGTGCTCCGTGTGTGTTTATATATAAATAAAGTAGATTAGCCAAAATGCTGAGTTGCTGAGGTCTGTTACGCAAGGTGCGCAAACTCGGCGGATCCCTAAGTGTGCTTCGGCATTGGTCGCTGTGATGTTTGGGCTGAAGAAAGCTTTTGAAGCTCCCAAACGAACGACCAGGAGGGAGAGAACATGCCAGTTGGGCATGCGTCTCTACCAGGGTCCTGCTCGAGTGTAGGACGAACTCCTGACAAGTTCAAGCGTCTTCAAAACCCATGACACCTTTGGGAAAGGCTGTTCTCCAATTGGAGCGCTCACAGGCCAGTAATTCCCAGTTGTTGGTGTTTATACTATATTTTTTAAGATTTGCCTTGAGAGAGTCTTTAAACCTCTTTTGTTGACCACCAACATCATGCTTTCCATTTTTAAGTTCGGAATAGAGTAGTTGCTTTGGAAGACGATCATCAGGCATCCACACAACATGACCTGGCTGGTGTATGGCAGGGCTGGGGGATGAATCCCGAGGGCTGCATCCTGAACCCAAGGCGTGAAGTTCTCCACTCCCTTGTCTAAATGGCTCCCTTTATTTTGTTGCATAATATCTATTCTAATCGGAATTGTCTTCTTCCCAATGCTACGAAAAGGAACTGAACCATGTCACTGCAAAATATTTACATAATGCATAATCTCACAGGCTTGTGTTCTAGAAAATAATCAAAGAAGACACAGGTCTTCATTTGCATAATGCATACATTTTGCAAAATTCAGCTTTTCTTGCTGCAGATTTTTTTTTTATATAAATAGTGTGCACACAACTCTGATTATAATCTCCCAGCTTTCATTAATTCTCTGGTTGCTTGTCCCCACCAGCCACAAATAAGAGCTTTCTCTCTTTTTCTGCAGCAAGAGCCTTGCTTATAAAAAAGAACATGATTTGGAGATTTGAAATGCAATATTCCAGTCACAGGCCGACGGGAAGGACCAGATCTCAGGGGGCCAGAGAGAAGATTTGTCCTTAGCTTCTTTTAATCATTGAGTAAGACTTGCCGATCAGAAGGTCAGCGGTTCGAATCCCGCCGACGGGGTGAGCTCCCGTTGCTCGGTCCTTGCTCCTGCCAACCTAGCAGACGAAAGCACGTCAAAGTGCAAGTAGATAAATAGGTACCGCTCTGGCGGGAAGGTAAACGGTGTTTCGGTGCGCTGCTCTGGTTCACCAGAAGCGGCTTAGTCATGCTGGCCACATGACCTGGAAGCTGTACGCCAGCTCCCTCGGCCAATAAAGCGAGATGAGCACCGCAACCCCAGAGTCGGTCACGACTGGACCTAATGGTCAGGGGTCCCTTTACCTTTACCTTAAGTTGGCTGTTCCCATCTATTGCAGGGAAGTGGGCAAAGCAGCGATGCCGGCAATGTAACAGTCTCCTCTCAAGAAATATCAGCTGTCCTGTGTTGTCTTAACTGTCCTGAATGGGTTGTAGGTTCAAGAGCAATCTGGAGGTAGGAAAGATTCTGCTTTTAAATTCTGAGATCTGTCAAAGGTGAGGCTCGATTAGGATAACTCCTCAGGGGAGATTGAGGTTGAATCCTGATAAGACGGAAGTAGACGCTTAGGCAATGAAGTGTACGCTTCGGACTAATGGTCCCTCTTTTCCTCTAATAATATAAACAAGAAAAGGGGGCATGTGGGAAAATGATTGCTTGCACATGAGAGCATGAGCAAAGTTTTCATTATTGTAGGGTGATTTCATAGCTAGAAGCATCCTTGGAGCATGAACAGCGCGTGAATAGCTCGTGCTGTCCCAAATGATTGGTCAAGTAGCATGGCCTGATGCTCGCATGGTCTAGTGCGAAGGTCCTTATCTGCTGGCTGAGAACAAATTGCTTCGCTTGTATTTTGTATCTTTCTGATTTCACACAATAAAAGCTGTGCTGCAGTAGCCCTAGGGCAGCAGCAATATTTCGGAACCCATCATGGTGTGAGACTGATTTCTTCGGATGCCGAGCCGGTACTCGACAGGTAACTGTGCCCCTGAAGGACCAGGTGCGCAGCCTGGGAGTCATTTTGGACTCACAGCTGTCCATGGAGGCACAGGTTAATTCTGTCCAGGGCAGATGTCTACCAGCTCCATCTGGTACGCAGGATGAGACCCTACCTGCCCGCAGACTGTCTCGCCAGAGTGGTGCATGCTCTAGTTATCTCCTACTTGGACTACTGCAATGCTCTCTACATGGGACTACCTTTGAAGGTGACCCAGAAACTACCGTAAATTTCGCTCCATAACACGCAGATTTTTCCTCCTAGAAAGTAAGGGGAAATGTCTGTGCGTGTTATGGAGCGAATGCCTACAGATGGCGGGGGAATCTGCTGCAGTCGTGAGCAGTCCGTGGCTCACTTTGAAACAGCAAAGCGGGTGTAAGCGGCTCCTGTCAGCTAGCGGAGCCGGGGAGGAGTGAGAGAAGCAGAGCGGGAGTTGGCTGCTTTAAAACAACCCCTGCTCTCTGTCCCTGCCTGCAGTTTTTTGCTGTCCGATTTTGGATTAGGCACTGTAGGGGCTGTGTGTGTGTGTGTGCTTGAGCTATTGTTCTCCTCCTCCTGCTTCCCCTTCACTCTCCCTGTGCCCCTGCGACTTTAGAATCGACACTCTGTGTGTCTGTGTGTGTGTGAGGGCTCCTTCTCCCCTTGCTTCCCGTTCACTATCCCTGCGACTTTAGAATCGACACTCTGTGTCTCTGTGTGCGTGTGAGGGCTGCTTCTCCCCTTGCTTCCCGTTCACTCTCCCTGCGACTTTAGAATCGACACTCTGTGTGTGTGTCTGTGTGTGTGTGAGGGCTCCTTCTCCCCTTGCTTCCCGTTCACTCTCCCTGCGACTTTAGAATCGACACTCTGTGTCTCTCTGTGTGTGTGAGGGCTGCTTCTCCCCTTGCTTCCCGTTCACTCTCCCTGCGACTTTAGAATCGACACTCTGTGTCTCTGTGTGCGTGTGAGGGCTGCTTCTCCCCTTGCTTCCCGTTCACCCCCCCTGCGACTTTAGAATCGACACTCTGTGTCTCTCTCTGTGTGTGAGGGCTGCTTCTCCCCTTGCTTCCCGTTCACTCTCCCTGCGACTTTAGAATCGACACTCTGTGTGTCTCTCTCTGTGTGTGAGGGCTCCTTCTCCTCTTGCTTCCCGTTCACTCTCCTTGCGCCCCTGCGCTCTCCCTGCGCCCCTGTGACTTTAGAATTGACACTCTGTGTGTCTCTCTGTGTGTGAGGGCTCCTTCTCCTTCTCTTGCTTCCCGTTCACTCTCCCAGCGACCCTGCGACTTCCAGCGCCCTGCGACTTTAGGGCCAGTTCTCTCTCTCTCTCTCTGTGTGTGTGTTGACCTCACTGCGCTTGTTGGGGGAAAGTGCTGGTCGCAATTTTTCTTGATTTGTCTCAGAGTGGTTACTATCGTGGTTTCCTTGCTGGGGAGGAGGGAGAGACACAGAGCCTGCTTGTTCTAAAGGAGCAAAGCCGGAGAGGAGCCTCTTCTGCATTATTAGCAGCATCCTTCTCCACACACCCCACGTGTGCTCCTTGTCCCTTGAGTGCTTTTCCTTCCCTCCCCACTTAAAACGTGGTTTCAAAGCACGGATCCACATGGATCCTCAGGATTTTTGCACTGGGTCACCCCAAATTCACCATCAGATCACATAGCATGTCCATGGCTACAGCCTGCACCAAAAAATACACGCACCCACTGTTTCATGGGGCCGCAATGGCGCAAAAACGTGGTTACAAAGCATGGATCCACATGGATCCTCAGGATTTTTGCATTGGGCTACCCCAAACCCACCGTCAGATCACATGTCTGTGGCCACAGCATGAACCACAAAAATCATACATCCACTGTTTCGCTTAGAATAATTTTTTCTTGTTTTCCTCCTCTAAAAACTACGTGCGTGTTATGGTCAGGTGCGTGTTATAGAGCGAAAAATACGGTACAACTAATCCAGGATGCGGCAGCTAGACTGGTGACTGGGAGTGGCCAGTGAGACCACATAACACCGGTCCTGAAAGACCCACATTGACTCCCAGTAGGTTTCTGAGCACAATTCAAAGTGTTGGTGCTGACCTTTAAAGCCTTAAACGGCCTCGGCCCACTATACCTGAAGGAGCGTCTCCAGCCCCATTGTCCAGCATGGACACTGAGATCCAGCTCTGAGGGCCTTCTGGCAGTTCCCTCCCTGCGAGAAGTGAGGTTACAGGGAACCAGGCAGAGGGCCTTCTCGGTAGTGGCACCCGCCCTGTGGAACGCCCTCCCACCAGATGTCAAAGAGGTAAACAACTACCTGACTTTTCGAAGACACCTGAAGGCAGCCCTGTTTAGGGAAGTTTTTAATGTTTGATGTTTTATTGTGTTTTTAATATTCGTGAGTGGTGCTGTGGGTAAAACCACAGTGCCTAGGACTTGCCGATCGTATGGTCGGCGGTTCGAATCCCCGCGGCGGGGTGAGCTCCCGTCCTTTGGTCCCAGCTCCTGCCCACCTAGCAGTTCGAAAGCACCTTTTAAAAAAAAGTGCAAGTAGATAAATAGGTACCGCTTTATAGTGGGAAGGTAAACGGCGTTTCCGTGTGCTGCGCTGGTGCAGGCTCGCCAGAGCAGCGATGTCACACTGGCCATGTGACCCGGAAGTGTCTGCGGACGGCGCCGGCTCCCGGCCTCTAGAGTGAGATGAGCGCACAACCCTAGAGTCTGTCAAGACTGGCCCATACGGACAGGGGTACCTTTACCTTTACCTTTAATATTCTGTTGGCATCAGCTGGCGCGGATTTTGGAGATCTCAGCGGCAAACCTTGAGCGTGTTGCACATATGCACACAAAATTCCCCCGACGTTTAAAAATTCAATTTACTCTCCTTTTAAAAGAGAAGCATGGCAAGCCCATTAGCAGGGAAAGGGAACATATGTTTCCTCGCGCTGAGCAGCTTGGACATGCTGCAGGCGGCAGATCGCAAGAGACGCTCTTGGCACGTAGATTTTTAAAAAGCGACATCCCTCCCTCCCCTGTACCTCCAAACAGCTAGCGAGATAATTAATCACAAGGCAAATTAAAGTTCTGAGCCTGGAATGCCTGTGCCGTACCTAGGCCACAGTTTGAGAAGGATGCTGAATAGGGCCTGCTGCTGATGCTCACCTGTCTGACCTCACCTGGGGAGGAGTCCCAGGTGAACCTCGGATGTCAAACAGAGTGGATTGGCAAGGCATCCTTCACAGAAGGAGGTCCTTTATGTACTTGAAGATACTTCAAAGGTCTGGGCCTAATTGCTCCCAAATGTAGCAAAGATTCATACTGAAATCTTTTCAATTTTCTTTTTTTTAATTAAAAAAAGGCCCTTCACTTTTTTGTTTTGAAACGCAGGAAAATCACAGGAGAGGGTGACGTAGCTCCTGCAGATGGAAATTATCCCTGTTGTCCGTCATTAGGATGGTTATGAACACCTGTGATTTCAAGCACGATAGTAATTGCAAACGTATTAGCTTGCATGGAATGTATGAAATTGTGTGGAACAGGTGGATGAAGCACATTTGTCAGGGATTGCTGGATAAGTCAAGCAAAAGGCCCTGAGTTCAGTTCCCAGAACATCCAGGTAGGACTGGGAAAATAGTCCCTGGCTGAAATCCCGGAGAGCCATACTGAGTTGGATGGACTGGGGGTCTGGCCCAGTAGAAGGCAGCTTCCTATGCACCCATGTTTGCATGGCAGAGAGAACGTGTGTGTAGTCAGCTCACCCCTGTCCCACATGGGGAGAAAGATGTCTGAAATATACTCAGAGTTGCAAAGTGATTTCATGCTCTTTATTCAGCTCATAGTGGTGAGGAGGAATGAATGAAAGTCCCCTCACAGTATCTGCTTTATATACATTATTTACACAATGGGCTGCACATGTTTGGCTAATTCCGGAATTCTACTGTAAGCCAATCAGGTTGTGGATTCACTTCTATCTGGAGCAGGATTGGGTGGTTCCTGCCAACCAATCATACTGCTGCATTGTTCTAGGACCAATCAGACTGCTGCATTTTGGATCCTATTGTTCTAGGACCAATCAGACTGCTGCAGTTTGGATCCTATTCAACTCAGTACATAACAATGTCGGAGGGAGGAATGATCAAATACTGATGGCCCCCAAACTGGGGGAGATTAGCAGCCAAACCTAACGCGTGCATATTCTTACTAGTTAGCCTGAGAAGGGGTTAATACCACAGTACTGAATTGCTGGTAGGCAGATACTCAGACCATAGACGTTCAATTGGTAGAGAGGGCTCTGTGTGATGTCATTTCCTCTCCTCTCCTAGAGTGCATAGTGTACCTCCACATGCAGCTGCTGGGTGACCTTGGGCCAGTCACACTTCTCTGAAGTCTCTCAGCCCCACTCACCTCACAGAGTGTTTGTTGTGGGGGAGGAAGGGAAAGGAGAATGTTAGCCGCTTTGAGACTCCTGAAGGGGAGTGAAAGGTGGGATATCAAATCCAAACTCCTCCTCCTCCTCCTCCTCCTCCTCCTCCTCCTCCTCCTCCTCCTCTTCTTCTTCTTCTTCTTCTTCTTCTTCTTCTTCTTCTTCTTCTTCTTCCTGTTCCCCTGCTTTGACCAGCATTGAATGCAGACATGTCTCTGTTTGCTCCAGCTTTAGGCACATTCCTGAGGCTGGTTATACTGTAAATATAAGTATTTTGCCTGCATAGTTCTTTACTGCTGCCATTGCTGCAAACTAACACAAGATTACAAGTAAGTAAATTATAATTTTAAGCTTTCCTCCCTGGTTGATTCTTTATTAAGCAGGGTAAGAAAGAGGAACCATTTTCCTTCATAGCGTGAGTTGCTCAGAACAAGGTGATACGGAAGGGGGGGCATGTCTTCTTCACCTCCTTCTTCGCTACAATATATACATTTATTTCCAATTGTCAATGTCAAAAGGGACTAAAATCTATAAAATTCATAGAAAATCAACGTGCCAATTTGCTCAATTTCTCTAGGACTCCATGACACCTCCCCTGTCCTCCATAATCCCTCAAGCAAGGTGTCAAGACCCTAATCCTGTCAAATCACTCTGCCAAGCCTTTCCTCCGGGCAAGGCCAGGTGGCAGACTATGCATACATGGACCATTGTCTTCTCATCAGGTACTCAGGATGTGCTTATCTGCGCATATCTCCAGCTCTGCATATTCCCCCCTCCCTCCTCCATATGTTAATCCTGTGTGACCCAACCTCTTCTTAATGTATTCATGATGTAATCTGTGTAACCCAACCTCTTCTTAATGTATTCATGATGTAATCTGTGTAACCCAACCTCTTCTTAATGTATTCATGATGTAACTGGGATGTATTTTGCACTGTATTCTGGGACATGGAGGGAAATTTCAAAAGTTCATGTCACCCCTTTCTCGCTGTTCATTCTCGCCTTGAACCTGTTGCGCAATAAACTTGGATCTTCTGCAGTTTGCTCCTGTCTCCGGCTGAGCTCATTTTCCTCCGCAGGGACCCGCGGACTTAGTCCGACGAGCTGGGTGGCAAAGTAGCCTCGCACCCAGGTTTTAATAATAATAATAATAATAATAATAATAATAATAATAATAATAATACTGTACTACCCGGGACAGGTTGGGGTTGTGCAGAGTTGTTAAGGCAGCAGAGAGCATTGTTGGCTGCCCACTCTCCACCTTAGAGCAGATTTATGCCACAAGGTGCCATAGGAAGGCACTGGACATAGTAAAAGACCCATCGCATCCTGGTCACTGTCTCTTCGAGCTCTTGCCGTCGGGACGGAGATACAGGACGATGAAGACAAGAACGAGCCGTCTTAAGAACAGCTTCTTCTCCAGAGCGATCTCGGCCCTGAATGGGAAGCCTGGACTTTGAAAGTCATCTAATCTTCCTTGCTGTATTATACTGTATTGTTTTAATTAGTGTTTTTATAGTTGTTTTGATTTTGTGTGGAGTGCCCTACCTGGGTGGATGGAGCAGCCAAGTAATTTCGTTGTCCCCAAGAGGGGGCAATGACAATAAAGATATTATTATTATTATTATTATTATTATTATTATTATTATTATTATTGGTGGCAAAGTAGCCTCACACCCAGATTTTACCGTAACAAAGGTTTTGCAGATGAATTTATTTTAATTTTGCTGCCAAGGATGGGATTTTGAAACTCTGTTCAACCCTGCTTGGCAGGGGGTTGGACTCGATGGCCCTTGTGGTCTCTTCCAACTCTATGATTCTATGATTCTATGATTCACACATGTGAGTGCTTGGTGGGATAAATTGCAATTAATATATCCTCTCCTACCTTTTAAAACCCATTCCACACAAACTCCCAGTGGCTTCATTCATACTTTCAACAGCACAGAGAATAATACAGCGGTATCTTGGTTCTCAAACACCTTGGTTCTCAAATGCCCAAAACCCGAAAGTAAGTGTTCCGGTTTTCGAAAGTTTTTCGGAAGCTGAACGTCCGATGCGGTTGTCAGCTATTGTTTCCGGGGTGCCTGCACCAATCAGAAGCTGCAGCCTGGTTTTTGAACATTTCAGAAGTCAAATGGACTTCCAGAATGAATTAAGTTTCGTGCTTTTGCTATTTATTTTGCGTTTTAGTTTTTGAGACTTTTTCGGTTAATTTGTTTTTGTGACTAAATGTGGAACCCAGTTCGGCTACTGATTGATTTTGATTGTGTGACTACAGAAATGGATAAAAGCCCCCCCATCCAAACAATGACATCAGTGCAGGTAGGGAAAAATAATATTTTTTATTTTTATCCTCTACAATACTGTCTTATTTATTTTATAGTACAGTACATTGATTATTGCTTTCATTTTATGGATCAATGGTCTTGGTAGATAGTAAAATTCATGTTAAATTACTGTTTTAGGGGTTTTTAAAAAAAGTATGGAACGGATTAATCCATTTTGCATTACTTCCTATGGGAAAGCACGCCTTGGTTTTGGAACACTTTGGTTTTGGAACAGACTTCCAGAACGGAGAACCAAGGTATTGAAGCTGCCAAAGGATTCTCCCAGTGCCACTCTCTGTAGGACTGGAGCCACCACAGAACAGTCCCCCTATTCCTCTCCCAGAGCTACGATTCCCAGAGTTCCCCTTGAAGAGGAATTGTCTGTTAAACCTCTTTGGGAATTGTAGCTCTGGGAGGGGTATAGAGGCGTCTCCTAACAGCTCTCAGCACCCACAACAAACTACAGCTCCCATAATTCTTTGGCGAAGCCACGACCGTCCAGAGCAAAGTCGTACTGCGTCAAATCCACGGTCTAATGTGGTCCTAACCGCACACAGCATTGTCATGGGAACCGCACGCAGGATTATAACACGAGAGTTTGACTTTTTAAGCGGCTTTCCGTGAAGGTTATCGCAGCAGCGCTAGCAAAGGAGAGACAAGCTTCTCCTCTTCGAAACGCTCTCTTGACTTAACATTCCTAGGCAATTTATAATTCATGGGGACACTGGGAAAGGTTTGAATTTCCCCCTGACCTACTTAGTGCAACAATGGCTACATCTGTGCAACATGCACAAGATCACAAACTCATGGGTTTGCAAATTTATTCTGCGGTGGCCAAGACCTTCCCACGACATCTCTCCACCCAAAGTCTCCCGCAGTATAATGCAGAATTATCTAAACCTTGCGGTATCCTGAGTTTTGAATGGAGAGTGCAATTAGTGAAAGTGATGGGGCAGTTTCTGAGGGAATTACCTCTCTTAAACAGTTGTCATTTGGGGTAATTACCCTGCTGAAGCAGGGGCAAAATTGGAGCAAGCTTACCCACCGGTTAACAGTTTATGAAAGTTTAGGGAAATTTTTAATGTTTTATCGTGTTGTAAATTTTCTGTTGGGAGCCGCCCAGAGTGGCTGGGGAGGCCCAGCCAGATGGGCGGGGTATTATTATTATTATTATTATTATTATTATTAATAATAATAATAATAATAATAGCGGGTCTTTTTCAGGACAGTGGAGAAGATTTCTCCAGAAAAGTGGACTAGAAAAAGTATTAAGAATTTCTCAGATCTTGGGGGAGGGGGAGAATTCAGACTATGAGCTGGACATTTTGATTTTCAAAGTCGGCATTCTCTGAGGGATACTTGCAAAGAAAATGACTTTTTAGGTTTTGTTAGCTGTTGTTGTTTAGTCGTGTCTGACTCTTCGTGACCCCCTGGACCAGAGCACGCCAGGCACTCCTGTCTTCCACTGCCTCCCGCAGTTTGGTCAAACTCATGCTGGTAGCTTCGAGAACACTGTCCAACCATCTCGTCCTCTGTCGTCCCCTTCTCCTTGTGCCCTCCATCTTTCCCAACATCAGGGTCTTTTCCAGGGAGTTTTCTCTTCTCATGAGGTGGCCAAAGTCTTGGAGCCTCAGCTTCAGGATCTGTCCTTCCAGTGAGCACTCAGGGCTGATTTCCTTCAGAATGGAGAGGTTTGATCTTCTTGCAGTCCATGGGACTCTCCAGAGTCTCCTCCAGCACCAGAATTCAAAAGCATCCATTCTTTGGCGATCAGCCTTCTTGATGGTTCAGCTCTCACTTCCATACATCACTACTGGGAAAACCATAGCTTGAACTATACGGACCTTTATTGGCAAGGTGATGTCTCTGCTTTGTTAGCTATTCAGTACCTTACCCCGTAGCTTGCAGGACATCTTAGGAGAAGGAACGGCTGCCTCAATCCACCTTTCCTCCACGTAAGGCTTCCCGTTTTATCCTCACAACCTTGTGAGGTAATCTAGGCTGTGAAACTGTGACCAGCCCAAGGTCACCCAGTGAACTCCATGGCTGAGTGGGGAGATTCGAACCCAGCTCTCCCCACTCGCGGTCCCTGATGCTTTCTAACTACTACTCCACACTGCCCCAGATCTTTGGCACTTTTGTATCTTGAAACAAACCAGGTTCCTTCATTTGGTGCAATGTTAATTCCAGCCATGGGACTTTGTGGTTTTCTCGGCCCATAATTTGGATAGTTATTGTTGCTGCAGACTCATAAACTTCCCTAATATTCCCTCTCTTTTCTCCCAGCCTCAGCAATAAAGCCTTGGCTGCCCCTGCAGCAATTTCAGCTGATTAATCGATGGAGTACTTGGCGTCTGCCATATGTTATGCTTGAAACTCCTGCACTTTTTTTTAAAAAAAATAATTTATTATAAGAAATCTGAGCGGTTGGTAGAATATTTTTTTTTTTTTGCTTTACGAGCAAAAAGTGTCCCTAGCGCAGCTTCGGCCGAACGGGGCGGCCATTAAATCACAGGGATGTTTGTGTCGCTGTCAAGCTCAGGTTTGGACCACGTGGAGCCTAAAAATAAGAGAGGGCTTTCAATTTTGCATGTTCAGGCGATCCGTCACCATAAGCTAAATGGATGGGTTAAATGTGCTATTTAAATGTGCTCAGCAAAGCGGTGGATCATTTTCCTCCGCTGAAATATACTTTCCGGTGCCGGAGCCAGCGCTGCAAATCCGCGGCGGTTAAATTATTTACGGGCAGAAATGTCAATGTTTGGAGACGCCGAATGATCTTATTGATAGAAGCAACTTCGGCGTTTTGATGCTCTGTGATCTTTTAGAATTTATTCTGTTGGCTGTGGGTGGTTGTGGTGCTTATCCTCTTTTGTTTTGGTGGCAACCATGCAGCATTTTGCCACCCAACCGAGTCTGCAGAAAGCAATGCGCAGCACAGAATTGGGAGGGGTCCCGGCGGTCATCTAGACCAACCCTGGCTAATGAAGGAAGTCTGCTCCCACAACAGCCCTGACAGGTGGGCATGCAGCCTCAGCTTGGATACTAGTGTCACAACCTATTTGCAAATTCAGTAGGCAGGATTTGATTAATAAGAGTTCATTAAGGGATCTCATCCAGTCCATTACTGAGGCAAGACAATGGTCCGGCACATTCACTGTAGAGATAGAGAAGCAGAGTTGTGTGTCATCAGCATATTGCTGACAGTGTATTCCAAAACTCCAGATAACCCCAATCAGCGGTTTCATGTACTGTATTTTTTCGTGTATATGACGATCCCCTCCTCCTCATTCACTACCCGTGTATAAGACAACCTCCATTTTTTGCCTATAATAATTTAGCAAAAAAGCATTGTCTTATACATGGAAAAATACGGTAGATGTTAAACACCATGCGGGATAAAATCAGACCCTGAAGAGCCCCACACTGAAGGCTTCCATGGGGCTGAAGAGCGCTCCTCAAGCAATAAAAGGTAAATGTAAAGGACCCCAGCATGGTTAAGTCCAGCCAAAGGTGACTTATGGGGTTGCAGCGCTCATCTCACTTTCAGGCTGAGGGAGCCGGCATTTGTCCAGAGACAGCTTTCTGGGTCATGTGGCCAGCAGGACTAAACCGCTTCTGGCGAAACGGGACTGTTGGATAAAAATCTCCCTTCTCTTCCACTGCGCTTCTGGCAACATACATCATAATGTATTTAACCTCGGGTTAAATATGCTTCAGGGTGAGCGTTTTCAGGTTACACTCCGTAGCAACCCGGAAGTAACGGAATGCGTTATTTCCGGGTTTTGCCGCTCGTGCATGTGCAGACACTCAAAATGACATCATGCGCATGCGCGGAAGCGGCAAAACACGACCAGCGCATGTGCAGACATGCAGTCGCATGTTACGTTCTACTCAAGATGTGAACGGGGCTCCGGAATGGATCCCGTTCGCATCCAGAGGTACCACTGTATGCACACTAAGCTTCTGGCAAAACACAGCTAGAACAGTGAGATGTCGTAGAGCTAATCTACTATTTATTTACACACTAGGTACAGACAAAAGCATAATGGCGTCCGTTCTCTCCAGCTTCGAGAGAACAAACAGAACAAGTGAAAGTGAAAGTACATTACAGCAGAAGAAATAAGACTGTCTTCTGTTTCCGACAGTCTTCTCAGACAGGCATGTGATTTATAACAATCTTATCTGCAGCATCGGAGGATTGAAATTGCTAACAGGGACACTGTGATGGAAACCAGAGCGCATGGAACAGTGTTTACCTTCCCGCTGCAGCAGTACCTATTTATCTACTTGTACCGGTGTGATTTTGAACTGATAAAACAAAAACAAAACAAAACAAAAAAATTCCTTCCAGTAGCACCTTAGAGACCAACTAAGTTAGTTATTGAGATGAGCTTTCGTGTGCACGCACACTTCTTCAGATACATTGAAACAGATGAAACCGGACCCTTATATATAGTAAGAGGGTGGGGAGGGGTATTACTCAGAAGGGAGGTGGGAATGGATGATTGGCTGATAGGTGTGGTAAACCTGTTGACGACTGTTAATGGCTGCAATTGGTCTTATGGGAAAAAGCAAGGGGTGAGATGTCTAAAAATAGCTATCATGTATAATGAGACAAGAATCCAATGTCTCTATTCAGACCAGGTCTCCCCATGGTTTTAGGTTTGGTAATAAGTTGCATTTCAGCAACTTCTCTTCCCAGTCTATTTCTGAAATTCTTTTGTAATAAGACAGCTACTTTGAGATCTTGTATAGAATGTCCTGGGAGATTGAAGTGTTCTCCTACTGGTTTCTCTGTCTTGTGATTCCTGATGTCAGATTTATGTCCATTTATCCTTTGAAAGCACATCAAAGTGCAAGTAGATAAATAGGTACCGCTCCGGCGGGAAGGTAAACGGCGTTTCCGTGCACTGTTCTTGTTCGCCAGAAGCGGCTTAGTCATCCTGGCCACATGACCTGGAAGCTGTATGCCGGCTCCCTCAGCCAATAAAGCAAGATGAGCGCCGCAACCCCAGAGTCGGCCATGACTGGACCTAATGGTCAGGGGTCCCTTTACCTTTGCCTTATCCTTTGGTGCTGGGTTTGGCCTGTTTGTCCAATATAGAGAGCTGAAGGGCACTGTTGACATTTGATGGCATACACAGTGTTAGAAGATGAGCAATTAAATAGTCCTGAGATGCTAAGTTGGCAGGAGCTGGGACAGAGCAACAGGAGCTCACCCCGTCGTGGGGATTCGAACCGCCGACCTTCTGATCGGCAAGCCCAAGAGGCTCAGTGGTTTAGACCTGCGTCCCCCCCACTCCTCAAGCATCATCCTCTGGAAATGAGCATCCAAATTGGACCAGAACCACCGCAAAGTGATGCCACCGATCCCTAACTCAGACAACCGCTCCAGAAGCATACCATGGTCAATGTTATCGAGAGCGGCTGAGCGGTCCAGGAGAATTAACAGGGACACATTTCTCCTGTATGTCTCCCGACAAAGGTCATTTTGTTCACACTTGTGAGTGCAAATATGTTGGGAAACTGTGTATGTGCAGCTACTCACATACAGCCCAAAGGTCATCTGAAGGAGTAAGTCTGCCTGGTGATACAGAAGGCATGGAGACAGCTCCATGATTGGTCAAGCTCTCTCAAGGGAGTGATAATTAATGGGCTACTAACTGGAATGTGTTAGTTCAGAGTTCTGTGTGTCAGTGAGTGTAGGAGTTGTGAGTCGTGCTAGAGACAGCTAGCAAAAGATCTGTGTTCTGTTCCTGTAAATAGTCCACTGTATATAAAAAACACCTAACTGTAAGTTCCTGGTTCCTGCTTCGTCTATCCTGTCTGCAGCCAAGTTGCCAATTGCTTCCGTGGATTCTGCGTTTTCTCTGCTAGGTCAGGCTAAGGTCCTGCAACTATTCAGAAAGTTGTGAAACACCAATAGGTTTCGCCAATAAAACATTGCACCTGCTGCATGCAAACCTGCAGTGTGGACCCTCCTTGTGCAGCCGGTGTGTTGGTAGGCAGCTACAGTGGTACCTCAGGTGACATACACTTCAGGTTACAGACTCCACTAAGCCAGAAATAGTACCTCGGGTTAAGAACTTTGCTTCAGGACGGGAACAGATATCGTGCTCCGGCAGCGCAACAGCAGCAGGAGGTCCCATTAGCTAAGGTGGTGCTTCAGGTTCAGAACAGTTTCAGGTTAAGAACAGACCTCTGGAACGAATTAAGTACGTAACCAGAGATACCACTGTAATGCACATTGCAGAGACCCTCAGTTGCTCCACTCAAAAAACCTATTCTGCCACTTGTCTTATCAGTCTGATTTTGCTGCGTCAAACCACACGAGGTTCGCGCAGGTAGTGGAACACTTTTCTCTTCCTCGTAGGATCTTGTGCTTATAGTCCAGGTGGGGAGGAGAGAGAGAGAGAGAGAGAGAAAGAGAGAGAGAGAGAGAGAGAGAGAGAGAGAGAGAGAGAGAGAGAGGAGCCATTTGCTGCATTATTCACTCTCCCAGAAATAGATTATGTTCCAAGAGTCATCTTTGGGGAACAGATGGCCTCAGGTAACAGCAAAACTCCCAGTTCATTCGTGACGTCCTTTCCCAGGTATGCTTTTGTGGCGGCCACACAGGGTCCCTGGACGTTTGATGGTCTATTGATCCCTGTGCCACCACTGTGATTGCCTCTTCGCTTCCACCAACCCGTTTCCCTCGGGTACACACGGAGTCCAGACAGTTGTTAACCTTAACAAATAATCAAGTTTATTTTTATAAGCACGAACAAGTTTAAGGTTTCAGTTAATTTTTCTTGTCAGTTTCTTAATCTTAGTTTCTACAGTGACCTAACAACTTCAAACTGATTATCCCAACTATCTATCTGACTCCACCTAACAGTTCCTCTCACTCTCTCACCACACAACTCGACCAACCCACAGACTTATCCTCCCTCTTCCTTCTCCAACTCCCAACTGGCTTCCCAACACTTCCAACTCTAACTCTAAGTCCTCCCCTTGGGTTCCCACTGGCCAATCACTTCACACTCATTTAACCCTTTTCTTATGACCCACCTAGGAGGCAAACACCGCAGCTGCTTCGAGGGAAGGGCACAACTCAAACCTTTATTTTGCGTGTGGGGTAGGGTGAAACTCGGGTCCAGGGACTGAATGTGGCCCCCAAGGCCCCTTCTATCTGGCCCTTGGAAGTCTCACCAGATCATGCACCTCGCTGGCCTTGAGTGTCTTGGCTTCGCTGGAATGTGCCCTTAAAATGCCTGCAGCAATTTGGAAAACGCTTTAGCAGGTGCCAGGTGTACATGAAAACGGCTCAAAGTGAAAGCAAAGAGTCACAGCATTTCACAGTGCCCCCCTCCTTCATTTTAAATCTGCAAAGCACGGGTTGGCCGCCCAAAGACATAAAAAGAAGAAGAAGAAGAAGAGTTTGGATTTGATATCCCGCCTTTCACTCCCCTTCAGGAGTCTCAAAGCGGCTAACATTCTCCTTTCCCTTCCTCCCCCACAACAAACACTCTGTGAGGTGAGTGGGGCTGAGAGACTTCACAGAAGTGTGACTGGCCCAAGGTCACCCAGCAGCTGCATGTGGAGGAGCGGAGACACGAACCCGGTTTCCCAGATTACGTGACTACCGCTCTTAACCACTACACCAATGCCACCATCATTTTGGAATTAAAACTGATTTAGCATGGGAGTCACTTGAAGTGCAAGTTTGTTGCCTCCCTCTCATAACGGGCATGTGGCTTTTAGCTTGTTTGCAAATGATCAAGAGTTAGGGGTTAGTAGGAAGGTTGCCAAGTTTGCTGACGGTATTAATTATAAACACATAAAATAAATAATGGGTGCAGACAGTGTTGACAGCTGGCCTGCTATCAGGGCAATCGGCATTTTAACGCTGGTTCTAAATAGGTTTTCTTTTAAGTATTGTCTTTAGCTAATTTGTTTTCTTTACATGGTATTTTAAATTTGAGGTTTTAAAAATAGCATAAGCCGCCTTGAATCCCAGCTTGGGAGAAAGGTGCGATATAAATAGAATCAGAGAATCACAGAATTGTAGAATTGGAAGGGGCCCCGAGGGTCATCTAGTCCAACCCCCTGCAGTGCAGGAATCTTTTGCTCAATGTGGGGCTCAAATCCACAACCCTGAGATTAAAGAGTCTCATTCTCTGCCGAGTGCAGGTCTACCACTGCCTTGGAGATTTTGAACCATCTCTAGATGACATCCCTCTAAAGGAAGAATTATGGTCCTGGGCTGTACTAACAGATGAATAATGAAAGTGGCTTCTGCGAGCCCTTCTGGTTTCAAAGAGATGGCTAGAATGGTAAAGGTAAAGGATCCCTGGACAGTAAAGTCCAGTCAAAGGCAACTATGGGGTTGCGGCGCTCATTTCGCTTTCAGGCCGAGGGAGCCAGCGTTTGTCCACAGACAGCTTTCCGGGTCATGTGGCCAGCAGGACTAAACTGCTTCTGGTGCAATGGGACACCGTGACGGAAACCAGAGCACACAGAAACGCCATTTACCTTCCTGCCAGAGCAGTGCCTATTTATCTAATTGCACTGGTGTGCTTTCGAACTGCTAGGTTGGCTGGGACCGAGCAATGGGAGCTCACTCCGTCGCGGGGATTCGAACCGCCTACTTTCTGATCGGCAAGCTGAAAAGGCTCAGTGGTTTAGACCACAGCGCCACCCGCGTCCCCAGAACAACCACTACTCCGTGATCTCAAGGGCTCAGTGCCCTTTCTATGTAGGAACGCAAGGCTTATAGTCCTAGAACTGTGTAGTTGGAAGGGACCCCGAGAGCCATCCTTGCAATGCAGAAATGACAGGTAAAGAATCCCTGATAGACAGCCATCAAATCCCAGTTTGAAGCCGCTATTGAGGTTTTTAGTCATCAATCTAGATTAGATACCTATTTGAATGTGTAGGCTGCCTATATAAAATACAGAAAATAAATAAATAGAAAGTAAATTCTCAGTTTTCAGTGTGGGGACATTCCGTGTTCTACCTGGAGATGCCCAGAGTTGAACCTGTGACCTTCTGTATACAAGGCAGGGACTGTAGCTCTGAGCCATAGCACTTTCTTCAAAAGGGCCTTTTGTTCTCCTTTTGATACTGTCAGGGAACTGACATCGGAGCTAGAGGCGGAGGGCTCTCAAATGATGCTGGAGAAGGGCCCAGCAGGGAGAGAGGCAGCTCCGCAGATGGGGAAGCAAATCAGCGCAACACCAGGGATATAGAGGGGCTGATGGGGGAATCGGCGAGAGGGCTCCAGGACTCTTCACCGGACACCAGCGGGGAGAGCACGGGTCCTCCGCTACCCACGCCCTCCCTGCGCAGAAGACTTCCGCGCAGAGAGAGTAGGAGGAGACTGGGTGTCAAACAACTTTTATGTTGGAAAATATTTAAGAAACGCCCACTGACGGATTCTGCCAGTGACTGAGGCAGCCACGAAGTGAAGGGCTGTCCAGACAGAAAGGTTTAACAAGGCAACATAACCAGGAGAGGCGGCAACTTACACACGAGCAACCCCATACCCATTACAGATACCAAATCAAGGACTAGACTTTTTTCAGAGAGCTCTTTGGGTTTTTGAAAGCATCTTATACGCATACACAAGCGTGATTTTTATTTCTTTCTCCTGCTTCTTTCATTCCACTTCCTATAAAAGATCTCAAAGTGATTCAACGACTTTAAAGAAATTAACAGTAAAAATCAGTTACAACGATTTCAGGTGCAAAAGAAATGGAAAGGATTTTAGATAAGAAACCATTAAAAATAAGTTCAAATATAAAAACAGTTTCGAAACTAATGAAGATTGGAAGCAGATTAAAGAAACAGCAACACTTCCCCCTAAAAGGTTTACTTACCTCTTGCCTTTTCTGTCATTAAGGCGGCTAACATCAAAAATCAGTAGAAACGACACATTTATGCAACAGGTCAAAGGGACAGTAAAATTAATCAGAGTGCCGCATGCAGTCCATGGTCAAAGGATCAGAGGTCAGCAATCAAATCTCAGGCTCAGTTAAGAAGTCTGCTGAAGTTACGAAACGAGAAAAGGTTTGCTGCTGCCCAAGAGGCAAACAGTTATGTGGCCAGGCATAAGATATCTTTCTATATAAATAAAAATGCAAGGCTGTCATCACGCAACCCCATTGGGGGATACTGCATTTGCATGAAGGCAGGGGACGGAAGGGGAGCAAGAGAGAAGGCAGGTTCTTTAATAAAGCAGGTATCTGAGGAGCTTCGAGGATATGGAAGGGCTAGATGGAGCTGTGAAGGAATGGGAATTTGGGTGAGTTGTAAAGGGAGTGAGGGATAAGCTGGCAAGGCAAGGATAGGGGTTTGGTGTGGGTAGCGGGTAGGGGATGTTGGTAAGCAATCTGAGCAGGGGCAACAGCCCCTAGTGTATATTACATAACTGATGATGATGATAAAATGTGGTTTTCCTGGAACAAAAGGTTGCTTTCTTTCTTCTCTCCCTCTTGTAATACTGCTGCAGGTTTCCTAATACCCATCCCCTCCTCTCTCTTCTCCACACATGAAGAATCAATGAGGACTTTCCCTTTTGCACAGCTCCCCTGCAGTTTTTATTTAGTGTCATGGTCACAGGTCACTTTGCAATGTAGCCTGGGGATTTGTAGTGTAGCGGTGCTTCTTATTGCTTGAGTAATACTATCAGAGCAAGCGTTCCCACCTCGCCGCAAGCACGTTAAAGCCCTCCTCTGACTTGTCTGCCAGCTCTGAGCTAATGTTAAGCATAAATTCTCCTCCTTAACCGAAGCCAAGAATAGAAAACAAGCCGGTTTGAAAACGAACCCTTTGAGAAGCTGAGCATCCTCTGCTCAAGCGAGGCATCCTTATTTCAACTGCAAAGATGAAGCAGTGGGTTGGGCACGCGCCAGAGGTCGGCAACAGGATCAGGCCAATTTGCTCATCTAGTCCAGCATCCCGTTCCCAGATGCCCTGGTGGGAAACCCGCAAGCAGGATCTGAGCACAAGACCTGCGGTTTCTAGCAGCTGGTATTCAGAAACTTTACTGCCACTGACCCTGGGGTCACAGCATAGCTGTTGTGGCTCAGTGGTGCCCCGCAAGACAAATGCCTCACAAGACGGAAAACTCGCTAGACGAAAGAGTTTTCCGTTTTGGAGGTGCTTCGCAAAACAAATTTCCTATGGGCTTGCTTCGCAAGACGACAATGTCTTGCGAGTTCCTGCTGGTTTTTCCCCCTCCCCCCTTTTTCTAAGCCGCTAAACCGCTTATCAGCTGATCCAATCAGCAGATAAGCCGCTAAAAGCAGCTAAAAGCCGCTAATAGCCGCTAATAGCGCTAAACCGCTTATCAGCTGATCCGATCAGCAGATAAGCCGCTAATAGCACTAATAGCGCTAAGCCGCTTATCAGCTGATCCGATCAGCAGATAAGCCGCTAATAGCGCTAATAGCACTAATCCGCTAATCCTTCAATGGGCTTGCTTCGCAAGACGAAAAAAACCGCTAGACGAAGAGAATCACAGAACGGATTCTTTTCGTCTTGCGAGGCACCACTGTACTCACAAATTCCCGATTTCTCCCAATTGAGGTGCAGAGTGTTTGAGGACCGGAACATTCGCAGGAAAACCAAAATGCTTGTTTGCAAATCTATGGTACTACCAAATCTACTGTATGCTTGTGAAATGTGGACCACTTATAAACACCATCTCCAACTCCTCAAAAGATTCCATCAACGGTGTCTCCGAACAATTTTACACATCACTCAGGAAGACAGGCAGACTAATGCCAGCGTACTGGAAGAAGCAAAGATCACCAGTGTTGAAGCAATGATTCTTCAACATCAACTTCGTTGGACTGGTCATGTTGTGTGGATGCCTGATAATTGTCTTCCAGAGCAACTACAGTGGTACCTCGGGTCAAGTACTTAATTCGTTCCAGAGGTCCGTTCTTAACCTGAAACTGTTTTTAACCTGAAGCACCACTTTAGCTAATGGGGCCTCCCGCTGCCACTGTGCTGCCGCCGTACGATTTCTGTTCTCATCCTGAAGCAAAGTTCTTAACCCGAAGTACTATTTCCGGGTTAGCGGAGTCTGTAACCTGAAGCGTATGTAACCCGAGGTACCACTGTACTCTATTCCGAACTTAAAAATGGAAAGTGTAGTGCTGGTGGTCAACAAAAGAGTTTTAAAGACTCTCCCAAGGCAAATCTTTTTAAAAATGTAGTATGAACACCGACAACTGGGAATCACTGGTCTGTGAGCGCTCCAGCCTCTGGAGAACAGCCTCTACCAAAGGTGTCACGGGCTTTGAAGACACTCGAATTCAGGACATCAATAGCATTCCTCTTCAAAATCAACCTTACATTGAGCAGGAATGCCAACCACCCTGGAGTCCAGGGGAGTCTTAGCAGGTTGAATATAGCCCCTTGGTTTTATTGTTCATAGGGCTAACCAGGCAGACTCTTCCTCTTTTCTCAGGGCTACAACTATCTGACAGCTCCTGTTTTCTGGCTTCTCTCCCCCAGGATACTTGGGACCTCTACATTCCTTCGGCATGGAGACCTTTGGCAAAGGGATATTGATGAGTCCACCAATGTCTTGTGCTGGTGGGAGGCACCAGTTGGGGAACCCTCAAGAGAACCCCTGGGGGAGCAGCTGGGGAGCCCCCCAGGGGAAGAAGGCTCAGAGTCAGGGGATTGGTGGTCGGACGATGATATGTGGTCAGAGGGAGAAGAGAGAGAAGACAGGGAGGAGGTATTGGAAGCTGAGGAGGCAATAGGGTTTAGTGAGCAGGAGGAGTCTGTGGCAGAGAGCAGTCCAGAATCAGAGGCAGGAGAGGAGAGGGACCAGAAGCAAGATATGAGTAAGGTCGCTGAAGACGCCTTGGAGTCTCCCCCTCCTGCTACAACCAACTGCCCTCGGCCCTTGTCTCCCAGGACCAGAAGAGGTATGAAGAGGAAGGAGCAAAGCTATGGTTTTTCCCAGTAGTGATGTATGGAAGTGAGAGCTGGACCACAAAGAAGGCTGATCGCTGAAGAATTGATGCTTTTGAATTCTGGTGCTGGAGGAGACTCTTGAGAGTCCCATGGACTGCAAGAAGATCAAACCTCTCCATTCTGAAGGAAATCAGCCCTGAGTGCTCACTGGAAGGACAGATCCTGAAGCTGAGGCTCCAAGACTTTGGCCACCTCATGAGAAGAGAAGACTCCCTGGAAAAGACCCTGATGTTGGGAAAGATGGAGGGCACAAGGAGAAGGGGACGACAGAGGACGAGATGGTTGGACAGTGTTCTTGAAGCTACCAGCCTGAGTTTGACCAAACTGCGGGAGGCAGTGGAAGACAGGAGTGCCTGGCGTGCTCTGGTCTGGGGGTCACGAAGAGTCGGACACGACTAAACGACTAAACAACAACAACAACAACAACAACAACAACAACACATTAGTAAAGAAAAAGTGTTTTATACGCGTTATAACACTGTGACATCAGATGGCACTGTGGAGTTCTGTCTTTTGCCAACGTAGTTTCCCAATTTGAGGCTTACAATGAGCTTTTTCTGAAGCGCTTCTTTGATGTGTCTAGACCCAGCCGGGGAGAACTGTCTGCCAGTGGAACGATCTTCCTTGGGAGGTGATAGGCTCTCCTTCCTTGGAGGCTTTTAAGCAGAGGTTGGGCAGCCATCTCTCATCTGTGATCTAGTTGAGATTCCTGAATTGCAAGGGGTTGGGCTAGATGACCTTTGGGGGTCCCTTCTGGCTCTACAGTTCTATGATTCTATGCTATATCTATGGGTGGGTACAGAGTCTCGTGCAGCAGCATTTTTATCGGATATTTGGTGCCCATCTGCTTCCAGGGGGTGGGTGTGTTAGATCAGAACGTTGCTCTTTAAGCTCTTCTTCTAAAGAGGTAAAAAGAACATAAATAATTACTTCAGCTCTGGAGAGTTCTCCAAGAACCGCAGCTTTCATTAAAAGGGAAGATTTCTCTCCCCCCCCCAGCCCTGGCCTGCTAAATCCCAAATGTTATGTTAATTCAAAACCTAAAGCATAGATTTTAATTGCAGGCAAGTCAAGCAACACTCTTCCCAGAACAGCTTTTAACTCTGTGCCTGGGTACAGATCTCCTCCTCCCTCCCCACCCTGCTACCCATAATTAACCATTGTAGCTGTGCTGGTTTTAAAATGTTCCCATGTTTGCATCTTAGGACGCTTAAAGGGTGTGTGTGTGTGTGTGTGTGTGTGTGTGTGATGGCCTGAGATTCAGACTCGGAGGCTGAACCTGAGGAATCCCAGCCTACACAGGAGTCCCCGCCTCCAGAACCAGCTGAGCCGGGGCTGGGGCTTGAGCCTGAAGGGTCCTCACCTGTGCTGGGTCCTCAGGTGCAGGCACCAGCTGAGTCTGCTCTGGCCCCTGAGGTGATGGAGGACCCATTGCCTGCAGGTGCTCCACTCTCAGCCCCGTCAGGGGAAGGTGAGGTTGCCTCTGGGTCCGGTGACCCTCCAGCCTCTCCTGAGCTGCAGAGGCTCAGGGCAGAGAGGCGGAGGGAACTAAGTTCCTGCAGGAGGAGGGCTCGCCTCCAGGCCAGGAGAGGCGAGTCACCTGTGGACCGGGGCTGCCCTATGCCTCGGGGCAGATAAAAGCCAGTCAGCCCCAGTCCCAGGTTGTGGGAGCAACGTCGTTGGTAGTCTGTTCCTGCCTGCACCCTGCTCTCCTGCCAGAGTTCCTGACCTGACCCGACTCCCTGCCTTGGACCCAGCTACAGCTTTGACGGACAGCCTCCATACTGCACCCCCGACCTCGGACTGGACTCGGACCTCGCCTCTCGGTAGCCCCCAGGACCAGGACAGGGGGACATGTTTTGTTTTGAAGCAGGCCGGAGTTAAGTGATGCTCAGCGCTAGTGGAATTGGCACGTTGTTCACGAATCTGCTGTCAGGAGTGTCAGGGACAGGTCTGCGATAACTCAAAAGGTGTCCACGAAGTTAACTCTGTATTCAAAGAAAGTAATATCTCGGGCCTAGTGAGCAAAGCAACTAGGACGGAAGGTTCCTGCCTTCCCACTGCTCTCTAAGGCTCCCTTAGCAATCTGAGGCTGTCTCTGTTTGCTTCTCCCTCTTCACACCTCTTCTGGTCCTGGGAGATCAGGGGGCAAGGGAGCTGGTTGCAGCAGGAGCCGGAGACTCCCTGGATTATTCATAACCTGACTCATCTTTGCCTCTTGGCTCTCCCCTCTCCATCCTCTGCTTCTGCCTCTGAGTCTAGACTGCTCTCTGCCACAGACTCTTCCTGCACACTAAACCCTGTTGCTTCAGCTTCCGACACCACCTCTGGATTTGGGTGCTGGCAAGCATTGTAAGGGAGCTGGGCATGTTTAGCCTGGAGAAGAGGAGGTTAAGGGGTGATATGATAGCCATGTTCAAATATATAAAAGGATGTCACATAGAGGACGGAGAAAGGTTGTTTTCTGCTGCTCCGGAGAAGCGGACACGGAGCAATGGATCCAAACTACAAGAAAGAAGATTCCACCTAAACATTAGGAAGAACTTCCTGACAGTAAGAGCTGTTCGACAGTGGAATTTGCTGCCAAGGAGTGTGGTGGAGTCTCCTACTTTGGAGGTCTTTAAGCAGAGGCTTGACAACCATATGTCAGGAGTGCTCTGATGGTGTTTCCTGCTTGGCAGGGGGTTGGACTCGATGGCCCTTGTGGTCTCTTCCAACTCTAGGATTCTATGATTCTATGATTCTATTGTAGTCTAAGGCAGGCCACTGTCCCCTCGGTTCCATAAACTTGCCCCCCTACCCTATAAAAAGCACCATTCAGAACAGAGGTTTGCACGACCCACCAAGAAAGAAAGCAACGCAATGAGATTCAAAACAATAAATTGCATACTTATTCAAGATCCGGTTAGAGCTATTTAGTTTAGTTAATTCAACAAAGCTGATGAACTTGATCCAGCCATGCCAGCTTTTCAAAGTTGGATGGTCATTTGCACCTCCAGCTTTCCCTTAGAACCGTCGCCTCCCAGGTCCAACACTGTGACCACTATACCACACTGCCCTGCTTGCAAGCCTGTAGCACTGGGACGGGGAAACCTGTTGCCCTCCAATTGGACTCCAACTCCCATCATCTCTGACTATTGGGCATGTTGGCTGCGGATGATGGGAGTTGGAGTTCAATTGGAGGGCAACAGGTTTCCGCAGCCCCAAATTATCAGTCCTTTGAAGTGTTGGAGAAGGGGTTTTTCAATATGTATATATTTCACCCCCCCACACAGTGTGTGTGTATTTTTCTCCCTGCTTGTGTTTGTGTGCCATTTGCTACTTCACGTCCTAAAACGTTTTGGACTAACGGTGGCATCAAATTGCATTAAGTTGCTACTCTGAAATGTGTGTGTGTGCGTGTGTGTGTTTAAGAGGTTGAGTGTTAAAAGCATCACCCTGGGGAGAGTGTCACTGTCTTGAAGTAATTCCTGCTGAGGCCACTGACAGCTCTCTGAAATTCAGGTGCTGAAATTCAGGAATTGTAAAAAACCTTTTTTTCAAAGCGCTGCTACGACTCAGACAGACCCCCTCCCTTTGCTGTTGGATGGGGAAAATCATTCCATGCCTGATCTGCCCCCCAAACCCTAAATAATTTTTTCCCCTTGTGACCTGGATAGGAATAATTTAGCAGTCTGTCTGTCCTGTCTGTCTGTCTGTCTGTCTGTGTCTCAGGTGATGCTTCCTAACTCACTCTGAGCACTAAAGCCTTGTCAACTGTGGAGATTGTGGTCTTCCATCAGGACCTTCTCTTTATGGAAATTTATTCCAGTATAAAATATGCACACGCCAGAGAATTCTTCACAAAACTGTTTTTTTCCACCCTTAGTTTGCTGCCAGCTTATTACCACCGTGGGCGATGAAGGCAGCCCTGAGGCGTCGGATTTTGCACCTTGCCGGCAGATTAAAAAACAATGTTGCATTTGAACAGGAGAAAGTTTGTGGTGCTTCCCCCCTGCCCCCCTCCCGATAAAGTAGTTCTGGTGTCTTGTGCGTCCTCCCTGAGGTGAGGGGTAGATTGTATGCTTTGCATTGCAGGTTTAATGTACAGTTTTAAATGTCTGAGTGATGGAAGGAAGGGTGAATCTCTGGAACGCAGCTAGGCATTGAGAGGAAAAATGGAAAAGCTGTAAAAGCTGTATTGTTTGTGGCATCTGATGCCTCAGGCACCGACTGGCTGAGCTGAGCATCTCAGCAATAAAGCAGGTAGAGAATGTTGGCAGTTCGGCTTATTTGAGGGGAAGGGGAAATTGTCAGTTTGGCTGGGATGAAAATCTCACAGGAGCCACAAGAGGACTGTGGCGATCACACAGGGCCCCCGGACGTTTGACGGTCTATTGATCCCTGTGCCACCACTGTGATTGCTTCCCCGCTGCCACCAACCCGTTTCCCTCAGGTACACACAGAGTCCAGACAGTTGTTAACATTAAATAAAATAAGCAAGTTTATTTTCTAAGCCTTAACAAGTTTATGGTTTCAGATAATTTTTCTTGTTAGTTTCTTAATCATAGTTTCTATACCGGCTTATCCTTTCCTGAACTGCTAACTGATTATCCCAACTGTCTATCTGACACCTATCAGTTTCTCTCACTCTCTCACAACACAACTCGACCAACCCACAGACTTATCCTCCCTCTTCCTTCTCCAACTCCCAACTGACTTCCCAACACTTCCAACTCTAACTCTAACTCCTCCCCTTGGGTTCCCACTGGCCAATCACTTCACATTCATTTAACCCTTTCCTTATGACCCACCTGTCGGCAGCTCCCTTCGACTGAGCCTTTGAAATCGCCTCCGACAAACAATTAATGACCCCGAGCCTTTGATAAGGCTCCAAGCACATTCTTCAATCAACAAAGTTCCCAGCAGGGAAGGATGAGATCGTATGAGCTACATGTTTAAGGAGTTTTATTTTTAAACTACGCAGAACAGAAAAGACACCCTCTCTCTACGAAAGCAGAGAGCAACTGAAACAAAGGAACAAAGGAAACAGGAAACCACTGTCACATCCCGTCGTGAGACTCCAATAGTATGGAATCCCAGGAATGTAAACAGAGTCCTGTGACTCCACGCAGCTGCACAGTGAGAAACAGAAACTAACACCACCTAGGAGTCAAATGCCACAAGGACCTTCATGGGGGCCACCTCGCCTAGGTCAGTGCCGAGTCATCTGATGGGGAGGTCTCATCCAATTCCAGCTGTAGCAACTGGGAGGTTTGGGTACAGGGGATTGGGGTGATGAGCATGCATCCGCAAGAACTCCACCACAGTGGGATTGGGACCCAGGAAAGCCAAGATGGGCCTTATCCATATAGCAGTTGTGGGGAACCTTTTTTCACTCTTGAGGGTTACATTTCCCATCTGGGCAGGCTTTTGCGGGGCACATGTCAGTTGTGGGCGTGGCCAGAGGCAAAAGTGGGCGGAGCATCTGCCCTGAATCTTACCTGTGCGCAGTTGGCTGCTTTTTACACACATTCCCGCACCAGGCAAGTGAGAGGCATATCTCAAGGACGCTGCATATGGGACAGAGGCATATTCCTGCCTTCCAGGGGGTTGGACTAGATGATCTTCAGGGTCCCTCCCAACTCTACATTTCTTTTCTTTTCTAATAATTAAATAAATTTTATTAGTATTTTCCAAACAACAACAAGAAAACGAAAAATATCGAAAAATAACAATACACAAATACCAACAATCGAAAACTAAAAAAGCAACAACTAAAACAAAACAAAACAAATCCATATCTTACAAGTTAATAATATAAACACCAAAACAACAACAACAAAACATTGACTTCCACCAATCCCACAGTACCTCCTTTATCTCTCATTGTGTCTTCCTGTTTTCCTTATCATCTCTATCCTAACATCTAGATATAAATCCCTCTTTCTTATCCTTTCACTTCACAACTCTACATTTCTATGTTCCTGTGATTGTAGGATTTGCTCCCCCGGCCTCAGGCTCTTCATGCCTTCCAAATGGGCTTGCTCTGAGCCATTTCTCTGCCCAACTTGAATGCTGTGGAATTTCAGGCTTTAAAAAAACGCCCCACAGGCTGCTGCTTCTTCTTTGGCGATACCTCGTAGCCGAGTAAGATTGCCTTTCATAAACACAGTCTTAACAGTAAGTCTGTAAATGACTGCGGAGGCCAATTCTGGACCCACATGTCCTTCCACAGTGGGGACATAGGTTTCCAGGCAGGGGTTGATCATGGTGAGGGTTTGCCTTCTTCTTAGCACGTTTCTCCCTTGCGTCTTGAGTTCGAGTGTCTTCAAAACCCTTTCGTAAAGGCCATTCTCCACTTGGAGCACTCACATTTGTCGGTGTTTATACTACATTTTAAAAAAGATTTGCCTAGAGAGAATCTGTGAACGTCTTATGTAGACCACCAACATTACGCTTTCCATTTTAAAGTTTGGAATAGAGTAGTTGCTTTGGAAGATGATAATCGGGCATCCGCACAACATGACCAGTCCAACGAAGTTGATGTTGAAGGATCATTGCTTTGACACTGGTGATCTTTGCTTCTTCCAAAGTTCGCCTGTCTTCTCAGATGATATGTAAAATTTTTCGGATACACCGTTGATGGAATTGGAGTTGGAGATGGTGTTTATAAGTGGTCCACGTTTCACAAGCATACAATAAGCACCATAGCTTTGTAAACGAGGTTGGTAGTACCATAGCTTTGTAAACAAGAAATTTGGTTTCCCTGTGAATGTCCCGGTCCTCAAAAACTCTGCACTTCAATCAGGAGAAAGCTGCACTCATAGAGCCCAGATGATGTTGGATTTCAGCATCAGTGTCTGCCCTTATGGAAAGATAACTGCCCAAGGAATTGTTTTCATTTACCTCCTCCAAAAGGCCATTTTCCAGGGACACCCCCCCGAATTCTCCCCTCCCTCCCTCACAAACAAAGTTCTTCATGTTGCTGGTAAGATTGTCTACTCGTGAGTCGCGCTTCCACGAGCAAGCCCTTCCTCGCTTTGTAAAATGTGCCTCCCTCTGATCTTGCAGCCTTATTCCTTGGCACTGCTCCAGAAGAAGTTAAGAGGATCTAAAATCCATTTGCTTTCCCTGAAAATAGCTGCCTATCGATTGACCGGCGTCCAGTGCTACAGGAGGGTGCTAAAATGATTCCCCTTCTACAGACGGGAGGCTGGGAAGCTGTGTCCCAAAGCGACTTGGCTTTCAAATGAGAAGGCATTTTAGCAAATCTCTGCAAGTAGCTTCCAAGTTTTGGGTTGGGTGCTTTGTTTTGTTTTTATATGTGGGGCTTGGGATGCCCCTAATGGGGATGCAATCTCTGGGTTCCCCCTCTCCGCCTTGCCACTGTTGCTGGTGCCCGTTGGTTTATCACCATCACCATCACAGAATCAAAAAATTATGGAACTGGAAGAGACCCCCCCCCCAGGCTCACCAGCCCCCTGCAATGCAGGAATCTCATTCATTCATTTCATTTTGACACCGCTTTCTATTTTAAAGAAAAAGTCTAAAAGTGACTTGCAACAACATTAAGATATCCAATAAGGTAAAAAAAGGTAAAGGTAAAGGTACCCCTGCCCGTACGGGCCAGTCGTGTCTGACTCTAGGGTTGCGCACTCATCTCACTCTAGAGGCCGGGGGCCAGCGCTGTCCGGAGACACTTCCGGGTCACGTGGCCAGCGTGACTAAGCGGCATCTGGCGAGCCTGCACCAGCGCAGCACACGGAAACGCCGTTTACCTTCCCGCTATAAAGCGGTACCTATTTATCTACTTGCACTTAAGGGTGCTTTCGAACTGCTAGGTGGGCAGGAGCTGGGACCGAACGATGGGAGCGCACCCCGCCGCGGGGATTCGAACCGCCCACCATACGATCGGCAAGTCCTAGGCACTGCGGTTTTACCCACAGCGCCACCCGCGTCCCTATCCAATAAGGTAGAAGAAAGTAAAAAAAACAAACACCAAAGTATACTTTGTGATCGACATAATTAACAGGAAAACAAAGTATTATCTTAAAGATTTCAAAATAAAACATTACAAAGAAGCCCAATGACATAGTGCATATTTGACACGGCAAAGCTAACCCCCCAAAATTATCTTAAAACATTTCACAAGAAAACAGTACTAAAGGGAGACAACAAATAGAAAGTGCACATTTAAAACAGCATAATTGACAAGGGATCAAGTTTTATCATAAGCAAAGAATCTGCTGCTGTGGCTGCCAATCCTACCAATGGTTGTTTGCTGTTTAGTTGTTTAGTTGTGTCCGACTCTTCGTGACCCCATGGATCAGAGCACGCCAGGCACTCCTGTCTTCCACTGCCTCCCGCAGTTTGGTCAAACTCATGCTGGTAGCTTCGAGAACACTGTCCAACCATCTTATCCTCCGATGTCCCCTTCTCCTTGTGCCCTCCATCTTTCCCAACATCAGGGTCTTTTCCAGGGAGTCTTCTCTTCTCATGAGGTGGCCAAAGTATTGGAGCCTCAGCTTCAGGATCTGTCCTTCCAGTGAGCACTCAGGGCTGATTTCCTTAAGAATGGAGAGGTTGGATCTTCTTGCAGTCCATGGGACTCTCAAGAGTCTCCTCCAGCACCATAATTCAAAAGCATCCATTCTTCAGCGATCAGCCTTCTTGATGGTCCAGCTCTCACTTCCATACATCACGACTGGGAAAACCATAGCTTTCACTATACGGACCTTTGTTGGCAAGGTGATGTCTCTGCTTTTTAGGATGCTGTCTAGATTTGTCATTTCTCCCAAGAAGCAGGCGTCTTTTAATTTCGTGACTGCTGTCACCATCTGCAGTGACCTACCAATGGTGGTTCATGGCAAATAGTGGCTGTGGAAGCTCAGGCTCCGTGACCCGGGTTTGTACCAAGAGGCAGCCAAGATGGTCTCCAGCCTCTCCTCCAGCCTCTGCTTTTGTAGCTGGAGTCAGTCCAGGCCCTGTCCTCCCAGGCCAGGTGGGGAAAGGCCTGCGAGGCTGGGAGGAGGTCTTTCAGGA
Source organism: Podarcis vaucheri (assembly GCF_965113315.1). Taxonomy (NCBI): domain Eukaryota; kingdom Metazoa; phylum Chordata; class Lepidosauria; order Squamata; family Lacertidae; genus Podarcis; species Podarcis vaucheri. Next base: position 6,756,574 of record NC_138759.1, read on the forward strand.
CTCACAGCCAAGGTGGTTTGTTCACCCTCTGAAGGCCCGATCCGAGAGAGAGCAGGTGAACAGGTAGCGACAGCAAGGAGGAAGCCGTGTTGGCCCCCACCCCCTGTAACAATTTGGTCTCCCTGGCCTGGAATGGAGAATTTGGGGGTGCATTTCCATGCAACACCCAATATGATGGCACTGTAGAGGGTTGAACTAGATGACCCCCTGGGTCTCTTCCAACTCTGCAATTCTGTGATTTTATAGTCTGCCTTTCTGGGGAGGCTTCGTTGAGCTCTGGCGTGGTGTAGCGCAGCAATGGGGAACCTCAGCCTCAGGAGGGGCAATTGTGCCCCCCCCAGACCTCTCCATCTGCCTGCTCAGGCCTCTTCCCTTCTTTTCACTCCTCCCCCCAATGCCATGCGCACTTGGGACCCTCTATTTGTGTGGGGTCTGTTTGCACGCACCCCTTGCTTCCTGCAGAGGAGGTTAACAGCACTCCAGCCATTGCAGAACCTGCTTTTGTCTCGAGCTGCAAACTGCCGCCACATCAGCAGTCCGGTCACAAGCACACCTGCCTGACTTCATTCCTCAGGCAGGCTCTGCCGCCCGTCTGCCTTCTTAGCTGGAGGCGATGCGCGCTCAGGAAGGCAGGCGAGACGTGCGGAAGGAGCATCAAATGCTGCCAGCTAGTGGTGCTCGCTTTCCTCTCTTTTGAAATCCGAGGCAAGGCCGGGTTATCAACCCAGGCAGCTGTCTTCCAAGAACATCGGCACTGGAGAGAGGGCTGGAGATTCTCTTCTGCTCTGCCGGTTGCAAAACGGTTTTTCTGTCCTCTGGCCTGGTTCTGGGTGTGGGTTCTCAGCCCTGCAATTGCCTCTGAAGCCCCAGAAGCAGAGGAACAGCCTTCCCTTCACTCACAGAGGGAACCAGATCTTGCCCCAAATACCTCTGGCAGTAGAGTCTGGCTGGGTGAGAAAAGGGGACGGAGACAAGGATGGAGCCAACTTTTCTGCAGCCTCTCCTTCAGCTTAGTGGTAGAGCATCTCCTTTGCATGCAAAAGTTCCCAGGTTTGATCCCTGGCATCTCATAGCATCGTAGAGTCGCAAGGGATCCCCAGGGGTCATCTAGTCTAACCCCTGCAATGCAGGAATCTCAGCTCATGCATCCACAGCTGATAGCCATCCAACCTCCAAGAAAACCTCCTAGACAGATTCACGAGGAATCTGCTCCACTTTCGAACCGCTCTTACTGTCAGAAAGTTCTTCCTGATGTTTAGTCAGAATCTCCTTTCTTGCAACTTGAAGCCATGGGTTCGAGTCCTACCCTCCAGAGCAGGAGAAAACAAGCAAGCTCCCTTCCTCCATGTGACAGACCTTAAAATATTTGAAGATGGCTATCCTATCTCCTCTCAGTCTCCTCTTTTCCAGGCTAAACATACCCAGCTCCTTCAAGCGCTCCTCATAAGGCTTAGTTTCCAGACCTTTGATCATCTTGGTTGCCCTTCTCTGCACATGTTCCAGCTTGTCAACATCCTTCTTAAATTGTGGTATCCAGAATTGGACACAGTATTGGAGATGTGTTCTGACCAAGGCAGAATAGAGTGGTACTCTTACTTCCCTTGATCTGGACAGTATATAAAAGCGTAATGCTGGTGGTCAACAAAAGAGGTTTAAAGACTTTCTCAAGGCAAATCTAAAAAAATGTAGTATAAACACCAACCACTGGGAAACACTGGCCTGCGAGCGCTCCAGTTGGAGACTAGCCTTGACCAATGGGCTTTGAAGACACTCGAACGCAGGACGCAAGGGAGAAACGTGCTAAGAGGAAGACACGCTTGGCAAATCCACACCGTGATCAACTCCTGCCTGGAAACCAATGTCCCCACTGTGGAAGGACGTGTGGGTCCAGAATTGTCCTCCACAGTCACTTACAGACTCATTGTTAAAACTGTGTCTATGGATGACAATCTTACTTGGCTGCAAGGGATCGCCAAAGATGAAGAAGAAGACTGTACTTCTGTTGATTCAGCCTAGAATAGCTGTCAGGGAACTGACATCGGAGCTAGAGGCGGAGGGAAGGCTCCCAAATGATGCTGGAGAAGGGCCCAGCAGGGAGAGAGGCAGCTCCGCAGATGGGGAAGCAAATCAGCGCAACACCAGGGATATAGAGGGGCTGATGGGGGAATCGGCGAGAGGGCTCCAGGACTCTTCACCGGACACCAGCGGGGAGAGCATGGGTCCTCCGCTACCCACGCCCACCCTGCGCAGAAGACTTCCACGCAGAGAGAGTAGGAGGAGACTGGGTGTCAAACAACTTTTATGTTGGAAAAGATTTAAGAAACGCCCACTGACTGATTCTGCTAGCGGCTGAGGCAGCCACGAAGTGAAGGGCTGCCCAGACTGAAAGGTTTAGCAAGGCAACAAAGCCTGGAGAGGCGGCAACTTACTCACGAGCAACCCATACACATTACAATAGCGTTTTTGCTGCTGCATCACACGGTGGACTCCTGTTCAGCTAGTGGTGCACCAAGACCCCTAGATCCTTTTCACATGTACTACATCAGGTGTCCCCATCTCCAGGTAGGGCTGTGAGTTTTGCTACCTATCTGTGTAGACAAATCTTCAGATAGATGGACCACTGCTCTGACTTGGGATAAGGCATCTTCCAATGTCCCTGCAATTCTGCATTCAGCGACTTTCTCAGGAAAATTTACAGTATTACATTCTCTGTTCTGGATCACTGCCATTGCCAACTGACATCAGTTTTTAAAAACTGATTTTTTTAAAAAAAACCTGATTTTTTTTTTAAAAAAACTGATTTTTAAAAAACCAAAAAAATAAATAAATCTCAGCAATTTGCTTACTCAACATTTCCATTCCTCAAACAGAAATGGTCACATCACAATTAAAATGCCTCTTTTAATCTCATAATTTATTTTTCACTTTAATCTTATTTTTGTACATGTACATGTAAATTGAAATGTTTGGATATTCTATTTTCTTTTCTTTCATTTGCTTTTAAGTTATTTACTGAAATAACTTGGGGCAAATGATTGTTCTGTGTGGAGTAACGATGCACAACTTCAGCCGCATCTTGGCTGAAGTTTTGGGCTCGCTTAGCAGGGCTTTAGGACCCGGCGGAAGAAGCTGGTGAACACACTGTTCTTTCCACCACCATAAAAAGGACCGAAATAGGTTCGCTCATGTTCTTTGGAAGAGGAAATATTACTCTGCAAAGTGTTAATCACTTGGAGGAGGTTGGACCCAGAATGTTCAGACAGGAAAATTCATTTCTCTGGGACACAGGGCTGTTAATACAGGCTGTTCCCTTAACGAGATGGGCTTCTCCTATTTAATTGAATAAATCCCTGCGACTGAACACCTCTGATTTGTAGCTGCCAAGCTCAAGTGCCATCTGATCAATATTGTGCCCTGTCCGAGAAAATGATCCTCATTTGAGAACCGACCACCATGTCCTCAAGGTGAAAGGCTCATATTTCAGTGAGTACAGAAGATGCCTCATCAACTCTCTCTGAACTTTTCAGAAATTGCGAGGGAGATGGAGGGGCAGCACTGATGATGGGGTGCAGAGACCAGGTGTGGTGAAAGTATGTGTGTGGCCATTTTTATTTCAACCCCCCCCCCGAGGAAATTCATCACACACAGGAAAGGACACTGGTTTGCATAACATTTGCATATGATAATTGAGAGGGCCAGTAGTGATGTATAGAGATGAGAGCTGGACCATAAAGAAGGCTGATCGCCGAAGAATTGATGCTTTTGAATTATGGTGCTGGAGGAGACTCTTGAGAGTCCCATGGACTGCAAGAAGATCAAACCTCTCCATTCTGAAGGAAATCAGCCCTGAGTGCTCACTGGAAGGACAGATCCTGAAGCTGAAGCTCCAATACTTTGGCCACCTCATGAAGAAGAAGAAGAAGAAGAAGAGTTTGGATTTGATATCCCGCCTTTCACTCCCTTTAAGGAGTCTCAAAGCGGCTAACATTCTCCTTTCCCTTCCCCACAACAAACACTCTGTGAGGTGAGTGGGGCTGAGAGACTTCAGAGAAGTGTGACTCGCCCAAGGTCACCCAGCAGCTGCATGTGGAGGAGCGGAGACACGAACCCGGTTCCCCAGATTACGTGACTACCGCTCTTAACCACTACACCACACTGGCTCTCCAGTGTGAAGAGAAGACTCCCTGGAAAAGACCCTGATGTTGGGGAAGATGGAGGGCACAAGGAGAAGGGGACGACAGAGGAAGAGATGGTGGGACAGTGTTCTCCAAGCTACCAGCATGAGTTTGACCAAACTGCGGGAGGCAGTGGAAGACAGGAGTGCCTGCTGTGCTTTGATCCATGGGGTCACGAAGAGTCGGACACGACTAAACAACAACAATTGAGAGGGCAAGACACTTTCAGCTTGTGGGCCAAATGAGGTCCAGCTGGAAGTCAGCAGTGCAAAAGATCTTCCTCTGTAGGCTCAACCTGGGATATACTAAAAAAAAGTTAAATTGCAAAAGAAAGAAAGAAAAGAAAGAAAGAAAAGGGTGGGAGTGAATCCAGAGTTGCACCCAAAATTCATGGTTTGGCTCCCGGTATGTTTCCAAGCACAATTCAAAGTGTTGGTGCTGACCTTTAAAGCCCTAAACGGCCTCAAAGGTCCAGTATACCTGAAGGAGCGTCTCCACCCCCATCGTTCTGCCCGGACACTGAGGTCCAGCTCCAAGGGCCTTCTGGCTGTTCCCTCCCTGCGAGAAGGGAGGTTACAGGGAACCAGGCAGAGGGCCTTCTCGGTAGTGGCACCCGCCCTGTGGAACACCCTCCCACCAGATGTCAAAGAGAAAAACAACTACCAGACTTTTAGAAAACATCTGAAGGCAGCCCTGTTTAGGGAAGCTTTTAATGTTTGATGGTATTTTAATATTTTGTTGGAAGCCGCCCAGAGTGGCTGGAGAAACCCTGCCAGATGGGCGGGGTATAAATAATAAATTATTATTACTATTATTATTAGCCCAGCTGGTGGCCAGTCACTGGTGTCTCTCCCTCCTGCTCTGCTCCCCCCATGTCTCTTAGACCCAGAAGGGCAGAGGGGAGTTTGGGGATGAACAAACGCAATCTCCAATTGCTTGGCAGAGGAGGAGACACAGACGGCTGTGGGAAAGTGGGGACCTTTAGTCTTGGCAACTGATTTCACAGAGTAAGGCCTACAGGAGATGAGCCGCTGTGCTCATCTGGCCTCACACTCAGCCAAGTCTGTGGAGATCCAACTTTGAGCTGTGTGATTCACAGGCCGGCTCGCTCTGTGGCACCCAACTCCTTGGTGAGGCCAGTCAGGTCTCTGTAACACGGGGACAACTAACAGCACTCCTCTGGATGACTCCAGGGTTTGAGCAGGCACATAAGGCAATTCTTCAGGTAAAGTCCATATCTCCTGCCCAGACCCTGAGACAATCACCTCAGGCTCTTCTCTTCATGTTCCCTAGCCCAAGGTAGATCTGGACGGTGGCGACAAGAGACGGGGTCTTCTCTGTAGTAGCCCCAGTTCCTGCAATGCTTTCCCCAAGGCAACCTTCCTGGTGCCAACCTTGTCACTGTTTCAGCACAAGGCAAATATGTTCTTCTTTTGGGCAGCACCAACGATACATTTTTGGAGTGTCAAATGTGGTCCGTCTCCCCAATGTTTATTTGATTTTATTACTTTGTAAATCACCCTGGGGTTTCTTATCATTTAGCGGGACATGATGCATAAGGTTATGTTGGCATCTGTTTGTTGGCTGCATTTTAACATTTTAATATTTTACTGTTTCAATATTTTAATGTTGTATTTTAATCTTGTTTTTAAGTTGTATTCATTCAACTTGTTTTATTATTGCTTGTTAGCCGCCCTGAGCCCGGCCTTGGCTGGGGAGGGCGGGTTGTAAATAAAAATCATCATTATTATTATTATCTCGGGAGACAATGGAGGAGTGCGCCTTTGGGGGTGAAGTCAAAACTGTCGAGAGGTTACAGCAGTACAGGATACAGGAGAGACATGTTTTGTTGCAGCTGAGGCAGATGGAGGTGTCCAGTTGTGCTGTTGCAGATGCACCACGGCGTTTTTCTGTCTCTGCTCTCCTCCCAGCAGTCGTTCCTCCTCTAGTCACTGCCAGCCTCCATGTCACGTTTGCAAACTTTCCCTAAAACCTCACCTTCCTTAAACAGCAACAGCCTGATTTGCAAATGTATTTATTATTTCCTTCCTTGGTTGAAAGCCAAGCCCTCACCCGGAAGACTTCAGATTCACTTGAAGACTCTTCTTTCTCTCTTCAACAACACAAGACCCAGACCTAGCACTTCTTTGATCCCTGGGGGCGCCCCTCAGAGAGTTGAGTGCTAATTCATTGTAAGTACGGCTAATCCAACTCCTGCCGCCCAGACTGATTACAGTGACTTTCCTTTCCTTTCCTCTCTTTCTTTCTGATTTTATATCGTAGTTAGCACCTAATCCTCCTTCAGTCCTGCAGGCTTTGCTATGTTATCTGCTCCGCTACAATATGGTGAGAGAAAGCAAGATTTCCAGGGGAAAGTATTAAGGAGGATTATATGGAGATTAGACCAAAATTAGAATGAGAGACAGACAGATAGGGGAAAAATACCCTCACAATGCTACAAGTCATTTGCAAAAGGAATTTTAAAATTTCAGCTTTTGGAATGCCTTGTTTTGCGATGGAGGGGCATTTGAGACTCCTTCTGTTCACTTGGAATGGAGAGGGCTGGGTGGACAACAATATCTTCTGCCCGCCCTGACATCTTTGGGCTCCTCCAGACGGACCATTTATTAAATCTGTATCCTGATTTGCTTGCAAAAGCTTCCTCGGTCTCCTTCTGATTTGTTTGCGAGGCGCTTATCTGGCAATGAGCATTCAGCCTGATTTGCTTGCGGGGTGTTTGCATGTCTTCCCAATTAACCTTCCGTTCATCCCACGCATCTCAAAATTCTGGAGATCAGGCAGATCCCGAATCCAAGACGTATTAGCTATTTATGTTTGTGTGTCTCATTTCTCAAACGGATCGCCCCTGTGCCACCCGATTAAAATTCACAGGGCATCCTGTATCAGTTTCAAGCTTACCTTCCTCAAAGGGTGTTTCTGGGGCTGCTGGCATCCTTGCAAGGTTTCCATGCGAGCTTCTTGGCTTTTGAAGTGAGTGTGTATCAAGAAGTCTGAAGTTCAGGGCAGGGGCAAAGTCACATATTAAAGGTAAAGGGACCCCTGACCATTAGGTCCAGTTGTGGCCGACTCTGGGGTTGCGGCGCTCATCTCGCTTTATTGGCCAAGGGAGCCGGCGTACAGCTTCCAGGTCTTGTGGCCAGCATGACTAAGCCGCTTCTGGCGAACCAGAGCAGCGCACAGAAATGCCGTTTACCTTCCCGCCAGAGCGGTACCTATTCATCTACTTGCACTTTGACATGCTTTCGAACTGCTAGGTTGGCAGGAGCAGGGACCGAGCAACGGGAGCTCACCCCGTCACGGGGATCCGAACCGCCGACCTTCTGATCAGCAAGTCCTAGGCTCTGTGGTTTAACCCACAGCGAGTCACATATTACGGAGGCACAAACTCAGCTCTCCCTCTCAAGGTGGACAACTCAGTTGGTGAGAGCGGGGTGCTGATTGTTGCCATGCGTCCAAGAGAACAGGGGCAATTGCGACTCAGAGCTTCAGAAGCCTTTCAGAAGCTGAACATGCAAACCAGCAGAGATAACAAACGCTTTGCGACGGAAGGGCAGACAGAGGTATATGTAAAGCATATTTACAAGCAGTTTATTTAGTATAGATCACGACAAAGGGAAAACATGTCTTCTCCCCTTCGTGTCCAAGCAAGAAGCATAAGGCAAAAGCTATACACAAACGGAAGTTCCCAGCAAGCTGTGCTGGAATGTAAACAGACATGTGACATACAACAGCTCCACACATCTGTTTAGGTGGAACGGAACGTCAATATGCTAACATTGAGAGCGGGGTGCTGATAACACCAAGTTTGCAGGCTTGATTCCCCTTATGGGACACCTTCAAATTCCTACATTGCAGGGGGTTGGACTAGATGATTGCTGGGGGTCCCTTCCAAATCTAAAAAAATATTGTGATTCTAAATTCTAATTCTAAATGTCACATGTTTGACACACGTGCTTGCCAACAAGTACCTGTTGAATTTGCAATTTACAACAGTACATTACTACAGTAAAAAAAGATCAATACCCCATCCAAATGTTATATGCAAAGCAGCCTTCTGTCGTTTCCATAGCTGAGCCTTCTGCATCAGATCTTGTGACTCCATCAGGATCCTGGGGCAAGGTCTAAACAAGCTTTCCCCAATCTGGTGCCCTCCAAATGATTTGAACGAAAACTTCCATCATCCTTGTGCATGGGTCACGTGATCTTCTGGAGAGTTTGATGAAGAATGCAGTGCGACTCAAAAGCTTGCACGCTGAATTGCTTGTAGGCGGCCCCCAAGGCGTAATACTTCCCCTCCCCTCCCCTCTTTCGCTTTCTCAGCTTTTTGCCGGGCACAAAAGGGAAAGCACATATTTGTCTAATTAAGTGTGGAGTGTCTAAAACGTAAAAGGAGATATAAGGCCGGGATGCTCACCACGCCGACACTCTGATTAGTGGCTTCTTCACAAACACATCGTAAGTCCAGAATTGGAAGACGTACGTGGCTTTCCCCCCCTTCACCCCAGATTTGTTCGTATATAATTATTTGACATCCAATTACAACCAAATTATTCTTGCTCCAACTCATAAAATAAATAGAAATCTATTACTGCGCCCGACGATGTCGTGCAGCACGCTTGAAATTAATAATACAGATTTCTTTCTCTATTGATGCCGCAGACAGTCTCTGCCCACCCGCCCGCCCCCAATGATAGTTTATTCTCACCATGTTCCGCTGTCAGTGAACAGCTAAATTACTATGTTGAAAGATTAAGGAGCCCATCATCTCTCTTTAGGCAGGAGAATCCTTTGAGACAGACCTCTGCTGAGAACGAAAGGCTTGCAAGATGCCTGCTTCGTGAAACTGTGTCTCAGATACATTGGGTGCTCTGATGTCTGATTTTGCATCCTTGGGGGCTGTTCTAGCCTAGCGAAGCTTGCTCGGGAGGCTAAAACCATCTAACTCCTTCCTGGGCTGTTCAAAGTCATAGCAGGAAGTTACGTTATACAGTGGTGCCTTGGTTCTCAAATGCCTTGGTACTCAAACAGCTTGGAACCCAAACACTGCAAACCTGGAAGTGTGTGTTCTGGTTTGTGAACTTTTTTCAGAAGCCAAACGTGTTCCTAATTGAGTGCTACGCTTCCAATTTGAGTGCCACCCTTCCGTTTTGAGTGTTATGCTGAGGTCTGTCTGTTTTTGCTATTTATTTTGCATTTTTTGCGGCTCTTTTTTCTTCTTCTGACTGTGTGGAACCCAGTTCAGCTACTGATTGGTTGATTGTATGACTGCAGTACATGGTTTATTGCTTTCATTTTACGGATCAACGGTCTCGTTAGATAGTAAAATTCATGCAAAGTTGCTGTTTTAGGCGTTGTTTTTAAAAGCCTGGAACGGATTAATCTGTTTTGCATTACTTTCTATGGGAAAGTACACCTTAGTTTTGGAATGCTTTGGTTTTGGAATGGACTTCCGGAATGGATTAGTTTGAGAACCAAGGTACTACTGTTCAGTGTCAGCCTATTGGCCCATCTAGTACTGCCCACACTGACTGGCAGCAGCTCTCTGGCATTTCAGGCAGGAGTCTCTCCCAGCCCTACATGGCAATGTTGGGGGTTGAACCTGGAACCTTTGGCATGCAAGGCAGACGCTCTACCACTGAACTACAGGCCTCCGTCGAGGGCTCAGAACATAAGAGCCCTGCTTATCATTGTTGTTGCTGTTTAGTCGTTTAGTTGTGCCTGACTCTTCGTGGACCAGAGCACACCAGGCACTCCTGTCTTCCACTGCCTCCCGCAGTTGGGTCAAACTCATGCTGGTAGCTTCAAGAACACTATCCAACCATCTCGTCCTCTGTCGTCCCCTTCTCCTTGTGCCCTCCATCGTTCCCAACATCAGGGTCTTCTCCAAGGAGTCTTCCCTTCTCATGAGGTGGCCAAAGTATTGGAGTCTCAGCATCAGGATCATAGAATCATAGAATGATAGAGTTGGAAGAGACCACAAGGGCCCGAGTCCAACCCCCTGCCAAGCAGGAAACACTATCAGAGCACTCCTGACATATGGTTGTCAAGCCTCTGCTTAAAGACCTCCAAAGTAGGAGACTCCACCACACTCCTTGGCAGCAAATTCCACTGTCGAACAGCTCTTACTGTCAGGAAGTTCTTCCTAATGTTTAGGTGGAATCTTCTTTCTTGTAGTTTGGATCCATTGCTCCGTGTCCGCTTCTCTGGAGCAGCAGAAAACATCCTTTCTCCCTCCTCTATGTGACATCCTTTTATATATTTGAACATGGCTATCATATCACCCCTTAACCTCCTCTTCTCCAGGCTAAACATGCCCAGCTCCCTTAGCCGTTCCTCATAAGGCATCGTTTCTAGGCCTTTGACCATTTTGGTTGCCCTCCTCTGGACATGTTCCAGTTTGTCAGTGTCCTTTTGAATTGTGGTGCCCAGAACTGGACACAGTACTCCAGGTGTGGTCTGACCAGAGCAGAATACAGTGGCACTATTACTTCCCTTGATCTAGATGCTATACTCCTATTGATGCAGCCCAGAATTGCATTGGCTTTTTTAGCTGCCGCATCACACAGGATCTGTCCTTCCAGTGAGCACTCGGGGCTGATTTCCTTCAGAATGGAGAGGTTGGATCTTCTTGCAGTCCATGGGACTCTCAAGAGTCTCCTCCAGCACCATAATTCAAAAGCATCAATTCTTCGGCGATCAGCCTTCTTGATGGTCCAGCTCTCACTTCTATATTTATCATAGAATCGCAGAATTGGACAGGACCCCAAGGGTCATCTAGTCCAACCCCCTGCAATGCAGGAATCTCAGCTAAAGCATCCCTGAGAGATGGCCATCCAACCTCTCTTAGAAACCTCCAAGGAAGGAGAGACCACAACTTCCAGAGGGAGTCCATTCCACTGTCAAACGACTCTTACTGCCAGAAAGTTATTCATGGTGTTTAGTCGGACCCTCCTTTCATGTAACCTGATGTCAGGTGTGTGCGTGCAGGAGCCAGGCCCTGTGAGCAGTAGGACTCTGCAGGACTGGGGCCTTCCTAAGTTTGTTCTGAAGAGGCAAGGTGTGGCCACACAGGTGAGGCCGATTGGTAACTCACAGCACCTGGTGGCAAGAACTGGGAAGGGATATAAGGTTAGCATTTCCCTTTGGTTCTTTGCCACAGCAACACGTTTCCTGCCTTGCTGCGTTTGGCTCCTTGCTTCTTGATCCTCGGACCCCTGACTTCGCGACTCCTTGCTTTTTGATCCTCGGACCCCTGACTTCGCGACTCCTTGCTTCTTGATCCTCGGACTCTTGGCTTCCTGACTCCTGGCTTCTGGACTCCCGTTCCTGCTCCCACCTTGCCATCTTTCCCCCGGTCCTGACGTCCCCAGCTGGGACTCTGATTGCCCATGAACCAGACCGTGACACCTGAAGCTAGGAACAGGAGAAAACAAGCTTGGTCCCTCTTCTGTATGACAGCCCTTGAGGTATTTGAAGATGGCTATCATCTCTCCTCTCGGCCTCCTCTTTCCCAGGCTAAACATACCCAGCTCCTTTAACCGTTCCTCATCAGGCTTGGTTTCCAGACCCTTGATCATCTTGGTCTCCCTCCTCTGCACACTTTCCTGCTTGTCAGTATCCTTCTTAAACTGTGGTGTCCAGAACTGGACACAGGATTCCAGGTGTGGTCTGACCAAAGCAGAATAGAGTGGTACTATGGCTTCCCTTGTACTATGGTTTTCCCAGTAGTGATGTATGGAAGTGAGAGCTGGACCTTAAAGAAGGCTGATCGCCGAAGAATTGATGCTTTTGAATTCTGGTGCTGGAGGAGACTATTGAGGGTCCCATGGACTGCAAGAAGATCAAACCTCTCCATTCTGAAGGAAATCAGCCCTGAGTGCTCACTGGAAGGACAGATCCTGAAACTGAGGCACCAATACTTTGGCCACCTCATGAGAAGAGAAGACTCCCTGGAAAAGACCGTGATGTTGGGAAAGATGAAGGGCACAAGGAGAAGGGGATGACAGAGGACGAGATGGTTGGACAGTGTTCTCGACGCTACTAACGTGAGTTTGACCAAACTGCGGGAGGCAGTAGAAGACAGAAGTGCCTGGTGTGTTCTGGTCCATGGGATCATGAAGAGTCGGGCACGACTAAATGACTAAACAACAACAACTACAACTACAACAACAACAACAACAACATGGCTTCCCTTGATCTGGGTGCTAGACTTCTGTTGATGCAGCCTAGAATAGCATTTGCTTTTTTTGCTGCTGCATCACCCTGTTGACTTGTGTTCAGCTCGTGGTCCACCAAGATCCCTACGTCCTTTTCACATGTAAAACCAGGTGTTCCACATCTTAAATTTGTGCATCCATTTCTTCCTGCCTAAGTGCAGAGCCTGCCGTTTGTCCCTATCGAAACTCATTTTGTTAGCTTGCACCCAGTTCTACTATGCGTCAAGGTCACATTAAATTCTGAGTCTTCTGTGGCATTAGCTACCCCTCCCATAGAATCATAGAATCATAGAGTTGGAAGAGACCACAAGGGCCATCGAGTCCAACCCCCTGCCAAGCAGGAAACACCATCAGAGCACTCCTGACATATGGTTGTCAAGCCTCTGCTTAAAGACCTCCAAAGTAGGAGACTCCACCACACTCCTTGGCAGCAAATTCCACTGTCGAACAGCTCTTACTGTCAGGAAGTGCTTCCGAATGTTTAGGTGGAATCTTCTTTCTTGTAGTTTGGATCCATTGCTCCGTGTCCGCTTCTCTGGAGCAGCAGAAAACAACCTTTCTCCCTCCTCTATGTGACATCCTTTTATATATTTGAACATGGCTATCATATCACCCCTTAACCTCCTCTTCTCCAGGCTAAACATGCCCAGCTCCCTTAGCCGTTCCTCATAAGGCATCGTTTCCAGGCCTTTGACCATTTTGGTTGCCCTCCTCTGGACACGTTCCAGTTTGTCAGTGTCCTTCTTGAAGGACCTTCTTGTCCTTCCCAGTTTGGTGTCACCTGCAAATTGGATGGGCAGCCCCTCGATTCCTTCATCCAAGTCATTTATAGAGACGTTGAATAACAACGGGCTTAAGACAGAACCCTGCGTTATCCTGCCAGGCCAGTGGCTCATCCAGTCCAGCATCCTGTTCTCACAGTGGCCAACCAGATGACGCAATGGGAAACCCACAAGCAGGACCTGAGTGTCAGGCTTCAGGGAATCAGCTTCCTCCTCCGTGGCAGCAGATACCGTATTTTTCGCTCCCTAAGACACACCTGACCATAAGACGCACCTAGTTTTCAGAGGAGGTAAACAAGAAAAAAATATTCTGAATGAAACAGTGGATGTATGATTTTTGTGGTTCATGCTGTGGCCACAGACAGAGTTTGGGGTAACCCCATGCAAAAATCCTGAGAATCCATGTGGATCCGTGCTTTGTAACCACGTTTTTGCACCATTGCAGCCCCACAAAACAGTGGATGCATGGTTTTCTTTGGTGCAGGCTGTGGTTATGGACATGCTGTGTGATCTGATGGTGAATTTGGGGTGACCCAATGCAAAAATCCTGAGGATCCATGGACTTTTACTTCCCCCTCCCAGGCAGCCTCTGCTAGCATCCCTTATCTCTCTTCCGATCCCACCAATCAGCTGCTTCCTTTCAACACCCCCTTCCCTCTTGTTTGCCTTAGTGTCTTTTCCTTAGCTGGAGCAGTTTTTTGCTCCTCCGTTTCTTCTAATTTCTCTCCTCATTGCCTTAGTCTTCCTGTCTCCACTCCTTGCAAGTTTGCTGTCTTTACCTCCCCCCTCCCAGGCAGCCTCCTTTATTGTTAGCGTCCCTTATCTCCCTCCCCGATCACTTGCTGATTATTAGCGACTTTGTTTCAACACCCACTTCCCTCTTTCCAAAAAAAAAAAAAAAAGCATGATCTGCTTTTCTCCCCTGGGCAATTCGGCTCCAGGGACCACGCATTCGCTCCATAAGACACACAGACATTTCCCCTTACTTTTTAGGAAGAAAAAAGTGTGTCTTATGGAGCGAAAAATACGGTAAGTAGAACAAAGGAAAAGGAGTCTTCTTATCAGTTAGAAACTTTAATAATCACAGCAAGAGAACAAAGAACAGCTCTCCTAGAAATGGCGGTGCTCCCAATCAAGGATTTCACCCCCTTACGTCTCTATTAATCTACATCACGCCTACGTCTTGTAATCTGAGCTTGTACCCTCTGTGCTTTCTGTTCTGACACTTTCTGAGCTCTTCGTGACCTTGGGAAGAGCGGAGGAATGCTTTCCAGAGACAGTGAATCTGTTAACCCTCTCTCCCCCAGTGTTTCTTCTCCTAACTGCTCCCCATCCGGTATTTCCCAGCTACTGCCTTCCGAACTATGTCCCTCTGCAAACCACTCTTCCAAATCTATACTGTCCTCCTACTCTTGGGAAGATTCAAAAGCAGGGGGAGGGGGTGGCTCCCACAATTCCTCCTCAGTGTAGCCTTCCTCAGCACGGTCCTTGACACTGAGCACAACAACAACTCTCCCTACTTGTGATTGTCAACCTCTAGAACAGTGTTTCCCAACCACTGTTCCGTGGCACACTAGTGTGCCGCGAGATGTTGCCTGGTGTGCCGCGGGAAAAATTAAAAAATTCGAAAGATTTTTTTTTTAAAGTCAAATTTTCGATTGTTGATGAACCCTGGGGTTCCCTCCCTCCCTCCCGCTCTGCGCCTCCCTCCTCCTCCTCCTCCTCCTCCTCCGGGGAGGCCCTTCCTGGCTCTCAGCCAAGGCTTGGCGGCTGCCACTCACTCACTCGCTTGCCCACCCGTCCCTCCATCCCTGCACCCGGCCTCTCCCAACTCCGTCCCCGGCGCGGGGGCTGCCGGGATCCGTAGTCCCCTCGCCCTTGGGCTCTGCGCCCGCGCAGGGTGCGCAAACTACGTTTCCCAGCGTGGCCTGGCGGGCCGGGCGTTTTGTTTGAAGCGCTCTTCTCCCGGCCATGGAATGAGCGCAGCGGCGGCGGCCGGGCGGGCAGGGGCTCTTCCGCGCAGACCCTGCGCAGCCTGCCTGCGCCCCCGCGGAGATCGGGCGGCAGGATGGAGCCCGGGGATCCCTGCGGAGGCGGAGCGGCGGAGGCGGAGGCTGCCCCCCAGGTAGGGCTGCGTCGGGGGGGGGTTATTTTTGCAATGCTGCATCTGCGCCGGAGGGGACGCATCGGACCGCGGGGAGACCCCTTGGCGGGTGTGCAAGGCAATGCATGCGTGCAGGCGTTGCATGGAGTGCAGTGCAATGCAATGGCAACGCGGCGCCCTGCATGCATGCATGCAACTTCCACCGGCGCTCCGGACTTGGCAGGTGAGGGGGGTCCCCAGTGGGCGGCAGAGAGAGCCGGGAGGGCGAAGGGGAGCCGGGGGGGAGCAGTGCTGCTCCCCGAGCCGAGCCCGGGGGGAAACTTCGGCGTCGTTGCGCCGGGTGTTGGAAGCAGAGGCTGGCGGGGGCCCCTCACCTGCAAAACCTGGTCGCCTCTCATATATTTCGTGCATTGCATTCATCGCCCACTTTCTCCTCCAAGGAGCTCCCGGGGGCGCGCGTGGTTCTCCCCGTGTTATCCTCACAACAACAGCCCTGCGAGGTGGGTCAGGCGAGTGGCCCAAGGGAGCACCCAGGGATTGTCCTGGCCAGGTGGGGTGATTTGAACCCTGCTCTCTGCCCGGTCTTCGTCCTCATTTAGCCCCCACATGTGCATGACTGTGCATGACTGAGGTTTTCCCCCCTCGTCTTGGCTATGGTGTGAGTCTGTGCTGTTAATTAATGGGGTTCTGCCTTCGGAGAAGATGAGCCAGCCCTCAAGGAGGTGATTATGTAATTTGCTAGCAATTCATGTCCCTCCCGGCGTGACGCTGCACGCTGACGTCACGGGGCTGTAATGGTGGTGTGCCTCGAGATTTTTTTCATGAAACAAGTGTGCCTTTGCCCAAAAAAGGTTGGGAAACACTGCTCTAGAAAACTAATAAATTTGTCTTCGTCTGGCAGTAAGGTAGGGGTGGGAGATTGTGAGTTTCCAGGTGTTGCTGGACTACAAGTCTCAGCTTGGCTGATCATTGGCCACTCTTGGCGGGGTTGATGGGAGTTGTAGTCCAAGAACATCTAGCGGGCAAGGCTCAAGGTAATATTAATATATAAAGCCCTAAACAAACTTGGGACCAATTTACCTATGAGATCGCCTTGCCCCCAATTGGCGGAATTGGCACTCTTACAGGTGTCACGTAATATCCGTTCTGCATTCGGAAGAGATCAATCTTTTAGTGTGGAAGCAGTTACACTTTGGAACTCCCTGACGATTGACACCAGGCAGGCTCCTTCGCTGTACTGTTTTTGGCGCCTGCTAAAAGCGGTTCTGTTTGGAAAAGCCTATGTGAGTGCTTAGAAAGTGGAGGTCAATCTGTTTCAGTATTTTTAAGTTTTAAATAGGGCTGTGATTCCTCCCCCCCCTCAATTTTACTCTTTTACCTTTTGCAAACTGCTTTGAGGTTTTGTTGCGTTTTTTACAGTCAGGAGGTTTGTAAACAAAGGAAATAAATAATAGAGGACCACAAGTTTCAAGGTGGAGCACCACCCGCGTCCATCCACACAATTACATTTATTTAAATTTCTATACTGCCCTGCATCTGAGGATCGCAGGGTGCAGTTTACAATATAAAAACACAAAAATACACACCATAGTAACAAACAATACCCCCCCCCACAGTTTAAAAGGCAATAAGTTGTTTAATTAGACAAATGCCTGGTAGAAGAGCAATGTTTGCTCTAAAAGGATGACTTCCAATGAACCAACCTGTTTAAAATCAAATCAAACCTGACAGTGCTGTCAGTTTAATGCGTGATCAGTCCTCACCGGCACACTCTCAGCTTTGCGAAGATTGCCGCTGTTATTGCCTTAAAGTGTTTAACTGGATTGGGAAGGAAATTTAAAACCACACACCGCCTTTTCCCCCTTGAGTGGCACTTAAAGTGCGGAGCCTGAAGTTCCCTTCGTATCTCTTCCCCGCCCAACTCTGCATTGTGTCCTTGTTTGCATCCATAAATCACATTAATATTCAAGCCCTGTGAAATGGGCTGATAATGGCCCTGTCACTTGTCATCTAGTATTTTAAAAGCACGGAAGATATGACAGCAGATGGTGAGATTGTCTCATCCTGCTGGCTGACTGGCCTCCCTGCAAGCCTTTGCAAAGGTTATTTGGTGAAAAGCCAACTTGAACCTGGAAGGCTAAGGATGCCGCGGTCTAGGATCGCCGCAAACCTAGACAGCATCTTAAAAAGTAAAGACATCACCTTGCCAACAAAGGTCCGTATAGTAAAAGCTATGGTTTTCCTAGTAGTGATGTATGGAAGTGAGAGCTGGACCATAAAGAAGGCTGATCGCTGGAGAATAGATGCTTTTGAATTATGGTGCTGGAGGAGACTCTGGAGAGTCCCATGGGCTGCAAGAAGATCCAGCCTCTCCATTCTGAAGGAAATCAGCCCTGAGGGCTCACTGGAAGGACAGATCCTGAAGCTGAGGCTCCAAGACTTTGGCCACCTCATGAGAAGAGAAGACCTTGATGTTGGGAAAGATGGAGGGCACAAGGAGAAGGGACGACAGAGGACGAGATGGTGGGACAGTGTTCTGGAAGCTACCAGCATGAGTTTGACCAAACTGCGGGACGCAGTGGAAGACAGGAGGGCCTGGCGTGCTCTGGTCCAGGGGGTCACGAAGAGTCGGACACGACTAAATGACTAAACAACAACATGATCGCCGCAGATCTCCAGCACTAGAGGCAAGTGGCTCGGGTTCCTTGGTTTGGTGTTTTGCGAATGAGAGAGGCAGTGGTGTATTGGTCGGCGTGTCAGATTAGGACCTGGGACAGACCAGAGTTCGAATCTCCACTTGGCCATGAGGCTCAATGGTTGACCTTGAGTCTGCCCTTGCCTCTCAGGCTAGGCTACCTTGCAGGGTGGTTGAAGAGATCAAAGGAAGAGAGGAAGAAACATGCACGCTCCTAATGGGATGGTGGGATACCAATGCAACAAGCAAGCAAACAAATCATATCCAGCGAACACTTGGGATCGTGCACTCTGCCTGCTCCCCTCCATGCAAATGGTAGTTCCTATGCACCTAGGCAGGGACGCAGGTAGCGCTGTGGGTTAAACCACAGAGCCTAGGACTTGCTGATCAGAAGGTTGGCGGTTCGAATCCCCGCGACGGGGTGAGCTCCCGTTGCTCAGTCCCTGCTCCTGCCAACCTAGCAGTTTGAAATCACGTCAAAGTGCAAGTAGATAAATAGGTACCGCTCTGGCGGGAAGGTAAACGGTGTTTCTGTGTGCTGCTCTGGTTCGCCAGAAGCGGCTTAGTCATGCTGGTCACATGATCCGGAAGCTGTATGCCGGCTCCCTTGGCCAGTAAAGCAAGATGAGTGCCGCAACCCCAGAGTCGGTCACGATTGGACCTAATGGTCAGGGGTCCCTTTACCTTTATGCACCTGGGCACTGCCAGCATGAGACAGCAGCCATATGCCAGGTAATGAAAAAATGAACCTATGCTGCTAATTCTTGTAGTAGACCAGTAAAGTGGTACCTCGGGTTAAGTACTTAATTTGCTCCGGAGGTCCGTTCTTAACCTGAAACTGTTCCTAACCTGAAGCACCACTTTAGCTAATGGGGCCTCCTGCTGCTGCCGCACCACTGGAGCACAGTTTCTGTTCTTATCCTGAAGCAAAGCTCTTAGCTCGAGGTACTATTTCTGGGTTAGCGGAGTCTGTAACCTGAAGCGTCTGTAACCCGAGGTACCGCTGTATAAAATAAGCAGCACATAAGCAGCACACAAAACACTACCAAACCATTCTACGTCCTAAATCTTATATTAATAATTGACACTGAATCTTCATTTTTGACACAATTTGAATGAGTTTTCTGTTTGTGGCTTCTGTAGTAGATCTTGTACATTGCGGTCACAATTTTTGGATTATTAATATAAGATTTAGAACGTAGAATGGTTTGGTAGTGTTTTATATGCCAGGTAATGACATCGACTGGCCACTTAAACAGGTGAGGGTAGCTGATGGGTCTCAAATCTTCAGTGAGTTAGGGACTTGACCAGGCATCCCCAAACTCGGCCCTCCAGATGTTTTGGGGACTACAATTCTCATCATCCCTGACCACTGGTCCTGTTAGCTAGGGATGATGGGAGTTGTAGTCCCAAAACATCTGGAGGGCTGAGTTTGGGGATGCCTGGACTTGACTATCCCCTGTATGCAAAGAATGGCTCCGGTGGATTGCTGGTTATAACCAATTGTCAGGGGCAGATGAGGTTTGTCAACCTGGGAAAGTGGCCCATCTAGGAGAAGGAAATTTCTGGTGATTAAACCTCCGGTCTCTTGCGGCTATACTCATTCGTTGGGAAGGCTTTGGGAGTAAAACCCTGAGGGATAATCAACACTCGTTGATGAGCAGGACATCTTCAGGAGAAGAAAAGGCTACAGAGCAAACCCTACACAAATCTGGACGAAATGCCATTTACCTTCCCACCAGAGCGGTACCTATTTATCTACTTGCACTGGCATGCTTTTGAGCTGCTAGGTTGGCAGGAGCTGGGACAGAGCAACAGGAGCTCACCCCATTGCAGGGATTCGAACCGCCAACCTTGCAATCAGCAAGCCCAAGAGGCTCAGTGGTTTAGACCAGAGCGCCACCCGGTTCCCACACTTTGGTTTTTCTTGGGTTTGCTGCTGTGGTGGGAAGGTAAACAGCGTTTTTGTGCGCTCTGGTTTCCATCACGGTGTTCCGTTGTGCCAGAAGCGGTTTAGTCCTGCTGGCCACGTGACCCGGAAAGCTGTCTGTGGACAAACACCGGCTCTCTCGGCCTGAAAGCGGGACGAGCGCCACAGCCCCATAGTCACCTTTGACTGGATTTAATGTCCAGGCGTCCTTTACCTTTACCTTACACCAGGCATCCCTAAACTCAGCCCTCCAGGTGTTTTGGGACTACAACTCCCATCATCCGTAGCCAACAGGGCCAGTGGTCAGGGATGATGGGAATTGTAGTCCCAAAAACATCTGGAGGGCGGAGTTTGGGGATTCCTGCCTTACACAAATCCAGAGTGGAGTCCCTAAGACTGTTGTATGGTGCTTTGTGCGCCTCCTTCTGGCAACTCCTCCAGCCCAGCTGGTGCCAAACGTCTTGCTTTGCTTTCCTTTAGACCACATCAGTGAAGCTGAGAGGTGGGTCTTGTCCTTTGGGCAGCCCAGGACCTCCAGCTACCCTGCCCAGTCTTGTGCCCTGGGGGGGGGGTCGCTTCAGTGCTGCTAACACAGCAAAAACAACTTGGGGGGGGTGCAGCAGTTACAAGTTATAAGCTCAACCTGATGGTGCGAGATATGAGGGCGACAGGTTGCCTTCATCGGTGGGAGAGATCTACTGCCTACCGTAAGCTATGCTTCACGAATAGCTGCCCCAGCTGCAACAAAACATGTCCCTCCCCTATCAGTCTCTACAGCCAAAGCAGGTGCTGTAACTCTCCAGCGGTTTGACTTCACCCCCAAAGGCGCACTCCTCTGTTGTCCCCTGAGACAGGCGAATTCGAAGAACCAAACAGGAAGCGCTGAAGGAACAGGAACCCGGTCTGATCTCAACTCCCTCTATCTCCCTGGTGGCCTTGGGCCAGGCAATCTCAGTCTAACCTACCTCAGAGGGTTGTTGTGAGAATAAATTTGGGCGCGAATGGTGACTACAAGCCCTGTGAGCATCTTGAAGGAAGCACATTATTATTATTTTTAATGCAATCATTGGAAACATTTGCCAATTAATTTTCTTTCTCCCCCCACAACCTAAAATGGGAGTTCTATAATGCTTCTTGATCTTGCCGTTTAAGTGTACACTGGTACCTCTGGTTAAGAACTTAATTCGTTCCGGAGGTCCGTTCTTAACCTGAAACTGTTCTTAACCTGAGGTACCACTTTAGCTAATGGGGCCTCCTCCTCCTGCTGCGCCGCTGGAGCACGATATCTGTTCTCATCCTGAAGCAAAGTTCTTAACCCGAGGTACTATTTCTGGGTTAGCGGAGTCTGTAACCTGAAGCGTCTGTAACCCGAGGTACCACTGTATTGGATTTTGATTTCTCCTGCTAAAGATGCTATTTGCTCCAGTGATTCTGGGATGAGCTCTGCAGCCGTGTGTTTTTCTATTGTCTCCCCCAAAACACTGCTTTTGTCTGCCGTGTTGATTTCCAGGACTTCCCTCTCGCTCTGTGATATTTAACTAAGCGAGCTGAGAGCACCGGTTCCCCTGTCTAATATTAGACCTCACCGGCAGAGAAGTGCTTTCTATTCTGGTGAGATGCCGCCGACCTAAGCTCATGCATTTTCATGGCACGAAGGGCTCGCCGCATCTTTCCTTTTGCTGTGCTGCTGTGCCGTTGCCAAAAGATAATATGCCTCCTTTGTGGGCTTTCAGGGGGGGGTCGTTTCATTGCGAACGGGGTGCCTTGATTCAGAAGGGGCTTGCTGTCTCTTAGAAGTGGAAAGAGGTTTTTTTTGGGGGGTAGGGATAAAATATTAAGAGGGGTACTAAGATCTCTGGCCATGCCCAAGAACTGTGCAAAGTGCTGGCTCTGAGGTCAAGCCTTGTCTGAATGTGTTGCAAATGGTTTCTCCGGGAAACAGCAGATCTGACGGCAGCGTCTTCCGAACAGCATCTCCAGGCACGGCAGAGAGGTACCTTGTGGCACAGGGCAGGGAGGGGGGCAGCCCTCTCCCCCAAAAAAATGTGCGGGCAAAAGGCAGCGAAGAGGACGTAGCGTCTCAGTGGAGGGCGATTTCCACAGAATGAAGAAACATACCGCGAGAGTGGCACCTTTGCAGCCCTTCAGTATTTCCACATTAAATTCAGCTAGATCAGACGGTAAATGCCATTTTATTTCCTCCTACGTACCTTCCAACCTATCCCCCCCCCACCAAAGAAACCAGTAATTTTTCATTTAGATTTTTGTGTGTGCCTGTGTGACGGAAAGGCCATTTGTTGGAATGTTGCTGGAATACTTTTATTTCTTAGTTTTGGTCATGCGGTCCCCATAATGTCTAGCTTTTTCACTGTATTGAGATCCATTTCTGGCAATGAGAGTGGGGGGGGAGGAGAAGGGGGGGGAGACCAAACAAGGGCAAAAATGGGGGGGGGAGTTGTTAATCTTTCATTTTTAGTTTGTGAAGTCCTCGCAAACCAGCTCTCTCAGATTGCCTCTGTCTCCCAATACTATTTCAGTGGGGGAATCTTTCATTTCTCTCTCTCTGTGTGTTAGGAGTATTTTATTATGTTGCGGCAGGTTGTGAAAATCGTCTACTTATCCTGAGTTTCGAATAGTAGAAAATTGGGGGGGGGGAGAGAGAGAAAAGGACAAGAATCAGTTTTCTCAAATGACATCCCCATGAATAGCTTTAATCCAGGAACGTGAAAGAGAATGCACTTTGCACACCTGTCCACAGGTGTGCCCTGTTGATGGAAGAGATGGAGGCGGAATCCACAGAACTTCCAAAGTGGGCTACTAGCCAGGATGGCTGTGCTCTGCACGTAAAGTTGGGGGGGGCAGCAAAGCTTCTGAATACCAATTTCTGGAAACCACAGGAGGGAGGAGGGCTCCTGTGCTAATGGCCTTCCTACAGGCATCAGGCTTGACCACTGTGAGAACAAGATGCTGGACTTGACGGGCCGTTGGGTTCTTATGAGCCAGACCAGATCATGAATCGGCTTTAGTCCACTGTGGACTCCTCAGCCTTGAGCTGGTCCAAGAACTCCAGTGTGTGTGTGTGTGTGTGTGTGTGTGTGTGTGTGTATATATATATATATAGACACGGGTGGTGCTGTGAGTTAAACCACAGAGCCTAGTACTTGACTCTGAATTGATTGTAGAATGTATTTCAATTACGGTAATTGATTGTGATTTTATGTAAATTGTGTTACTGTTGTTAGCTGCTCTGAGCCCAGCTTCGGCTGGGGAGGGTGGGATATCAATAAAATATTATTATTATTATTAACAAGATTACAAAGCTGAAAATGAATTGTGCCTATCGTCAGCACAATGGAGATGTCAGTCGCCATCCTGGCATCCAGAGATCTCTACATGGTCGCAGTTGGACCCTCACCAGGTGCAAAATGCGCCTGACACCTGGGGAATTTCTCACACTGGTTCCGTCGTCCTTGGACAAAGCTACAGGAAAGCAGCTTGGCTTCCACCCCTGTAAAAAATGCCTGTTTGGAAAATGGATGAGGGTCTAGCGGAGGAAGGTCTTATCTGTACCAGCTGGAGGGTTTATTACGGAAAGGAGAAGCTTGATTTGTGACTGGGATCCAGTTGGAGAGGTGGCGGCAGCAGTGGTGGGCTGTTCAAAGTGCATCTGGTGCCATGGATGGGTCAAGTAGTATCCTTAGGATCTGCTGTGGCCAGCTGGTTCCAGGATCAATTTGCTGGGAAGTCCCAAGTGTGCGGCTGCATAGTGGATTCACACAAGTCAGGGAACCCATGCCAAGATCAATTCATAATCTGGAGTGGCTTTCCAGTGCAGGTGCCATCTTGTAGGTAGGCCAGGAGGGTCTAATTCCAAGCCAGGATAAAAACCAGGTTTGCAGTCCCGTTTTGGGGAGGGGGGGGGTGGCTTAAAGTGCAAACCGTTGTTTCCTAGTTTAGGTGGAACGACAAACAGTGGTTTGCAAAAACACCGTGAAGCAACTGAGCACTCTGACTGAACAAGGGGAGGCGAGTGTGGAAGTCCACTTCTGAGATCGTTCTTACGGTTCCATATATTGGTTTGGAATTATGTCCAAAATGAGCAATTGAATAATATATGCACATACCCTACATGATATAGACAGAGCCTCTCAGTTAAAAAATAAATAAGTCTGTGTTTTTAATTTGGGCTGGTGGAGAGCTATGTCTGTTGCATTGATATAGTGTTTCATTTGATAGTTGTCTTTCTTATTTGGTATTTACATCCCTTGAAACTTGCAACTCGCCTGGACCAGGAAGCATAGCTGTCAACTTACAGATTTGAAAATAAGGGACCAGTAGCCTCGAAAATAAGGGATCAGCAGCCAAAATAAGGGATTTTCCAAACACAGGTATGTTCAACTTCCGAGCCCCTCCGAGCCAAAGGCAGAAAGCCCAGCCAGCAGCCAAACGAAGCCTCAAGCGGTGGTTCCCACAGCGCAGCAACCCGGCAAAGGGGATGCAGCAAGGAAAACCACCGTCACCTCTCCGCTGGGAAGCACTGAGCAAAGGCGAGTCCCCAGGCAACGCGGCCAGGCACAAGGCATGCAAGCTCTACCCCCCAGTTGTTCTTAGACTCCTTATTGGGTGAGCAACGCAGCCAAGCAACACAGTTGGAGTCTTCCTCCTCCCTGGCCGGCAGGCAGGGAGGGAGAGGAGCTGCTTCCTTTAAAACCCGGGAAATTTAAGGGATTTCATCAATAAGGGACAGCAGCGGGAAACGGCGCTGGGATAAGGGAGTTTCCCGCCAAATAAGGGACAGTTGACAGCTATGCCAGGAAGTGGAGTGGGAAGATTCCAGCTGATCAAAGGGAGCAATTGCTGATGGGACACAGTTCATACCTAACTTAAGAAGATCTCAGACTATTGCCCCTTTCTTACACCACAGAAAACTAGTTTATTTTGCTTCTCTCTCTCTCCTCACCCTTTATAAGGGGTGATTCATTCATGACTCGTGCTGACGACAGATGCATTGTAAATCCCACCCCCCTCAGAAAATGTCATTTTCAGATGGGCTAAAGGGACCGTTTGGGATATCCTGCTATATTTGGTCTTTGAAAAGGGTGAGCACGCAGAACGTTTTGAAGAGCCTTCCATGAACTACGTGTGCTGGATTTTCCCCTCGCTGTCCACACGACATCCTCCATAATCCAAACAGATCCCGACGCTTTGGGTAAATTAATGCCCTCATTTTCCTTCCCTGTGTAAATCTGCATTGTCTCCTGGTGTGGAAGACCAGAAATTCTCCTTTTAAAAAAAATTGAATCAAAATCTGGTGCTCTAAGCCGATGACAGGATAGAAGACCAAAGCTGCATTTTTATATTTGAAGGATGTTCTGGCAGCCTAAAATCCCAGCACAACACCTTCTTGGTTTACAAATCAAGCTTCTTCTTATTTGTTTTTTTTTAAAAAACCAATATGGTGCTGGGTTGATTCACAAAGCAGGTTTGCTTCACTGGTGCGCGACGGCTGTAAAGAAAGAGAACGCATTGCATTTTTGTTTTAAAGCCGACACGTAGAAGAATCACAGGAGAGGGAGAAGGAGCTCTGGCTGATGGAAATTATCCCTGCTGCTGATCATTAGGATAGTTAATAACCCTGGTGATTGCAAACACCGTAATGATTGCAAGCATATGAAATTGCATGGGGCAAGTGGATGAAACACATTTGTCAGGTCCTGCTGGATAAGTTAAGCTACGGGTCCCGAGTTCAGTTCCCAGAACATCCAGATAGGACTGGGAAAAGATTCTCTGGCTGAAATCCCGGAGAGCTGCTGCCAGCCAGTGTTGGCCATACTGAGATGGATGGACTGAGGAACTGGCCCAGTAGAAGGCAGCTTCCTATGCACCCATGTTTGCATGGCTCAGAGAAAGTGTGCGTCGTCAGCTCACCCCGTCCCACATGGGGAGAAAGGTGTCAGAGAGAGGAATGATCAAATACTGACGGCCCCCAAATTGGGGGAGATTAGCAGCCAAACCTAACACATGCATATTCTTGCTAGATAGCCTGAGAAGGGGTTAATACCATAGTGCTGAATTGCTGGTAGGTAGCTACTCAGACCATAGAAGTACAATTGGTAGAGAGGGCTCTGTGTGATGTCATTTCCCCTCCTCTCCTGGAGAGGAAGGAGCATAGAGTACTTCCTGTTCCCCTATCTCTTCCTTTGACCAGCGTTGGATAATGACATGCCTCTGTTTGTCCCAGCTTCAGCCACATGCCTGAGGCTGGTTATACTGTCAATATAAGTGTTTTACTTGAATAGTTTTTACTGCTGCCATTGCTAATCAATGTGAGTAAATTATAATTTTAAACTTACTTCCCATGTTGTGGTAAGAAAGAGGAGCCAGCTTACTTCATAGCTGGACTTGCTCAAATATCTCAAGGGCTGTCGCATGGAAGATGGAACAAACTTGTTTTTTTTCTTCCTGCTCCTGAGACCAGGACCCAAACCAATGGATTCAAGTTTAAAGAAAGTAAATTCCGACTAAACATCTGGTAGAACTTTCTGAGGGTTTGACACAATTCTGCGATCCTCTGTTGTTGGCAATGGAGGTGTGTGCCTTTGGGGATGAAGTCAAACGCAAACTGTTGGAGAGTTACAGCGCCTGCTGTGGCTGTAGAGACTGATACAGGAAAGACATGTTTTGTTGCAGCTGGGGCAGATGAAGGCGTCTGGTTGTGCTGCTGCACATGCACCACGGCGTTTCTTCTCTCTGTGCTCCTCCCAGAGGTCATTCCTTCTCTAGTCACTGCTTATTGTAACCTCACAACGCAGTGTTGATCGAAACTCTGCAAACCTGTAAGGTGAATGGCCTGTGTGGGGACGGTCCAGCGCTCTGTTGGAGAGCACACACTTTGCTTGCAGAAGGTCCAATTTGTGGCGCCTCCAGAACCAGCATCAGTCTTCAAGGAAAGATCTCTGTTAGAGCAGAAAATACTGGGGTGGGCAGACAAAACAGCTTTCGCGAAGCACAGAAACTGGGTTTCAGAGGCATTTTCCGCATCTCGGACTCTCCTCTCCCTTGGCTGCCTTCTCGTTTGTCTATACAAACTGCCAGGCGACTTCAGGAACCTCTGGACCAGGCTGCACTTCTGTTCGGGGAGAAATAAATAAATGACGCCCTCGGAACATTTAGCAGAATGCATCGGTTCACCTTGAGGGTCAAAGCACATCCTGGCAGCACACTTAGCTGTGTCAGTCTGAAAGGAGACAGTTCGGAGCTTCGCAGCTGCTGTAGGATGAAATATTGATAAGCTGTCGCTCCTCAAACATCTGGGAAGAATAGTTTCCCCGATCGAGCAGTGTCACCGAATTAAAGACGATAAAGAGCTGGTCAGAGCTCCCCATTCTTTGGGGGACAGGGGATTAAGAAAACAGGCTGGCAAAAACGTCGACGTTGGATTTTTTTAAATATTGAAGACAACTTTGGTCGTGAAAGGGGCGAAATAAATAAATCAGCTGCGACTCCGGCAGCCAGGTAGCCTAACCTTTCTGCCAAGTCCTTTGTGGGCTGAATTCTGATGCTGCACGTTTCACCTGCAATTCTCGAGGTAAATGGTGGCCGTCTCTTTCAATTATGCAAGGAGCCTTCGCAGACCAAGTCTAGATTTGGCCCTTTAGGAAGGGAGGGAGGAAAAGAAAGCCTAGATTTGATTTGGAGCATTCCTGCCCAATCAGGGTGTAGCTGGATGTTACAGGGATGTGAGACTGCTGAGTGGCGGCAACAGAGCTGATGATTAATAGTGCTGATTAATAATACCTGATAATGTAAGAAAAGCTTTGGAACGCCACCTCCCTGCAGAGACACGAGAAGCTTATGGATTGGACAGAGGTGGCTGCCTGTTGGTACCCTGTATGGTTAACTGTTCCTGTCTTTCACCCTCCCAGGAGAGCATGTGCAGAGTACAGTGGTACGTCGGGTTAAGTACTTAATTCGTTCCAGAGGTCCGTATTTAACCTGAAACTGTTCTTAACCTGAAGCACCACTTTAGCTAATGGGGCCTCCTGCTGCTGCCTTGCCGCTGGATCACGATTTCTGTTCTCATCCTGAAGCAAAGTTCTTAACCTGAAGCACTATTCCTGGGTTAGCGGAGTCTGTAACCTGAAGCGTATGTAACCTGAAGCGTATGTTACCGGAGGTACCACTGTATGTTGATGGCTGGGGAAAAACTGGTGGCACAAAAAGGGTGTCACCTCTATCCTTAAGGGTTGGTAAATCGAGTGGCAGAGGTGATAAAATTGACTGAGAGGGTTGTTGTTGTTTAGTCGTGTCCGACTCTTCGTGACCCCATGGACCAGAGCACTCCAGGCACTTCTGTCTTCCACTGCCTCCCACAGTTTGGTCAAACTCATGCTGGTAGCTTCGAGAACACTGTCCAACCATCTCGTCCTCTGCCGTCCCCTTCTCCTTGTACCCTCCATCTTTCCCAGCATCAGGGTCTTTTCCTGGGAGTCTTCTCTTCTCATGAGGTGGCCAAAGTATTGGAGCCTCAGCTTCAGGATCTGTCCTTCCAGTGAGCACTCAGGGCTGATTTCCTTCAGAATGGAGAGGTTTGATCTTCTTGCAGTCCATGGGACTCTCAAGAGTCTCCTCCAGCATTATAATTCAAAAAGCATCAATTCTTCGGTGATCAGCCTTCTTTATGGTCCAGCTCTCACTTCCACACATCACTACTGGGAAAACCATAGCTTTAACTATACGTACCTTTGTAGGCAAGGTGATGTCTCTGCTTTTTAAGATGCTGTCTAGGTTTGCCATTGCTTTTCTCCCAAGAAGCAGGCGTCCTTTAATTCCGTGGCTGCTGTCACCATCTGCAGTGATCATGGAGCCCAAGAAAGTAAAATTTCTCACTGGTTAAGAAAAGCATTAAGGGACCTTTTGTATGAAGTGGTTTTCTTGTGCCGAATTTATGAGCACCAGCTATAATTTAGATTAGGGGTGGGAAAACATTTGGCGCTCGGGGGCCACATTCCGTTCTGGATATCCTTTCAGGGGCCACAACATGGTGGGCGGGGCCAGTGGCAAAAGTGGGCGGATCAGTGAGTGCAAACAGATTATTGGTTTGTCTTTGTTCTGATTTTTAATTATGTATTTTGCGGTTTTGGTATTGTAATTTTAGGTTGTGAACCGCCCTGTGATCTACGGGTATAGGGCGGTATACAAATACTAACAATAAGAATAAGAATAACAATAATAATATTTTGTACAGAAGTAAGGCCTGCTGTGTTCAGTAGGACATTTTCTCTGATGGTAGAGAGTTCCTAGGAAATCTGAGTTGGACCCTGTGTTTCAGTTCTCTTTCTGTTTTGGAATGTGCGAATTATTAGGTAGGTTTATCTGTCATTGAGAACTGAATCTACTGAGAAGGTTAAAATGTTAGCAGGATTTTAACCACATGGGTGGCGCTGTGGATTCAACCACAGAGCCTAGGACTTGCTGATCAGAAGGTCGGCAGTTTGAATCCCCATGACAGGGTGAGTTCCCGTTCCTTGGTCCCTGCTCCTGCCAACCTAGCAGTTCGAAAGCACGTCAAAGTGCAAGTAGATAAATAGTGGGAAGGTAAACGGCATTTCCGTGCGCTGCTCTGGTTTGCCAGAAGTGGCTTAGTCATGCTGGCCACATGACCTGGAAGCTGTCTGTGGACAAACGCCGGCTCCCTCGGCCTATAGAGCGAGATGAGCGCCGCAACCCCAGAGTCGGCCACGACTGGACCTAACGGTCAGGGGTCCCTTTACCTTTACTTTACTATGGATAATTTTGAAGGATAAAACTTGGATAGTATTGGTATGCAGTTGTAAATATTATCACTAGGACCCATGGAAGAGATGGGGGAAGTCAGGAGATTCAGAGTAATCTCGATATTTGGATTTTGAATTTGTTGTTGTTGTATGTTTATATTGGTTAAAATCACATGTGAGATATATATATATATATATATATATATATATATATATATCACTACTTACCGTATTTTTGGCACCATAACACTCACTTTTTTCCTTCTAGAAAGTAAGGGGAAATGTCTGTGCGTGTTATGGAGGAAATGCCTACGGGTAGCATGCCTACGGATTTTCCTCCTCTAAAAAATACGTGCGTGTTATGGTCGGGTGCGTGTTATAGAGCGAAAAGTCCGGTAATCTGCTGCCATCCCTAGTCACAACACTCTTTGGCTTTTGCTGCACGAGACTGACTCATCTATAACTTTGGAAAACATATTTTGCTCTCCGCTATATACAGTACCAGGGACATAGGTGGAGCTGTGGGTTAAACCACAGAGCCTAGGACTTGCCAATCAGAAGGTCAGCGGTTCGAATCCCTGTGACAGGGTGATCTCCCATTGCTCGGTCCCTGCTCCTGCCAACCTAGCAGTTCGAAAGCACGTCAAAGTGCAAGTAGATAAATTGGCACCGCTCCGGCGGGAAGGTAAACGGCGTTTCCGTGCACTGCTCTGGCTCGTCAGAAGCGGCTTAGTCATGCTGGCCACATGACCCGGAAGCTGTACGCCGGCTCCCTCAGCCAATAAAGCGAGATGAGCGCCGCAACCCCAGAGTCAGCCATGACTGGACCTAATGGTCAGGGGTCCCTTTACCTTTACATACGGTAGCAACCTTTTCTTCTTCTTCTGCAACTCATATGCTTTTGTAGCATTAGATGCTGCAAATGTTCAGTCTGAGTAAGAAAGGGGACTGGAGTAGTTGGGTTGGGTTCTGAGCTACCACCCTCCCTCTCTGCTGTAACCTCAAAATGCATCTGCCAAAATGAGAAGAGGCAACTGCCGTGGACGATGCCATCATTCCAGGCTGATGTCCCCACCTAACCTGTCAGATGTGTCTAGCAAGGACTCCCTGGACCAGTTTGAGCAAATGGCATCAACTTCAGCAAAGATACTTGAGATACTTCCCAGCATGGGAAAAT
Source organism: Podarcis vaucheri (assembly GCF_965113315.1). Taxonomy (NCBI): domain Eukaryota; kingdom Metazoa; phylum Chordata; class Lepidosauria; order Squamata; family Lacertidae; genus Podarcis; species Podarcis vaucheri. The sequence goes on from NC_138759.1 coordinate 6,787,450, forward strand.
GGGAAATTCCGCCTGGGTCAAAGCTGCCATCACCAGAAGACTGTGAGAGGGTGCTTTCTAGGTAAACCACCATGGGATGGTGGCTCCCAGCTCTTGCTTCTCAGGGTGGAATATGTTTCATGAAAATAATAATTCTGGAGCTGAGACCATATCTTTGGATATTGAAGTCCTCAAGCAAGTCTGGCCAAGGTTGTCCACCGTGAGGAAAAGGACTCCTGGAAGTGCTGAGAAGACCTCTCTTCTTTATGATTGCATTGCCTGCCCCTTTACAAACATGGCCATTGGGGTACCTCCCAAACTTGACTATCGCACCCACAGTGTGACTTATCTGCCTTGTTGAGAAGGCCGGTGGAAAGGACTCAAGTGAGCTAGCGTGAGGCTCACTGTTGTCATCTGCACACGGGCAGAGGCTGTCCTGCACATGCACATGCACAATCACATACACACACAATTGCATGCCTTTGTAGAAATGTTCTTCTGATTTGTTTTGGTTCTAGATGATGCAATAAGAGTGTTTTCTGGTCCATGAGTTACCATATTGTGGCACTTCAATTGACGGCGGTTTGTTTTCAGGTGGACAGTTTTCTTACACATACAAAATTGATTTGATAGAGGACAATATTAGCCAAGTAGCTGGTGCCCATTGGACTGGTAAAGTGGGAGGCAGACATACCAACTCTACCAATGACAGGCTTGAGGCCAGAGTCAACTAATTCTAGTTTTGCTCCCACCTTCCTCCCCGCTGAGTTCTACAAGGGCAACACTAAGGTCACATGCATGATGCCCACCCTCAAAGAATTATGGGAGCTGTAGTTTGTTGAGGGTCCTATCCCAGAGCCACAGTTCCCAGACAGGTTAATCAACCAGACCCTCTTCCCATTGTAGCTCTGCGAGGGGAATAGAGGCCACATTCCCACAACTCTCAGTACCTGCCACAATCTACGTTTCCCAGAATTCTTTGAGGGGAAGCCACAACTGTTTAAGGTAGTATCACAGTGCTTTAAATATAATGTGTTCATGTGCCCTAAGATGGAGGAGGAGAAGGAGGCTGATAAGACAGCTCCCTGGGCTGGTTGTAAGTAAACAGGTAGGTAGGTAGGTTGGGGGGCTGGCTGAGGGTTGGTGGAGTGGATCCCCATTTGCCCAAACAGGCCAGCTTGCACCGGCCCAGTCCTTTGCCCTCCCAATTTTGGGGAGCTTATCCGCCAAACTGATGCACGCCTCTTTCTCCCCAGGTGCCTCACGATCCTCTGTCGTCCGATGCAAGCCGGGAGCCAACTGCCCCAGCACGCAGAGTGGCCTCCGCAGGCAACATTCCCCCTTGTCTGCCGCTGAAGATTCTGCTGCTCCCATTCTAGAGCTGCAGAGTCGAAGTCCCTCCGGATTTTGCCGGCACGGCAGAGGAGAGAGGCAGAACAGATCAGGTAGGCACCCCGTAGCCTGAGCGTCACGGCTTCCTGTTGTGCCTTCGGTACCAAAATAAAATTTGAAAAAAGCCTTCCCTGTCCCAACAAGGCATGAATAGTTTATTATTGATGATGATGATGATAATAATAATAATAATAATAATAATAATAATAATAATAATAAGGTAAAGGGACCCCTGACCATTAGGTCCGCTCGTGACCAACTCTGGGTTTGTGGCGCTCATCTCGCTTTATTGGCCGAGGGAGCCGGCGTACAGCTTCCGGGTCATGTGGCCAGCATGACTAAGCCGCTTCTGGCGAACCAGAGCAGCGCACGGAAATGCCGTTTACCTTCCTGCTGGAGCTGTACCTATTTATCTACTTGCACTTTGATGTGCTTTTGAACTGCTAGGTTGACAGGAGCAGGAACCGAGCAACAGGAGCTCACCCCGTCGCGGGGATTCGAACTGCCGACCTTCTGATTGGCAGGTCCTAGGCCCTGTGGTTTAACCCACAGTGCCATCTGTGTCTAATAATAATAATAATAATAATAATAATAATATAAAAATAAAAATAATTGCATTTATATCCCACTTTTTTCTCCAAGGAGCTCGAGGTGGCCTCCTCATTTAATCCTCCACAACAACCCTGTGAGGTAGGTTAGGCTGAGAGAAGGCAGTGACAATCTCAAGGTCAGCCAGTGAGCTTCATGGCTGAGTGGAGATTCAAACTCAGGCCTCCCAAGTCCTGGTCCGAAACTCTATCCGCTAGCTCTCATTGACCCCTACACTGGACCTACGTATTTTGGGAGTGGCACAGCAAGGGAAGGAAGGTTGTGTGAAGAAAGACACTCCGTTCTCTGTCCTCCATCCAGGCCCAGTTCAGAGGCAAATTCCAGCCAGGCAAAGACCCCTGCGGAGGGGGCAGAGAACGCCGAGGGGTGTGGTTTGGGGAGGGGTATAGCCTGCAAAGAGTCCCAAGGGCAAGAGGCCTGGAGGCCTGCATCTGAATCCTGGACCTGAGATCTACTACCCCTGAGTAAAGAAACTAACCCAAAATATGGTGGGCTCCCAGGTTGATTCGTACCCCTCTCTTGCGGATGGGTTGTTTTTTGGCGGGTACGAAGGATGGCTGGTCAAAATGAGATGTGTCATGTCACGTTGCAAGTTTGCAGTGAGCAAGTGGCATCGCAGAAGACTTCTCAAGTAGGACATATGAGCCCCGGGGACAGAGGTGGAGCTAAACCGGATCCCAGGGGCCTCTGAAAGGCAGTTCAGTTCTGCCACCGAAGCAGCGATGCTTTTTCTTTCATTCATAGGCTGAGAGAAGAGAACGAAGAGAGAAAACCAGAGGAAGGATCCATTTTTGAGATTGTTAAAAATTGAGAGTTGGACTGGGGGGTGGGTCTTTTTGTTTGCTTTTTTGGAGGATATTTTGAGTGACTGCCTGTGTGTGTTTTTTGGGGGGGTAGCGGGCTTTGATTCCTATGTTTTGTTTGTTTTTTTGGGGTGCCGATGTTTTATCTATTGTTTAGGGCGAGGAGGTTCAGAGTACAGTGGTACCTAGGTCTTTGAACGTAGTCCATTCTGGAAGACTGTTCAACTTCCAAAACGTTTGAAAAGTGAGGCGCAAAGGGAACTGAAAAAAATAACATCATTTAATTCCTGGTTTTTGGTGTTCAAAAACCGAAACATTTGGCTTCCGAGACACTTGAAAAGTGAGGTACCACTTTATTGCCAGCTTTCATGCTGTGAAATGGGCGCTTTGCGGTGCCCGTGATAGTTTCTTAGATTTCCAAATGTGCCCTTGGCACATTTTCAACGCCACAGAAGGCTGGGGACCTCTGGCCTACTCCGACTGGGAGCAGTTTTCCAGGGCCTCCGGGGAGAGAAGGGTTTCTCTTGTCCCTTCCTGCTGGAGACTTTTTCAACTGGAGGTAGCATCAGGGATTGAAGCTGGGAGCGCCACGCAAAGCATGAAGTGCGCCCATGTCCCGAACGGAAAGGAGTCTCAGTGGGTATTCATTGTTTGTTGTTGTTGTTGCTTTTGATCTGCAGGTGATACGTAGTTGGCTGTCTCTCCACTCATGTGTGCTGTGTTACCTTTGCGTTGAAAACAATATGGTGGAATAGCGAAGTGACAACATAATTTTACATAACGAATCATGCAGATTGCTTAAGTTGTGTAATTTCACCTGCGGCAGACAGCAATACGAATAACGTCATTTTGGGCAAACTGTTGAATCTGATCTTGGGCCTCTGCAGGCTGGTGGTTTTGTGTGGCAACGTGTCTCTGAAGCGATGGTGACAATGCGTTAGTGCTGGATTTATACAGTGGTACCTCGGGTTACAGACGCTTCAGGTTACAGACTCTGCTAACCCAGAAATAGTACCTCGGGTTAAGAACTTTGCTTCAGGATGAGAACAGAAATCGCGCAGCGGCAGCAGCGGGAGGCCCCATTAGCTAAAGTGGTGCTTCAGGTTAAGAACAGTTTCAGGTTAAGAACGGACCTCTGGAACGAATTAAGTTATTAACCCGAGGTACCACTGTACTGGACTGCCCACACACAATATTCTGCTTTATTAGTTGTTCAACACAAGATAGTATCACCGAGGCAACTACAGTCATACCTTAGTTGATGAATGCCTTGGGACTCAGATGTTTTGGCTCCCAAACCCCACAAACCTGGAATAATAATAATAAATTATAATAATAAATTTTATTTATATCCCGCCCTCCCCAGCCAAAGCCGGGCTCAGGGCGGCTAACAACACTAAAATAGTGCTTTGTGAACGTTCTTTGGAACCCAGATGTCTGTTCTGGCTATTGGTATTGGGGCCCATCAGCCAATCGGAAGCCGTGCCTTGGTTTGCGAACATTTTGTAAGTCGAACGGACTTCTGGAAGGGATTCTGTTTGACAACCAAGGTACATCTGTATCTGTAAACAAACAATAAATGTCCGTAAAAATGGCAAAAGTAGTTTCTTTCCTAAATAGGTGTTATGTTAAACAATAGCAAACAGAATAAAAAGGGTTTACTTGTAACATACCAGTGGTTCAGTGCTCATTTCTTCTCTTTCCAAAATAGATTTTATATTGAACAACTGCAAATGCAGTAATAAAGAGTCCACTTATGATATATCAGTGGTTCGGTGCTCAGACGTCGTTCCTGTAATCAGATGTTTCATTGCATAAGAGCTTAATCACCGGGCTTTGTAGTAAATAATATACAAGAGAAGACAGTGTGTAAACGACTTAAAGCAGGGGTATATCTGTCCCCATCTGCATGTTTCCATTGGGAGGAGCATAGAAAGAGGACGATGTGCTTCAGTTTGAAGGAGGTTTCACTGCATTTGCTATTGTTTAGTTAAACCACAGAGCCTAGGACTTGCCGATCAGAAGGTCGGCGGTTCGAATCCCCGCAATGGGGTGAGCTCCTGTTGCTTGGTCCCTGCTCCTGCCAACCTAGCAGTTCAAAAGCACGTCAAAGTGCAAGTAGATAAATAGGTACCGCTCCGGCGGGAAGGTAAACGGCGTTTCTGTGTGCTGCTCTCGTTTGCCAGAAGCGGCTTAGTCATGCTGGCCACATGACCCAGAAGCTGTACGCCGGCTCCCTCGGCCAATAAAGCGAGATGAGTGCCGCAACCCCAGAGTCGGCCACGACTGGACCTAATGGTCAGGGGTCCCTTTACCTTTTACTAAAACAAAACCTATTTGGGAAAGAAACTACTTTGTCATTTTTATGGGGTTTATTTTGTTTACAGATAGTTGCCCTGGTGATATTATCTTGTGTCGATTGCAATAGTCATTGTACTAGGTAAAGGTAAAGGGACCCCTGACCATTAGGTCCAGTCGTGGCCGACTCTGGGGTTGTGGCGCTCATCTCTCTTTACTGGCCGAGGGAGCCGGCATACAGCTTCCGGGTCATGTGGCCAGCATGACTAAGCCGCTTCTGGCAAACCAGAGCATCGCACAAAAACGCCGTTTACCTTCCTGCCGGAGTGGTACCTATTTATCTACTTGCACTTTTGACGTGCTTTCAAACTGCTAGGTCGGCAGGAGCAGGGACCGAGCAACAGGAGCTCATCCCGTTGCAGGGATTCGAACCGCCGACCTTCTGATCAGCAAGTCCTAGGCTCAGTGGTTTAGACCACAGCGCCACCCACGTCCCAGTCATTGTATTACAACCCTGTTTATTGTTTTATTGTTAGTGGTTCTGCAATGCTTCCCTCACAGGCAGAGCTGTCTTAAGCATATGCGGCACTGGGGTGCAAAGATCCGTCTGGCGCCCCCCCCCAGGTTGCCCAGTCCCAGGTGTGCAGGAGCGCGGAGCCAGCTGGCCACCTCAGCGTCTCGCTGGCTCTGTTGCCCCCAAACCCGCGGTGCAGTTCTGCCCACAGCAGAAGAGCTCACCATAGTGCTCTGACTAACAGGCGGGCTCTTTCGCGGACTCAACTCTTGGGCCCTGGACTCTTGGTCTGGTGGCCCTGAGAGCCTGGCACCCGGGTGCCGCGCACACCTAGCGCCTATGGGTACCCTCACTGGTACCCTTTTATTACCACAGGTCTGCACCAGACACTGAGCTGGGGGGGGCGCCATATTGAAGCCTGGTAACTGAGGCTCTAGGCCTTGGGAGGGAGACATGGGGATTTGGCAGGGTCCCAGAGTCCTCCCTTCTCCTGCCCAAAGCCTGGTTAGCATCCTCCCAGCTTTGGGGAGGAGGTGGGAGGGCTTTAGAACCCTGCCAGAGCCTTTCTTCTCCTTCCCAAAGCCTGGCGCCCCCTTACTCACCATTGGGAAGGAAGTACAGTGGTGCCTCGCAAGACGAAATCAATTCGTTCTGCGAGTTTTTTCGCCTTGCGAATTTTTCGTCTTGCGAAGCACGGTTTCCCATAGGAATGCATTGAAAATCCAAAAGGAAACAAACTTGCAAGACGTTTTCGTCTTGCGAAGCAAGCCCATAGGGAAATTTGTCTTGCGAAGCAACTCAAAAAATGAAAAACTCTTTCGTCTTGCGAGGCATTCGTCTTGCGGGGCATTCGTCTTGCGAGGTACCACTGTACGAAGACTAGGAAGGAGGTTGCCAAATTTTGAACTCATGCAGGGTACTTTAGTACCCAAGACGACCACTGATCAACATCTGGGGGGGTCCTGTTACACTACGAAAGCTGGACCGGAGAAACATCAACCAGAATATTTGTGGTCACTGGGAGCAGCCACTGAAACCTTTTAACACTGGTCTTAAAAGACCTACATTGGCTCCCAGTACGTTTCTGAGCACAATTCAAAGTGTTGGTGCTGACCTTTAAGGCCCTAAACGGCCTCGGCCCAGTATACCTGAAGGAGCGTCTCCACCCCCATCGTTCAGTGCCAGTTCCAAGGGCCTTCTGGCAGTTCCTTCCCTGCAAGAAGGGAGGTTACAGGGAACCAGGCAGGGGGCCTTCTCGGTAGTGGTGCCTGCCCTGTGGAACGCCCTCCCATCAGATGTCAAGGAAATACAGTGGAACCTTGGTTTTCGAACGTAATCCATTCTGGAAGACCATTCAACTTCCAAAATGTTTGAAAACCAAAAACTGAAAGCAGAAGCCTCAAATCAATAGGGAAACTCTAAATGGAAGCTGCATAGCACATTTGGCTTCCAAAAACCGTTTCAAAACGGGAGCAGTTACTTCCAGGTTTTCAGTGTTTGGGTTCCGAAATGTTCGTGGATGGAGACATCCGAGAACCGAGGTTCCACTATAAACAACTACAGTGGTGCCTCGCAAGACGAAATTAATTTGTTCCACGAGTTTTTTCGTCTAGCGAATTTTTCGTCTTGTGAAGCACGGTGTCGGAAAAGTTTTGGAAAAGCTTCAAAAATACCAAAAACCTCAAAAAAGGCTACCACACTATGAGTTGCTCCTCGAAGTCAAGTCACAACTGTATTAACGGTGTTAAGAAAAAGGAAACAAACTTGCAAGACGTTTTCGTCTTGCGAAGCAAGCCCATAGGGAAATTCGTCTTGCGAAGCAGCTCAAAAACCGCAAAACCCTTTCGTCTAGCGAGTTTTTCGTCTTGCGAGGCATTCGTCTTGCGGGGCACCACTGTACCTGACTTTAGAAGACATCTGAAGGCAGTCCTGTTTAGGGTAGTTCTTAGTGTTTGATCTTTTGCTGTATTTTAAATATCGGTTGGGAGCCACCCAGAGTGGCTGGGGAAACCCAGTCAGATGGGTAGGGTATAAATTGTTGTTGTTGTTAAAAGTTGCAATATTTCGGCAGGAGGTTATGGGGCACACACTGATTGAAGCAAAGCGGTATGTCCGACCGGATGGTCAGTGGTCACATGCTAGCAGTGGGAGGGGCCAGGGGGAAAGTGGGTGGAGCAAGCAATGCAAATTTTGCTTTTGTACAGTAGGATGGTTTTTGTGTGGACTCACTCAGAGCCTTCTCTATGCTCTATCCAAGCAAGGAGGACGCATCATCATCAGAGTTCACTGACATATGCTAGTCAGACGGAAAACACTCCAGGAGTTCACAAAGCAGGGTGGGTAAGGGGTGTGGCCAAGGAGGGGTGTGGCCTAGGGAAAGTTCTGGGGGCCAGGCAAACAGACCTGGGGGGCCGCATTCCATTTCAGATTGCTCTTTGTCAACCACTTTGAGGCTTCTGGGAGAAGGCGTCTGGGGGAAGACTGCCTTGTCTCCTTGCCTTGAGGTCTCCTTTGGGGTGGTGCTGTGAATTGGGCTCAGAGGGAGAAGGTGAGGAAACGGTGACCGGAACAAGGGAGATGGGTTTGGTCAGGGAGGGAGGGGTCCATTGAGGCCATTTTGACTGCACCCGACACCCCCCTCCAAAAAAAAACACAACAACCCTGGAATCAGAACTACGTACAAGCAAAGCAGCAGAGGGGGGAACAGCTGCCACAGGCAGAGATCTATGAAGAACATGTTGGATTCTTCAAGCCTTATCAGAGGAAACTGGCAACTCTCCAGGCACTCAGCTTGAGATCCTTGTTGACCTCCCCGTCTGCGACTCCCGGCAGGATACAGGCTAGGTCACTATCGGCGATCCTCCACAAGCGTGAGGAGAACACACCACTCCTCCCTCCTCCCTGCTTCCCCAGGGAGGGGAAAGAGATAGACAGAAATGTATTTACATGGCTTTATTTCTGTCTTTGCAGCAGTACAGAGAAACGCGCCTGCACTCATCAGACTCCAACAGTAGAGAGACAAACTCCACCCCTGTACTTCCAGTACAGGTCAAATGACACTCTGAGCTAACATCCGGTGCTCAGCACAGTGAATAGACTGCCCCTTTGTTTTCCCGGTACAGTCCCAAACATTCACATCCTGTTTTGCTTTCCAGCCACCTGCAGCTCGCTCCCGCATTGCTGCTTTTCCGTAACAGAACATACAGTGAGAGTGTTTGCCCCACCCAGGAACCATTCTGGGCCCAGGCATAGCACAAAAAGCCTTCTCTAGAGGCTTCAGACATTGGGGGCAGTCACACATAATGCTAAACCATGGTTTGTTCAGCAAACCTCAAGTCATCTCACAAAGAAGCCTGCAGCTTTTGCCTTGTGCCTCCATCTCAAGGCTGTCAGGCTCAGCTGTAGCAGCAAACAACCGCTAAAGTGATCCACGGTCTGCAGGTCATCAGCAAACCATTGCTCCAGGTCATGGTTTGTTGCCAGAAAACACACAATCGTTCATCTATTGGGCTGGGTTCAGATGTCCAAACAAACAGCGTTTGGGCTAAACAACCATGGTTTCGCTTTGTGCATGAACCAGGTTACTAGTGTGAACCAAATTCCCAGAATTTTCTGGCCTGGTGATGCTCGCTTTGACTCAACAAATGCATCTGGTTCCATGCCCTCTTTTCAATACCAGCTGTGTGGCCTGGGGGTTCCTCCTTTCAGATATCGGAGGTGGTCTCGATCCCCCTTTAACAGTCACCGCTGCCTCTTTTTGCAGGGGAAGACGGGACCCAGGGCCACGGGGAGAATGGCAGTCAGGAGAGCCACGTTCAGACCCGGTGCGAGTCCTGCACGTCCACGTTCCTCAAGATTGTCTGGGGATTTCTGATCATCCTCTCCGTCTCCTCCTCCTGGGTCGGAACAACGCAGATTGTGAAAATCACATACAAGAACTTTGATTACCCGTTTTTCATGACTTGGTTTTCCACAAACTGGAACATTATGTTTTTCCCAGTATATTACTCCGGGCATCTTGCAACGGCGCAGGAAAAGCAATCTCCAATCAAAAAATTCAGGTAGGCCTATCATTTATTTCATTCCTATCCCGCCATTTTCTCCAGGGAGCCTAACGTGACTGACATGGTTCTCCCCCTCCTCATTTAATACCCACAATGACCCTGTGAGGTAGTTAGGCTCAGTATACCTGAAGGAGCGTCTCCACCCCCATCGTTCTGCCCGGACATGGAGGTCCAGCTCCAAGGGCCTTCTGGTGGTTCCCTCACTGTGAGAAGTGAGGTTGCAGGGAACCAGACAGAGGGCCTTCTTGGTGGTGGCACCATCCCTCCCATCAGATGTCAAGGAAATAAACAACTATCTGACTCTTAGAAGACATCTGTTTAGGGAAGTTTTTAATGTTTGGTGTTTTATTGTGTTTTTAAATATTCTGTTGAGAGCCGCCCAGAGTGGCTGGGGCAACCCAGCCAGATGGGCAGGGTATAAATAAATTATTATTATTATTATTATTATTATTATTATTATTATTATTATTATTATTGAGGCACTTGCTGGCTCAAGGTCACAACCAGTGAACGTTTCATGACTGAGTGGGGATTCATTTTTTAAAAAAAATACATTTTTATTAAAGTTTAAACAAACACAAAAACACAAACAAGCACAACACAAATAACAAGTATAGTTTCAGATCCTTATTTTCTTTAACATCTTTCCCTGACTTCCCCACACCTCCCCTTCTTGTATTCCAATTCCAATAGTTAGCTCAGCAAGTTTTTGTCCCCAACTTTTACCTTATTATTATTCATCTTAATTAACCAATTTTAACTTATAGACCTCAATTTAAACAACAATACTCATTCTTTACACCCTTTTCTAAGGTCGACCCCAATTCCCTTCCACGAATTTCCCAATTTTTATATAAATATAAAATATAAAGACTGAGTGGGGATTCAAACCTTGGCCTCTCAAGTCCTAATCCAGCACTCTAAACCACTACACCATGCTGGTTCCATTACGATGGTGAGGAGTCTTCCTGGGTAGAATTGATCGAAGGCCCATCTCTCAAGCAAACGCAAAGCTGGGAAGATGCTGGACTCAGGTCACACTTTGACATTTATTTTTTGTGTTTGTCCACACCCTGGATTTTAAGACTCCTGTTTTCTTTTTCCTTGTGTGTGCAGGGAATGCAGTCGGATCTTTGGCGAGGATGGTCTGACGCTGAAACTCTTTCTTAAAAGGACAGCTCCCTTTTCTATTCTCTGGACTTTGACTAACTACCTTTACTTGCTGGCTTTGAAGAAGCTGACAGCCACGGACGTCTCGGCCCTGTTCTGCTGCAACAAAGCCTTTGTCTTCCTGCTCTCGTGGATTGTACTGAAGGACAGGTTCATGGGTGTAAGGGTAATGACCTCCGCCATTCCCTCTCATTCTCGTTCTCGCTCCCCATTGTGGGTAGGCCATGCGCCATGTTGTCTTTACAATGAATATAACCAGAAGGGGCATCAACATTGGTAGAAATGGTTTTGGTGAGCTGAGTGATTTAACAGCCCCCAGGAGATTCTGAAAACCTTGGGTTGCATTCATGGGAGTCATTTTTATGGAGAAATCTTACCGTCAGGTCGCTTTTCCTTGTGATTCTTCCACAAGGAAGGTCTCATAAATGTTGCCCTCTGGTGAGGAAACTGAGATACAACAATGGGAAAACTAATCCACTAAAAATGTATATATATACAGTGGTACCTTGGGACGGGGTGAGCTCCCGTTGCTCAGTCCCTGCTCCTGCCAACCTAGCAGTTCGAAAGCACGTCAAAGTGCAAGTAGATAAATTGGCACCGCTCCGGCGGGAAGGTAAACGGCGTTTCCGTGCACTGCTCTAGTTTGCCAGAAGTGGCTTAGTCATGCTGGCCACATGACCCGGAAGCTGTCTGCCGGCAACCTTGGCTAGTAAAGCGAGATGAGCGCCGCAACCCCAGAGTCGGCCATGGCTGGACCTAATGGTCAGGGGTCCCTTTACCTTACCTTGGTTCTCAAACGGCTTAGTTGTTAAACAAATCAGCTCCCAAATGCCAAAAACCAGGAAGTAAGTGTTCCGGTTTTGGAACGTTTTTCGGAAGCCAAACACCCAAGTGCAAGAAGCTCCTTCAGCCAATCGGAAGCCGCGCCTCGGTTTTTGAACGGTTTCAGGAGTCGAACAGACATCCAGAACGGATCACGTTCAAGAACCAAGGTTCCACTGTAATGCAAACTTATTTGCATACAACTGGGGTTGTATCTTTCTTTAACTCCTCAGGAACACATTTTTAAGGAAAACTAACTGGAAGAATGACTGGTAAATGTTGGATTGTAGACATTGCTAGTACAATTTCACCCTTATTGTTGGGGGGGGGCAGAGGCACTCACCTGATCTCCCAAGAACTGGGTCCCTGTTGCTTCTCTGTAAAGACCGGGGTGGGTGTTGGTATTCTTGAGAATGTATGGATCAGGGCCATTGTACAAAATGAAGAAATACGGCTAATCAGCCTCCTTTTATCTAGTATCGATGCCAGTAAGGACGTGGTGGGAAATATTTCCCTTAGAATTAATGATAGTGTTACAATTATGCACATTTAATAATAATAATAATAATAATAATAATAATAATAATAATAATAATAATAATATCTGGCCGGGTTTCCCCAGCCACTCTGAGTGCCTCCCAACAGAATTAATGGTAATAATAATTTTTTAAAATAATAAAACAAAAGACATTAAAAACTTCCCTAAACAGGGCTGCCTTCAGATGTCTTCTAAAAGTCAGATAGTTGTTTATTTCCCTGACATCTGATGGGAGGGCGTCGTTCCACAGGGCGGGTGCCGCCACTGAGAAGGCACCCTTTCGGAAAGATTGAAGGATGTGTGCTGCAAGGGATTGTTTAAGAAGCAAATGCTACCCATCAGTATTAAAAGGAAAGGCTTTTTTAACGCCACCGTTCCTGATTTCTATTTCCGTAGCACAACAAAGCCCCAAATGCTCTCCCAAAATAACCCGTGCATCTTTTCAACTCGCGGCACCGTCAATTAATGTTTGCCCTCGCCAGTTAAAATTGTCCTCCCGGCGGCAAATTAACTGAACGAAAGCTTTTGTGGGTTAATCCGTTGATTAAACCGATTTGAGCTGCCTACTCCAGTGTTTATTCCATGGTTCTCTCTGTCCAATTTACTCTGCCCTTTAATGAACACACGTATAAACTAGAGATAAGCAAACCGGTGGGATGAGCCGATGAAGGAGGATGCCTTCTTGTGCCGCGATGCAGAATGAAGGAGCCGGGAGATCTTTGCGGGGCACTGCAAGGAGAGAGGGGCTGTTGTACTCAAGATCAGCTTCTGGGCTTCCCAAGGGCAGTTAGGATGCTGGAGTGGAGGGTGTGGTGGGAGAAATTTGGTTCCATTTGTATTTTAATATCTGCACCTCTCTGAATTTTGAGGTGCGGTTCTGCAGCCAAGGAACGTACAGTGGTACCTCGGGTTACAGACGCTTCTGGTTATAGACTCTGCTAACCCAGAAATAGTACCTTGGGTTATGAACTTTGCTTCAGGATAAGAACAGAAATTGCACGATGGCAGCAGGAGGCCCCATTAGCTAAAGCGGTGCTTCAGGTTAAGAACAGTTTCAGGTTAAGAACAGACCTCCAGAACGAATTAATTCCTTAACCTGAGGTACCACTGTATGGGGACACAGGTGGAGCTGTGGGTTAAACCACGGAGCCTAGGACTTGCCGATCAGAAGGTCGGCGGTTCGAAACCCCGCGACGGGGTGAGCTCGGTCCCTGCTCCTGCCAACCTAGCAGTTCGAAAGCACGTCAAGTGCAAGTAGATAAATAGGTACCGCTCTGGTGGAAGGTAAACGGTGTTTCCGTGTACAGCTCTGGTTCGCCAGAAGTGGCTTAGTCATGCTGGCCACATGACCCGGAAGCTGTACGCCGGCTCCCTTGGCCAATAAAGCGAGATGAGCGCTGCAACCTCAGAGTCGGCCACAACTGGACCTAATGGTCAGGGGTACCTTTACCTTTACCACTGTATACAAAAATGCATGTTTTTTTGTGAAAATACCATGCAAGCGTCTCCCCACAAACCCAGGGGTTATGTTCCTGGGAACCATGCGTATATGTGAGAACACCACCTAAAAAGCCTCTAAACCCTTGGAAACCCTTGAAAAACTCTTTTAAAAATCCGCTGAACTCCACCACAATCGCTCCCTCCAAACCTCCTTTCTCAAACTCCAACTCTCACCAGGCTCCTGGAATTGCAGTTGCAAAGGCCCCTGCAATCACTAGCTGTTTCCCCACACTTTTCACACAATTCTTGCAGTTTCCCCGCTCTTTCTGGGTCATTCTAGCCCTTTACGCAGCTTTCTGCAGCTTTAAATCAATTTATTCGATTGTTTTGCGGTGCCACGCGTTATGCACGAGCTCAAGTGGGGAGACGCCTGCACAAAAGGGCATTCTAGTAAGGGAACCTGCTTAGCAGAAATGTGTGTGTTTGGAGAATGAATTTGTGCTAAAATGCTTTCGAAGAAGGTTAGAAAAATTCACGGAGGCTAAAGCTATCGTGGTTGCTTCTGCTCTGCTTGGAGGCGGTAATGTGGCTGAACATCAGTTGGTGCAAACCACAGGATGGGAGAGGGCTCTCACACTCGGGTCCTGCCTGCAGGCTTCCTATGGGGATCTGATTGGCCACTGTAAGAAAAGGATGCTAGATTAGATGGACCATGGGCTGGTCCTGCAGGAAGGCTCTTCTTGGGTTTTCATGGCTCCAAGGCTCTTCCTCAAGAAGCAGTCTCCTTCTCACAGAATGTAGCCCAAGTTGGGTCTGTCGGATTCTCTAGCCTTTATCAGAGGTAACTGGCCACTTTCCCGGCACTCGGCTTGAGATCCTTGTTGACCTCCCCGTCTGCGTCTCCTGGCAGGATACAGGCAAGGTCACGATCGGCGATCCCACTCAACGTGAGAGGGACACACCACTCCTCCCTCCTCCCTGCTTCCCCAGGGAGGGGAAAGAGACAGACAGAAATCTATTTACATGTCTTTATTTCTGTCTTTGCAGCAGTACAGAGAAACACGTCTGCACTTTCCTGTCTCCAACAGTAGAGAGATAAAACTCCACCCCTGTACTTCCAGTACAGGTCAGATGACACTCTGAGCTAACATCCGGTGCTCAGCACAGTGAATAGACTGCCCCTTTGTTCCCAGGGTACAGTCCCCAACAATCACATCCTGTTTTGCATTCCAGCCAGCTGCAGCTCGCTCCCGCATTGCTGCTTTTCCGTAACAGGGTCATGCCTTCTTCTTCTTCTTCTTCTTCTTCTTCTTCTTCTTCTTCTTCTTCTTCTTCTATCCCTCATAGCTGAGTAAGATTGTCTTCCATAAACACAGTTTTAAGAATGAATCCATAAGTGACTGTGGAGGCCAATTCTGGATCCACACGTCCTTCCACAGTGGGGACATTGATGTCCGGGTGGGAGTTGATCACGGTGAGGGTTTGCAAAGCATGCCTACCTCTTAGCACATTTCTCCCTTTCGTCCTGCGTTCAAGTGTCTTCAAAGCCCAGGACACCTTTGGTAAAGGCTGTTCTCCAATTGGAGCGCTCGCAGGCCAGTGTTTCCCAGTTGTGTTTATACTACATTTTTTAAGATTTGCCTTGAGAGAGTCTTTAAACCTCTTTTGTTGACCACCAGCATTATGCTTTCCATTTTTAAGTTGGAAATAGAGTAGTTGCTTTGGAAGATGACAATCAGGCATCAGCACAACAAGACCAGTCCAACGAAGTTGATGTTGAAGAATCATCGCTTTGACACTGGTGATCTTTGCTTCTTCCAGTACACTGGTGTTAGTTCGCCTGTCTTCCCAAGTGATGTGTAACATTTTTCGGAGACACCGTTGATAGAATCTTTCTATTTCTCACCCAAATGACAGTGTGCTATCATAAACAGGCAAGTGACAAAGATTTAGCAAGATCTCAGAGGCCGCCTGCACCGTCGAGAAACACACACCAACAACGTAAGGCTCCCCATTCACACTGTGTACCTTACAAAGTCCTTGATGAGTACTCTTCTCGCCCTGTTAGCCCCCAAAACCGTCATTCCTTCATCCATTGCAAAAGACCAATAACAGAAACAAATTTGGCTTGGGAGCAGCCTTGCCCAAATTGCTTTTAAATCTAAAATATCCTTAAAAATCATAGAATCAACAATCTGTCAGCATCGCCCTAGAGCCAGTGCACCAACTGGACTCTTGCACCTCAACCCCGACTGGGCTGGGCGAGCTGGGAAGCACCGCCAGAGACCTCCTTCTCGCAGGAACAGGTCACAGTGCTGTGGACTCACACCTCAGAGCTGAGAGCACCGGATTCACTGTCTCAACAATACAGTCGTTGCGCAGCAGAGTTTTGCAGAGTCTTGCAGAGTATAAACCACTCGGAGAGCAGCTCTGTAGAATATCTTCCTTTTATTCTATAACTACAACTATGATACAAAACTATATACAGAGCTGAATATTCTAAGCATAAATCAATGCTACACTGAGAGTCTGCAGCTGCTCTTAGCAGCAATCTTATCTCTAGGATCTCTAACACTCTCACTCTCTCCGATACACTGACTGACTGACTCTCTCTCTCACACACAGATATGTTGCTGGGCAGAATAAGTAAATAGGCAGGACACGCCTCCTCTTCTCTGTGGAGTCAGCAGAGACCATCAGGAGATGGTCAGGAGATTCTTGGGTATGGGAGGGGTGAAATCTCCTCATCCTCCCCCATTTCATCCGACCATTTCAAGAATCTTTAACATAACTGCAATTTACATATACACTCCAAAAGTTGTTCTCTGCTTACAACCTTGGTTAACATATTTGCAGGTATCTCTCTTCCCAGCATATAACACACTTTTACAATACCATTGAATAAGCAGCTTCTGGAAAAATCTTCATACACATTTCTTCCTCTCAAATGCAAATTGACATCTCTAACTAGGCAGATTTGAACAAACCATTTTCAGAACTCAAATACACGTTTTCCTTCAAATATCAGGTAAGGAAATAAATAAAGCGTTTTGTGCTACTACTCTCAGCACACTTCATGCTAGGTTTGAAAACCCCACCAGAGTTGCTTGTGACCGCAGTCTTTGCAAACTCTTCAGAAAACCTTTTCGGTGGTACACCCTTGGTTGTTCTCTCGGACCTGCACAGAACTCTTTGATCCTCTTGTTCTGGTGCTTCCTCCTCTTTGGGAGAATGGGGAGCTAAAGTATATGAAGCTGCTAAGTCTGAGTCAGCGTCAGACTCACCTGAGGCTTTTGGGCTCTGATAATCTGTGCCATCATCTGGAACTACATTGGCATCAGGATTATCACCACCAACAACACTTGCCTCCCTCTTATCTTTCTTTGCCCCTTTTGCACCATCATCACAAATGGGATGGCACTGAAAAACGCCAACTTTGTCCCATTGTGGATTGTCATCAATACTCCTGGTCAGCCTTATGGTTTTCGTGTCTGTGATCAGAACACGATAAGACCCTTTCTCATATCCTAGGAAAATACCATGTTCTCCACGCTTGCTCAGTTTGTCACCTTGCGAGGTGTGCACCCAAACCTCCGAACCAAAAATTTTAAAATGCTTTACACATGGCTTTCCTCCGTGAAGCATCTCATATGGGGTGCAATTTATACTAGACTGGTACCTCCTGTTATACACGTGACAGAAAAACGAAAGAGCTTCGGCCCAAAAAGGATTGGGCAGCCCCGAATCATGTAACAGTGTTCTGATTCCTTGCTGCAGAGTCTGGTTTACTCTCTCACATAAACCATTCTGCCAGGGTGATCTGGGCGTGGCCGTCCTATGCTCAATGCCCTGTTCAGAAAGAAAACTCTCAAACTCTTCTGAACAAAACTCTCCACCCTTGTCTGTGAAAAGAAAACGTACATTCTCATTATGTACATTTCTGAGCCATTTACAAAACTGGCGAAACTTGGTAAAGGCTTCAGACTTTTTCTGCAGCATATAGATCCAAACATATTTTGAATAGGAGTCTATCAGAACCATGAAAAACCTTGAATTGCCTCTAGAGAGCGCTAGAGGCCCCACTAAGTCTGCATGAATGACTTCATATGGTTTCTTGGCCTCTCTCCCAGACTCTGTACCTTTGGGAGCTTGCCTTGCCTTACTCTCTGCACAAGAAACACATTTCATGTGGTAGGGACATTCTTTCAACCTCATACCCTGAACCATATCAGGCATTTTTGCCACAGCCTGGAAATTCAGATGAGCATAAATACGGTGATAATAATGAATACATTGGTCATGCAACTTCTCATTCTTATCCACAGATAAATTGCAACACTCTTTCTCAGTTGCTTCTGCAGTGCCTATACCTGAAACAAAAGGCAATTGGTACAATCCATTTACACATTTTGCATACAGAATGAGCTTGCCATCTCTAAGAATTTCACAGCGAGATTTAGCAAACACCACCTTAAACCCTTGACGATCAAGCTGGGAAACACTCAACAAATTGTCCTGAATATCAGGTGCATACAGGACATTCTTAATAGTTGCATTCAGGCTCTTTAAGAACACAGTTCCCTGAGCCACACTCGTGAGAACTGTCCCATCTGCTTGATGAATTTCTTTCTCTTGCTTCTCAAGCTGAACAAAGAGATTCTTATCTTTGGCCACGTGGTTTGAACAGCCAGAGTCGACCACTAAGAAACTCCGCCCACGTTGACTGGAACAGCGAGAGATCAAGGCCTTTGAAGTAGCAGGTGCTTGGGGATTTCCTCCTCCTCCCCCTCTGCCTCTGAAGTTTCCCTT
The DNA here is from genome assembly GCF_965113315.1 of Podarcis vaucheri. Taxonomy (NCBI): domain Eukaryota; kingdom Metazoa; phylum Chordata; class Lepidosauria; order Squamata; family Lacertidae; genus Podarcis; species Podarcis vaucheri. The sequence goes on from NC_138759.1 coordinate 6,805,888, forward strand.
CTTCTTTGAAGACTTCTTGCACTGGAAACTCAAATGGCCTTGTGCTCCACATGAAAAGCACCGCTTCAGTTTCAAAGCTTTAACAGCAGCAGTTTCACTTTCACTTTCCCCTGCTGAAGACTTAGGCACATTTTCAAGCACATTTTTAACAGCACAGTTTTCCCGGCTTTCTCTAACAGCCTGTCTGCGATCCCACTCATTCAGAAGCACGCTAGACACATAATCTTCTGTTAGCCGGTCAGAAGGCATTGTAGAAATCTGGGCAGCCACTCCATCATAAGACTCATCTAGGCTATTGATCATCAGCATTGCAAATACAGCCTCTGAAATAGCCAGGTCTCGCTGAACAAGGTCCTGTCTGAGACGCTTTAATTGAGATAGATGGCTAGGCAAATCACCACCTTTCTCCAACTGCAGCCTGCACAGCTTCTTAAAGAAAATCACACTGGAACCAGCATTCTGCCTCAGATGCATATCTCTCAACTTATGCCAAACAGCTTGTGCAGTCTCTTGACCCTCTAAGTTCACCAGCAAGTGGTCTGAAACACTCAAAACAATTGTCCCTCGGGCTTTCATATCTGCAGCATGCCATTCAGCCCAATCATCATCATCCTTATCTGGAGGGTCATCTTCTATCGTGTGAAATAGCTTTTCCCTCTGTAAAAGCGCTTTCATCTTTACTTGCCAAACTCCATAGGTTTCAGGCGTGAGCAGAGGAAAGGACAGAGCCATCTGGCCAGAATGTGCACAGGCCATGTCTGCTATTACTTAGAGCAAGACACTTCCCTCGTGCAACACAGATAAAGCCTTGACTCCTTCAGCCACTCTCTCTCCCACTCAGAGCGCAATTAACAGGCAAACAGGGATGCTATCTTCTTCCTTTGGCAGTCAGCAACATACCTCCATAAATCAAGCAGCAGCAACAGCAACAGCGGCAGCTTGAATACTCTGCTCCAAAACAGCTCTGCTTCTGGGCACCACAAATCAGTCCAGCATGCAGCGTCCGTTCCACCGTCCGGCAATCAGCAACAGAAACCTCTGGCGACTGGGACGACTAGGACGCTTGGGATGACTGGAACAACGCCAGGTCAGACGACTGGAACAACGACTGGGCCCACAACCGATGTCAGCATCGCCCTAGAGCCAGTGCACCAACTGGACTCTTGCACCTCAACCCCGACTGGGCTAGGCGAGCTGGGAAGCACCGCCAGAGACCTCCTTCTCGCAGGAAACGGTCACAGTGCTGTGGACTCACAGCTCAGAGCTGAGAGCACCGGATTCACTGTCTCAACAATACAGTCGTTGCGCAGCAGAGTTTTGCAGAGTCTTGCAGAGTATAAACCACTCGGAGAGCAGCTCTGTAAAATATCTTCCTTTTATTCTATAACTACAACTATGATACAAAACTATATACAGAGTCTGCAGCTGCTCTTAGCAGCAATCTTATCTCTAGGATCTCTAACACTCTCACTCTCTCCGATACACTGACTGACTGACTGACTCTCTCTCTCACACACAGATATGTTGCTGGGCAGAATAAGTTAATAGGCAGGACACACCTCCTCTTCTCTGTGGAGTCAGCAGAGATCATCAGGAGATGGTCAGGAGATTCTTGGGTATGGGAGGGGTGAAATCTCCTCACAATCGTGGGGTTGGAAAGCTACACCAAAGAGTTATCTAGTCCAGCCCCGCAAGGCAGGAATCTCAGCTAAAGCATCCATGACAGAAATTGCCATTCAGCTTCTGCTGTCAAGCAGCTCTTACTGTCAGAGAGTTCTTCCTGAAAAAGTCCCTTCACCGAATTTTATGAAAAGAGGGGATGTGCTATAATCATCATCATCATCATCATCATTATTATTATTATTATTAATTTATACCCCGCCCATCTGGCTGGGCTTCCCCAGCCACTCTGGGCGGCTTCCAACAAAACACTAAAATACAGTAATGCATCAAACATTAAAAGCTTCCCTAAACAGGGCTGCCTTCAGATGTCTTCTAAAAGTCTGGTAGTTGTTGTTCTCTTTGACATCTGGTGGGAGGGCTTTCCACAGGGCGGGTGCCACCACCGAGAAGGCCCTCTGCCTGGTTCCCTGTAACTTGGCTTCTCGCAGTGAGGGAACCCCCAGAAGGCCCTCAGCGCTGGACCTCAGTGTCTGGGATGGACGATGGGGGTGGAGACGCTCCTTCAGGTATACTGTTACCAAGACAACCCCGTTGTTGTCCCCATAGTCCGGGTGGGGTGGTGGGGTGTCCCAAAATGGGCAGTGGGGTTACCAGGGTGACTATCAGACTTTGCAAAGCTAGTATCGCAGGATGAAGTTCATCCATTTCGCTGAATGAATTAAGCTGAATAGTTTCAACTGGATTTTGAGGAAACGTGCAATTAATTGTTACTGTTCTTAATTTTATTTAGCTATTACTTTCCTTAGGGAGTCCTGTAAAGCACTATTCCATTATGGTGGTCTGTCCCCACTCAGAGCCCCCTATTCAGAGGGAAATTAAGAGAGAGAGAGAGAGAGAGAGAGAGAGAGAGAGAGAGAGAACCAGTTCAACGTGCTGGTTTTGATCTATAAAGCCTTAAACAGCTCAGGACCTCAATACCTCAAGGACCGCCTCTCACCATAAGAACCTACCCAGATCCTAAAATCATCTTCTGAGGCCCTTCTTCATGTTCCTCATCTCCAAGAGGTCCAGGGGGTGGGAACACAAGAACGGGGCCTTTTCTGTGGTGGCCCCCTAGTTTGAGAATGTTCTCCCCAGGGTGGCTTGCCTGGGGCCTTCCTTTTATATTTTTAGGTGCCAGGTGAAAACATTCCTTTTCCACCAGGCGTTTGGCTGATTAACATTATATGCCCTTTTAAATGTGGGGTTTTTTTGAGGGGGAGGTTATTGCTGTGTTCATATTCTTATTTTTATTAAGTATGTTGTGTTTTTTTACGTTGTGAACTGCCCTAAGATCTAAGGATGAAGGCCGGTATGCAAATGTAATGAACAAACCAACCGACAAACCTCACAGCATCTCTTTACGAGTGACACAATTGCTCTAAATTTCTTTCTTTGTGGATTACGCAGATAGTTGCTGCAATCATGGCCATCACTGGAATCGTCATGATGGCGTACGCAGATGGTTTCCAGGGCGATTCGATTATCGGGGTCGCGTATGCCGTTGGGTCTGCATCGATGTCGGCGCTGTATAAGGCAAGTCCTTGCACACTTCCTTGCTATCTTAATGCTTTGAAGGAGGAGAGGAGCAAAATTCGACCTGCAGGAGAGCAAAGCAAGCTCTCCATGTGGGAAGGCCCCTTCCTTCCTTCCTTCCTTCTCTTCTCTCACCTGATTTACATTCTGCGCCACGTGCGTCAGGGGAAAGTTACGAGGGAGATAATTACTTTTGTGGCCCACCAAGGAATCAGTTTGGTTTCCCTTTATCGAGTCTTAATGAAAACTCTATTATTCCGCCGCGGTGAGATTAGCATCTGTGAGTCCCTCATTTTCCGCGCCGGTGTTTTCATCGACGCTCACTGTGCATGAGTGAGAGAGCATGCTGAAATGTCGAAGGAGGACCCCTCGGGTGAGAGGAGGAAGGTCTCGCCCACGATGCCCCTCTTTTTTGGAAGTCAAGCCTTACAAGGACGCGAGGGATTCTTGCCACGGCACTAACAGTCAAGAAACAGTGAGGAATCAACTCTTATCAAAAGTACCCTTACAAAGCTAGGAGAAGGCTTGTCCGCCAGTCCTACTGGGTGGCGCTGTAGTCTAAACCACCGGGCCTCTTGGGCTTGCCTATCGGAAGGTCAGTGGTTCGAATCACCGTGACGGGGTGAGCTCCCGTTGCTCGGTCCCAGCTCCTGCCAACCTAGCAGTTCAAAAGCATGCCGGTGCGAGTAGATAAATAGGTACCATTATGGTGGGAAGGTAAATGCTGTTTCTGTGCACCCTGGTTTCCATCACTGTGTCCCGTTGCGCCAGAAGCGGTTTAGTCCTGCTGGCCACATGACCCGGAAAGCTGTCTGTGGACAAACGCCGGCTTCCTCGGCCTGAAAGCGAGATGAGCGCCGCAACCCCATAGTTGCCTTTCACCGGACTCAAACGTCCAGGAGTCCTTTAAAGGTAAAGGAGCCCCTGACCATTAGGTCCAGTCGTGGCCGACTCTGGGGTTGCGCGCTCATCTCGCTTTATTGGCTAAGGGAGCCGGCAAACAGCTTCTGGGTCATGTGGCCAGCATGACTAAGCCGCTTCTGGCGAACCAGAGTAGCGCACGGAAACACCGTTTACCTTTCCACCAGAGCGGTACCTATTTATCTACTTGTACTTTGACGTGTTTTCGAACTGCTAGGTTGGCAGGAGCAGGGACCGAGCAACGGGAGCTCACCCCGTCGCGGGGATTCGAACCGCCAACCTTCTGATCGGCAAGGCTTAGGCTCTGTGGTTTAACCCACAGCGCCACCCGCATCCTTTACCTTTCACCTAAGTCTCTCAGCTTCTCCTAGGTGCGCACCTGACGAGGCAGTTGCTGCCACAGAGCTGCATGCAACCTGTTTCTGCTCCTCTCTCTTCAGTCCTCTCCTGGTCCTGGGAGACAATGGGAGCAGGAGGAGGAGCTGTGGAAGCCCTTGACTCTACCCCAGACTGACCTCTCCTTCCCTCCTCCTGCACCCATTCTTCACTCTTCAGTCCTGCAGTTCGTCCTGCCTCTTCCTCTCGTCTCTCAGCTGTTTCTCCTGGTTCACTGATCCCTCCTTCCATGTCAGTCTCCAATCCCTCTTCTCCCTGTACCCAGCCAGTCCCTGACCATGCCTCCCCACTTCAAGCGCTCTTTGCTATCTTCTGCAATGGGCATGACAAGCTTCCAGCCTATGAACTCAAAGCAGCACCCAAGAGCTGGCTGGTTTTCCAACTGGACTCTCCCAGGTCATGCCCACACAGGCCCCGCCCTCCATCCAGACCACGCCCCTCCACACAGGCCACACCCCCTCCTCACAGGCCACGCCCCTCACCAGCCCTGCCCTTGTTGAGCAGAGTGAGGTGGCCGCTTCAGGTCGGAGCTTTTGCGCGTCCCAAAAGGACACCAAATTGCTATTTCAATGGGTAGATAGTCGTAGAATTGTTGGGTTGGAAAGGGGTTCCAAGGGTCATCTAGCCCAACCCCCTTCTTGCCCCCAGGATTCCGTGCCTCAGATGTCAAAATAACTTGACCAGCTTTGGGGAAGTTGCACCATAGCTTTGGGAGGGAGGCTAACCCTTTGCTGAACTGCCTTGGGCACCAAAATATCTTGAGTTACTCTGTTCCCCAGCAACTGGGGAGGTTGCACTCAGCTTGAACTGTTTTCCCCTCCCCCCCCCATTTAGGTTCTCTTCAAGATGTTCCTGGGGAGCGCAAACTTTGGAGAAGCGGCCCATTTCATTTCTACCCTTGGCTTTTTCAACTTGGTCTTCCTTTCCTTTACACCGATCATCTTGTATTTCACCAAGGTGGAGTATTGGTCTCCCTTCTCGGCCGTTCCCTGGGGCTACCTGTGCGGAATAGCCGGCCTCTGGCTAGGTATTTATCCCTGTTTTATTGCTTTACCTGAATGTTTACGATTTGCACAACCGTCTCAAGGTGGCTGCGTGGAAGGTGTAGCGAGCTTGCTTTCCCTGCCCCAGAGGGCAGGATCCGAACCAACGGATTCGAATGACGAGAGAAGAGACTCTGACTAAACATCGGGAAGAACTTTCTGATGGCAAGAGCTGTTCAACAGTGGAACAGACTCAGTGCCAGTTGTCAGGGGTGATGAGAGGTCCAACAATATCTGGTTGGTCGCAGGTTTCCCATCCCTGACCTATATTATTATTGTTGTTGTTGTTGTTATTATTATTATTATTATTATTATTATTATTATTATTATTATTATTATTATTTAAAGGTAAAGGGACCCCTGACCATTAGGTCCAGTCGTGGCCAACTCTGGGGTTGCGGCGCTCATCTCGCTTTATTGGCCGAGGGAGCCGGCGTACAGCTTCCGGGTCATGTGGCCAGCATGACTAAGCTGCTTCTGGCGGACCAGAGCAGCGCACGGAAGCGCCGTTTACCTTCCTGCTGGAGCAGTACCTATTTATCTACTTGCACTTTTGGGTGTGCTTTTGAACTGCTAGGTTGGCAGGAGCAAGGACCGAGCAACAGGAGCTCACCCCATCACAGGGATTCGAACTGCTGACCTTCTGATCGGCAAGTCCTAGGCTCAGTGGTTTAGACCACAGCGCCACCCGCGTCCCTTATTATTATTATTTGCTAAATGTATTGGTTGCTTTTTTCTTGCCAAAGGCAACTGAAAGCAACAAACAAACAAACAACTGACAGCCCACCCACAGATCTGTTAAAACGAAGAAAAAAACAGAAAAAAATAATATATTTACTTCCTTGATGGATTACATGTTGCATAGTTCATACCGGAGGGCTTTCAAGAGGGAGGGGGCGATAAGATGAAGGTGACACATTTTTTATGTTTATTAGCTGTGAGCTGGGAAAGGGTTGTAGCTCAATAGTGGAGCAACTGCTTTGAGTGCAGAAGGTCCCATTAAGGCTGAGTGAGGCATGCGCCTAACTTTCAAGTCCCACTCCTTTCGACAAAGGGCTACAGCCCTAGTTCATTTTGCTGGGGGATATGCCCTATAAAACCCACTGGGACTTTAGGTATAGGCCACAGCTCAGCAAGAGAACATCTGCTTTGTATGCAGACGGTCTCAACCTGTCAGAGACGTTCCCCTTCTGACAGGCAAGAGAGGAATCCAGAAGGGAAGGGGAAGAGCCAGAGAGTACAGTGGTACCTCCGTTTTCGGACGGGATCCGTTCCAGGGCTCTGGTCGGATCCCGAAGTTTTCACACATGGAGGTGCCTGTTCTGTGCATGCACGCAGGACGAAACCCGGAAAAATACCGTATTTTTTGCTCAATAAGACACACTTTTTCCCTCCTAAAAAGTAAGGGGAAATGTGTGTGCGTCTTATGGAGCGAATGCAGGCTGCGCAGCTATCCCAGAAGCCAGGACAGCAAGAGGGATTGCTGCTTTCACTGCGCAGCTATCCCTCTTGTTGTTCTGGCTTCTGAGATTCAGAATATTTTTTTTTCTTGTTTTCCTCCTCCCAAAACTAGGTGCGTCTTATGGTCTGGTGCGTCTTGTAGAGCAAAAAATACGATACTTCCGGGTTTGCCGTGAGCATATCCCGAAGGATACGTAACCAGAGGTGCTCGTAAGTAGAGGTACCTGATTCCTTCACACAGTGAAAGCGAGATTTCTCACTCAGGAATGCAGCCTGGCCTTTCTGAAAGTAACACAGAGCAGAGAGAAGAGGGTGCAACAGAAGAGGGGAAAGGGATAGTAGGACCACAGTCTCCGAAAAGTTGGAGATTGAGTTGCTTGGCAGAAAAGCGCATGACAGGAAAGAGGTGGGGGGAAAGGTGCAGAGTATCTTGCTTCAACCAGAAAAAGAAGCTAGATCCGTCAACTGACTCCGAAGGTGACGAACGAGTGAATGAAGCTCAGACTGCTGAGCCCTGTAATTGCTGAATAAATCTGAAGTAATAAAGCTGTCAGAGGCTGCGTCTTGTGTGGGAGAGACTATCAAACCTGACACAACCCCCCCCCCCAGCTTTTTAGACTTTCAAATGGGTGACATTCCCAACCCAATCTCGAGATGCTAGGTAATCTGTTTGTATCCTCCGTGAATTTGTTTAATCCTCTCTTCACGCCATCCAAGGAGATGGCAGTCACTTTCTCCAGTGGGAGGGAGTTCCACAGTCTTTCTTGACTTTTCCCAAAATTCAAAGTCCCAAACCCTATAACCTTTCCTCATAGGTCGCTCCATCCGATTCATCATTTTGGTTGTCCTTTCCTGAACAGGTGGGATTTGTCATCCAGGGGTCAGCAAACTTTTTCAGCAGGGGGCCGGTCCTCTGCCCCTCAGACCTTGTGGGGGGCCGGACTATTTTTTTTTGGGGGGGGGAGGAATGAACGAATTCCTATGCCCCACAAATAACCCAGAGATGCATTTTAAATAAAAGCACACATTCTGCTCATGTAAAAACACGCTGATTCGCAGACTGTCTGCGGACTGGAATGAGAAGGCGATTGGGCCAGATCCAACCCCCAGGCCTTAGTTTGCCAACCCATGATCTAGAACCTTAGGAGGACAAGGCACTCTGGAAGAAAGATTTATTTACTGTATTTTTTGCTCTATAAGACTCATTTTTTCCCTCCTAAAAAGTAAGGGGAAATGTGTGTGCATCTTATGGAGCGAATGCAGGCTGCGCAGCTATCCCAGAAGCCAGAACAGCAAGAGAGATTGCTGCTTTCACTGTGCAGCGATCTCTCTTGCTGTTCTGGCTTCTGAGATTCAGAATATTTTTTTTCTTGTTTTCCTCCTCCAAAAACTAGGTGCGTCTTGTGGTCTGGCGCGTCTTATAGAGCGAAAAATTCAGTGTTTGCCGGTTCTGATCCTGGTGGTGCAGAAGATCTCTTTTTCTTCTTTTTCTCCACAACCTCACACTTTGCTGTTTTTCTCCGCAGCTTTCAACATCCTGGTGAATGTCGGAGTTGTGCTTACTTACCCAATCTTAATATCTATCGGGACATTGCTCAGTGTTCCTGGCAATGCAGGTATAAATAATGCCTTTTGATCAATGCAGTGGCTCTGCGTGTGGCCCGGGTTACTTGCTTATTTATTTACATAAAATTCCTAAGCCACACCCCCTAATGAATTGGAAAAAAAAATGTTTAAAAGCACCTTTCCAAAAAAAACACAACAACCCCAGAGTCCTTTTTGTTGGGGATAATTCAGATGGAAATTCACAGGTGTCAAAAAAGGTTATTTATGTATGCCACTACTGCGGCCCGTGTATTGTTAGCCCAAAAATGGAAAATGAGTGAGGTCCCAACCAAAGAAGAATGGCAACTTAAACTGATGGAATATGCCCAGTTTGCGAATCTAACATATAGAATAAGAGAACAAGAACAACATTCATTTAAAGAAGATTGGGAAATGTTTATTGACTGTATGGGGGGAAATTGTGTACACTTGAAATTGCTGGCAGCATTCAGATAAATTCAACAGTGTAAATAAGTTTCCATGGGTGTAATAATGAAATATATTGAATGATTTAGTTTATGTAAAGTGTGCAGGGATTTATGCTATGTAAAATGAACCATGGAAAGAGAAGAAGTGAAGTCATTTTATTTTTTAAGGTTGTTTAATGAATATTCTTAATTGTAAAACAAGAAATTTAATTAAAAATTATACATAAATTCTAATAATAATACATGGGGTAGGAGCAGGGCTGGATTTAGGTTTGCTGAGGCTCTAAGCTACTGAAGGTAATGGGGCCCTTTATATGTCCAGCTGTCCTTTGCCAACAACAATTTGTCGCTGCTTTTTGTGTTGAATATATTCTATATGGACCTAATAAGTATCTAAAGCCATTTGCACATGCAGAATTTAGGCACCCTATATATAGAAATGAGCAAACCAGTGATATTTGAGGGAGCAGGCTAGCAGGCGGGGCCCATGACTTACATCAGAGGAGCCTGCACAACACAAAACACTGTTGCTGTATGTAGGTTTTATTTTATTTGTTTTTCATCTTATATTTTGGAAAGGTACATCCAGGTTTTTTCCCCTTTAAATTTTTTTGGGGTCCCCAAGAGAGGGCCCCCCTAAGCTATAGCTTGTTTAGTTTATACATAAATCCAGCACTGGTAGGAGGTGGAAAGGTGGAACATATATGTAAATAATAATAATAATATAAGAACCTCTGTCTTCCGCTGTACAAAGACAGAAGCCGCAAGAGTCCACCCACTTTCCCCTCTGCCCACCCATGACATGAGGCCCTCAGGATGAGACAGCTCCCTTGACCATAGCTGTCAACCTTCCCCTTTTTTTGTGGGAAATTCCCTTATTCCAGCGCCATTTCCCGCTGCTTCCCACTGCTATCCCGGTTTGTTAGATATCCTGTAGACTGTCCCTGGGACAGGTGAGGCTGCTGATCCCTTATTTTCGAGGCTGCTGATCCCTTACAGTGGTACCTTGCAAGACGAATGCCTCGCAAGACAAAAAACTCGCTAGACGAAAGGTTTTTCCGTTTTCGATTTGCCTCGCAAGACGAATTTCACCTATGGGCTTGCTTCGCAAGACGAAAACGTCTCGCGACTTTGTTTCCTTTGTCCAAAAACAAAGACATGTTTTGTTTATAAAGTTAATTTATTTTCCCTTCAATTTTTGAACTGCTCTTTACAGTATGTGTGACTTTAAAGAGCAGTTAATAAACTGTTGTTGTACCAAATTTGGCTTTGTTTGGACTTTTTTTGACCATAGAAACGCATTAATTGATTTTCAATGCATTCCTATGGGATTTCGTGATTCGCAAGACGAAAAATTCGCTAGATGACAAAACTTGCGGAACGAATTAATTTCGTCTTGCGGGGCACCACTGTATTTTCAAATCTGAAAGTTGACAGCTATGCCCCTGACCCCATCTCTCGCTAATCTCCTTGCTCCCCTTTTCTCCCCAGCTGTCGATCTTCTCAAACGTGAGGTGATCTTCAGCGTGGTCCGTTTGGGAGCCACTACCATCATCTGCCTCGGGTTCCTGCTTATGCTCCTTCCGGAGGAATGGGACGAGATCACGCTGCGATTCATCAACAGCCTGAAGGAGAAGAAGGGTGAAGACCACCCTGAGGACGTCACGGACTCCAGCGTCCACTTCCGCAGCAGAAGTCGAGTCAACGGGACTGTGTCTATACCGCTGGCTTAGAGCCGGCCGGGCTTCAAGTTGCGTGCACGCCAATGTATATTCTGTGAATATGATTTAATAATTCCCTTTCCCCCCCCCCTCGCCCACTTGTATGCTTTAAAAAGAGACAGCTTTATTTTAAACAGGAATGGATTGTAAATTCAACGCTAAACACATCAGATACCTAAGCTGTTTACATTTGTACACTTTACCCAGGAGTAGGTGCAAATAAGGACAATAAATTCCTTTTTATACAGAAACGCAAATAAAAGAAAGCTATATATGTCTGTGTTTGGTTCTGGAGGTTGGCGGGGGGTCGGCGTTTGGAATTTGCGAAAAGCGCCGCGGGCGCCAGCTACAAAATGGCTGCCGTGGGAGTGCTGGGGGACACAAAATGGCTGCCATGGGGGACGGACGTGGGGGGACACAAAATGGCTGCCACATCCAAAAGAGCGGAAGAAGCGGCCGGTTCACAAAAAGCAGCTCGTTGATGGGAAAAGGCACCTACAGTACCCAGATTGTGGTCAGAGGGAGCCCTTGGCGCCTCTCCTCCGTTCAGAAGGGAAGGGATGGAGGGAATCCAGTTCTGGCATCTAATGAAATTTTGGGTTTTTTCCCCTGAAGGGGGTTGGCTCAGTGTAGAAGAGGCCAAGTGAGTGCAAATGGGAACCGATTGGGTAGATTGTGGGAGTTACTGGAAGGTGCATTGTGATATTATTATTATTATTATTATTAATATCTCGCCCATTGTGCTGGGTCTCCCCAGCCACTCTGGCCGGCTGCCAAAAAAATATTATTCTTTCTTCTTTGGAGATCACTCCCAGCTGAGTAAGATTGTCTTCCATAAACACGGTTTTAACAATGAGTCCGTAAGTGACTGCGGAGGCCAATTCTGGACCCATGTCCTTCCACAGTGTGCCTTCCTCTTAGAACATTTCTCCCTTGCGTCCTGAGTTCGAGCATCTTCAAAATCCCAACAGAATATTAAAAACACGATAAAACATCAGTCATTAAAAACTTCCCTAAACAGGGCTGTCTTCAGATGTCTTCTAAAAGTCAGATAGTTGTTTATTTCCTTGACATCTGATGGGAGGGCGTTCCACAGGGCGGGTGCCATCACCAAGAAGGCCCTCTGCCTGGTTCCCTGTAACCTCACTTCTCACGGGGAGGGAACCACCAGAAGGCCTTTGGAGTCCAAAATGACTCCCAGGCTGCACACCTGGTCCTTCAGGGACACAGTTATCCCATTCAGGACCAGGGAGTCCTCCACACCCGCCGTCCCCCTGTCCCCCCAAAACAGTACTTCTGTCTTGTAAGGATTCAACCTCAATCCGTTAGCCGCCATCCATCCTCCAACCACCTCCAGACACTCACACAGGACCTTCACCACCTTCACTGGTTCTGATTTGAAAGAGAGGTAGAGCTGGGTATCATCTGCATATTGATGGACACCCAGCCCAAACCCTCTGATGATCTCTCCCAGTGGCTGCATGTAGATGTTGAAAAGCATGGGGAAGAGGACAGAACCCTGAGACACCCCACAATTGAGAGTCCAGGGGTCTGAACACTCATCCCCCCCACACACATTACTTTCTGGACACGGCCCAGGAGGAAAGAGTGGAACCACTGAATAACAGTGCCCCTATAACAGATCCCATGACTGCCACAAGGTTAATAAAAGCTTTGGAGAGTTTATCCTGATCAGGGAAACAGCACCAGCAGATTGTTCATTAAAGGTAAAGGGTAAAGGGACCCCTGACCATTAGGTCCATTCGCGGAGGACTCTGGGGTTGCGGTGCTCATCTCGCTTTATTGGCCGAGGGAGCCGGCATACAGCTTCCGGGTCATGTGGCCAGCATGACTAAGCCGCTTCTGGTGAACCAGAGCAGCGCACGGAAATGCCGTTTACCTTCCCACCGGATTGGTACCTATTTATCTACTTGCACTTTGACGTGCTTTCAAACTGCTAGGTTGGCAGGAGCAGGGACTGAGCAACGGGAGCTCACCCAGTCGCGGGGATTCGAATGGCCAACCTTCTCATCGGCAACTCCTAGGCTCTGTGGTTTAACCCACAGCGCCACCCGCGTCTCTAGAGTGTTCATTGCTACAGCCCAAATCCACTTCACAGACACACTTTTATAGGTGCTTTAATGTTGGAAAAACCAATCTTAGATCTTTGGTGGTGTGTTGAGTTTCACACCAGTGTGCATTTTCCAGAATGGTAAAGGTAAAGCACTCCTGACAGTTAAGTCTATTCGTGGACAACTCTGGTGTTGCGGCGCTCATCTGGCAGACAGTTTTTCAGGGTCATGTGGCCAGCATGACTAAGCCGCTTTTGGCGCAACGGAATACCGAAACCAGAGCAGCGCACAGAAACACTGTTTACCTTCCTGCCGCAGCGGTACCTATTTATCTACTTGCACTTTTTGGTGTGCTTTTGAACTGCTAGGTTGGCAGGAGCTGGGACAGAGCAATGGGAGCTCACCCCATCTTGGGGATTCGAACTGCCGACCTTCTGATCGGCAAGCCCAAGAGGCTGAGTGGTTTTAAACAAGACTCCACTGGGGATTTGGGGATGAGACTTCATTTTTAAGTGAACTGAGCTGGTTCACACCCCTTGGACTAGTACACAGACTGGAACATTATTATTATTATTATTATTATTATTATTATTATTATTATTATTATTTCAGACTTTTCTCCATTTGAATTCAGTCTCTGGCACCACAAAAGTACCAAGATGTGTCAGAACAGCAATAAGCATTTTGGGATGAGATATGGTAAGACCTATGTACATTGGGATAAGATATATATTTAAATACAAGCTTTGTGGTTAAAAATATATATATTTAAATATGAATTTTCATATGGATTTTTTTTTAATGCAGAACAGGACAGGGCAGACCTTTGAATAAACCCATGTGGAACTGATAAGGATTTGAAACTGACTGATCCATTCATTTCTAGAACATCCCAGGCTAGGGATGGGGAGAAATTTGATTCAGATTGCATATAAAGATGAACCTACCTAAGCCACATATTCCAAAACACTACATGAACTGAAACACAGCCATCTTTTGAAATCTTCACTTTCTCAGATTTTACAGTGCAGTCCTCCAGCCAAATAATGTGTATTTAAAAAATAAAACAAAATGCATTTATTGGAGTGGAAGGGAACACACTCATGAAAATAATATAAATTAATTAATTGTGTTGGGCAAAATTGCATACAGATATGTGTATATCAGAAATTCAGAGACATCACCTTGCCAACAAAGGTCCGTATACTTAAAGCCATGGTTTCCCCAGTAGTGATGTATGGAAGTGAGAACTGGACGATAAAGAAGGCTGATCGCCGAAGAATTGATGCTTTTGAATTCTGGTGCTGGAGGAGACTCTTGAGAGTCCCATGGACTGCAAGAAGATCAAACCTCTCCATTCTGAAGGAAATCAGCCCTGAGTGCTCACTGGAAGGACAGATCCTGAAGCTGAGGCTCCAATATTTTGGTCACCTCATAAGAAGAGAAGACGACAGAGGACGAGATGGTTGGACAGTGTTCTCGAAGCTACCAGCGTGAGTTTGACCAAACTGCGGGAGGCAGTGGAAAACAGGAGTTCCTGGCGTGCTCTGGTCCATGGGGTCATGAAGAGTCGGGCACGACTAAACGACTAAACAACAACAATATCAGAAATTCACACTAAAATGCTGGTGAAGAACTGATGCAGAATTGTAGAGGACCGAAGACTAGAAAAACGAGAAAGTGAAACGGACAGATTTCCCTTTCCTTAACCCAGACAGAGTCTTATTTTCACTACCTATGAAAACAAGGGCGTAGATATCCTATTTTTGCAGACGAGCTTCAATGATCCGGAAGCAAAGCAATCCGCTAACTTAATTTTTTGCTGGGCGAAAACTGCCTTGGCGCTCCGAGCAAAGAAAAATACAATTTGACAAATGAGGCAGCTGTGAGATTGCATTCCTCGGCTCGTAAGGGCAATCAAGCCTCTCTCTGTCTCTGACGGGGAAAACAAAACGTGTGGCGAATAATGTCAGCTTGAGAAGCTTCCCAGAAACACAATAATGCATTTCCAAAAAGCTCTGGAAGGAAGCGGTGACAGCGGCGATGGCCTCTCACCGCAGTTCATATGCAACAGTTTATTGCTCCTCAGATTCATCTCTGCTGCAAACATGCCACCGATGGTACTTGAGTTCACAGGCAAGACCTAATGAAATCTAGGACACAGAGCGATGTGCTGTAATCTCTGGACTATCACATTATACCACAATATTTCTTGGAGTTATTTGATCAGTTTCATGGTGTGACACGGGGCTTGACTGCCGTGCTTTGCTGCCACAGGGTCTCAGAATTGAAATCAGGGCCAGATTTAGGATTGATGAGGCCCTAAGCTCCTGAAGGTAATGGGGTCCTTGATATGTCCAGCTGTCCTTTGTCAACAACAAATTGTCACTTTTGTGTGTGTTGAATATATGCTATATGGTAGTTGATGGACCTAGGTAAAGGTAAAGAGACCCCTGACCATTAGGTCCAGTCGTGGCCGACTCTGGGGTTGCGGCGCTCATCTCGCTTTATTGGCCAAGGGAGCCGGCGTACAGCTTCCGGGTCATGTGGCCAGCATGACTAAGCCGCTTCTGGCGAACCAGAGCAGCGCACGGAAACGCCGTTTACCTTCCCGCCGGAGCGGTACCTATTTATCTACTTGCACTTTGACGTGCTTTCGAACTGCTAGGTTGGCAGGAGCAGGGACCGAGCAACAGGAGCTCACCCCGTCGCAGGGATTCGAACCGCCGACCTTCTGATCGGCAAGTCCTAGGCTCTGTGGTTTAACCCACAGTGCCACCTGTGTCCCTAATAGGTATCTAAAGCCATTTGAACATGTTGCCATGCGACCAGTCCATGCAGAATGTAGGCACCCTATATATAGAAAGGAGCAAACCAGTGATATTTGAGGGAGCAGGCTAGCAGGCAGGGCCCATGACTTACATCATAGGAGCCTACACAACACAAAACACTGTTGCTGTATGTAGGTTTTATTTTATTTGTTTTTTTATCTTATATTTTATAAATGTACATCCAGTTTTGTTTTCCTTTATTTTTTTGGGGGGGGCAAGAGAGTGGGGCCCTAAGCTATAGCTTGTTTATCTTATGCGTAAATCCGGCACTGATTTAAATGAATATTGGAGACCATGTTCCGAAGTCAAATGGCTCTCCTTTGGATGTTTCAAAAAATAATAAAACCAAAAGTATCCAGGGAAGGACCAAAGCTCAGTGTTAGAGCATCTGAAGAATGTCATGGGTTCAAACCCCAACATCTCCAGGCAGGGCCGGGAGAGGTCTTTGTCTGAAACTCTAGTGAACTGCTGCTGTTGGTGAACTGGGTGGCCTGTCAGTGTCACTCGGTATAAGGCAGGATAAAACTCTCTCTGGGTGTCAGCAGTCCAGTCCCCGGCTTGATCACACAGCAAGCGTAGTTAATCAAAAAGGAGGATTTATTGTCAAAACAACAGATCGCTCCGGATGGCTCGTAATACAGCCTCCTGGCATCCTCAGTCATGATGACGCTTCTGAAGACTCCTTCCGGTTACAGATGTCAGCTTCACCTTTGAGCCAGTGCCAACGACTGGGCTCAACCTCTTCAGCCCCGACTGGGCCAGGCGAGCTGGAAAAGCACTCCCAGAGACCTTCCACGCAGCAAGCAGGTCTAAGTGCTGTGGACTCACAACTTAGAGCTGTGAGCACCAAACTTAGTTCCAAAAGTCAGCCGAGCAGAGCAGAGTATGAACCACACGAACGATAGCTCTGAAGTATAACTTCTTTTATTCTCTACAGCTACTGCATAAACTAACTAAAGACTAATCGGAGACGCTGGACTGCATGAGTGTTACAGCTGCTTGAGCAGTCACCTTTTATATATATAATGATAACACTCAGACTCCCACAGACTGGAGTGGAAGACGCGATGAGCAAAATCCGCCCCCTCCTTTCTGAAACATTGTCAGCAGATTCTTGCAATGGGAGGGGTGAAATATCCTCAACAGAAGGTATTGAACTTTCTCACTTTGCGCCTCTTGCTTTGTTTCCGGTCCAACAGCCTTCCCCTTAGCCTACTCTTAGGAGGAATTTTTTTTTTTGTAAAATATTTATTAAAGTTTCAGAAAAAGGAATTACATAAAAACAAGAAATACAAAAGTAAAAGACAAAAATAAAAATACAAGAAAAATACAGAATAAAAAAGGTAAGTACACTTACAGAAAAAAGGGAAAAAAAATAAAAATAAAAAAATCAATCTTTCCATATCTTACATTCATATCCTTTTTTCCCTGACCTCCTCATACCTCCCTTTTTGTGTTCCGATTCAATTAATTAATTCAGCAATTTCTTTCCCTCCTTATTATCCTGATCTTTAATCTTAATATATTGTAACATTAATTTTTTACCTATTTAGAGATCCAATTTTCCATATTCTTTTATATCACTACAGCTAGAAACCACTTAACTTCAATCAAACATCATTCTAACATTCATTAATTTTGCAATATTTCTGTAAATAATCTTTAAATTTCTTCCAATCTTCTTCCACCGACTCTTCTCCCTGGTCTCGGATTCTACCAGTCATTTCTGCCAATTCCATGTAGTCCATCACTTTCATCTGCCATTCTTCCAAAGTGGGTAGATCTTGTGTCTTCCAATAATTTGCGATGAGTATTCTTGCTGTACTCTTAGGAGGGATTGGCTCTGCTCCAATCTCTTCCTGATCTGACAAACTGCTTCCTTCTCTGTTCGTGCCAGTTTGCACTCCTTGAGAGCGTTGGCTGGGTTCCGGCCCGCTCTCAGCCATTCCCTTATCAATTAGCATTGCAAGGGGCGGGGGAGTTAGCACTAGCCAATGCTCATCCTTCCTGGCAGTTAACCCACTCTGTTCCTGGCTGCCTTCTTCAGCTGGTTGCAAACCTTCACTGGGAGCTGGCTCATTCATGACACTGAGTCACTTTTGTCTCTCCTTCCTCAGTCCAAGCAAGCATCAGGCACCAGAGGCACCAACTTGAATAAAAAAAATTGGGGGGGGGGACACACACAGAGAGATAAGTCCTGCCCCCAATCCTAGCAATGGTGATACCTACTGCTGGTGAAATGGATTATTCCCAGGGCACCCCGTTTTTTATCCCCTGAACAGTCCTGTGAGGTTGACTGATCTCAGAAACAGCGACTCGTTCAGGGCTACTCTGAATTCTTAAAGCTAAAAAGGGACTTGAACCCAACTCTTCCCTGAGCTCAAGTTTCTAGATACAGTGGTGCCTTGGTTCTCAAACTTAATCCATTCCGGAAGTCTGTTCCAAAACCAAGGCGTGCTTTCCCATAGAAAATGGATTAATCCTTTCTAGAATTTTAAAAACAATCCCTAAAACAGCAATTTAACATGAATTTTATTAATTAACGAGACCAATGATCCGTAAAATGAAAGCAATAAACAATGTACTACAGTCACATAATCAATCAGTAGCTGAACTGGGTTCCACGCAGTCACAAAAACAAAACAAAAAAGAGCTGTAAAAACAAAAGCACAAAATAAATAGCAAAAACAGACAGACCTCAGTGTTAACACTCAAATCGGAAGCGTGGCACTCAAATCGGAACCACAGTACTCAAAACAGAGCACATTCGGCTTCCGAAAAGAGTTCACAAACCGGAACACTTACTTCCGGGTTGGCAGTGTTTGGGTTCCAGGTTCTTTGAGTACCAAGGCGTTTGAGAACCAAGGGACCACTGTCTCTGGTTGCCTCCCCACTGCCACCCAAAATCAGCAAGGGCTGGCTGCAAAATTGCTTGGGCATATTTTTAACACCCACCTTTACCCGTATTTTTCGCTCTATAACACACACCCGACCATAACACACACATAGTTTTTAGAGGAGGAAAACAAGAAAAAAAATATATTCTAAACAAAACAGTGGATGTATGATTTTTGTGGTTCATGCTGCGGCCACAGACATGTGATCTGACGGTGAGTTTGGGGTAGCCCAATGCAAAAATCCTGAGGATCCATGTGGATCCATGCTTTGTAACCGCGTTTTTGCACCACTGCGGCCCCAGGCAACAGTGGGTGCGTGATTTTTTAGGTGCAAGCTGTAGCCATGGACATGCTATGTGATCTGCTGGTGAATTTGGGGTGACTTGTGTAAGCGGCTCCTCTCCTCTCCCGCTTTGCTCCTTTAAAGCAAGCAGGCTCTCTGTCCCTCTCTCCTCCCCACTCAGCGGCTCTTCTCCCGCTTTGCTGTTTCAAAGTGAGCCACGGAGGAGGGAAGGAAGGGGAACCATGGATCCTCTGCTCACGACTGCAGCAGATCCCCCCGCCACCCATAGGCATTCGCTCCATAACACGCACAGACATTTCCCCTGACTTTCTAGGAGGAAAAAAGTGAGTGTTATGGTGCAAAAAATACTGTAAGTTGTTTTACACTGCTTTGAAATAAAGGTTGGGGGACCATCTGACAGGGATTGTTCAGCTTTGACTACTGTGTTTCAAGGGGTTGACCCTTAGAGACCCCTTCCAAGTCTGCAGTTCTGTGTTCCTAACTCCTCACATTGACGCAGTAAGCTAGGCTACACATTCATCACCCTTTAAATGCTGCAATCTGGTGGCCAGTCTGCTGTCCAGGAAAGGGAGAAACGTGTTGGAATAAATCTCTCCCCCCCCCCCCTTCTCTCTTCCTTGCCCAAAAGCTGAATTGCAGGATTCCAGAATTTAAAAGACGGGTTTTATGCATGCAGACCCTGAGGGCTACACACACTGCCTGTTGGCCCCAGGTTTCTGAGTGTGCGTTCTTATGCACACACGGAAGTAAACCCCATCAAACTCAGGAGGACTTAATTCTAATTAAGGATGCACCAAACTGGATTGTCAGTGTCAATATTCAGCAATTTCCCAACTTGCTGGGGGGGGGGAGGAGGAGGAGAATACCTCCTTTGCAGCTACACTGCAACTGTGTGTTGGGGGATTATTTCCTTGCAAAATGCATAACAAGTGCGAAAGGACGTCTAATAACTAGCACACAATGCCTAAAACAAATGGGAAGTTCCTGGTAATTTATCTGCAAACTGACTTTCAGGTTCAGGGGTCTCAGTTGCAATGCTATTCCATCGGAAAACAGTATCTGAACATGACTTTTCTTCCCCATTGCCAGCTCTTCAACGTCTCCTTCCCCTGTTGTTTTTCCCCTTCCCTGGCAAAATGCATTTCCCACCCAGCTGGTAAGGAAAACCACCCGCAACTGCAGAGCAAATGCTTTGCGGTATAGACATTAAGCTGGTGGAGCATGAAGAGTGTTTTCGTGTGGGTGAGTAACCTGCGCTGGGGAATGTGCCTCGGAGTCATGAATTTCATTACTGCATTATGCAGCAGTGCCGCTAAAACGATCGTTCCCCAGCTTGCGGGGTGCCCTAGCCTAACAATCGTTTATGTGGGGAGTGGGGTGGGTGGATGCTCTGCAGAGCAAGTGCTGTGGGATGTTAGAGACAAGGATCTGCAGAGGAAGCTGCCTTCTAGCAGAACAGGCTATCTATCCAGCCCAATCTTGTCTGCACTGACTGGCAACAGCTTGCGGCCTCGGTCCAGTATACCTGAAGGAGCGTCTCCACCCCCATCATTCTGCCCGGACACTGAGGTCCAGCGCCGAGGGCCTTCTGGCAGTTCCCTCGCTGCAAGAAGCCAAGTTACAGGGAACCAGGCAGAGGGCCTTCTCGGTAGTGGCGCCCGCCCTGTGGAACGCCCTCCCACCAGATGTCAAAGAGAACAACAACTACCAGACTTTTAGAAGACATCTGAAGGCAGCCCTGTTTAGGGAAGCTTTTAATGTTTGATGTATTACAGTATTTTAATATTTTTTTGGAAGCCGCCCAGAGTGGCTGGGGAAGCCCAGCCAGATGGGCGGGGTATAAATAATAATAATAATAATAATAATAATAATTATTATTATTATTATTATTATTATTATTGCCAGCTCTTTCCCGTATGTGCACAAGCGATCCTTTTAACTGGAGAGGCCAGCGGTGAACGACTTCTGCTCTGCCACTGAACTATGGTAGTTTTCGGGGGGGGGGGGAGCAGAGATGCTGTGGTCCGCAAACCAAATTCTGGAAGAATCCCCACGTGCCTGCTGGATACTGGCAATTTGCTCAGGCTGTTGTGCAAGGTTTGCAAAGTAAGGTAAAGGTAAAGGGACTGCTGACCATTAGGTCCAGTCGCGGACGACTCTGGGGTTGCGGCACTCGTCTCGCTCTATTGGCCGGGGAGCCGGCGTACAGCTTCCGGGTCATGTGGCCAGCATGACTAAGCCACTTCTGGTGAACCAGAGCAGCGCACGGAAACGCCGTTTACCTTCCCACCGGAGCGGTACCTATTTATCTACTTGTACTTTGGTGTGCTTTTGAACTGCTAGGTTGGCAGGAGCAGGGACCGAGCAACAGGAACTCACCCCGTCATGGGGATTCGAACCGCCAACCTTCTGATTGGCAAGCCCTAGGTTCAAATAATAACCCATTCAGGAAAATAGCCAGGGGTGTGTGCATTGGTTATAGTGCCACCAAGTATCCAGGTTCAAATCTTAGCCATTATGCTCACTAGCTGACCCGAGGCCAGTTACTGCTTCATGAGTTGCTGCTTCCATCAGCTGCATGGTCTGGGGCTGTTTCTGGAGCTTGGATGAGATGTTGCTGAAAAGTAACGGGAGATAGGACTCCATTAAAAATGCATCCACAAGATACCGCCAATTCCTTCGCAGGCTTCTCCAACATAAGGTGTCTCATGGGGGTTTTGCTGTTGGATAGTTTTAAAAGGCAATTAGACATATTCATGATTGACTATCCGTGGCTCATGGGATGCGGGTGGCGCTGTCGGTTAAACCACAGAGCCTAGGACTTGCCGATCAGAAGGTCAGCGGTTCGAATCCCCGCGACGGGGTGAGCTCCCGTTGCTCGGTCCCTGCTCCTACCAACCTAGCTCTTCGAAAGCACATCAAAGTGCAAGTAGATAAATAGGTACCGCTCCAGCGGGAAGGTAAACGGCGTTTCTGTGCACTGCTCTGGTTCGCCAGAAGCGGCTTAGTCATGCTGGCTGCATGACCCGGAAGCTGTACGCCGGCTCTCTTGGCCAATAAAGTGAGATGAGCGCTGCAACCCCAGAGTCGGCCACGACCGGACCTAATGGTCAGGGGTCCTTTATTTATCCATGGCTCATAGCCATGGTGGCAATGTTCTGCCTCCATTCTTGTCGTTGGTTGTTGTCAGCCGTCTGTCTCGAGCGACAGTGGAGAGTGCCTCCAAGGGTAAAGTCAAACCGCTGCATTAGCAGCAAGGAAGTGACCTCCTTGGGGCACAATCCTGGGCAGTGTGTCTGGAGGTCTCCAGGGTTGCCCAGATGACAAAACCAGGTTGATGAGGTCCAAAGGAAAGCAAAGCAATATGTTTGGCCCCAACTTGGCTGCAGGAGTTGCTGGAAGGAGGCGTACAAGGCATCATCAAACTTGTGGGAATGTTCAGGGATGCAGGAGAGGATATATTGTTTGATTATATCCTTTCCAACTTGTGTTAACAAGTTCTACAATTTAGCAGAGTAACATCCCCCTTTTTAAACTTGCACAGCTGATGTGTTTGCTCAGGCTCGCTAAAGACTCTAAAATACGTTTTCCTTTTGGTAATTCGCCATTTAGTCCCTCATAAAAAGATAGACATGACACAGTCTTCTATAAAAGTATAAAAAGAGTTTACTCACTCACATTCTGTTCACAATTGGATCCCAGAAGGCAGACTTAAGTTAGAAAAGTAATATATACCTGGAAACTGTCCCATAAGGAGAGCATCTTAGGCTAAGCAGATGTTGCTTCTTTGACGAATGCGGTCAGAGAGAGAGAGAGAGAGAGAGATGGCTGAACAGTCCTGCTCTTTTGTTACCTGGGCAGGTGAGGCCACGCCCACCTCTAGTCACATGCAGAGGAAGACTGTCCCAGCCTAGGAGAAACAGGAAGTTCCGACTGGCTGGTCCAGACATCCCCTTTTATGTCCACTCTAGGGATGTTGTACTTGACTGCTCTGTGATTTTTACACCCCACAAAACTGTCTTAGGGACTCCACTCTGGATTTGTGTAGGGTTTACTCCTTAGATTTTTCTTCTCCCAAAGATATTGTGATGGCCTGCGACTCGGGCTCGGAGCCAGAGGACTCTCAGACTGCACTGGATCCTTTGCCTCAGGTGGCATGTGAACCGAGTATTGGTCCTGATTCTGAAGAGCCCAAGTCTGCACAGGTCCCCCTGCAACAAGCACCAGCTGGGCCGAGTCAGGGGCCTGAGCCTGCCCTGGCTCCAGATGCAGGGATGACCTCATTGCCTTCAGCTGGGCCATCACCTACAGCTGCTCCACTACCGGTTGGGTCAGGGGAAGCTGAGGCGGCCTCTGGGTCTAGTAACCACCGACATCTCCCGAGCTGCAGAGACTCAGGTCTGAGAGAAGGAGAGACCTGATTACTCGTAGGAGGAGTGCTCGCCTTCGGGTGAGACAGGGAGGTGAGTAACTGGGGGATCAGGACCGGCCGTTACCCCGTCAGAGATAAAAGGCTGCCGGACCCTGCCCCAGGTTGCGGGAATCTGCCTGAGACCTTGTGCCTGACCTAGCCCGGTTTCCTGCCTTGGCCCTGTTGGACTGACTCCTCGCGGAATCCTTGGATTCAGGACCAGACCTGGACCGTGTGGCTCAGGTTAACCCCCGGGCCCAGCACAGATATCCCGCAAGGTAGCAGAGGTTTAGGATCAGAGTCTTCCTTCTCCTGGATGGTCTCCCTTCCCAGGTGGACAAGCCTCACTTGCCCCTCACTTCCCTCCACAGCACTTGCAGAAACCAGCCTTCTTGACTGTTGGACTCATTCTTGGTCTCGTCTGCTCAATCCACTGGAATGCTCCAGGCTGGCTTAATGTTCAGTCCCCGTGAGACGGCTCATTCTTTCATAACAGGAAGTTCCCAAGCCAGGTCAATGTTTAACTGGACTTACCAAAGTGTGGAGATGGGAAGAGTCTGTGAGGGAGTTGCCATGGGAATGGGTGCACTTTTGGCTCTCCTGTAAGTCAGGGCACGTCCTGAGGGGAAAATTCCACTGGGAGACCATCGGTAGGTTGCGTTAGAAATCCAGTTTCATCTCAAAAGGTGGCTGGTCGAACGAGTGGCTCTGGAAACCTGTCCATTTTTTTCTGTTCTTGGGTTTCACCCTTCCTGGTGGACATTGAACTCTGTGTTTTGAACCCGTCTTCAGCTTGAAACCTGGAAATGTCACCCCACTGCACGGAGGAATTCTCAGTCTGTGGGCTTCGTCCTCTTGGATCTTGCCCCCATTTTGACGACTCTACGCTTATGGACCTGGGGAATGGAATATAGGGCAGTTTGGGGAGTTGCGGCCCTTGGCTGTTACTTCTTTTCCAGAGCGACTCACCGCTGTCTGGAAAGATGGGCTCGAATTCCTCAAAGGCCCGTCGGAAGGTGACTAAAGTAGCCCCCATGCCCATGAAAGAGGACTGGCCGCAGGTCCCGGGAAGGGTGGCCGTCTACACGTTCCAGAGCCCTCAGAGGGAGACAAGTCGAAACGCATTTGCCTCTTGGGTGGAAAGGAATCCAGCATCAGACAGGCACCTTCCGCCTCTGAGAGAAATAGGACAAGGGGCATATCCCACAGGTAATTCCTCGTTCCTTTTTAGGGTGTAATGAAATGGATAGAGGTGTCATTTTTATTGTGCCTTCCTGATGATGATCAGTGATATCATACGTTGTTGTTGTTGTTGTTTAGTCATGACCCCATGGACCAGAGCATGCCAGGCACTCCTGTCTTCCACTGCCTCCCGCAGTCAAACTCATGCTGGTAGCTTCGAGAACACTGTCCAACCATCTCGTCCTCTGTCGTCCCCTTCTCCTTGTGCCCTCCCTCTTTCCCAACATCAGGGTCTTTTTCAGGGAGTCTTCTCTTCTCATGAGGTGGCCAAAGTATTGGAGCCTCAGCTTCAGGATCTGTATTTGTATATGTAGCTGTTATTTATTCCTTTCCCCAGACCTGGACTCAAGGCGGGTTATGCAAATTAAAACAACACAGATAAAGCACAAAAAGCCAAAAACATATACAGTGGTACCTCTGGATGCGAACGGGATCCGTTCTGGAGCCCCGTTTGCATCCTGAAGCGAACGCAACCTGTGTCTGCGCATGCCGCAATTCGCCGCTTCTGCGCATGCGCGTGACATCATTTTGAGAACATGCGCATGCGGCGAAACCCGGAAGTAACGTGCTCTGTTACTTCTGGGTCGCCGCGGAGCATAACCTGAAAACACTCAACCTGAAGGACATTTAACCCGAGGTATCACTGTAAAGGGTAATCATTAAATGGTTTAAAATTGAAATTAGAATGATTTTCTAAAAGCCAGACCTGTTAAAATACAGGTGATCCAGGCAGGTACATCCCCTTCATGGGAGATATTTTATCACCAAGTCAACAGATATGGGGCAGGGTTTTCTGAATACCGCAGGTGTGAACATGAGAACATCAGAATAGAGACCTGAGACTGGATCAGGCCAATGTCCCATCTAGTCCAGCATCCTGTTCTCATAGCCACCGGCGAGATGCTTAAATGGGAAACCTGCAAGCAAGATTTGAGCACCAGACCCCTCTCCCCTTCTGCGGTTTCCAGCAGCTGATATTCAGAAACATTGCCACCGATAGCCCTCTCCATGAATTATTTGCCTAATCCTCTTTCAAAGCCATCCAAGTATGTGGTCATCACTGCCTCCTGTGGCAATGAGTTCCACAGGTTCACTACATGAAGAGGTACTTTCTTTTCTCTGTCCTGAATCCTCCAACTATCGACATCACAAAGGTACCTGTCATGTACTCTTTTTGGTGCCTGCTAATAACATTGTTGTTGTTTAAGACTAGCCTAGCCAGATGAATTTTTTAGTTCATTACTAGGTTGTTAGGTTTTTTGAATTTTTGAATTCTTTTTACTAATAATCAGTCCCCAAAAACCTGTTGGAATGGAACAGTCTCCACCTGCCAGCAGGAGGACAGCAAGGAGTGAGCCAGTACAAATTCTGGGGGCAGCCACCGAGAAGGCCCTCTCCTGCATCCCCACCAAATATCCCTGTGAGGGTGATGAGACCAAGAGAGGGGCCTTTCCCAGAGATCTCAGAGCTGGGGTGGGGCCTCATGACTTGTACTCATGGTGGTATCAGGGTGGTTATACACCCCCCCTTTCAATAGTGTTTGTGCCTGCAAAAGATTTGGGACAGAGCAATCTGTGAAACGCTCTCCCACCAGATGTCAAAGAGAACAACAACTACCAAACTTTTAGAAGACATCTTGAGGCAGCCCTGTTTAGGGAAGCTTTTAATGTTTGATGCATTACAGTGGTGCCTCGCAAGACGAAAATAATCCGTTCCGCGAGTCTCTTCGTCTTGTGAAGCAAGCCCATTAGCGGATTAGCGCTATTAGCGGCTTAGCGGATCAGCTGATAAGCGGCTTAGTGGATCAGCTGTTAAGCGGCTTAGCAGATCAGCTGTCAAGCGGCTTAGTGGATCAGCTGATAAGCGGCTTAGTGGATCAGCTGATAAGCGGCTTAGTGGCTTAGGATCAGCTGATAAGCGGCTTAGCGGCTTGGGGAAAAGGGGGGAGGGGAAAAACCCCGCAGGAACTCGCAAGACATTTTCGTCTTGCAAAGCAAGCCAATAGGAAATTTGTTTTGCGAAGCACCTCCAAAACGGAAAACCCTTTCGTCTAGCGGGTCTTCCGTCTTGCGAGGCATTCGTCTTGCGGGGCACCACTGTACTGTATTTTAAAATTTGGTTGGAAGCCGTCCAGAGAAGAAGAAGAAGAAGAAGAGTTTGGATTTGATATCCTGCTTTATCACTACCTGAAGGAGTCTCAAAGTGGCTAACATTCTCCTTTCCCTTCCTCCCCCACAACAAACACTCTGTGAGGTGAGCGGGGCTGAGAGACTTCAGAGAAGTGTGACTGGCCCAAGGTCACCCAGCAGCTGCATGCGGAGGAGCGGGGAAGCGAACCCGGTTCACCAGATTACAAGTCCACCGCTCTTAACCACTACACCACACTGGCTCTCAGATTGGCTGGGGAAGCCCAGACCGATGGGCAGGCTATAAATAATAAATTATTAATATTATTATTATTCCCAGATGAGCCTTGGAATGAGGATTGTAGATTTGACAGGCTTCTGGTATGATCTTATGCAGGGCCTTCTTAAGCACATCTGGCGCCGTGGTGCAAAGATCCCTCCAGCGCCCCCCACTTTCCCAGAGTTTTTGAACTTTTTTAAGGGCTGGAGGAGGCGGGCAGCGGCTGGAGGGTGGCTCCCCCGGTGGAGAAGAGGCGGAAGCTGGACGTGGTGCCTCTCGGCTCAGCTGTCTGCTTCATGCCGCAGGGGCCATGGCAGACAGCACACCGAGCGAGCAGGCCTGCGCTGAGCAAACGGGGGTGCGTGCGCTGCTCCCGGCAAGCGTCGGCTTGGTTTTTTCCCCCTTTTAGCCTTCTGGCGCCCCGTTCAGTGTTCTCCGGACTCTCGCCTGGCGCCCTCCAGAACTTGGCACCCTTGCACCCAGTGCCACTAGCCTCTGTGTGTAAGACGGGCCTGATGTTATGCATTTCCATGAAAAGTTTTGTTTCCAGGAATTCATGCCACCGAAAACAAGGACACGAGCCCTTCTTTGAGAAATAATAATAATCTTGCGTGGAGAATCATGGATGTTTCTCTCCTCAACCCCCCCCCCCCGATGATCTCATGGTAGAGGCTGCCTTGCGCACATGAAAGTGAATGTTACCCCCCCTCCCGAAGAAGACGTGGCGGTGAATACAAATGAGTCCTGGGCATTTGGCAAACGACCCAGAGCGCTTTATGACAGCAAGTGCGCTCACATAAAAACACCTGGCAGAAAGGTATAAGAAAGCAGATTCTGTCGGGTATTATGAAAATGTTGTTTTCTCCTTTCTTTTTTGCACAGCCGTTTTAACTAGCTTATTATGCCAGAGTAGCAAATCTGTGAAGCTACTGGGGGGGGTCTCCTGTGCTTTCCCCCCATCCCCTCAGTTAAAAAGAAAAAGGAAAGTGAAATGGATCTGTGTGAGAGAAAGAGAGCTCTGTTCCGCACACAAGGGGATCTGCATCTTCTAGAGCTAATTGACTGTTTGGGGTTGCCAGTTTCCCCAGAAAGCACTCTCCCTCTCCAAGTTCTAATTTCTGGGCATTATGAATAATTTGCAAATTAGATGCCGTCATTATTAAGTCATCCTGCAGGTGGCATAAAACGAAGCAAAAAAACCAAAACCAAGCCAATTTATAAAAGCAAAGACAAACTGCCAAAAGGGTCAGGACGATGGTGGTGGTGGATCATAGAACTGTAGAGACGGAAGGGACCCAGGGGTCATCTAGTCCAACCCCCTGCAATGCAGGAGACACGGCCCCCCATGTCCCCTCCCCCATGCTTTTTAACATCTATATGAAGCCTCTGGGAGAAATCATCAGGAGGTTTGGATTGGGTGTCCATCAATATGCAGGTGATACCCAGCTCTACCTCTCTTTCAAATCAGAAACAGTGAAGGCGGTGAAGGTCCTGTGTGAGTGCCTGGAGGCGGTTGGAGGATGGATGGTGGCTAACAGATTGAGGTTGAATCCTGACAAGACAGAAGTACTGTTTTGGGGGGACAGGGGGCAGGCGGGTGTGGAGGACTCCCTGGTCCTGAATGGGGTAACTGTGCCCCTGAAGGACCAGGTGCGCAGCCTGGGAGTCATTTTGGACTCACAGCTGTCCATGGAGGCGCAGGTCAATTCTGTATCCAGGGCAGCTGTTTACCAGCTCCACCTGGTACGCAGGCTGAGACCCTCCCTGCCCGTGGACTGCCTCGCCAGAGTGGTGCATGCTCTGGTTTTCTCCCACTTGGATTACTGCAATGCGCTCTATGTGGGGCTACCTTTGAAGGTGACCTGGAAACTACAACTAATCCAGAATGCGGCAGCTAGACTGGTGACTGGGAGTGGCCGCCGAGACCACATAACACCAGTCCTGAAAGATCTTCATTGGCTCCCAGTACATTTCCAAGCACAATTCAAAGTGTTGGTGCTGACCTTTAAAGCCCTTAAACTACTTCGGTCCAGTATACCTGAAATAGCGTCTCCACCCCCATCGTTCTACCCGGACACTGAGGTCCAGCGCCGAGGGCCTTCTGGAGGTTCCCTCACTGCGAGAAGCCAAGTTACAGAGAACCAGGCAGAGGGCCTTCTCGGTAGTGGCACCCGCCCTGTGGAACACCCTCCCACCAAATGTCAAAGAGAACAACAACTACCAGACTTTTAGAAGACATCTGAAGGCAGCCCTGTTTAGGGAAGCTTTTAATGTTTAACAGACCACTGTATTTTAATACTTTGTTGGAAGCTGCCCAGGGTGGCTGGGGAGACCCAGCCAGATGGGCGGGGTATAAATAATAAATTATTATTATTATTATTATTATTATTATTATTATTATTATTATTATTTTAAAAATTGATGTAAACATTATATGTTGATGCAAACACAGGATGGGCACCCCCCCCCCCGATTCCTTTAGCTTCTGCAGTGAAATGTTGGAGGGTATTGAGTAGGTTGGGTTCCTTATCCCTCACTTCAGGGGGAAAAAATGTTAAAAATATTATTATTTATTTATTCAAAAGCCTTTTGCAGAAACTCCCGTGACAAAGATGCTCCTCTTTCCTCCCTCTTTCTCAGTGCCGAGGTCCGTTCCGCTAGACCTGAAGATGGAAGCGGGAGGACAAAGCATCATCAAACAGCATCCTCCCCGAAGACCCCAGGTAAGAGGGGGCAGAGCAGGCCAGTGACGTCAGGGGCAAGTGCCAGGAACAGGTCAGCAATAACTCACACGGCGCCTGTGACATTAACTCTTTATTCAAAGAAACAAACAGCTCGGGAGGCCAGGCCTACGAAGCACAGCAACTCATCCCTGTAGATCTTGCCCCTATGAGGCAGTTGTGGGGCCTTCCCACAGTATACCTGAAGGAGAGTCTCCACCCCCATTGTTCTGCCTGGACACTGAGGTCCAGCTCTGAGGGCCTTCCGGCGGTTCCCTCCCTGCGAGAAGCCAAGTTACAGGGAACCAGGCACAGGGCCTTCTCGGTAGTGGCACCCGCCCTGTGGAACGCCCTCCCATCAAATGTCAAGGAAATACAGTCATACCTCGGGTTACAGATGCTTCAGGTTGCATTTTTTCAGGTTGCGGACCACCAAAACCCAGAAGTACTGGAATGGCTTACTTCCGGGTTTCAGTGGTCGCGCATGTGCAGAAGAGCTAAATTGCGCTTTGCGCATGCACAGAAGCACAGAATCTGTGTGCACAGATGCAGGTTGCGAACGCTGTGGGTTGCGAACATGCATCCCGCACGGATCACGTTCGCAACACGAGCGACCACTGTAAACAACTATCTGACTTTTAGAAGAAATCTGTAGGCAGCCCTGTTTAGGGAAGTTTTTAATGACTGATGTTTTAATGTATTTTTAACCTTTGTTGGAAGCCACCCAGAGTGGCTGGGGAAACCCAACGAGATGGGTGGGGTATAAGTAATAAATCATCATCATCATCATCTAAGTCTCCTCTCCTGGGTCCTTCCCAAGCAATCTAAGACTTGGTTGAGGCATCTGTCTCTGCCCTGCCCTCTTCATACCTCTTCTGGTCCTGGGAGACCAGTGGGGAAGGGAGCTGGTCGCAGCAGGAGAGAGAGACCCCCTGACTTCTTCAGCAGCCTGCCTCATCTCTGTCTCCTGGTCCCTCTCTTCTCCTGCTGTCCAGGCTTCAGGGAATCATATCCCTCCCACTGTGGCAGCCAAGAAGCAGAGAAATGATAAAAGTTCTTACCAAGCAATTTATTCAATGATTCACAGAGAGCGGCAGAGGAATGCACCCTTCCCTAATAATGCCATTGCTCTAAGTAAAGTCCAAGCCTCCTACGTCTTCCCTATTCTACGTCACTCCTACATCAGCTAATCTGAGCTTTCTGCCTCTGAGTTCTCTGTTCTACTACCTTCAATACATGTCTGGACTTGGGCGAGGGGGTCAGGAATGTTTTTCAAGGACACGGAGTATACCTGAAGGAGCGTCTCCACCCCAATTGTTCAGCCCGGACACTGAGGTCCAGCTCCGAGGGCCTTCTGGTGGTTCCTTCATTGTGAGAAGCAAAATTACAAGGAACCAGGCAGAGGGCCTTCTCGGTAGTGGCTCCCTCCCTGTGGAACGCCCTCCCATCAAATGTCAAGGAAATAAACAACTATCTGATTTTAGAAGACATCTGAAGGCAGCCCTGTTTAGGGACGTTTTTAATGTTTGATGTTTTATTGTGTTTTTAATAATATTGGGAGCCGCCCAGAGTGGCTGGGGAAATCCAGCCAAATGGACGGGGTATAAGTAATAAATTATGATGGTGATGATGATGATGATGATGTCTGTCAGCTGTCTCTCCCCTGGTGCTTCTTATTCTTCTTGCTGTTCCTCTTCCAATATTTCCCAGCTTCTGTCCTCTGCAACCTCTGAACTATGCCCTTCTGCAAACCACTGTTCTAAATCTATAATGTCCTCCTGTTCTGGGGAAGGTTCAGAAAAATCGGGGCAGTCCCTACCATTCCTCCTCAGTCCAGCCCCTGACACCTGCCTCTGAGTCTGGACTGCTCTCTGCCACAGACTCATCCTGCTCACTAAGTCCTGTTACCCCTTCAGCTGCTGACACCTCCTCCTCCCAGTCTCCTCCCTCTTCTCCCTCTGACCACTCATTGTTGTCCCATCGCCACTCCCCAGGCTCTGAGCCTTCTTCCCTTGGGGGTTCCCCAGCAGGTCCCCCCCCCACTCCTCAGCATCCAGCTAGTCCATGACTAGTGAGGAGGTGTGGAACTGGCTGAATGTGGCTCAAGGCTCTCGGCTCGGGATGTTAGAAGGCATCATTCTCCTTTCTACCCTGTATCTGTCAAGCGCACCGCCATTTCCGTTCTGTTGCAGTTCACCTCCCGCCAAACCCCACTCAATTCATCTCACTTCCCGCTGTGGCGAATTTACATAACTTGTGCAATATTGTTGTTGTTGTTTAGTGGTTTAGTGGTGTCCGACTCTTTGTGACCCCATGGACCAGAGCACGCCAGGCACTCCTGTCTTCCACTGCCTCCCGCAATTTAGTCAAACTCATGTCTGTAGCTTCCAGAACACTGTCCCACCATCTCGTCCTCTGTCCTCCCCTTCTCCTTGTGCCCTCCAGCTTTCCCAGCATCAGGGTCTTTTCCAGGGAGACTTCTCTTCTCATGAGGTGGCCAAAGTCTTGGAGCCTCAGCTTCAGGATCTGTCCTTCCAGTGAGCACTCAGGGCTAATTTCCTTAAGAATGGATAGGTTTGATCTTCTTGTAGTCCATGGGACTCTCAAGAGTCTCCTCCAGCACCATAATTCAAAAGCATCCATTCTTCAGCGATCAGCCTTCTTTATGGTCCAGCTCTCACTTCCATACATCACTACTGGGAAAACCATAGCTGTATACGTCTATTAATTAGAAGCCGCCGATGGGCTTCTCCTCGATGAATTTGCCAAATCCTCTTTCAAAGCCTAGAAGGAAATGTGACTCTCATGCTTTCAAGTTCCCTGGCATGCTATCCGGTTTAGCACTCGCGCCGAAGTTAATTTGGTGACATGGTTAGCGCAGCAGCTAACGGGAAGCTTTCGTGATGACAGGTCCCCCGAAGGCAATAATTGCACCATCGGTCCCTTAAAACGGCCGTTGCGCAGTTGAGATTGAAATTCACAGGCCCGCGTCCCGGCAAACGTCCCTCAAAGCCAAATCGAATGATGCGGAAGCCTGTGGGAATCTTCTCCCTGGAGAGATCCCCGTTACCGTTCTTTGACTTGACAAGATCCCTTTGAAGGTCTGCCTCTCTTTCGCTCCTTTGCCTTTTCTTCCAGGCAGCGTCGTCCCTTTTCATGTGAGATCCCACCAGATGCTTTTAGCTGGCTTGCTGATTCCTTTCGCTCGGCCTACTTCCTCGGGCTTTGAAAGTCTCGGCGGTGAGAAGGCTGGAAGAAGACTGCAAAAGGCGTTCTCAGGAGGACTTCTGGCCCTGAATCCCACGCAGATTCCCCACAGCTGTGTGTGAGGATCTCTGGTGCAGTCTGGAGCAGAATCGAAGCCCTTCTTATTCACACACACAGATCAAGCAGCTAGAAAGTTATATCATCACCAGCACCGTCCATTTTAAATGCCACCCATCTGACTGGATTGGCTAGTCACTCTGGGCGGCTGCCACAAAGAACATTAAAAGCACAGGGATAAATGCTTGAGACCCTAGCGATACAAACCAATTGGCCAAAGCAAAACCAAAGTAGGGGGGTTTTTTTCAGCTGGGAAAGTTACAAAGGAAATGAGTGTGGGATTGTCCAGGGCTCCTCCCTGCAGAGGGTTCACTCTTTTTTTTAAATAATAATTTTTATTAAATTTTCCACCGTGATAACACAAACCACAAAGCAAGATGATACACAGAAACAGGGGGGGGGGGGAGAAGAAAGGGGGGGAGGGGGAACAATAAACAGATAAACAATAACAACAAACTTAATTCTTCACAAATCCAACTTTTTAACCATCTTGGTTGACTTCCTCAAATCCCTTCTGAGTTTCCTTGTAATTAAAAGTAACAGCTTTCCAATATCATTATTAAACTAAAATAATTTCCAATTATAGTCCATCTTACTCACTTTTCTTAACGTTCTAAATCCCATTTATTTAATTATGACTTAATTTAATCCTAGGCCGATTTGTTTCTTTCAAGTAATTTCTAATTTTTTATATTACAATATTCAAATAGTCCTTGAATTTCCTCCAGTCCTCTTGAAACTCCTCTTCTTTCTGGTCACGGATTCTTCCAGTCAGGTCAGCTAGCTCCGAAAAGCCCATCATCTTCATCTGCCAATCTTCCACTGTTGGTACTTCTTGTGTTTTCCAATTTTTAGCAAGTAATATTCGGGCAGCCGTTGTGGCATACAAAAATAATTTAACATTTTTCTTGGGCAATTCTAAACCTGTAATTCCAAGAAGAAAGGCCTCTGGGTTCACTCTTTATTGTAACTGATCACATTTACAGCTCCGGAAATCACTTCTGCACAGGTGCGGTTTTCGGTGTCTGAGCATGCGCAGAAGCAATTTCCAGTGCCACGGGCATGCGCAGACACAATTTCCGGCGTCGCGCTGCACCGGCCCGGCCCACGGAGGATTTTTGCGGGAGTGATCCAGCCCCTGCCCAGTAAGCCTTGACAACCTCTGGTCTAGCCCTTTTATGTTTTTGAGTATGCCTAAAAAGAAGGGTTGCCGCTGAGTGGCAGAGCACCTTCTTTGCACGCAGGAGGTGCTGGGTTCAATTCCTGCCATCTCCAGGTAGGGCTGAGAGAGATCCTTGCAAGGAACCCTGGAGTGCCACTGCCCGTCAGTGCAGTGCAGCTTCCTATGTTCTTATGTGTACGGAAAAGTTATGATTTGTGAAGAGTGTTCCAGCTGAACTGAGCAGCTGGCAGATTTTCCTCCCTGGGTTCCTGGGCAAAATGGTTTGAAGAGGAGTTAGCTTTGCAGTGTTAGGTGCTGCCACCTAGTGTCCACACTCAGAAGGCAGTTTCTGCAGAGGAATCATAGAATCATAGAATCATAGAGTTGGAAGAGACCACAAGGGCCATCGAGTCCAACCCCCTGCCAAGCAGGAAACACCATCAGAGCACTCCTGACATATGGTTGTCAAGCCTCTGCTTAAAGACCTCCAAAGTAGGAGACTCCACCACACTCCTTGGCAGCAAATTCCACTGTCAAACAGCTCTTACTGTCAGGAAGTTCTTCCTAATGTTTAGGTGGAATCTTCTTTCTTGTAGTTTGGATCCATTGCTCCGTGTCCGCTTCTCTGGAGCAGCAGAAAACAACCTTTCTCCCTCCTCTATGTGACATCCTTTTATATATTTGAACATGGCTATCATATCACCCCTTAACAGATGGGAACAGATGGGGCTCTTCCAACTGGGAAGGAAAACTCTGATCCTAAACCTCCATGGGCTTGCAAGGTACAGTATTTTTCACTCAATGAGATGCACCTGACCATAAGACGCACCTAATTTTTAGAGGAGGAAAACAAGAAAAAAATATATTCTGAACGAAACAGTGGATGCATGATTTTTGTGGTTCACGCTGTGGCCACAGACATGTGATTTGATGGTGAATTTAGCAGAGACATCACCTTGCCAACAAAGGTCCGTATACCATACTTTTCGCACCATAGGATGCACCAGACAATAGGACGCACCTTGTTTTAGAGGGGGGAGAACAAGAAAAAAAAATTCTCCCCCTCTCTGCCCAGCGCCCCTTCAGCGAAGCGGCAGGAGGCGCTGCACAGAGAGGGGGAGAATTTCCCCCCTCTTGTTTCCCCCCTCTAAAACAAGGTGTCGTTTAAGGCGCGTTCAGTCGCCTTCAGGCGGCTACCTTGGAAGCCTGGAGAGCGAGACGGGTCAGTGCACACCGACCCCTCTCACTCTCCAGTCTTCAGGTTCCTTTCGACCTGCTCTTTGGGGCTGGCGGGGGGGGGGAGCCCACCACCAGCCCCAAAGAGCAGGTCAGGGAGCAGCAGAAAGCTTCTATTGCTTCTTTAGCCCCGCGCACACTCTCCCGGCTGGAGAGGTGGCACGCGGCTAAAGAGGCTCCTGCCATAGCCGCGCACCACCTCTCCAGCTGGGAGAGGGTCACGGGGCTATGGCGTCTTCGCTCCATAGGACGCACTCACATTTCCCCTTCATTTTTGAAGGGGAAAAAGTGCGTCCTATAGAGCGAAAAATACGGTAGTTAAAGCCATGGTTTTCCCAGTAGTGATGTATGGAAGTGAGAGCTGGATCATAAAGAAGGCTGATCACCAAAGAATGGATGCTTTTGAATTATGGTGCTGGAGGATACTCTTGAGAGTCCCATGGACTGCAAGAAGATCAAATCTATCAATTCTTAAGGAAATCAGCCCTGAGTGCTCACTGGAAGGACAGATTCTGAAGCTGAGGCTCCAATACTTTGGCCGCCTTATGAGAAGAGAAGACTCCCTGGAAAATACCCTGATGTTGGAAAAGATGGAGGGCGCAAGGAGAAGGGGATGACAGAGGACGAGGTGGTTGGACAGTGTTCTCGAAGCTACCAGCATGAGTTTGACCAAACTGCGGGAGGCAGTGGAAGACAGGAGTGCCTGGCGTGCTCTGGTCCATGGGGTCACGAAGAGGAGGACACAACTAAACAACAACAACAAATGCAAAAATCCTGAGGATCCATGTGGACCTGTGCTTTGTAACCGCGTTTCTGCGCCATTGCGGCCCCACACAACAGTGGGTGCGTGATTTTTTTGGTGCAGGCTGTAGCCGTGGACATGCTATGTGATCTGATGGTGAACTTGGGATGACTTTGGGGTGACCCAATGTAGAAATCCTGAGGATCCATGGGCTTTTACCTCCCCCCTCCCAGGCAGCCTCTGCTAGCATCCCTTATCTCTCTTCCGATCCCACTGATTAGCTGTTTCCTTTCAGCACTTTATACAAATATTGAAAAGCACTCCTCTCCTGAAAGATACCTGCTCTGGCGGGGCCCGAGGTCTCAGGAGCTCAGAAGGGCTCCAGAAAGGTCTTGCTGCCTCTCAGCACCCTCCATTCTGGGTCCTGTCTCCCGGCCACCTCAGAGTCATTTCAGGACTGGGCGGGTGACACAGATGCTTTTCTGAAGAGGCATCTGAGAGTAAAATTTGCAAAGTTTGGGAGACAGTGACAGCTGACAGGGTCCTGCTTCCCTTCAACATACAGAACCAATGCACAAAACAACACTGATTAAGAAGGGAGTTCTAGTTGTCCTGTTTATTATACATACATACATACATACATACATACATACATACATACATACCCCAGCCACTCTGAGTGGCTTCCAACAAAAGATTAAAAATACATGAAATACATGAAAACACCAGTCATTAAAAACTTCCCTAAACAGGGCTGCCTTCAGAAGTCTTCTAAACGTCAGATAGTTGTTTATTTCCTTGACATCTGATGGGAGGGCGTTCCACAGGGCAGGTGCCACCACCGAGAAGGCCCTCTGCCTGGTTCCCTGTAGCTTTGCTTCTCGCAGTGAGGGAACCACCAGAAGGCCCTCACAGCTGGACCTCAGTGTCAGGGCAGGACAATGGGGGTGGAGACGCTCCTTCAGGTATACTGGACTGAGGCCGTTTAGGGCTTTAAAGGTCAACACCAGCACTTTGAATTGTGCTCGGAACCGTACTGGGAGCCAATGCTTCAGCAGTACATATACTAAAATTGGAACGATACAGAGAAGATTAGCTTGGCTCCTAGTAAGGGAGCCACTGTGGTGTAGTGATTAAGAGCGATAGTCTCGTAATCTGGGGAACCGGGTTTGCGTCTCCGCTCCTCCACATGCAGCTGCTGGGTGACCTTGGGCCAGTCACACTTCTTTGAAGTGTTTGTTGTTGGGGAGGAAGGGAAAGGAGATTGTTAGCCGCTTTGAGACTCCTTAGGGTAGTGATAAAGCGGGATATCATAATCCAAACTCCTCTTCTTCTTTCAAGACCAGTGTTAGGTAGCCTCAGCAGCCGCTATTTCATTTATATACTGATTGGTTGCAAACAAAACAAAACAAAACAAAAACCCTCAAATATCTCAAAGCGAAACAGTTTTGAACAGTCCAACTCTCTCTTCTTGGCTTTGCAGAAGTTGGAGCCTTTCATTCTTGCAAAGGACATCCCTGCAGACAAGTTCTTAAGCCTGCCGTGTGGAGGAGCAGCATACAGAGCAAAGGTTGGTAGAAGTTCAGGAAGGAAGGAAGGAAGGAAGGAAGGAAGGAAGGGAGGGAGGGAGGGAGGGAGGGAGGGAGGGAAATGTTTATGCCGTAAGTACAGGGTAATCTTAGTGTCCAACCGCATGCTGCAGTTAGCAGTTTTTAAGGAGGTGCGATTAACATTCTGGCCATGGAAGAACCGTCTCAAACCCATGCACTGCTCTGCTTGGGCAAGAATTCCCATCATCCCTGCCCATTGGCCATGCTGGCCAGGGGTGCTGGGAGTCCAGCAACACCTGGAAGGCTAGATGTTCCCTTTTCCAGATAGACCAGGGTTTCCCAAACTTGGGTCTCCAGCTGTTTTTGGAGCACAGCTCCCATCATCCCTAGGTAGCAGGACCAGTGGTCAGGGATGATGGGGACTGTAGTCCAAAAACAGCTGGAGACCCAAGTTTGAGACAGAGAATGGTCTTCCCATCCAATAGGGCTGTTTGATTTCCGTTCCGTCTTCTTAGGGAGGGGATTAAACTATCCTAATTTAGGCAAATGCTTCAATCTTTTTCAGTTTAATCATCGTCAACACATACTTCCTCCAGAGACATAATATGTAGAACTTTAGCGTGGGAATCTGCTTCCTATGTCCCATGGTTGCAAATACTCACTCGTTGGACCAGGTTTTGCTTCAGCAAACCAATTCCTATGCCCATTGCCAGGAAGAACTATGCTTATACTCACACTAGGGATGAATGGAGAATTTTTTGCATTTTAAAGCAAATTGGTCTCGTTTGCACCTCCTGGCCCTAAGTCACAGACTGGAACATAACGATCCTTTGGTTTTTACATTTCTCTGAATTTTGCAATACATTTCTCACCCCCAAATACATTTAAAAGGTGTGCATTTTAGGATAAAACACATTTAGGAATGAATGTATTTGGAGATTAGATGCATGGGTTTAAGTAAATACATATGTAAGTATGAATTTAAATAAGAATTTCCTTGTGGGCTTTTTTTTAACAAAAAGAAAGGTAAAAACCCACAGATTAATGCAGAAACCGGATGGATCAGATTTATGAATGTACGCATGCAAACCTGCAACAGACCAGAAACAGAGTGATCCATCATCCTTATATCACTGCCTAAGAATCTTTGATTTTAGAGAGCATAAGAATAGAACACCAGTCGAGCGTGTTTTTTTGCGTCAGCTACAAATACCCTTGTTCACCTTGCCCAACGAGTGATGGATAGGATCGTGATGGAATCATGAGTTTGTTTTGCGAAATATGGGTCTCCTCCCCCTCCTTTTCCCTTGGAAGGAGCAAGATAAAGGAGGGAAGACTGTTCTGCACCCCGCTGGAAGACGGCAGTATCTACTGAAGATGAAGATGCTGGAACAAAGGAAAGAGGTAATGGCCATGGGATGCCCTTGGTGGATTCAAGAGGGAAACGTGGATAATTAAGTAAAATGATGGAACTTCCATTTTGTGCATTAGAGAACACCATTGCAGGAGGGACTGTGATAAGAGATGGTATCTTTCTGAATGGATTCACTGCCATAACCATAGGCTTACGACATTCAGTTGTTTATCAATTCCATTAATTGTAGAGAAGTAAATTCAATTAAACAGATTTTAATTGAATCGTTTTATTTGACCGATTTAAGGGTTTTTTTATAGTGCGACTGTATACAGGTCCAAATCAGAAGTGGATTTGGTGGGATTTACTCCCAGGTAACCTCCATAGGAGGGATGCGGGTGGCGCTGTGGGTTAAAACCACAGAGCCTAGGACTTGCCAATCAGAAGGTCGGTGGTTCAAATCCCTGTGACGGGGTGAGCTCCCGTTGCTCGGTCCCTGCTCCTGCCAACCTAGCAGTTCGAAAGCACGCTAAAGTGCAAGTAGATAAATAGGTACCACTCCGGCAGGAAGGTAAACGGCGTTTCCGTGCGCTGCTCTGGTTCGCCAGAAGCGGCTTAGTCATGGTGGCCACATGACCCGGAAGCTGTACGCCGGCTCCCTCGGCCAGTAAAGCGAGATGAGTGCCGCAACCACAGAGTCGTCCGCAACTGGACCTAATGGTCAGGGGTCCCTTTACATTTACCTTTATGTTCCTGATGGGATGCGGGTGGCACTGCGATCTAAACCACTGAGCCTAGGGCTTGCTGATCGGAAGGTTGGTGGTTCGAATCCCTGCGACGGGGTGAGCTCCCGTTGCTCGGTCCCAGCTCCTGCCAACCTAGCAGTTTGAAAGCATGTCAAAGTGCAAGTAGATAAATAGGTACCGCTCCAGCAGGAAGGTAAACGGCGTTTCCGTGCGCTGCTCTGGTTCGCCAGAAGCGACTTAGCCATGCTGGCCACATGACCCAGAAGCTGTACGCCGGCTCCCTCGGCCAGTAAAGCGAGATGAGCCCACAACCCCAGAGTCGGGCACGACTGGACCCAATCGTCAGGGGTCCCTTTACCTTTTATACAGGTCCAAATCTGAAGTGGGTTTGGTGGGATTTACGCCTAGGTAACCTCCATAGGAGTGCATCCTTAGGGCCAGATCCAGCTACATAGTTGTGCTAGCGGCAGCCAATGCAACGTGTGCGAGTGTAATAGAGCTGTCTCCTCTCTCCTTCCCACACTGCACCCCCCCCCCCAAATTGGCTCCAGGAAGTTGAGAACACCCAGAATAGCACACGGGGGAAGGAGAGGTGTGATCGTTTCACCAGGCAAGCAGAAATCTTTGTGCCAGTGCAGCGCTACTTTGAATTCCACCCAAAGTCAAATAATCTACCAATTAAATGCACACGTGGGTTAAAACAGCATTGCAATCTGTTTTTAATTGTGACCTGTGTTCGTTGCGACTTGCCCCGAGACCTTAGGGTGAAGGGAACAAAATCAAAATGATAATAATTATTCTTATTATTTCTGAAGAAGGAAGCCTATTTTCTTTTCAAAACTGCAATAACGCTTGCAGTTCAAACCCTGAGCCACCCTTTAGTTAGAGCGAGCGACCTGCTGCATTCTTTGGATGCAAAAACGAAGGTCAAATTTATTCCTCCTGAATTGGCGCGGCATCCCTCAAAGGATCATGGGAACTGTAGTTTGGGGAGGATTCCGATCGCAACCCTCCGGCAGCTGCACTACAGCTCCCGGGTTCCCCTGGGGAGAGCGAAAGACTGCTAGACCTGTTTAAGGCCCTTCTGTGAATATAACTAGCTATTTATTAACGCAGGCAGAACTGAAAAGATGCTTGCAGGAGGAGGCAAGACTTAACAAGCCAAAAGCGAAGGATCTCAGCATCAGCGAAACTCTTGGGTGTGTGCCGGGGAATAATAGCTCCGAAGATGAGGAGCTTCTTGCCCTTGAGCGTGACCAGACATTTGACGGAGACCACGGTAAGTGATCCTGGGGAGCTGAGCAGGTTTTCCGGTTTAAGCAACCTTCTGTGGTTCACACTGCTGCAACTGCCCTATAATTAAGACACCGCTTCCCGCACGGATCACGTTCGCAACCCGAGCGTCCACTGTAGTTTAGGGTAACAATTTGTCAAAGAAGCATGCTGCAGATCCTTCCGATAGCTTGTTACTATGAGCCTGGCCACTAGTCAAAGAGAACTCCTTAAGAGATTTGAACTGTTAAGTTAGCATCACCTCCCAGAAAAAGACTGAGCAGTGCCAGATTTGGACAAGTAAGGACGTTTCGTCCGGTAATTGCATTTACATATGCTGATCAGACAGCAAGTCCCAGAGCTGCAAGATATATTGGCATTCAGGTCAAATGCCCGCAAGTCACCAAGTGCCATTTTGTGACTGTCCTGATTGCCATTGGGCGACAAGGCAGAAGGTGGGAAAATGTTTTCCACTCCAGTGTCAGAAGTCCAGTCCCCGGCTTGATAACACAGTAAGCGTAGTTAATTAAAAATGATGATTTATTGTCAAATCAGATAGCTCCAGATGACTTAACACGGCTGCCGCCATTATCAGTCAAGATGACCCTTCTGAAGACTGCCTCCCACATGACCAGAAGCAACTGAATTTTCACTTCTTACGTCTTGTGTTTTGCTTCCTATCTTGTAACCCTCCCATTCGCAGAGACCTCAGACTAAGGGGGTCAGCTCCCACCTCTTCCCCACTCTCTGAAAGGCTGTTTCTTAACTCTTTCCTGCCTGTTTGTGCTTCCAGCGAGCATTGATTGCGTTCTAGCCTGTTCTCCGTTACTGTCTTATCAGCTTGTATGTCAAGGTCAGGAGGAGCCAGAGTATGCAGCTTTCCTCTGTCTGACTAACATCAAAGCAACCGCTCTGATCCTGGCTATTTTCTGCAGTTAGCTGCAAACTTTCGCTTGGCGCTGGATCATTCCTGACACCCGAGGACCACATTTGTTTCTGGGCATCCTTCCCAGGGTCATGCACCAGGGGTGGGTGGGGCCAGAGGCGAAAGGGGGCGGATCAGTGGATGCAAATTTGTACTGAAGGCTAGTTTCTGCCCACACATCCAAACACCCCTCCTCTGGCTTCCACTGAGGCAAGGAGGAGGCATTCTCAGAGTTCCAGGACACATTCCAAGCAAGCAAACACAATTCAGGTACAAAACAGCACCAGTGGTGGAGCCTGGGGGCACTTCCAAGGGCCTGGTAGAGAGCCCTGGAGGGCCGCATTGAGCCCCCAATCTTGGGATTCCCCACTCTTCCTCTAGGCAAAACTACTGCAATCGATGAGCCACTCCAAGGTAGCCAAACCCATTACAGTGTTGTTATGAAGCTTCCTGTGGTGACCAGATACCCAGTGCAATAGAGCTTCCTGTTTCTTTTTATTAGGCGATCGGTGGAGCGGAGAATTTCCAAAAGAGCTTGGACCTTCTGAACCCCACCAAGGACAGAGGGGTAAAGTGGAGACATGGTTGCTAAAGCAGCAGGCAAGAAGGGAATCTTTCTGGGATGCATCAAGCACGGACTCCGAGAACTGGGAAGGCGACTTGGGGAAACCTCGCCGGAGACCAGCCTTAGTGAGGACTAAGACGGAGAGGATTGCTCTGTTCGATGAGTTTTTTGATAGAGAGTTCTGAGCCAGAGAGTCCCCAGAAGGAAGGTCAGGTTGGCGAGGAAGACGGAGCGAGCCTTCAAGTCAACAAAGCAGGTGTCATGGCGGCTAAGAGACCGACACCCTCCCATCTCACTTCTGCCATGGACTCGCAAGCTTCTCTCTTGCTCTGCAAAATGGGCGGTTTCAACAGCTTACCTTACAGGGTAGGTGTGTGAAGCGTTGGGCATACTTGGAAGTGTTATACCAATGCTAAGTATTATTACAAAGCCCTCAATGGCTCGAGACCAAAGGACCTGCAGGAGTGACTATATCACCCTGTTCTTGATGCTTCCTGGTTAGCATTGACCCAATGACAGGGCCTTCTTTGTGGTGGTCTCTTTGTGGAATGCCTTCCCTGGTCAGGTGAGTCTCTCTCTCTCTCCCCCTCCCCGTCTTTCAGGAGAAATTTAAAGGCATCCCTGTTTACCCAGGCCTTTGAGGGCCAAGAGACCTTGAAATTAGGAGCTGCGAGGGAAATGTGATTGCTTTTCAATGTTGTTATATGTTCTCAACGGTTTAAAATGGTTTCTAAATGTTTTAAACATGTGTTTTATTTTAAACTGAATTGTTTTAACATTTGCTATGTTTGCCACCTTGGGCTCCTTTGGGCAGACGGGCGAGATACAAATTTAATAATAAAATAAAATTATAAAACCCTGGTTCAGCGGTTGGCATGGCTTGGTCAATAACTAAACTAAGTGGCCTGGGAACCACAGGCTTTGCTGCAGTGCTCTGCTGAGATAAGCACATTTAACAGCCTTTATTCAAGCTCAGCCGAGTATAGTCTGTTGTCGTAGCGACTCTCCGCGATTTCTGGTGGAGACTTTTCCCATCCCAGCTACCTGAGATAATTACCTGTTGAGTGGAGAGTTACCATTTTAGCAGAGCTGCTAAAAGCTACAGCAAGCTGTCAACCTAGCTGGTTTGGGGGGGGGTCACTCCTGCTTCTGGTGCAGCTCAATTAAACAAGCCCCTGCCTTCCTCGTTTTCTTCAATTCAGGCGGATGTCTAGGGCAGCTCGGAAGGGTCCTTGTGCAAATGCGCATGCGTGCAAAGGTAGAGTCCTGGCTGGAAAGCTTAAATCCTGCCGCCACTACACTGGAGAGGGATTGAAGAAAAGGAAATATGAATTGGCTCCACCCTGTAGCTTGACCAATTGTGGCTAGGAGCCAAGTAGCGTCATAGATCTGAAAAGAAAAAAGGTGTAGACTCACACACACTGGCCAGCTTCCATTTTGACTTGTTCACGTTGGGCTTCTCTGAAGCATGTAAAGGCAAGAAGCAGGCAGGGGGAGCGCCGGCTCACAATGGCACCCAAGAACTGCTCTCCAGCCCATTCCAAGCTGAAAAAAAGCAGTGTAAATCACTCTTTGAAAAGCTGGCATCACTGGATCAAGCACTTTGGTTGAATGAAACGAAATCATTTTATGTGTGTTTTGAATAAATGTGCAATTAATTGTTACTGTTTTGAATTTTATGGTGCTATTTGTCATGTGACAAAGACACATGAGAGCTGAAGCAGCAAAGCAGGCTGGGAAGTGCTGGGACAGCATAGTCATTTGGGCCTACTAAAGTTAGTCAGGTTATGGGCCCAGCGTTTTATGGATGGCGAATTGCTAAAGCTGGAGAATCAGGGTGTTGTTGGTGAGGACCTCGAAGGGACTGAAGGTCCAGTGGTGAGGCCGCGTACC
Source organism: Podarcis vaucheri (assembly GCF_965113315.1). NCBI lineage: Eukaryota > Metazoa > Chordata > Lepidosauria > Squamata > Lacertidae > Podarcis > Podarcis vaucheri. Next base: position 6,850,313 of record NC_138759.1, read on the forward strand.
AAAGAAGCAGACCCGGTGCAGCAAGGAGCAGAAGCCATGTCAGCTCAGCAACCTGCACAGTTTATTAATCTTGGCAAGACTGCCCAGATGGAACGTCTAAATGGTAAGAATTACCTGACTTGGGCTCTCAAGCTTGAAGTCTGGTTCTAAAACGTGATAGACTTTGGCACTGTGTGGAAACTGGTTTGAATTATGTTGTTTATGAAGAAGTTTATTTTAACTCAGTAAAGCTTTTATTCTTTAAAACTCTGCATCATTAATTTACGCTGCGCGTCACTATTATCTTCCTTAGTGGGTTGTGCAAACTGCTGTTCTGGGTACCATGCCTTCTATAGGGTAGATTAGGGGGCACTTGGGGTGAGTTTATGGAACCAGGGGAGCAGTGAATTGCAAAGGTTTGGGAACCACTGCTGTAATTCAGCTTTGTGCTGTGACATACATCCTGTCTGTGCTTGCCACATGGTATAAATCACCGTATGATTCCCCACTCAAGTCCCCCTGTGTGCTGTTCCGGGGGATCTCCTGAGCACCCGAGCCAATTTTCAGCGCAGGGGTGGTGGGGGAGAAAAGCGATGGGATGCCCCACTGCGCATATAACTCTGGAATATTTGCAGATACCTCAAGCCACCTAATCCGGAACGCGGCAGCTAGACTGGTGACTGGGAGCGGCCGCCGAGACCATATAACACTGGTCTTGAAAGACCTACATTGGCTCCCAGGACGTTTCCCAGCACAATTCAAAGTGCTGGTGCTGACCTTTAAAGCCCTAAATGGCCTCGGTCCAGTATATCTGAAGGAGCGTCTCCACCCCCATCGTTCTGCCCGGACACTGAGGTCCAGCGCTGAGGGCCTTTTGGTGGTTCCCTCACTGCGAGAAGCCAAGTTACAGGGAACCAGGCAGAGGGCCTTCTCGGTTGTGGCGCCTGGCCTGTGGAACACCCTCCCACCAGATGTCAAAGAGAAAAACAACTACCAGGCTTTTAGAAGACATCTGAAGGCAGCCCTGTTTAGGGAAGCTTTTAATGTTTGATGTATTATAGTATTTTAATATTTTGTTGGAAGCCGCCCAGAGTGGCTAGGGAAGCCCAGACAGATGGGCGGGGTATAAATAATAAATTATTATTATTATTATTATTATTATTATTATTGACGTTTTCATGATTTCCTGTTCTGTTCGCTTCACCCCCCAGGTTAGGGTTCTGGCACACCTGGGTGAGGCTGGAGTGAGATGCCTCTCTCTGTTTTGACCTGGCTCAAATAAAGGAAATGAATGGGCGTTTCGAACAAAGGAATAAGCAACTGTCCAAAAGTGAAAAACAGTATTTATTTCTGTATAAGGGATGGGAAGGGAACTGGCATGTGTTTTGAAAAGGAGACAAAGAGGTCCGGCTTCATTTCAGCGAATCAATAAGTAAGTACCTGACATTTAACCTTGAAGGAATGTTTCCTTTCCTCGCAAGCCGTTTAAGTAACCCAACGCCAGGTGAAGAAAGCCAAGAACCGGCTCTCTTTTCAGATAAGAAACGTCAGGCTAAATGCTTTAGATGAAGATAACTCGCCACGCTGAAACTGTGAGCTACCCTCCTGCTGCCTTCCTCTCAATTTGTTAAGACCGACTGCCGTGATTTGGTTGATGGCCTGGGTGGGTGTCTAATCCGATCCTTGCAGTTTATCTTCCATCAGCAACCCTCCTTCTTCCTGAAGTTGGCATTGGCAGAAGTCTCATAGGAATGTGAGAAGAGCCTTCTGGATCGCATCCATGGCCCATCGCAGTCCAGCACCCTGCCCTCAACCATGGTCAATGAGATGCCTCCATGGAAAGACCACAAGCAGGGCACAACACCCCTCTCCTCTCCTGTGGTTTCTAGCTACTGGTACAGTGGTATCTCGGGTTACAGACGCTTCAGGTTACACACTACGCTAACTGAGAAATAGTGCTTCAGGTTAAGAACTTTGCTTCAGGATAAGAACAGAAATTGTGCTCCGGCGGCGCGGCAGCAGCAGGAGGCCCCATTAGCTAAAGTGGTGCTTCAGGTTAAGAACAGTTTCAGGTTAAGAATGGACATCCAGAACAAATTAAGTACTTAACCCGAGGCACAGTGGTGCCTCGCAAGACGAAAAGAATCCGTTCCGCAAGTCTCTCCGTCTTGCGGTTTTTTCGTCTTGCGAAGCAAGCCCATTAGCGGCTTAGCGGATCAGCTGATAAGCGGTTTAGCGGATCAGCTGATAAGCGGCTTAGCGGATCAGCTGTTAAGCGGCTTAGCGGCTTAGGATAAGCGGCTGATAAGCGGCTTAGCGGCTTGGGAAAAAGGGGGGGGGAGGAAAAAAACCCCGCAGGAACTCGCAAGACATTTTTGTCTTGCAAAGCAAGCCCATAGGAAATTTGTTTTGCGAAGCACCTCCAAAACGGAAAACCCTTTCGTCTTGCGGGGCACCACTGTACCACTATACAGGGGACGTGGGTAGCACTATGGGTTAAACCACAGAGCCTAGGACTTAGAATCATAGAATCAGAGTTGGAATAGACCACAAGGGCCATCGAGTCCAACCCCCTGCCAAGCAGGAAACACCATCAGAGCACTCCTGACATATGGTTGTCAAGCCTCTGCTTAAAGACCTCCAAAGTAGGAGACTCCACCACACTCCTTGGCAGCAAATTCCACTGTCGAACAGCTCTTACTGTCAGGAAGTTCTTCCTAATGTTTAGGTGGAATCTTCTTTCTTGTAGTTTGGATCCATTGCTCCGTGTCTGCTTCTCTGGAGCAGCAGAAAACAACCTTTCTCCCTCCTCTATGACATCCTTTTATATATTTGAACATGGCTACCATATCACCCCTTAACCTCCTCTTCTCCAGGCTAAACATGCCCAGCTCCCTTAGCCGTTCCTCATAAGGCATCGTTTCCAGACCTTTGACCATTTTGGTTGCCCTCCTCTGGACACGTTCCAGTTTGTCAGTGTCCTTCTTGAACTGTGGTGCCCAGAACTGGACACAGTACTCCAGGTGAGGTCTGACCAGAGCAGAATACAGTGGCACTATTACTTCCCTTGATCTAGATGCTATACTCCTATTGATGCAGCCCAGAATTGCATTGGCTTTTTTAGCTGCCGCTGATCAGAAGGTCAGCGGCTCGAATCCCAGCAACGGGGTAAGCTCCCATTGCTCAGTCCCTGCTCCTGCCAACCTAGCAGTTCGAAAGCACATCGAAGTGCAAGTAGATAAATAGGTACCGCTCCGGTGGGATGGTAAATGGCATTTCCGTGTGCTGCTCTGGTTCGCCAGAAGCGGCTTAGTCACGCTAGCCACATGACCCGGAAGCTGTATACCGGCTCCCTCGACCAATTGGATGGCCAATTCAACATAGCGCTATGACAATTCAGTGCTGCATTATCCCGTCTGTGCTAACATTCCAGCTGGCCACATGCGGCAATCCCCTGCTCTATTCCCCCCCCCCCATGTGCTGTTCCAGGGGTTCTCCTGCTCCCGAGCCAATTTTTTAGGGAACGGTATATTATGTGGGTTTTTCTATCCACTTCCTCCACGCCACATATAACTTGATGGGCTTTGATCATGTCACCTGTGGCTCAGTTTTCTCTAGAAGATCTTGATTCCCCAGAGGTCCTCTTCAAATGGGATGCATGGAAACCAGATGTGCTTCTTAAGAGTTTCTTACACGAGTCAGTAGGGATGCAGGAAGCTCTCCACTTGTCACAAGCAGCGCTGCTTCCATTCCTCTGTAGTCCGACTTCAGCCAAAAACTATATTATTCATTTCACTGGCTGCTGTAGCCAAATTACGTAATTGACCTAATTATGTAAGTTTTGTTGTCATTACATTATTCCACCCCATTCATTTCAATGCATTAGCTAGCTAGCAGGACCAGTGGTCAGGAATTGTAGTCCAAAAACAGCTGGAGACCCAAGTTTGGGAATCCCTGGTCAAGACTAACATCCTGTTTCCAACACTGACCAACCAGATGACTTTGAGAACCTAACAAGCAGGGAAAGTATGGATCTTTAACAAAGAATAGTGCAATCTGGAAAAATAAACCATTTTTTTAATTCTAGAGCTCATGGACTCAGCATTTTGGGGAACTTGGAAGCAATTCACTTTGCTTTAATGGCAAAAGGCAGTGTGCACTGAAAATTCAACATACAGTGGTGCCTCGCAAGACGAAAAGAATCCGTTCCGCGATTCTCGTCGTCTAGCGGTTTTTTCGTCTTGCGAAGCAAGCCCATTGATTAGCGCTACAGCGGTCTAGCGGCTTTCCGTGATCAGCTGTTAAGCGGGTTTTTCAGCGGAACAGCTGATAGGCGGCTTAGGAAAAGGGGGGAGCGAAAAAAACCCGCGGGGACGCGCAAGATTTTTTCGTCTTGCAAAGCAACCCCATAGCGAAATTCGTTTTGCGAAGCGCCTCCAAAACGGAAAACCCTTTCGTCTAGCGGGTTTTCCGTCTTGCGAGGCGTTCGTCTTGCGGGGCACCACTGTACTAAATCTAGCCTTGGCCAATCTGGTGCCCTCCATGAGACTTGGGACTATAGCCCTCTATCGGTCTGTTGCTTGTTGGAGCTGTAGTCCAAGATATTCGGATATTCAGAGGGTATGCTAAGCAGCTGCAAAAAGGGGCAGATTACCATTTTGGGGTTACTAGGATACAGAACGGTAGGCAAAACCACAGATGACAGAGGTAAGCACTACATATTATGGCAGATAATCCTTACAGCCAGTGGCTAAAGGTAAAGGGACCCCTGACCATTAGGTCCAGTCGTGACCGACTCTGGGGTTGCGGCGCTCATCTCACTTTATTGGCCGAGCGAGCCAGTGGCCAGCATGACTAAGCCGCTTCTGGCAAACCAGAGCAGCGCACAGAAACGGTGTTTACCTTCCTGCCGGAGCGGTACCTATTTATCTACTTGCGCTGGTGTGCTTTCGAACTGCTAGGTTGGCAGGAACAGGGGCCGAGCAACGGGAGCTCACCCCGTCGCGGGGATTTGAACTGGTGACCTTCTGATTGGCAAGCCCTAGGCTCTGTGGTTTAGACCACAGCGCCACCCACGTCCCTTACAGCCAGTGGCTACTTCAAATTAAATACAGAAATGCAGCATTGTCATCCAGCAACAGGAAAAAAACCAAGGCAAAATCAGCTGTTGTCAGGGGTTCAGGAGCAGAGGCGAGGGCAAGGGAGGAAACAGAGAGCGAGGGGGAGGAGGCAGAAGAAAGGATGAGTGACGACGACGACCCGAGATCTCCGAGTCTGTCCAGTGAATCAGAAGATTCACAAAGAGGAGCACCAGTGGCAAGGGCAAGGGGGGAGACTAGGGGGACACCCCAGGAAGAAAGAGCCAGAGGGGACTCAGAGGGGAGCAGTTGGAGATCGGGACCTACGTCACCGCCAGAGAGTAGGGAAGAGGAAGAGCGCCTGGGAACTAGCGCTGGCAGCTCACAACAGGAGGGAGGGCACGAGTCAGGAGTGGCCACACCTTCATCGGGGAGCGAAGTGACGGTTAGACGGAAAGTGGAAGGTTGGGCGCGCGCGCCAAGTTCAAATGCACAGGAAGGTGGCGCAGTAGGCAGCCCGGAAAGAGAGCCAGGTCCTAAAGCCCGGCGCAAGGAGACAGGGGAGTCAGGGGGGTCAGCGTCAGAAGAATCCCGGAAGGGAGAGACCCAGGGGGGCAGAGGGACCCAGAGGAGAACTGTCAGGCGGAAAAGGTGGAGCAGGGCTAGGATATTAAGTTGGTGCGCAAGGGGCGGAGACTCAGAAGGAGCTTCGCCGACCTAAGCATAAGGCGTAGGGTTGCACGCAGCAGCTTAAGAATGGAGACTGTAACTCAATAAAGACTTTTAATCAACAACCGCTGGCTAGCGTGATCCTCTGTGAGCTAGGATCTGGAAGTAACCCTGACAGCTGTATTTTTTGTTTTGATATCTGCTTGAAGTTTTCAACTAATTAAAACTATCTGAATCAAGTTTTTCCCCCCTCACAGTGATTTGATGCAATGCAATTGTCAGGACTGCAAAGAATGTTTTTGTACTTGAAGACAAATCTCTTTTGGAGAGAACATTAGAAACTGATTGGTTAATTGAAACTTTTTCCCCCCCTAAACCCTCATCTTGCTGCTGCAACAGCCCTTCAGAACACGCCTTTTGCCTTCCAAAATTGGGAATAGATGAGTACCTCAAACATGGTCCCAGTACTGTTTTGCCACAGTTACTAATACTTCAAGCAGCATTCTTCCAACACAGGAAAGATGTACACAGCATGCTCAAGACTGTATTTGAAGTGGACTCAATAGTGGCGTTCTGGAGGAATTCAGCCAGCTGGGAAGAAAAAATACAATCTACAGATTAAATATTCCTAAAATGCACTTGGGACAGATCGTTCAGGATTATGGCACTTTGGATTTTAGATGAGAGGTTAACACGTGGGAGCAGTTAAATATGCAAGCACAAAAATGAGAAAGTTTCTGTATGTAGAGAGCTAGCATATTGAGAAGTAATTGAAGTTAAAATGTTTCATGATTTTCATATTGCAGTGGGTTCCCCCCCCACAAAAAACCCCAGTTTATTCAAACATGCAATGCACACCTACAGTTGAAAAGTTATATAGCCCAGGAAGATTTATCCTTTGTTTTTAAAAAGAATTATTTCTAATTTTTCACTGTAAGCCTCAATAATTAAATAAGAGGGTTAGGTAAAGGTAAAGGTACCCCTGCCCGAACGGGCCAGTCTTGACAGACTCTGGGGTTTGTGCGCCCATCTCACATCTATAGGCCGGGGGCCAGCGCTGTCCGCAGACACTTCCGGGTCACGTGGCCAGCGTGACAAGCTGCATCTGGCGAGCCAGCGCAGCACACGGAACGCCGTTTACCTTCCCGCTGGTAAGCGGTCCCTATTTATCTACTTGCGCCCAGGGGTGCTTTCGAACTGCTAGGTTGGCAGGTGCTGGGACCGAGCGACGGGAGCGCACCCCGCCGCGGGGATTCGAACCGCCGACCTTTCGATCGGCAAGCCCTAGGCGCTGAGGCTTTTACCCACAGCGCCACCCGCGTCCCTAAATAAGAGGGTTACCAGCACTTTAAAGAAAATCTCATGGTTTTATACCAGAAAACTCACATCAATTACTCTTACGGTGGCTAGACGCAGACCTCCAATCCTCCTGGCTTACTTTCTGTAGTGTCAAACAAAATTATATACTGGGGTGGGAAGCAGTAACAAAAAGATGCTTCCATTATTATGTCTTCGTAGCATTTACTTAGGCACCCCATGGCCCAAACTCTTGGCTTTATTAGCGGCAAAGATGGACTTGCACGATTGTTCAATAGCTACTAGACCCTGGTAGGAAACAGATGCCTGGTGGATGCTCAACAGGACATTATCTGCTGCTGCAAACATGGTGAGTCCTGCTAGCAGGGCACTCACTCGAGTTGATAAAGAGAGAAGGCCTGATTCAGATTGGGGGGCCACGGTGGAGGGAGAGGTGAGCCACACAAATTGTGTCCAGAGAGAAGTGCCAGTTTTAAATTAAAATCCTTTATTTTTCCCAAATACAATTCACAACTTATACATAGTGGGGAAGATGCTCAGTCTGTGCAAAATAGGGGTGGCCTTCCTTTAAACTTACTAAGCTGTCCAGAATGGGTTGTCCTTCTCCAAAGGGTGACTGGAAATCAGGTACTCTCAAATGTACAGTTAACTCAAACCATTGCTGTTGTTGTTGTTGTTTAAGACAGGTTGAATCCTTAACAAACAACATAGTAAGGCAAAGTTGAATTCTGAAGATTTTCCTTCCGATATAAGGAAACGATTTATTTTTCCACGAGTCATCTAGGGTCATTTTAATGTTTTGCTTATATATATATATATATTGTATATAATATATATACCAACGCTGTCATTGCCGAACTGCCAAAAAGAAATTATTTGCTTTACATATTGCACTGACAGACAGAAGTACACACTGTGCCGCTGCTGAAAAAGGATACTGGTTTTAACAAGCCGATGTAGCCCATTCTGAAAAGGGGGTCGGGTTTGTATCAAACCTTTGAACACCTCTCTGCCAAATTAATCCGAAGAAAATTAAAACTGCAAGAGTTTTGGCTTTTGTTAAAAGGGAAAAAAAAGGAGAGAAAGCGAATGCAGCTTAAAGATGGGTAGGGTGCAACTTGAAATTTATTTCCAAGACCAAGAACTGAGAACTGAAACATTTTTAAGAACATGGAAGCAAAGCAATGTGAACCCAAATCAAAATTACGTTCTTCCAACTGCTTTAAAATAATGCCTCTTTCGCTATTCTAGTGATAATTTTGATTAAACAAAAATTGATCCAATCTACATTAATTTACTGCTTTGTGGTTTTGTTTTTTTATATATATAAAAAATCCCTCACTCTCTTTAAAGGAAAAAGTGCATCAGACTCCCTTTTAGCAGCCACTCAAAAAAAAAATAGCTTACACTTCTTGCTGTAAGAGACGGGCTTTTTAAGCCCTCACCTGGGAGAAGTTTCCAAATCATAAATGAAATAATTTATTATCAAATCCAGAGTTTAAATAAAATCTGTTCTTGCAAAGACCAAAAAAAAAAGGGTGGGAGGGAATCAAGAAAAGAAAAGCATGCACTCAAAAGTCAGCGGTGGAGACAAATATACTATCTATACAGGCACTGGCAGACGCAATTTTATTGTCACCGTTACTCGATGTAACACACACCCCACCCTACAATACATTTTTTCATCCACTAATCACTGAGGTACCAATATTTAAGAATGAAAAGTTCAATATTGAAAAATAAAACCTAAAGTTGAAGCAGTTTTTATTTTCCCCAGAGAAAAAAAAAACCTATGGTGAGTTTTGTATGAAATGTTAGTATACTTATAGTATTTTTTTTTATTTTCTTTTTACAATCTACATTGGCTTATCTTTTTCTCTCTCTCTGGAACCGGGGGGAAAAAAAGTTGTGTTCCACATTACACAGGTTCTTGGATAAAATGTTCACCATCTTATATATCAGGAGTCAGTAGACTTGCAAATGAACAGGGATCTTGGCTACCTACTGGCACATATTCCTGGTTACCAAGAGGATCTGAAGTCTGAAACAACCTGTTGCGAATTCAGAACAAGACGTGCCATGCCACACAGTGCAACGATTTAGGTGCGACGTTCGATGAGACACTCACAGAGAAGAGCTGCATGGAAGTTATTATGTCCACCTGCAAAGCAATTTCACACAAATTGCATTGCATGCAAAGGACGCCGCTGCCCGGCTGGTTGGGGAGAGGAGTCCTGGGCGCAAGGATGGCCTCCTATCAACGCAGCCACAGTTTAAGACGCAGTGCATCAACTCCATTTAAATAGTATCTGAACAGCCTCTTGTCTCGAACAAAGCCAAGGTTTTCATAAAGTTTCAACGCGGACTTGTTTGTGATCTCGGTCTCCAAGACAACCTGCAAAAGAAGATGACAAAATTTTCAAGCGATACTGCATTTTTCTGAAACTCCGAGGTTCATCAGATTGATATATATTTAAGCAGCAGTCAGATTCTTGTATTTCAGCTTCAAATTATCTGTAGTCCCGTAGAATATCACTATAGAAACCCCCAGAACTGGCCAAGGAATAAATTTGCTGATTCAAATATGCATGTTTAAATCACCTGTCCAGCATGTGGGTGTTTTTGGGTTTTTTTTAAAAAAAACAACTAATGCATTTACAAAGGAGGACCAAGGTTTGCAACTACAACAATTCAGAGTATTGACTGACTAGAAAGATGTGGGTTCATATCTCCACTCAGTCATGAAGCACTTCAGGGGATCTTGGCTGAGTCATATCCTCAGCCTAACAATTCCCTCACAGTTTTGCAAGAAGACGGAAAAAGGGGGGGGGGCACACATTTCATTTCTTGAGCTCCTGTGGCATAAGGATGGACCAAGATGTTATTTTAAAACAAACCAAAAACAAACCAACAACCACAATTTCAAATGGTGATACATTCTCACTGATAACCTGTTCTTCCATTGACAGGATGTGAACATAGCAAGCTAAATCTGGGACTGTTGATCTGAGAAAAGGCGTTTCATAGAGCCAAGATATGCAACAGATAACTTATGTGTGTACATGAATCCATACAACCGGTTCTCTAAAATGCCGAAGGACATATTCTATGTTCTCCTAATGGCAACCTGGTGCCAGGACAATCTAACCATCTCTCAGATGGTCAGACATTATATAGCTAAGGTGGCGTTACCTAGATGAGGGCTGCCCAAGACCATGGAGGGTAACGGAAAACGATGATTGAATATGCCTCTGAAAGACCCTCTCAAGAAGGGAAATTGGCTGTAGCCCTCACAGTGAAAGTACATAAGGCAGCAACACGCTTTATCTTTCTGAGCACACACTGTGTATGTAAGTAGGTACGTCTCTCTCTGTGTAATACAAACATTTGTTTTATGTATGACATTTGTCATATCATTACTTTAAAACGTACAATACACTTGAGACATGTTTTTTCTTATAAGAGGAACCGAAAGCTAAAGTTACACCACATCTTGATTGAAGTTTCTTAAGAGACACTAGAGCCCTGATTTAGCCTGCCAACAGTTAACTGGCCATCCCAGTTCTATTCTACTGCTCACCTTTACCAGATCTTAGAGGCAGCTGTAATAATAATAATAATAATAATAATAATAATAATAATAATAATAATAATTTATTATTATTTTAGCTTTTAATCTGTGATACTTTACTATATTTTTTGTTTCTATGGAAGCCGCCCAGAGTGGCTGGGGAAACCCAGCCAGATGGGCGGCGTACAAATAATAAATTTATTATTATTATTATTATTATTATTATTATTATTATTATTATTATTATTATTATTATTTGTACCCTGCTCATCTGGCTGGGTTTCCCCAGCCACTCTGGGCGGCTTCCAACAAAGACACATCAAAATGTCAAACATTAAAAACTTCCCTGAAGAGGGCTGCCTTCAGATGTTTTCTAAATATCAGGTAGTTGTTTATCTCTTTGACATCTGATGGGAGGGCATTCCACAGGGCGGGCGCCACCACCAAGAAGGCCCTCTGCCTTGTTCCCTGTAGCTTTGCTTCTCGCAGTGAGGGAACCGCCAGAAGGCCCTCGGCACTGGACCTCAGCGTCCGGGCAGAACGATGGGGGGTGGAGACACTGTTATTCCCAATTACCTCCCTCTCCGAAACCCTTCAGCATCCTGAGAGGCTCCGAAGTGGAGACTGAGCTTCAGAGGCAGTCTGAAGCTGGGAGTCATTTTACTCTTTTCTGGAGACTCTGAAGCATAGTGCAATTCAGAGACGGTCCTCTAGGCCACTTTGTACAGGGGTAGGTGGTTTGGCTGATTAAAGTTTTATGGTTTCCTCTGACAGCTGCATTTGGAGACTCTTGCCTTTGAAGCATGCACATAATGATGATAATCAGCATCAACGAGAGCATAATGCTTCTTGTATGCACCTCTGCCCCTTCTTGCTATACACTGCCACATGGGTAGTTCACAGCCCTACCGCTTCACTGCCCCACCTAGGAAGTTTCCTATTTCCCCAATACCCTAATTCAATGCCTCCTCTTCCTCCAAATGTATGCAGCTATTGCTACCTATTGCAAGTGAAGCATATCCACAAATGAAGCTGCTTCACGTCCATCAGCACCGTCACGAGTGGAAAACCACAGATCACAGTTGCCTCCCAAAATACCCATAAAGCCAATTTATATACGTTGAGTTGGGGTGGCCAGGAATGAGGGAGCTGAAGTTTCAAGTTGCAACAGATTTTGTGATTAACAACACTATGTCCACCCTGAACTCTAAGGATGGAAAGAGACATAACCAAACAAACTCCACTAACATTCTCTCTAGAAGTATTTGCTTTTCTAACTACACAGGCAGCATTCACTTCCACCAGTGCTATTTTAAGACACTGGCTGTGCTCAGACATTCAATAGGCCACAGAAGCCTGGGCTCTGCCACACCACTGTGATAGTCCAACACTGCATTGCCCACAAGTATGTATTAATTACTCTGTAACTGCATTACAGAGGACGCGGGTGGCGCTGTGGGTAAAACCTCAGTGCCTAGGACTTGCCGATCGTATGGTCGGCGGTTTCGAATCCCCGCGGCGGGGTGAGCTCCCGTCTTTCGGTCCCAGCTCCTGCCCACCTAGCAGTTCGAAAGCACCCCTAAGTGCAAGTACAGTGGTGCCCCGCAAGACTAATGCCTCGCAAGACGGAAAACTCGCTAGACAAAAGGGTTTTTCGGTTTTGCGTTGCTTTGCTAGACGAATTTCCCTATGGGCTTGCTTTGCAAGACGAAAACGTCTTGCGCTTTTTTCTTAAAGCCGCTTGAAGAGGCGCAGTTGCGGCGGACCGTGCTTCGCAAGACGAAAAACACCGCAAGACGAAAAGACTCGCGGAACGAATTATTTTCGTCTTGCGAGGCACCACTGTAGATAAATAGGTACCGCTTTATAGCAGGAAGGTAAACGGCGTTTCCGTGTGCTGCGCTGGTGCCGGCTCGCCGGAGCAGCTTTGTCACGCTGGCCACGTGACCCGGAAGTGTCTCCGGACAGCGCTGGCCCCCGGCCTCTTAAGTGAGATGGGCGCACAACCCTAGAGTCGGACACGACTGGCCTGTACGGGCAGGGGTACCTTTACCTTTTTAACTGCATTAGATTATAATATTATGGTTATGATTTGATAGTGAGAAGATAGGGTGCAGAAGGGGAGAACAACTCCGTGGAAAAAGGAGTGGCAAGCCAACCAAAATGAGAAAAGACGAAATTATGTTTTGAATGTATGTTAAATGCTGAAACTCTCTCTCTCTCTCTCTCTCTCTCTCTTTTGGGGTGTGTGTGTGTGTGAATTATTCAGTAACTGCTACGTAAAGTGACCATACACATGCATGAAATAGTAATACAGTGGTACCTCGGGTTAAGTACTTAATTCATTCCGAAGGTCCGTTCTTAACCTGAAACTGTTCTTAACCTGAAGCACCACTTTCGCTAATGGGGCCTCCTGCTGCCGCCGCGCTGCTGCAGCACGATTTATGTTCTCATCCTGACGCAAAGTTCTTAACCCGAGGTACTATTTCTGGGTTAGCGGAGTCTGTAACCTGAAGCGTATGTAACCTGAAACATATGTAACCCAAGGTACCACTGTAGATCCATCACTGCAGAGAGAACTTTTATTACTTGTGACATCAAAATACAATACAGTGGTGCCCCGCAAGAAGGATGCCTCGCAAGACGGAAAACTCGCTAGACGAAAGAGTTTTCCATTTTGGAGGTGCTTCGCAAAACGAATCTCCTATAGGCTTGCTTCGCAAGACGAAAATGTCTTGCGAGTTCCTGCAGGTTTTTTTTCCTCCCCCCCTTTTTCTAAGCCGCTTATCAGCTGATCCGATAAGCCGCTAAAAGACGCTAATAGCGCTAATCCGTCAATGGGCTTGCTTCGCAAGACGAAAAAACCACTAGACGAAGAGAATCACAGAACGGATTCTTTTCGTCTTGCGAGGCACCACTGTACTTTTCAGCACACATTGTTTAGTTCAGACTAAAGCTGCTGAGTAGTGAGAAATGTACACACATGAATGGCTCAGGCCCAAATGCATCAGAATTAAATATATGGCAAGGTAAGAGGACGCATCGTCATAATCAGTTTATTACGGTCAATAGACCTGAAACAAAGGGGATTCACACTGAATGCTCCTGTTTCAGCCTTCTAACTTTCTGCATCAGGAGAGAGAAAATCTACTATAAATGCAAACTGGAATTTATAAATCCGAATAATCCAATTGTTCGGGAACTTCAAGCTCTTCAAGGAATAGTTCAATTCAAAACAGCACCAGATTCGGGGAAAGGATGCTGGAGACTAATTAAAAAGGATGTTGCCAAGCTGGAATGTGTGCAGAAGACAGCCACTAAGATGATCAAGGGTCTGGAAACCAAGCCTTATGAGGAACGGCGGAGGGAGTTGGGTATGTTTAGCCTGGGTAATAGGAGGCTGGGAGGAGATAGGATAGCTATTTTCAAATATGGAAGATGGCACAAGCTGGTTTTCTCTTGTTCCAGATGGCAGGACCTGAACCCATGGATTCAAGTTACAAGGAGATTCCGACTAAATATCAGGAAGAACTTTCTGGCAGTAAAAGCTGTTCAATAGTGGAACAGATTTCCAGAAGATGTGGTGGACTCTTCTTCCTTGGAGATTTTTAAGCAGAGGTTGGATGGCCATATATAATACATGATTTAGTTGCGATTTCTGCATTGCAGGGGGTTTGGCTAGATGGCCATCGGGATCCCTTCCAACTCTACAATTCTATGAGAAAAGCAATGGGGGTTCAGAGAAGAAAAGAGAAATGGGGCAACAACTAGGACAACATTGACCCCCTCAGTAATACGTAGCAAGGCTATCATTTTAAAGCTGAAGATCATGGGTAGGCAAACTAAGGCCCGGGGGCCGAATCCAGCCCAATCGCCTCCTCAATCCAGCTCGCGGACGGTCCAGGAATCAGCATGATTTTACATAAGTAGAATGTGTCCTTTTATTTAAAATGTATCTCTGGGTTATTTGTGGGGTTTAGGAATTTATTCACCCCCCCAAAAAAAAAATATAGTCTGGCCCCCCACACGGTCTGAGGGACAGTGGATCAGCCCCCTGCTGAAAAAGCTTGCTGACTCCTGCTGAAGATGTATCTCATTGGTTTTCACTTTAATTAGAATTGTCTCTGTATTTCTTGTTTCTTTTCCTTTTTTGGCTCAAGCAATGGTCATTTCCACAATGAAATTTTGCTATTTTTTCTGCCTGAGTGGGCTTATTTGTACTGTTATGTTAAAATGAAATAAACACCTCAGTCTTTGATAGCTATCATTATTTTCCTGGCCTTTTACAGGTAAGGGGAGATATTTATGAACTTCCACGGTGTTTTTTTCAAAAATGAATTTTGTGCATTTATGAAGCAAATGAATCTTTAGCTGTCATATGCAACACCTTTGTTTTCAAGGCAGGGCAATAAATTATCATTGCAAGTAGTCAGCACAACCAGCAGCATTCATTCCATTGTTTACTCTGTTGGTTCAGCAGGTGTGAGTTAATGCTGAAATTCCTGTTTATTGGTATTCTAAGTACTTCAAGGTTCTCTTTTGTGGTTGTTCATGAAAGCCTTTCTACCAGTTTGCCCTTTCAAAAACAAGCTGCTTCCAAGTCAAGATTTCAACATTAGTTCTGATCGGTTGATTTTATTAGGTTCCTATTCAGAGCTCCTAAAAAGCAGTAACTGTTTTAAGATGACTGAGGATGTTTGGCTCAATGTCCGATTTGATAAGCCATGGTTTGCAATTTGGCAGCGAGTTGGAATTAGAAACTGTGGCCTGTGATGCGATGTGAGTTTGCAAACTATAGTTTGTATTAGTTATGGTTTGGTGCGATGCCAAAGCTGAATAAGTTACAGCTGCTGCTGTATGCCTGGAAGGCACTAAATCTTGAGACAGGAGTGCTGAGCAAAGAGGGAGGAAATGGGAAAGAAACTCTAAACCATAGGTGGGACATTTGAATGCTCTGAGCAGTGGTTAGCATAAACCATAGATTTGGTACGGTGTCTGAGCCAAGCCATAATTTCAGATTTTTCGCCCATCGACCTGGTTTGGTCCTAGTTCAGCGGACTAAATTTGGGCAGTAAAAGACAAATCAGTTTTAAGGGAGTTCAAGCCGATCAAGGGGAGGAGGCAGGGAAGGCTGCAGGGCACAGCACCAAACCAGGAAGATCAGCAAAACAGGTCAGCAAAAGGATAGCCCACTGATCAACAAAAGGAATGGTATCCTGTATTGCGCTTTTAAGGGTGGGTGTCTCCCTCTGGGTCACATGTAGTTCCTCCAGCAAAGGCCCAACATTATTGTAATCAAAGTGTGCCACAAAAAATTCCCAAAGCTTTGCTCATAAACAAAAGGATGGGGGGAAATTGCTTTCAGATGATGTGTGCGAGAGAGATTTCATGCTTTTACATGGTAAATTTCACTGCCAGGTTTTTAAATGCAACACATCAGCTATGTGCAAGCGATGCTCTTCATCGGTTCTTCTTGCTAGATAGCACCAACTTTATAATAAAGCCTGGTGGCTGCTAAGGGGGATGTTTGGGTGGAAAACCACTTCTGGGCCCAGACTATTGTGAAGAGAACGCATTAGCCCCAGAGAATACTGAAGCTGCTGATACCCAAGATGTGTTTTCATGTAATAAAGCCTTATTAGTCATGTGGTGGTTTTTTAAAGAGTAAAAACTGTCACAGTTTTGCATAGTCTACAACACCTTAAACTTTTAGTACACAAGCCAGAAATGCCATTTTAAGGTGCCCTTACTCTGGACAACTGTTAATTTCTCCAACTGTTTTTGGATGTTTGTAAAAACAATCTTTATAGACACCACTGCCCTGTCTAAAACAGTCAAACAGATACCAACTCATTTCCTGGAGTCACAGAAAGCTCTCAGAATAATTTATCTTTCTGAATGTGTTCTATATTCTGCTCTAACAGAAGAGTTGCTTACATAGCAAATGGCATTTGAAATGATGGCCTTCTAGCGAAGCGAGGAATGAAAACATACTTCCTTCAAATGAAGAAAAGACTCACCTCATCGCAATCTCCTTCTACCATGGCATAAATAGCTTTCTTAACCAAGTTTGTACCTGGAATAGAGATTAAAAGCAACAAATTTAAACCACTGGCACAAATTATTTCAGCACCAATTAGCTCCTAGAGTTCAGGCTATGGCATAAAAGCAAATGTACATAATTAATGATTACTATGACTATTCTGTACAACCAATATAAAATACCTTCTCTAATTCAAAATAAAAAGGCCTCTTAGCCCTCTGCATCAAATTGGGCTGGGCATTTCCTGTCTCCTAATTCAATCTGAAGCACTGGCCTTATTGAAGTCTTTTTTATTTTGTTTTTACTGAAGAAGAAGGACAAAGCAGCTTCCAGGAAAACAACCACAGAACAATAAATCAGATTTAAAATAATGAAGGTGTTACAACAGCCAGGGCCACCTAGCCTGCAATACTATAATGAACTGTATGGCCAGGGAAGATTCTGGGGTACAGGATAAGGGGCTAAAAGTGTGAGGCATCATGGGTTGTGCAACTAAGGCCTTGGCATTAAAAAACAACAACCTTCAATTGCCTGCATTGTCAGAGTTTTGCTTCTCACAACATGTTATGCTTTGGACCCTCCCCTCTCCCAAGTTTTGTATTTGTTCCCTTAGTGTAGTTCAGATTTCCGTTTAGATGTGTTTTAACCGAGGAAGTATACCAAGATGTCTTACAAGGCAAGGCAACCACCTCAGAGAGCATGCACTGCACATAAAAGAGGCATGCCAATCTTCAATAGGATGCAACTAGAATGAACTCTGGGGGAAAGATAATAAATGAGTTTCTATGTCAGTGAATAAGGGAACCAAGCTGTGTCCAATAAGCTGCTGCTGTGGACAGAGAAAACCAAAGCACCCTGGTGTGTCTGCACAAGGGACTCTTTAGATCCCTGCCAGTCAACAGTGTGCCGTACCAGCGATCTGAAGCAATGGCCCGTGAATTCACTTACTCCCAACTGCCATGGCAAGCTTTCTTCTCCCAGTTCCCCGCAAAGCAAGCCTTCAGAGCTCAGAGGGCCAAGGCAGAGGACAAGTGTGGGAGCTAGTCCCATCTCCTTGTGGAATCCTGGTCTGAACAAGGTGGCTGGGATTAAATTGGAAACCGCCAATTTCTGTAACCAAGCCTAAAGCTGAAGTGTATTTGCGGAGGAACGCCTAACAAATTCCTTCTAAAATGGGAGTGGGAGAGTAGTTTCTGCTTCATATCCAATTTACCATTCATTCATGGCACCTACATTTGCATTAGGGGGGGGGAGGGGTTCTCCCCTGGCTTTTGGTTCATTTAAGGAATACATAAAACGGCTGGCAACTGGTAGTTGTCAGGCTACATCTGGCCACCTGAGGGATGCCATCTGTTCACAGCAAATGTAGGTAGATAGATTAGGGGTTTTATCGTGTAGCAGCCACGAGGCCCCGTAGTGCCCAACACTGGCAATTTCCTTCAAAATGCAGCCATGACACACTTCAATGAATTCATGATGGCTCAATTTAACAAACACAGGAAACTTGCTGAGAAGGTGAAGTTATCACCTGGTGGTGGGCAAGCTGGTGAACTCACAGAGGCCCGGTTTCAGCTTTTTATTTAATTTTTGTTTGCTGTTCCCTCAACACAGACACACATATACGGTGATTTGCATGATTAAGTGTATGTCCTTAAGACATGATTTTCATAACATGGCTTAAATATTATTTTTATGAACATGGGATGCACCACACAGCTGTAGGTATTCCACAACACAACGGTGCAGCTATTCTAAATAAAAAAAGATCAACTCTCTTTTCTCCCCATGATGGAACTCTAAACAGGACCCAGACTAGTGCATGTCTGCTGCATCTTATGTTTTCAGGTCATGCCCTGTTTCTCCATTTTTTGTGTACATTATGATTGTTTAAAAACGAACTATAGTCATATGGAAATGTTAATGAACAAGAAAAACAGATTATTATCAGGAGCCTATTATGGACTTCAAAGACTGTAGAGATGGGCTGGAGAACTGCAAGTTTTCTCACCTAAAAACAATAACGTTCAAAAATAACTTGTAACACAAGAAGGGTGTAATCAAGATTTCATCCCAAAGCAGCAACTTATCAGCAACTTTTAGATATATTTTTATTTATTTAAAAAAGGGCACAAATGCTATTCTTACCTATGCCTTTTCTTCTGTATTTGGAATCCACTGCTAACATGGCTATATAACCTCTGCGAAACATCTTTTTGTGCATATCCAACTTGCAGACGATGGCACCTACACACTCGTCTCCTACCATTGCCTTGAAAAAAACAACAACCCAAGAACATTTCTGTAGATTAAGAGGGCAATATGCAGTGCCAGAAAACTCACCATTCTATAGGTACATTTACAGCAAGATTGCTTTCTGGAAGTTATTTGCTTTACAAATAAAGGCAGATGCATCTCCCAGTAACTAAAGCGTACACTACACATTTTGTAGTATAGCAAATTTCGAGGATGATTTCTCAAATTGTTACATTGACTGGCTTGGATTCTAAGTAGCACAAATTTAAGAAAGCTCACTTTCCTGTTCCCTCAAAGCCCCACCATCCTGAGAAGTCTCTCTCTCTCTCTCTCTCTGAGGGGTGGAGGACCCTCTCCACTGTGGAAGACAGGGCAAGGAGAGCTGCTGGGGGAGTTGCCCCCAACTGGGCAGAGGGACTGTCTGCGAGCTTCATCTGCAGAAGGCATCTCTGCTCAAAAGCATGTCCCCCCCCCATGCCTTTTAGGAACACCCTCCTGCCTGGCCTCTCCTCAGGGGCTTTTGGGTGGATGCAGAAGAGACAGGAAAGTCCCCTTGTGCAAGCTTGTTTCTGCTTGTCATTTAGGATACACACAACTGATTTCAGCCTAGTTCCTATTCTACACAGAACTCCTAAAAGATTATGTAAAGGAAGGCCTCATGCAATTCAAAGAATGCATCGATACCAGTACAGTGGTACCTCTAGTTGCAAACACCTCTGGATACGTATCCTTTGGGTTATGCACGTGGCAAACCCATAAGTAATGGAAAGGTTTCCACTGCATGAGCATGTGCAGAAGCAGGCTTTCACCCCACGAGCATGCGCAGAAACAGCGCCTTTGGATGCGAATGTTTCGGGGTAAGAATGGACCCCCTATTACTCACCTGAGGAAAATAATTTTGAAATCCTGAGAAGGGAATACACAATCTAAGCATTATTTAAGTTAGCAAGCTGTTCTAATGATATACAGCCACCGTCCTCTAACCATGAACTAAACTGGAAGTCACAAACAAAGCTGCAGTCAGAGAACTCCAGAAGCTATTCTGGAATAACTGGTTTGAGGACTGCAAAGAAGGACTGTGAAGAAGGGAAAGAAAAATCTACACTCCCCAAACCACCTCTTCCACACAAATATACACAAAGGTTTCCGATATATACGTAGATCACTTGCCATAACTAAATTTGTTTCAGAATTCTTATCCTTTCAACAAAATACTAATTACTGATAACTTAAGCGCTCATGGAAGTTCATTGTACATTTCCTAATCCACTTATGACACACCTGCACACATAGAATATTGAGTGAGGAAAAGAAGCTGCAAAATCAATTCCTTTGAAAAGATTCATAAACCTATGTGATAAAATATACTGAATGTGTAAAATTTACCACCAAGGAATACCTTAAGGGGAGATTCCTTGCTAAATCTGCACCTCTCTCCTCTCAGATCCAAGTCTCTACCCACAAAACTTGTGCAGCAGGACAATGCAGAGACCAACCCGAGCACTCTGACTCAGAAGGAAAAGTTACTGGATTTAAAATTCAATCCATCACATCAAAATGTTTTCTTCATAAAATCTGGCATAGAGGAGTTCAACTACCTTCTCAGGTTCTCAAACACAGGGGAGGGGGAAATCCCCAACCTATGCTAAATTCTTGCCTTAGGCTGAAACCTTGCACAGTATACAATAGGCTTACTCGCCTCTTGCCAGATCCTGAGAAGTGTCACTGAATATGCCAAGAGAACACCAATTTTTGCGCAAAGAAGCTCAAATGTATTACGTGACTGTTCATGCTATATCTTCTTTTGTTAAAGAGACACCAAGGGTAATAATGCATTACAGGCCAAACCACTTGGAATCAGGCAGCATTATAGGCTAGCAGCACAAACCAATTACAGTTAAGCACCCTGAATTCTGATCAAGTTCAACAAGGAGGGATTTAAGCAGGTACTTAACTCTCCCATTGTGATCAATGGGGACACGGTTTTTCTTCCTAACAAACCTCTTGGAACAAGTGTGCATTCATGTAGTGAGTTCAAGGGCACACACACACACACACACAGTATACAATAGGCTTACTCGCCTCTTGCCAGGGAACAGCGTTTGCATAGCAGGATGAACAGAGCCAGCTGCTTGAACTTAGAAATGCTTACGCTGGCATACAACATAAGCATTTTGTGCCCTCATGCTGGCACAGCTGTTCTCTTACATTCTGTCCTTAGAGGTTACATGGAGTCTTAGATTTGGTAGGTAGGCAGGCAAGAGTAGATTTCATTGTGCAGCAGCAGCAGAAGCACCCAGGCTATGTTATGACATACAGAAGATGACATTTCAAGCAGCTTTCTCTTAAGATTTCACTCAAGTCATGAATAAAAGCAGGTCTCACTTAGTTCCTAATGTCTTAAAAGGGCACCCAGCCAATTATTGTTAGAAGCATGAAGAAAGTATGCAAGTTAGAATCCACTTCGAAGTGAAGCTAGGGTCACAGGCATGAAGATAACAAGACCTGCAGAAAACTTTGGTAGTATTTTAAGAAGTGGGCACAAAGAGCCCTGCCTTAAACTTCAGCCGCAAATCACTTCTTACTGACATACTGATGGCCTTGCAATAGTGAAGACAAAAAATTCTAGAGATAAGCAGCTGTAAGCTAACGTCTTTCATCTTTGAAGCCAATGAGCAATACCTGAATTCCTGTTGTCACTTTATTATCCGGAAACAATAACTTTCTGTCTCTAGTTCCAGCAACACAGCTAAATGAACAGTGTTTCACTTGGAGCTCAGAATTTAACCAAAGCTGCTTAGAATTTACTTCTCCAGCTTTTATTCACGGGCCTCATTCAGTCACCACACTAGTTCAATCTACAAACCATAGTTTAGAGATCAGCAACATGTGACAGGTTTCCATTCTCTTTCTGCCTCTCCTACTCTCAAATGTGTGCATATACTTCCTTTCTTCTATGGTTTGTTTTGAGGTAGCGCTAGTTAGCATTTATCATTGTTTGCATCTGAATCAAGCAAATCATGGAAAGAAGAGAGAATCTTTGAGAGGACAGGGCTGCAGCTCAGTGATAGGGGATATAGAAAGTCACAGCTTCAATTCATGACATCTCCAGGCAGGGTGGGAGAAACCTCAGTCTGAAAGCCTAGAGCCACTACTGGTCAGTGTAGACAAAACTGAATTAGACGGACCAACAGCCCCATTCAGTATATGGCAGTTTCCTATGTATGTTTCTATTACAGCTAGAAGAGAGCAAGCATTACTGAACGCTAGGTTTAGACTAGGCCACTGGACAATAATCTATAAAAACACAAACTGCAACCAAACCAGAAGTTTACTATCAAGTAGCACCATTTAGAAACTTGGCCTAGTAAAAATTTGGCCCTTATGAGGTCACCTTTAAATTTCTCGTTTTATGTTCTGTTACCATTCATGTTCAACATTCACAAGGGTCCAAGCTCACCAGACTTCTAAACACACAAGCAGGGAGAGACTATGGCGTATCACCAGCATTACAACTTTAAGCAAGGAAAGTCCCATTACTGTAGGAAGCTTAGTGCTTCACTCCAACACTACCGCTTAAAAAAATAATAAAAATCAAACCTGACTTCAGGGATGTTGAAAGTATCAAGCACAGACTACAGACAGATTAATTTTGTTAGAGGCTAATCAATCCGGGAGGACTAAGCATCTTGCAGCATTATTAGTTTTAATATGTTCAGAGAAGAGAAGCCATAAAGCTTCAGGAAGAACATTTCGTATTTGATAATTAGAATGTCCACAGATCTATTAGCACCGATAAACCGCTGAAACCCATAAATGCAATGTTTGCTTGCTAGAAGGCCTTCCAAAATTCAGTTTTGTTGGGTGCTCTTGTTCAGCTTTCTGGAACATCAACCCTGCAAATGAGTGTTTAGAAACCAGCCTCACAAGTGCCAGAAGCTGTGTAGAACAAAGGTATTGGCTGACTGAAGTTGAAATGCTTAATCACTTTTCTTAAAAGCAGGTGCTTGCAAACACCCTCAGTCCCTTTACCAAATGCAGCATGTAGGCAGCATTATACACATGGTGTTCAGTTTTGTTACTGGCCCAGCCAGTGGCTTCTGAGGTCACATAACCAATCTGCTGCAGCGATACACAATGCCTGTGTGATTCACAGACCTAACAAGAAGTGTGGTGAGCATTTGGACTGATGCTGCCAGTATGGAGAACCACCCCTTAAGATTTTTCCCGCAAACCAATTTTGTTCTCTACATAGCCAATTGATGCTTGCCCATGAGTGTTCTCTTCTCCACATCACAAGCCCTTAAAAAGCTGTCTAACTAGCAGTTCATAAACGTTTTAAAATCAACTGATATAAAATTCCATAGGTGGCATTTCCTTGTAAAAAATAAGGAGATATCTTATTACACTCCTCATGAAATAAATTCCAAGGATTATATTAAAAGGCTCAACAAAATACCTGTACAAACAATATCTAAAAACCAGAAACAGTTCACAAAGTCTATTTTATGTCCACTTATAATTGTCTTTAGAGACATAGTATTTGCTTTTCCCTTGAATGTAGTTTACCTCTACTCTCATCATCTGGTAACAGCACAGCTTTGACCCTGAAATTATTTACTACTTCTGCATGTGCATCCATAAAAATAAACATAAGAGGGGCTGACAAGTCTGAGCTCTGACCATATAAGTCTGCAGTCCAGTCTGATTGTTATTTCGCTATATGGTGGGACACTAATATTTCCCTTTAGCATTGACAAGTTCTTTAACATATATAATGCAGTAGGAACACTTGATTAGGTGCTCTCTAACATATCACAAGCAACAGTTACCCTTCAATAGAAGATTCCCCAAAGCTTCCACACACAGTCCCTAATCTATATGGGTGGACCAGCTGCTGTTTCAGTAACTAAAATGTATACTTCAGACATGCATATTTATGAGACTTTTGATGATACGAAAAAGTAAACTTTCTATTTAAAATTGGCACGCCACAGAAAAAAGGAGAAACCATCAAGTTTCTAGCTCTGTGATCACTTCTTTCAGCATTCTGAAATCTCTACAGGCCTCAGTACTCTACCATCACAGAATAATATCTAAAAGAAGGTGAGGCAGCCAAATGAATAATAAAAATAGCATCTTTTGGTAGAGACTAAGGAGAAACACAATTTTCAATGTATGACAGATGACAGCTGTGTTCCAATTTCATTAGG
Source organism: Podarcis vaucheri (assembly GCF_965113315.1). NCBI lineage: Eukaryota > Metazoa > Chordata > Lepidosauria > Squamata > Lacertidae > Podarcis > Podarcis vaucheri. The sequence goes on from NC_138759.1 coordinate 6,874,436, forward strand.
GAGAATAAGAACTGAATACAATGCAAAAGAGATTTTCAGCACAGCACAGTTCCAAGTGGAAATGTATTACTATGTAATGACACAGAATATCCATTTTAGAGGCTTTTAAAAGGTGTTGAATTGCTTTTCAGAAGTAATGTGGGCTTAAATCAATGCTAGTCTGAAGGAAGATGGGACTAGACAATATCCAGGCTAAAATGTTTCTAAAAACTTCTCTACAGATATGAAAGCTACCAGCTGTCAATTGATACCATTAATATGGCTATTTCTCATTTTTACTGGGCTGAAGTTGAGAGAGGGAATGCTAAAAAGAAATCAAATGGGAAAGTAATGTCAATGACAACTAATGCACACAGAAGGTTGAGGGTCTTACTTGTACACGCACACCCCAAATTTGAAGTTACACAGAAATCTCCATAAACCGAAGACTTACACATTCCTATGCCAAATCAGCTGAGCCACAGAGGTCACCAAGCCGGTTCTGCGTATCATTTATTTCAACCGCAAAGTGACCAAATGTGGACTTGCTTCCCCTGCGACCACCGCCACACCACCCGCCGCTCCCCAACCCTGCACCGGCCACCCTTCCTCTACACCCCTCAACGCCAACTTCCTTCACCATGCCTCCTTCCTCGCCCCCTCCCCCAACTTACCAAAAAGCAAAGCTGAGGCCAGTTGTGGATAAAATACCTATATGTGTAAATGGAGTAGGGTTCAGACAGATCTTTGGTGATCAGTCTCATGATATCGGGCATCTGCAGCTCGGACTCATAGCGGACGTATCGTATCGTCAGGTCCCCTTCCTCCTCCTCCACCTGCTGGGGGCCCCAGGAAGAGTCCGTGGTGGTGGGGCCCGGGGAGCATTTCTGCAAGCTGCAGTTGGAGGCCAAGGACCTGGACAGGAGCAGCAGGGACTCCTCCTCCTCCTGGTGGCCTCCTCCTCCTTCCTCTTCCTCTTCCTCCTCCTCCACCCCTCCCGCTCCAGCCAGCCCATTCCTGTCCCCTTCCGAGGGGGCAGAAGCAGCGTCGTGGGGGCGCTTCTGCTGCTCCGGGGGCTGCGCAGTCCTTGCTTGGGAGCGGGGGACCCGGTGGTGGGGGTGGGGGTGGTGGTTGCTGAGCGAGGAGGGAGGCTGCTGCTGGGGGGGCAGCTCCGGACCCTCTTCCTCCTGCTGCTGCCCGTGTCCCATTGTCTTGCCAGCGGAGCCGGGGCTGCTCCTGCCGCCGCCTCTCTTGCTGCCCGGCGGGCGCTGCTTCTCTCCGCCGCCGCCGCTCAGGACCTTGCCCTTGAGGGGGCCGCGCAAGTGCCGCAGGTCCGGCCCGGAGATGAGCCCGTTGAGCTGGTGGTTGCGCCGGTGCGGCGGGCAAGGCCGGCGGCGGTCCCGGGCGCCTTCATCCCCGGCCTCCTCCTCCTCCTCCTCTTCTTCCTCGCGAGGCCTTCTTCCTCCGCCTTCCTCTTCTTCCTCCTCCTCCTCCTCCTCTTCCTCGGCGGCTCCCGGAAAGGGCAGGAGGAGCGAGGCGGCGTCTCCCGGCGGCGAAGCGAGGAGGCTGCTAGGCCCGGGCGGAACCTCGGCCATGTCCTGAGGCGGGAAGAGACCGGCAAGGGGAAGGGGGAGAAGCGTGAGAAAGAGAGGCGACCCCCGCCCGAGACGCTCCCCTCGCCCACACGCGCTCACCCCCAGGCCGCTCCTTCCCCGCCGCCCCGTCTCCGCCTCACCCCAAAATCCCCTCAGCAGCAGCAGCAGCAGCCGCGGCGCCTCCCGCTCCCCTCCTCCGCTCCTCCTCATCCAGCGGCCGTAAAGCGAGGGCAGGTTTCCCGTCAGGCCAGGCCGCCGCTCTCGCGCGAGGGCGGACGAGGGAAGAGCGCGACACTTCGCGCCAGCGCCTCGCTTTACGGCCGGGCCCCCTCAGGAAAGGGCTGCGAGGGAAAAGGGAAGGAGAAACGGCGTAAGGAGGGGCGGGGCCTCGCCGAGAGGGCGGGGCGCGGCTTCTGCGCGCGCCGTCGCGGCCCCTCCCACCCTGCGGGGCCTCGCTTCCGCTCGCGACCTCGCTTTGTGCTAACGGTCCCCGTCCTCCTTTTCTTATCTCTATGGTCCTAACAAGTCGCGGAGACTCTATGGTCAGCGAGAGGAAAGAGAGGCCGATATATATCTATTTCTCTCTTAAAAAGCTGTCCCTTCACGGATAGGCCCTCGCGACGGTGGGAGAGCTGCGCAAGCGCAGATCGTGCTTTGGCTGAGGGCTAGGCGGGAACGAGCTTGAGGGCTGGGGGCGGGGCTAGCGGTAGGCAGACAAGGGGAAAGCGATCCTGTACAAGGGGGGAAGACACGTGTACAGATGCATGTGAGTATGGGCGTACACGTATGTGGTTTTCGTGAACTATATTTCTCGGGTGACTACTTTGACTAAAGCTCTTAATTACACCCCCCTCAAATTAAGATGATGGATCATCACCATCTGTTAATTAAATCACCCTTTATCTCCATGGAAGCAAAGGTGGAATGTAGTAAGAACACTTATAATTATTAACTACATTTGTATACTGCCCTCCTTCACAACGTAAAAATACAAAATGGGAACACAAAATACATAATAAGACAGAATCAAACCTATAACCCCCCCCCTCCCACAAACACAGGCCATAGAATATTAGTCAGTTATAGAGATTGTTGTTGCTGTTGTTGCTGCCCAGCTAGTTTCCCCCAGAGTGGTTTCCACAGCCACTCTGAGCCGCTTACAGTGTACGTATAAAAACATGTTTTTTTCCTGGTCCGTAAAGGTATAAAGGGGATGCGGGTGGCGCTGTGGGTTAAACCACAGAGCCTAGGACTTGCTGATCAGAAGGTCGGCGGTTCGAATCCCCGCGACAGGGTGAGCTCCCGTTTCTTGGTCCCTGCTCCTGCCAACCTAGCAGTTCAAAAGCACAAAGTGCAAGTAGATAAATAGGTACCACTCCGGCAGGAAGGTAAACGGCGTTTCCGTGCGCTGCTCTGGTTCGCCAGAAGCGGCTTAGTCATGCTGGCCACATGACCCGGAAAAACTGTCTGTGGACAAACGTCGGCTCCCTTGGCCAGTAAAGCAAGATGAGTGCCGCAACCCCAGAGTTGGCCACAACTGGACCTAATGGTCAGGGGTCCAGGGGTCCTAATGGTCAGATGGTGGCCCACCTCTGGCAACTCCCCTCAGCCCCTGGTAGGGGCTGGTGGGAGTTGTAGTGCAGGACATGTGGGCAGCACCAGATTGCAGAAGCCTTTCCTCTCCATCCCCTTGGATCCCCAGACCCTCCCATTCTTTGAGGTCACCTGTTCACTACTCAATGGACAGTTGCCTCCATGAATCCCGCCGTCTCTCCTGCCATGTGCAAAGTGGCCGGTGTGCCATGGAGATCAAGCAGGACCACTTGACCAGGTTTCACGAGAAAATGTCCCCTGAAAGGAACTTGGGTCATTTGCTTCAGGCTTCAGAAGCTGTGTTCTCTCGGCCTGAAGTCACAAAGCTTGCGGTGATGTCAGAACTGGCTTCAGGGTGGATGTCTGTGATCGATACTTCAGCATCAACTTCGTTGGACTGGTCATGTTGTGCGGATGCCTGATGATCGTCTTCCAAAGCAACAACTCTATTCCGAACTTTAAAATGGGAAGCGTAATGCTAGCGGTCAACAAAAGAGGTTTAAAGACTCTCCCAAGGCAAATCTTTAAAAATGTAGTATATAAAGAGAAATTTCTTGGAAGTAAAAATTAGGGGTAAAATAAGATTAAAAGGTAAAGGGACCCCTGACCATTAGGTCCAGTCATGGCTGACTCTGGGGTTGCGGCGCTCATCTCGCTTTATTGGCCGAGGGAGCCGGTGTACAGCTTCCGGGTCATGTGGCCAGCATGACTAAGCCGCTTCTGGCAAACCAGAGCAGCGCACAGAAATGCCGTTTACCTTTCCGCCGGAGTGGTACCTATTTATCTACTTGCACTGGTGTGCTTTTGAACTGCTAGGTTGGCAGGAGCAGGGACCGAGCAATGAGAGCTCACCCCATCGTGGGAATTCGAACCGCTGACCTTCTGATCGGCAAGTTCTAGGCTCTGTGGTTTAACCCATAGTGCCACCCGCGTCCCAAAATAAGATTATGTTGTCAATAAATATTAAGGATTGGAGTATTAATAAAGGAGAAGTTAGTAAATGAAAGAAGTTAATATTATTAGAATATGAATTTGGAGAACTGCCAAACAGGTGATATAATGAAATTCAGTTAGAGGGGATTCGAGGAAGTCAGTTATCAATGTAATGAAATTAGGACTGGGAAGTTAAAATCTTTTTTTCTTTTTTATGTGTTTTTCTTTATTTTTATGTATTGTAATGTTTTTCTTTTTTCTTTTTTCCTTGTTTATTTCTTATGTGATAAATGTGTAAATCAATAAAAATTACTGAAAAAAATAAAAATGTAGTATAAACACTAACAACTGGGAAACACTGGCCTGTGAGTTACCTAACTGGAGAACAGCCTTCACCAAAAGTGTCATGGGCTTTGAAGACATTCGAACTCAGGACGCAAGGGAGAAAGGTGCTAAGAGGAAGGCATGCTTGGCAAATCCACACCGTAATCAACTCCCGCCCGGAAACCCATGTCCCCACTATGGAAGGACGTGTGGGTCCAGAATTGGCCTCCACAGCCACTTACGGACTCATTGTTAAAACCGTGTTTATGGAAGACAATCTTACTCGGCTACCAGGGATTGCGAAAGAAGAAGATACCCCAAGATCACATGGAAGATGGCGCAAGATTGATTTCTCCTGCTTCGGAGAGTAGGACTCGAACCCATGGCTTCAAGTTACAAGAATGGAAATTCCGACTAAACATCAGGAAGACTTTTCTGACCTGAAGAGCTGTCTACATTTTATATGCGACTTGTTCAGATGTTGTGAGTTTGTAGATATCTTCTATCCATTGGTTGGAGGAAACCCCATTTATATTTTTCCGGTTCTTCAACACCTGTCTGCCACACTGGTGTTGTTGGTGCAAAAAAATGGAAAACAGATAACGAAAGAAAAGAGGCGTCTCAAACTGCTAGAATATGTGGAGTTAGCAGGCATGGCCACCAGAATAAGAAACCAAAATGATGATCCCAGGAGTAAAAAAAGGTTTTATTTAAATATTCAATGGCAGCAGCATGAATAGCTCAGTACAGTGGTGCCTCGCAAGACGAAAAGAATCCGTTCTGTGATTCTCTTCGTCTAGCGGTTTTTCGTCTTGCGAAGCAAGCCCATTGACGGATTAGCGCTATTAGCGGCTTTTAGCGGCTTTTAGCGGCTTATCGGATCAGCTGATAAGCGGCTTAGCGGCTTAGAAAAGGGGGGGGGAGGAAAAAAACCCCGCAGGAACTCGCAAGACATTGTCGTCTTGCGAAGCAAGCCCATAGGAGATTTGTTTTGCGAAGCACCTCCAAAACGGAAAACTCTTTCGTCTAGTGAGTTTTCCGTCTTGCGAGGCATTCGTCTTGCGGGGCACCACTGTATTGGACAGAAGCAGGTGTTCCAGCGAAAGAAGATTGTCAAGTCAAATTAATGGAATATGCTGAAATGGCTAAATTGAGGTTAAAACTAAGAAGAATAGACGACAATGAATTTAAAGAAGAACGGAAGGACTTTATTGCATATATACAAAAGCATTGTACGCAGGTCAATACATTGGCAGGATTTTGAAATACTTGTAATGTGATTATGAATAAGATAGTAAGTAAAAACAATGACTTTTCAAACTACAGAGGGCATGTGAAGAAATACAATGTAACCAAGGAAAGTTTCAGGGGAAGTCAATTTTTTAAAAATATTTGGACATGAGTATATATTGTTATTGTATAAGTTTGTTATTTTTGGGAAATTAATAAAATGTTATATAAAAAAGAAAGAAACCAAAATGAGGTGTGGGGGGGAAATAGGAAATTGTTGGGAAAAAATACCCCTTGGTGGTTATCGCCCATTGATATCTTAACCATTAAAAAAAACGAATCTAGAAGGTGAGAGATGGACCTATGAAGACCTCCTGGAAAGATCTGAAAAAGGATGGAAAATCAGACCCTATGAAGAGCTAAAAGACAAACTAAAAGGCTGGCTATGGCTATGGAAAGAAGACAAAAAAAGTGGGATGAGTGAGAAAAAAATCTAGGTTCCAGGTAGAGATTATAGAAAGTAAAACCAAACTTCTATCCAAAATGTATAACCTGTTACTAGAATGGGATACAAAGGATGAGGAGGTCAAGGAAGTTATGATAAAATGGGCGATAGACTTTGGATATAATTTGGATTATGATAATTGGACGAGGCTATGGAATAAAGGTATGAAATTTACTGCCTGCACCACCCTTAGAGAAAATATGGAAAAGATGATGTACCGTTGGTACATCACCCCCGTGAAATTAGAAAAAAATGTATAAGACCGGGGATAATAGGTAAATCCAAAGAAGGCAGTTTCTATCATATGTGGTGGAAGTGTGAAGAAATAAAAAAAAATTGGGAAGCCATATACAATGAATTGAAAAAGATACTTAAATACACCTTTGTTAAAAAACCCGAAGCCTTCCTCCTAGGTATGATCGGAGACGAGATTAAAAAAGAAGACTACATAATATTTCAATATGCAACTGTAGCTGCTAGGATTCTACTAGCACAAAATTGGAAAACCCCTAATATCCCGACCATTAAAGATTGGCAAATTAAATTATTTGAATACTTAGAATTGGAAAAAATGATGCAGAATATCAGACAGCAAAAAGATACAAAGTTTATTGACGACTGGACCAAATTTATAACATATATGGAAACAAATTCTAGAAATCTAAAAATCACAGTAGGTTTAACATAATTCTTGCGATGCATAGATGATATAAAATGAAAACTGCAGAATGGAATTACAATCTTATATAATCCAAAACCAATATGGAGTTTCTTTTTTATGTGTTTCTTTTTTGGTCTGTTTAGGTTTTCTGTTGTTTGTTCTTGTTTTTGTTTTCTTTTTTCTCTTTTTTATGTACGGTTGTTTTGTTTTTCTGTTTGCTTATGAAAATTAATAAAAAGAATTAAAAAAAACCAAAAGGGTATTTGCAAATTTAAGATTTTTCGATACGGTTACGTTAATCGTCTCTGTTACCCTATGATAAAGATTTGCCAATACATTGGTAAGAACATATGTTTTAAAGAGGTATTGACCCTGTTCAGGGTGGATTTGATTAAATCAAATTGCTTTAAATTGTGATTTAAATCACGATTTAAATCACTAGTCAATAAGACTTGATTTAAATCACTAGCCAGCAAGACTTGATTTAAATCATCATTTTTTTACAGAAAGACTCATTCTTGCTGGTATAATCTTAATATTTACAACCAGATGAAGGTTTCATTTTTGGAATAACAAACTTTCAGAGTAGTTTTTACAGTTATATCAAAAATTACTGATTTGGTTATACTATTAGAAATACATTGACAGATAATTATGAAATTATTGTGAGGTTTAATAAGTTAACTGCTTATATTTGGACAACTTTTCTGCTGTACTTTATTGGAAGGAGAAAAATGATCATTTCCTTAATAACAAAATAATTTATTTAACTAAAACAATAACATTCTAGCAGATGTATCAATGTTTGTTAACTGATGTGGTTAAACTTTTTTTTTTAAAAAAAACCCTTTTTAAAAAATCTGATTATTTTGATTTTTTTAAATAAAAAAATCATCAATTTTTATCCACCCTGACCCTGTTACATCTCCAGCAGCTAATGTTTTGTGCCTCTTGCACCGCTTTGATCTGGAATATGGAAGGCAGTTTGCATTAACAAACACAATATCGCTAGAGGGCAATGTTGCATAGCTTTCTCTGCCAGCGCTGAAAAGCACCGGGATAAATTCCCTTTCAGTTGCTCTCCCCTCATTAAGTTTTGATATGCATACCCCTAAAAAGCATGAATGCGGTGTACAAGTTTGCAAAGATAGGGTCTCATTGTGGGTAGGGATGGCCAAGGAATTCAATTCAGTTTACATTTGAGAGGTGAACTTACTCAATCCACACTTGCGGAAGCAAAATGTAAACCAGAACCAAAACAAAATTTGCGCTGCTCTGGATTTTGCAATGCAGTCACCCAGCTAAGCCTTATGAACGAAAATGGGATGAAAAATGCACATATGCGAAAATAACATCCAAAATGCATTATATTGCGGGTGGGGATCCTTTGAAAATGTGTGTATCAGGCAAAATGGAAAGAAATCAGTCTACTGACTTCACTGTACATTTTCAGACACCTGCTAAACACATTTTTGTTTATGCAAGACATTTAGAAAGTTGATGTGTGTTTTAAATATGTTTTTGCTGACCATTCTTCCTTAGGCTTGGTTTCCAGACCAGTTATCCTCCTGGCCGTCCTCCTCTGAAGCTTGCCTCTTTTGTCTGACTGACGAAGAATTCTGCATAACCTGTAAGCCTGCATGCTCTTATATTGGCAGATAAAGAGACACACATCTCAAACCTTTCTTTTTCTTTTTCTTCTTCTTAACTTACATCTCAGATTCTCCCCCTGCCCCACACACAGCCATTCGACTCCTGGATATCACACTGCAAAAAATGAATTGAGAAGTCAGAAGGGACCCATGTGGACCCTGTGTTTTATTTCTATGGCATGGGTAGGCAAACTAAGTCCCAGGGGCCGGATCCGGCCCAATCGCCTTCTAAATCTGGCCCGTGAGCGGTCCGGGAATCAGTGTGCTTTTACATGGGTAAAGGTAAAGGGACCCCTGACCATTAGGTCCAGTCGTGACTGACTCTGGGGTTGCGGCACTCATCTCGCTTTATTGGCCAAGGGAGCCGGCGTATAGCTTCCGGGTCATGTGGCCAGCATGACTAAGCCGCTTCTGGCGAACCAGAGCAGCGCACGGAAACACCGTTTACCTTCCCGCCGGAGCGGTACCTATTTATCTACTTGCACTGGTGTGCTTTCGAACTGCTAGGTTGGCAGGAGCAGGGACCGAGCAACAGGACCTCCCCCCCGTCGTGGGGATTCGAACCGCCAACCTTCTGATCGGCAAGTCCTAGGTTCAGTGGTTTAACCCACAGCGCCACCTGCGTTGTATGACACATGAGTAGAATGTGTCCTTTTATTTAAAATTCATCTCTGGGTTATTTGTGGGGCCTGCCTGGTGTTTTTACATGAGTAGAATGTGTGCTTTTATTTAAAATGCACCTCTGGGTTATTTGTGGGGCATAGGAATTCCTTCATTCTCCCCACCCCTCAAAAAAATATAGTCCGGCCCCCCCACAAGGTCTGAGGGACAGTGGACCGGCCCCCTGCTGAAAAAGTTTGCTGACCCCTGTTCTATGGCAATGCAACACAAAGACCCAGGATCTACTGCTCCTTTTTTTTTTTAAAAAAAAAAGCTATTTATTTACTTTTGAATGAAATCCAGACTTATTCTGTGCATAAGTGATTGCGCTTTTTGTAAGCAAGAGAAACAGAAAGCCTAGGTTCCTGTTCTGTCTAGAAACAGGCTCATGAACCACACTGGGCTGAGTTATCCCTGTGTTCCTCTCCTCTTCATTTGGATATCCTACACCATCTGGCTCTCTGGCAAAGCTTAGCAAAGCACCACCTGAGTGGGGCAAATTGCTGGCGGTGAATCAGCCGCACCTGTTGGGTTTTAACCTGCTCTTGTCTGCGATGTTTACTATTCTATTCTAATGGATCATTGAATATTGCTTTATTTGATATAAGTTGCACCTTTTAAAGTTATTGCAGCTTTTTGACAGGAAAATTGGCTTCCAGGTGGAGAAATCAAAATTAGAAACAGAACTGTTAGAACCCAAAGCTAAGAATTTGTCAAGAATGTATAACTTGTTGCTGAAATGGAATACACAAGATGAAACAGTTAAATCAGCTATGATTAAGTGGGCACAGGACATTGGTCATAACATCATGTTTGCTGACTGGGAACAGTTGTGGACCACCGGTTTGAAATTTACGGCATGTAATGCCTTAAAGGAAAATATTATGAAAATGATCTATAGGTGGTACATGACCCCAGTCAAGCTAGCAAAAATCTACCATTTGCCTGATAACAAGTGTTGGAAATGTAAAGAAATTGAAGGTACCTTCTATCACCTTTGGTGGATGTGCCCGAAGATTAAGGCTTTCTGGGAAATGATATATAATGAAATGAAAAAGGTACTTAAATGTACTTTCCCTAAGAAACCAGAGGCCTTTCTCTTGGGCATGGTCGGCCAATTGGTGCCAAAGAAAGACAGAATTTTTTTAATGTATGCCACCACAGCAGCAAGAGTACTCATCGCAAAGCATTGGAAGACTCAAGATCTACCCACTCTGGAAGAATGGCAGATGAAGGTGATAGACTATATGGGACTGGCTGAAATGACCGGCAGAATCCGTGACCAGGGGAAAGAGACGGCGGATGAAGATTGGAAGAAATTCAAAATTTATCTTAAGAAATATTGTAAAATTAATGAATGCTAAAATGTTGAGGTTTTAGAAAAAAGGGGATTACACCTGTAAAAGATTAAGTAAAAGAAAAGAATAAGGGGAAAATTTGATAAAACCAAGGGCTAGGATTTGCTGAAACAAATTTGGAAATTGGGATGTAGAAAGGGGAGGTATGGGGAAGTCGGTGAAGTAAGGTTTAAGAAAAAAGGATATGAAATTATACATGTTTGTTTGTGTGTTTGTTTGTTTGTATTGTGTATTGTTTGTGTTTATAAAAACAGTGAAAAACCAAGAAAAAATTTATTAAAAATAAATAAAGTTATTGCAGCTTTTTGCATTGGATCAGATTGTTCTTAGGTGTGTGATCTTCGCTGTCTATTTTGTCACTTCTTCAGCTTCTAAACTGCCTTGTGTATAGTAATATAGAAAGGCGGTATACAAATTAACAGTGAAATGAGATGAAATGCAACTGGCTGGCTTTGGCAAGGTTTATTGTTCCTTGCGAACACCTTTAGCTGAATCACAAATCAGGCAACGTTCAGAAGCATCTCTGCCTGCAAGTGGTCCAGTACTTAAGTGTTGCGTTTATGTTGCAGTTGGGGATTAAATGGAAAGGGAGCAGATGGCAGCAGTGACCCCTGATGAAGAATCTTTTTCTTTTTTTGCTCAAGAAGGATCCACCGCTAAAATTGCTCCTGTTCTCCCATGTCGTGCAAGCACCCTCTGGTGGAGAAAGATAGCCAGTGCAACCATCGCGCCTTGAAAATGTGATTGCAACAAGGAAAACTCACTGTAAACCATGGGTAGGCAAACGTGTGGGGCTTCCTTTGAAGGTGACCTGGAAACTACAATTAATCCAGAATGTGGCAGCTAGACTGGTGACTGGGAGCAGCCGCCAGGACCACATAACACTGCTCCTGAGAGATCTGCATTGGCTCCCAGTACGTTTCTGAACACAATTCAAAGTGTTGGTGCTGACCTTTAAAGCTCTAAACGGCCTCAAAGGCCCAGTATACCTGAAGGAGCGTCTCCACCCACATCATTCAGCCCAGACACTGAGATCCAGCGCCGAGGGCCTTCTGGTGGTTCCCTCATTGCGAGAAGATAGGTTACAGGGAACCAGGCAGAGGGCCTTCTCGGTAGTGGCGCCCACCCTGTGGAATGCCCTCCCATCAGATGTGAAGGAAATAAGCAGCTATCATATCTTTAAAAGACATCTGAAGGCTGAGCCCTGTTTAGGGAAGTATTTAATATTTAATGCTGTACTGTTTTTAACATTTGATTGGGAGCCGCCCAGAGTGGCTGGGGAAACTCAGCCAGATGGGCGGGGTATAAATAAATAAATTATTATTATTATTATTATTATTATTATTATTATTATTATTATTTTATGTAAACTGTGTTATTTTTACTGTGGTTAGCCGCTCTCAGCCCGGCTTCAGCTGGGGAGGGCGGGATATAAATAAAATTTTATTACAGTGGTGCCCCGCAAGACGGAAAACTCGCTAGACGAAAGAGTTTTCCATTTTGGAGGTGCTTCGCAAAACGAATATCCTATGGGCTTGCTTCGCAAGACGAAAATGTCTTGTGAGTTCCTGCAGGTTTTTTCCCTTCCCCCCCCCCTTTTCTAAGCCGCTAAGCCGCTTATCAGCTGATCCGATAAGCTGCTAAAAGCTGCTAATAGCGCTAATAGCGCTAATCCTCTAATCTGTCAATGGGCTTGCTTCGCAAGACGAAAAAACCGCTAGACGAAGAGAATCACAGAACGGATTCTTTTCGTCTTGCAAGGCACCACTGTATTATATTGATCCAGTGAGCAACCTGGCCTCTGAAATCTGCACCAGCTGAAGTTTCCGAACCGTCTTCAGAGGCAGCCCTACGGATAATGCATTGCAGTAATCTAACCTTGAGGTTTACCAGAGCATAGGTGGCTAGGCTGTCCGTGTGCAGACAGGGGTGTAGCTGGGCCACCAGCCGAAGCTGATGGAAGGCACTCTGCACCACTGTGACCACCTGAGCCTCAAGGATCCAGGACCTGCTCCTTGAGAGCGAATGTAACCCCATCAAGAGCAGGTGACCTCCTACCCATCTGGTCTAAGGGGCGACCCACAAATAGTGCCTCTGTCTTAATCTGGATTGAGCTGCGGTTTGTAGCTTGCGGAGACCAGAGAGCAAAATGAAAGCCAAAGACTGCAATCAGCTGGCGATCAGAGCAGATGTGTTTGTCATGCATTGCATGTCTTTTTGTGAGAATGTGAGTGAGTGTAAGACCAGCCCTGCAAGATCAGGCCAGTGACTCATCTCGTGCTGAATCCTGTTTTCACCGTTGCCAAGCCAATGCCTCTAGGAAACCAGAAAGCAGGAGTTGAGCAGGGCTGGGCGATATATCTATATATTGCCCCAAACCAGTTCAGAGTCCATATTGTGATACCAGTTTCATAACTTTTGACCTGGCAATATATCACAAATCATGGTGTTAGGGTGTGTGTGTGCTTGCATGCTATGCAAAAATCACGATGCCGGGAAAACCGTGAAGCCAGCCAGTGTCTCTACACAGCACCATCCTTGTTTCAGACATTGTGATATATCGGTATATCATGATGTTTAGCTGGTGATATACCACAGGGTTGAAAACCAGATATTCCCCAGCCTTACTGTTCGCCTCTACATGTTGTTGTTGTTTAGTCGTGTCCGACTCTTTGTGACCCCCTGGACCAGAGCACGCCAGGCACTCCTGTCTTCCACTGCCTCCCGCAGTTTGGTCAAACTCATGCTGGTAGCTTCGAGAACACTGTCCAACCATCTCGTCCTCTGTCGTCCCCTTCTCCTTGTGCCCTCCATCTTTCCCAACATCAGGGTCTTTTCCAGGGAGTCTTCTCTTCTCATGAGGTGGCCAAAGTCAGCTTCAGGATCTGTCCTTCCAGTGAGCACTCAGGACTGATTTCCTTCAGAATGGAGAGGTTGGATCTTCTTGCAGTCCATGGGACTCTCCAGAATCTCCTCCAAAAGCATCAATTCTTCGGCGATCAGCCTTCTTTATGGTCCAGCTCTCACAGTTCCATCCTTATTTCAGACATCGTGATATATCAATATATCGTGATGTTTAGCGATGTGGATATGTCGAAGTATCACCCGGTCCCACTTGTCTCTAAACCAAAAGGTCCCAAACGCTGCAGCTTCTCCTAGGGGAGTCGCTTGACCTCCACAATCATTTTGGTTACCCTTTTGGGAACCGTTACCAGCTCTACAATATCCCTTGCACAGAGCTAAACATTCAGGTGGATGGATTGAGCCCTACAAAACAGCTGGACGACATTGTCAGCTAACAGTAAGGCTGGCTTTGCTAGAAACACAAGTTCTCCGATTCCAGAAGTCCCAGCCGCTCACAAAGGACACCGTTTCAAGGAAAATACAAGAACAACGGCATCACCTGATGCATGTTATCATTTTATTTTGCTGCTGGTGGGAAACTTGCCATATTTGCATTTTTGAGCCTGAATAGTTCTAATTTCCCATTTTTTAATTGCAGAAGCTCAAGAGGAACATTTACTTTGTTTTCACTGAGCAGTTATACAATTATTCCTTTTCAGATACTATGTGAACCATGAACCCTAATAGGCTAGGCTTTGTTAATGCAATTTGGCAGAGGTATTTACATGAAAACAGAAATCTAATGAATTTTTCAAATGAGTACATTGGTAACACAAAGTAATTACTTTTTGGGAGGTGGAGGAACCCAAAATTCATTAAACTTTCTTTCCCCCCCCCTCAATTAGCAAAGTGACTTGCTAAATAAGCTGGGGATGGATGGAGAAGTGTTTTATTATAAACATGTTACACACATACTGCTCCCCAGCCAAACCAAGCAAATTTGCTTAGAGAGGGCAAGCTTGTCTTGGTGTTTCAAGGCCAACTGGGAGCTGAAAGTTTTTGGAAGAATTCTCATGGAGCTGAGAAGGGCAAAGGTTGTGGTGTTGTAAATAGCAGCAGCAGCAGATGGTGCCCATTGGGTCTGATAGGATGAAATGCAGGGAGGCCAACAGTAGGTGGTGCTAGAACTTAAAAATAACCTACTGGATCTGACCAAAGGCCCATCTAGTCCAGCATCCTGTTCTTACAGTGGCCTGTGGGGAACCAGCAAACAGGATTCTACCACAAGAGTCCTTTCTCCTCGTTTTTGATGACAATGGTGATGATGATGATGGAGGCTATCCTCCAAACCATGTGGAGAGGATTTTTTTCTGAACTCGCTCCCTCGTTTCTCTGGGCCTCTTCATCTCTTTACTACAGGGTCATCCTCCCAGATATATCAAGAGCTTTGACTTTCAAGAACCGACAACCCTGTACCTGTGTGTGTGGGACTCCCTGGTCTTGAATGGGGTAACTGTGCCCCTGAAGGACCAGGTGCGCAGCCTGGGAGTCATTTTGGACTCACAGCTGTCCATGGAGGCGCAGGTTAACTCTGTGTCCAGGGCAGCTGTCTATCAGCTCCATCTGGTACGCAGGCTAAGACCCTACCTGCCCGCGAACTGTCTCGCCAGAGTGGTGCATGCTCTAGTTATCTCACGCTTGGACTACTGCAATGCGCTCTACGTGGGGCTACCTTTGAAGGTGACCCGAAAACTGCAATTAATCCAGAATGCGGCAGCTAGACTGGTGGCTGGGAGTGGCCACCGGGACCACATAACACCGGTTCTGAGAGATCTGCATTGGCTCCCAGTACGTCTCCGAGCACGATTCAAAGTGTTGGTGCTGACCTTTAAAGCCTTAAACGGCCTCGGTCCTGTATACCTGAAGGAGCATCTCCACCCCCATCGTTCAGCCCGGACACTGAGATCCAGCGCCGAGGGCCTTCTGGCGGTTCCCTCATTGCGAGAGGTGAGGCTACAGGGAACCAGACAGAGGGCCTTCTCGGTAGTGGCGCCCGCCCTGTGGAACGCCCTCCCATCAGATGTCAAAGAGATAAATAATTACTTGACATTCAGAAGACATCTTAAGGCAGCCCTGTTCAGGGAAGTTTTTAATATTCTAACGCTGTACTGTTTTTAACACTGATTGGGAGCCGCCCAGAGTGGCTGGGGAAACTCAGCCAGATGGGCGGGGTATAAATAATAAATTATTATTATTATATTATTATACCTTGGTTCTCAAACTTAATCTGTTCCGGGAGTCTGTTCGACTCCTGAAACGCGATTCCGTTTGGCTGGAGGAGCTTCCTGTACTCAACCAGAAGCCATGTCAGTCATTCGGCTTCTGAAAAACGTTCACAAACCGGCACACTCGCTTCCGGGATTGCAGCGTTTGGGTGCCGATTTGTTCGGGGTCCAAGTCGTTTTAGTACCAAGGTACCGCTGTATCACCGAGTCCCACTTGTGGGAATGTTCTGGGATGCAGGAGAGGATATATTGACTAATTATATCCTTATCCAACTTGTGCTAACAAGTTCCCAAAATATCAGCAGAGTTTATAGACATTCCCCTTTAAGTTCGCAACGGTAACGTGTGCACAGGTTCGCTAGAACCTCTATAATAATTACCCTGGTAATTTCCCCTTTTGTTCCCTCTTAAAATACAAGACACAACACAGTCTTTATAAAAGCATAAAAGAGTTTACTCGCGTTATGTTCACAATATGATCCCAGAAGGCAGACAGCTTAAAAAGGTTACTTACATTCAGAATCTATCTTGTAGCAAGATAGTCCTTATCTCCTCTCTTGGCTGGGAGCCAAGAGAGCATCCTTAGATGTTTCCTCATCGAAGGAAGATGGCAGAGAGAGAGAGTGGCTGCCTGCCCTGTGCATTTGTCATTACCTGCACAGGTGAGGCCACACCCACCTCTGGTCACATGCGGAGGAAGTCCGTCCCCAGGAAGTTTACCTGCTTGCTGGACAGACATCCCTCCCCATGTTCTAACATGTACACTCTAGGAATGTTGTCACTGACTGCTCCTGTGTTTACATCCCACACCACTCTCTTACCGTCCGCAAGATCTAGACTCAATCGAGACTGGAAGCAGCCTGTTGAGGGCAGACATGGATGGGAGAGAGGGGACGCACCCTCCATTTGTGTGCTATGAACAGGTCAGTATGTACGCAGCCCAGAGTTTCGCTTGCATGAAAACCTTGCCAGTCTGTTTCTTTTTAACATTCAGCCTTTGTTGTTGTTGTTGTTGTTGTTTAGTCGTATAGTCGTATAATTGGATCCTCAGCTTCAGGATCTGTCCTTCCAGTGAGCACTCAGGGCTGATTTCCTTCAGGATGGAGAGGTTGGATCTTCTTGCAGTCCATGGGACTCTCAAGAGTCTCCTCCAGCACCATAATTCAAAAGCATCAGTTCTTTGGCGATCAGCCTTCTTTATGGTCCAGCTCTCACTTCCCTACATCACGACTGGGAAAACCATAGCTTTTACTATACGGACCTTTGTTCAGCCTTTGGGAAGTGGTAAATCTGCAAGCAACACAAAAACCTTTGATTTCTTTCAGTTCGAGGGAGAATGCCCGAAGCCTTTACGATGGCTCTTGATGCACAGTGTTAAATACATCGGTTGATGGGGGTCCCCTTTGTCTCTTCCCCCAGTGACCCACTATACTTTCCATAAGCAAGGCCGG
The DNA here is from genome assembly GCF_965113315.1 of Podarcis vaucheri. NCBI lineage: Eukaryota > Metazoa > Chordata > Lepidosauria > Squamata > Lacertidae > Podarcis > Podarcis vaucheri. The sequence goes on from NC_138759.1 coordinate 6,891,506, forward strand.
CGAGGGGGGGGGGCGAGGTATACACTCTTTCCTTTTCTGAATATTCTCTCATTAGGCTGGAGGGGGTGCACACCAGAAGGGCTAATTGTTGGAATCTTTAATTGTTCCCCTATGACCCCGGCTTCCCTCGGGTGATAGTGGGCCACCACTGGATCTAATAGAGAGAAAATCTGACTGCCGCTCCGACTAATGGAACACTTTCCCCTCATTTTCTCCGTAGGGGGGGCTGTGGGAGTGCAGCGTTCTAATTGTTGCTCTTACGGTAATTGGAGGTAGTAGGTGTACGAATAATTTCATTGTCTTTCCTGCAAGGGGGTAGGTTTATTTACGACCTCTTTGACGCCTCTTAGCTACCCGGCAGCAGCGCGGCGAAGATTGCATTAGCTTTCCTTGCTAGTTGAGCAAGGGCGACCCGAAAGCTGTCATTAACTCGGGGAGAAGTCGGGAACCCGGCTGGAGAGGCAGGTCTGGGGCAAATCGCGGCAGTGCGAGGTGCTAGAGAAGGTGCCGTCCTGCCACAAATCTTGGGGGTTTTCTTGGAGGCCCCAAGCCCTCTCTGCTCTGGGGTGAAAAGCAGGATGGTTTCAGGCTCTTTCCTGAAAGGAAGCTAATTTGCAAAAACCTCCCACTTCCTCGAAAAAATCCCAGTTTCCTGCCACTTTTGCCACTTTTCTGTTCGCCCTAATAACGTTTGGATCGTCTTCTTTCTGCAGATGCAAGATGGAATCCCAGGATGGTGTCGCAGCACCATGCGGCCAATCAGAGGTGGCCATGTGACTAAAGGACAAAGAAAGCCAATTCAGAGAGAGGACAACGCACCCAGGATCTCGCAGTGATATTGCTGTGGCTAACCTACGGGAGGCTGGCAAGGAGGACCTGAGTGCAAGAACACCCCAACTGTGAATCCCAGCATACTGTCTCCGATATTGAAGAATATAGCCTTGTTATAGAAATATAGCGGGTGGCGCTGTGGTCTAAACCACTGAGCCTTGGGCTTGCCGATCGGAAGGTCGGTGGTTCGAATCCCCGCGACGGGGTGAGCTCCCGTTGCTCGGTCCCTGCTCCTGCCCACCTAGCAGTTCAAAAGCACGTCAAAGCGCAAATAGATAAATAGGTACTGCTCTGGCAGGAAGGTAAACGGCGTTTCCGTGCGCTGCTCTGGTTCGCCAGAAGCGGCTTAGTCATGCTGGCCACATGACCCGGAGGTTGTACGCCGGCTCCCTTGGCCAATAAAGCGAGATGAGCGCCGTAACCCCAGAGTTGCCTGCGACTGGACCTAATGGTCAGGGATCCCTTTACCTTTAGAGTTGGAAGGGACCATGAAGGCCATACAGTCCAAGCCTCTGCGATGCAGGAATACTTGAATCGATGACCCTGACATTAAGAGTCTCATGCTCTACCAAGTGAGCTATTGGATGAGGCTCATGATAAGGCTCAGGGAGCTTCATTATGCTCAGGAGGCTGCTAGTATAATGATGATGATGATGAGCTGCCATGGATGCTTTAGCTGAGATTCCTGCATTGCAGGGCGTTGGACTAGAGGACCCAGCTCTATGCTTCTATGATGATGATGAAGAAGAAGAGTTTGGATTTGATATCCCACTTTATCACTACCCGAAGGAGTCTCAAAGCGGCTCACAACCTCCTTTCCCTTCCTCCCCCACAACAAACACTCTGTGAGGTGAGTGGGGCTGAGAGACTTCATTTCCCCCCAAAAAAGATATTTATTAAAGGTTTTTAAAAAATATATAACAATGAAAAAAATAAAAAATAAAAAGAAACAAAATACAACATAAAAACAGTTAAAAAACAAATAATTTTCCATAATATATCTTCCTTACACTTATTTCCCCAGACCTCCTCATACCTCCTTTCTTTGTATTCCACTTCAATTTGTTAGTTCAGCAAATCCTTACCATTAAGCTTTTACCCATTTATAAACCTTTTTTTTTCGTATCTCCTAAAGCATTACAGCTGGAAACCCCTTAGTTTCTATCCAACATCCTTCTAACATTCATTAATTTTACAATATTTCTGTAAATAGTCTTTAAATTTCTTCCAGTCTTCTTTCACCAACTCTTCTCCCTGGTCTTGGATTCTGCCAGTCATTTCTGCCAATTCCTTGTAGTCGATCACCTTCATCTGCCATTCTTCCAAAGTGGGTAAATCTTGTGTCTTCCAAGGGGCTGAGAGACTTCAGAGAAGTGTGAGTAGCCCAAGGTCACCCAGCAGCTGCATGTGGAGGAGCGGGGAAGTGAACCCGGTTCACCAGATTACGAGTCCACCGCTCTTAACCACAGCACCACAAAAGCTATGGGATTTCCTTCTTCACACACTGTATGTATGTATGCATGTATGTACAGTTTGGTTACCAGATTTTTTTTCAATGAATCTGGGGATACTTTTTTTTTTTTTTGCTGAGTAGCAACAGGGAGTCTGTAGTGGGGATGGTGAGGCAAAAGACCCTGGGCCCAAGCACACATGCATATTGCATAAAGGTGCAAAGCCCTTCTTTCGCACCCTGCGAAGCATAAATGCGCAGCCTTTTACAAAACTGGGCAACGGTGCACTGCCTGCCTGTGACTTCTCAGCCTTCCCTGATCTCCTTCCCCCTTCCCCCTTTGTTCTGACAGATCAGTGGAGGCTCGGGAGTCACGGGTGGGCAGCCCTTGCCCAGGAGGGGCCAGCCTGGTAGTGCAGTTGGCTCTGGCTGGCTTCAGGAGCTGCCTGCTGCCGTGGCGCAGGGAAAATGGCGGGCGCCACGGCAGCAAACAGCTCCTGAAGCCAGCCAGAGCCAACTGCGCTACCAGGCTGGCTCCGGACTGCTGAGGCTGCCGCTGCCACATTTCCTGGGGTTTGTCCCCGGGAACATCTGGTAACCCTAATGTACAGTATTTATGTATTAAATTTATATACCACCCTCCATCGAAAGCCCATAGGGCAGTCTACGGTGTAAAAATACAGAATGTAAACACGAAATAATATCATCATAACAAGAAACAACAACAACCAATAACCTCCTCCCACAGACAAATTTTAAAGACTATAAAATGGTTTTAATCAGCCAAATGCCTGGTTATAGAGGAACATTTTCTCCTGGCAGCTTTAACCCTCTCATCATGGCTTATGCTGGAGCAGCCAGCGGTACCTGTGTGTGTGCAAAACTTACCTGCTTACCTTTATAAACCTTTCCTATTCCCACTCCGGCTTCCGTCGCTGTTGCCTTCCTGTCACCCTTACACCAGAGCCCTGTGCCAGGAGAGCTAATCCAGACATGAAGGGGATTAACAGGGAATAATGCTATGAACCATTGGTGCCCTTTTTATGGATGAGATGCTTATTTGTACAGCGGTACCTCGGGTTACAGACGCTTCAGGTTACAGGCTCCGCTAACCCAGAAATAGTACCTCAGGTTAAGAACTTTGCTTCAGGATGAGAACAGAAATCATGCTCCGGTGGTGTGGTGAGAGCAGGAGGCCCCATTAGCTAAAGTGGTGCTTCAGGTTAAGAACAGTTTCAGGTTAAGAACGGACTTCCAGAACAAATTAAGTTCTTAACCCGAGGTACCACTGTATAGCATTTTCTTAAGTGCTCAAATAAATGCCCTTAGTTCACCCAGAAAGTGAAGTCACAGCATCCCTTGGAATCTGTCCAGGATATTCCCCCCAACATTATTCCAGGTTTCCAACATTACTTTGGAATAATTTTGGGATGGGGAACCAGAGACCCTCCACCTGTACTCAACTACAACTCCCAGCATGCTTAGTTCATTGGCCATGTTGGAGGGGGGGAGTGTCTGATGGGAACTGGGTTCCCCTTTGAGATGCCCATTTGTTTTTCCTGGGTAATGGCGGGCAGGTGGTTGCTTCGTTCCAGGGCGAAGGTGCTCCTAACATGTTTAGACTGGTGAAGCTGTTTTGGAAGCCTCTCAGCTGCATTCATTCCAAATATATTCTGGGCTGAACTACAAAACGACAAACTCTCTAAGTGCAAGTTCAAAGCTTCAGCATTTACTGGCTATCACCTATAATGGCATGGGAGAGGGCAGACATCTCCCAATTTCCAGAGCAGTTGTGGACTTTTTTCTCAAAAAAAAAGTGTTTGCTTAATTGAGTGTTGAGTAAACAGATTTATGTTCATGCAACACTTAAAATTAAAAAGGGCAGATAACTTAAATGAAACACTGGGGAGAGGTAGCTCAGTCGGTAGAGCATGAGACTCTTATCTCAAGGTTGTGGGTTCGAGTCCCAGGTTGGGCAAAATATTCTTGCATTGCAGAGGGACGAACTTCTTCCAACTCTGTTGTTGTTGTTGTTGTTGTTGTTGTTGTTGTTGTTGTTGTTGTTTAGTCGTGTCCGACTCTTCGTGACCCCCTGGACCAGAACACACCAGGCACTCCTGTCTTCCACTGCCTCCCGTAGTTTGGTCAAACTCATGCTGGTAGCTTCGAGAACACTATCCAACCATCTCGTCCTCTGTCGTCCCCTTCTCCTTGTGCCCTCCATCTTTCCCAACATCAGGGTCTTTTCCAGGGAGTCTTCTCTTCTCATGAGGTGGCCAAAGTCTTGGAGCCTCAGCTTCAGGATCTGTCCTTCCAGTGAGCACTCAGGGCTGATTTCCTTAAGAATGGATACGTTTGATCTTCTTGCAGTCCATGGGACTCTCAAGAGTCTCCTCCAGCACCATAATTCAAAAGCATCAATTCTTCGGCGATCAGCCTTCTTTATGGTCCAGCTTTCACTTCCATACATCACTACTGGGAAAACCATACCTTTTACTATATGGACCTTTGTTGGCAAGGTGATGTCTCTACTTTTTAAGATGCTGTCTAGGTTTTGTCATTGCTCCTTCCAACTCTACAATTCTACAGTATGACCAGTGATCTATCCAGTGCTGTATTTGTTAGTTTGCATGTCCGTCATTTTGGTTGCAAAACGGTCCGCTAGCCTTTTCGATTCGCCTCTGGTCACGCAGGATTCTGAAACAATTTGGAAAGGAAGTCTGCAAAGGGTGGAAGATGAGTGTGTGAGCTCCGATTCCTCTTTCAAGCTATTTCAGGGTTCCGGAACGGATGGGAAGATCACATTTCTCTGGCTGTTTTGAAGACGAAATGGTTGCGCTGAATACAGATTTATTTTAATCTATTTATTTGCAAAAAAGTAATAATGTCCGCCCCACCAACCTTAAGAAAAAAGGTGTCATGGCGGCAAGCAGAATATGATCCACAGTAAAACGGCATTCATGGAGCGAGTGCAAAATGCATCGCTAATCAGTAGAGAAGCTTAATACACCAAACTTAGCAGGATCACCCCTCGGGGGAAGCCTGGATGAGCAGATGAGCTTTAAGCAGGCACCGAAATGCCAGTACTGTAGGTGGCTGGCTGGTGTTCATGGCATCTACCTTACAAAGCACACAGCGAAGAAAATCCAGTCCCTGTCAGTTGGCAAACAATACCGCATTGGAATGCCGTCTTCTTGGCTCGCTGTCCATCTTTGGACAACTCCCTCCCTCCAAATCACACACACTCCAGCCCCTTTCCTAACATCTCCTTCTCAAGGTGAAGCGAAATCAAGACAATCCGCCAGCCTCCAAAATAGAAAGCATAAAATGGGGAGTGTATAGAAAGTCAATCCTTCACTCCTCTTCTCCGCCCTCTCTGAGGATTTAGAAGCAAACAAGAGAATGAAGGGGGGGGGAGAGAACAAGCTGACCCACTTTTTCCAGCTAGCAGGAAAACTCCGGAGATAAAACAGGAGAATGGATCTTTGCATTTCACAAACATCAGTGGCGCGGGGGGGGGGATGACCACTTCTGCATTTTGAGATGCAAAGCTTACTGCTTGACCAGGGGTCGGCAACGTGCGGTCCATGGGCTGGATGCGGCACACGAAGACGATTTTACCAGCCCACAAGCAGCCTGCTCGGCAAGTCCCTCACACGCTGTGTTAAACCGGTGCAGCACGCCGCAGGGACCCAGCGAGTGGCACCAGAAATCGCGTCTGCGCATGCTCAGATACCGGAAATCACTTCTGCGCATGCCCAGACGCCGAAAATTACTTCTGCGCTGGTGCGATTTTCAGCGTCTGGGCATGCGCAGAGGAGGAGGAGGAGGAGGAGAAGAAGAAGAAGAAGAAGAAGAAGAAGAAGAAGAAGAAGAAGAAGAAGAAGAAGGGGGTTTGGATTTGATATCCCACTTTATCACTACCCTAAGGAGTCTCAAAGCGGCTAACAATCTCCTTTCCCTTCCTCCCCCACAAGAAACACTCTGTGAGGTGAGTGGGGCTGAGAGACTTCAGAGAAGTGTGACTAGCCCAAGGTCACCCAGCAGCTGCATGTGGAGGAGCGGGGAAGCAAACCCAGTTCCCCAGATTACGAGTCTACCGCTCTTAACTGTTAGTATCTTGGCTCACAGGCAGAGGTACCTGGCCTCCCCCGAGGCAATTGAGCGAGATACTGTGTTTACCTTCTGTCTGCGACCCCGGCAGGCTAGGTAAACAAACCCGGCGATTCTTCTCATTAGACGTGAGATAGAACACACCCTCTGCTTCTCTGCTTCTCTCTCCCTCCCTGCATTCTCCCAGGGAGGAGAAATGAGACAGACAGGAGTCCTTTTTACATGTTTATTCCTGTCACTCATCAGTACATAGAAATGCTTCTGCTCCCTTCAGACTCCATCAGAAGAGACTCAACTCCTCCCCTGTACTTCCAGCACAGGTCACATGACACTCTGAGCTAACATCCGGTGCTCAGTACAGAGAATAGGCTCCACCTTTTCTCCAACAGTACATCTGCAAAACATAACATCCTGTTTTGCATTCAAGCCATCTGGAGCTGGCTTTTGCCTTGGTGCATTTTCCCACCACACCACAAAAGCTATGGGCTCTCTTTCTGGTACCGCAAACATGCGCAGACGCGATTTCCGGCATCGCGCTGTGCTGGTCTGGCCCACGGACGATCTCCGGGACAGTGATCTGGCCCATGCCCAGTAAGCCTTGCCGAATCCTGGGCTTGACGGTCATCCGGGCCATTTGGGGGACAGAGTAGATGCTGTGACATTTTTGTAGGGAGATGCAAAGCCACTGCTGGACCACCTTTCCAGGTGTAAGCCTGCTCACCTGAGGCTGCAATATGTTCTGTCTCCACAGTCGAAGGCAGTAAGGCTTCTGAATGCTAGTTTCTGGAAACCCAGGAGGAGGAAGGGCTCTTGCATTCGGGTCTTGCGAGTTTTCCACTGGCACCTGGTTTTCCACTGTGAGAACAGGATCCTGGACCAGGTTGGCCTTTGGCCTGATCCAGTAGGCCCTTTGTTATGTACTGAGTTGAATAGGATCCAAAAAGCAGCAGTCTGATTGGTCCTAGAACAATAGGATTCAGAATGCAGCAGTCTGATTGGTCCTAGAACAATAGGGTCCAGAATGCAGCAGTCTGATTGGTCCTAGAACAATAGGGTCCAGAATGCAGCAGTCTGATTGGTCCTAGAACAATAGGGTCCAGAATGCAGCAGTCTGATTGGTCCTAGAACAATAGGATTCAGAATGCAGCAGTCTGATTGGTCCTAGAACAATAGGATCCAAAAAGCAGCAGTCTGATTGGTGCTAGAACAATAGGATCCAAAAAGCAGCAGTCTGATTGGTCCTAGAACAATAGGATTCAGAATGCAGCAGTCTGATTGGTCCTAGAACAATAGGATTCAGAATGCAGCAGTCTGATTGGTCCTAGAACAATAGGGTCCAGAATGCAGCAGTCTGATTGGTCCTAGAACAATAGGGTTCAGAATGCAGCAGTCTGATTGGTCCTAGAACAATAGGATTCAGAATGCATCAGTCTGATTGGTCCTAGAACAATAGGATCCAGAATGCAGCAGTCTGATTGGTCCTAGAACAATAGGATTCAGAATGCAGCAGTCTGATTGGTCCTAGAACAATAGGGTCCAGAATGCAGCAGTCTGATTGGTCCTAGAACAGTAGGATCCAAAATGCAGCAGTCTGATTGGTCCTAGAACAATGCAGCAGTATGATTGGTCCGCAGGAGCCACCCAATCCAGCTCCAGGTGGAAGTGAATCCGCAACCTGATTGGCCTACAGGAAAATCCCAGAATTCGCCAATCACGTGCGACCCATTGTGTAAATAATGTATATAAAGCAGATATTTTGGGGGAACTTTCATTCTTCACTACTATGAGCTGAATAAAGAGCATGAAATCCACTCTCGACTCTGAGTATGTTTTGCTCTTCTTCTCTTCTCTTCATGGCACTTCAGGGGGATGTCCAGGGGTTGAGGGCAAAACAACAGGCCTTCTCTGTAGAACTCTCCATTTATCAAATTCTCCCCAAAGGAAGCTTACTCAGCACACATCTTGTCATCGTTTGGGTCCCTGGCAAAGACATTTTTTTAATTTCCCTTGGGAATCTAGGAACAGCAACCATGGTTTGATTGCACTGTTCAATCTCCTTTTAACCATTGGTTCTGTTATTGTTGTTTTAATTTATAATAATTTAATAATAAAAATTTTATTCTTTACACCCAGCCCCTCTGGGCTGCTTACATCACGTATAAAGTTGTAAAACACCAGGCATTAAAAACTTCCCTAAACAGGGCTGCCTTCTTCTAAAAGTCAGATAGTTGTTTATTTCCTTGACATCTGATGGGAGGGCGTTCCACAGGGCAGGCGCCACTACTGAGAAGGCTCTGGTTCCCTGTAACCTCACTTCTCTCAGGAAGGGAACCGCCAGAAGGCCCTCGGCGCTGGACCTCAGTGTCCGGGCTGAGCGATGGGGGTGAAGGTGCTCCTTCAGGTATACTGGGCCGAGGCAATTTACGGCTTTAAAGGTCAGCACCAACACTTTGAATTGTGCTCGGAAGCGTACTGGGTCAATGTAGGTCTTTCAAGATCGGTGTTATATGGTCTCGATGGCCACTTCCAGTCACCAATCTCGCTGCCACATTCTGGATTAGTTATAGTTTCCGGGTCACCTTCAAAGGTAGCCCCATGTGGAGTGCATGGCAGTAGTCCAAGCAGGAGATAACCAGGGCATGCACCACTCTGGCAAGACAGTCTGCAGGCAGGGAGGGTCTCATCCTGCATCCCAGATGGTGCTGGTAGACAGCTGCCCTGGTCACAGAATTGACCTGCTCCTCCATGGACAGCTGTGAGTCCAAAATGACTCCCAAGCTGCACACCTGGTCCTTCAGGGGCCCAGTTACCCCATTCAGGACCAATTTAATTGCAAATCTCTTCAGGACGTATTGCTGAAGGTAAAGGTAAAGGGACCCCTGACCGTTACGTCCACTTGCAGACGCCTCTGGGGTTGCGGCGCTCATCTCGCTTTACTGGCTGAGAGAGCTGGCGTACAGCTTCCGCGTCATGTGGCCAGCATGACTAAGCTGCTTGTGGCGAACCAGAGCAGTGCACGGAAAGCGATGTGCAAATCTAAGGAAACCTCAACCTAGGGAGCCGGGCTATATATTGCAAAGGCAGATTTCAGCACTGGCAATGGGACAGCACCCTCTGCAGCAGGGGAGGAGAAAAGACTAGTTTAGGGGAAAGCTGTTTCCCAGCACGGGTTGCCTCACTCTGCCTAATGGTAGTGCCGGCCCTGATATACATTTCTGGATATGGCTGCTGGATCAGGAGCATCCTAAGCTCCGAGATTTCGGAGCCCAAATCTGAGACCTACAGGCAGCCCCTGGGGGTGTCAAGGAGGAAAGCCACTGGTGGTTCTCCCTCTGGGCTTCCTGCCCCCACTGAGCCTGGAAGATGGAAGTTAAAGGGGAGAGAGGTGTAAGGAGCACAGAGGCTCATGCAATAATTTGCAGCGGGCTCCTGCCAGGCTGAAGCTTTCTCTCTCCCCCCCCATTTTGTTTATTGATTTTCACAAAATTAAAAACAAACAAACAAACAAACAAACAAACACCATAACCTTATCAAAACTAATCTTCTTAACATGGTTACGTGACTTCCTTGTATCCCCTAGTTGAATTTCAGTGCTTATCATTTGAACGCTTTTCCAAATCAAAGTTCTTATAATTTTAACTTAATCACTTAACATCACTCTTTCTTCCCAATTCAGCATTAAACATAATAATTCATCACATTACTTATTTAAGTCCTAAGCCTAACTGGTAATTGCAAGCTTTTTCCAATTAATTTAACTTAATGTATTTAACTAAATAAGCATTACATTTCATCCACTCTTCCTGGTACTCCTCCTCATTCTGGTCATGGACTCTTCCGGTCAGGTCGGCTAGCTCTGAAAAGTCCACTACACATTAAAAGTTTTCCATTTCTTAGCTAGTAATATTCGAGCAGCAGTTGTGGCATACAAAAATAATTTAACATCTTTCTTGGGCAATTCCAAACCTGTTATTCCAAGAAGAAAGTCCTCTGGTTTCTTTATAAATGTATATTTCAACATTTTTTTCAGTTCATTATAAATCTTTTCCCAGAAGTCTTTCACCTTGGGGCAGGTCCACCACATGTGATGAAAAGTTCTGCCAGGCTGAAGTTTTCATGCATGCTCTTATTAATAATAATAAAAATAAGAATTTTAAGGTGCTTTTGCCCAGCTGGAGATTCAAGACTTCCTGCTGCTGCCTGAAGACATCAGGTTAATCCTGGAGATCTGGCAACCCTGGATGTAAAACTGTGTTAGAATAATAATAATAATAATAATAATAATAATAATAATTATTATTATTATTATTATTATTATTATTATTATTATTATTATTATTATTTATTTGTACCCCGCCCATCTGGCTGGGTTTCCCCAGCCACTCTGGGCAGCTTCCACAGAGACCAAAAATACACTAAAATGTCACACATTAAAAACTTCCCTGAACAGGGCTGCCTTAAGATGTCTTCTGAATGTCAGGTAGTTGTTTATCTTTTTGACATCTGGTGGGAGGGTGTTCCACAGGGCGGGTGCCACTACCAAGAAGGCCCTCTGCCTGGTTCCCTTCTGCTTTGCCCACAGAAGGTCTCCAGTTCAGTCGCCAATAGCATCTCCAGGTAGGGGAGGAAGAGACCCTTGTATGGCCAGTCTATCCGGAAGATAATTGTATTTCAAGGAGATAGTGATCAATCTAGCATGGTTATCCTTCCTGCCTCTGTTTGCTTCCCCTTCATGGTCTCTTGTTAAGCTCTTGGATGGTTGAGAACAGCTTTAATGTCCTAATCTATTGGAAGGAAGTGATGGTACTGTTATAGCTGAATCCTAGAACAATAGGATCCAGAATGCAGCAGTCTGATTGGTCCACAGGAGCCACCCAATCCAGCTCCAGGTGGAGGTGAATCAGCGACCTGATTGGCCTGCAGGAGCAGCCAATCAAGCTCCTGGATGAAGTGAATCAGCAACCTGATTGGCCTGCAGGAGCAGCCAATCAAGCTCCTGGATGAAGTGAATCAGCAACCTGATTGGCCTACAGGAGCAGCCCGGAATTAGCCAATCACGCGGGGCCCATTGTGTAAATAATCTATATATAACTAGACGTTTTGGGGAAAGTTTCATTCATTGCTACCATGAGCTGAATAAAGAGCATGAAATTCACACTCGAATCCGAGTATATTTCAGGTACTTTCTGACCTTTGATGTAGAACATTGTTTGGAAAACGTGAGGCATTGGGAAGAGGGTGGCTAATGACTCATCTGTACGTAGCCAGTAGCAGGTAGCCAGTTGGCAAGCCACACAAGCTAACAAGCTAGTTATCTATAAATCAGATGTTGTTGGGCAGGAGTTTTGAGAAGCTCGTCTACTTTGCCACTTCTTGAGGGCTTCCCAGTGGCAGATCGAAGTGCTTGCTTGGTAATGTATATAATGCTTGCTGTTTAGAATAAAATCTGTAATCCTCTCACTCGTGTTTTGTATTGCCTCTGAATCTCTTTTTTTATTGTATATCTTAAGTTCATTTTGCTTCACATACACACACCCTCAAACAAAACAACAACAACAAAGAAATACAAATAAGATGAAGGAACGTACAAAAACTTATACAGAGCAAATAACAAATACAGAACAAATAATCAACACCATATTTCAAATACAGAACAAATAGTCACCATACCATATTTTGGTTCTTCTTTTCTTCCAATTGACTTCTTTCATCCTCAACACAGTTCACTTTTCATTTTTGGTAAACTGTCTCCTTATTTCGTTATTACCGCCTTTTTCTTTCTCTGTGTTTTTTTTTTTTAAAAAAAACTTAAGTACCATAATTTATTTTGCAGAAGTTAATCGAAACAGGTCCAAGTATTTATTTGAGGGCACTGCTTTTTAAGGTATTCTCTATCTTTTTTTCCTTTCTTTTTGAAACTTTTGTTTGGACTGACCCCTAATAGCCTCTGTCAATCTGGCCAATTCAATATAATCAAATAATTGTATTGCCTCTGAAACTCATTTTAAAAGAACCACCTTGCCTTGGGCAAGACAACACTGCATTTGAAATCCTGGAGAGCCTTTGCCAGTTGGTGGAGACCAGTGGTTCTCATTTTTCCCCCCTCTGGGCCACACATTCAGAATAAAAATTTGCTCATGCCAGACTGACTTTTAATTGATAAGAAGTACAGTGGAAAACAGGGACGAGGGTGGCGCTGTGGGTTAAACCACAGAGCCTAGGACTTGCCGATCAGAAGGTCAGCGGTTCGAATCCCCTCAACGGGGTGAGCTCCCGTTGCTTGGTCCCTGCTCCTGCCAACCTAGCAGTTCGAAAGCACAAAGTGCAAGTAGATAAATAGGTACCACTCCAGCGGGAAGGTAAACGGTGTTTCCGTGCGCTGCTCTGCTTTGCCAGAAGTGGCTTAGTCATGCTGGCCACATGACCTGGAAGCTGTACGCCGGCTCCCTCGGCCAATAAAGTGAGATGAGCGCCGCAACCCCAGAGTTGGTCACAACTGTACCTAATGGTCAGGGGTCCCTTTACCTTTACCTTACAGTGGAAAACAAAAAGAAACAGCACCTTTCCATGCTTGCTTTGTAACACAGAACACAACCACTTTATAATAAGACTTCTAAAAGAAATCTGAAGGCAGCCCTGTTTAGGGAAGCTTTTAATGTTTAATACACTATTGTATTTTAATATTCTGTAGGAAGCCGCCCAGAGTGGCTGGGGAAACCCAGCCAGAAGGACGGGGTATAAATAATAAATTATTATTATTAATCACAGAACATCCAGAGAGTATAAAACTGTCTTAAGTATGTTTGTATGTATACAAACTCAATGAGAGCTGTGAGTTTGCTTTTGTCAGTTAACCTCATTTATGTCAAGTCTAATTTGAGACAAACTCTCATATCCATTTTTAATAACAATTTTTATTAAGAGTTTCCAACATAAAATACAACAAGAGCCAAATTAATCTAAAGAAGACAAATGGGGGAAGAAGCACGAATAAGCAAAAGAAGAAACTAAACAAGTAGAAAAAGGAGAGAATAAAAAGAATAAAAGAAGGTCCTCTATCTTAATTTTTATTTATTCCCCGCACAGAAGAGTGAACCCTCTCAGCTCTCCCTTGGCAGCTTCCCCCTCTTGTCCCAGCCTCAAACTCTCATCTCCACATCAACCCAAAGAAGCCTTTCTCTTTTCTGATTTTTCATTTTTGTCAGAGCTGGAAATCCTTGCTCACGACAATATGTCACTGAGAACTGTTGAAGAATAGCCAAAAATGCCCCTAAAGGACCAGGTGTGCAGCCTGGGAGTCATTCTGGATTCACAGCTGTCCATGGAGGCGCAGGTCAATTCTGTGTCCAGGGTAGCTGTCTACCAGCTCCATCTGGTATGCAGGCTGAGACCCTCCCTGCCTGCAGACTGTCTTGCCAGAGTGGTACATGCTCTGGTTATCTCTCACTTGGACTACTGCAATGCTCTCTACGTGGGGCTACCTTTGAAGGTGACCTGGAAACTACAACTAATCCAGAATGCGGCAGCTGGACTGGTGACTGGGAGTAGCCGCCGAGACCACACGGGACTTGAAAGACCTACACTGGCTCCCAGTAGGTTTCTGAGCACAATTCAAAGTGTTGGTGCTGACCTTTAAAGCCCTAAATGGCCTCAGTCCAGTATATCTGAAGGAGCGTCTCCACACCCATCACTCACCCCGGACACTGAGGTCCAGCTCCGAGGGCCTTCTGGCAGTTCCCTCACTGCGAGAAGCCAAGTTACAGGGAACCAGGCAGAGGGCCTTCTCGGTAGTGGCACCCGCCCTGTGGAACACCCTCCCTCCAGATGTCAAAGAGAACAACAACTACCAGACTTTTAGAAGACATCTGAAGGCAGCCCTGTTTAGGGAAGCTTTTAATGTTTAATAGGTTATTGTATTTTAGTGTTCTGTTGGAAGCCGCCCAGGGTGGCTGGGAAAACCCAGCCAGATGGGCTGGACATAAACAATAGTAATTATTATTATTATTATTATTATTATTATTATTATTATTATTATTATTGTGTGTGTTATGGAACTTGCCATAATTGAGTTCTGGCGCCTCTCTGGTGGGTGCCATTGCCATTCTAAGAGAACAAGGGAGTTCATGGTGAGTTCCGGCACCTCTTTTTCAAGAAAAATAGCTCTCCCTCTGTGTGTGTGTGTGTGTGTGTGTGTGTGTGTGTGTATTTTGATACTATACTACCCTAAAATGTTCAAATGTTGGGCATTGTCGGCCAATTGGTGCCAAAGAAAGACAGAACTTTTTTATGTATGCTACAACAGCAGCAAGAATACTCATCGCAAAGTATTGGAAGACTCAAGATCTACCCACTCTGGAAGAATGGCAGATGAAGGTGATAGACTACATGGGACTGGCAGAAATGACTGGCAGAATCCAAGACCAGGGGAAAGAGACGGCGGAAGAAGATTGGATGAAATTTAAAATTTATCTTAAGAAATATTGTAAAATTAATGAGTGCTAAAATGTTGTGGATATAGAAAATAGGGGACTACAGCTGTAAAAGATTAAGTAAAAGGAAAGAATAAGGGAAAATTAGATAAAATTAAGGGGGAGGATTTGCTGAAACAAATTTGGGAATCGGGATGCAGAAAGGGGAAGTCGGCGAAGTAAGTTTTAAGAAAAAAAGGATTTGAAATTATACATGTTTGTTTTGGTGTTTGTATGTTTGTATTGTGTATTGTTTGTGTTTATATAAATTGTGAAAAACCAATAATTATTTTTTTTAAAAAAAACGTTCAAATGTTTCTTGGATTGCCCTTGACTCTTCCTGCCACACTTGCCATCCTCTCCTGCCACACCCTTTGAGAACCATGAGTGTGGACCAGGAGTAGGCAACCTAAGGCCCGGGGGCTGGATGCGGCCCATTCGCCTTCTCAATCCGGCTCGCGGAAGGTCTGGGAATCAGCGTGTTTTTACCTAAGTAGAATGTGTCCTTTTATTTAAAATGCATCTCTGGGTTATTTGTGGGGTGTAGGAATTCATTCATTCCCCCCCCCAAATATAATCCGGCCCCCCAGAAGGTCTGAGGGACTGTGGACCGGCCCCCTGCTGAAAAAGGTTGCTGACCCCTGGTGTAGACAGTACTGAGCTACATGGACCATTGGTCAAATTCGGTATACTGTCGTACCTTGGTTGCCGAATGCCTTGGTATTCCGGCTCCCGAATAATCAAAACCTGGAAGTGGGTGTTCTGGTTTCCGAACGTTTTTTGGGAAGCGAAAAACGTCTGATGCGGCTTCTGCTATTGTTTGTGGTGCCAGTGGCGTAGCGTGGGGGGTGCAGGGGGGGGCCGGCCGCACCGGGCGCAACATCTGGGGGTTAGGGTTAGGGGGCGCAATCCACGGGTTAGGGGGCGCAAATCCACGGGTTAGGGGGCACAAATTACTTGCCTTGCCCCGGGTGCTGACAACCCATGCTACGCCACTGTGTGGTGCACCTGCGCAATCATGAGCCAATCTGAAGCTGCGCCTTGCTTTCCGAACATTTCGGAAGTCAAACGGACTTCTGGAACACATTCTGTTCAAAAACCAAGGCGCCCTCCTATGTTCCTATTCTTTCTGACCCAGATTGTGTGTGTATTTGTGTGTGTGTGCTTGTGTGGGCAGGTGTTCTGCTTAATGGAGAAATCCATGGAGGGCTTTATTTTTCCAAGGGAACTCTGGGTGGTTTGCTGTGATGCTTAGTGGGTGCAAACGAAACATGGAGGGAGTTGGGTGAGTTGGGAGAAGGAGGAGGAGTAGTGCATTTTTGCATTAGCAAGCCGCAGCCAAGTTACAGGGCTGCCTCTTTCCAGTGACTCACGAAGCAATTTCTGAGCCGGTGAGCGCTACAGGGTAAATCTGACTTCTACTTTTAACCCCGTTAAGAGATAAGAAATGATTATTCTCCTAATTGCCGTGCCGTTACTTTATTGGTTAAATTAACATTCAATTGCAGGGGGTTTGCTGTGCAATATACAATATTATTTTGCCTACTGCGCGTTCAAAGTCTCCTTGTCACAGCAACAGCACGCCAGCAGGAGAAATCCTTTTAACAAATAGGTAAATATAAGCCTTGGGGGGAGAGGCGAGGGAGGGGGAAGGGGGTAATTATTTAAGCTATGTTAGTGGGTGAAGGGGGGAAAAGGGGGCTAAAAATAAGTCAAAAACGCTGGAAATTATATTAAACGGTCCACAGGGGAAAGTGGCTGCGATTCGAGAGGCGCCAGCGATGTTGGAGCAAATGGAAAGCCTTGCCAGATCATCTGAATTGCCGTAGAATTGTAGAATTGGAAGGGACCCTAAGGGGCCAACCCCCCCTGCAGTGCAGGAATTGTTTAAAATAACCTTTTCTAAGAAACCAGAAGCTTTTCTTTTAGGAATTGTAGGTGCCGGAATTCCAGGTGACCTGAAGAGACTATTTATGTACATGACTACTGCTGACCGGACACTATTAGCCCAGAGATGGAAAGAAAGAACAGTTTCTACCAGGGAAGAATGGCAGATTAAACTGGACTATGCAGAAATGGCAAAACTTATTGGGAGAATTTTGAATCAGGAAAACCAAAATTTCAACAAGGAATGGGGGAAATATATATAATTTATTTTTTTAAAAAAAATCATTGTCAACAATGAGAAGAATCTTTCTTTGCATCAGCCACTAGCCATAGCAATAAAAAATAATATGTAATAATAATGTAATGTAAATAGTAAATAGTAAATAATAATAATGTAAATAGAGATAAAAAATTATACAACTACATTCTGGAGGTTTACATCAATAATCAAATAATCAAACAATTAAAATTATTAGTAGGATTGGGATGATACTTGTAGTTAAAAGTTGACTGTGGCTTTATTGAAGATTTAATAGAATTGGATTAACAGAGAAGATGCAGGGAAAAAAAGTTAACATAATGACCCCAAAAAGGGGAGAAGGGAAGTCCAAAGGGATTTATGGATATTGTCTTATTTGTTCTCTTTGCGATGGTTTGTAAATCTGAAAACCCCAAAATAAACTTATTAAAAAGAGAGAGAATGCAATTTCCATCACCGACTCTGTTTTCCTCCACTGTGAATTTGTCCAATCCCACTTTTAAAGCCATGTACGTGGGTGGTGCTGTGGGTAAAACCTCAGCGCCTAGGACTTGCCGATTGTATGGTCGGCGGTTCGAATCCCCGCGGCGGGGTGAGCTCCCGTCGTTCGGTCCCAGCTCCTGCCCACCTAGCAGTTCGAAAGCACCTTTAAGTGCAAGTAGATAAATAGGTACCGCTTTATAGCGGGGAGGTAAACGGCATTCCCATGTGCTGCGCTGGTGCTGGCTTGCCAGAGCAGCTTCGTCACGCTGGCCACGTGACCCGGAAGTGTCTTCGGACAGCGCTGGCCCCTGGCCTCTTAAGCGAGATGGGTGTGCAACCCCAGAGTCGGTCACGACTGGCCCGTACGGGCAGGGGTACCTTTACCTTTACCTTAAGGCATGTAAGTGAGAGCTGGACCATAAAGAAGGCTGATTGCCAAAGAATTGATGCTTTTGAATTCTGGTGCTGGAGGAGACTCTTGAGAGTCCCATGGACTGCAAGAAGATCAAACTGATCCATTCTGAAGGAAATCAGCCCTGAGTGCTCACTGGAAGGACAGATCCTGAAGCTGAGGCTCCAAGACTTTGGCCACCTCATGAGAAGAGAAGACTCCCTGGAAAAGACCCTGATGATGGGAAAGATGGAGGGCACAAGGAGAAGGGGACGACAGAGGACAAGATGGTTGGACAGTGTTCTCCAAGCTATGAACATGAGTTTGACCAAACTGCGGGAGGCAGTGGAAGACAGGAATTCCTGGTGTGCTCTGGTCCAGGGGGTCATGAAGAGGAGGGCACAAGTAAACAACTAAACAACAACAACAAGTCATGTCTTGTGACAGCAAATTCCACAAGTTGCTCGTGCGCCGTGTGCAAAAGTTATACGGTCAGTCTGCTCCGAACCTACACTGATCCGTTTCCATGGGCCTTGCTTTGTGGGGGTTTGTCATTCAGGAAAATTAGGCACGGTGGCTTGGATCATCTGCTCCTAGGCCTGGTCGCCAATCTCTTTTAGGTTTGTGGGCACATTTGGATCTTTGAACCATTTATATGGCTTTCAAAGAGGATCAGACAAATTCATAGAGGGGAAGGCCATTCGTGGCTACTAGCCACGATGGCTATGCTCTGCCTTCCACAGTCAGAGGCAGTTGGAAACCGCAGGAGAGTTGCTATTGTGCTCAGATCCTGCTTGCAGGTTTCCCACTGGCTGGCCACTGTGAGAACAGGACGCTGGACGGGATGGGTCTTTGGTCTGATCCAACAAGGTACTGGATACGAGTGGCTCTGTGGTCTAAACCACTGAGCCTCTTGGGCTTGCCGATCAGAAGGTTGGCAGTTTGAATCCCCACGACGGAGTGAGCTCCCGTTGCTCTGTCCCAGCTTCTGTCAGCGTCTCCACCCCCATTGTTCTGCCTGGACACTGAGGTCCAGCGCTGAGGGCCTTCTGGCGGTTCCCTCATTGCGAGAAGTGAGGCTACAGGGAACCAGACAGAGGGCCTTCTCGGTAGTGGCACCTGTCCTGTGGAACGCCCTCCCATCAGATGTCAAAGAGATAAATAATTACCTGACATTCAGAAGACATCTTAAGGCAGCCCTGTTCAGGGAGGTTTTTAATATGTAACGCTGTACTGTTTTTAACACTGATTGGGAGCCGCCCAGAGTGGCTGGGGAAACTCAGCCAGATGGGCGGGGGAATAAATAAATTATTATTATTATTATTATTATTATTATTATTATTATTATTATTGCAGTTCGAAAGCACACCAGTGCAAGTAGATAAATAGGTACCACTGTGGCAGGAAGGTAAATGGCATTTCCATGTGCTCTGGTTTCCGTCACGGTGTCCCGTTGCGCCAGAAGTGGTTTAGTCCTGCTGGCCACATGACCTGGAAAGCCGTCTGTGGAGAAACGCCGGCTCCCTTGGCCTGAAAGCAAGATGAGTGCCGCAACCCCATAGTCACCTTTGACGGGTCTTAACCGTCCAGGGGTCCTTTACCTTTACCTTTGTCATTCTTATTTTATTTATTAGATTTACAGTGGTACCTCGGGATGTGAACGGGATCCATTCCGGAGCCCCAATCACATCCTGAAGTGACCGCAACCGGCATCCGCAGGTTGCGTTTCACCACTTCTGCGCATGCGCGTGACGTCATTTTGACCGTCTGCACATGCGCGCGTGGCGAAGCATGGAAGTAATGCGCTCTATTACTTCCGGGTTGCCGCGGAGCGCAACCCGAAAATACTTAACTTGAAGCACATTTATCGCGAGGTATGACTGTATATACGGCCCTTCATAAGATTTCAGGGCAGTTCACAGAATAAAATATAGGGGAAAATAACAAGTAAATATGTAAAACAAAGCAGCAAAATAATAGCCCCCCCACTTATGTTCTTATGTTCAATCAGTCAATCAATCAATCAATCAATCAATCAATCAATTGCAGTCAAAGACCATTCAGCAGAATGAACAACAGCAACATATACGATATCAGTACCAAGGGGCAGACTCAGTAGACGAAATTGAAAATTCCCTATAAACTTCTTAAAAATTGCACTTCTTCAGCTAAAAGCTATATTCCAGAGTTTAAAATCAGCACTCATTCATCACGTTCGCATGATATTCTCATAAACTGATCGCAGTTGCATTTTTGGTTCAAGAGGTGCTCCATTTCCCACTGCCCAAAATGAAACATTATGAAAAGCTGAATTCTCTTCTTTTTTTACACTCAGAACCGACACCCGTTGCTATCGGCCGCTTTTCAACCTAAAAACACGAAGATGCATTTCCTTCTGCCATCGTAGTTCAAAACCAAGATTTGATGCACACACACCCCTTGCTCTGAGAATGCTCCCTTTGTTCAGCCCCAGCCCCGAAGTTTCTCTCTCCCCCCAACCTCTGACTCCCAGCAATGAGTCGCTCGGAGCTGGTGGTGAAAGATTTTTTCAACAGCAATTTGCTTGTTCCAATTTGCTTTTCAAGGTCTGTGATCAGGATTGTGAAGGAAGCCTGTAAAAGGATCTAGTTCTATTAATTTGGCCTGGTAGTTTCTCTTGTTTGACTCGTATTCAGTTTCGCTGGCAGTTCCACTCGGTGAGCTAATTGAATCCAGAGGGCCAGTGCTCGGTCCCACGCGCGAGGCTAGAGTTTCACGTCCAGACCTGAGCTGGGCTCCGGTGCAGTAACAAGATATACTACACCTGCTGAAAAGGTGAGGAGAGGTGGAAAGAGAGAGGTTTGAGGGGAGCTTCTCGGTCCTGCTTCGTAGCTTCAGGTTTTTAACCGAAATTCTCCTGGAGAATTCAGCTAAGACATTTATTTACGGCATAAGATTTGGGCGCAACTCGAGTGCGAAAGACACACACTCACAAAGCGGTTTGCAAAAAAAGAAAAGCAATGACAAACCTAGACAGCATCTTAAAAAGCAGAGACATCACCTTGCCAACAAAGGTCCGTATAGTTAAAACTATGGTTTTCCCAGTAGTGATGTATGGAAGTGAGAGCTGGACCATCAAGAAGGCTGATCGCCGAAGAATGGATGCTTTTGAATTACGGTGCTGGAGGAGACTCTTGAGAGTCCCATGGACTGCAAGAAGATCAAACCTATCCATTCTGAAGGAAATCAGCCCTGAGTGCTCACTGGAAGGACAGATCCTGAAGCTGAGGCTCCAAGACTTTGGCCACCTCATGAGAAGAGAAGACTCCCTGGAAAAGACCCTGATGTTGGGAAAGATGGAGGGCACAAGGAGAAGGGGACGACAGAGGACGAGATGGCTGGACAGTGTTCTCAAAGCTACAAACATGAGTCTGACCAAACTGCGGGAGGCAGTGGAAGACAGGAGTGCCTGGCATGCTCTGGTCCAGGGGGTCACAAAGAGGAGGACACGACTAAACGAATAAGCAACAACAACAGTAAAATTATCCATAAGAAAAATTAACAGCAATGATTTAAGACACTCAAAAAGTTAAAATAGCCATAGACCAAAAGGAAGGTTTTAACTTGCACCAACTTTCTAAACATCTGGGTAGGCTTAACAGCCTGCCTTATATCAATAGGCAAGGAGTTCCACAGTGTAAGAACAGCCATAATAAAAGATCAAATTCTTACAAAAGTGGAATGGGTGTTTTGTGGCACCTGTAGTGGTGCTGATTTTGCGATCGAAGGGGTTGGCTGGGTGCATATGTAGTGAGATGATCTTATAGGTAAACCGGCCCCAAGTTATTAAGGGCTTTATGTACTAATAGTAGGGGGGGAGGGAAAGGACCCCTGGACGGTTAAGTCAGTCAAAGGCAACTATGGGGTTGCAGCGCTTAACTCGCTTTTCAGGCAAAGGGGGACAGCGTTTGTCTGCAGACAGCTTTCCGGGTCATGTGGCCAGCAGGACTAAACCGCTTCTAGCGCAACAGGACACTGTGACAGAAACCAGAGTGCACAGAAACGCCGTTTACCTTCCCGCCACAGTGGTATCTATTTATCTACTTGCACTGGTGTGCTTTTCAACTGCTACGTTGGCAGGACCTGGGACAAAGCAACGGGAGATCACCCCGTCGCGGGGATTCGAACTTCCGACCTTCCGATTGGCAAGCCCAAGAGGCTCGGTGGTTTAGACCACAGCACCACCCGCATGTTAATAGTAACACCCTGAACTTGGCCCAGTAGCAAATTGGCAATGCAGTGCAGATCTCTGGGCACAGATGTAAGATGCTGGCAGGGTCAGCAATCATAGAATCCTAGAATTGCAGAGTTGGAAGGGATCCGAAGCATCATCTAAACCCCTGCAATGCAGGAATCCTGTGCATAGCTGTCAACGTTTCCCCTTTTTAAAGGGAAATTCCCTTATTCTGAAGAGGATTCCTTGCAAGAAAAGGGAAAAGTTGACAGCTATGATCCTGTGTCGGCTCAAACCGCCAACCATTCTGGTTAACGGCAAGACGCTCTGATCCACTGTGCCACTGGGGTTTCGCGGTGCATTGTTCTGCACGAACAGCAGCTTCCGGATCAAGCTCAATAAATAATAATAAGAATAGTAATAATAATAATAAGCCCCACACAGAACACATTGCAGTAAGATATAGAGCTGTGGTCAATTCCTGATGATCCACTGACTGAGCAGAGGTCCTTTGGCTGGGTCAGGGTGATATGGGATTGGGGGTGCAACTCCGATCTCTTGCGGGGGCGCAATTAGTGCCAGCACCGTCCGTTAAGAGTTTGGGTGTAATCTTCGACACCTCCCTTTCCATGGAGGTGCAGATTGCAGCTATAACAAAGGCGGCATTTTTTCATCTACGCCAAACTAAGCAGTTGGCTCCTTACCTCTCTCGCCCTGATCCAGCCACTGTGATCCACGCGACGGTCACCTCCAGACTAGATTATTGTAACTCGCTCTATGTGGGGCTGCCCTTGAGACTGACCCAGAAACTCCAGCGGGTGCAGAATGCCGCGGCGAGAGTCCTTAAAGGGTCCTCGCTGTGGGATCACATTCACCCAGTGCTATACCAGCTGCACTGGCGCCCGGTGGAGTACAGGATCAGGTTTAAGGTGCTGGTTTTAACCGTGGGTTTTCCTGTGGGAAAGGCAGTGGGGCAAATGGGCGCACACTCCACAACTAAACCTTTTCGGTTTAGTTAACAGCGAGTCAGCAGACTGCCCCTATTTTCCAGGGACAGTCCAGGTTTGACAGAAGCCGTCCCAGATTCTTATTTGATCCCGGAATGTCCCGCTTTTCCTTAGGACGTCCCTATTTTCATCAGAGGGTATGGAGTTATGCAACCCCCAAGCCAAGGAGATAAGTAACTATGCAACCTTTAGAAGACATCTGAAGGCAGTCCTGTATAGGGAAGTTTTAAAAAAACTTTTAATGTGTTATTATGTTTTTATATATGTTGGAAGCTGCCCAGACTGGCTGGGGCAACCCAGTCAGAAAGGTGGGGAATAATAATAATAATAATAAGAAGAAGAAGAAGTTGGTCCCTTATCTTTCTCACCATGACCTAGCCACTGTGATCCATTCGATGGTCACCTCCAGGCTTGACTACTGTAATTTGCTCTACGCGGGGCTGCCCTTGAAGCTGACCGAGAAACTCCAGTGGGTGCAGAATGCTGCAGCGAGGCTCCTCACGGGGTCCTTGCCGCGGGATCACATTCACCCGGTGCTTTACCAGCTACACTAGCTTCCAGTGGAGTACAGGGTCAGGTTTAAGGTGCTGGTTTTGACCTTTAAAGCCCTATGCGGCCTAGGACCCACATACCTACGGGACCGCCTCTCCTGGTATGCCCCGCGGAGGACCTTAAGGTCCACAAATGATGACACTTTGGAGGTCCCAAGTTGCAAGGAGGTTCGATTGGTCTCAACTTGGGCCAGGGCCTTTTCAGTACTGGCCCCGACTTGGTGGAACGCTCTGTCACAAGAGACTAGGGCCTTGCGGGATTTGACATCTTTCCGCAGGGCCTGCAAGACGGAGCTGTTCCACCTGGCCTTTGGTTTAGACTTGGTCTGACCCTTATGTTTCCCTCCCCTTATGGTTTTGATCTATGGCCTACTTTTAAAATGAGGCTGCATTTTAAATTGTATTTTAACCTGTATTTTAATTTTTTTTTCTCATTATGTTTTTACTGAAATTTTATTGGTGTTAGCCACCCTGAGCCCGGCTCTGGCCGGGGATGGCTGAGTATAAATAAAATTTATTATTACTATTATTATTGTTATTATTATTATTAATGGAGTAAAAAGGTAAAGGGACCCCGACCATTAGGTCCAGTTGTGACTGATTCTGGGGTTGCGCCGCTCATCTCGCTTTATTGGCCGAGGGAGCCGGCGTACAGCTTCCGGGTCATGTGGCCAGCATGACTAAGCTGCTTCTGGCAAACCAGAGCAGCGCACGGAAACGCTGTTTACCTTCCTGCCGGAGTGGTACCTATTTATCTACTTGCACTTTGGCGTGCTTTCGAACTGCTGGGTTGGCAGGAGCAGGGATCGAGCAACGGGAGCTCACCCCGTCGCGGGGATTCGAACTGCCGACCTTCTGACCGGCAAGCCCTAGGCTCTGTGGTTTAACCCACAGCGCCACCCGCGTCCCTATTAATGGAGTAGGACATCTCTATTTTCATCAGGGAAATGTTGGAGGGTATACAGTCAGTATTATGTGATTGCTGAGCCTACACATTATTTTAGGGTTTTTTGGGGGTGTTTCCCTTCTGAAAACCTAGAGACTTTTCTCCCCGCAAGCCTGCTGCTATCTCACCCTTGTACAGTGGTCCTGTTTCCCTTCCATAAAGACCTGCACTTCTGTCTGAAACTTCGGAAGCAGAGAGAACGATTTGGGGCATTTTTAAACCACCAGGGGGCAGACGTGGCCTTTGAACAAGATGCTGATTCCATTGAAATGCTTCCTTCTCTAAAGCTGCCCCCCCCATCATTAACCTATTCTGGTCTGTAGAGCAGGCTGTGCGAGGGAACGGGAGCTGAGTACATGACAGGCTTTGGAGCAAGGCTACATCTTACAGGCTTCTGAAGACATCCCAGTACGATTCCAAGCACAATTTGAAGTGTTGGTGCTGACCTTTAAAGCCCTAAATGGCCTCAGTCCTGTATACCTGAAGGAGCGTCTCCACTCCCATCCTTCTGCCCGGACACTGAGGTCCAGCGCTGAGGGCCTTCTGGCAATTACCTCCCTGCAAAAAGTGAGGTTACAGGGAACCAGGCAGAGGGCCTTCTCGGTAGCGGCACCCGCCCTGTGGAACGCCCTCCCATCAGATGTCAAAGAGATAAACAACTACCTGACATTTAGAAGACATCTGAAGGCAGCCCTGTTCAGGGAAGTTTTTAATGTGCGACATTTTAAGGTATTTTTAATTTCTGTTGGAAGCCGCCCAGAGTGGCTGGGGAAACCCAGCCAGATGGGCGGGGTATAAATAATAAATTATTATTATTATTATCCATCACATGACAAGCTGGTCTGCTCCCTCGCAGTCTGGGGGAGGGAGGACTTCGTGCATCAGAGACAGTAGGGCAGTTTGTGTGGGTGACCAGGGCACCTGCCATCAGCATCAAATTTGTTGTTTAGTCGTTTAGTCGTGTCCGACTCTTTGTGACCCCCATGGACCAGAGCACGCCAGGCACTCCTGTCTTCCACTGCCTCCCACAGTTTGGTCAAACTCATGCTGGTAGCTTCGAGAACACTGTCCAACCATCTCGTCCTCTATCGTCCCCTTCTCCTTGTGCCATCAATCTTTCCCAACATCAGGGTCTTTTCCAGGGAGTCTTCTCTTCTCATGAGGTGGCCAAAGTATTGGAGCCTCAGCTTCAGGATCTGTCCTTCCAGTGAGCACTCAGGGCTGATTTCCTTCAGAATGGAGAGGTTGGATCTTCTTGCAATCCATGGGACTCTCAAGAGTCTCCTCCAGCACCAGAATTCAAAAGCATCCATTCTTCGGCGATTAGCCTTCTTTATGGTCCAGCTTTCACTTCCATACATCACTACTGGGAAAACCATGGCTTTAACTATACGGACCTTTGTCGGCAAGGTGATGTCTCTGTTTTTTAAGATGCTGTCTAGGTTTGTCATTGCTTTTCTCCCAAGAAGCAGGCGTCTTTCAATTTCGTGGCTGCTGTCACCATCTGCAGTGATCATGGAGCCCAAGAAAGTACAAATAAACAAGGAAATCTGCAGAGGAAGATAGCCTTTGAAGCCTTTAAACATCTCCTCTTGTAGGTGCAGCTTGAGATCAAAAGCCAAGGGAGGGAGTATCAGGACCAGGCTAAGGTGGGCTCCCAATTCCTTTGAAGCTGAATATCCAGGCTTCAAGGTGATGTCGGGTGATGGACAGGAGGGTTGCTCCGCCCACCTGTCAAAGTGGCACTTTGGAACTCAGGATCTGTTTCCCCCCGCCGGGTGGATCCAGTTCACCACCTCTGCTTTCGGGGATGTGATGCTTTCTTTGACTCCCGGACTAAGAAGCCTGGAATAAATATCAATCGGTCGATGGATTGATGTTTAAAGCATTTAATGAATTAAAAGCATTTCTAAACCGCTTAGAAAACCTCTGAGCGGTATTCGGGGGGGGGGGGGAAGAAGCAACATAAAAGCCAATTATATGGCACCATAAAAGCAGAGATGGAAACGTAAAAAAAAAAAAAGAATTATGAAATGAGATAAAAGGAATTCAGCAATCACAGGGTCCAATCTTAGCAGTAGTGGGGAACCTGAGCAAAAAGACACACCTGAAGTAACTGATGGATGCTTCTTCACATGGGCCATAGGGAAGGGCATTCCACAAGGCAGGGGCAATGGGGGGGCAAATGCCCATTTGGGGGTGAGGCACTGCCCTATAAAATTCCATAGGGTCTGGTGCCATGAGTAGAATGGACCCAGGTGTGATCAAGGTGATCCTTGCAGAGTCAGGCATTTTATAAGCTGCTGGGATGTAGATTTGAAAACAACACAAGATAAAATTATTTTCAACCATCTTGTATTGGCAGACCTTGGCGCCACAAATTTCAAAGTGCCCCACGTGATGCCAAAATGCAGTGCCCCCCCCACTTCTCACCTTCTGCCGAATGTCATAATGGCGGCACCTGCTGTGGCACCCCAGAATCTGTGCGCCCAGTGCGCCCAAACTGGGCCCAGTGCAACCAAACTGGTCGCACCTCCCTAGGTCTGCCTTTGCATCTAGTGGGGGCCCCTCACTGCCTCCTGGGGGGAGCTTGCAAGTGAGCACACCACTGAGGGGTGTTCTCTGCTCCCATCTGCTAAGATGACACCTGATTCTCGTTGACAAGGCTGCATCCTCCATATAATAAAATGATTATCGCCCCCCCCAGGCTTTCCACTCCGCAGGAGGGTCAGAGAGCCAGTATCCCAGCTTCCCCTTCCCAAACAGCACCCCCCCCCCAAATCAACAACCCAGATTCCCAGTATTCAGTCACTATGTTCAGCTGAGACCGTATAACACTGGTCCTGAAAGACCTGCATTGGCTCCCAGTACGTTTCCAGGCACAATTCAAAGTGCTGGTGCTGACCTTTAAAGCCCTAAACGGCCTCGGCCCAGTATACCTAAAGGAGCGTCTCCACCTCCATCGCTCAGCCCAAACACTGAGGTCCAGCGCTGAGGGCCTTCTGGCAGTTCCCTCCCTGTGAGAAGCGAAGTTACAGGGAACCAGGCAGAGGGCCTTCTCGGTGGTGGCGCCCTTCCTGTGGAATGCCCTCCAATCAGATGTCAAGGAAATAAGCAACTATCTGACTTTTAGAAGACATCTGAAGGCAGCCCTGTTTAGGGAAGCTTTTAATGTCTGATATTTTATTGTGCTTTTAATATTCTGTTGGGAGCTGCCCAGAGTGGCTGGGGAAACTCAGCCAGATGGGCGGGGTATAAATAATAACAATAACAATAACAATAATAATAACTCTTCCTCTGTCATCTGATCCTGTCTACCCAATCCCAGTCCTGATAGCTCATCGGGGCTCATGGCATGTTGTTGCAGTACGATTCCCAGGCAACATAACCAACAGTCAGGGATACTGGGAGTTGCAGCCCACAACATCTGTCGGACAGCGTGTTAACCACCCCTGAGACTCACCGTTCTAAGTGGCATTTATTTGTACACTGCAACGTCCAAGATTTCCTACCAGCCTTCGCCTGCGAGCTGTCATATAACTCTAGATTTGGACATTTCTTAAAAGGGATTTATTTGCAAAGCCCACTACACTGTAATAGGCCTTAAGCTGTTTCTGTCTAGGCTTTAAATCCTCCGTAGTTTATGCATTATTGACCCAATCGACGGCGATGGGGGCCGCGGACCCTCAACAACCCACCGTGTCAATCCAGCCACTAGGAACCCTGCAATTCTCCTCTGCTGCAACATGAAAGGAGAGAGGAGCCCTGGAGATTTGCGTAGAGAGAAACCATGCAGATGTATCAAGCTGGCTTGTGCTGTGTCCCATCGCTGCTCCACCTTCTCCTTCTCCTCCTCCTCCTCCTTCTTCTCCTCCTCCTTCTTCTATCACTCGTACCAGAGTAAGATTGTCTTCCATAAACAATGAGTTTAACAATGAGTCCGTGACTGTGGAGGCCAGTTCTGGATCCACACATCCTTCCATAGTGGGGACATTGGTTCCCGGGTGGGAGTTGATTGTGGTGAGGGTTTGCCAAGCGTGCCTTCCTCTTAGCACGTTTCTCCCTTTTGTCCTGAATTCGAGTGTCTTCAAAGCCCAGGACACCTTTGGTAAAGGCTGTTCTCCAGTTGGAGCGCTCACAGGCCAGTGTTTCCCAGTTGTTGGTGTTCATACTACATTTTTAAAGATTTGCCTTGAGAGAGTCTTTAAACCCCTTTGGTTGACCACCAGCATGACGCTTTCCATTTTTAAATTCAGAATAGAGTAGTTGCTTTGGAAGACGATCATCAGGCATCAGCACATCATGACCAGTCCAACAAAGGTGTTGATGAATAATCATTGCTTCGACACTTTGCTTCTTCCAGTACACTGGCATTAGTTCACCTGTCTTCCCAAGTGATATGTAATTTTTTTCAGCCACCTAACTCAATATCGTCTGCTTTGGCTGCCCAGCAGCAATTCATAGCTCTCAGGCAGAGGAAACTTATGGGTTTCCCTTGAGGGCATTTGGCCACTGGGTGAAAAAGATGCTGGATCTAACAGACTCTTCTTTTGGTCCTATGGTGAAACTTGCCTGCCCCTTTTCATCCCAGCCAGGTGAAAGACAAGAGAGGAGTGCATCTTAGGTGAAAGATGGAGATGGCTTTGCTTGCTTGCTTGCTTGTTTATTATATTTCTACACCACCCTCAGGGGCAGGTAGGGCTTGTCCACTGGGAAGACAGCCCATCTAGGAGAAGGAAAACTCTGATCCCAAACCTCAGCTGCCTTCTGCCTATGTGCATTCGTGAGAAAGGCTTCAGGAGTAAACCCCGAGGAAATTCCATACCTGCTGCCTTGCAGGACATCTTTGGGAAAAGAAAGGGCACAGGAGTAAACCATACACTCAGTCAATTGGGTTGCCAATAATTATTGCTGCAGACATTTCTGAGATCATGATCTTTCCAATGAGCGGTTTGTTAATTGTCTTACTTTAAAAGTTGCCAGGATCCCATACCATTTTAAAACGTGATTTTTTTTTTCAGGTGGGAGGTTGTTGGGTTGTTGTTGTTTATTTAATGCACCGTATTTTTCACTCCACAAGACACACTTTTGTCTTCCTAAAAAGTAAGGGGAAATGTCTGTGCGTCTTATGGAGTGAATGTGTGGTCCCTGGAGCCGAATTGCCCAGGGGCAAAAAGCAGATCATGCTTTTTTTTTTTGAAAGAGGGAAGGGGGTGTTGAAACAAAGCTGCTGAGCAGCTGATTGGCAAGCGATTGGGGAGGGAGATAAGGGACTCTAGCGATAAAGGAGGCTGTCTGGGAGGGGGGAGGTAAAAACAGCAAACTTGCAAAGAGAGGAGACAGGAAGACAAAATCAATGAGGAAATTAGAAGAAAAGGAGGAGCAAAAAACTGCTCCAGCTAAGGAAAAGACACTAAGGCAAACAAGAGGGAAGGGAGTGCTAAAAGGAAGCAGCTGATTGGTGGGATCGGGAGAGAGATAAGGGTCACGATAAAGGAGGCTGCCTGGAAGCGGGGAGGTAAAAGCCCATGGATCCTCAGGATTTTTACATTGGGTCACTCCAAATTCACCATCAGATCACATAGCATGTCCATGGCTACAGCCTGCACCAAAAAAATCAGGCATCCATTGTTTCTTGGGCTGCAAAAATGTGGTTACAAAGCACGGATCCACATGGATTCTCAGGATTTTTGCATTGGGCTACCCCAAACTCACCCTTAAATCACATGTCTGTGGCCACAGCATGAACCACAAAAATCATACATCCACTGTTTCATTCAGAATATTTTTTTTCTTGTTTTCCTCCTCTAAAAGCTAGGTGCGTCTTATGGTCAGGTGTGTCTTATGGACCGAAAAATACGGTATTTTGCTTGTGAAGACCCCCAAAACCACCCCCAAATGAAGACACAATAGACACAGATTTTAGTTTAAGGTTTTTGGCATTAAATTTTGGCTACCACTTTATTG
The DNA here is from genome assembly GCF_965113315.1 of Podarcis vaucheri. Taxonomy (NCBI): domain Eukaryota; kingdom Metazoa; phylum Chordata; class Lepidosauria; order Squamata; family Lacertidae; genus Podarcis; species Podarcis vaucheri. The sequence continues at coordinate 6,922,072 of NC_138759.1, forward strand.
ATTACAGCATGTGAGTGGTTGCTTAGGTGTTGGTTCCAGACTACCTGAACCTGCACGGTGGCAGGAACAGGACTGACACTGGGCACCACCGTATGTCAGTAAGGGAGAGCATCCTGGGGGAGCGAGAACTCCTTCGATCTCACAGCTCACCCCTGATGCTCCCAGGGGCTCTGGCGTGGCCCTAGCCCCTTGACAGGATTTGGACAAAAGCAAGGTGAGCCCCTGGATTCCTTTAATGGAATTCCCTAGCAGCAGTGATGGAGGGGCCGGCACAGCCAACCACGTCCCCTCCCCAAAACATTGAACCAAATGCCTAACCGCCAGCCTTACAAAATTGTGACGATTTGCTACACAGTAGGCAAAAACCAAGTGGCACCAGCCAATCAGCCAAATGGCAAAATTCCTACCGGGCCCCTGCTCCAAAACAGACGACCCCTAGACAGGCATAGCAAAGCCAAAAGAAAAACCCTAAATATAGGGAGAGGAAGGCTGGTGATCCGCTGCACGTCGCAAGAAAGTGAAACTCTCCAGCGATGCGCAGCAGCTTAAGTAGCCCCTTAGCAGCCAATGGCCAACCCAACTGACCAAATTTCTGCCCCAGCAACAGAGGAGCAACCAGTGGGGTGTTGTGGCCATCCAAACGGTCCCGCCCCACAACAGGGAGGCAGTTTCTGGTGATCTCACCACAACACATGCCCTCCATGATGGAGGACCCGACTTGTGGTTTTATATTTTGATTTTATTCTGTGAACTACCCTCTGGGTATAGGGCGGTAAAAAAGGTAAAGGTAAAGGACCTCTGACAGTTAAGTCCAGCCGTGAATGACTCTGGGGTTGCAGCGCTAATCTCGCTTTACTGGCCGAGGTAGCCGACGTTTGTCCGCAGACAGTTTTTCCAGGTCATGTGGCCAGAATGACTAAGTTGCTTCTGGCGAAACCAGAGCAGTGCATGGAAATGCCGTTTACCTTCCCGCCGGAGTGGTATCTATTTATCTACTTGCACTTTGACGTTCTTTTGAACTGCTAGGTTGGCAGGAGCAGGGACCGAGCAATGGGAGCTCACCCCATCGCGGGGATTCGAACCGCCGACCTTCTGATCGGCAAGTCCTAGGCTCAGTGGTTTAGACCACAGCGCCACCATAATACAAAAATCGAGAGTGGAGTCCCTAAGGCGGTTGGATGGAGCCTTGTACGCCTCATTCCAGCAACTCCTGCAGCCAAGCAGGAGTTGCTCTGCTTTCCTTTGGACCACATCAGTGAGGCTCGGGGGTGTGTCTTGTCTGGGCAGCCCAGGACCTCCAGACACGCTGCCCAGGCTTGTGTCCCGGGGAGATCACTTCCATTACGAGTTACCCATCTTTGCAGCCACAGCAGGCGCTGTGATTCCCCAGCAGTTTGACTTCACCCCCAGAGGTGCAGTCCATTGTCTCTCGTTAACAGACAGGTTACAACAACAACAACAACAACAACAACATACCTTCCTCAAGCAGGGGACTCTCCTCTGACAACCCTTCAAAGGGTCCTCTTAAAACCCGAAATACTGACTTTAAGCTGTGGTCCTACATGAATGAATTCTTCCTTATGTCCAGTGCCAGATTTACGTATAAGCTAAACAAGCTATAGCTCAGGGCCCCATTCTCTTGGGGGCCCCCAAGAAAATTAAAGGGGAAAAAACCTGGATATACCTTCCCAAAATATAAGATAAAAAACCAAATAAAATAAAACCTACATACAGCAGCAGTGTTTTGTGTTGTGTAGGCTCCTGTGATGTAAGTCATGGGCCCTGCCTGCTAGCCTGATCCCTCAAATATCACTAGTTTGCTCATTTCTATATATAGGTAAAGGTAAAGGGACCCCTGACCATTAGGTCCAGTCGTGCCCGACTCTGGGGTTGCGGCGCTCATCTCGCATTATTGGCCGAGGGAGGCAGCGTACAGCTTCCGGGTCATGTGGCCAGCATGGCTAAGCCGCTTCTGGTGAACCAGAGCAGTGCACGGAAACGCCGTTTACCTTCCTGTCGGAGCGGTCCCTATTTATCTACTTGCACTTTGACGTGCCTTCGAACTGCTAGGTTGGCAGGAGCAGGGACCGAGCAACGGGAGCTCACCCCGTTGCAAGGATTCGAACCGCCGACCTTCCGATCGGCAAGTCCTAGGCTCTGTGGTTTAACCCACAGCGCCACCCGCGTCCCCATTTCTATATATAGGATGTGCATAAATTACCATATAGCATATATTCAAGACACACACACACACACACACACACACACACACACAAAACCAGCAACAATTGGTTGTTGACAAAGGACAGCTGGCCATATCAAGGGCCCCATTACCTTCAGTAGCTTAGGGCTTCATCAAACCTAAATCTGGCCTTGCTTATGTCCCATAAGAAAAGGAAGGAAAAGATATCAACCTGGGCAACATGAGAACTAGCGCCTTCTTTGTAATGCAATCCCATCTATAGAGACTCAAGACCTAGGAAAGCTGGTCAGGCCTCTCCTTTTTAGAAAACCAGGTGAAACCAAGCCTTTTCCTCCCATATGTGGATGTCCAGAGGTGGGGAAAACTGGCCCGCCACTTCTTGTGGATTTCAGGGTGGTTCTGTGATGCATTTTTGGTTCTCCTTGCTAAAACAAATGGATGGATTTTACGTTGGGGTTTTTATTTTTACGTTGCGTTGCATTTTCGGCCGGCTGCTTTGAGGGCACCATGGGGAAATTTTAATTAATAGCCATAATACCCAGCCTGGCAGGAGACGAGCCGGGGGAGGAGGAGATCATTGTCTTGCCCGGGCGGCTAACTCGCCGTGCCAAAGGGAGAAGATGCCTATTCATTGGACGGGCCGATTGATGCTCCGCGTCGGATAAAACGGGGCAAAAGCCGTGTTGGAATCCGTTCTGCTTTGGACATCCTTGTTGGGCCTGGGCTTTCAGGGCGTGCCATTTGGTTTCTCGGTTGTCATCCCTGGATGAGGCCGGTTTCCCTCAGCAAACAACCCCCCCCCCATGCAAGCCAGGATGCTGGCCATTCCCTTGTGTGAGGACCAAATGCCATTCCGTTGACTTTCTAACTCAGGATTTGCCTTCAAATACCGCAAGCGAACGGCATTCCAAACTCCTTTCTTGTCGCAGTTGGGGGTGCCGTGGTTTCACCCCCCCCTTTTCCCCTTTTCGTTTTTTTTTGGGGGGGAGAGAGAAAAAGGTTCAGGAGAATGAAAAGCAGCCCCTGGCTGCGTCCTCTTGCCCTGCTCCCCCCTCCCCAAAATCTCGGTTGCACTTTGTCAAAACGAGGTAACTGCTAGTTAAGTAAAATTCCCTAGATCAAAGGGGGATTAATCACCAACTGAATCCTCGCTGAATAAACCTGTCATTCAAGAAAATTATTTCCAGTGAACTTAGCAGAGGATTGGGGGGTATTTGCATAACAGGGACCATACAGACTTCAGCCAGGTTAAAAGGTTCCGAATTCTGCTGGCCTCCCCAAGGTCTCTGGCCCCCCCAACCTTTCACTAGCCCTGAACAATAGGTCCCCCCCCCTAATCTGATAGTACAGCTCACTATCTAAATGATGTCAGGACAGCCAAGTATTGCAAAGTTTGGCTGAGGGATGGATCAATTTCAGTAACTCCCAAATCTGATTTGTTGGAATTTAAGATGTAATCCTTAAAAAAAGACGGAGAAAGCCCTTTAAACCCCCCCAAAAGGCTGTTTATTAACATCCCCCTCCTTTCTCTTCTCTTTCTTTTCCACCTCCTTTTTGACCTTTCCCCCCTTAGAAAAGCTTGTTCTGAACGTCTGCTGTCTCCCCTCTGTTCCGCCACGGTCATATTCAAAACCACATATATATATTTTTAGTGGCTATCCATTCAAGGCAGAAAGTTAAGCCTAATTATTCTTTGTGGAGGTAAAGGGGATGGGGAGCTGTGAGCCAGTGTTATACCCCTCCTCAGAGTAGACTCATGGAAGTTAATGGGCATGACTGACTCAGGTTAGCTATGAGCAGGACTTGCAAAATTGAATATAATGCATCATTTTACATTCTTTTAATCTTTTTCTTGCTAGGTCTTATTTCCTTACATGTCATCATTTAAAGTTTCTGACCAATTTTTTTTCTAGATTGATTTCACAATATAGCCAATTTCCATAGTTTTAAATACCCCAAAACTGAAAAACAAGTCTGCACTTTTGAAACGCCCCCTGTAATAATCAATATTATTTTAGATTTTAAGATGGACAACTTCGTTTCATTAATTTTTTCTATTACAGCTATGGATTGTAGGAAAGTTGTACCCAGTAGCCATTTTCCCCCCACGATGTCCAAAAAAGACATAAGAGACCCATAAATTTTTATTCTTTATTGAGAAAGAGCATGTCTTTGCAATAATTTTCACCATCAGAAACTTTTGATTCCATTGTGCCCTCACGCTGAAAATGTAGGTTTTCTAAACCTAGTTTTTCCACCAAAACCCCCCTACATTTATACATTTTTAAAGGCATATATAAAATCTTTTGAGTGCTGGTGTATTTTTTCCTGAAATCCTCATCATGTTATTGAGCTCTGTGTAAAATTTCAAAGAGATCTTATCATTGGTTATGGAGAAAAAAATTAAAATGCACACAAGTACGAGGATCTCAAGGGGGACGGAAACACAGATTTCACGAAACTTTGAAGTGCTATAAAATTAAAACCATTTGAGATAGAGGGAAAAATTTTTAGGGGGTTTCTTTCAACTATAAGGGAAGGGTGTACACCAAGTTTCATCAAAATCCGAGATGGTGGGTGGCGAAAGCCTTGTTTTTTGCGTTGATCTGTTGTGGAATGACCTGGAGGAGAAACAACTTTAAAGCGGGAGACTGCAGTTCAGCCCACAGAGGACTGAAAATGCTCAGTGGGCGAATCTGTCAAGAATGTATAACTTGTTGCTGAAATGGAATACACAAATTGAAACAGTTAAATCAGCTATGATTAAGTGGGCACAGGACATTGGTCATAACATTATGTTTGCTGACTGGGAACAGTTGTGGACCACCGGTATTAAATTTACGGCATGTAATGCCTTAAAGGAAAATATTATGAAAATGATCTATAGGTGGTACATGACCCCAGTCAAGCTAGCAAAAATTTACCATTTGCCTGATAATAAGTGTTGGAAATGTAAAGAAACTGAAGGGACTTTTTATCACCTTTGGTGGACGTGCCCGAAGATTAAGGCTTTCTGGGAAATGATATATAATGAAATGAAAAAGGTACTTAAATGTACTTTCCCTAAGAAACCAGAGGCCTTTCTCTTGGGCATGGTCGGCCAATTGGTGCCAAAGAAAGACAGAATTTTTTTAATGTATGCCACCACAGCAGCAAGAGTACTCATCGCAAAGCATTGGAAGACTCAAGATCTACCCACTCTGGAAGAATGGCAGATGAAGGTGATAGACTATATGGGACTGGCTGAAATGACCGGCAGAATCCGTGACCAGGGGAAAGAGACGGCGGATGAAGACTGGAAGAAATTCAAAATTTATCTTAAGAAATATTGTAAAATCAATGAATGCTAAAATGTTGAGGTTTTAGAAAAAAGGGGATTACACCTGTAAAAGATTAAGTAAAAGAAAAGAAAAAGGGAAAATTTGATAAAACCAAGGGGTAGGATTTGCTGAAATAAATTTGGAAATTGGGATGCAGAAAGGGGAGGTATGGGGAAGTCGATGAAGTAAGGTTTAAGAAAAAAGGATTTGAAATTATACATGTTTGTTTATGTGTTTGTTTGTTTGTATTGTGTAATGTTTGTGTTCATTAAAATTGTGAAAAACTAATAAAAATTTTATATATAAAAAAGAAAGTGCTCAGTGGGCAGAGAATATAGACCAACTGTTGGGGTGGGGAGTTGGGTAGAGGAGTCAACAGAAGGAACAGGAAGGAAGAGAAATGCAATGGAGTATTGTGGAACAGGGCTTGACTGACTAACTGGGAAACTGAACAGGGACACCCTGCATGGCAGCGTTCTATTTCAAGTCTGACTGGCCCATCTGTAAGCTATATTTTCATAGAAGCACAGAAATGTAGAGTTGGAATGTACCCCAGGGGTCATCTGGTCAGTCAGGCAGAGTCAGTTTTACTGCACATAGCCGAAGGCTGCCGCAATGTACACAGAATCATTCAACAATCAAAAGAAAATATGCTGGATTAATATAAAAAACTTATAACATTTATATTATCAAGACATTACCTACTTGGTCCAGTATACCTGAAGGAGCGTCTCCACCTCCATCGTTCTGCCCGGACACTGAGGTCCAGCGCCGAGGGCCTTCTGGCGGTTCCCTCACTACAAAAAGCCAAGTTACAGGGAACCAGGCAGAGGGCCTTCTCGGTGGTGGCACCCGCCCTGTGGAACGCCCTCCCACCAGATGTCAAAGAGAAAAATAACTACCAAACTTTTAGAAGACATCTAAAGGCAGCCCTGTTTAGGGAAGCTTTTAATGTTTAATTGTTGTTGTTTAGTCATTTAGTCATGTCCGACTCTTCGTGACCCCCTGGACCAGACCACGCCAGGCACTCCTGTCTTCCACTGCCTCCCGCAGTTTGGTCAAACTCATGCTGGTAGCTTCGAGAACACTGTCCCACCACCTCGTCCTCTGTTGTCCCCTTCTCCTTGTGCCCTCCATCTTTCCCAACATCAGGGTCTTTTCCAGGGAGACTTCTCTTCTCCTGAGGTGGCCAAAGTCTTGGAGCCTCAGCTTCAGGATCCAGTGAGCACTCAGGGCTGATTTCCTTCACAATGGATAGGTTGGATCTTCTTGCAGTCCATGCGACTCTCAAGAGTCTCCTCCAGCACCAGAATTCAAAAGCACCCATTCTTTGGCAATCAGCCTTCTTTATGGTCCAGCTCTCACTTCAAGACATTACCTACTCTAAACAGAGCTATAAAAGTACAGTGGACGCGCGGGTTGCGATTTAGTGCTTTTGCGCATGCGCAACTGCCGAAACCCGGAAGTAACCCGTACTTCTGGGTTTTGGCGGTCCGCAACCCAAAAAAACGCTACCTGAAGCGTCTGTAACCCGAGGTATGACTGTACCTTTATAGTGGTTCCTCGGGTTACAAACGCTTCAGGTTACAGACGCTTCAGGTTACAGACTCCGCTAACCCAGAAATAGTACCTCGGGTTAAGAACTTTGCTTCAGGATGAGAACAGAAATCGCGCAGCGGTGGTGCGGTGGCAGCTGGAGACCCCATTAATTAAAGTGGTACTTCAGGTTAAAAACAGTTTCAGGTTAAGAACGGACCTCCGGAACGAATTAAGTTCTTAACCCGAGGTACCACTGTACTTCTGTTGATGCAGCCTAGAATAACATTAGCTTTTTTTGCTGCTGCATCACACTGTGATCGTGAGATAGTGCCATGGGGTGGGGAAATCACTTCATGCAAAAACTTT